>NW_024465421.1:18015000-19265000 GCF_017591425.1 Ochotona curzoniae | reverse complement strand
TCACCAGAGGTATGATCTGGGTCAGGTCAACATCCTCCATGATAAAGAACAGCCAAATGTGCCTGGTTAGCCCAGGGAGGGGGAGAATAAATATGTACATAAGAGAGGGTGGGGTTTCTCTGTGTGTGTGTGCGTTCTTGCACATGTCTGTCATAAGCATGTTGTATGTGTTGATTTAGTCCTAATAATCACCTTGTATCTCAGATTAGCTAGTGTATGGAGAATCAAGTACCCCCAAATCATGAAGTTAATAAAAAAAATTTGGAGTAGGGATTCAGATGTTTGAATCCAAGGACCTTACTCTTACCAATCTCTTGTGGTAGGCATGGGGGAAGATCTATTGGAGCCACGCCAGGTTAGTTACTTAGCAATATTGAATAACTGGCCCAGGACAAGTGGTACTGACTAAAGGAGGATGCACTCCCTGTGCCTGGCAGTGGCCAAGCCACCCCAGCAGGTCCACACATATTAGCTTTCTAGGGCTACTGCAATAAATTTTCACATGCTGGTGGCTTGACACAACAGAAGCTTCTCTCACACTCTTGGAGGCCCAAGGCCAAAGTTGGGATTCTGACAGGGAAGTTTTTGTAGGTCCCACTGAAGCCTCTTCTCCATGCCTTTCTCCTGGTTTCCTGTGGAGGTTGGCGATCCTGAATTTATAGACATGATGCTGCCATCTGAGCCTCTCTGTGCGCTGTCTTCTATGCCTTAGACAAAGCAGTGGGTGTGAACTCGTCTTGAGGTCCTTAAGCTAAATATACGTGTAGAGATAATAAGTAAGCTCATCTCCTGGTCCCTACAATTTTGCTCACTGCAGTTGGGCTGATGGAGTGCCTGGGACTCTGCAATTCAGTAGCTCGGGGTTGCTGGCCCACAAGGTTCTAGGAGGCCTCTAGGGTTGGTTATTTGCACCAGGTCAGGTGGGTTATATATTGAATTGATGCACCCCCAGACTTGTGCATTCCAAGGCTTATTAGCCAACATTCTGGAGCTTTCCTAGAGCATAGTGTAACTACACAGGCAGGAGGAAGCATGACGTCACCTAGACAGGAATGCCCCAGGTTCCTGAGGCCCTGATGTGATGCTCGGCTGCTGATCTCAATGTCTGGACATGCAGGCCCCAGCCAGGATGTGAGAGCAGTGCAATCGTTTTTGTGCCTTTCTTATTTGATTTTCTTACGTAAATCTCTCTGCCTCCAGAATAATAAATACTATGTGTGCTGTTATTTAAGAGATGTTTGTAAGTCTCAGAGTCAAGGCTGCAGTTTCATCAGAGAGAAGTCAGAACCAGTACCTTGCTCTGTTTGTTTTTGACTTGAGTTCAAATCCTGACTGCACTGCTTATGAACTGTGTGAGCTTGGGAACAGCCATTACTCTATCTCACTTTTCTCATTTGAAACAACAACAACAAAGCTGAAAAACCATAGTACTTTTTAAATAGGGTTGTTTTCAAGATTTAGGAGTTGCTCTATAGAAAGCCCTTGGAATAGTGTCTAGTGCCTGCTAAACCCTCCAAAAAATGTAGCCATTGTTAACATTATATTTACTGGTATTATTATGTCCTTGTAGTCTACTCATGACTCTGATTTAGCACTGCCTTCTTATCTGGGTGTTTTTTTTTAATGGAGAGTCTGGTCCAGGGACCATGATAACAAAATCCATTTTCTTGTACCTTTTAATATTTCATTTCATTTTTATCTGTTGATTTAATTTATCCCTCAGCTCATCCTTAGAAGGCTATAAGACAGGAAAGAGCCCTCTAATCTTCAACACAGACTCTTCAGGGTCTTCTCACCATTGTTTCCTGACCGTCTTCCCCGGCACAGGTGGGATGCCTGGAGACGCGTCATCCAAGGAAGTGCTACACAAATGAGATGATGATAGCTCCATAGCTCAGCTTGACAGTGACAAATGGGAAAAGTGTCACAGGAGGTCCCCAAAGAGCTGGGATGGAAGGGGCCACTGTGAGGGGCCTTCCCAGACACCTGTCTCAGAGGAACATGTTCTAAACGACAACATGTACACACCTCACTAGGACAGGCAGTCCCAGAAGACGTACTTCTGTCTGAATCTGATCGCCCCTTCTCTGGGAAGGATCGTGTTCAAGTTGTACAGCTTACTGTTCATTGAGAATTCTCACCTCCAGCTATGGATTCTTGGATGGGTTTGTCTGCTAACTGTTGAATTTTCATAAAGGGAAATAGTAAGACAAACTTTAATTGATGGCACACAAGTTGTGGGATAGGCAGGAGAGTGGGTATCCTAGGGGTATTTTCACATTTGATCCTCACCACAGCCCTGTGAATTTGATATCATTATCCTCATGCCACCACGAGATGCATGAATTTTAATGAGCAGACAAGGTCACTGAATTAGTATGTAGCTGAGCCTATCTTTTAACATGTGCTGTCTGATTCAAAAACCTTCATATGGTAACAAATAGCACAGTGTATCACTTCCAATGTATAATAGATAATACAATATACAAAATCCTGAGTATAGGCAGTTAGCTCTCCCTGCCTATGGATTCTGCATTGAAAATGCTTGAAGAAAAATGATTGCATCTGTGCTGAGCACGCACACACAGGCTGCTTTTTCTTGTCATTGTTCCCTACGCAATACAGGATAACAACTATTTACACAGCGTTTACAGCATTTGAAGCATTGTAAGTGACCTTGAGAGGATTTAATGTATATGAGAGGATATACGAAAATTATCTGCAAATACAATTGCATTTTCTGTAGGAATGCCTGAATGCCTGTAGGCTTTAGTATCTGGTGGGGGTGAGGGGGCAGTGGTTCCCCAAAATTATCTCTTATGGATGGGATTAGGGGGACACTATGTAGAGATTTGGGGGTCAGGGAATCATAGATAATTTTTAGCACTTGGTATTTCACATTTCCAAGCATGCATATTTCTTGTTTTCTCTCATGGTATTTTAAATACAATATATGCATAGATACAATCATCTATTTTCCGATACCTTCAAGCAACGAACACAAGGCCGACCTGACAGGCAATGATAGTGAAAGATTGGTTCCTCCTAAAATTCCAAGCACGAGTCCGAACTCACTTACGGATTCCAGAAATAATCTGAACAAACCATTGAGTTTCATGGCTTGCTCAAAGCCAGCCTCACAATGTATGATGGATGCTTTTATATATTTGTTGCATATGAGAAATCAGTAGCTAACTGGTAAGAAAATTACCTGTCAGTTTCCAGAAAGAACAGATGTCGATAAGCGAACCATACTGTTGTACAAATTGCAACGACTAAAACTTATTAGACACATTTTGGACAGTTGCCTTCTCTTGGAGCTGGGAGATTTCGTTCAAACAGTTTTTGACGAGCTCCACCGGGAGGAGGGGGGTGATGAAGGTAACAGCGATGTCAGACACTGCAGCTACTGCTATACAGGACCCATTAAGGTAGGTGGCATTCTAATCTCTGCTTTGCCTATGAGAGAACCAAGGCCTTGGGCATTGCCTGGAGATTCTCACTGTGTTTCTCCCAGACTCATTTCCAGCCTTCTCTATGTTGCTGCATGACCTGGAAATGACACCCGGTGAACTGCTCCCATCAGGCTCTCTGACCATCTGGTTTCCAGAATTTACAGATGAGGAGGGCTGTTTTGGATATTATACTGTTGTAGGAATTTCACGTGAAAGATGACAGCAACTTCGTTTCTTGTCTCACATGAAAGATGAATGTTCATGTGAAAAATGTCATTGTATAAAGCAAGATTTATTTAAGAGAGAAGGAGTGTCGCGGGGTGTGAGCAAGATCATCTCAGACGTGTCTAAGGCTTATTAAGGAGTCTTTATTAACCAATCTTGGTAATAACAGGGTCCACTAGAAATAGCAAATCACAAGTCCATATGACAATCCAATCAATTGTAACCTCAAGAGGAACGAATGGTCATTACCCTGAAGTCCATCCGTTCAGCTGAAGACCTATGTCCCAGCTTCCCCAGCAATATAAGTTACCATAAGAGACATGCAATAAACAACCTGGACACACTTGCAAAGCTGCAGACATTCACCTTTCCCTGACTTCTCTGCCCACATTCCATCACTGCTAGGCCACACCTCTCCTGGAACTCCTGTTAGTACACACATTAGAAATACAAACCATCATAGCATTGCTATCTTCATTGTCCCGCCCAAGCACCAAACAGAGGGTGAGGAGTAAAGACACACGGGGGCCTGTATTCACAATCAGGTCAGGAGACTTTTCTCCCATAGCTGTTGTGAAGTCTGGGCAAGTTCCTGCTTTCCTTTCCCTGAAAGCACTGGTAACTTTCAAGAGTTGTGATCCTAGGTAGCTAGTTCACGGACAAAAGCCTGGAAGCCACTTCCCCTTCCCCTTGTGGTTTCTGCTGCTCACCTGTGATGCTCACCTATCATCACCTGGAACCTGAGAGGTTCCCCTTGCAAGCCCTCATAAAGGCCCACGTTGGGGAGGGACTTGTTCTCTTGGTTGTGTGCTTCCTTTGCTCTGGCTCGCCAACTCTTGGCCTCCCCAGCACCTGCTTGCTCTCTGGCTTCCTGTGGTCAGACTCTGAGGACAGGTAACCTCTGAGCATGGGCCCTGTGTGTCTGTAATCCTCACCCTCTGCTCACATGCTATTGTCTTATGTGAGAGATTTGTGAAGCTACTTCTAAAATGCTGCAATGGACCATGAGAAAGAAGTGAGGAGGGGAGGGGAGAGGAGAAGAGCAGCTGAGAAACAATGAGATTCTGAGTACAAGGATGGAAGATGGATGAGATGCAGGGAGGCAAAGATGCATAAATGTGCCAGTCAGGGTCTAGTCAGGTAGGCAGATGATGTTAGCACAGAGGTTGAGGAACGGGAAGAAGGGAAAGGGGAGATGGATGAAGCCCAGTAAATCAAGAACAAGCTGGAACCGAAGGGACGATAGTGCAAACACATCGGCCTCTGCCACTCACGTGGGAGAGCGGGGTGCAGTTCCAGGCTCCTCATTTTTATGTGGGCCGACCCTGGCTGTTTGGGCATTGGGGGAACACACCAAGAGATGAAAGATCTGTTTCTGCTTCTCCCTTTCTCTGTCACTCTGCCTATCAAACAAATAATAAATAAATCTCAAACATGTAAAAGCATCAATTATGGCTAAATGATTGCTGCAAATTTTGATTAAGGAATAGAACATGTACAGAATTTCAAAGTACCTATGCATAAATGATTTATTGCAGAAGATAAATAGTGGCCTTGGAGAAACCTGGCAGACAGCTCATTAACCAAGTGATTTTGAGGAATGTTCTACAAAATCACCTACCCTTCCAAAATTTCAAGGTCAAAAAAGACAAGGGAAGGGTGAGGAACACTTTATATAAGACTGAGATAAGACAGTTAATTGCAGCACTTGAGGGTGTGTCTGAAGGTAGAGTGTGACAGGAAACTTGGAAAGACATATTGGAAAAACTGACAACATTTGAATATCGACTGTGTGTTTCTTTATAATATTATGCCTGTACTAAATGTCTCAGTTTCAGCAATTGTATTTTAAAAGATACGTATTTTTTATTATATTATTTGTGGGGCACAATGTGATACTTTAGCACTATATTCAGGCTTAATCATTAACTCAAGAGACTTAGCTTCCCAGGCTCTTAAACACTTTTAATAAGTTAAATTAATACATAATGGAAACACACATTTCTGGGGAACCATGTGATATTTGCATATAGTGTGTACAATCAGTGAGGTGGGTTATACTATTTTATGTTTGAGACCTTTGTGTTATTCTCTTCTAGCTACTCGCAATATACATGATAGGCTGTTGTGCAGGGGTTTTGTGGTATAACTGCTTCTACCTGACGGTGTTCTAGTAGCCATCAACCGTTGTCCAGCCTTCCTTTATCCCCGCTCTACCACCTCTCTTTGTCCTTAGATACCACTGTTTTCTGGTCACATTAGGAGAATACACACCAAAATCAATAATTCAAGAGTTTAGTAACTCATTGGTCAAATGTTTTGGAAAGAAACATATATTAGAATGTTGAATCAAATGAGGCAAAATATTAATAACTGATGAAGGTGGACAAAGGATATTGATATTTCCTTGTACTTATATCTTACAGTTCCTTTTTAAGTCTACAGTTATGCAGAAAATCCAAAAGAGAGATGGAAAAGGAGAGGAGGAGAGGGACTGAGAGAAAGGCCAGGGACATTTCTTCTGAAGAACGGTACCTCGGCCAGGCCGTTGAGCTTCCTGAGGTCTGGGCTAAGCAGGCCAAGGCGGTCCCTGGGTTGGCAGGAGCTGACAAGTAAGGAGTGATGATTACAAGTGAGTAAATCAGAGAGCCGGTTTAGACCATAAAATTGGAAGTTAAAAAAATGCATGTTGAGCTGAAGGCAATTTAATTCCTTTGCATATATTATTCTGAAGTTTCCTTTATAATTACAAGCATAACTAATGCAAAGTTTCATACTTTGTTATTAAAGCTCTTGTGGGGCAAGGGAAGACTGTCAGGAGCAGGCCCTGGCATTTTCTATGCGTATGAGTGTGCCATCCTGGAGTCCTCCCATTGGGTCTTCCATGTAGGACTGACCACTTGCAAGGTAAAGACGCAATCAGGCCTTGAAAGTTGGTCCTGTCCAAGGTTGTACAGGTAGACAGCATTTCAGGAAGGGGAGAGCATGGAAAATCTGACATGTTTTCACCTCTTTGTTCCCTTCTATGAGGTAAGCGCCACGAGGGTGCAGTTCTTCACCTGTTTTGTTCACACATCCATTCCAACCCAGGTTCAACACTACCATGGAGAAATGCCCAACAAATAGCTGTTAAATGACTCCTCTGGTGGCTTTGGCAAATCCTCGTCACTGTCAACTCTTGGACAATGGTCATCTCTATAGAAATCAGGCAAATCAGACTGTGTCAGGAGGTGGGGGCCAGGGGAGGAATGAAGCACAAATTAAGATGAGTCAATTCTTTGGAGGAATTTTGCTCTGAAGGACACAAGAGACATGGGACGTGATCTGGACAGCATGAAGACCAATATAATAATTTCCTTGAGGTGCGGGCACAATGTGTCTGTGAGCAAGTGGAACAACTACCTAGGTGCTGGGGGAGTGAAGCAGGGGAGAAAGGATGTGAGAGGAATGATGGGACTCCATAGCATGTGAGCATGGCCAGCAGGCCCAGAGAGGGCAGAATAGCAGGTGGGAGGACAAAACCTACATAAAAATCTCATTTCCCTAAGAAGCTTCTGGAAACCTCCATTTGCAGTGAGGCTCCTTTCTGAATATCCATTTGCACTATTGAACTTTCACAATAATATTAAGAAATTCATTTTACAACACCCACTTCATGATGTGGAATTGAAGGGCAACAATATTTATGTGACTTTCTCAACATCATGTAGTTGCTCAAGATGGTGGCTGAGGGACAGAACTCAGTCAAGTGCAACTTGGCTGATGCTTTGCCATGATATCTTGGTGCCTTTCATTGCTTATCTCTCGTCAGCATCCGCTGGGATTTCTGGCCTTGGAGAGTCCAGACTAGAGAACCTGTGTTTAGGAGTGAGGCATCTGCCAGTATATAGCCTGCTTCTCCAGTGGGAGCCCTGGGAAGTTTTCAGCTTCTCCCCACCAGTGTACTTCAGAGAACTTCAGAATTTTTCTGCTGTCTCTCAACGGAGAAGGAGATGAACCAATTGCATTGTCATTCATAAAAAGAACAAATTACCACTACTAATCAGCACATGGATGATGTCAAAACTCACATTGAGTGAAGGAGGGAGACACAAAGACAGTCTTTAAGAAGCTCAAGGATGGGCAAAAGGGATATCTGCCAATGAAAACCAGTAATGGGATTGGCACCAACTAAAAGGGCATGGGCATTATTTCAAGTGAAGGAACTATTAAATATTTTGTTCTCCTTTCTCAGAACACAGAGAGGGAAGATGAGCAACCATGTGGGATGAGAGATATGGCAATTTCTTTTACCCAAAGAATGATGTTGCCCTGAATGTCTTGTAACGTATGGGAGCCAGTTTGTATCCTGGCTGCTCCACTTCTGATCCATCTCCTTCCCATAGTTGGGGAAAGCAGTGGAGGATGGCTCAAGTCCTCTGGTCTCTGCACACACATGGGAGTCCTGGAAGACGCTCTTGGCTCCTGGTTTCAGAGCAGCTCTTGTTGTTGCAGTCATTTGGGGAGCAACCAAGTGAATGAAAGCTTCTCTCTCTCTCTTTCTCTCTCTCTCTCCTTCCTACCTCTACCTTTCAAATAAAGATAAAAATCTTTAAAACAATTTATGTGTTCTTAAGGGACACAGGGAGGAGGCAATAGTATTCAGTCACAAAAGGAATGTCACCTCTGGAATTAGGGATGGACCTGGACGATGTTTGCCAAGTGAGAAAAGCTGGGCACAGAAAGGATGACTGCGTTTTACAATAATTTGCTAAAGAACTAGAAGACTTCAGTGTTTACCAGTGCAAACAAATGATAAAATTTTCAGGAGACAGAAGAGTTAATTACCTCCATTTTTATAGTTATGCTTAGTACATGTATATCAAGTCATCACACTGTACCTGAAAGTGTGTAGATACAATTTTATAAAAGTATATTTACACGCACAGGAGAATGAGGTGTGATAAGTGAGTTATAAATCAATTTACACATATGTCTTCCTGGAGTAGGTGAACCTCAGAAAACAATGGGGGCGGGGGTGTTTTCAGCAGGGGAGACTGCACGAGGTGGGTTTGGGGTTACCGATAAGGTCTGCCATGGACATGGGTGAGGGGGATCCCAGCCCACGACCAGAGTGCTCAGAGGAGCCTGGGATCCCGGTAATGGGGCAGGGGTGTCCAGGCAGTCAGCTTGGTGGGCAGCAAGGCTAGAGTCAGACCCCTGGCCCAGCAGGAATTGCTGCCTGGGGGCCACCTTTTCCCTGTGTCCTCTCATGGCCTCCACTCCATATTTGTGTGGCTCTATTTCCTAATTTCTTCAATAAATTACATACATGCACATACCAACAGAGAAGCATCATTCTAGACTGAGCAGAGGGTGACTCGTATGTCCCTTCTGCCACCTGGCTCTCCTGATGGCAGCTCTGACACTAAGGCATCCACCCTGTGCCCTTGACCACGTGTCTTCATGCTCCTTCCCATGTCACTGTCACCTGCAGACGAAGAGGAGGAAGCATTTGCTCAGAGAGACAAGCTTCAGCCCCAGCCTTTAGCCTCTAGTTTGTAGCTTGTCAGTCAGGAGAGGGGTGTGGGTCGCCGACCTGGCCTTCATGTGGTTCTGCCTGGCACACCTGCCCTTCAAGGGAGTCACGGGTCCCGTTCTGAATAAATGCAGATGAGGAGCAAAACCATCTTGATGGATCATTAACAAGCACCAAGCAGACAGTGTGGGTGAAGTCATGGTTGCCAATGTCAAATAGCTCTTAGACCAATCAGGAGAAATGCTCAATTAATTCTATCCTTTCACACCTCCTGGAAAATTCTGCACATTTGAGTCACACACACTGTCAGCCCTCAAAGTCCTAGGATGCTAGCTCCAAGTAAGCCACATCCCCACCATGGGCCAGATGCTTTCAGATAGGGCTGTGGCTTGGGGGCGGGGGAGCTTCTGGCCTCAGGAATAAGACTGAGCTTCACATTCCAGGATGGCTTCCATCCTCCTGTTGTCATTTCTGCAAAGCACATTAGCAGCTCAGCCTGCTACCTTCTGCTCCCCAGACTTGCTCTCTGCAATCCTCACCTAGCCTCTTCCACAACTGAAGATGAAGCAATTTAGGAGACAATAACACCATTTCATGTTCCTGTCCATGGAAATCTTATCAATCTGCATGAACGGCTGAACGATTTTCTAGGTTCTTTGGTCTATTGCTCAGACACCTTGGGAGTTCTGTGCCTGTCTGCGTCCTTTGCAGTGCAAACCTCATTCTGGCAAGTGAACAACACACTTGCTGGTAAATATCCATTGCAATTGTCAGCCAGCTCTTTGCCAGATATCTGTTGCTCAGTGTTACGATTTGTACATTTCTTCAGTCACCGACACAGCTTCCTGAGCCAGAAGAGGCAGCCCTGTGACTTTCATGCGTTTCTCATGACATGCTGTCATTGGTGAGTAATGTCCTGGGTGCCCATGGAAACAAACTGATTGAACTAAATTCTCATCGGTGTTTCAAAGGTGTTAGGTTCTGAGTGCATTTAACTTCTCCGTCCTACTGAAGTACTTTAAATCTAGCTGGTGGGCTTCGTACAAATGACAGTGACATTCCCTGAGGTGAAGCATTTTGAAATCACCTCATTTATTGAAGCAAAATGTTTTATTTAGAGGTGATTACAGATTCATGTGCAGTTGTGAAAATTAATGCAGAACAATCCTGTGTCAACCTGCAGACAGTTCTCCTAGTGGTAAATAATCTTGCAAAAACCATCTCAGATATCATAATCGAAATATTGACAATATTGCAACCAAGCTATTGAGCACTTCATCACCACAAAGACCATTCCTGTTGCCTCTGCTAGTTACACCATGTTTCTTCTACCCCCTCAAGTGGTCACCTATAATAACATCCATTGTCACAAGGTAACCTGCATCTCTGCAATTTACTCATTTCAAAAAGGAAATATAGTGTTATAAATGCTGTTATGCAGAATGTAACTAATTGAAGTTGCTTTCTTCTACTCAAAATAATTCGCCAGAGGTTAATCAACATTAATATAACATATCATTTGTTTCTTTGTGTCATGGAATGGTATTTCATGGTCTAGATGGACCACAATTTGTATAACTATTCACCTGCTAAAAGATATATGAGGTTTTGGGTCCAGCACAATGGGTATCTAAATCTTCTTGCATTGCAGGGGTCCCATGGAGCACCAGTTCATGTCCTGGTTGTTCCACTTCCCATCCAGCTCCCTGCTTGTGGCCTGGGAAAGTTGAGAATGGCCAAATCCTTGGGACCCTGCACCCATATGGGAGACCCGGAAGAAGTTCCTGTTGTCTGGCTTCGGACTGGCTCAGCTCTGGCTGTAGTAGCCACTTGGGAGAGTGAACCAGTCAACAGAAGATCTTTTTTTCTCTGCCTTTCCAATGAAAATAAATAAATCTGAGGGAAAGAGAGAGAGAGAGAGAAAGAAAGAGAGAGAGGTGAGGTTTTGATTGCTAGGAAGACTACTCTTCACATACATGCATCAGATCAGACTCCTTGTTGGCCTGGGGCTGATGCTGTAGGGCGTGGCCTTTGCAGGTGTCACTTTGTGAAGAAACTTCCTAACTCCTCTGCAGAGTAAGAGCGCGGTTGACACTCTTGCCAGCTATGCATGAACAGCTGGCGTTTAGCACTTTCCCCTTTGTTGATCTTGGTTTCTAAAGGATCTGTAGTGAGACAGGATTCGTTTTCTTCTGCCTCTTGTCTCAGGATGAAGGACAAGGGCCATCTTTGTTACGTGCTGATATCCACTTGTGCATTGTCCTTGGGGAAACAATTCTTCCTGTCTTTGGCCCGTCTTCTAACTGGATCACTGAGCTTGAAAAATCTTTATGAATTCCAGATACTAGTTTTTTTCTTTGCAAATATTCTCTCCCTGCCGATGACTTGCTTCTTCATGCACTCAATAGGGTTCTTTTGCTGGAAATTTAGCCATATGAAATGAAATTTGTGTATGAGAACATGATTTGTACGCCTATGTTTATGGCAACCCAATTCATAATAGCTGAGCTATGAAATCAACCCAGATGCCCTACTACTCAGCCATGCTGGGTTCCTTTTTGGGTAGGAGACATTGATGGTGATTCAGCCTTCATCCCAGACATCTGATTTCTCCAGCATCCTTTGTTAAGGAGGTGCTTTCTTTTCACTGAATTGCTTTTGCACCTTTGGCGACAACGGTTAGATGTGACTGTGCTTGCTGTCTGAGTTCTCTGCTCTCTTCCTTTTGTCTATGCGTTTATTACTCCATTAACTGCTAACTCCATTAACAGAATCTTAATTATAGTTGTTATGTAAGAAATCTTTAAAAATTGGATTGATGGAGTCCTCCCATTTTCTTCCCTTGGAAATTTAGCTATTATGATCCCTTTGCTTTTCCAAAACCATTTTTTATTTTGCATTTTTAATTTATTAAACTTGTTAATATTTTAATTACTTGTTAACAGATTTGATGTGAATTGTAGATACAGTTTACCAAAAAAGTTTTATAATGATGTTGTTCCCTGCAACTTTGCTGAGCTCACTCACTGATTCTAATAGGATTTGTTTTTATTTGTAAATAACCTAGGATATCATCCACAAATACGAAATAGCTCAGTTCCTTTGATCCCTTATTGCATTGTTTAGAATGTAGTGTATTTTGTTGACTAGGAGGGGAAAGAGTAGGCATCTTTACCTTGTTTCCAACCTAAAAGAGAACATATTTAACCTATTTTCAAATTCAAGTAATTTTCCTTTATTCTGATTTTTTAAAGACTTAATTTTTTTTTTTTTTTTAATTTCAAAGTCAGATATACAGAGAGGAGGAGAGACAGAGAGGAAGATCTTCTGTCTGATGATTCACTCTCTAAGTGGCCACACGGTTGGAGCTAAGCCAATCCAAAGCCAGGAGCTTCTTCTGGGTCTCCCACACAGGTGCAGGGTCCCAAGGCTTTGGGCCGTCCTCAACTGCTTTCCCAGGTGACAAGCAGGGCCGCTGGGATTAGATCCGGTGTCCATATGGGATCTCAGCACATTCAAGGTGAGGACTTTAGCCTAGGCCACGGGGCGGGGCCCTATTCTGATTTTTCTGAGAGTGCTTTTGAAAAGATGGATTTTTTTTTATGTCTTACTTTTTATGTCTTTTTTTATGTCTTATTTTTTAATGTTATTTTTCATGATACAGTTCCATAGGCTCAGGGATTTCCCCTTACACCCTCGCAATTTCCCCTGTATGTTAAATGTTGTCAAATAAGTTTTTTCTTGCACTGATACAACTGTATAATTTTTTTCTTTTAGATTGTTAATATGGTGGATTACACTGAGTGGCTTTCAAATATCTGTAGTGTAAATCCCACTTGGTCAGTTGTGTAATTCTTTTTATATGTTACTGAATTCTTTGATTCTAAGAATTTAGCTTTTTACAGTCTCACAATTGAGATCAAGTGATATTTTATTGGATAACATGATTTTTTTAAAAAATCTTTGGTTTTATTTATTTGAGAGCAAACAAGAGTAACAACGAGAGAGAACGGGTTTGGAGAAAGGAAGGGAGGAAGAGAGAGGGGATGAGGGAGCTTACAGATGTTCATTCTCCAAGCGGCTACATGGTTGAGGCCAGTCCAGTGTTGGGGAATGGGAACTCAACCCACACCTCCCTTTGGGTGGCGTACATCAGTTGCTCGACTCTTCACTGACGCTCTTTGAGCCTGCATTGGCAGGAAGCTGGAGTCAGGAGCGGGAGATAAATTACTGAACTCAGAACTCCAGTGGGAGACTCAGGTGTGTTAACTGGTAGTCTTCACTGCCAAACTGAACAGCTACCCAATGGAGAGTTTGTTCCCTATGTCTCTATGTGGGCTGTGGGTCTGTACTTTTTCTTGTTATACACTCAAATCTGGTTTTATTATTAAGATGATATTGACTTTTTAAAATGAATTGAGAAAGTTTGTCTTTTTTTTTTTTAATTTCCTAGGAGAGATTATATAGATTCAGTATTTTTTTTTTAAGTGTTTGTTAGAGTTTTCCAGAGAAACCCTGCCAGGGCCTGGGGATTTCTTCTTTAGGAGTTTCATTTTACAAACTCAATTTCCTTAATAGTAATAGGGCTCTTCACATTATTTCATATTGAGTGAACTGTGGAAGCTGGTGTTTACGAGGATGTAGTCTATTTCAACGAAGTTGTCAAATTTGTGTGTAGCTTTCTCCTGTTTTATGCCTGATACTGGTAATTGCTATCTTTTGCCCTTTTTTCTCTGTCAGTCTTATTAAAGGGGTGTCTATTTGAGTGATGTTTTCAATAAAATAGCTCTTTGTTTCATTGATTTTTCTCCAGTTTTTCATGGTTTCAATTTCATTCATATCTGCTATTGTATTTATTTATTTTCTTCCCTCTATTTGTTTTTGGTTTATTTTATGTTTAATCTTCTAGGCTTTTGAGATATAGCTTGATCTTTAAAATTAATTAGTTTATTTAGAGTGCTCCTATTTAGATTTGCTTCAGAATGCCTGGGCCAGATGAAAGTCATGGACCAGAAACAGCCTAGCACTCCCACATGAGAGGCAGGGACCAACTACTTGAGTTATTGACCTGCTGCTGCTTCTCAGGGTATGCGTTAGCTAGAAGCTGGCTTGGAGCAAAGCTGAGGGTTAAACCTAGGTACTTTAATACGGGATGTGGATATTCCAACAGGATCTTAATTGCAAGAGCAAATGCCACTGCAGTAACTGAATGATTGATGTAAAACTTTTCATGGCTTCCAATGTTTGCATTTGATTGTGTAAGATTGGTCTGTGTAGTATTTTTAAAAATATTTATTTATTTTTATTGGAAAGTCAGATATACAGAGAGGAGGAGAGAAAGAAAGGAAGATCTTCCCGTACAATGGTTCACTCCTCATGTGGCCACAATAGCCAGAGCTGAGCCAACCCAAAGCCAGGAGCCAGGAGCTTCTTCTGGGTCTCCCATGCAGGTGGGTCCCAAGGCTTTGGGCCATCCTTGACTGCTTTCCCAGGCCATAATTTGGGAGCTGGATGGGAAATGGGGCTCTGGGATTAGAACCGGCGCCCATATGGGATCTTGGGGCATACAAGGTGAGGACTTTTAGCTATTAGACTACCACGCTGGGAGTCTGTAGCTTTTTTGTTGTTGTTGTTGTTAAGTGTTATTTATTTAAGTTAGAGAGAGAGAGAGAGAAAGAGAGAGACAGAGAAGAGATCTTCCATTCAGGTGTGCTAATACACAGAAAATACAAGTAGCTTATATGCTATGACGAGCTCTTCAAAAAATTCATGCAGGGCGGGCCTGATACTGGCAGTGTGTTATGCTGCCACCTGCATTATTCCCCACGGATGCTGTTTCAAATGTTGGCTGCTCCCATTCTTATCCAGCTTCCTGCTAATTCACATGGGACAGCAGCAGAAGATGGTCCAGCTACTTGGGGCCCTGCACCCATGTAAGAAAACTGGATGGAATTTCAGGTTCTTGTCTTCTGCCTGGCCCAGCCCTGAGTTCCATATCCACTTCTGGCTCATTGCTGAGATTCTTACTGACGTAAACACAGTGAGGCAGCAGTAATGGCTTTAGTAACTCAGTTTCTGTAACCCCTGTGGGAGATCTGCTATGAAATCTTTGCTTCTGGTTTCTATCTTCATCTCCAGTTGAGCCTTTATCACTGGGGGCATCTGGGGAGTAAATCAGTAGGTGGGAGAAATCTCTCTCTCTCTCACTCTCCTTCTCTTTCTCTCTTCCTCTGCCTCTCAAACAAAAAGAAAGCTTTAAAAAGTTAATCTTTATCAATCTGCACCATAATAGCCTTACCTTTTAATTCCATTTCCCAATGAACTTTTTGGAAATATATTTCCCAATGAACTTTTTGGAAATACCCTCACATAATGACTAACAATACCAACAATAATTCATGGTATTTTTCTCACGCCTAATCAATAATCAAGCTCTACCTTTGTGTCCCAGTGACATTTGAATGCACAAATTTATTTATCAGAGTTCATACAATTATCCACCTTTGAATGAATTCAGGAATAATATTAGAGAACAGCTGAGGCAATTAATGTCTTGGGAAGATAGCAAATGTAAAAAAGAATCACAGTTTATTTTAAACTGAATTAAATCCTCCACCTATTTGCTGAATATCCACCAGGTATCAGCCGCTGTGCTAGGGCAAGGTTAATAATACGTGATGTTTGGGGGAGTGATTCTAATTTATTTTGTATGCTTGCACATCAGTGATGGAAGCTGAGCTGAAGAGAGCGTTCAGCCCTGTCTCTCACGTCTGCTGGAGTGATGCAGCAAGGTCTGCCAGTGTCTGAATGCTAGATGTGGAGGAAGTCTCTGAGTAGAAGGGGCCGTCCCATTGCTGGATGACCTCGAGGCACCTCTAGCAGCTTGCATCCAGAAGAGAGGCCTGTGGACTTGCACTGTCCGCAGCATCAGCTGATGCAGAGTCTCAGGTGCGAACTCAGTCCTACCAAACCAGATTGTCCATGTAAGTTCCCCAGGTGAACTGTACACATGCAGAAGGCTAAAAGCACCTCGTGAACAGCATCATGTAAATGAGCTCAAGGCTCTCTGCCCTTTGAAGTCTCACTTCTGCATGGAACACGGAGCAAAGCAGGCAATGGAGAATGTCCTGGAGTCTGATGGGGAAGGGCCAGTGTGGTGGGGTCCCTGAGCTGGGAGCACACTTGATCATGGAGCATCAGTCCGGAGGATTCCCAGACATGCTTGGGCAAGGCAGAATGTGGTACAAGAAGGACAAGGGACAGTGCTATCCAGCTTGGTGTAGGAGATAAGAGAGGTGCCTAGGGGAACTTGAGTGATTGCTATGAACTGTCAAGGATAGATTTTGGCAGCTCCATTCATTCATCCCATAAGAGCTTATGGATTATGTCCTATGTGCCAATAGAAGGAAGTAGAGCCTGGTAAGGATGAAAAATGGTATTGGGAAAGGGTCCAGACAGCAAGCTGTGGAGAGCAGGCTCTGTCACTGGTTGAGTAACTTTGGATTAATCGCTTGCCCTCCTATGTGAAATTGGGACAGCAGGACTCATTTCGATTTAGGAAAGGTTGTATAGCTGGACGCGTACACGTTGCAAAGCCCAGTCTCGGACCACATAATAAGGAATCAATCCACATTATCTGCTTGCTGCCACCACTGTTATCAAACATCAGTGCAAGAGCCGTCTGGCTGCCTAAACATCAGAATTACGTAAAGGCTTTTAAAATGCCGATTCCAAGCCAGATACAAGGCTGACTAAATCATCATCTTTGAGGATGAAGTAAATGCAAGGAGAATCCCAGGTGCACCTGCTGCTATGGAATCAAAGATGACTTCAGGGATTCTTGTCTTCCCTCTGGGGAGCTCACTGTCTTTGGCGGAAGATGACATGCCACGGGATCATAATCTTTCCAGATCCCAGGTGTGAGGAAGGAGCTGGTAAAACACAGTGGAAGGAGCAGTAGCCCCAAGGTGCCTCTGAACCCAGAGGGCATCCCATAGAAGGGAAAAAGGGCCTCATGTGAGTTTTCCTTGTTTTATATATGAAAGTAACTACTCCTGTTCTGGCACAGAGCCGATTCTCATAGCAAGAAGGAACGTAGGCCATCACCATCCAGACTGACACCAGTCACTGGGCTTCTAACGAGGTCACTGGGGTCTCTGACCTCTCAGGGTCTTGGCTGACTCCGTTGTGAGATGGATGAGCAACACGGATGGATAGTCTCTATATGGCCTACCACATGGTGATAAGAAGAGCTGTTGTCATCTGTCTCACAGAGGTGTTAATAGATTCAATTAGACCAGTAAGATCCAGTCAAGGTGTGTGAGATAAGAGTAGCCCCTTTTCAACCATAAATGCCAGTCGTGCCCACTCTCCATGAGCCCTCCTGATTTCTTCAGTGTCTTGACAAGTCAGTCCTCGATCCGCACTTTGCAGTCGGATGAAGAGGTCTGTGAAAACTGGATGGATTGCTTCTGTGGGTTGAATTGTGCTGCCCTTCAGAGTGATGTCCAAGTGGTCATCTCCAGTACCTGTGAATGGGACCTTATTGGAAAATAGGCTCCTTGTGGCTATAATGTAGTGAGGTTGGGATTATGTTGGATTAGGGAGGGCTCTGAATCTGAGGAAATGTCCTTGTAAGGAGACAGACAGACAGACACATAACTGGGAAAAATACCATAGGCTAATTTTGGCTGAAAGTGGAGCGATGGCAGCTACAAGCCAGGAACACTCGGGCTGCTCATCAGAAGCATAGAGAAGTGGAGGAAGGGTTCCAGCTGAGAGCCCCAGGGAGAACATTGTTCTCCCGACATGATGGTTTGGGAGGGCTCTGGGAGACAAAGCACTTGTGGACCGCAAGTAGTTTCTGCAGCCTCAGGAAGCCAATGTAACTCATGCATGATCTAGCCTTCTCTAAGTAGGAAGAGGAAAGCACTTAGGGCCACTGACTCCCATCACAGAACAGCTGAACAGACAAATTGCCTTCCCCTAGCAATGGAGTTTGAGTGGCTGATGCTCCTTGGACAATAGACTAAAGGAGCAAAGTTTTATGCGCTCACTCCAGAGGGTTCATTGTTTTTACTTTGCTCAAAGCAGAGATGGAATCAGAATTTGCCAAAATCGGCTGGATTTTGAAGACTTAAGCAAAAAATTTTAATTGTATGGTGTCTACCTGGTCACTTGAGCACCAATACCAGAAACTTGCCTCTAAATGAATTCTTATTGTCCTTAAAAAGGACATTGGTCGGGACCAAAGAATCCTAGGTTCTTGTAGTTTCCTAAGCACAGATTATCCTTGCCTTCAAATCATACTCACCCAGCTTTCTAACTGCCTCCTGCTTTGTCCCAGTCTGACCCCTGCTGGAATTACAATGAGCACCCAAGGGTTCTTCACTAACAAATGTCTGCTTCTGCCTTTGCAGGACCTCTGGACTTCACTGCATATCCTCATGGAGTCATCTCCTTCACTGTCATCATCTGTGAAACCCTGTGACTCTACCCGTATCTGAAACACTTGTGTTTATTCAAAATCGCATTGATTCATTACAGAGAGAGCATGATGCAGGGGGAGGAAAGGGGGAAGGGGAGAAGGTGGAGAGGAAGAGGAGGGAGAAAGAGATCATCCATCTGCTATTTCACTCAGTAGATACCCACAGTGCCTGGGGCTGGGATGGGGTTGGAGGCAGGCAAAGTCACCCAAGGCTTCCATGTGGGTGTCAGGATCCAACTCCTTGAGCTTTCTCTTCTACCTCTCTGCACTGACAGGAATCTGGAGTTGGGAGCCAGAGCCAGGACTCAGACTCAGGCACTCAGGAGTGGGATGTGAGCATCTTACCCCTTGAGTTAAATGTGATGTCCTGTGCAATCATTCTCTTGGCATGAATGTCCTGTGCCTGAAACCGACCTGGGTGCTCAGGGTGGGGCAGAAAACAGAACAAGTAAGGTTCCTGTTCTCTTGAAACTTAGGTGAAGCAGCATTGAAAAATCCTACCAAGCTGGGACTTTAAATGACAGAGAGGTGAAATTTGGGCGCCTGTCAAGAGAGCATTATCATGGTCTTAGGTGGAAAACCATAGGTGGCAAAATGCATGTTAAAGCTGGGAAAGAGAAAAGAAGAACCAATTATGGAACTAGAAGGATTAGTTGCTGAGAAACAAAGAGCTGCCTGTTAGAGCACAGAAGAAGAAAGAGCCTGCTTTTTATTTTTTTCCTCCCTGTCCTTCAGCTTAGGTCACTATTAAGTCCTGACTGGCTAATGGTTTCAATGAATTAACAAATGACTGGTTTTCACACCAAGGAAGATGATAATGCAAGGCTACAACAAAGGCCACCTTGCCGGTTGTGATTCTGACCTCAATCCACCCCAGTTTTCCTATCAATAAGTGTTTTTACAAAAGGATAATGACATCTGCCAGGTAATGGGAGCTGTGAAAGATTAAATGCGAGAATACATGTAAAATGCCTCCCAGGGAGCTGGCAAACAGTGTTGGACGTTGTTTTCACAAGCAGCAGAGGAAATGTTTATGGATTACTGTGTTCCTATTTCGAAGAAGTCTCTGTCGTGCCGAGATGTCCAGGCCCCTTTTGTTCTTCCCAAAGAGGACAAGTATTGGTGGGCTGCTTCTGTAGGGCCACGGCTCTCCTGTCCTTCCTTTACCCAGCAGATTCTTACTTCCTGCCTTTCCAGGGCTGGAAACGAAGCGGCGAAGGCCCCTCTCACAACCTGCATACTACAAAGAGGGAAAATGCAAATGCCCAGGACACAAGGTCAGGTGGTGTTAAATGCTACAAAAGACACACAAAGTGACATGAACCAGTCAGGCAGGACATCAACAGGGTATCAGGGGACGCTGCCATCTGACGCAAACAGAAGTAACAGCACAGGCTGGACCAAGGCCACAGGACCAGTCACGGAACACCTTGCAAAAGATAGTCACAATATAGACACGGACACTGGCCTGCTGACTGACCAGCAACAGTGAACACGGGCCACGGCTGAGTCCTTCTCTAGCCACTCTAGATTACCACTAGCCTCTAATCCCTAGTTACATGAACTGTCTTTATCTTAAGCAGCCACGATACAAATTTGCAAGAAGGGGGGAAGAACAAGCAGGAAGAGGCAGCTGGAACGGATACACAGAAATAAAATTGGCCTTGATCTTTCTAAAAAGGTCAGCGTGGGATTTTAATTTCTTCTCTTTGCAGGAAATGGAAATAGAGTTTGCCCAGAATAATTTGAGAATATTGCTTCTTCATTTAATTAGGAAATTCCTCTAGACGTGTTTCTACAAAAAAAAAAAAAATCAGTTAATTAACAGGCTAAACATTCAGATCCCAATCGGGTGGAGGAAAGCCAAGGATTGGCACACAGGGCACTCTCAGGACCACGAGGGCCTCCCCTGCGCCAGGGAACCCTTCTGCCCAGTGGTGACCTTCCTTGCTCACCCCAGGGAGGGGCAGGGAACTTCCACCAAACAGCCTACTCCAGGGTGGTCAGTTCTGTGGGGCATTTGGATCAGCGCTTGGAAAACAGGGCGCAACAGTGCCTGAGTCTGGTTGAGACAGCCTTGGCAACCTTCTTCCTCTCTCCCTTTGTAGCCCTGGGCAGTGACAAAACTCCGCTGCCCTGGACGGCAGTGAGCTGAGAAAACCTGCAGAGTCAGATTCTATGGCCTTGCTCACCAGCTCTGCCATTGGCACCTGTGCTGAGACCTTGAGCAATGCATTCCACGTCTGTGTGGTGTGTCTGTGTCTGTGGATAGGAATAACACACCAGGTGTGCAGGTGTCCACTGTCGGGCACACGAGAAAGGTCAATAAATGGTCTCCAGTGCTCTTCTTGTGGGGCTGGGACAAGGCAGGACCACTCAGGGCCTGTGAGTCCTAACAGCAAAAAGGGAATTGTAGCTTGGCCGAGGGTGGAGAGATGATCACACTGGGAAGGAGAGCAGTGGAGATTGAGGACTCCAGTCCTTCTCTGTCTCTCTGGCTACCTGCTCCCATTCATTTCAACCATACTGACTGTTCTTGTATACAAAATGAAAACTCAAAACTATAGAACTCATCCCACCTTTTAATTCTCTGAGGTAGTCATCTGGTCACCCAGAGCCACAAAGCAGGACCTGTGGCAGATCTCAGAGAAGTAGTTAGTGTTGAACTCAGGTCTCATGATCAGGGTGTTAGATCAAAATCCCAAAGGACTATTCTTCCACACTGTATTGTGAGCAGTGTACATGGCATGGAGCAGGTCTGGGCCAACGCTGCAATTACGGGCAGCTATATCCAAAAAGGGGTGTAGGTGGCACACATGGAGACAAAAAGCAAGCCAAGGGCACATGGTGTGAGTGAGCTGATGCTCTTGAGGAACTTCCTGCTAAGTGTCGTAGTGTGCTCCCCACTTTTACAGCAGCTGCCACACGCCATGGCTCCTTTCTCCGCCTTATGTTTTGATTAATCATACCTTTCATGATTCATCTTGCCTAATTGCCTTCCAAATGGATTCTTTCTGGGTGGCAGCCCTATGAGGGGAGGTTTGTGGGTCTCTGGAGCATCTTAAGCATGAGGTTGCAAAGCTGTGACTAAACAAGGCATATTTGTTGACAGCACAAGAGTATGGGGAGCAACGTTGCACCCTTGAAACTTCCATGCTGATAGACACATTCTGTGCCTGCACTATCCAGTATGGCAGGCACCAGCCCCATGTGATTACTGAACACTTTAGTTAAGGCTAATTTAACATGGAATGAAATCTTTAATTTTATGTAACTTTACGTGTGAATAGGAACACACGGGTAGTGGCTACCATATTGGACTGAAGTCATCAAAAGGCTTCGAAGTCGGCAGGGTAAAGCTGGAACCCTTACCTACCATTTACACAACCTTGGACAGGCCAGGGAGCCCTTTGAGCCCAGTGTTCTCATTGATAAAGCAGGGTCAGTGACTTCTTTTTCTTGCAGCTGATGTGATCTAATAGTATGCTGCACAGTTAGAGTTTATCCTCTAGAATCAAGTCAGGCACAGCAAAGGGAAACCAGGAAAAGGAGAACTATTAAGACGATGCATCAAATCAGATGGATGAGGAGATAGGAAACGTGGGCAGCAACTTCTCCTTGGGAGCTTTCATGGGCAGAAGGAAGAATCTAGGACAGATTTATCTAGGATTTATCCATCTAGCATTATCCTCATTTCTATGGATATTTTGGAAACTGGCTTACAGAGAAATTTTCCCCAATTTAGAACACATGTTCGAGTGCGCCGAGATCCAGGAAGCTGCTGTGGCCTTGAATGCACCTTAGGGATGCTTTGGCAGACATCTGTTCTGCTTTCCCACCTTGAGCAAGATTTCTGCAGCTCATCTATTTGCTTGTACCTGTGTGTACCTTTGTAGGTCTGGGTCTTCATGTTCTTCCTCTGCCTGGAGTGTTGTCTCACACCCCCAAACAGCACCCACTTGTCAACCTTTACATTTCCCCTACCTCCTTGGACCTTCTCAGAGGGTCAATTCAAACATAGCTCCTCTTGGAAGTCCTTGCTTAGCGCTTCCCTGCATCCGTAGAGCAAGCCTTGGTTGTAGCATCTCTAGGACATTTGTATGCTCAACTTCCTGTTAGAGAAGAATTTCCCTCTCTTGAAATTTGCAGAGCCCAATACAGACTCTGACCTGCCAATGAGATCTACAATTATTTGACAAAATGATATAGTGGCAACACCAAAGATGGTGAGATAATGGTAATAGTGATGTTGACACTGGTAGTGACGGTCATGATATTGTGACAATGATGATGGTGGTGATTATGGTGATGATGGCTTTGGCAATGGATATGATAAGATGATGACAGGATGATGCCAGTGGTGGCGGTGATAATAGCAATGGTCACAATGGTGATTGTGGTGATGATAACGAATATTTACATAGTGGTTATCACATTCTGCATACTGTTATAAATTCTTTGTATGTATAATGTGTAACTACAAAGCAGTTACTGTTGTCCCCTTCCTATGGATACCTAGAAGGAGGCTGAGTGACTTCGAATCATTGCCCAAAGATCAGGTGAGCTTAGAGGTCATTTCATGTCTTCTCCCCGAAGTGACAGCATCTCAGTAGCCTGCCTCCCTGCCAGAAAGACAGCAAAAGGGCCTGCTCTCTCAGGAGATCCTGGCCTTGGGCTTCCTTTCCCCACAGACTCCACCAGGGAAACAAATGTGACGCCAGCTCCTGTTGCTCCGAGAGGTAAGGGACCAAGTCCCTGCATTTCAACACAAACATTGCTGAGCATCGGAAATAGCCCTGCACAGTCCCTGAGGGTAGGAGCACATCCCTAGGTCCCTTCCCAATTCCCAAGCACTTACTATTTGGACAGCAACACTGGAATGATTTACAGCCTCTTGGCATTTTCTGGTAGGAAGCAGAGAAGCGCCACATACTGTGGAATGCCAATTGCATAGCTTCTCACAGAGAGCAGTGGCTAGGGACTTGCTGTAGATATGCCAAGGCCCCCAGCCCCTTTTTAATCAAAAAAGAGTTCAGCCTGTCCTGGGGGCAGTTCTGCCTCCATGTGGCTATAGGCAGCAGGGAGAAGACATTGCTACCAGTGCTGAGTGAGATCAAATTTATCCACGGATGGCTTTTATGAGGAGCGAAATCTCTCTGTGCCCCTACTGAGCCACAAGGTTTCATTTTTTAAAATTTTCTTATCTGTACCACATCAAGAAATATTTACCAAATCCCTTTCACGAGCTAGGACACGTGCTTGGTTAGAGAAATCCCCAGCCATTGCCCAAGATGTCAGGCCAAGGTTGGGGGAGCAGAGAGTAAGTGTTGGCTGTGCAGTGTGACAAATGCTGGCACAGGCTGAGCCCAGGGTGCCATGATACACAAGGAGGAGACATCTTACTTGGCTTGATGGAATCAAGGAGGTGTCACAATATTGGGAGTGACAGGGGCATTAGGGCTGCAGCTCCAAGAAACACAAGGCAGAGGACGTTGGCAGGCCAGCCCCAACAGATGGAACGATCTGAACAACGTTGTGGGCACGTGGAAGGGTGCTGCGAAGGCTGGTGATACACGGAACAGCTTGGCCAGTCTGTAGTACCCAGTTAGCATCATATCCAAGTCTGGAGATGAGGTTAGTATCTAGCGTTGGTTTCTTTGTTTAGAATTTTTTAATGTGTTTATTAAATTGAGATGGAGAGGAAGGGGGGAGGGAGTGAGAGAGAATGAGTGAGAGAAAGAGAGGGAGAGAGAGAGAAGCAGGTCATATCTTGGTTAAGCCAGGGCTCCAAGTTATCCGCATGGGTGGCAGGAAGCCAACCACTTGAGTCCTCCTCAGCATACTAACAAGAACAAGGAGGTGGAGTCAGGAGCCAGAACCAGGTACCATGAGGTGGGATGCAGGCATCCTAACTCATATTTTAGTGGCATGGTCAAATTATCATGCCAATCACTGGGTTTTAAATGATGGATATTTTCCTTAATAGCCTGGGTGACCCTCCTCCAAGTAGTGCAAAATGGGCTTCCCAGAGCACACGAAATCCTGCTCCCACTCGCAGCCTGCCAGGCTCCCCTGTGGATATCAGACTCGCTAGCTTCCACAAGCCAGGCCCCTGGAATCAACCTGTTAATCTAGATGAGCCTCCTCTCAGTTCCATTTCCCTTGGTTCTGTTTCCCTGGCTAATGCAATGCCATGTGCATAGACTTAGGTCACGTGTGTGGCTGAAGCACAGGGGATGGGGGGGGGCGGGCGATTGGGGAGGAGGGAGAGGAAACCTAACTCTTTCAGGGGAACAATTGTGATTTATGGAGGAAGTGGATGACTGGTTGGCTGGAGAGTATGTTTCAGAATGGTGGTTCTGGTGGCTAAGAGGGGGCTGGCTTGGCTAGTCCCTGTATGACATATGAGTACCCTGCCTCATTCCTTTACATGTGATCATTACAGTAACAATAAAAACAAGCAAGGGTTACTGTCTGCACTAGGAGTAATGATGAGCAGATTCCTGAATCAGACAAACCCAGTCTAGATGCCAGCTCTGCCACAGATCTGACACACAGCTCAGATGACGCCCCTGAGCTCTGAATCTCTGCCTGTGTGACATGAAGTTACAACAATCCCCAGGAGAGTATCTGCATTTGACACAATGGCTAAGATGCTGCTTGGGATGCTTACCTCCCAGATCACATGGTTCAAGTCCTGGCTCTGTTGCCAAGTCCAGCTTCCTGCTCATGTGCTTTCTAGCAGTGAGTGATGGCTCAAAAGGCTAGGTCCCTGCCACTCCCAAAGGAGCTCCAGATGGAGTTAACAGCTCTAAACATTGACATGGTCCAGCCCGGGCTGTTGGAGGCATTTGAGGAGAGAAGCAGCAGGTAGAAGACATGTTGCCATCCCTACGTGTCATCAATCTACATATCTCTGTATCTATCCATCACTTATTTATCCACAATCTTTCTGTCTTTTGAATAAATATAAACAAGTTTTAAAATAGCCCCAGAAGGGTTTTGCAGGCTGTTGCTTGTTTCTGCCACAATGCTTCCTGTCCTGAAGGAACTGGTCCCTCACTCAGGCTCTTTTTTTCTGGGGCCTCCTGTTCCCTGGATTGCAGCTGGATTTGGTCCATGAGAGGTACAGCATACATGGGGCCATTCTCCTGCATCCTTCTTGCACCACTCTATGCTCCCAGGGGGAGTTGTGTTCCTCTGGGCCCTGAGTTTGATCTCGTGAGTTTTGTGCTGAGTGGTTCATGGCTTCTCTATCTTGCTCAGACAGAGACATCCATGCCCAAACACTGCTCCTTGTGGAGTGGGACTGCCCCAGCTCTGCGACACCACTCCACGACCCAGGCTTGCAACCTCGAGACCTGAGTTTCTCTCTCAGAATCTTCTGGGTCAACACCAGGCTCTCATCCATAATGGCAAGAGGCTGGGCAGCTGGCCATACATCATGGCCTTCACGTGCCTGCCCACATCCAATCATCCACACTCCTGCAAAATCCCCTGCCAGCTTAAAGCCTGAGCTTTCAATTCTCAGAATTAAAAGGCCCATGCACTACCCCCTGCTGGGAAATTCCTTTGTATGGGATTGTTGGCGTTAGTGAAGCTGCAGCCCTGTGAGTATTTAATGTCAGGAGAATAGGACTTGAGGTTCAGCAATTTCTTTAGTTTTATTTTAATTTCTTTTTCTTCCACTGCATACAAGAGAAGATTAAACATTCTACAGTTGAAAAAAGCCTATGATCCCCTTTTCATTTCATTTCCATCTGTTGATCCTACTTCTAACAGTACACGGGCACACGTTGTTCTTTGCTCACGGTTACTCTGAATGGGGGATTTGAAGGCTTACGTTACTTCCTTGCATGTTCGCCGAGTCGTTGAAGTATTTTGTGACATCCGTGTATTATTTCTACAGAGAAGGGGGAAAGTGAAGAACCTCTGAATGATGAGAAGGTCCAGCTCCTGGCTTTTGTAATGCGAGCGAAGCAGCAGAATCCCAGAAGGGACATGCAATGGATGTGCTTAAGGCCGCTTATTCATTTGACTTTTGGAGCAAGGCTAAAACAAAGCATGGATCTCTTGTCTAAGTTTTCCTGTAGTATTTATCCATTCATTCCATCAAAAATGTTGTGAGATCACATCCTTGAAACAGAATCCTGTGCAGTTCTTGCTGTTGAGGAAATAGATCTTAATCAGATTTCTATTTTCACCAACAAAATCAGAAGGGAGAGCCCGGGGCAGTGAGGACACAGTAAAGATGGGACCTGGCCCAGCAGTCATTGGGCAGATGTCGAAGCAGGCAGAGGAGTCCCAGGCCAAGAAGGCAGCACGTGCCCTTCTGTGAACAGAACAGAGAGCATCAGCCACTTATCAGATAATAGTGAAGGGTCTCCCATGAGGCTAGAACAAAGGTGGCTGGAGCTGAGTGTGAGGAGTAGGTGTGGGCAACCTTAGAGCCAAAGTCCTCTGGAGTCTGCGTGGAAGCCCCATGAGGACAGGGACCTTGCCTTTCCCGTTCATTGCAGCCTACCAGCCCCAGGAGGAGCAGCTCCACTGAACAGAAAATGACTAGGGAGAGCTGACATTGCTGGACTCTTCCACCCACGGGTCTGATGGAAGGAGCGATGGCAAGTCCCTGAGAAGCAATTGGGATCTGGCATAGCACAGGCTTCAGCATCCCCCCAGGGACCCATGCGGTGGGCATTGCTGAATTACATTCAGAACTCGATTAACAATACCTGCTGGAATGGATATGGGGAGAAGACACCTACCTTCACTGCTGGTGGGAGTGCAGGCTAGTAGAACCACTATGGAAATCAGTATGGGAAGTGCTTAGAGAATTGCAAATAAACCTGCCATGTGACCCAACTATCCTGTTCCTAGGAATATACTCAAAGGAACTGCCTATGAGAAGAGGATCTGTAATCCTACATTTACAATCTACATACAATAGTGAAGACATGGAAACCATCCATAAGCCTGTCCAAAGAGGAGTGTTTAAAGAAACTGTGGTACATCTACTCCATGGAATATTACTCAGCCATTAAAAAAAAGAATGAAATTGTACCATTTGCAGCTAGATGATCCCAACTAGAGACCACAATGCTCAGTGAAATAAGTCAGTCTCCAAAGGACAAATACCATATGTTCTCTCCAGGATAAGGAAACCACCATGCAAATTGTAATGGCTCAATCTTGCTATAAGAAGCAAAAGTACATTATATTTCATGACAGACTTATAATTCTGAGGTGAGTTATGGGGGGATAATCCCTAACAGTTCATTTTGTGCAGGTGATGAAAATGGAAACTTTGATGCTTGCAGGGGGGATAGTGGCAGAACATTAATGTGCTACGTACCAGAGTATGAAAGATTTTTTATGATGGGAATTATAAGTTACGCAAGCAGTTGCGGTCAGAAGAATTTTCCTGGGATTTATAGTGGACCATCTTTCTACCAAGAGTGGCTGATCGAGCATTTGTTTCAGGTGAATGTGAAGGGAATAGCTAACACAAATATTTCACTTGGACAGACTCTCACGGCTACAGCTTGCGTCATTTCACTGGCAACGTCATAAAGGAATTTTGAGACTTCCAGCACCGTTATTGTGCGTTGAGCCTTTTCCCACATTCTACAGAATGAAAATCATTTATTCTGTCAGTATTTAATTGCTCACTTTCAAGTTCTTATGTAAAGATTATTTTTGGAATAAAAGGATTGTGGCATATTAGATATACAATTATTAAAAAAAAAGAGAGATACAATGAAGTAATAAAAATAGCCATGATAAGCGGAGAGAGGTGGAGACGCACAGCAAGTGAGGATTTACTAGGGTCCGGGAAATACAACTAAGTTACAAACTCTTATTAACTTTTGCGGGTCAGAACACGGAAACACAGAGAATTTCAGCAGCTTGTTCACAAAAAATTTTTTTCCTTCACAGTTTCAGGCCTGTGTGTGACTTGTAAAATGCAGGAATATCTTAATTCAAAAGCATAACAAAGAACAGGAAGTCTGTTCAGCCTGCTCGGTGAGGATCATGGGACCCTCACGCTTTGCAGGTGATACTAGCACCTTACCTTAGCCAGGGCTCTATACAGCTGACAGCGAAAAATGCACACTCATTTTTTCCCCCCAAACTTTCCTGTGGTGGACCTCTCTTATCTACTTGAATATCTGCCACCAAAGTTGTCACCAAACCAATTAACAAGTTGGCAAATGAGATCAACAGTTGGGTAATGAATAATAGTTATCTTGCTCTTATGGAGCCCAGGGGTGGACAAGATAAATGAGATCTAAGGGTGACTCTAATTATCTGGAAAGGAGCATGAATAATCATGGGCTCTCAGCAGCCCCTGGGCTCAACAGGGATGGGAAAGTCAAGCCCTTGGTACGAATGTAGCAGGTGTATTCAGCCAGCATGGGCAGGCTGACTGTAAGCCTGGGGGTGATCTTTGTCTCCCCAGGAAATATTTTATGTTTCTTTGCAGTGCGTGGTCTGCCTGGGAGAAGTGAGCATGAAGGAGAAAAAAGACATCCCCAAGAGCCCAGGACGTGCCACTGGCTGAGGAGTGAGTGCCCTTCAATCTTGTGAGTTATCCCTGAGAGTAACTGGGGGAAGGAGGGGGCCGGGGAACTTATGCTGGGAAACGTAGCAACACCCAGGGACACACAGGTGGCTGGGGACCTCTGGATGCAGACTGCTTGGGATCACTTTGCCAGTTTTTAAAAATTTTTAACAGACAATTTATTTGAACTTCGTTTTATTTATTTACTTGGAAGACAAAAAGGATTCTCTCTCTCTCTTTCTTGTATGTGTTGGCACATGCATACCACACACACACACACACCACACACAGTACTCAGTTTGAGAACTTCTCTCTACTGGTTCACTCCTAACAGCTGAAGCCAGGCCCCATTAAAACCAGGAGCCAGGATCTCCATCTAGGTCATCCACGTGCATGGTTCATGTCTTCAGCTGCTGCTTCTGGCTCTGGTGTGCCATGGGGGTGCCCAGAGCAGTGTCTTCAGTGCTCAAGCTTGGTCAGCATTAACAGGATGACTCAGCAATAACAGGTGCACAGTAAAAACTCCATCACCTCCATCGCCATCAGTTCCAATCGCCCGCAACACAGAAGCTTCTTCAAGTGTATCATGCACTTTCTTCACATTGTAAAATTCAGAAGGCATCCTGAAACTGATGTTTTGCTGTAAACACCTAAGCACAATGCCTATCTAGAAATCAAGGAATTATTTAATAGTCATGAAGCTTTCGCTAGACTAGACAAAAACCACTATTAATTCAAAAATCAGGCGTTTGCCCTAGCAGTGTAAGCATTAGTCAAGTTGGTTGCATGTCACATCACAGTGCCTGCGTTTGAGACATGACTCTACTTCCAGTACCAGCTTCTGCTGATGCATACCTGGGAGGCAGCAGGGGACAGATCTCTGCCACCCAGCTGGGAGACTTGGACAGAGTTCCTTGTAGCCCACACCAGCTTGGCCCAGCCAGCCTGAATGTCGAGTGCATCTGGGGAGTGAACCAGACAATAGGAGCTCTGTCTGTCTCTATGCCCCACCTACCATGTTTCTCTCTACTCAGATAAATAACGATAAAATCATGTTGATAAACTCCGTGGGGTAACTTAACATCAATGGCATTTTGGAATCAGTCACTAGGTGCCGTAGATGAAGATCCCAGGATCAGCTTAGAATGGCAGCCGGACTTTCACTCACGGGCGTCCCTGGGATTTGTTTGGTGTTTCCTGTGCACAGTGACCTTCATACTCAACACTTGTTCGTCACCTGTCCCTTCCAGTGGATTCTGAACTCGTGTAGGAGTTCCAGTATAGGAGAACTCATACAGGAGAATCCAGTGGATTCTGAACTCTGTACCAGGAAGATGCTGTGCCTTGTACTCATCGCATCACTGTCGGATACCCACATCCACTGTCGGATGAGTACATAAATTAATGTGTTTTATAAGCACCGTGTCCGGGTAAGAGTTTGGCGCTTCCATTTTTAACATACATCTGAATAGCAGTTTTGATTGATGTTTCCTAAATTTCACTGCCACCTAAACTGCGTGAGAACAGAGTTCTTGTCTGCTTTGAACCGTTGTCAAGCAGCACTTGTCAAGTTTTATGGTGCGTTATAATCACCTCTGTCTCGGCCACACCTTGCCTCTGCCACCTTCAGCAGTCTGGAGAGCAGCTGTATGTTTTTCACCCTTGCATGATGATGAGTCATAGATCCACAGTGGGAGTACAGGTTGGTTTTCCAAGGTTTAGCTCAGTGTTTCCACCCTGCTCCTGGATGCTGCAGCTTGGCTTCCCACGGAGAATTTAACATACGTCTATTCAAAGCCTGACTCACCTTGCTGCTAAATCCTCACAGAGCTCACTCATCAAATGAGTGAACGTATGCTTCTCTAGTACCCAGGGATCTCCCTCATGATAACACCAATGATTTACAAGGTCTTTCCTCCCTGTCTGTGAACGTCCCTAGGGGTAGAGGGCAGAGGCATCAGGCAACACCAAGATGTCAAAGCCTGAAATCAAGTCCTCACCCTGAAAAAGGAGCAAGTGGAAAGAGGACTGTGGAGCAGCATGCTTGATGTTAAGACCTGCCGTTTCAGTAAATCTATGGAATGGGCTTGACTGTGCTATTTTAACAGTGGGAGGAGATGAAGCTGGACAAACATGCCTAGCCACTAAGTAGCAGAGTAAGAATTAGAACTCAGATCCACTCAACCTCCAAGTGGAACTTCCCGCCTGATGACATTGTGCTCTACCACTCTGGCTGTGTGATCTTGAGTAAACTGCTCACTCTCCTTGAGCCTTAGTGGTCACTGAACTCACTGCTCCCTGACCCCCTTTCGCCACCACCCTGCTCAGTGACTGCCCAAACAATTCAGGGACAAATGTTTATTAAGGGGGTGGATAAATGCAAGTTATCACTGAACTCAAGAGCCACAAACAGAGCAGAAGGAAGAAATTCTTAATGGTCTGTTTGGAGACCTATGGGACTTTTTTTTTTAAAAAACTCCTTGAAGTGTTATCCCATTAGGAGAAGTAGCAACATGGTTCCCACAATAAAAGGGAGAGGGGGCTAAGAATCCAAAGGAAACACAAGTTTTCTCTCTTCCCACCCAACCTGCTTTCTTACTGCTGAGTTTCAGATAATTGGTTCTTTTTCGGCTGTGGTATGAGCATTTACAGGCCAGCTATTTAGAGCAAGAAGCTAAACATTGATCTATGTCCTGGCACTCTGTCAGTCCCCCAGCAGACAACTTGGCTTCCTCTTGGAGTATTTCCCTGGTGGTGTTCCCTGTGCTTTCCTGCATACCACCACCGTTTCCACGCAGGTGCTGGTTTCTCTAAGAACATGTTCACTTCTGCATAGTCAATGGCCAAAATGCTCCATTGTGGCTGTGACATCCCAACCTGCCCTGGATTCTGATGATTTTGCCCCAGCTCTAGCTGCCTGTCTTGGCTCAGTTCCCTTGTTCGCTGAGATTTGCTTCTGGGTGTTTGCTTCATGGTGAGGTTGCTAACACAGTGTTCAGAAAGCAAGTTCCTATTTGCCATGGAGGAAAGGAAAAAGGACAGTTGGTGAGCACCATGAGAAGAATGATGGGTCTCAGTTGGGCTGCAAAATACGACTGTGAGCTTTGGACTTGTTAAATGGGGACTGACTGGCAAATAGGAAGGAGGGGTGACACAAAACAACTTGAGAATGACTCCTCAGGAAGCTAGGAGGGCAGACAGAGGCTGAAAGAAAGAAAAAGGGAGAAAGACGCTTTGGCACATGGTGACAGGAAACGGAAGGAGTCTCCACCCTCTTCTGTCACCTACTGTTGAAGATAAATGGATATCAAACATCCCAGCAGCCCAGGTGAGTCTGCCAGCCTTATTCCTGTCTTGGAAGTGGCAAGCTAGGGTATAACCAACACCTGAGTATAAATTGGATCATGCAGCTTCCAAGAATGAGATCTGGCCAGTGACACCATTGACAGAAGTTGATGTGTCCTTCCAATTCTAAACAGTCTAATGATCTATTTTCTGGACATCTGCAAAGGTTTGGGAACCATTTATAGCTGAAAGGAATTACACAGGACATTTGGACTTGGCCTGTCATAGGAAAACCACTCACCCTCCAGAGGGAATAAGCTTTATGGCATCTGCGTGCCCCTGGCTCCCGAGGCTATACGGATGACTCGCATGTGGCCAATCACAGGATTTCAATTTCCCATCTGTGATTGGTTCAAGTGTGAGCTGTGTGGGCAAGAAGTACCAGTCATGAATTCTGTAAAATTTGACAAATTAGTGCTGGAGCAGATAAAAGGCCCTGCTGGTGTTCCTGACACAGAAGAGGGAATAACTGACAATATAGTAACACAGAGGAGGTGGACTTTTCCTTATACACTTGAGCTGCTGGGTGTGGCTGAACCGAAAGCCAAACAATTATTTCTCTAACGTTTCTGGAAAATTAGAATTGAATCCCCTAGGGTTATTCCTGACCCAATCATGGAGGCCACAGGGGATAGAATATGGTGACTGGGGACAAGAATGGGGAGCAGGCAGTGGTGCAGTGCCAGGGTGTAGCAGATTAGGCCTCCAACTGCAGCACCAGCATCCGGTGTGGGCACTGATGTTGCAGGGAATTTCACACAAAAAGTTTGTCACACTGGCTGCTCTGCTTCTGATCCAGTTCCCTGCTGCTGGTCTTGGAGGGGAGAGGAAGATGACTCAGATGCCTGAGCCCCTGGCTTCAGATGGGCTCAGCCTCAGCCCCAGCCCTTGTGGCCATTTGGGGCCATTAGCTCCCTTTCTAACTCTGCTTCTCTCTGTAATTCTGCCCTTCAAGTTAAAAGCTATATAGATTTTTTTTTTTTTTAAAGAACATAGCAATCGGCCAGATCTGGATCCTACAGTCCTTCGAGGAGTCTACAACCTCAGAATTACAAGCACACTAAAGTAGAACCGGATGGCTTCCCCAAGGAACATCAACGTCCTATTACCAGAAGAGAGACGGTCCTGGGCTGGTAAAAAGTCACACATCTGCCCTGCTGCCTTTTTGCTTTTAAAATACAAATGATAGATTTCTATCACTCTTTGAACACTTGTGAATTCTTAAGCTGGTTTGTTCGCAGAATAATTGCAGCAAATTCGACCTCTTGGGATAAGAGGTACGAGGAAGTGGCTTTCTTTGGTTTCAATCTGGCTTTTGTTTCAATCTGGCTTTTGTTGTTGTTGTTTTATTTACTTTTTTTTTTTTTTTTTTAGTTAATACCCATGTCCTTATCACTCTGGGTCAGCTGCAAGAAAAAGTTTGCAGTAAGCCCTGAGGCCTTTGCTTCAAATTTCTCTCCTGACTTTCCCTTCACATTTGCATTCACAAACTAGAACTGTCAGAGAGTCTGGGGTAATTAGCAATGATAAACAAATGCTAATTAGCACTCTAGCTGCACCCAGAGGCTGCCCGCAGGCAAAGACCCAATCCCCAGGTTCCTATTTCCAGAATTTCTTGAGTTTCTACCTCCAGAACCCTCAGTGAATCTTCCTTAGTGAAAGAGAATAGGGAGTAAGGCAGCTGACTCCAGCATGAGCCCTTCAGGGTGTCAGACATGACCTCAACCCCAGCTGATACTCTCAGGCCCTGGGTGCCTATGCCATTTCCTGGCCTGCATCATGATTTGCTCACTCATACAATGGAAATCATCTCTGCATTTGTGTTTTCTTCTAACTAAAGTGTGAAGGCACTAGGTCAAATACAGAATCTCGGGGGCAGAGTCTCTGCTTCATCCACTCCTGTCACTGTTGCCAGCTTGACACCTTCACTCCTCATGCAGGTACTGGAACACCAGCCTCCTGTTGACGCTTAGCTCATCCTCTGTCTTCTCTCCCTACCTGGCCCCACGTTTGTTTTCTGGGGTTGCTGTAACAAATTACCACCAATAGGGTGGTTGAAAACAAAAGGAGTTTACCCTGTTCCCTCTCTGTGTGGAGTGCTTCTGGATGCTCTGAAGGGAGACCCACCCCAGTCCTTGCTCCCCACTTTCCTGTTGCCCTGGTGCTCCTTGGGGCACAGCTTCTTCCTGCAGCCTCAGCTATCTCTCCCCTCTGTGCCCCTATCTCCTGTATATCTGAACTCATCCTTGGCTTCATCTGGCTCATCCAGGTCATCTGGAACCATATCATCTCAAGAGTCTTACTATATATGATATCCTCAAAGGCACTTTCTCCAAAACAGTAGCATACCCAGTTGCTGGGGTCAGGATGCAGACGGATCTTTCAATTGACTACATACCACCAACTGTATGTCTTCATATATATGTGCAACTATAAGTCTTCACTTTAAGGTCTGTCTTCCAAAACACGCTTCTGTTCCTGGCATCATGTCTCTGCCCTGCTGGAAAGTTCTAGAGATATATCATTTAAAAAATTTAATTATTTACTGAAAGGCTGAGAGATAGGAACCCACATAGAGATCGCCTGTCTACTTATTCACACCCCTAATGCCTGTAACAGCCAGGGCTGGGCCGAGCTGAAGTTTGGACCCAGTACACTCAATCTGGGTGGCAGGGATGTTGGTATCTCTCAGGGAACACATTATCAAGAAGCTGGGGCTGGGAGGAAAGCTGGCGCATGAATCCAGGTACTCGAATATGTAGGGCAGGTGGGCCTTCCAAGCAGTATCTAAATGGCTGCACAAATCATCCAACCCTAAAGACCCAAATGACTTCTAACCACCCTAGTCTTCCATCCAAGCAGCCTCTCCATCCTCTCACATTCCCTGCCTTAGGGATGCCAAGCTACAACCTCTCCCACTTTTCTTTATCCTACCCCTGAAATGTCGTTCTATCCAGTATCAATCCTGGTTTTCTAACCCTTCAGAGCAAGTCACCACAAGTTTGGTGACTGAAGGCCACATGAGCCTGATTGCTCATAGCTGATGAAGGCCAGAAATTGGGGCACCTGCTAGTGCCAGCTGCTGTTGCTGCTTTTCACACTCAGAGCTGGGAACAGGATTCAATGTGGACCCGTTCTTAAGGTCTGAGCAGGCGAGGAAATGGTCAAAAATGAAAATGGACACTTATGGTCAGAACTCATTGGCCAACCCGAGCTGCAGGATCCCACCAGGGTCAGGAAGTAAAAGCTTCCTTGTACCTGAATTAGGGAGACCCATGCAGTAGTGCTCATGATCTTATTTTTCTTACCCCAGACCTCACTGTCTCTTAGGAGGAGTGTGTTTCAGCCAACCCTCTATCCATCTCAGCACCAAGTACTAGCAAACAGCACTTTGAAACCCAAAGTTCGAAAGTTCAACTTTAAGCAGAGGATAGTTCCAATATACAAAAAAAAAAAAAAAAAAAGTGACACAAAGCTGTATATTAGCTAACACAAGGAGACAATGTCTCCCCTCTTCGCCTGCCACCATGGTTTGTATTTCTGCCATTAGTGTCATCCATTAGGGTCTGCAGTGTGCACTCGGAGCAGCTTAAGGCATTGGGCTGCCTCAGAGGGATGCAATATGTGCTGATTGATGTGTCATTTGCTCATCTAGCATGGCACTATTGCCTTTATTGTGCCCAGGGCTGGGCATCACGCTTGGAGATGGGCAGAGGGTTCAACATGGAGCGAATCTCATAAACTCACTTAGAAGTCTCCCACAGCAGCCAGAGCTTGGAGATGTGATAAGCATTGAAGGGAGGAACAGTAACACAGCTAACAAGGCAGAGGTGCTTTCTGGGTGCCCAGCACAGCAAATGGAGATTTGCGAGATTCAATCCTTAGCCCAAGGAAGACAGAGACTAGAATCACCTTTGGCAAAGGGCAGATGGAAGAGGTTTTTCTCCTGGGCCTGATGAGGAGGGATCCTGGAGGGAGGTGTCAGCTTATTCTCAGGGGTCCAAAAGGTGGAACGAGAGGATGGAGGAAGTGATGGAGAATTCTAGAAGCTGGCTGTGCCATCATTAACCACCAGCCGTGTGGCTGTTAGAAACTTTCTTCACTTCTCAGGGTCCCAGGGGCTTGATTTGCAGCTTTGAGCGTGTGAGTGATTGCAGCTCTAAGCTGCAGAATAGTTCAGTCAAGCAGAAACCAAAGGAGACTTTTAGAATTGAAATGTTCTTTTCCTCTGGTGACTTTGTAGCCGCTTCACGACCTGTGTGTTTGCGGTGCAAACACATCACTCCTGTGTTAGTGGAAATACTGCTGGATACAGGCTGTGCTATGGTCATATAAGCAGAACATATATGTACTGTGTGTTCTGATGTAGCAGGTTAAGCCTCTGCCCACGATGCCAGCATCCCACATGGGTGCCTGCTCCACTTCTGATCCAGCTCCCTGCTAAAGTGCCTAGAACAGCAGCAAAAGATGGGACTCTATATTGAGGCCCCACACCCGTGTGAGAGACCCAGAAGATGCTCCCGGCTTCTCGCTCAGGATTGGCCCAGCTCTGGCTGTTGCAGCCATTTGGAGAGTTGACCAGTAGACTGAAGATCTCTTTCACACTGTCTTTTCTCTCTTACATCTACCTTTAAAAAAGTAAAGTAGATGCAATTATTCTTAGTATATACTACTTGGTCATGAGAATATGTAATTATGTTACTGGCTTATGAACTGAGTAAATGCTATTTTAAAAATCATTATTTTAGCCTGTACCCCTAGTTGTAAAACAAAAGTTGCCTGTAAGTCAGTCCGTGTTGTTGACCTGGCAGCAAGCTCACACAGGCTGTGTTTACTGAATTTATGATTTGCAATGTTTTCCCTTGCACTTGACTTAATCTGGTGGTGTTTTGCTCCCCAGGGCCCTGGGAGCAGCAGGACTTAGCCTGAAACCTGGGGCTGTGGGGAAGCTAAGCCCTACGGCCTGTGCAGGTGCACTGCATGATATTCGTACCATGCATCCCTGTGGTTATACGGTAGGTGTCTGTTTGTGCCTAAGGCGAGACAGTGTGGGCACCTTGGGTTCTCTCTTGCCTCTTTTCCTTTTCATAAAGTGGGAGAATGCAAAGGCAGCAAGCAGCAGAAACTGAAAAAACTCCCAGCTAAAAATGAAAATCTGAATGAACAGAAAGCAATTAAAAAAAAAAAGCATTTTTAAGCCAATGTTCCAATAAGTCAAAAAGAAAGTTATTTGCAGAACCAACCAAAAGCGCCGCTTAGGGCTGGGGATGGAAGATGAAAGTTTTGTAAAACACTCGCTATTTAATGCTCTTAAAAGCCCCTTTGTGCATTTGTGACGCAGAGCAAGTCCGACAGTTGGATGTTAATATGTGATGGAGGCTCAGCTCCAGCCACCAGGGCTGTTGGAATCCAACACCCTGCAAACTGCAGAAAGCGCCAGCCGCAGCCAAGGCTTTCTCCTTGCCTTGAGCAATGAACGCACAGATAGATGCGCCTGCGATTGTTTGGGGACTTGGCGGCAAGAGGCGGCAGAAGTACTTATTTGGAAATGAAGAGAATCAGCAAAACATAAGGGAAAAAAATAGACAGCCGAAGAGAGCAAATGGAACAAGATAGAAGACAGTGGCCCGGGCCAATTTCCCTTACCTCACGCGGTTCTGGTTGCTGACAGTAAACGAGTTTCTAATGATGTTTTTAAAGAGTGCTTCTCCCTGGGTGGGGTGGACGCAGCTCCTGCAGCTTCCCTGGCTGTGTCCTGGGGAGGCAGGCAGCTTAATGCTGGACTGCTGCTTTCTTTGCCTTCCTGGTAAGCATGCAGGCTGACAGACTCCAGCCTTCCTCTCTTCTTGTGCTGAGAACTCAAAGTTCCTCTCCTGTGCCGTGTTCTTGCTGTCTGTCCAGGATCACAGTCCTGGGTGGAGGGAGACGGGGGACACATTGTGCCTGCTCTGTCTGGCAGGTGCTTCGTTGCTCCACATGCCAGGCATAATGTTTCGAATGAGTGGGGCACGGATGCTGTGTGGGCCCAAGGATAGAGCATCCCACCATTGAAAGGAGAGAAGACAGACTTCCTATACTGAACCTTGAAGGCCAGGCAAGAGTCCTCAGGAAAAGATGGCCCCAGGAAGCTCTAGAAGCCCAAGGGCAGGTGGGAGCAGAAGGGAGTCACACTGTGCACTAGAGTGTTTCATGTCACTAGATTACAGGTTTCAGAGGCAAAAGGTGGGAAATGTCATGTACTGCTTGCAAAATGATCTCAATTAGGGATGATTCTGCATTTCCTCCCAGAGACAGTTCTGGTTATAACTACTATGGTGGGAAGAGGAGACAGGCCAGGGAGGCTTCCAAGCACCCATAAAGCACAGAACCACTCCCCGACCCCCAAGGTCAAGGTGCTGTTGCTGAGAGACTCATCTACGTACCACCTAGTACTGTTCACTGTGCAGACTTTCAGGCACTTCCAGAGCCCATGAGTTCATAACTGTATGCTCATTTTCAGGAAAAAAAAACATGAAGGCTGCAGCAGCTGGAGCCAGCAAGGGGCAGAGAGTGGACTTGAACTCCACTGGCCATGCCTTGGATCCAGGAGAGACTCAACAATGCTTGGGAGAAATGAAAACTTGTGGCTGCATAAAAACTTGTGCATGGATGGCAGCTGCAGGGTGGAAATGGTGCCCATCGACTCATGAGTGAATAAATAGAAAACAGCCTGTCCATGGGATGAAAGCTTTTCAACCATATAAGGAATGAAATATTGATACATGTGTACAATGTGGATGGACCTTTAAAATGTTACACTGCATGGAAGACATTTGGCACAAAGGACCACATGTCATATCATTTTAATCACATTCAATGTCCGGAAAAGATCCATCTATTGAGACAGCCAGCCGATGGGTGGTTGCTCAAAGGATGAATGGGGGTGGGCAGTGGGAAGTGATCATGGATGAAGATGAGTGAGGTTTCTGTTTGGAGTGAAGCAAATGTGGTCGCACAGCTTTGTCATCCCGTGTCATTGAACTATGAGCTAATACTCAGCAGCTTGGATGGTATGAAAATCACACATTGATAAAGTGATTAAAAGATGACCGTTCCATTATACCAGTGAGAGGTAACTCCCCTCGCTGCATCTACATCCCTCTGTTATCCACTAGACAACAGAGCATTACGCCAGCAACATGAGGTCAAATCCCAAAGTTTCTAGATGACCTTGTAATTGTAGGGTCCGGGAACCCCTCTTGGGACAGGTCAGGAGTCATCAGCTGCTTCAGCTTTGCTGTGGATGAAGCAGACACCTACAAAGGTATCACAGAGGCAAAGAGAGATCACTCTGGCAACATCTCACATGTGGCAATGCACCCAACATGAATGCTTAATTTGTATCATGTGGCTCCCAAGCCAGGAGAGTCATTCATTCAGAAATTAAAAAAAAAAAAAAAAAGGAAAAAGAAAATTGCCAGACAGGCAGCCAACAAATTAATTGTTGCATCAATAATACCAGGGTTTGACCATTGCATGATGAATTACATTGTTTAAAAGAGCTTAACAGCCGCATTAGAGAAAGAAAACAAGGGAAATCAATAGAGTAGAATTTCCTCAGTGCAAGAGCAAGCATTTCTCACAGACTAGAGGTCAAGGGTGAGGTGAGAGCCTATTTACAGAACAGGGCTGATGCTTTTCACTGGCAGGGCTCATGGGCAGCCGTTTAAAACAAGACGGGCAGAATACCGGGGTGCCAGAAAACAGAAGAGAGTGTCAGTCTACAACCCAGGCTCTTGAGGCCACCCGGTGTGAGCCTCAAGTTCTTTGATCTGCCAAAGTGGGTCTTGGTGTTGTTCTGAGGCTCAGACCCACACAGAGCAGCAGTACTGCAGTGCCTGCTAAGCGGGTGCTCGACAAACATCGGCCACTAGTCTGGGAGAAACCTTCGGTTGTTCACAAGTTTTCCAAAGCAGAAACACCTTTGTCCTATTAGTGACCTCATAGTGCCATTACAAATCTAAATAACTAAACATGTTAAAATGGAAGTCTCTGACAGGCAGCTCCAGGAATTTTGACATATGTGTGAATTTGTAGAAACACTGCCATCATCCGTACACAGTTTCACTCCCTGTCCTCAGTTCTCGTGCACGTTCATTTGCTAGTCATAATTCACATTGCTCCTCTCCATAACTCTTTGGGTCAGCACTGGTCCATTCAATCCCACAGCCCTGGCTTTTAGACTGCCACAAAATAGGACTGCGTGATTGGAACGGGCTTCTTGCACGTATTGGGAGCTCTTTTACTGCTGCGTGGTTTCCCTGGATGTAAGTACAGCACAGTTGATCCGTTCAGTCACTGACGGCATTAGGATTGCACAATGGAGATCACGAAAACATCTGCCATGCACAGGTCTTCCTGTGAGCCCAAGTTTTCCTTCCCCTGTGATAAACATCCAAGACTGGGAACTATGGGATGGATGTAAGTACATATTCAAGTTCACTCAAAACTGCCACGCTGCTTTCCAGAATACTATTTCCATTTGTACTAAGCACAGCTGTCTAATTAGTTTTTCAGAATCTAATATATGATATAGTCTGCATTTTCAACCAACCAATCTAGTAGTACCTCTCACCAGTTCTAAGATGAATGTCCCTATTGATGAATGGGGCTGAGTATCTTCTGACACAGGGCTTGCCCTCTGTTCCAAAGTGTCTACCGACTTCTCCTCCTCCTCTTTCTCTGCCTCTTCCATTCCTTCTCCTTCCCCCACTCCTTCATTTTCTTCCCTGTTTTGCAGTTTGGTTGTTTTGAGAATTCTTTATTTGTATTCTTGGAATAAATCCTCCACTGGATCTCTATTCTCAAGTATTTTACGCAGTTACAATTTGTCCTTTTTGCTTTCTTAACAGCCTCTTTCTCAAAAGTCTTAAATTTTGCTAAAGTCCAATTCATCAATTTATTTCTTCTGGAGTATGCTTTTAGTGTCATCTCTAATAACTCTTTACTGAACCTCAGGTCACAAATATCTTTGGTATCATCTCTAGAAGTTTTATAGTTTTGCTTTTTGTATCCGAGTCTATAATCTATTCTAATTTGTCTTTATATGGATATATAAAGCAGAGGTCAAGGCTCTAGTTTTTGCATAAGGATGTTCAGTTGTTTCAATATCATTTGTTAAAAAAAAGTCTGTTTCCCTTAACTGGTGTTGTAACTTTGATCGCTTGGGTCTATTTCTGGACTCTCTCTTCTCTCTCAGTGATCTATAGATATCAAATTCTTTACCAATTCCATTACTATGTTGATTGTTATTATTGAATAGCAAGTCTTAAAACCCAGTGATATGAATTCTCTAATTTAATTCTTTATTTTCAGATCAATCTGGCAGGCTAAAGTTCTGAGATTTTCCACACAAATTTTCGAATGTAAGTCAAGAAGCTATTGGAAGGTTTTCAAACTAAGAATGTAATTATTTTATAGATCAAGGATAATTCAAATGATCTAATTACATCTTGGTGAGTCAAGTAGCTTGTGCCTTAAGGAATTGGCCTATTTCATCTAACGGCTCGATTACATAGAATTGTTGATACGGTTTCCTTATTAGGTGTCTATAATGTTAGACATTGACTCATTCCTGGTAGCTTAGGTCTTTTCAAATTTTTCTTTACTCGTCTTGCTAGAGGTTTGTCAATCGCATTGATTTTTTCCAAGAACTATTTGCTTCTAAATTCATCCCCCCCGCCCCCATATTGTGTGTCAAACACAGCAAAGTGCCTTCCTCTTTGTTAACCACATATACGGTATAGTTGGCATACTAGTGATTTTATTTACAACAGCCTTGCCTGTTTGTATCCCCAGCGAGGAGCAGAGATGGCGGCAGCGACTTCAATGTCAAAACACAATAGAGGGACCAGAAGGAATGTTGGCGGGCCTGCTCAAAGCAAGCTGAAGTCTCTGAAGTTTGCAGTGAAGGCAAATTATCTCATATTTTGTTCATCACTCAAAGAAGATGAGGAGAGGAATAGAGAAACAGGTGGGAAAGGGGGGGCAAGTAACAGCCCCCCCAAGCAGGCTAAGAACATTGAAGAGCAGCCAGAGCTCGAAGTGTTCATTATTCCTGAAAGAGCCCATTCAGCCTTGGGTAGTTCAAAGCTTTGTAGTATCCTTGAACTTGGTGAAGTTCCCAGAGGAGCCAAATGCTTGAGAATATTAATAAGTCAGGGCTACCTGGGCATAATATTAATTACAGTGAGGTTCAGTCTTAGTTAAATAGAATCAGTGTAGAGGGGAAATCTTAATTTTTTCCCCCCATATAATGTTCCCTTCTCTCCCTGTGACCTACATTCGGTTAGCTATTTGATGTGACCTCAAGGAGAATGGCAGTGAATGGTCATGCCCCAACAGAACTGACTCAACTTTCATTCTTCTGGGCATTTCTATTGCCACAGTTCATTGCTTGCAAATGAATGAGGCTGTTTTCATTCCTTCTTCTAATAGGTGCTTCGGCTCCTTAGGATGATACAATAGAGCTTAACAGGGCATTTTCCAAGCCCAGCGCTGACAATGACTTTGGGGCTTTAAAGTTTCACAGTATCCAAGCAGAGTTCATCAGATCCCTTTTGTCCCATAGGTTGTTGGGAATGGGAGGAGACTCAAGGACATCCTTTCCAGGGACTCCGTTTTCTCCCTGGATCCTCAGAGAGACCCTTCGGGCTGCTTTTGTGCAACTGAAGACACTGCAACACAGCCGGTCAAGTAATTTGCAAAGAGAGAATGGCACAGCCCAGGATTCAGCTCCAACAGTCTGATTCTAGAACTGTCGCTGAGCCATCACTTCATGCTGCCTGAAGAGGCTGGTGCAATGTGGAGGTGGATCTGCATTCACACAGGTGCTGATCTCTGACTCATGGGCCAGAGCTGGCTTTTGTCTTTGGAGGAACCAAGAAGGGGCTGGCTTTCCAACGACGGTCGACATAGTTTCCACGTCTAGAACAAAAGCTGGGCTCTCACTCCAAGAACTTTGTTTCTTAAGTCAGGAACATATGTATGTGTTTTTTTTCTACAACCATTTTGAAATATATTCTTTTATTCATATGTTAGAATACTGGACTGCAAGAAAAAGGAATGCATCCCTGGGTGAATCTCAGAATAATTATTATGCTAAGTGGAAGAAGTCAGACAACAGAGCATGAGCAACATGACTCCGGCATTACAAAATTCCAGAAAATCTCAACCAACCCATAATCACAGAAACCCGAAGGCTGTTCTCCTGGGGAGGAGAAGCAGAGACGATTGTGAATGCGCAGGAAGGTTTAGGGTTGTTCCTTGCATAGATTGGTTATGCTTTTTCAGGGCTGTGTGTATATCACAGCTTTGTGAATTCTATACTTTAAATAGTGTAGTTTATTGCGTGTCAGTTACACCTCAAGGAGCTGTTGAAATGGAGCAGAAGGCCCCCTCTGCTTGGGTCCTGGACACCCCATGCTGCTAGCATCAAACTGAGGTGCTCTGATACGTGATGTGGGCATCTGAAAGGGCAGCTTAACCTACTGTGCCACTTTTTTTTTTACAGTCACTTTAGCTTTGCAGCCACATGCAAGAGTTGGTGTTGGTGGTAGTGTTATTATTCATAGCACAACTTTTATGCCCTTAAAAATATTTTTGTTTTAAAGACAGACTCCCTCACAGGTGGGAACTAATTTTTGTTTTAACAAATAAGAAAGTAAGAGACATACATGTGTATCCGTTTTGCTGAAATAAAGTGTTTCGTCAAAATTTGTTTTAAATCTTTGCGCCACAAATTGGTAGGAATTATTTGCTGCTGCAGTTAAAGTGATTTTGTGGCTTTCTGAAAATTCACTGCGTATGAGTGGGGTTGAGCGTTGTTTCATTTAATTAGCGTTTATAGCCCTGGCCTATTTTCCTCCTGGACTCTGGTCTTTCCACTTTTGATTTCTTGAGTGGAGCCATTAAGCCTTTGACTGTAGTGGAAATTGTAAATGTTTTTCCAAAAGGAATACATTGAAAAGCAGCTGATAAAAAAAGTTTGTTGCAAAAACTCTGACATAAAAACTGTACATATTTTTGGATCCTATGTGATGTCTGACACATACATATGTTGTGCAGTGACCAATTAGGGTAGATACATCTATCCGCTGCGCCATTCTACGGCAGGGAGGGTAACCCGCAAGAACTCACTGGGAATCCAGCCAGCACACTCCTCTTCATTTCACAGTTTCTTGAGGCCGCTGCATTCACAGGTCAAAAACCCTCCCGAGGTTCTCCTGGTCCACCCCTTCCTCCCACGCTCCTGGCTCACTGAAGGTGGCTTCCTTTCCCTAGGAAGGTTTCTTGCACAAAGCCACAAGGAAACTGTTGCTCCCAGCCTCTGATGTCCTGGAGTGAGTTCAAGCCAAAGGTGGCAGTCTGGCAGACCCATGGCTCAGCTTCAGTGCCATAGACTGGGGGTGGAGAGGTCACCTGGGGAGAAGTGAGCAGACCCCAAGCGGCCAAAGGGCTGGTATGCTCGCCTCAGCAGAGTTCATCTTACACTGACAGAGCTTAAGAGCAAAAGGAGCAAGTGGCATTCTCAAGTCTCCGGCTTCGGAAAGTTGTGGTGCCCGACACGGGTGAAATGAAGCCAGTCACAGAGAGGAAGCCCACGGGCTGGTCTCAGGACCCAGAGAGGAAGGAAGGGCCAGCGCAGGTGCAGGAGGATGCTGGCTGGATCACAGAGACCAGCTCCTCCAATCCCTCACCCTCCCAGCTTGGTTCTGTTCCTGCAGCTCACGTTCTTAACCAGCCTTCCCTGGCTGAGCCCCACGGAGTTCACCTCTGGAACCTCTTCCTGCTGCTTATGCTTTCAGATGGTATTCTGACTTTCTGGCACCTGACGTGTCAAGTTAATTTCTGCCCCAAGGCTTTTGCCCATGTCACTCTCTGTATCTAAATGTCTTTCCCTAAAAAGGCTGCCTTATTCTTTAGGGCTCAGCATATACCATATCTGCAAAGCAGACACTGCTGTCTAAATCCTCACCCACAGCTCCAAACTGCACCTCTAGACCCTGCTCCGCAGTGCTTTCCCTGCCCCGCCCCGTCAGAAATGATGCAGTATGAACGCTTCTCAGTGAAGACTGCCCAGAAGGGGGCTGTGTCTGCTTTGTGTGGCGCTGTATCCCTAGCGTTTGGTGTGGAGCTGATGCCTGGTCAGGATCCCTGTGAACACCAAAGACCATTTTGTAGCCTTCATCCTGCTCTTCCCTTGTCTGATGGACGCCTGGCTGTAGGAGATTGTGCCAAAAGTCTCCAACTTCTAGGACAGTTTCCTCAGAAAGAAGCCTTATTCAGTGACTGTTTGGAATCCCCTGAGATCTGGGTTCAGATTACCCTTGAGCAGCTGTATGGTCCTGGAACGGTCACTCAGGCTCCTCACCTCAGATTGCTCGGGTTTCTTGCAAGTCCCAAACAGAGCTGTTTGTTTATATGGTTTATCCAAGGTGCAAAGAGACACACGCATCCACCTCTGGCATGTTGCCCAGCACCTGTGAGGCCCTTGGTGGGCATTATTGTACCTGGGTCTCTTTCCCAGTTAAAAGCAACCCTTGTGGTTGTGCTGCCTCTGATCTAGCTCACCAATGCACCTGGGAAAGCAGCAGATGAAGGCCCAAAGGGGTGGGTTCTACCATGGAGGTGGGAGTCTCAGGCTCCTAGTACAGGTCTGGCCAAGCCTCAGCCTCTTGGGGAGTAAACCAACAGGTGGACATCTCTCTCTGCCTTTCAAATAACAAATAAATAGACATATCTTTAAAAATCCACAAACGGACTTGAATGTTAGCATGTAGGAATTCAGATTTGTACTTAGAGATTCCTTCTTTGGGGCATAATGTGGTGGGTATGTTAGCAGTGTTCATCCAGGAATTATTTCTGTTAGGCATTTGGAAATATTTAAGACTTGTGTGCTGGAGTAGACTTTGGGGTGGGGAGGGGAGAACAGAGGCTTCACTTTCCCTGCGAGCTCTTGTGGCCACGCCTCATTCTAAGAAAGCGTGAACAGTGTGGTGCCACCATCAGTGCAGCACTTGCCTCTGGTGGAGATCTCTCCAGCTTAACTAGTAAATTAGCACATGCTTAGGCTGCCCGGGATGTAATTCTCTTTAATGACTGCTTTCCTTGGGCATCTCAGAGCGGCTCATCAAAGGAGAAAACCGAAGGTACCCGAAGAATTGGTGATGGCAGCCTGCTGGGTTCTGACTTCCCAGGCAGGAGAAGTGAAGGTACGTCTGGAGGCCCTCCGGACACACAGAGAAAAAGCAGCCAGGCGGCAGCTGAATCCAAGACAGTGTTCTCTGAGGCCGGGGCTCCTTATCCTCATGTGTTGAAGTCTATTTAGACTTTTAAAGATTTTTGTTTTATCTGAAGGAGAGATCAGAGATGGACAGAGAAAGAGCTTCCTTCCATTGTTTCACCCTTCGAGGGTCCACAACAGCCAGAGCCGGGCGAGGCGCAGGCTGGAACTCGGTCCTGCTCTCCCATGTGGGTGGCAGGGACTGAGTACATGAGTCATCACCTGCTAAATGCAAAGGCACGCATTAGCGGGAAGCTGGAATTAGAAGCAGAGCTGGGATTCCACTTCCAGCATTTCAACACGGGCGTCCCAAGCAGCATCACAACTGTTCCACCTAAGTTTTTTGTTTGTTCTGAAGGACCATTGTGCAGCAGCCTGTGTACCGAGTTCACACGTATTTCAACTGCATGTTTGGGTGTTCCGCACCCAAACGTTATAGAGCAGCACAGGCTTCAGATGAGAGGGCCCAGGCCATCCCTCAATCATTGAAGGCCCTGATCGCCTGGTCTGAGTCCTTGGGCCTGCCTGCAGAGTGGGTACTAGGTCCATTAGCCCTGGGTATGAGGGGTCCGGTGGGGCCTGGATCACCTGGTCCAGGTCCTTGGTCCCACCTGTGAGAACTGGTCCTCCTCAGTGTAAAAGACATAGTGGACGGCTGGCCAGGTCAACATAGAGGATATGGCAGCCCATTGGGGCCTGCAGAGGACATCTGGTACCACAGTAGAGGAAGGGGAACAGAATAAATTGAAAAACTACCCTGGCCAAACGATGACAGCAAATACCCAGGCAAATGAAAGCTCAGCCAATGTCAATGTCAGCCAATGGACATTGGAAGGGTTCCCTCATCCTTGCATTGGTGAGATCAATTAATTTCACAATTATTGAAACCACCTGGGCAGAACTCTCTGTGCATGTGCCACATCAGGATCCTGTGTTGATACGGGGTGGCCATTCCCCATCCCCGGGTTCTGGGAGACTGGATATGGCTTCTCTTATCACCCCCTTCCCTCAGAAACAACAAAAAGAACTAGAAAATGTGTTAGTGGTAGATGGCAGTCTAGTATCTCAGAAGTTGTAGTGGATTGAGTGATTGCCCCTCAAAGCCAATATCTACTCAGAACCTCGGAACCTGACATTGTTAGGAAAAAGGGACTTTGCAGGTGGAAGTAAAGGATGAATCTCAAAGTGCATAACCTCAGATTAGGGTGAACCCCAAATCCAACACAGGGGTCTTTATAACAGAAAACGGAGAAAAGCCACAGAGAAGAAAGCAATGTGGAGATGGAGGCAGAGATGGCAATGATGTGCCTACATGCAATGATGTGCTTGCTGGCCATTGTTGGCAGTCACCAGAAAGCCATGGGGCACACTGTCTCCCAGAACAGTGCTGGTGCTGCCTTGATCCTAGATGTCTGCTTCACAATACTATCAGGAAATGGGCTCTGTGGTGATAGCTGTTTATTTACAGCAGCCACAGGAAATGAGTTGTGAAGTCTGCTCTCCACGGGTTGTCCATTGTTCTCTTCTGATCCGGGGTTATGTGTCAGCTCCATCCAGTACCCAAGGAGCCAGGCCAGACTCTCACAGATTTGTACTCGCCCTAGGAACAACCGCCTCTGAATTCTGGATGTCCTTGGAAATATACAAGACACCCTCATTTTGCTGTAATTCAATTCACTTGAATTTGTGCTGCTTGAAAAAGTTACATCTGTATGTTTGGAAATTTGGTTCTATTGTTGAACGTGTCTTGGCAGTTTTCCTTGCATCGAGCTTAAATTATCTTCCTAGCACTATCAAGATTTAACAGCAGCATTAATTGTGCTGGGTCCAACTCTTAATCGCTTCAGATAATTATTAGTAATTGCTCATTATCTCCTTTGAAAATCCTAAGTATCTACCTATTTTTTTTAAAAGACATTGGCTCATTGAGGCTGGAGAAGATACAGGTTTCCATTCTTGGTTACAATGGGAGTGGAGTGCTGTTCAAGCAAACAAAAGTTGGGGAGTTGGTGGGTGCCAGTTTGGAATACTGTTTATTGATTGACAGACCAAGCCTGCTTAGAATACCAAGCCTCAGCTTAGATGTGAGCCCCAAAATAACATGTGAGAAATGAGCAGGAAACTCAACTTAGTTCTCCAAGCTGCACAAGTGTCTCTTGGGGTTGCTTTGCCTTGTATCTCGGACTCTGTTGACCCAGACCTTAAAATGTTGCTGCTCTGAGAGGTCCAGGACCAGAAGCTACTTCTCTTGCAAGCAACCTTGCCCTCTACAGAATAACTGCTGCTTCTTCCTCGTAGGGCAAAAACTCCTCTGCAGTTTTTATCTACTCCGCATCCACGCATACAGTCTTGCATCCATCTGTCCAGGCATTCCTGCATATATCCATGTATCCTCATGTTTATGCAAACATGTAGCTATCCATGCATGCATTTACTCACTGGTCTACCTGTCTGTGCGAATACCCATGCAGGCATGCATCCCTCCATGCATCCACACAGCCACCCGTGCATCCATACACACATGCATATACCCATGCATGCAGATATCCAATTAGCCATCCACCCACATATTCATTTACATATCCATGCACCCATGCATATTTCTTTGCATCCATCCTTCACTCTCAAAGATTTTTTGGTATTTTCCTTCTTTTCATTTCTTCCTCCTTTCTATTCTCTGTACCTCTGAACTTGACTGTCACTGTCTGATGCCTTCAGAGAAAGCACCTCAAACCAGCATTCTAATTAACCATCGCCTTTCTTATCTCGAGCACCATAATAACCACCCCATTCACTGAGTTTTTACTTTAGAGCTTGACTACATGTTTTTTTTTTTTTTTTGGTATCAACTTTGCTTGATATGCATGCTGCCCACTACAGGTGCCACCTTTTTATTCCTTTTTGGGTGAGGTAGAGGCAGCTGTCCTCTACAAATGACCAACCCGTGGCGTTGTACTATGCTGAAGCCGCGCACTCAAGGACTGGCTGGCCAACCCCACTGGCATGCGTTACAACTGGCACTATCTTCCCAGATGTAGTCCCATCCTCAAGCTGCGACTGCAACAACTCCCAAAGATGGTAACTGTGAGTCTGCTAACCCAACTCACGCCCAAGAGCCTCAGCCGATGTCCCCTCCAGGTCACTTTTCCCGACAATAAGACTGAACTTGTGTTTTTCTTCCTTTTAGGGACTTGACTTTGGGACATAGAAGTGCCATGCCCTGTCTTCTTTCTCATCACTTCCCTGGCACCTCCCAGGTTAATAGGAAGGGACATTGCTGGTTCACCACTCACCCATCTGATATCTCATACCTGGTTTTTTTTAAACATCTAAACACACCTCAAACTTAGAAACATCAGCAGGTAGCATTTTTTTTTTTTTTGCTGTATTTTTAACAGCATCACTTTATTGTCATTTTTAAAATAAGGATTATCTTCTACACACAGCATCTGCTACTGTAAAGGTGGTAATGGCTTTCCTTTTACAGCATAATACGAAAGTTTAATTTTAATATGAAGTTTAATTTTGGAATAGAAAAACAGCAATAATGACAGAAAAAACACATGTAAAAGTAAAAAACTTATATGTGAATGACTGAATGCAATAAGCATCCTCTTAGTTTTTTAATCCTCATAACACTTGTCCAAGTGGAGTCTAATGTCCCATTTAGAAGAGGAACCCGAATTCCAGAGAAGTTGAAAAACTGTCCCAAGCCACACACGTGGCAGAAGGGACTTAAAACAATGCTTAAATGACTCCAAATCACGTATCCTACACCCCCTGGCCCCTCCGCATCCAAATGCTCTGTTATCTTGTGCTAGTGAGTGGGAGGCGGCTTGCCTCCTGGCACAGAGTTGAGATTTTGCCAATTCATGATGTGTTTTGAATCTCTAAATGGAAGTAAGATTAAGGATGATGGATTCTTGTTGTGTGCCTTGTGCTGCCTTTGCGTTTGCCATTGGCATATTTTTTCCTTGGAGATTCTCATCTTTGTGTGCCATTTTACAGATGAGTGACATTGAGGTTCAAAGCGGATAAGCACCTTCCCAGGGATGTCATAGTAAATGAACGGCCACAACTGAACCTTTGTCTGTCCCTCAGACTTCGGACATTTCAGCCTTACCCTACTGAACCCTAATTAGGGAAAATAAAAGGGTCTGTTTTAATTGGCTTTACCCTGTCTTATCACTCAGAGTGATGCCAAAAACCTTTACTGAAGATATTGCAGAAAGACAAGAGCAGACATTTCCAAGAGGCCTGGAGGCCTTGGCTGGAGCGGCCAGGGCAGCGAGCCGCCTGCTGCAGTGCTCAGAGGTCAGTGGCAGGCACCGTGCCATGTGCACGAGTGTGTTCCCCAAACTTCAGTGAGGCCGGCCCTTACATGACTGCATGAAATGAGGTCCCAACGCCCAGATCCCTGACCCTGTAGGAGGTGTCAGCAGAGCCACCAGGGCGCACTCTCCCTCTAGCAATCCTCCCTAGCTTCCCTTCCTCTCCCTCCTTCCCTTTATTCATCTTCTCTCTCTCTCGTTCTCTGCCTCTCCTCTTTTCTCACCCCCCCTTTATTCCTCCTTCCTCCCTTTCCTACCTCCTTCCTTTACTCGTCTTCACTTTCACTCCGTCTCCCCTTCTCTCTTTTTTGTCTTTCTCTTTTCTCCCATCCTCTATCCCCTGTCTCTCCATCCTTTCCTCCTGCTTTCTCTTTCGTCTCTCCTTTTCTCCCTGTGTGGCACATTTCTTGTAAAAAAAAAAAAAACATGCCATGTCAGGACAAAGCCCTCTGGGCATCCCTATTAGCAGAATCTGATTTTTGGACTTCCCAGTCCCAGGGCTGCAAGAACAGGGATTTTTCTTGTGTGGAAGCTGCCAGGTCATGTGTGGTATTTTGCTATAGAAGATTAAGACGGGATGGGCAGTTCCCACTTGTCTGCCATGAGCGGAAAGCACAGTGGAGGTTATGGGCAATGCAGTAACTGTTGTGAGTCCCATGAAGGGCCTACCTGGGGTCTAGGAGAGGCTATGGTTGGGGACTGTGTGTCCCTATAGACAGTCCAGAAAGTCCTAGCAGCCCCCACGAGCTGGAGGTGGCCACTTGAACCTCAGCATTGGAGATTATTCCCAGCTGAGCCTCACGGTTGCTGCCTGCCTCGCTTTCTCGTTTCCCAAAGCAGAGACTTGCCTTATTTGCTTTTCCCCCCTTTACTTATAAAAATAACGCTCACTCTTTTGTAAAAATAAACCAGCAATTTTCAGCAGTAGAAAGAAGGAAGTAAAAACTGACAGCCCCTCTGCTTGGAATTACTGCTGTTAAAATGTCACTGCTCACTTTTCTAAATCTACATTTTTTTTTCGGGTTTATTTTCATATGCCCAAACATAGAGAGATTATCCGTGTGCTTTAAAGGTAAGCTCTGGCTCGTTTGACACCTACAGTTACGAACCTGCATTTTCTGGATGCGACAGAAGCCATCTCTGCAGCTCGCTTGGTTGGATCCCATTGTTGTTTTTAAAAAAGATTTATTTATTTTTATTGCAATGCCAGATATACAGGGAGGAGCAGAAACAAAGAGGAAGATCTTCCGTCCAATGATTCACTCCCCAAGTGACTGCAATGGTCGGTGATCTGAAGGCAGGAAGTGAGGAACTTTTTCCGGGTCTCCCACTAGGGTGCAGGGTCCCAAGGCTTTGGGCCGCCCTTGACTGCTTTCCCAGGCCACAGGCAGGGAGTTGGAGGGGAAATGGGGGTGCTGGGATTAGAACCAGCGACCATATGGGATCCTGGCATGTTCAAGGCGAGGACTTTAACTGCTAGGCCACGCCACCGGGCCTTGTTGGATCTCATTCTAATGCAGCCATGGACTAGCTGTGTGGCTTCAACTTTTCTGATGTAGATCCCTTACCCAGAAGACAGGAAGAGTAGTTCCTAGTTCTTTTTTTTTTTTAAGATTTATGTATTTTTATTGCGTCAGATATATAGAGAAGAGGAGAGACAGAGAGGAAGGTCTTCTGTCTGATAGTTCACTCTCCAAGTGACCGCAACAGCTGGAGCTGAGCCAATCCGAAGCCAAGTCAAAGCCAGGCGCCTCTTCTGGTCTCCTACGTGGGTGCAGGGTCCCAAGGCGCGCTCTCTCTCTGTCTCTCTCTCTCTCTCTCTCTCTCTCTCACACACACACACACACACACCCTGCTTTCCTCTTGAAATCAAGATGTGATTACCTTGGGCATGCAGTTCCATTTGCTTACGGAAGCCCAGAGCCCTCCTCAGTATGCAGTGTATTATCTGGGGGATGGGGATGGTTATGGTTTTGTGATCCCTTTGAACTTCCAAACCCTGCTTTCCTCTGGCAGTGTCTGCACCAGCTTACCCTGCTGGAGGATGAAGTGTAGGTCCTTCTCAAGAACAAAACCAAGCACACACACACACACACACACACACACACACACACACACACACACACTTATACATACATGCACACACACCGTGTGAAGGTAATAGTCAAGTGAATACAAAGACAACCGCACAGGGGCTGGTGTGGTGGCATAGCTCTTGAATTTGCCACGTACAATGCTGGCATCCCATATGGGTTCTGGTTCATGTCCCAGCTGCTTCATTACCAAATCCAGTTACCTGCCAATAGCCTGGGAAAAGCAGCAGAGGATGGCTCAAATGTTGGACCCCATCAACCACGTGGGAGATCTAAATGAAGCTACTGACCGTCTCAACCTTGACCATTGTAGCCATCTGGGCAATGAACCATGGATAGAACATTCTTTCTCTCTCTTCTCCGTCTCTTTTCATCCCCCCTCTGTAACTCTTTCAAGTAAGTAAATAAATCTTTAAACAAAACAAAACCGAAGATAACTGCACAGCTATAAATCCCTTTCTTTCAAATGCCATCATTTCCATAAAACCTTCCACTAGTCCATTGCCTCATGCAATCATGGTGACTCTTAACTATATATGTTTATTTTTCCTGCTCTTAGGAGCTATGTGCCTTGTCTTTTATTCTTCTACATTCTTCTACATTCTCTCGCTCCACCTCTATCACTCTTTAAATCATGACAACATCCTTAGGCTCATCTTTCACACCAAACTGCATCTCCACTGCACTGTTTCGCACCCTAAATAAGACTTGGGTTCAGATCTTAAACCAGTGTTTTCACCGTACTATGTCTGTGTAGAAAACCACTGGATAAGCAGCACCTTAACATAGTAGCCGTGGCTGCTTGGAGTACAGGTAATTTTTAATCTCTCTTTAAAAAAAACAACAACAACAACCCGTGTCTCTAACTAGCTTTCAGTAGAAGCTACATTTTGTCTTTGGGTAAGTACCCCGGAAAAGGAAATCTAAAAGAATAAAGCTTTATTCATAGCCCACACAATGGCACTGACTGGTTATTCTTAGACTTGCAGAATCTGAGCTTTTCTGAAAATACATGGGCTCAGGAACTGTCAGCTAAGCCATCTGATTCTAGATTCTCCTACTGGAAGGACTTCAAAGACTTTTCCTTTTTTAAAAAGTTTACATATTTATTTTCATCTAGTTGAAAGGCAGAGAGAAAGAGAGAGAGAGAGAAATTGATCCTCCATTTGCAGTTCCACTCCCCAAATGCCTGCAACAGCCAGGGCTGGGCTAGTCTAAATCCAGGAGGCCAGGACTCCATCCATGTCTCTCACGTGGATATCAGGAGAAAAAGAACTTGAGCCATCACCTGCTGCCTCCAAGGTGACATTTGAAGGAAACTGGTTCAAAAGTAAAGCAGCCAGACTCTGCCATGGGAGTGTGTTTAACTGATAGACCGCAAGCACCTTCTCCTAAAAGGTCTTTTTCTTGCTGAACATTGATACTCAGAGGGGATAAATGGCTTCTCCAAGGCCACACATTTTGAAAGAGCAGAGTCAAGCACCACACTTAGCAGTTCCTGACTCTAAAGACAGGAGTTTTGGGTTGCTGCCCACCTCTGGCTGATGAGCCTACAGCTGCAGATTCCAGGCATCCTAAGCTCTGGAGAAAAGAACCCACCCACGGGGGCCCAAGCACGCCTGGCTGGGTATCACTTGCGGTTTTTCACAGAGCTCTTCCACGTGACCACTGGAGCACTGGGGCACGATGCTAACAAGTGGGTACCCTTCCTGCTGCAGCCCCTATGCGAGCTTGAGGAGATGGGCCAGGAAGTCCCAGCCACCCCCAACAGTTACCTGCCTGCATGGAGTGATGGGTGCTGGGAGTGCCTTCAGAACGATTATCCCCCCAAGATGACATGATTAAAACATGGCCTTTTAAAAGATGGATCTGGTCAGACTGTGGTTGGCTGTTGTCATTTCAGGTACTGAGTCATCCAACTTTTATTAGATTCAGGGGATGGTCACCATGGTTCTCTTTCTGGGAGTCTGTCAGCCACTTTTGTCTCTCCCTCCCCCTGATTCTGGAGCAAAGAGAAGGTACTCTACAGCTACTGGCTTCATTTGTGTGAATTATGTGTGAGATCTTGGGCAAAGAAACCAATGATACTCATGGCAGATCATCACTAGAAAGGCAGGTTCACCCTTGAGGAGGAGCATGGAAAAGACCTGGTGTCCAGCAGTGGCTAACAGCCTGACTCAGACCGTCTGGGCTTATGGTAAGGCCCACTTGATCATTTGTTTCACAGACATCTGTCACCCACTGGCCACACTCCTGGCCCCATTGTGATGCTAGGTTTACAGAAATCACATGGGTGGAATTATAGCTTTCACGATGGTTCAGGGTAAGTTGAGGGATAAATATGATAATAAGCAAGGCCATGCTGGGTGGCAGTGATTGCAGGAGAAAGACATAGTATGGGGGAGATTGAAGAGTCGGGGTCTTCTTTAACTTGGGAGGGAGGTGTTGGGGAAGACCCTTGATGGAGGTGACTTGGAATGTAAAACACAAAGAATGAGAATGAGCCAGCCATGGAAATAGCTGGAAGATGAATTCCTGTCATGCATCTGCTTACCAATAACGGGCTTGCTCTGGGGTCTTAACCCCACTCTAGTGGACTCAGTGTCCTTGTCTATAAAATAGTGAAAGTAAAAGCCTGGCTGCAGGATGAAATGTCATGCTATGAAGCCATGGTACATTGTGTGAGTGTAAAGCATAGGAAACTGCCACAAAAAGGTCACCGGATGCGGTTCAACCACATCCCTGCGCCATCGGGGCCAATTATTACTTTTTACAAAATTATTTGTTATTGCTTATGTGGCAGAAGTGGTCTAGTTTTCTCTTTCAAAATACTGTCCTAACACTCCTATAATTCAACCAAATGTGTAGTATAAGCTCCACGTGCTATGAGAGGTTGCAGGAGCGAGCCCCTTTGTCAGTTATTTCACCGTGTTCCCACCACAGAGATGCTTCTGGTTGTTATCTCCATCGTGCAAAGGAGGAAGCATTTATCTGATGTGGGGATGGTGCATCTGGCGAGGGATGAAGCTGGGAATTGGACTCAGGTTCGAGTTTCTGCACTCTAAATCTCTGCAAGATTCAGCTTGAGATGTGAGCCGGGAAACAGCTCGTGGAGCCTGATCAGTGTTGGCTAACTGTTCATCCCGGCCTCTGATAACCGGGCTCTGCTTGCAGATACAAAGCATTTTCATTTCTTTGCAGGGCCCTGTTTCTTGTGTGTTTTAAGATTTCCAACAAAGGACAAAACGCACAGATGTTCCTCATTAAAACTCCCTGCCCAGTATAACTCACCTGTCAGAAATGGATTGAAACCTTGACCCTCAGCCAGGCTAGTGAAAGAAAAAGCACAAGATTAGGGGAAATGCCTGTGTTTCATGTGTCTGTGACTCACCTTTAAATTAGATCAGCTTTAAATAGGTGATTTTGATTCCACGGTCGGGAGATGGGGCTCAGAAATGTGCATTTGAACAGGCACTTGGGTGATGGACCAGAACTGCCTGAGGAGAAATAGAAAGCCCCTCCTTAAATGGTGTACATTATATACTGCCTCCATAATGCTTATTGAGCAAGCACCTGCTGTATGCCCAGCCACTTTATCAAGTGTGGGAGATGCAGAGTTATGAAGTGTAAACCATGTTTATGCCATGCTTTTATTTATTTTATTTATTTATTTATTTTATTTTTATTTAGTTATTAATTTGAAAGACATAGTTACATAGAGGGAGAGATGGAGAGAGATCTTCCATCTGCTGGTTTACCTCTAGCTCCTATGGTCAGGGCTGGACCAGGCTGAAGCCAGGAGTCCAGAGCTTCTTCAGTGTCTCAGGGTAGAGGCCCAAATACTTGGGCCATCTTCTGTGCTTTCTTAGGCACAACAGCAGGGATCTGGGTTACAAATGGAGCCAGCGAAGACTCAAATCAGCACCCATATTGGATACTGGCATCATGGGCAGCTGCCCAGCCCACTGCACCACAACACTGGCCTTTCTGTCTGTTTCTGGTGCATGCGTGTGGGGTCACGTTGCACTTTTTGATGTTGGACATGTTACTTAATTCCTTTGGAATAGTTTGCCGACTCTCCTCTGTGCACACCACGTTGTGGGGCACTGCAGTGCAGGGGTGGATAAGTCACAATTTTGCCCTCAAGCATTTCGCATTGGAGTGGGGGAGAGATAAGAGCAAGTGCACACAAAATCCATAGGATGATGCAAGACCACCGCCAACACCGTGAAGGAGAGATGATTTGCTGGGGTAAGTTGGAGAACAGTTAGCTTGGCTCATTTGCAAAGCAGGTTCACGGCAGTACTTCCTAAGGAGCAGTACCTCCCATTGTGGTACCGTCACAATGGTTGATGGCTGTTCCTGGCACCAGGCTCTGTCTGGTGTAGGATTGTCTGGACAATGCAGTATCTGTCTGCCTTCCCCCTTGCTACAGTTTCATTTCCTAGGATTTCAGTTACATATGGCCAACTACAGAAAGAAAGAGCCCCAGAAAACAATTTTATAAGTTTGTAAGTTAAATTTGCAGTTCGAGGTGGTAGGATGGGATCTTGCACTGTCCTACCTGCAACATGAGGCGTCCCTTTGTGCTACACAATCATGTTCCGTGGGCTGCTTGTCCAATGCTAACTCGGAAGCTGACCTGGCCACCAGACATACTGTTGTAGTATTGCAGAGCTTATGTTCCAGGAATTTTACTTCATAATCTTCCCCCAAAACACAGGCATAGCAATGCAAAGCAATGCACCAGGACACAAAACACAGGAAGACACATGAACCCTGGGGCCGCATGGTGATGCTGGAGAGCATACAGGAGACAGAGAGGCATATGCAAGGTTTCCTAATACCTGTGGTTTCAGACATCTCATGGGGTCTTCAAGCCTGTTCTTCATAGATAAGGAGAGAAGATTGTACCTCATATGCTGGAACCCTTGTCTGCCTTGTCCTATTATCCTTGGAGCTGGGCACACTTCAAAAACTCTAATTTGGGTAACTCTGCTAATGTACTCCTTTCCCATCCCCCATGGACTGTCTGAATCATGCCAAATGGGTTGAGGTAGAAATTCCCTATCATGTTCAGGCAGCATAAATCAACAGGGCTGTTTACTCACTGGCACTATTTTGCATTAGAATCAACCATCTTTGCCATTCTTGTGTAATATACGTGGTCCACAGTTTGTCCAGCTGAGCAGAAGTCCTTTGCCTCACTGTGTGCATGCGCCATGGACCAACGTGGTGGGCTGACATCAGCCATTCATCCCAATCACACTTTATTTCTTTATCTTGTTGTACTCCATCAGCCATGGCACCTTTACACAGCTCTTTCCTCTCCCAACATGTTCTACTCAACCCTGGTTCCCCGGTCAGTTCCTGCTTAGCCTTTGTGTCATCATGGATTATTTTTCTGATGCTTTCTTTACGATCACACATTCCACAGTCAGTCTCTCCTTCAGATGGCTTACTATCCTTTGCAATCATGTACTGATGAGTGGAATTATCCAGGTCCTCTCCACTAGACTGGGAGCTCCATGAAGACCGGAACATGACAGCAGGAACCATGAATTTAGCTCCTAAATCTTGCTTGAGGCTTGATTAATGGAGGATAACATTTTAAAAACATCAGGGAGAAGTGAGGAAGGGGGCAGGAGATGAAGACTCCTGATTTATGTAGATGGAAGCCATGGGCATTTGAAGGTAACATTCCGTTGTCCTGCTCTCTGGCCAGCAATTATCTTTAGGTATCTCTGTTCCATGACGATTAAATCTGGAATGACTTGAAATGGAGAACAACTTTGCTGTTGTCCATCAAACATGTGTGATGCACTGTGCCTGGAGTCAGGTACTTCACTGTGGGATCCTCTGCTGTGCAGCCAGCCCAGTCACAGCACTAGGCATTCTGAGCAGTAATGAGCTCTACCCAGAGAGAGCCCAGCTGTCTGGAATACAGAGACCTTCATCCACAGGCAGTTGGGCTCCATTATTAATCAGGTCTGTGCTGCAATGGGATGGGAACCAGCAATTCTGTCCCAGTTCTATAAGGAGCAACCTCAGAACTCCATAGAATTAGAGATTGTTGAGTAAACAAAGAAATGGGACTTACCAGACATTCTCATGCTTGAAAAGGTAAGAGATTCTCTGAAGAAACCCTGTTTGCTTTTTTGTTTTTCTTGCACAGGAGAAATGAATTGAGCAGAGAATACTTAAAATGATATTGAGTTGCAGATCACTTAACGAGGGACAGGAGCAAAACGGAACTGTGTTATATTGAGTGCCTGCTGTGTACAAATCATGGTGCAGGCAGCACGGTGGGATGGTAGCATAGTAACTAAATGGATGCTGGTTCTGGAACCAAGATGATCTGTGATCAAGTCATGGACCTCTAAGTTCCTAATATTGTGATCTGGAAATATTGCTCCATGTATAGCTCTATATTTTTGGATTTCTCATAAAAGGAAAAATCCATTTCATTAAGTTATTGGAAGAGTAGTTAATGAATATTGCATCAGCGGAAAGAACAATGATTAAAACAAGTAGCATTTGGAAAATGCCATCCATTCCCTACCCTGGATGGCATGGAAGAATCTTTTTGAAAAGATGACATTTACTTTGAGAACTAGAGGATGACTAAGAATCAATGAGAAAAGCAGAAGAAGAGGAAGATGGAGAATTAAACACAGGTCATCTGAATGTTCAAGAAATCAGGAAGGTTAGTGCATTCTGAGCTCAAGGATGACCAGTGCATTTGGAGCACATGAAGAACTGGAGTGCCTAAACTCAAGGTCATCTGGAGAAGTCATTGTAAGGACTTGGTATGAAATATATTAAAGAGGAAGACAGAAGTAGGAGCAAGGTGACAGTTGTTGCAATGGTGGAGGTAGATAGTGTGCAGTGCAGGGAGAGAGAGAGAGGGAGAGAGCGACTGACTCTGTGGTAGGTACAGGTGGGGCCAGAGAAGACAAAGCGATGAGGATGACTCCCTGCTCTCTGTCCTGCTCTGAGTTAGGAAGTTGGTGGCACCAACCTCTGCAATGGAGAAGGCTGCAGGATGAAGAAAAGGGTTTGGGGATGAAATCAAGATTTTCACTTTTGGGAGCATTACGTCTGAGATTACTGTGATATCCAAGTGAGAATGTCAAGCAGGCAAAGGAAAATTACAAGTCTGAAGATCACAAGGGAGGAAATACAAATTTTTGGGTTGTCAGCCTACAGATTGTGTTGGATGCCATGAGACTGAGCAGGGATATAGGCAGAATAAGGAGAGGAAGATTCCCTTGAGAAAGGGAGATTGAACCTGATATGCTATGATCACGTACAGAACCACACAGGCATATGCATACACACCACAGACATAGCCACTTGCATCGGTTTTGCCCTTCACAACATTTGCTACCTTGGGCAAGTTACCCCCACCAGCCTCATCTCCACTTGTTATCATCTACAAACTAGGCGGCTGCTATATGTCAAGGTTTTTGCGAAGATTAGCAATGAGAATGGAAAATCCCTGGACACATCATACAGTCACTGTAAACAATGCCAGGTTTGGAGGATATTTTCCTTCCCACTCCCTTCCCTGACCTAGACAGCCTGTGTCTCACTCTGCAGAGTGAGACTGCCACATTCTTCCTTAATCTCATTCCAAACCCCTGCAGCAAGAGGCAGACCATGGATAAGTCTCAGTGTGGGTTCTTTGATTTCAGCTATGCCTCCCCTTTCCTGCCTCCCAGTAATATCTGGCTCATCTAAGCAATCTCCAAACTTCTCATGTGGAAAAAAAATAGACTATTTGGGATGAGCCACTTTCTTAGTTGCATACTAATAAGTGATGTCCTTATTGTTATTATATTTGCTTTCAAATCAGCAAGAATTCTGATTAGATTGGGTAGATGGGAGACACTATTAGCCAGTGGTGTGGAGAAAATAAAAGCTATTCTTAGAGAAAATTTCTCTGTTGATTAGTCCCCGATGCTTATTGGATGTTTGATGATGTCAGTACATCCCCCTGAGATGATGTCAGTGGTGTTTTGTGGAAGCCATGGGAAAGACAGTGAGAATGAAGGGTTTGTGCAAAACAGAACGTGGTTTGAGGCTCTCTTGCGTGGACCTTCCTTAACCCCAATATCCCTCAACAGGTACTTTCATCATATGAATGATCTGGGCCAGGCACTTCTTAAACATGCTGCATGAGGCAGGTATGTGTGGAGAACTCAGTTTCTGGATCCATTTCATTTAATTCTCACAGTCAAGGTAGGAGGTTCATGTTCTCATTTCCTCCATGCTAAAGATGAGGACACAGTAGCCTGGAGCAATTAAGTATATTCACGGGAAACAGAAAAGATCATGTGTGACTCCAAGCTTTGTTTGACAACAGATAGAGACTTCGACAGATGTACCTCGACTGGAATAAGCATACATTCCAGTTGCAACTGGGCTCCAATTACCCATTGCCCAACAACACAATGGAGTTGTTACTTCCAATCACAGCATACAGGGAAAAAGGGATCAACTATCCAGCCTTGTTGTTATCCCCTTGTCAACGGGCTAATCACATTATCGTGCCAGGAGAAAAACATGTGTGAAGAGCCTAGCAAACCCTTGCCACAAAACAACATTGAATGATCCCCTGTTGGCATCCTCAGCACATCTTGAACGTGAGACATTCAGGATTGCATGTGTCATACCCCTGGTACTGTCTGACAATCTCAGAAAACACAGATTTGTAACCCTGCTCACTGGGAGAAAACCCAAAGTAATGTGAATTCCTACTGTTCAAATGAATCATACCGTATTTCCCTTTTTCCCTGTATGCATGTTTAAGAAGTGCCTGGCCCAGATCATTCATATGATGAAAGTACCTGGAAGGTAATATAACTAGGAGACAAAGGACAACCTTACACGTTGGATTAGCCTGAAAAAGATTGCATTTTCCCACTCGAGGACACTGTGTCAAAGACAGATAAATAAGGGGGAATATATGGCCTTGAAAAGGAACATTTAGTGAAACTCAATACTTCTCTACTTTTATTGGTGTCATTTCCCTAAACTGTAAAATAGGGATAATAGCTTCTAATTCCCAGGGTTATTCTTGGCATGAATAACACAGTCCAGTTGAGACAGTTGTGTATCTGACACAAGGTTCTTCAGACATGTCAGTTTCCATGACCCTTGCTGTTGAAAGGGTATTGAAGTTATTCTGGAAATGACAAAAAACATGATGAAAGCAAACAGGTGGGAGCTGTGAGAACAGGGGTGTTGTCTCAATGAAGGGAGGAGGGTCTTTCAAACAGGTGGAGTGTCCTACAACAGATGAAACAGCCTCAGGAAGAGGTGTACCCCACACCACGAGTTGCCTTCATCCAGGCCAGACAAACCCTGGTGGAAATGATGTAGGAAGCATCTGTTCCTCAGGTTGAGTTGCAATCACCGGGGCCCTACAAACAGAAAATCTAGTTCCACCTCCTCAAAGCTGCTCTGAAACCACAACATTTGTTGTGACGTGGAGTAAATCTAGGGCACCTGTTCTAAAAACAGCCACAGAGTAAGGCAGAAGGAGTTGGGCTTTTGCACACATCACCTCCAGCCTGCCTTGTGTGCGTTACAAAGCCAGGCAGGGGCAGGGACCTGCGGAGGAAGACACTCTGTCCCTACCTTCTGCAACAACTCACCTGGAGAGGTCCCACCCAAAGAGAAGGCTCCCAGCTACGGCCAGGACGTCCATGCCAGGGACATTTGATCTCTTTTCTTTGAGTTTCTGATTGATAATTTCAACAATTCATCACTGTGTGCAGGAGCTGGGCTTCTGCTCTTCACAGCATATGGCAAATTCATCCTTGAGCTCTCTGGAGGCCTCAAATGGGGAAATTAATAGATATTGAAACAAAATGAGAGCTCCTGAAATTAAGGAATATGTTGTATTCATTTTATATTTCTCACAGCCTCACATAGAGTTTTGAACATAATACATGCTCAGTGAACACACAGTGAATAAATATGAGTTTATAAGCCAATATTTGCATGATGAAACCAATTTCTTCATTGAGCAAATATGCATCTACTGGGCTTCACTCCAGCTTGGCTTTTACAGGAGATGGATTGGATTTAGCAGAACTGTTAGCGTGTGGCTTCAGATTTATGAAATATCTCCTGGCTAGGAAGCATTTGAAGACTTTGGGTTTGGATTGCTATTTGTGGTTCTAACAATCAGGGCTTAATAGGGTGAAGATGTACTCACATGGAACAGAAATACGGTTGGGTAAACAAAGCTAGGTGTCTTGGATCCTCTCCTGTACTCAGCTCCTGCCTAGGATGGAGTTCGGATATGGCCACACTCTTCATTCCCTTCCCTAGACACTTAACGTGATGGCAGAGCTGGGTCCTTGCTTCTGAAAAGGTTAGGAGAGGCATTGCAGTTCTCTTCCTTGTCCATCCTTCCTCTCGTCATCTGCTGTCCCCAGAGAAGCCAGATGGCACATGGTGAGTACTCGTAGGCAGTCCCACGAGGCTGCTCATGGCCAGAGGAAGCGAGGCCTCTGGCCAACAGGCACGTTCGTGAGCTGAGAGGCAGATCCTCTAGCCCCAGTCAAGCTTTCAGATAACTGCAGCCCAAGTTCACATACTGGTTACTATCTCATGGGAGACTCAGTCAGAACCATCCAGAGAAGCCACTTTCAAAATCCTGACATATTTTTACATAATAAAGTTTGGAAGCCAAGTTTTGAAGCAATTGGAAAAGTGATATGGACTTAAGTCTATTCTCAGTAGAGAATTTTGCAGTGGTCAGTGAGAAGAGCCACCAGGAAATAGATTGGTAGAAGATAGATAGATAGCCAGCTAGCTAGCTACTGCGTCAGAAGATAAACATACAAAAGATAGGATGGATAGATGTATAGACAGACATAACAGGTGACATATATATGATTGAAAGATATGAGCCAGACTATAGATGTCTACAGAAAGATAGACACATGACAGCTGCACATTTTAGATGTTATATGGAATCGACTATAACAAATATGGATATTGAATAGACAATATCCATAAGGCTGTTATCACCACACGCAGGAAGCTGGATGTATGCAAAGTGGATTGTCAGGAAGAAATCCTGATGTCAAGGGACGGAGAGAGCCAGGGCCCTGAACAAGATGACGGACTGTGAATAGATCACTTCCTACTGCCTCCAATCACAGTGGAGTAGGTTATTGCTACAGGGGCTGGCACGCTCTGTCATGGAGCTAAACACATACCTGGCCCAGGAGTTAGAGAAGCTAACAGGGGCTATGGCAATGGTAGCTCAGTTGCACGCCAGCCCGTTACTCTGCTTCACTGAGGTGAGCAATAGTTCAATGTGTGAAAGGCTCAGAAATGCTCGCCTTGAACTTTCAAACATAAATACAAGTGATTGCTTCCTCCCTGTAAGTTTCCATTTGAGGTAATATCTGGTGGCATCCTTGGATTAGGAAATTTACCCTGTACAAATCCAACAAATTGTCACCAGTGGTCTCATTCCCACCTATGCTTTTAATTGTGATCTGTGTCATGATGACTGCAAAAATTATTTCTCACTCAATCATTTTGTCTTGTGACTCAAACAGGCCATTATATTTGAGGGGCTTTTCACAGTAGGGGCAAGTAGACAGATAAAGGGAACCCACAATGTATTATTACAATGGAGAGATTTTTCTAAAAAAAAGTAAGGGAGCTCAGAAGAGGGTGTCATTGGCTCCGTTCACAGGAACCAAAAAAAGGACTCAGAGGTGATATGAGAGCCAGGCTTTAAGAGAGAAATATATCTTTGCCAGATGGTTAAAGGATATTCATGAATAAAAGGAGGCAGATTTTGCAAGGATGCATTCAGGAGATGGCAAAAGTTTCTTATGGCTGGGTTAACATGTATGTAAGGCAAAGTAGTGGGAGATGAGGTAAGAAAATTAACATCTGAAGGAACAGACCCAGGACCAATCCTTCCCAGACACAGCAGATATTTGGGTCCTTATACGCTAGGCAATGGGAAGCTGTCAAAAAGCTTTTGGTTGAGGATGACAAGGTCAGAATTTTATTCCAGCACAATCACTTTGTCAGGTACGTGGAGGAAGAATTAACGGTGAGTCAATATTGGAGGCAGGGAGACCTGTTATTAGACTGTCACAATAATTCACGTAGGAGAAGATGAGAGATGGGAATCAGGTGTGAGTATGGTGAGCCGAGATGCTGTGGGAGCACACAGGCAGAGGAGGGAGCCAGAATGGAAGGAGCAAGGACACGGAGGAGTCGGAATTGCTGCCAGGAGCCAAGCTCAGAGACTGGGGGCTGAAGACTCTGTTCTGAGAAAGGAAACTCTATGGGAGAAGTCAGCACTGGTGACAGGAGGGAAACGCATTTGGTTTTGTCAATACTGACTTCCAAAGCATCTTCAAGATATCCAGGAGACAGCGGAAGCAATGTGTATTCTTTTTGTTTGTCTTGTCATTGAAGAATAAATGTTAGCTTATGACATCCAGCTTTTTAACCCTTAGGGATAAAACTCAAAATGTGCCAAACCAGTGGAGTATTTTCCAGTGCTGATGGCAAAACAAATGTTTGGTCTTCTGAATGACCCCCTCCTGTAGCTGATAATGAGGCAAGCTTTGGGACAATGGGAACAGATTAAGAAAGAAAAAGAATTAGGACTCGCCTGGATGGACCTGGAATGCCTTATGTTCCAGAGCTTCATGCACACGATGATCTATGGAAACAGGACCTATGGAAATAGGCTTGTGTCATCATCACATTGCCTAGTGCAGTCACGTTTGGACATCCTGCAGTAGGTAAAACATGCTTTGGTTCTGTGGGTCAGGCTGAGCCACGGCTTCCTGATATTACTTGTAGGCCAAGGAGGTCACTGATCATTACTTTTTGAGCCACGGCATTATCGTTTTGCAAGTGGGAAGTCCCTGTGTTTGTTTTTCACTGGGCTTTGTGGAGGGAGTGACAGTGAAGTCTGGATGCTGCCTGACCAGAGATGATCCTTGCCTTCGTGCTATCTCTTGCTGCATCTGTATCATGCTCCGCTCTTCCTTGCATCAGAGGCCCCAGTCAATCAAAAGTAACAAGAGCAGTGAGTTTATGTGGCACCACCAACTTCTGGAATCTGTCTCTGGAGTGATGTCAGAGATATCTTGTCTATTTAGGAAGAAATGGAAGAGGAGGAGACAGCCTTTATACAAGGCAGGACCGCCTGCAGAATAATTCAGTTCAGAAGAGCAGGGCTGCTGATTCTTCCTTGGGCAGGCACACATACACACACACACACACACACACACACACACACACACACACACAGAAACGGAAATAGAAAGAAAAACTTCTGAGACATTCTGGCATCTCAGCAGGTGGTGGAGAGTGAAAGTGAACACTTCTTCAAGGGAAAGTAAAGAATTTCAAATGCAAAGTCACAGCATGGACTGCTTCTGGCTGCTTCTGCTGGCAAACCAACACTATGGGAATCTTTTTTCTTTTAAACTAAGCTAGGCTGCAAAAGGCTTTGCACATTCTCACTGGAACTTTTAGCAATTTGGAGATTCCAGGAGCAAAAATGTGGGGGCCTCTTTGCTGTCGTCACTGGGGAATACTGAATACGGTTTTACCCAATAGCTCTTCTAGAACTTTCAGAACCTTGGACAGCAGAGCAACAAAGGTGAGGTCATTTCTCTAGCTGCTTAGGAAAAAGACTTCCCACCTCTGGGGAAAGATACTGTTCCCGGGAACCTGGGGTCAGAGTCCTAGACATCCAGCCATCTCTTGAGTTGTTTACTTGAAGTGCACAAAGCCTTGGGGAATCAGAGGAAGTTCCTGCCAACACTGTTGGGCTATGATTGCAGAGATGGTAAAATTTCAGAGACCGGCAGATTTGTGTTCACCCAAAACCCAGCATCACAAGAACCACTTGGTTCCATCATCTTCAAAAAGTGATTTTTAATCTCTGAGTCTTTGCTTTCTGATACATGAAGTGAAAGCTACAATCCCTGCTATAAAGGAGTACTCTTGCATGTTTGGAAAGTTCTTTACTAACACGGGTCAACAAACTCTGACAAAGTTTGACAGAAAACTCAGGAAAGAAGATAAGTGACCTCAGTAATTGCATTATCAGCAAAAGACAGCAAGTCACCCCAGGGAAAGTATTTTTTTGTTTGTTTTATCCTTGGAATTATTGTAAATTTGACCTGCAAGTGAGAACCTGCCCCTCTCCCAGGTCTAGCACTGCCCGTTAATTAAGTTTGCTTGGCTGTCTGGTATGCTGACTATAGCCAAACAGGAGGGAGAGGCAAAAAATGTGAAAGCATTCTGGACAGCCACGTCCTGTCAGGAGCAAGTAATCCCAAGTCCCAAGTATCAATCGCCTCCTTGTTAGCAAATAATTATGCTCCTCCATGGGGCTGCGTGTATATAAAGGCATCCCACAAATTGCCGATTAGTTTCATAGCTGCCATGGTATTTAGTGCCACTTCAGTTAATGGAAAATGTGTTGGAAATGGCCCATCTTCGTCTGCTCTGAAGAAAAGGCTGTGGTTGAGGGGAGAGCTCCGAGGGCAGAGGATGCAGCGAGAGAAAAGGGGTAGGGCTTCATTCTCTTCCTTGGAGAGTGGGCTGTGCCAAGAGAGTTTAGGACATGCAGTTAAAACATCTTTCACTGTCATGTGTTAATTCCACCTTCAGGCCTGACCACTTCTAACCTCTGGCTCTCCGTGTCCTCCTCTGTTAAATGAGGGGTAAGGCAGCAGCATTCTTGTCCCCCAGGCTTCTCTTCTACAACAGATGTAAATGCCATCATACATTTCTGATGCCAACAATCCATCGTGCCTTCCAGTAGAACAATTATTTGAGGGTTGAAGAAGTATTTTCTTATTTATGATAACATTTGTTTCGTGAATAACTTGTCCTATTGACCTTGTGGAATACACTCACATTGTAGTTGAGTGTGATTTTTGAGGAGAGAGTTGGATCTGAGTTTTCACATGGCTGGAGGAATTTACTAAAACAACATCTGTGAACGTGGCTTAAGAATCTGGGTCAGAGTACACGGTAAGTATTTCAGAAGTGTTTATGTCCTTTCTCCGTCTTGGGACCTGGTGGGAAAGCTGGGTACAAAGCTGCGCTTGCTAAGAGCTATGTGAGCTTGAACGACATATTCCCTTTGTCCCAGCCTTAATTTCAGCATCTGTAGAGACATAAGACATGAGTGGACCTTTGGTGCAGCAGGTAAGGCAATAATTGGCATGTCCACATTCCACATTGGAAAGCTTGGGTTCAAGTGCTGGATCAACTTTGATTCCAGTCTCCTGCTAATGTGAACCCTGAAAGGAAACCGGTGTTGCTCAAATGATTCAGTTCCTGTCACCTACCTGGATTGAGCTCCAGGCTCCTGGCTTCAGCCTGGCCTGGCTTAGGCCTAGCTCCTGGAGTGAGTCAGTGGGTGAAATATTTCTTTGTATATTCATTACCCACTCTCTCTGTCTTTACGCATTTCAAATAATTTTTAATGAATATTTTTAAAGGATGGGGCAGAACTTGTGAAAGTCTGGGCCAGGAAAAAATAGCAGAAAAGGTGCTGTGCCATACCATACCACGGTTATTCCACAGCTTCTAGAAAATCCTCCTGAGTGAGAGAGTTGGAGACACAAGCCTGAGGCAGGTCCACATCCTGTTTTTGAGGACGACAGTGCCTGCTTCTTACCCTGCACCTACAGCATTAGTTGGCATATTCCATAATTGTCACAGCACATCAGTGTTTCTAGAAGTTCTAGTTCCGTCCCAGATCAAATATTTCCCTGGGGGAACAACAATGTGTCTCATTTCTGCCCAGACCTTAGTCGAAGGGGCAGTAGTCCATGGGAAACTCTCCCCTCAGGAGAATGTCCTCTCTCTCTTACTAGGTCAGGCTGAGAATGGCCTAGTGGAGGGACTCAAGTCTTCCTCTGTCTCCTAAGACTGGAATGGCCACCATTATTTTCCAGAAAGCCCTGGGCTTCAGCAGCCAGCTTGGTTCAGCACTGATCAGCTGTGAGAAGGCTGCAAGGCAGTCCAGGTTGCAAGTGGAAGAGCCTCCACTGAGAGCCACCATCTTCTGCAACCATCAGATCATAATCACCAAAACAGCAAGGCCCTGTACCCCATCTGCTTGGCCACTACAACACGTTCTACTTGGCCACATGTCCATCCAGTACTGGACTTATCCTTTCCATCTATTTTGTCCATCCATCCATCCAACCTATTTTCCATCCATCAACTCTTCTCCCTTCCTCCATCCTGCTATACATTCATTGCACAAGAAATTTACCTAACACGCACCATGTAGTAGATACTACATTATATTCTGGGTCTTGAACAGTGAATGAGATCAACCAAATACTTATTCAGTGGAGAAGGCATACAATGAACAATAATAAATTTGCCAAAAAAATTTTTTTAGGTAGTGACAAGTGCTATAAGGTAAAATAAAATAGAGTAGGTGATAAAGAATGACAGGAAGTTTTATATAAGGGAAGGTGGTCAGAAAATGCCTCTTTGAGGAGACAGCACATAAACAGAGTCTGAAATCTGATGAAGAATGAAGTCATGGAAAGGAAGAATTACATGAGGGAAGCAACAGAAACTACAGAGGTCGTGAGTGGCACTGGAAGAGCTAGGAGACCTGGCAGACCCATTAGAGCTATGAGGTCCTGGGGAAGAAGTTGGATTTTATTTTGATTGTAATGGAAAGATTCCGAATACAATTCATGTTTTTGAAAGTCTTTCGCATGGAGGATGGGTAGATACGGAGGTGATGGCAGAAGCAGGTCAGCTGCTTTGACAATGATTGCAGCATCATAAATTGGAGATGTTGGAATGGGTGATAGTGGTACAAGTGATGAGATGTTGATGGGTCCTGCCTGTATTTTAAAGGTCATGCGGAAAGGGCTGGCAGATGGATTGGATGCAATGGGGGGAAGAGAAGTGAGGGATGATCGATTGATATTTAGCCTGAGAAATCAGTTCAGTCATAGTGCCATTTCCCGAGATGGAGAATGCTGCAAGATGCTTGCTAACAAGCATTTTGGGGGTTTGTTTTTTTCTTGGCACAGGGAAACAAAGGGAAAGCACCTGTGTGACTCGTTTAGGTCATACAGAGGAAAGTTCCAGGTAAAGGCTCACATCACCAGGGTAAAGGTTACCAGTGTGGAGATAGGATGGAGAGAGAGAGCCAGGAAAGGGCCAGAAACAAGAATTGTTGCTGAAATTGTGGAGCCAACCCTGGGTTCTCCCAGAACCTTCCTTCTCTTCGCAAGAAATCAAGCTCCTTTCCCTTTGCAGACAGGCCTGGGATGTTATGGCTACAGCAGCAATGTAACAACAAAAACCACCACACAATTTTCTTGTTTTCCTATCAATCGGCAGAAATTATCTTTATTAGAAAAATGAAATTTCCCTGTATTTACATTTTTACACCATATGGACGGCACTTCCATTGCCTTGGAAGTTATGTACACCTCATTTTATACACACATTTCAAACCCCATTCCTTAAAACAGTTGATAACACATTGAACAAAATTAAAAGACATACTACAAGAAGACAACCATAATATATACTTCCTCTATCATAGAAAGGTGTTAAGCAAACGTGTAGTTTTGTAGCTATGCTTGGAAATATTGAATACAGTTATTAGCACTTCCTCATGCAGTGGATTGAAACATGACAGATATAAGCTGCTGTGGTTGCTAGGTGAACATTTATTCCCAAATGAAGACCCACTGAGTGGAACACGCAACTTGCTCTGGGCTCCACCACATGAGAGATCAAGCTATTCTTGGCATGGGTTTTAGGCAGTGTTTGAATGTGGCTGTGAGTAGGAACGCTCAGCATATGGAGTTCAACCCCATTCGTATTTGATTAGAACAGGATTCAGACATAAACCTTACATGTAGACTGCTTAATTAAAAACTCCCTTCTATGCAACAAGCAGCTCAGGTATTACACAACAAGTCTTACAACAGGGTGAAAAATGAATTGGTCACACTCTTTCTACCTGGGGTCATTTTTCAAATCATCTACTTCTTATTCAAGTCATTAATGAACTCACTTCGCTCTTTCTGAACATTCACCTGAAAATATATGTTCCACATAAAAATATAAACATTCCAATGTTGATTAAAACTGATGAATTCTACTGCTTAATTGGGCCAGCATATTCTTTAAAATTTATTTTAGCAGGAGAATAAGACTAACATTCATAGTTTAAAACAAGTGGTAAAGAAGTCTTTGAGAACCCTCAGGCTTAGAAATTTTCCAAGCCACTATTACCCATGGAATTCTTTTCCAATGAGTGTGTTATTCTTGACCTAATATCTTATTTTTAAAATAGGCAACTGACATCCTTTTCCAGTGAAAAATTGGGAAAGTGTGAATGTTACATGTTCCACTTTCACCTTCCCAAATCTATGAGAATTTTCAAAGATCACTTGTATTTATTACCTGAACCTTTTATTTTTTAACTGGAGTATTTTCCACAAATGGCCATGGCCTCAGAGCTATGTCTACAAACCTAATAAACTGAAGGTAAAAAAAAGTAAAATAGGTTTAAAAAAATCAATAGTGTTCATTCACTTGAATTAGCTTGACTGAGAATCCAAATAATTCAATAAGTCTTAGAAGGCTAACATAAAAACCTCAGTTCAATTCAAAAGGCTGTGATTGCTTGTTGAGGAAAAACTGACAATGGTTTTATATTTCTGGACCATCACATTTTGCTCAGTTATCAATAGTTTTTGATTTGAGCCCTTTAAAAGCTTGAAACACCAAAATGTCAGATCAATGAGAAGCATTTAGAATGCCAAAGACAAACTTAAATTTGCTGGGGAACAATTAACCTTATTAATTGATAAAGGCAGCTGTGGTATTGGCTATGCGTTATGTTAATATCCTAGTGAAAGTTCACCTTAAATCCTTCCCAAAGGTTTGAAAGAGGATTAACTGGAATGGGTTATGACCTGGGGCTACTGCTAATGAGGAATGTTCTAGAATCAAAAGGTGTAAACCCATTGTTCACTGACATGGTAGGTCAGAGAGATTTACACTCAGTTTTGTCTTGTTTCTGTAGGCTGCTGTTAACCTCATTTGAGGACGGTAATCTGAGCGATGGCTCTGTTTTAAACAGTTTGGTTGGGTTGCCTCAGACAGCTGTGGATTTTGAAATGTGACTTCGGAGGAATCACTTTGGGCTGCTCCATTTCTGCACGGTCCAGCATACCTTGGGTGGACCTTGTCATGAACTTGCAGAACCCAAAACAGGATCTCCAAGTGACCCTTCAGTGACAATCATAACCTAGTGTCTTTAGAGACATTTTACTGCCAGCTTGAAAAACAGCTGAAGAATTCTCCTCAGGTTCAAAGATTCTCCAGGATGAGTACAAACAGCCTCCCAGAAAAACATTCCTCCAAATTCCAGATCCATTTCCTCATTTGCAGAATGGGTATAAAGTGCTTCACAGTCAATAGAAATGCTAGAAAAGCCGTGCAGCTTAGAAATGGGGGCAGGGGAAGCAAGGCATGCGTGGCTCCCTGGCTTTGCCTGCAGAATGCATGAAACATGACATCACTCTGGGCTCCTGGCAAGCCAGATGGAAACATTCCAACTGGACACTCTGGACCGAACAAACCGAAGAGACATGCGACGGTTCAACAGTCATCCTGACATTAGTGACCAGGAAAGCATTTCTAAGGCAATTTGAGAAAAAGAAAGAACAGATCAAGGAAAAAAAAAAAAACAACCACCACATTTAATAGCGGGCCCTCTGTCATTTCGACTACCTCAGCTCTCAGTGCAAAATTCTCTTATTCCCTGCTCTACCTCTCAACCGGATACTTGCTGCTTGTCCAAGACAACCAAGAATGTGGATGAAACAGGAGGGAACAGCCAACTTGCAATGGACATGACTTCTTTGAAAACGGGTCACAATGTTGAGGGAGAGTTTGAAGAAGGGTCACAGGGCAGTGTGTGTATGCATACTATGTACATATGTTTCATGGAATTAGCCCTGATGTTAACTCTAAAAGAAGGTTAGGAAATGGATAGTTAAGATTAGGCACATGCTAAGTAGAGAAATTAACTCCCTAGGAACCAAAAAGAGAAAAGCTAAATGGCAAGCCTATGGAAGGGCAGAGACACAACGAATGTTCAGGCTTAGAAGGGGCTGAGAAGAGCAGGGAGAGCCTCAGGAGTTCTTTGTATACCCAAACCAGACAACCAGGGATAGGACACTAGCGCCCCCTCATTATAGGAACCCCAGGGACCTCAACACTGCCTCTCCCTCTCTCTCTCTCTCTCTCTCTCTCTCTCTCTCTCTCTCTCTCTCTCTCATCTATTCTGACCTCCCAGGAGATCAGGCACTTTGAGGGTTTTTTTTTCTCACACTAAGGATGGATAAGCTGATTCATGGCACGGATGAGGTTTGGGGGCAACCTGAGCCTTGGTTTCTTTACTCACAAAATGGGACTGATTCTCTTTCTGTCCTAAGGATCTTTTTAGCTTACATTCTAGGCTGTACCTCGAATGCAGTCTACGCTCAGCTACCATTATCTCCCAATTGAGGTGCATGTACTTATCCAAAGTAGAGAATCCAGGGTTCCAATAATGCACTGAATGAGGTCAATGGAGCACAAAATAGCTCCACCACCACCCCAAAACTTTCCTGAAATACACCTCGATTCCTTTTGTCACCTATTCACCCAGTTTTCTCTGTGGGGCACTTAGCACCTTTTACCAGTCATAACAGCAGGCACTTGGGACTCAACCAAAAATTCTCCCTCGACCTTCCCTGACACATTCATACCCTGGACTATCAGAAGCGTTCTTCACTTGTTGGAAACAAAACCAAACAAAAATACTCTTTGGAACTGTTTTATCTTTATAACACATTCTATTTCCTAATCCTTTGAGGATTTCTTCACCTTTCCCCCCTGAAAGCACATGCCATGAGCAATGATGGGAGGAAGCATGGTCTGGCAAGGGGTAGAGAATTGGTTGGAATCAGATCTAAGTCTACATATGCAAAAGTGCAGAATGGTGAGAGTTTGTTCTGGCAGCTCCTCCTGGATTTCCTCAGAGCCTTCTCGAAGGTGTAAAGTGAAGCCTGTTTCCAGGAGCACCAATTGATTCTCTAGTGACTTAAAAGGTTTGGTTTACAAACTTAAAAAAAAAAAAACAAAACCTTGATCATGGAATGAGATTCATTCAATGACATCAAAATTTCTACTTTTTACTGTTTAGTCTGTGTTTGCATTTTTGTGGGTCCTCATTTTTTTTTTGTATTAAAGAACTGAACTTCTAAACCATAATCTTAGGAGAATATATTTCTATTCCCCGATCGTCTCCCCAAACCAAAATTGGCCTTTTGGGGGAAAGGCTGAGCGACCGGACATGAAGCCATGTCCTGTCTGGACTTGTTTCATCTTCAGCACGTGGGGAACAGAACCCTGTTGTTTCAGTGCTCACTGTGGCTTCTGTCTTTGGTTTGAGATTTTAAATTATATCCCTCATGGACTCTCCCCAGGGTGAGGGCTCCTGCAAAGGCTTTCTTTCCCCCTGGGCTCTTGAGACAGGGATGGCCAGGGGAGCTAAACAGAAATCCAAACTCAAAAAGGCTTGCACGGATCTGCATAGGACATGGGACAAAGAAGGCCAGGTCAGTTCTAGGGGCTGAGCCTTGATACATAGATACTCAGGAGTGTTCTTACTAATGGGAAAGGGAAATTGAGGCAGAATTAGGACTGTGGAATCATGGGTTCTAGTCCCAGCTCTGATCCTCTCTTACCCTGATAATCTTGTACAAGGTTATTGCTGCTTTGAAGATTCGACTTTCTCATCTCCCATCCTCTTCCCCAAATCTTGATATAGTCTAATAAATGATATAAATTCTGTTCTCTCCAGAACCTTCTGGGCATCAATAGTCTACTAACAGTACTTCTGGGTATAAAAATAGAAGGGCATGGGAAGGGGATGAGAAATTCAAATAGGAAATCTATGCCCTCTGATGGCTTTCCAGAAATCACACACAAAATCCCTGTTAAACAACATCTTCAGAACGGAAATACAACCGGGGAGTGTGCATCCCATGCCCCCAGCCTCTGATTTTTGCTTTTGAAAGAAGGGGTTAAGAACACCAACTCTCAAATCCGACTTGGGCTCCATCATCCTCCCTGGAAATGAGATTTAAAAAAATATAGTGTCCTCTCTACAGAAATATCCTCCTATCAAAATAGCCAGAGTGGGTTTTCCATGTGTTAATACCATATTACCATTTAACTTTTAACATAAATTTTACAATATGTACAATTCATTTGGATAATAATACATTATGTGTGAACTGTAGAAACCAAGCGTGTATATTATGTACATGTGTACACGGGCGTATGTATTCACAGGGTAAGTGCATTTGATCGTCTCTTATCTGTGTCAAGCAGAAGGTTGACCTTATCTGACACATTCAGATACAGACACAGTACAACGAGGAGTGGCTGAATGAAAAGGGCAACTGCACATTGGGAGAACCTTCCAAGGGCAGATCCCACGTGACCTTTCATCCCCAAGTTCGATCCTGTTCATCAAAATAACAGGGGGGGGCGGTAATCTGGAAAGGTCTGATTTTGACTCAAGCCAAAAGCAACAAGGACTTTTGGGATGAAAACTGCCTTGATAGAGAACCCCACAAATCATATTAAAAACCAACCCGAGAATTCAGCTTCCACTTGCTTTTTTTTTTTCTCCAAGTTCAATTATGTCCACCATAGCCATGGGTTACTACAACAACTTCGGAAACAACCCATGTCCCCACCACAAGCATTGCTACACAACAGCTGTGTCTGAAGAGGCAGTACAGGAATGTGCATGTTGTTACAGATATATCCTGCTCCTCAGAAAGAGACTTAGGTTTCTCGAACTAGTATTTATTTCGGTCTGAAACCACAAGGGATTTCAGTGCAAGGTATTTATTTATATGACAAGTGATTATTAAAGTTGCACTTTTTAGTTTTAAAGGAGATAAATTTTTAATCACCATTTAATTAACACCAACTTTTTTTTTTCTCTTTTTTCATTAGCAATTCTATTTGCAAAGAATTCAGGGCATTTGTCATTTCCTGAGAAGGATGCGGAATATTAAACACACATCAGTGGTAGACATATCAAATAGAATAAACAATGTGTGACTGCAGGACTGCTGTGGATCCTTTGACTAATTAACTGGCTTGGCTCAGGTCCTATTTAAATGAAACTATTTCATTTGTAAACAAGGTGTAATTTTTTTTCTCTCCCAGAAAATAAGCATGAACTGATTTGACAGGTTTTGCTGCAACGGGTGAATTTTAACATGTTCACCAAAAAGCTAAGTATTGAAACTCCTCAGGCACCCTACAAAACAGGGAAGAGAAAATAAAGTATGTTCTATGAGACACCCAAGTGCTGGTGCTGGCTGGAATGAAGCAGACAGATTTGCAGAGGACAGAACAGCAATGTGGAGGTGAAAGAATAAGCCTTTACCACTCATGGGAGTCTCTCTGGTAGGAAGGTAGGTCCACTGGGGGGCTTGGTTGCTCCCAGCATTACAAGTGTCAGGATAAAGGCAGTGGTCTTCCAGAAACACGAAGGTTTCCCAGAGTGGGACCCTTGGCCCAGCGGACTCTCTTTTACAGAGAAAATTTCAAACTGGTCTCCCACAAGTGCTACTACTCATGGACAGAAGCGTGACCACATGTGTCAACTTATAACTGGCAGCCAACTGGCTGGGAAAGACCCTGAGAGTTAATGAGATGTCGTTGATGGTGGGAGTTTGGTTAAGTTAGACACGGATCTCTGGGTTCAGATTGCAGTTCCTTGGGATCCATCAAGTCAAGCGCACTAGAGCTGGGCGGTGTCATAGAAACCCCTCCCACAGTTTAGGGACCCTCCCACATTGTGGGTGCTGTTTGTTGTTGCACACGAGCTTTCTACGATTCTTCAAATAACTGAACTGATTTGGAACACCATTGCATAACTCTGCTTCACTATCTTCCATTGGGAAATCAATCCTTGGATCAGTGGTTTATTTATTTATTTATTGGTGTGGGACCATCACATTTATGACTCAGTGAATTGATGGAGAAAGGAAAATTACACAGCCAAGGATAGCCAGTTATTTGTTAAAACACTACCATTATTAAAATAAGTGTATTTTTTTCACTATAATACTTGCTGGCTACACCCAAAGCCACATTCTCACTTCCTTTATCCAGAGGTGTAAGGGATTCAGTGTAGGAAATAATGCTGTGATTAGGAGAAGGCTTTTTGATCGATGAATGTAATTTGCACTCACCCTGGAGATTCTGTGGCATTAAGCAGCACCCCTGGGTTTTGAAGACACAAGACAAAGACAGAAAGCCTCTTTAGATGGATGACATTGCTGCTCTGTATTCTAGGGAAGATTTTTAAATTCACTGCATGTTAAGACACGCCAGCCCAGGACATGGAGGTGCTCTTAGCTGAGGAACACAAATCTGGAATGCCATGGGAGGACAAAGGCAGGAAAGACCGACAGGGCTCTATGGTCAGAGAAATTTAAGATCAGAAGTTGGGGTGACTGTTCAAAGTCCTTCAATTTAGGCTTCTTCCTTGCCAGATTTTGGGGCAGCAAAATTCAGCATCTTGAAATAAAGCATAATTTTCCAGGATGCTGGTTATCAACACTTGTCAATCCCTTCTGCCTTGCAAAAATGGATAGGAAGATGTCTTCACTCCTTGCTTATCTCTGCCCCTTTACTACTGACCCTGAAATGTACTGCAACTACTTTTTTTTTTTTCCATCAATATAGAGCTTCCCCCAAAGAACCAAGCCATTCAAGATACTCCTCAGTAATAAGACAACGGTCCCTGGCACCTGCCCACTTGTAGGAAAACATTACTTATGAAGCAGAACACACCAGAAGAATCGGGAACGATGCTTCACTCTGCCACCCTGTCCCTTTCTCTACGAACTGAAAGTACAACTCAGGAAGAAGCCAGGAAACAGCTAGGCTAGCTTTCATTAGCTTAAAACTTCACCCATCAGATCAAGGCTCTCTGCGTATGTTGATGGCTGCTCACCCCACACACTTCAAGGACACAAACACATCTGAAATGCACTCATAATTAGGGCGCACCATCATAAGATGTTTAATCAAGTTGGCTGATTTTATGGTATTTAGTTTTTCAACTAGAAAACTCTAATCTGATAAAACCACACTCTTTGCAGGGCCCTTTTTATGAGTCAGGTAGTGGGCTAAGAAGCTCCCCAGGCAGACATACTCCCACCTCTATCTCCAACTGTTTTGAAATGAGTGTCATCCCATGCCATACATGCACAAGTCTCTGGAGAACAAGAGTGGGATAGTGTAGGTGACTCAGAAATGACAAATGCTTTGAGGAATTCTTCCTGTATCGCTGTTGGTGGCTGGTGATGCGTTCTGCCTCCAATAGAACTCTGTTTCAGAAGCGAGAAACCAGTCGTTTAGCAAAATTTATCCACCGTTTGGAGAAGGCTTGGGGTGGAGACAGGAGTGTCTCATCTTTTAAAGGTTTTAGATTTAATGGTGTGATCGAGGTGGAGATCCTGTCCAACAGAACTCCATGGGATCTAGGGAGATAAAACCGCAACCTGTGCTACCCTTCGGCAGACAGATGGCATTGCACTTCTGACGAACCACAGTATACATATGGCCGTTGGCGTGTGTCATCACATTAACAACTCTGGGGACAGCAACACACAGCTAATTAGACACCACATGGCTGCCTGGGGGGACTGGACGAGCTAGGGTCACTCTGGGAGGGAAAGGGTAACAGATACTATACAACCCTGAGTCGTCACCGGAAGGAAATGCAAGCTTACATACACAGAAGTCTTCGGGTAAATTACATTGGCCACCGGGTCACAGATGGGAGATCTACACTTAGATATCAAAGACAGAAACGTGTAAGTTTATGCAGCACTGAACAAGACCATCAAAGCCAAGGACAAAACACACATATCAACGTCCAAGGGGATCCCGGTAGCTCTGTGCCTGAGGATGCCTCCTCGGGCCTTTTGCTCCAGACCTGTCTTGGAAATGGACTCTAATGAAGGTAGCTTAGTTACCATAAACACACCAATTTGTTATTTTCTGGGGTTGTGGTGGGGAGGGAGGGTACATCCTGGAGTTCTTAGGGTTGGGCCTGGATGTGACAGTGAAGGCATAACAAGAAAGCTGGAACTGTTACAAGCCAAACTTCCTAATCTCTTGCACATGTCAATCTCGCTACAGTGCAGATGCAATCTTAAATTTATTTTGTCTGTGTCAGGTTTACATGCATACCATATTGCTTAATCTGTATTAGAGAAAACCATTAGGCATTTCAGATGGGGAAATTACACGGTGGACTGATCTTAATGGCATTTGGAATATAGGAAAGCATAACATCGCCACCAACATTTGGTGTATCACTATTGCCAACCTACCTGGTTAGGCATGCCCAGGATACATGCCCTTATCTGTTTGTTTTGGTTAAGGACTCATCTATCTAAAATCTGCCATGCTCAGCATACACCTCAAAAGATTCCTTGAATGGAAGATTATGGCACGGAGCCATGGTCAAAGAGCCAACACAGATACCTCCCTACACCAACTTCCTCTTCGGACATCCAACTCTTACCCTCCAGAACACTGGCCATTACGTATGTTTCCCTATAGATGAAACATTAATGGGAGATTTTTAAACATCAGATTCGATGCTAGGCATTTTCTTGTACACACGTCTATTGCTGCAGGAGTTTAAAACCCTGGGGGTGGAGTACATATTATTCTTATTCGCAACATAAGGCATAACATGCTCTGAAATGTACACGTCACTGTGGCCCCGGCTGTCCCTGGAACAGTACGATGCCGTTGACCTCAAGGACGAGCGCAGGTAGCTGTCGTTCACTGCCTGTGATGGCAGTGAGTGTTTATAGGGGTCCGAGGGGCATCTCCCAATTACTAGGCGCTGGTCATCCCCATAGGAGTGAAGGAAAGGGTTATCGGATGTGTGGTCCGGCAAGAGAGACTTGCTCCTCTTGCTGTCCTCCAGGCCTTGGGGGAAAAGGGAGGTTTTGTTCCCTAGGAGTTTGCTTGAGGGCACACTGAACAGGCTTCCATACAAATTTCCTTCCAGAAGCCTTTCCCGGTCCTTGAGGCTTATGCTCCGGGAGGGCTTGCTAAGGTCTAGCTCCCTGGGCTTGTCGAGAATGTTATCGTAGGAATGCTGCCGGCTAATCCTCAGCTTGTTCTTTTGCAACTGGAGGGCGTTGTTCTGTGCCCAATCTTGCTGGTAGGCCTCCTCCTGGCTGGTAGGGTTGCCCGTCTCCTGGAGCATCTGATCCTCGTCGATGTCATAGAGGTTCCCCATCCGCAGGCAGGCGTCACACTTGAAGGGAGACCGCATGGTGAAATGGCCCGAGTAGGTGGGCAGGTTGGAGAGGCAGCTCCGGCAGTGGGTGGAATTCTGGCGGTAGCGGTCACTGCCCTCGCTGTGAGGGGACCCCTTGTCTCTCAAGGTGAAGTGCTTGGGGTAGAGCTTGTGCTGGTCGTTGTTCGGCAGCCCGTCTTCGTTGTGCAGCCGGTTCCTGTTCATGGGCAGCGTGGTGTCCGCCTTGCGGAAGCTGTTGCTGTGATCCTGGTAGGGGTCTGGGAAGTCCATGTTCTCGGGGAGGGCTGTATTTTCCACAAACTGGGGCGGGTCTAGGTGAAAGCTGGGCTCCTTCTCGCCATCGATAGTATAGATCTTGTCCCTGGGGGAGCTGGCTTTGGTTTTCAAGTAGGGTCGCTCGACCTCACTGCAGTCCTTGGGGTACTTGGAGGCCGCAGATCTCTTGAAGTTGTCCTTGGTTTTGTGGTTCTTGTTGTTGTCTGGGTCCCTGTGGCAGGTGGCCCGGCTGGAAGCCTCTGAAATGTCAGAGTGAGCCACCTCTTCTGGGAGGTACCTCGGACTCTTGAGGGAGTGGGTCCTGTTCTCCGCCGGTCCCTCCTCCCTCTGGGAGACCGGATTCTGAGGCAGTGAATCCTGACGCAGGGATTCCATGGATTTCTTCCACAGCTGCCTGGGTCTGGAGTTTGCCTTGGATTCTGTGCTCACAGCTACCTCCACCGTGTTGGGGTTAGACTCATTGAGAGTGAGAGGGTGCTGTCCCTGGAACACATAGTTGTTGAGGCTGTCCTTGTGCCTGTTGGCCACGAACGTCTGGAGTTCGTTCATGTTTTCCCCAAAGATGCTGTCTTTCCCCTGGAAAGATCTGTTGTCCGAGTAGATCAAGTTCCCCTTATCGGAAACCATGTCCATGATGAGGGAGCCTCTTTGGATGAAGTCAGCAGTTCTTTTGGGGGAATCCATCCTGGAGGAAGAGTTCATGTTGGACATGTTGGAGATGTTCTTGGCTGAGCGGAGAAGTTTCAGCATGTTGCTCTGGGACCCGGTCAGATTGAAGTCGGGAGACTTCTTCTTCTCTTCGATGTGCACTCCGTGAATGCAGCTGTAGATGCCCTGTTGGGGAGGAATATACAATACCATCAGCAGTAGCCATAGCAGTGCCCTCTGAGGCATCTCATACCTGACCTTCACCTGCAAGCAGGAGACAGCTGCTCCTTGCAGGAGCCCCTGGAGAGACAGCCAAATTCATTCTGAATCCTGATCACATTTGTAAGATAAATTGCTGAGCATCAAGTTGATCCTGTTGCTCTTGTGCGGGGTTACTAAACACCTTGGCAGAGAGTCACACGGGCAGTTTGCAAAAAGCCATCAGCTGATGCTCATAGGACTACTCATGGGTCAGCAACTCCAAATTGGCATACCGGGATATGTCATTGACCCTCCCGACACTCAGTTCACCCAGGCATGCTTTATCTAAAGCTCCCAGCATCGTCTCTAGAGGATGGATGGATGCCAGAGAGTTAATTGTTGATGAACTAAGTTCAGAAGGATCACTTATCATTCATTCTTTTCTGGAATAAATTCCTCCGCATGTGCTGAAGCTATTGACAAAAGCACATGACCCAAGCAGTACAAACAGCACCTGTATTTTCCTGTGAACAAAATGATTGCACTTAGGAAGGAAGGCCATGTGAGGACAAACAGACATTTTGGAGGGAGTGATATAAATAAATACTTAAATACTAAAAGGCAGAGCACCAGAGGACAAAGGGACAGACAGACAGACACACACACACACACACACTCTTTGAAGCCCTGTAGACAAACATTTAGATGTTCTTACTGAATCCACTCAGCGTATTCTCTGTGCAAGTGTCTGATCAAGGTGGTTGGATCTGGTTCTAGCTTCCAGCAGTAATGGCAGAGAACACTATGGACAGGTGAGGCCAGCTTCAATCCCTCCATGGAGCTGAATGACCCCAGGACTCGTGGGCAGCTCAAACACAAGCACCCCTCAGATCCCCATCTCCTTGGCTTCCACTCCTTTCTTTCTGAAAAATAACTGTTTTCATTTCAAGCAAAGCAACCAGGGAGTGCCACCAAGAGAAAAGCTCTTGATTCATGCCATGGTAGCAGGTAAAAGGGCATCAGTGACAATCTGATTGGTTGCCCTTCTTGCCTTCCCTCACATCCGCCCTGGATGTTGGCAGCTGCTCCTAACAGAAACAATCGGATCAAGACTGCTGGCTTTGACCTCGTTCTCCCAAGAGGGATGGGTAGCCAACCCAAGGAGGGGTTTGGAAAGCAGACTCACTTGGCAGCTGCTGCTGAATTTGGCATGCATGCCAGCAAAGTGTGCGTGACCATGGCCTCTGATAATGGTGGCCCCGCTGGTCTGTGGCAGGGATGAGCTAAACCCTCGGAGGAGGCTAGGTAACTGTGGCAGCCTCGATGCGGCTGGCAGTCTACCAAGGGATAGCAAACAGCACAAGGGCTGCAAGTTTGAGCTTCTCCTCCTCTGATCCTCCCCACCCTGGGGTCCCTGAGGCTCAGGGCACTGGCGCTGTCCACTCTCCCACCTTCCTGCAACTCCCCAATTTCCTTGTCTAGGGTGTACCTCCTCCCTATCGTTCCCAGGGATGCTGGAGCTGTCTGAGTGTGGATGCGGAACTCATACAAACAAGCTGTGTCTTTCACACGACACAGGGTTTCTTAACCTCTTGCAGCGACCTACATCTTCCCCACTCAATTTTATTATACAATGAGCTGATGCTCTGACCTGAAAGGGTCCTGCCACCTGGAGTGAACATCTGGTTGGCTCCCAGATGTTAGAATCAGTAAATGTATACGTCCTTTCTTCCTGTCATTTGTTTTATGACAACAGTCATTTTCTACCCACTCCGCCTCCCCCAAACTTGCATTTGATCCCAACAAGGTCTCTCTACGGTCCCCTGGAGATTCTGTGGTTTGCCTCTGCCCTGTCACCCTTGGAGCCATCTGCTCCCACCTGCCTGGAGGAGTCAGTCCTCTTTGTTTTTGCAGGAAGCCCACAGACATGGTCAGGGAGCTGAGTTATGTTTCTGGAGACAGGAGGATGGTTGCCTATCGCTTATCTCCTCTTTCATTTTCTGGGGATGAACACAACATAGCTAAGGCCATTCGCAGGCATTGATGTGCCTGGCAGAGTCAAGAAAAGGAGGCAAAGAATCAGGATGGCAGAATAGGGTAAGGACACGTTTAAATGGATGGAGTAACAATTAATCAGGATGAAGCAGAGAGGACACATTCCAGGAAATAGGAGAGGACAACAGCAGAGGGGTACCAGGGGCTGACAGACACAGGAAAACAGCGGACACAACAGTGACTGATACTCCAGCAGCATTCAGCTAACAGAGATCTGAACTCCACCAGTAGCCAGAATTCCACCAGCAACCAGGAGGAAAGGGACTTTCACTGGGAGCTTGGGAGGTGAACCCAGACAAAGAACTGTCCATCCTGCTGGTCCGTTTGATTTGACCAGGAGCAGAGACAGAGCAGCAGATCTCAGACGGGCAGTGCGAGAACAGGGTGGATTTCACAGCCCAGTCAGCCCCTAGAGCTGAATTGGGCGCCATTTTGCATAAGGAGGAAAAGGCAAGGGAAAGGACGGAGCATGTGCTGAGCTGGGAGTGAGCTCATTTCTGATTCAGTGAACTGCATCAACGTGGCATTCTACGGGTTCCACCAAGGGCAGGTCTGGGTAGCCCTAAGACCTGATGGCCAGCAGATCAAGAACTCTAGTAGTGGTATGTCAGGCGCCATTTTGTACACTGCAGCAAAAGCTTTAGGGCTGCAGGGGATAACAGTGAACAGCGCATATGCTGATCTTGCGAGAACTCGCTGAGTTCCATGGATTGCACTGGTCCCACAAGGAAAATAATACCGACTGTGGCATCATACAGGTCAAAATAGGTCCATGTGGCACCCAGACCTAACGTCCAACAGGTTCCGGCAAGATCAGCGCCACCAACAACCTAGCTATCTAGGACATCTGGTGTCGCCCTAATCCTGGGACCTGCTCCAACCAGCAGTGGGAGAAAGGTTGTACAGACAACAGTGCAGCCTCAGCACAGGATCGCAGGAGGTGGAGAGTGGTGAGCCAGGAGCTGGGGCTACGGAGTTCTTTGTGGAAATCTAACATAAGAACCCAGACCTGGAACTTGCTGGAGGGAGTGACACAATTGGCTGCAATCAGAGAGTTGTGTAACAACTGCAATAAGTAAAATTAAACTGTGTACCTGTTGGTGACACAGCTTAGAAACCTGTACCAAGGAGAAGACTCTGCTAACCAGAAGTACAATGACCAAGAGCAAAAAAAAAAAAAAGAGACAAAGGCACAATATTACTGAAAACTCCCCTGCAAAGGAACAAAACCCTATGCCAACCTCAGAGTTAACTGAGGAAGACATCGAGAAAATGGGGGACACAGAATTCAGAAAACTCATTTTAAAGCTTATGATCAACAATGAGAAGCACATACAAGCGTTCAAAGAATTTAAGGGATATTTTACATAAGCAATAGCAGCAATAAAGCAAATCAAGACTGATATATCAGAAATTAAGAACACAGTAGAGCAAATGAAAAATACAGTGGAGAGTCTCCAAAATAGAATGAAGTAAGCAGAAGAAAGAATCTCAGAATTCGAAGATATTCCCTGTCATCCGGGGAAGCAAACAAAAAGCTGGAAGCAGAGCTGGATCAGGACAAAAAAGTATTCAAGAATTGAAAGACACTATTAAGACGCCAAATATAAGAGTTATGGGAGTCCCAGAAGGTGCATAAAGAGAAAATGGTTTTACAAATATATTTAATGAAATAACAAAGAAAAATTTCCCTAATCTAGAGAAAAAATTGGGAAACAAGATCCAGGAGGGGACAGGCCTGATCAAAAGTGATCTTCACCAAGACACATGATCATTAAGCCCTCTTCAATGGAACATAAGGAAAACATCCTTAAATGTGCACGTGAAAAAAATATCAATTGATATATAAAGGAATGCCAATTAAACTCACAGGAGATCTCTCACAAGAAACTCTACAGGCAAGAAGAGAATGGAGTGACATATTCCAGATTCTAAAAGCAAAAAGTTGTCAGCCTAGGATAACATATCCAGCAAAGCTTTCTTTTGTCTTTTTAAATGAAATAAAATTCTTCCACAGTAAAGAGAAGTTAAAAGAATTTGCCTCTTCCAAACCTGCCCTGCAAATGATACTTCAAGATGTTCTCTTGACAGAGAAGAGGAATAGCACCAAACAAAACCAAAGGCAAATGTGAAGAATATCCCAGTAAAATGACAACAGAAAACTAAACCAATGAACAACCCATTCCTAAAATGACAGGACCAAAGTACCACACATACATATTAACCCTGAATGTAAATGGCTTAAGCTAAATCAAATGGCATAGATTAGTAGACTGGATCAAAAAACAAAACCCATCCATTTGTTGTATAAAAGAGACACATTCCACCAACAAAGATCAGCGGAAACTATATTGCATGGGTTTTGATGTTTTCTGTTAGTTTCATCTCTTCAAAACACCTTCTTCTGATTAAATTCTTCAGTAACTCATAGATCACACAGTAGCATCATTTTCTGCAAAAAGGTTCTTGATTTTCATTTCTTCAGCTACACGTTAGTTATTTAACTACACGCATGTTATTTAACTTCTTGGTGTTGTTAATTTCTTTTTTCTTCCTGATGTTGATTTTGTTTTGTGGCTTTTCATTTAAGGGGATGTATAGTAGCTGTGTAAAGGAGACTGTCATATCTAGTGACGTGTTATTTAACTTCATGGCATTGTAAATTTCTATTTTTCTTTCTATTGTTGATTTTGTATTATGACTTTTCATTTGAGGGGATATACGGTAACTGTGAAATGGAGACTAACATATGCAGATGTGAGGATACAATGTAGTATGCATTTCTACTTCCAGACAAAGATGGACTTACAATGAATCTGTTTACTATAGCTTGACAATAGTATGCTGGACTCTTTGCCATTGTCCATGCCCACAATGATGGACATATGACTGTGCATGAAGAACTATACTTTAGTAATGATATAGAGGAACTAGGCGTGGGAGAAAATTGAGGCTGGGATAAGGGAAATACCAGGAACCTATGGAACTGTATCATAAAATGATAATAATAACAATAATAAAATGTAAAATGTGAAAAACAAAAGAAACGGAGGCACATTGTGGACCAGCCTGCACTGATGACTGGAAGCACACTGGTGGACCAGCCTGCACTGATGACAGCATCCTCCAACAGATTCAGCTTCTATAAAGCTGTGGAGGGATGGGAGCACAGACTGCTGGGTACTGGGGAGTCAGGGTACCTGCCAGATGTGAGTTCCAACTCCACGTTTCATGAGCCACTGTGTCTGTGGGCCTCGGTGTCTGTGTTTCTGAAGTGGGAATCACATCCTTCCAAGGCGAATGACAAGGGCGAAATGGAATCAGGCTAATGAAGCACCCCATGCTGCAGATGTGGAGCAGGCATGAATGGGAGCAGCGGGGGTTGGGGCAGGTGGTGCTGCTGTTCGCCTGCCTCTGACGGGCTCCTCCCTCCTTCTACCCTCACGCCAGCTTGAACATGCAGTGGCCTTCATGTGGAAGCTGTGTGAAATGCCAAGCTTGTTCTGAGAGTCACTTTGGTTTTCTGGCCAGATGAGTGGCTAAATACTGTCAACTCTATCTTGGGACGTGAATAAATACCCAGCAAAGAGTGCCCTTCCTCCCTGCTTGACTTTCCCTTCCTCTTCTCTGTTATCCCAGACTCTGATTACATTTTGTGCATAGTGGAAATAGATGCCTCTTGATCTTGCAGTGGGCTCAGGGTCAGATAAAAGCAGCACTGGCCATGCAGTGTGTTGCTCCAGGCCATTTGCTTTGCCCCCTCGGCGGGGCACCTAACCCCTTAAAATATTTTCAGTGCAGCATGGACTGAAGGTTCTCATTCTCGCAGGTCCTTTCCAGTCTGAATCCCTTCCCCAGGTGTCTGACTGCTACTGGCTACTATGACAGTCGAGAGGGCTCCATTCTGCTTTTAAGTCACCCCATCCAGGTCTGGTCTTGTGGGGAAGGTGGCCACTGCTGCTATCCCCCTAAGTGTTGACTCCAGAGTGGCTCCCACTCAATCACACTTGAAGTGACAGTGAATGAACTTTTCTACATGGAAGGGGACTGGAAGACCTGCTTTTAGTCTCAGCCCCACTTTGGATGTCAGCTTCCTGTTCAGGTGCACCCCAGGAAGCAGCGAGTGATGGAACTAGGGTCCCTGCCACCCTCACGGGAGATCCGAGTTGAATATTTGGCTTCTAGCTGTAGCCTGGCCTAGCCTTGGCAGGTGTGTGAGGAATGAACTAGTGGATAGAAGATCTCTTTTTCTCTCTCTGTCTCCTCCTCTCTTTCAAATAAAATGAAAATTAAAACTATCTTATTTTACATAAAAGTTAAATTGGAAGGGAGAGAGAATTTTAAAGAGAAAACAAAACATTAGGAGTACCCCACAGACAGGAAGATAGATTTTTCTAAGTTAGAAAAGGCAAAGGTTCTGGTTGGGATGGAAGAACTTTGTTTCGATGCTAAATAAACATCTTCTTTGGCCCTTATCGGGGCTGAAGTGCATGGATCTCAGGCTTGTATATGTGTTGCATTATCCGGGAAGCTCCAAGGGAGCTGGAGCCCAGGGGGAGGGCTGTGCATGTCTGCTTTGTGGTAATTGCTTTTAAGTCCACTGGCTGAATGTCCCACGCATAGAGGGAAATAACCAACAATGATGAAATTGAGTTGCAGTGCAGAAAACAATCTGCCATGAGTAAGAAGCAAATTTCCAGGCATTCTGGGTCTGAATCCTTTAGAAAGGAGCTTTAACTCTGAAGTCAAACCAAGCACATGACCTGGTCATGGCCAAGTGGACAATTGTCCTCTCTCTTTTTGGGGGCTGGGGGGCTGGTGTGGTAGGTGAAAGAAGAGTCTTATTGTTCCAACCTGAGAAGGTTCCAGTCTGTGAGGCCTGTTTCCACACCCATCGAATGAATGTGATCTTATAATGACATAGCATGTGGCAAGAATTAGACATGGCACAATGCATACACCTGGCCCAAGCCCTTGCTCACACGCCACTACAAGCCATGCTGCCTGGGCAATCGCCTCTGCAGGCTCTGTTAAAGAGATGACTATGGGCACACAAGGAAAGCACATGTTCTGTATACTGTATAAGCACAGGTGTCAGATGGCACATGTGTCGGTGTGCACAGAAGACAAGCTCTTGAGGTGAGAGTAGCCTTTGACCAAAAGGGAAGAACCAGTTCTAAGCAACTTGGAGCCCCTCTACGCACAGAACAGGGGCTGAGCCTGTTTCAAGCTCCCTTCACAAATGTGACAGGCAGATAAATATCATTGGGAATGAGACTGTTCTATTCCTATGTACCAGGCTGAACTTGGGTTAAAGGAGAAATAAATAAGCATCTGTCTTATATTATCTGTGGGGATGGGGACAGCCTTGGAGGAGACAGCCGTGCTAGTGCCTGAGGAGATCCTGAGAGGGCAGAGGTTCCACCTTGCTCCCGTGAGAGTTGCAATTCTCTCCCCTCTCCATGGGGAAGAAGAGGGCCAAGCTCAAACAGCAGCGTGCAAGGCAACAACCCCAACCGTGCCTGCTCTCTTGCTTCCCTGGGTCCCCGACTCTCCCCAGTGTGCATGGAAAGGTAGTGAAAGGTTTTGTTCATTTCTCATGATGTTCATCCTGTAGCTTGGCTTCCTTCCTGATGTCTCAGATGGAGGAGACACTTCCAAAAACAAGCAGGATTTGCAAGCAAAAGCAACAGTGCGTATTTGCTTGTGATAGTCCCAGAATCATTTGGATACACAAAGCTTTTAGTAATTGGCTGGGAGAATTAGTTTAAAGTTGGCATAACACCTAGCTATCTGCATGCATGTTGTTAGTTTAAAGCAATTCATGTATTTAGATGCCATCAAGTTAATTAGGAAATATGTATTTGCACAGAACCCAAGTTTGGAGTGCAATTGAATGGATAAAACAAATCCTCCTCAATAAGCTAATGTGTACTCAAAGTTGTTAAAACGACCAAATGTTCATATTACAGCAATTATTTATTTTTTTCCTGATAAACACTAGCATATAAAATTATATGTCTAAACAAAGATTTTTTGTTTTAAACTATAATTCATTAAGCTCTTCCTAGCTGAAAACAAAAACAAAACACCTCTGTGGGGAGACAAGTGAAACAGGTAGATTGATGGATCAATAAACGGCTAGAGCAATTACAGAATAGAAGATGCATGCACAGTGTGCATGTGTGTGATTTTCTTACAATGCAGACTAAGTGTTGGGGTTGTGTTGCACACACACACATTTGTAGCAGGGACCCCATAGATCTCCTATGTTGCCATAGTTAATTGTGAAAGAAAAAGTGTAGGCTCTGGTTGGCATCACAGCATCTGAATTAGATCCTTGTTCTATCTCATCAGCTGTGCTGCCTGGGATAACTCCCTTTGATCTTTGAGTCTTGCCATATATAACCCCAGACTATTAGCATAGCATTGGCTTATGGGTTAAATGAGCCCCCCCCCCCAAAAGAAAACGATGAAGTCCTTACACAGACACTGTCACATGAAAAATCCATAAATACAAGCATGTCTAGTAATGACGAATTAGGTCACATGCATCGTGACGGCAGCACATGCCTGCTCCTTGTGCTGCATGGAACTTTTCTCCTGCACTGCACATGGACTCTATGTTATGTGTGTTCTCTGTTGCGGTTTATGTTGGATTGAACGCGTATTTGCATTTTCTATGTGTGTGAGCATTTTCTCCTGCTGCGTCATACCATCTCACTATCCAGCTCTGCCCTTTTGCATGTGCTCTTCGTATGTCGTCAGATGTTTATACACATTACATGACACTGCACACAGACTGTGTTTCATTCTGGCTGTTCCACTGCCATGCATGTGCACACTGTAATACCTCCTACATTGGAAGATGGGTCACATAGCATGACCCCCCATGGTGCTCCTGAAGAAAGCCACAGATTGACTCTGTTCAGTCCACATTTTAAAAATGGAATTGGTTAATAAGATTTAAAAATGCAAATATCCAGAATCAGAATCACTTTCTCTTTTACAACCTAGGCGCCTGGATGATATCAGACCTACTTAATGCCATGCTCACCAGGAGGTGAGGATGGCCTCCTCTTTTGGTGTGGTAAACCTTGTGGTTTGCCACGGTCCCTAGCATTCCCAAGTCTGCTCTGATTTGGACACATTGTTTATTTCACTGCATTTGTGCCCAGCCCACTGCACCCACTTCCATCACTTGTCTGGCCTTCACAGTCATCCGGGTTGCAATCCCTGGCTTATGAAAGCACACAGACCAGATCCCCTACTGACAGATTCAACAAGAGCTGGGCGGTTGGGAAGCTGGGCAGGACCCCATCGACAAGTCAAGAAATCCCTGCCTCTTGGAAGGCCCCAGTGCTTTAGTGGATCCACCTCCCCCAACAAGGAAATGAGCCCTGGGAATACTGACCCTGCTGATGGAGAAGAGCAGGCCGGGCCGGTCAGAGCAGACTCCTGTGAAGCAGAAGCGCAGCTTCCAGTAGAAGAGGTGCTCCCAGATGAAGGTGATGAGGCTGAGCGCCATAGCCGCCGCCAGCATGTAGAACACGCCCGCCATGTTGTCCACATCCAGCTGGCTGCTCATCACCTCGTTCTTCTCATTGTGGCAGATCCCCGTGAGCCACAGGGCCTCCAGCTCCTCCATCTCACCTGAGCAGAACACAAGGTCCACAGGCAGGCAGTGAGGCTTAGAGCACGCAGTCTGGGGCTAACCTCGTTGGGTTTGGGCATCCTGAGGACCAGTGACCATGCTTGCCTAGTCTCCACCTGCTCACTTGGTGGAGCAAAGATGTTAATAAGGATCCTACCCAGCTTCATCAAGGGAAGATGAAGCTACACGTGAGGAGGGTGTGTCCAGAAGTATGTGGACAAAGGAACTGAAAGATAAACTCACTTTGGTGCAAAAATTCTTGAAATCCATGTCAAGGAGAGGTCTTCAATAACTTTATGGAAAACAATTATTATGAGAAAAATACTCATGGAGGCAATTTTATTTTGTACCAAAATGTAAGTTTTATCTTTAATTCCATTTTTTGGTAACTTTTTGAAACACCTTTATACAATGCAGAGAACTTGGCATAGTTTCTGACTTTGGGCATTTGAAGCTATTTTGGGGATCTTTATTTGGGAGGGAGGAATGTCGTTATAATGTTCTCCCCATCTTGTTTTTCTCAACCCTTGGCTCCAACACACACCCACACTTAACAACAGAACGTGGGAATAAACTGGCAGCATGATACAGAGGCCAGGCTTCGTATCGACTTCCACTTCATCATTTACCGTGAGGTCAAAGTTCTCCTGTGTATGAAATGGGCCTACCAGTGGAGAGAATCAAACGGGATCAGTAAGTGTTAAAATCCCTAAAGTGAATCAAAAAATAATAAAAATAAATCTTTAAAAAAAAAAAAAAAAAGGGCCCGGCGCCGTGGCGCAAGTGGTTAAGGTCCTCGCCTAGCACGCCCGGGATCCCATATGGGCGCCGGTTCTAATCCCGGCAGCCCCGCTTCCCTTCCAGCTCCCTGCCTGTGGCCCGGGAAGGCAGTCGAGGACCGCCCAAAGCTTTGGGACCCTGCACCCGCGTGGGAGACCCGGAAGAGGCTCCTGGCTTCGGATCGGCAAAGTATCGGCCCGTTGCGCTCACTTGGGGAGTGAATCATCGGACGGAAGATCTTCCTCTCTGTCTCTCCTCTCTGTATATCCGCCTTTCCAATCAAAAAATAATAAAAATAAATCTTTAAAAAAAAAAAAAATCCCTAAAGTGCCTGGCCTATCGCAAGTTCTCCTAAACAGTCGCTTGGGCTACTACTTACCACTGCAAAGAAAATACCAAGAGTAGAAGTTGACATATTTCTATCTGGTAGTTCCCAAATACATTAATTTCTTTTTTTCCCCTTCTCTTTACAGCAACTACAAGCATTACACATGGGACACAAACTGAAACTGAGAAAAAGACATCTTTGGTTCTAAAAGGCCTCCTGCTGATCAAATATCTCCAGATCTCAGGCAACAAAAAAACAGCAGCTAGACTTTTCAGTAAAGGAAAAAAGAAGTAGCATGCTTAGCGTTATCCTGCCTCTCACAGGGATTTTACCTAGTAATCATTTTGGAGGAAATTTTCTTTTTCTTATTTTTTTTCTTTTTTTGAAAGATTTTATTTTACTTTTATTGGAAAGTTAGATATGCAGAGAGGAGGAGAGTTCACAGAAAGGAAGATCTTGCATCTGACTGTTCACTCCCCAAGTGGCCACAATGGCCAGAGCTGAGCTGATCTGAAGCCAAGAGCTTCTTCCCAGTCTCCCACATGGGTGCAGGGTCCCCAAGCTTTGGGCTGTCCTTGACTGCTTTCCCAGGCCACACACAGGGAGCTGGGTGGGAAGCTGGGCTGCCTGGATTAGGACCGGTGCTCATATGGGATCCTGGTGCATTCAAGGTGAGGACTTTCGCCACTAGGTAACACTGCCAGGCCACTGGAGGACATTTTCTGATTGAAACATGTGGGAATTGTACCAATTCTCCAGCAAGTCACCAAGCCATGACACTTAGACTTTAAGCAGAGCCCTTAAGACATAACCCTGAAGAGCAGTGACAATCAACAAAGATGCAGATCATATTAAATGTCAGATGTAACTAGCTTTTGTATGCCTGTGTATTTACATTATCTCTAAGATGCAGTAAGGGATAGAGACAACAAACGCCCAAAACATCCGTTCTCTTATGCAGAGGCTGCTTATGGACTGGACTTCGGTCTCTGGGATGTGTGGAATTGGTGTGCGCTGCTCACTGTTTGTTCTCCTTCCTGTTTGATTTGTCTGACCACTAAAAAGTCTCAGCTGTAGTTGTTGCGTTTCCCTTAGACTTTTGAAGACATTATTAAAACTTTCCTCTGGTCTGGACTGAAGTTGTCTAGAAGTTGGCTGATCTTGTTGTTCTCACTCCTTCTGTGCCGTCTGTATTTCTGAGGGCTGCTGAGAACTTCACGGCGTGGAATGGTGACGTGGGTTTGCTTGTTCTGCTTCGGGCTCAGGGTGACTCTTCGATCGGATGACTCACAACTTTAATTCTGGACCAAGTTTCGCCCATGATTGCTTGGATGATGGCTTCACCGTCTTATCTCTCCCCTGTTCAGCTCTCCTCATTCCTCCCTCTGAAACCCTGGCAGCCGCTGATCTTCCACTGCTTTGTCTGTTCAGAAAGTCCCATAGCTGGAATCACATAGCATGGAGGCTTTTTCAGATTGGCTTTCTTCACCCACAACTGTGCATTTAAGGTCATGCCACATCTTTTCTGTTTTAACACTCATCTCTGTTTCTTGTTGAAAAATATTCCATAACAAGAATGTGGAAATTCTTCATCCCATTCACTCAACTGAAGACTAGGTTGGTTGTTTCCACGTTTTAGAAATCATGGATAAAATTACTACCATCATTCATGTGTAGGTTATGTGGACATGTTTTCAATTCATTTGGGTAAATGCGTCCCAGAAACATTACTGCTGGAAGGTATGTAGTCACACCGGAAAAGAATAAGTGCCTTGGTTGCTCTACATCCTTATCAGAATTAATTGCCTGGTCAGCATTGAGGATTTTTTGCCCTTCCATCAGGAACATGGAGCTTTCTCATGGTTGAGAGATGACCTCTGGCCACTAGGTATGGCCTATGATAATCCTATTTTATTATTTTCTTGAAATTCCTGTTTAAAAATATTTTTTGATCTCTTCACTATGTCCTGGGTTATTCCCCTTGTTTTAATACTTTGCATCTCCTTATTGTTCTGTGCTGGATAATTCCCATTGACCTATTTTATACTTTGCTTATTCTTTCTTTAGTAACATTTAGCTTTACTTAATGTAATATTGAATTGTGACATTTATCTGGCTCTTTCACAGTTCTGTAGGTTTCTTCTATAATAATGTTTCAGATTTGTTTTAAGGTCTAATGTGTTTAATAATTTCAAACGCACAGTATTGCGATTACTTCATAGCATTTCCATTCATGTACATTTCATCTTCTTACTCTCCTGGCGGATTATTTACTTGAGGCATTTGTAACTTTCTATCGTAACATTCTGTAGATGTGTTGCTCCTCTAAACTCCAACACCCTACAAAGGATTAAAAGGTTTTTGAGTTGGCTTCAGTCACAGCTCCATGGGTGTTTAATGTGCCGCTCTTTTGGTATGCTTTTTCTTTCTTTTCTCTTTCTTCTTCTTCTTTTTTCTTTTTCTGTGATGACTACACCATTTCAGTGGGATCTGTTTGGAATACTGCATCCTTTTGAGTTTGGGTTTTAATTTCTTACTCAGAGCTTCTAACGGACTGAAAAACCTCCTTGCATTTTCTTCACTTCGATGGACAGAAATTTCCCAGTTTTGTTTTCATAGATGAAGTGCATAGTGATTGGAAGAAGAAAAAATAGGAAATTTACCTCGTCACGTCTTCTTCCCCCATGAAGCACTCTCATTCATCATTTGCACAAAGTGAGGGGGAGGGGCTATCTGGTTTCAAATCCTTTCCTTCAAACAATCTACAGCATGGCAATATGGGAGAGCCTGTGGCACCACCTTGCTGCCCACCCAGCTCCCCTACAAATCCATCCAGAACCCTCTTCTCGCTCTGCTCAGACACTCACTCACAGTTGGCTTCTGCTCCTCACCAAAGCACCAGCATCACCCCTCTCTTCACATACCACTGCTAGGTTGACTCATCCAGCTCCCAGCACACAGTCCCCGTGGTGGCATTCAAAGACAGCCAGGTTTGCAAGCCAGTAATGGGGGTGGTAGCCAGGCCTGGATCCTTTTCAGGCTGTACACACAAACATTTCCCTCTGCCCTTAGCCACAGCGACACCTCTCCTTAGGATAAGTCAGCTCAGTGCACCAGATCTGGACTTTGAGGACATTCTCATTTCTCAGTACCAGTTACAGCCTATTCCAATCATTTTCCAGTTAATCACTGCGTGCCTCATGGCCTTCTTCGAGTAGTGCACTGAACTGTAGTTCAAATACTTTCTTATTTCGTTTTTAATTTACTCAAGTATATTGTAATCTCCTGGAGGGAGGCCAGGGACCATGTTTTATGATTTTGATATTTCTCATGGCCTGCAGCATGCAGTAAGAATTGAATCTGTATTTTCTACTTTTTTTTTTTCCTTTGCTTATATCCGCAGGCTGGCAGGAATGCTCAGATCTGTTTGGTGAGTTTTGCTGTGATGTAAATGAATGAAGGAAGCACAGAGCTCAGGGAAACCTACAGTGGGCTCCAGCGCCAAAGGCTGGGGAGTGGATATGCCGTTAGCCAGGGTAAGCAGCCAAATGCCATGCTTCCAAGGAGCAGCTCTGCGGAACTGAATTCCAATGTCAGTCTTTCCCATTACAATAAAGGGTTCATGATCTTTGTCGGTAGGATCCTGTGAGTCAGAGTTGGTAAAGGCGTAGTTAAATCTCTCTCTTGCTGGCAAGACACAAGCTAAGTGTTCTGTAAGCAGACAGAGCATTGCATCAACAGCTGTGGGTTTGCAGCCCACCATGTTGCCTTCTTCTCTCTACATGGGAATACTGGTCCCCCTATAAGGCTAAGCCTTCTCCATTTCTGCTAACCTGTCTGTTGATGGAGAGCTCACAAACATAAAACTCCTGTGCAGCCCCTAGGGAGCTACACCTGTTCAGAAGTTCCTCCTGAGGTGTCCTGAAGATGGATCTTCAGAGGAGACGGTACCGGCCACAGGTACCAGGATGTCTCTACATTCTACACCATCCTAGGGAAGGCTGGAAACGCAGTTACCTCTCTCTCTCTTTTCCTAATCCTGACAGCACTGAAAGAGTGGCAGGGTCTCAAAAGCTATGAGTCAGGGAGATACAGAATGTGAGAGAGGACAGGTGAGAAGAGCTGGGCAAGCACTGTCCGCCTCTTAAGTGACCGGCAGGGTGACACTGCATCAAACGTACAGGTTGGGTGGGCCAGAGGGACCAGCAGGACACAGACAGTGAGGGCTGATGCACAAGCGTGGGGCATTTCTCACTCAAAATTCATCCATTCCTTATGAGGTAGTAGCCATGAATGCCATATCTGTCATCAAGAAGTTGATGGAAATTCAAGCAGACATCATCCAGGAAATCATAACAAGGAATGTTTCGGGTAGAAAACACTGGAATGAGCTACAAATGGAAGGCTCTTCCTGTGGTTTTGGGAAGCGTGTTGAATCACCTGGAGAGGGCCAGAAAGCTACAAGAAGGTAGTATTACAGTCAACATGGAGTCACACCCCTGCTGTCCTCTCCCACCTTCCACATGTGCTGGCCATCCGATCTTAATGCATGGATTCTAATTTAGCTGTCCAACCCCTCATCCATCCATTCAGCTATCCATTTTCTGTCTTTACCTAGAATATATAAAGTTTAGTATTTTTCAGGCACTGTACTTGAGTTTCCAAAAATCAATTTGTGTGACCCTCATGTCAGTTTGCTGTGGCTGGCCTCATTACTACTATCATTTTTCAGGGGAGGGCTGAGGGACCCCACATGACTTAACTCACAAAAGCTTCTTTTTTAGAATCAAAGGATGGCATTGCCTTGTATATAGTTTGTTCGACACACACTGATTACTCAGCAACTATTTGTGGAGATGGCATTACTGCAGGAAGTTTAGGAAGCTGGAGGTTGAGTAGGTAGGAGGGTGGTGGAGTAAACCATGCCAACCAACCCCTTTTTGTGCCCTTCTAGTCATAGCATCCATGAGTCTGAGAAAGGATGCCCAAGAAGGCTCAGCTCCCTGAAAGGACTCTCTTGGCCTGAGCAGGAGGAATCAGTGCCTTATTCACCCTGAGATTCATTCTCAGCACGCCCATGGGGAGTGCAGCCGCTTTGTAGATTAGATTTCACTCCATGCTGTTAGGCTGTCTAAGAGCTAAGGGGATTGCTCCAGGAAAGGATTGTGTCGCAAAGACATGAGATGAGCCTTCAGACTTACAGAGTGTTTCTCCCCTGAGGTCAGCTGTGAAAGATTCATTTGGAACCTGTACCCTTTAGGCTTTGTCCAGGGCCCGAGAATGTGCCAAAATGCAGCTTTTAAAATTGCCTCCCACACACATCCTCACAGACGAACATCTATATAATTTCATCTTGAGTTCTTGCCAAAGCACCTGATCTTCAGCCCTGACGACGGGGCTTGATTTGGAGGAGTCGAGTTTAAGGTTGTCTCATCTCAGGCCAATGTCTTTGGGTTCCCTGAAGACTTTGGGTAAGTTTTTCTTACTTACTCATTCACTCACTGACTCACTCATGCATTCATTGTGAAAAGAGCATTCCCAAAGCATCTCAGTATGTAGTTAACATCTCTGCATGACAGGCGGACACAGAGAAATGAATAACGCAGTTTTGGCTTCTGAGTCTTATGGGAGAGAATCATGCAACCAGCCATGCTGAGGTCAGTGCATTGGTCTGCAGGCAGGGAGGAACATGGAGTGATCTGCCATCATCAGAGAGTAGTTCTGAACTTCCAGACACAAGGAATCAAGGAAGAGACCAAGCAGGCAGGAGTCAGAAGGGAGTCTGGGGCACCCCATAGCAGCAGGGCCGCTGGACGATGACCACTCTGAGCTGCCTTCTTGCCAGATCCCAAGTTCTTCAGCTGCCGTCTTGTGTTAGTTCTTCTTAGATCACAAATTTATTTCATAAGCCTTGGCAAAGAGGGGGTTATCCCTGACACTGAGCTGATGACAGGCGATATGAGGCTCTTCTCTTCTCTTGCTTAGGCTGTGACCCACAGATGAGGACCAGGAGACGCAGAGACGAGGGAATCTTTGAAGCCACAAAGGGGTCAGAGATGGTTTCTGAAACCAAGAAATCCAGGCTGGCTCTGGGACACGTGTGTTCCCATCAAAGATGCTAGTAAAAAAGAAAAAAAAAAAAGTCCAGTGGTTCCCAGGAGTAGTGCTTCTAGCTAGAGCCGGTTGATGTCAGCTTGCCAATTCCATTAGGATTTGCTGTGAACACACTGAGAGGACCTGATGCTGTTTCCATCTTGCTTCCCATCTTGCCATGGAGTCTGGGAGCTGGGTTTCTCGGGAGCCCAAATGGAACCGGAAATGGCCAAGGAACAACTGCTTTCTGGAAAATCTGGGGCACAGGTTCTGAAGAACACATCCGGTCATTGTGAGCTCCAAGCTGCAGCTCCAGGAATGAGGATGGCAAGGGGTCTACAGCAGGGAGGCCGAGTCCTCTCCTTGCTCAGCCTCCCTGCCCGTGGAAGGAGGCTGCTGCTCAGATGCAGGATGTCATCTGAGTTCAGAGTGAGGCCAGCCGCATTAGCCAGAGATTGGCATTTTGAACTTCATCAAGTCCACAGTCTGGACTCAAAGCCACATGATTCCCCCCACACCCCCCAAAGAAGCAGCAAGAACTGAAGCCCTATCTCCCTTCCTTGTGGTGATCCTATGCCCTAATTTTAAAAAAGAGACAAAAGAAACTCTCCGTCTCCTAAGCCACCATATTAGGCAAGTAAGAGAGGGCGGGAATGTGTGCTTGACTCTGAACCTGTGACTTCTGTTCTCAAGGAGTCACTTAACAAAATGCTAATGAGAAAAAAAAAACCACCTTCCATGCTGGTAGTGTTGGGGATTAGTACAAGATTCTGGGTACAAATCAAGTCAATTTGGAAGATAAGCATTGCTTATTTAGATGCACAGAACATTTTATTTCTATATAATGCTGAGAAGTCACAAAACCAAAATAAAATCCAGGGCTGGGCTGAACTGTGACCAGTTAGAAGCACACAGGCTGCCTTTGGCGTAGATGTTTTACTGCCCTTTCCAATGGGGGTTTTGGCTCTGCGGTTGGTGCTGGGGTGTTCTGCAGTGCTCACCAAGATCGTCGCCATCTGGTTGGGATTTCAGAGGCCACATGACCAACTGGTGCAAGTTGGAGTTGGGGATTTCATGCACACAGGTTGCCAACTTGTGTCTCTTGGAGAAGAGACCATGGAAGAGAGGAGAGGAACTGGCAACTCAACAGAATTAGAAAACAAAGGCCCTGGTCACATTTTTCCATCGGAGAGGGGAGGGGTGGAGAGGATGAAGAAAAGGCATGGGAAGACTAGGGAACCCAGCACTTCTGGAGTATGGTAGCCAATCTGCGCCACATAGATACAGATCTGCAAACTGTTAGGACTGAAAAGGCACATGCATTTGTGAGCAAAATGGTAATTTTTAGCATTGCATTTTCTCAGTTAATAGTTTTTTTTTAATCCTATGACTCATTCTACAAGGACGTGAGGACGTTTTAATACAACCAAGGGGTCCTTATGGTTTCCCAAACTGGAGACAGAGTAAGAAACAAGGAGAGCAATAAACTCGCATTCCATGCTACAATCTCTCTCTCCCTCTCTCCCTCTCTCCCTCTCTCCCTCTCTCCCTCTCTCCCCCTTTCCCTCTCTCCATCTCTCTCCCTCTCTCCCTCTCTCCCCCTTTCTCTCTCTTTCTCTCGGAAGTAAAATGACCTCACTTATTTTCAGTTTCTTCTTTTTTTTTTTTAACGGAAGTGTTGTCTGCAAATTCTGGGGACTGTTAAGCCTGTAAGCAAAATGGGTTTCTTTGGTTTTATCTGTGCTTCCGCTGCCCAGGACGGCGCAGGGAGCGGAATCAGCACTCCAGGTCAGGCTGCGGAGTGAAGAAAGGAGTGAGAGGTGAAGGAGGGAGGAGGAAGAGAGGGATGTAGATGAAAGGAGAGAGACCCTCAGTAGAAGGGGCCCTACACATCTGTTCTTAGTGCTATCCTCAACTAAAGCCAAGTGCAGACCCTGTGTTGCTTTCCGAGGGATGTGGTGTGGAGGCAGAACACTGGGCTCAGACCTCAGCTTTCCTTTCTGTCACATGGCCTTGAGGCATGGAGATGCTCTTCTAGTCTTGTCTACCTTATCCCAGTCTGAGATGCCAGATGTAGTGACCCAACAGCCAGAGGGGAGGAGGAGAGAATCTGAGGGTAGGGAAGTTGCTAGATTCGGATTCTCGGGGATCACACTACAGCCACTGGGCTCCCCTTTCTGTTAATGACATGCCTGTGGTCAGATGACACGAATCAAGGTCATAAAATACATCGATCGAGAAAGAACTGAGTTGGCTGCACTGTTGGTTCTGACTGTAAGAGATCCCAGCCCATAGTGCCCCTGGGTTTGGAAGGGTGGGTGGGGCTGAGGGTGCAGGACAAGCAGAGCACCCAGGCAGCGCTGGCTGGAAGGCAAGTAGCTCTTCGGGAAATACAGCAGCTCCAAAAACGTGCCTTCTATGACATGAAAACTTCATCCCTGTGTACATTCTCCCCCAAAACAAGTGCCTCTGGGCACAGAAAACATGTCAACGAGGGGGTAGGTGCTCAGCCTGGCAGTTACGTGGCCCGTGATATGCATATCAGAGCGTGTGAGTTCAAAACCTAGCTCTGGCTCCCAGCAGCAGCTCCCAGCCCATTTAGGCCTTGAGAGGCAGTGAGGAAATGGTTGGCTTTCTGCTGCTCCTGTGGAAAACCAGGATTGGGTTGTGTCCCTAAGCCCGTTGGCTCTAGCTGGGACCAGCTGTGGCTGCTGCAGGAATGCGGAAGTAAAGCAGCAAATGAGAACTCGCTCGCTTTCTCCTTCTGTCTCCCTCTCTGTCTCTTTCTTCTCCTCCACACTTCCGTCTCTCCCTCCCTTGCTTCTACCACCCCGCCTGCCTCACTCATTCCTCTGTTTCTCTTTCTCTTGTTTGTTCTGGCTCTCACTCTTGATCTTGCTCCCTCTGTCCCTCTTTCTCCAGAACTCTACCTTTTAAGAAAAAAAAAATGTCTTTTTTTCCCAAGACAGGGACAATAGGATAACAGAAGGAAACAGACTTTCTAAACCAGAAGGAGGGAAAGAAAGCCTTTTTTTATGTGAATCTAAAAAGCCTTCAGGAATAAAGGGGAGAGAGTGATGTTTAACTAAGTTCTTCCATAGCATTGGAATTATTTCAAGAGAACATGTTTTACTTTCATCATTTGAAGCAGAGGTCAGTAACCTTTCTATGAGAGCCAATTAGGAACTATTTTCAGCTTGACAGGCCATGCTGTCCCTGTCATAACTACTTAACTCTGTCTCTAGGGCACAAGCAGAGCCACAGACAACTCCTGGTACATGCATGGGGTAAGGCTATGTGCCAAACAACACTTTGTTTACAAAAATAGACAACAGGCCAGCATGGGTCACAGGCTGCCAGCAAAACAGGAAATCATTTTCCAAAACCTGTTGGAATTAGAAGAAATTCCAATTTAAGGGTTTTCACTGTCTGTATTTATCAAGTCCCCACTATTTGATGGGTGTGATATCATTCAACCTTGTGAAGTTGGTGCCATTACAGTCCACAGTTCAAATAGCAAGAAACGGAGCCTTAAGAGGAGTGATTTGCTCAAGACACTAGACCTAGCAATGAGCATTTTTCTGATTTGAATCCAAAGTCTTCCTGTCTACCTATACCTTATGTTGCGTCCTTAGCTACCCTTTCTGTAGGAAATACTGCAACCAAAGTTTTTAATAAAGTACTAAAGCCTATGTGGTGTTTATTCAAGTGTTGATATAGATAAGTAGACAAAAGGTCAAAGAAGATGAGCAGGCAGCTTGCCTTTTCCCCACTAGTGTCCAAAAGAAATAAAACGAAGAAACTTCCGAGATGGAATTTTGCGTCTCTTAAAATCAGAAAGAACAGTGATGCCCAATGCTTATAGACTGCTGTAAAAACCTTACATGGATTCATTATTAGTGGTATTGTAGAGATGAACAAACCTTTCAGGCATTAGATTCCTAGAGCTGTTTACAATCACCACCATTTCAAAATCCACAAACTAAGAGTTTGTTGTAAATAGATAGTACAAAGGAAGATAAAAAGAACCACAAGAGGATGATGCTTCCATCCACATTAATTCTTTTCTGTGAGAGACAAAGAGACACAGGGAGCTGGGTCTCTCAGGCCAGGACAGCAGCAGAATCCAGGAAGGCTCTCATCTATCAGCCCTGCCTCCTGGGGCTGTTCCAGTGAGAAACCAGAGACACAAACCGGGGCTCCACGTTAAGCCTAGGCACTCCAGGATGGCAGGGGAGAGTCATTTCCAGTGTCGGAATCCCTAGGCTAAATGTGCCAGCATGGAATTGAAAATGGTTGTCATTAGGAAAATAATGTGACAATATCTGATTTAATAACAATGATGACGAGTTTTATGCAAAAAAGACTAAAACAAAACAGATAGTGCAGTGACACAAAAACGCTTCATATATTGTAATAAGTGAGAGGTGGAATATAAAAGTATACTGTTTCATAACCAACAATTCTTTAAACAATTATTTAAAGAAATATGCCTACAAGGGACGAGGACTAGGAAGTGCTGTACGCATTGCAGACAATGGTGCCAAGGTAGTGGATCGTATCTGGATGATCACACACGCGCAGAGTCATTAAAAACCTGATGGACAATGCACATCATCTGTCAGCCCAGATTTTCTCACGAAGTGTTCGAAGTGCCCTCATACATAGCCTTCCCAAAGGCAAATGTTTCCACAAGTACACTGAGAGGATGGCCGGGGGCGTACGGGGTGTCTGTTTATCTGCCCCGTGAATCTTGTACCAGGGCCAGGGCCATCAGTGTTTGACTTGCCAGCAAGGTCCTCGTTCTGTCTTACTTCCCCTTGGATGACTGCTGAGATCTGACTTGCCCTCCTTTGAGCGACTCACTGCACGCCAGGCCTGGGTTCGGCATCGCTGACCTTGTCCTAGCCCCGTGTCAGGTGGACAATGAGCAGCGGATCTGCACCTCACTGGACCCACTGGGAAACTCGCTGGGAACTTAGTGCAGACACGAACTCTAAAGGCTTTAGTGCCGAGGGAGATTTGACAACATTTCAGGGTATCTATGGGTTTTATATATATTTTTTAAGTCCTTTTCCATTATTATTCTAAATATGTCTCCAGTTAGAACTGGATGGAGACAAACAAGTCTAATTTTTATGGTACCATCTGGTCACAGGCTGATGGAGAAACAGTTAAGCCTTTATTGCTTATCTATGTGTGGGACCAATACATTTCTTCTTTGAAAATGTTTCATCTTCAAACACAAAGCTTGCCCTGGCAATAATTTTTAGAGGAGGGTCAAACTGACTTTGTTGCTGGGACATCGAAATGGTCATGAATCATCACTCTCTTGGAGTGGAGGTCACAAAAATTGCTACAAGTGAGGTTTGTGTGCTCAGAATGCCATCCACATAGCTAGTGGTGTGGCACAGTGGGTTCAGCCACAGCTTGCAATGCTGGAACCCATGTCAGAATGCTGGTTAGAGTCCAGATTGCTTTCATTCTGATCCGATTCCCTGCTAATGTGCTTGGGAAGGCAATAGATGACGATCCAAATAGTTGGGGCCCTGACACCCATGTGAGAGACCCAGACGAAGTTCCTCGCTCCTAGCTTTGGTCTGGTCCAGTTCTGGTTGCTGTAGGAGTGAACCACCAGATGGAAGTTCAATCTGTTGTCTCTCTCTCTCTCTTTCCATCCCTCCCAGCCTCAGTTCTTGCCTTGGTCACAAAGCCTTTCAAATAAGTAAATAAATAAATAAATCTTGATTTTTTTTTAAAAGAAAAAGTCATCCCATGGAGTGGGAGAAATGTTGGAATTCATATCTAGAAACTAGAGTGAGCCAACCCTTCCTTGATAATGACTGTTAGTGGTACTTTGCTGGTGACTTCTAAAGGGGCTACATCTACACGTGTAAGAAATCAGAAAATCCATCATATCCAAATCAGGTTCCAGATCTGAGTTAATCAATAGAAGCGCTGGCTCAGCCCCTGACCAAATGTGGAGCCTTCTGTCTTGCCTGCTTTATTTTTAACAGTTATTACAGTCAATAAATCCAAGTGAGAACTTGGGAAGCAGTAAAGACTTTCCTGTCTATTTTGATGCTTTCTGAATGAGGAAACTTCACTTGAAAGCCTATTTGATTATTCCTCCCATTCAGGATTTAACTTCGTATCTCCCGTGTTCTCTATTGTGACGGCGGTGAAGGATGACGCTTACAAGTTCAACGCCATTTGTTCCCCGGGTCTGCACAATCACCATGGTCTTGGTGTGAGCCCAATTAGGAACCCTGAGAGAAGCAGAGGAGTAAAATAAAGGACAAAAATCTATTATCATCAACCCCAACAGAATGATCTGTTAGCCGCTGACATTTGTGTACAGAGTTTATCAGTCGGAGGATAATGTTTCTAAATGCTAAATACTATTTTCCAAATTGTGAGTTTTCACACCTTTTTGTCTCTCATCATTACCATGAGATGATATTAAAAATACCCTGGTAGGAAATGAAAATGAAGGACCTGTGTTTTCAACAGACTTCCTAGGTGATCCTATTGCACAGAGAAACTGCTTTGTAAGTAAGAGCAACAGAAATATGCCACTGCCTGGGGTGCAGAAGTTGCTTAGTTTCTCTTGGTGAGAATCAGCCATTGCAAAGAAGAATGAGTTTGAGGCCAAACGGATGTGTGAGATTGGAAGGTGCTGTCACTGTTGCCCAGGCCTTGCTAAATTGATGAAAAAGTTGGTGGTCTACCGGGTGGCCTTGTTCAGCCCTAACAGTGACCCCATGCGTTTAACAAGGAACGACTGGGCATCATGCATCTCTGAAGAGCTCCGTGGGAGCAAGCAGCTCCAGCAACCGGCAAGGGTGTCTGTGCAGGTCGGCATCAGGGCCCACATCTGACTTCTTGGAATTGGATCCTGTCCTTATACTGTTCCTTCTTGGCCTTTGGTTCTCCCCAGACTGCCAGGGTTGAATGATTTCAAAAATTAGACTGGATCTGTCCCCATGGTGCCAGGGCCTGGGGCATGGACAAGTCTCCTTCACTATGGAAACATGAGGGAAAAAATGGAGGTCACTTTCTGTCCCTACTCTCATTCTCTGTTGCAAAGTCACTTTCATCTCCAGCGTACTTTGCAGGGGAATGAGGCTGTTCCTCTGTAAAGGGGAAGGAACCAGCAATCTAAGAGCTGAGCCCATGCCCCATCTCTCTGCCCCTTTTTGGATGAGGTCACCTGCCTTCCAGGATTCTGTGAGGGTCATGGCAGCTGGCAAGGGAGCAACCCTGCACACTGGTTAAAGCAAAGACCCTGCAGGCCTTTCACACAGGCCTGGATCTCATATCTGCCACTTAGTAGTTGAGTCAGTGCTTGAGACTCAGTGTTCGCATCTGTAACAAGAACTCATAATCACAGCTTCTACACTCAAGTCACTGTGGGGATGAAAGGAGATGAATGCCTATAAAGAGAGATGATTTTACGGCATAGTTATCCCCCATCATTATTCCTATCAATATCCGTACAATAATGACAGTGGCTGCTGAGCTCCTCCCACTTGGTATTATGGCAAAAATGGTGTCATCCTCCCTCAAAGGAACGTCTTGGGTACTCTGCACCACCTCCCTGCTGGCCACACAGCCCCACCCTCCAGCCTAACTGCATACTCATCTCTTTAAGTGGGCTAAGGTTGCATGCTGCAAAGGTGTTGCTGAGTCATCTCAGGACGCAGGGACCCATGTGAGGAAGGACCAATTTCACCTCTCCCAGACAGTGAGTCAGCCAGAGTTGTGCCTTGGATCATCCCAGGGCCAAGAGGGGGCAGTGCTCAGCTCAGAGACCCATGCCCTCATTGGCCACATGGTCAGTCAACCACCTTGACAGTAGCAAGCCAGACTGCTGTGGCCTAAATTGGTCACCTTGCAAACTCTCCTCTCTACTCTCTCCTTTCCTGCAGCCTCCCCTTGCCTTGTCTCAACCAGGGTTTGCAAAGGATGGGACTCACCAGTGGAAACTGCGCAGACATAATATCCACTTGTCAGGGTGTTACAATCTTTGCCTGGTGCTTTTGCAAGGAACACAGCTACGTGTCAGTCCTTGTGTCCTTGCCTCCTGGTTCAGCTTGCCTAGCTCCGGCTGTTGCAGCCATTTGGAGAGCAAACCAGGAAATGGAGGAACCCTCTCTCTCTTTTGCTTTCCTTCCCTATCACTCTGTCTTTCAAATAAGCAAATTGCTTCCAAAAAATCAGGGAATATATGGCCCTATTATTTACATCTATTTCAGAGGATTGTAACCAAAAGATCGAGTAAAATGAGGATATTTGACGAATCCAGTGCACAACTTCGAGAGTAGAAGAATTTGCCCGTCACTTATGGCGGAGACAGGGGTGTGACGGTTGGGAAGATGCTCAGATAGGACGGTGAGCCAGTGATGGCCTCCTTACATATCTGTTTCAACAGGCACTTAATGTCCACTTTAAAGGTCGCAACATTTCCTTCACCGGAGAAAGTGCTCAATGGGTGAAATAAGCTCTCCAAATACGCAGTATTTTGAAATGCATTCAGTTGTCTGTTAACCATCGAATGAGTACCTGTTATGTGCTGGGCTCAGCTGTGAGAGCCGAAGGGAGAGCAATGAGAGCAGAGGGGAAGAGCATACACCTTCAAGGCACTGGCAGTGTGCAGGGCACTTGGTGGGCCAGCGGTCGGGAAGGACCCAAAGAAAAAGAGGCATGTAATGTGAGTCAGGCATTGGGCTAGGATTTTTCTTTTTAATATTTATCTTCACATTTAATCATTAAGCAACTGATTTAGTGATAGGTAAATTTAATTTTAAAGTAAAATTAATTTTCCCAATAGCACACAGCTAGAAGAAACTGAAGAATCTGATTTGTACTTGTGTTATGTTAAATCCACAAATGCTATAGACAAAGAGCTGAAGGAGTTTAAAGGAGGAACTCTTGTATGGGGTCTTCAATGGAGCCGATGTGGAAAAGTCACATGATCAGATATCAAATCGAGCAATGCAGTTGGAAGGGGGAGCAAAAGTTGCATCAAAATTTCTATGCTTGCCCAACAGATTCAAGAGGGGTGGGAGGCATTCCATTTCCTTAGCAACACTGCAGAACCAGTTCTAAATAACTCTTAGGAGACAGCCTGTGAGGGCCTCTTGGGGAAGTACTGTCTGAGACTTGAGGTAGGCAGGGTCATGGTCACCCAGGCTGCAGGGGAGGGTGATCCAGCTCTCCCCGAGACTCACGCATCAGCCCAAGGATATTAAGCTGGGGTGTGAGACAAGGGCAGTGCCGAGGATATGAGCAGCTCATCCAATGGCCCAGAGCAATTTGTGAGAACCCTAATTAGATACACAAAGAACTTCTGCAATCACACAAATACTCTCGACTCCAGCTGGCAGCCTGCAGTCCCTCACCATCAAAAGCCAGTCTGCACGCTTCAGTGGAGAAATAGCCAACACAATAAAGGAATCAGGAGCCAGCACGGACCTCCACAGAGTCAGAGAGCCCCTCCTGCACTCCCTGACTTCAAGACCCCTGAAGGCTGTGACTTGTGGTTAGTGCTCCAAAACTGTGATGTCAGTGGCAGTAGCGTTTCTTGTTGATGCAAGAGCAGGGCTTGGGGTTCCCTCAATCCATCATCACTCCAGATGGATTGTGAAACAACTTGTTGGCAAAGTGGCAAGCACAAGGGACAAACGGAACCCAATGTTCCCATCTAATTGAAATGACACACTCATATATAGTGCCTCTCAAATCTCTCCTTATGCCCAAATGTGATAGCACCATGGTTGCTAACTAGGCTTTTTACCTTTTGATTTATTTTTATTTGAAAGACAATCATGGAGAAAAGGAAAGACAGACAAACAGAGGTCTTCCATCTGCTGTTTCACTTCCTAAACGGCTGCAACAGCTGGAGTTGGGCCAGTCTGAAGCTGGGAGTCAGGAGCATACTCTGCGCCTCTCACACGGGTATAGGCATCTAAGGACTTGAGCCATCCTCTGCTACTTTCCCAGGCCATAAGCAAGGAGCTGGATTGGAAGGGGAGCAGCTGGGACTCAAACTGGTGCCCATATGGGATGCCAACGCTACAGGCAGAGGCTTCATGTACATGCCAGTGTGCAGCCCGCTAAATAGGTTTAGGTCTATGAGTCTTTCAAAAATTGGTTAAGTTGGTTAACCCTATTAACATAATATTAGTATAAGAGATACGTGCATCTATTTGAAAATATTTCATGTAATATTGATCATACATATATAAGTTCAACTGGACATCTTGTACAAATACAAATATCTAACAAACATATGTTTCATTTCATTTGTTTCATGAACTCAAACTAGATAGTAGGGATAAGTAATGCATCTGGAATTTAAATCCTTAACTGTGAAAACTGAGTAACGTACCTGAGACAAATAAAACTGAGAGTTTGGCTAGCCTGACTCCCCGTGTCCTGGATGGGGCAAAGATGGTCAGCAGCCTGGCAGCGTCGGTGTCCCTGGTGAGCGTACAGAAAGCCAGGTGGCCCGAAGCAGAGTCACTGCTTTAACCAAGACCCTGGGTGATCCCAGCTCACGTCCAAGTCTGGGAAACGCCACGGAGGCTGACTTTGCTTAACTGGTCCTCCTTGCCCTGCTCTGCCGGTGGAGACACCGTCAATGCTAGGGTGTCACATGTAGTGGCTGAGGCCTGGGACCGGGATGGAGAGCAGGGGCTCAGACATGGTTAGCCTGCTGCAGAGTCTCGTCATCATCACGTGCGCTGTACAATATTGTCCCGACTAGTGTCTTTTTTTTTTTTTTTTAAATCAGTCCCCATATATCAGAAGGGTTTTGACCTCTGGTCTTCCTTTTGGCTCATCAACTCCTGAATCATATAAAAAAATTCCATGAGATAGACAGGACTTCCCAAAAATCTCTTGCTCACCTCCACTTAGAAGCCACAAATACCACGCTTGAAGCCCTGGGCTTACTCAAGGATGACGCTCTTCTTCAAGTGTCGTCTTTGAGGTGCCAGGGAGATAACACAGCCTCAACAGAGATTTGCTGGCTGATGCGTGGATAAACCACGGAGACCTCTATGAACTGCAGCTCACCCTATTTTTGTCTGAAACGTCACTACACATGCTAGGTGACTCGTTCTGTCCTTTCATTTTCCATTAAAAAAAAAAACAACAACATAGAATCTCAATAGGGTAACTGGCTACATTCATGGATGATGGCACTGAAAGTTTTCAGTGCAATAAAATCTCAAAATCTCATGCATAGGAGAGGTCTTCAAAAATCTCTTGGCAAAAAATTTATGAAAAAACTATACATGGATTTCAAAAAGTTTCTGCATCCAACTAAACACTTCTCTCTCTTTTTTAAAAAAGAAAGATGTATTTATTTTATTTGAAAGGTAGAGTTACAAAGAGAGAGAGAGAGGAGAAAGAGGGAGAGACACCTCTTCAATCTGCTGGTTCATTCCCCAGATGATTGCAACAATAGGGCTAGGCTAGGCTGAAGCCAGGAGCCAGACTCTTCATGTGGGGATCCCAAGTGGGCAGCAGGGCCCCAAGCTCTTAAGCCATATTCTGCTGCTTTCCCTAGGCATGTTAGTAGGGAACTGAATCAAAAGTGGGACAGGTGGGTGTTGAAAAGATGCCCACATGAGATACCAGCATTGTAGGCAGTGGCTTGACATGAAACTCCACAATATCAACCCCAGAAATAGCATCCTATAACTCCGTTTTCCATGAACTTTTAAAAGTCACTTTGCATTTTCTTGACTGCTCTTTTTATCTCCCTAGACACATAAAACCACACATACACATCATCATCATCATCGTCATCATCTCTACCTGTGTATCTAGACATACAGAGATGCACTTACATATGAGCTATTGCGAACCTGTTTCTATTTTAAGATTGGATCATTTGAGTTCCTATACTGTCAACCGACTGAACTACTGGTCCCTTGGAGGAAAGAAACAAAGTATCTGCTTCTCTGTACATGCTGGGTACTGATGCTGGTCGCTGCTGACCAGTACCTGTGGCCATTCTGATGTGCAGTGCTACCATTTCCACAAGATCGGTAGCCATTTTCCTAGAGAGATGTCTGGTGAGCTTCTGGTAAGAAGTTCCCTTCCAATAGTCAAGCACTGCACTCCGAGGTTATACTATAACACTGCTCCTTAGGAATATTTCCTATACTTCTGACGCTCATTAGGCCCATAATCGTCCACTGAAGCAACTCTGAAACAAGAGATAAACACTGTGTGCTCACGGATGAATGATAATTAGGTGCAGCTCTGCACTGCGCCCTTTAGAGGTCTAATTTTGGAGCATAATTAATCCTGCTGAAGCTGTGTAAGATAAGTGAAATATTTAGGCAGCTGTGTTAATTCCTGCATTGACTCCTGAAGAGACATTCAGAGTCGGACATGGCCTTCCGGGAAGATTGTCTTCAGACGCCCCCACTCCCACTCTCCCTATAGCAGCGTCATTTTCTCTCTTTGGGCTTTGCCTCCAGATGGCCTCTAGAGCTGAGGTTGGGAAGGCACATTTCCCAACCCTGATAGTCTGCCAGGACTAAGAACCTAGATGTTCTTTAAGTACAAGGAGTGAACCTCTGGTTTGTTTTGGCACATTGACTATTTTTATTTGCTGTAAGGATGATGATTTTCTTTTGCTGTTCAGGACTACAACATTCCTTCTATACTGTTAAGTTGAAAATGGCTGTATTGAGTAGCAGAGTTTTTCATGGCACGGAAATGATGATGGTGAGGTGGTAATGGCCTTAAGGAGGAGGAGTAAGATGATGAGGGCAATCATGATGATGGTGATGGTAGTGGTGATGTGGTGATGTTAGTGATGCTGATGCTGGTAATGGTGATGATGATGGTGAGGAGGAGGATGGTGGTGGTGAAGGTAAACCACCCACTGAACTACTTTTCGGTTACAGGAGTCTTGCTCTTTATGTATGTTCTTGCATCTCATCTTCAAACCAAGTTCATCAGATAAATATAAAGGCATCCATTCATAGATGCTTAAATCAATCCTAAGAAAGATTACTGCCTTCACAAAAGCATTTATAAATGGGACATTAGATTTAGCTCAGATATGGGCTAAATTATTCGTTCCTAAAGGATCTATAAATCTAGATCAGCCAATCACTCTGATAGACATTCCATATAATTAAATACAACAGAAGTCTTGCTTAATTGGCCCCCTGCCAGAGTGAGGCCCCTGAAGTAGAGATTTTGCCATCTGCTAGCTGGGGGACTCACAAACCCTCCGAGCTTAGATTTCCTCCTCCGTAAAATGGAGCTGAGAAAAGTTTACCTTCATGAGGCTGTCAAGAAGATTGAAGGAAACATGTAGTGTGCATGGTGATGCGTACAGCAACTGGCATATCTTGTCCCATAAATATGCTAGCTATTCTATAATGGATATTAAAAGAGTGTCAACAATGATAGATAGGTCTAGGATTAAAAAATCACTTATTTGACAGGTTCCTGTCACAGTTTAAAAGTTCCCTGATAGGGGCTGGCATTACGGCATACTAGGAAGGGAGGCTACCTTTAATGTACGCATCCCATATGGGTGCTGGTTCCTGTTCCAGCGGCTCCACTTTCAGCCCAGCTCCCTGCTAGTGCATCAGGGAAAGCACTAGAAGGTGGCTCCAGGCTTTAGGCCCCTGCCAGCCATGTAGGAGACCTAGAAGTTCCTAGCTTTGCTTGGCCCAGCCCTGGCTGTTGAAACAGTTGGATTGTAAACCAGCAGATGGGAGATCTCCCCCTCTCTCATCTTTTCTTGTAACTCTGCCTTTCAACTAAACCAATAAATAAGGAAATGAATGAATAAATGTAAAAAATTCCCTCATAAATACAACTCAACACCAACCCTTCATCCAACCACGTATGATGAGACTTCATAAGGCTCATCATGGAGGATTGACTGAAAAGACAAACTTGTTTCGGTATGCATACTTTTCAAAGTATGCATTTGGCATAAATTTCCTCAATCCAACTGCCGGTTGTATTCAGGGCTTTGTGTACTCAAACAAGACCCCTGCTTGGTGAGCTGCTCATCTCATGTAGGAACTCCAATTCTTCAGTGTCCCCTCAGTGTTCACACCCTTTGCCAGACAATTCCAAGCCTCTTCTGTAAGAGTCTGTTGATCTTGACCTGATTTGGACAGGAAGCTGTTGGCACACAGGAATGTGATGAAACAGAGGCAGGAAATGTGTGTGTGTGGTTAGGTATATCTTCCATGCCTCTGAGGCAGCCAGAAGAGCTTCCCTTTGGACTCAGAGGCAGAGCAAACACGCAGAGGTTGACTACTCAACTGACAGCAGGGATTAACAGCCACTGAACCCACAGCAGTCTGAAACAGAGGGGCTTCCCCATTCAGCCCTCACCCCAGGAGTAAAATACATGCTTGATGTGTGGGCCTCTAAGATCTCGCAGCAATAGCTGACCAACACAGTCACAAGTCACTATTTCACAGCGGAGAACAGGACCAGTGAGCTGCAGAAGGTACAAATGTCCTACAGGGAATGCAAAGAATCAGATGCTCTTGTTTGTGAGCTAAACATAAAACACCTTTAGATGGTACTGTGAGGATCTAGGGCTTGATTCTCGGAGCAAAGAAGCAGAGAAACTGCAGGAAATCACACCCTGTGTCCAAATGCACACCAACCATGTGGGCTAACCTCTGTTCAAGCGGCTGACCGGAAGGGTTTCCTTTCAGCTCCGGTCAGGCACAGCGCACGATAACCACCTCTGAACAGCATCCACCTGTTCTCGAAGGGGGCTTCTGCCCTAGGCTCCTTTGTATCCTGTGCACACTGAGCAGATTTCTCATGCTAGCCTGAGATCTGTGGTGGCCTTGCTGTCACTAGGTCAGTGGCAGCAATCCCAAAGGAAACCGACCTGCCATTCAAGTCTCGGCTGGACTCTAATAGCCGTGTCAGGAAACTCCAAGCTGTGGGGAGGGTGTTCAGGTCTCTAACACAAGACAGGGCAGACAAAAGGGAATGCTCTGGGGACAGCTGGCCCCAGGTGGATGGACAGTTCCGTAAGTGCCATAATCCCATTAGACTGAAAGCCACGTGAGGGTGGATGGCTCTGTGCTAGTTAAGCAAGCAAGGGGTGAATTGTACTGAAAACCCATGGGATCTCTGCTTACCAGCCTTTTGTAGAGATATCTTCTCCATCATCCCTTTACAGGAACCACAAAGATTGATGCAAAATGACTGCACCCTTTAGTCACACCCGACAGGCTAAAAAAAATGTCTCTACTCTCAGATGCACCAGCAACTCTTCCTCTGCAGCTTGACACTGAGAATTTAGAGACTAGAGAGCAGGACTTACTATAACCTGGTCATGGCATACCTGAAAGCAAGGTCTCTCCACTGTAGCACCCTAATGTTTGGGGGTGTTGAGGTGTGCGGGGCTGTCCCAGGCATTACACGACACGTGCCACCATCCCTCGTCTCTGGCCTCTACCCATTAAGCTACGGTAAACAGCCTCCCAGGCCATGAGCACTGAAAATGTCTCCAGACACTGTCAAATGCTACCTGGAGGACACAATTTCCTCTCTCGCATAGGGAACCGTCTCATTAGAGAAAGAGAATCAACGGGTTCCCACTGCTAAGGCAGCAGGCCTGACCTGGTTCCTGATTTTCTTTGAATCTATTTGTTCAACTCTTTGTTAAATTTTACTATGAATGCTGTTTCTGCATCCTTAAAAGAATTTTTTCTTTTCTTTTTTACATTTAGCAATCTAGAGTTGGCTTCTGTCATAAACAACCTAAATAACCGTGTCATTATGTCAGAGCTGCTTAAGCTCTCTTAGTGAGCAAACTCTTGATGGCCAAAATCCACGGAACACCAACTAGAAAACACAGAGTGCAAGAGTTTCAGCCCCCTCCACCCAAACCAGGGGTTCTCTGGGGGGTCTTACCATCACCCACAAACTGAAGCAGGGCCAGGTCAATCTGCCTCTTCCAAGGGGAGCCCTTCTGGAGGGCAATACCGTAACCCGTGGTGGCGAAGATGTACCCGCTCCCGATGGTCACCAGCTTGCAGCCTTCATCCCGCCCGGCCTTGTAATTCAAGACTGCCGCATCGTAGATGAAAGCGTCCAACTTCCTGAAAAGACAAGAGACATGGGAGTCATGGGAGCAATCCCCAAAGCCTATGTTTCTTTCTAACTGGAGCTGATGGCTCATGGCCACTCCATCCCCTCACCTTAAAAAGGATCTATTTTTAATGAGGAGCTAAAAGCCAGAACCTTTTCTCTCCGACTTACAAGAGGCAGCTAAATAAAGACATGCAGAATCCATATACCCAAGTGAGTAAACAGTTGAGTTTGCTGGTTCACAAAGTGTCTGTCCTTACTGCTCCCGATTATGGAGAACAGCGGCCCATTTAGCAAAGTTTGCATTGGAACAGACAGAAGCCACAAAGGGGCAGGCGAATTTGGTAGTAGCATGGAATGGGGATGGGGATGAATTAGGCATGAGGTCTTGTCCTCCCCAAAGAAACAGTTTGACTCTATATTTACACTTCAAAACATTTGTGTGGAAAAAAAAAACTGAATTAAAAGATGAGTTTATTCTAGTGCAAAATAATTTTGAAACTCATGAGATGTTTTTTTCATAATAGTCCTCTTCCACGAACTTTAGGAAGACTCTCTGAGTTCCAAAAATTGTTCCACGGTTACTTTTCAAACCAATAGCACAGAAAAAACATTGGTAAATTAGAATTACCTGTAATAAAATAAATGGACAATAAAATTATATAAGCCAGAATTCAATAACTCAAAGGTAACTTCTATTAACATTCTGAAGATATTGTTTGTTGCACACACACACACACACACACTTCCCCTTGAGGGGTTGGGAAGCTTTTTCTGCAAAGATGAGATAATCAATGTTTCTGGCATTGTGATCTCTACAGTCTCTATTCCAGTTACTTAACTTGTTGTTGTAGAGTGCAATGGGCTGAACTATTCCCCAAATTCTTCTGCTCAAATTCAAGCCCCGATACCTGACGCTGTGTCTGACTCTTTGCAGCCACAACTGCTGCAGATGTTAAGCTGAGGCCCTACCTGGAGTAGGGCGGGCCCCTTGTTCACTAGGACTGCTGTGATTCACAAAGGAGAAGTTGGGCACAGGTATGCACACAGGGAGAACATCATGTGAAGTGTACCATTTTAGCGCCACAAGCCTAGGACCGACTGGAGGCTGGGAGAGATGCAACAAATGCACAGCGAGTTGTGTGACACCTGCTGACACCGTGACCATGGTTTTCCAATCTGCACAATCGTGAGCAGGAAGTTGCTGTTAATAAGTCACTCAGTGCGTGGTGCTTTCTGGTAGCAATGACAGGAAGTCAACATGTGGCACCAAAGCAGCCCCAGATAAATACACACCCAAGTGATACAGGCAATACACAGGCAAGTCAACGTGGCTCCATTCTAATGAAACGTTATTTACAAAAACATATGTGTTCATAGGCTGTAGCTTGCCAACCTGTATTTTAACCCTCCAAGATTTGGAATTCAATTTGGAATTCAATCACCAACTTGGAAGTTTGCATGCTCCTACCAGTCAACACTCCCCCAAAAGCATTATACAATCTTCAGTGCTCTGGTTGTGCCCAGCCAGTGCCTGCCTCCCTCTTAGTGAGCGTGCACTTTCTCTCCGAACTTGAAAAGTTAGTTGACAAGGCTAGAACACGGGAATGAATGTCTCAACTGCAAAAGTAGGTAGGAAAACTAAATCGAGATTACTCAACTTCCTGATACTTTCTCAACTTTATTGCCTTCCTCTAACAAGGAAACGTAAAACAGTGAAGCGAAGAAAAATAAAAGTGGCAGGCAGAGGATGTGGAAGGCTGCACCCTTTTAGAGACAGCTGCTGAAGGACTCCCTGTGGGAACAAAGCTGTTTGGAAGGTTTACAGCATCATTCTTCATTCTCCTCTGCTTGTGTGGTTTGCTTTAATGGTTTGTGGGGGTGGGTGAGGGGAGAACAGGAGGGGGAAAGTGGTCAAAATGATGGGGCTTATCTCACCCATAGAAAGACTCTGATTTTGTCCCAAGAACAAAGGATCAGAGATAGGTGGTAAGCTCTGAGGTTCCCAAAAGTAGATCAGATTATACAAGCAACAGCTATAGCAGAGAACTGGGCATTGTCAGAGCTGACGAGTCGAGGGCAGACCGCCCCGTTGGACAGCTAGCGATCCCAAGGCCAAAGGAAACTGGAGAATGTAACAGTGGAAACCAAAAGCAATTAGTGCGTGTCGGCAGTACATCTGGGGCAGCGGGCGGCGCAGGAGCAGTGCAGAGAAGCGATCTGGGGCCTTGTCCAGGCTGGGATGACAGTGTAGCCCCAGGGAAGTCACTTCATTCTGTTGGGACTATCGGGTTCTTGTCGATGAGATGGATGAGGTGCTTGTGGTGTTGTTCCTGCTGAGGCACTTGTCCCTCTGTGGCGTTCTGTGAGTCTGTAAGCCAGTGGTGCCCCTTCTGGGGGCCATCAAGAGGACCACTGCACCTCTGCAGGGTGCGTGGGTGTTGAGGACTGCAGACCCTGTGTGACACTGGTGCTCTCGGTAAAACTGAGGTGTCTGAGGAGGGGAGGGGAGAAGAGAGGGAAAGAAAGCAGAGGGGAGGGGACTCTTCAAAAAGCCTAAATGTAAATGTACACACATGTTTGTAGCAGCAGTCAACTTCCAAGGCCATCTCTTGGAGCCCAAGGAAGAAGCCTTTCCTCCCTGTGACAACAGATCCCATGCTGATGCATGGCTGGTACAGAAATGTAAACGTGTGTCTAGCAACCCTAAGAAAATTGCCCAACAGCAGTTTAAAATTGGTATTTCATGAAGAGGCACAGATTTCTGCAAATCAGCACCTTAGTTCATGACAAAGCTTGAGCTGAGTAACAAAGAGCCAAGAAAGCAGAAAAAAAAATATATACACATATATATTTTTCTCCAGGAGTAGAGTTTTCAAACAGGGCATGGTGCTGTGATGTCAGAGTGCGCAGTAGCAGAAGACACAATGTGTTCGGGGCCAAGCACTTGCATTGCAGGTGCCTTGGGGGTGGAGACTCAGATCCAAGTTTGCAAAGGGCTCTGCCATTGAGGGCTCTACCATGAACAGTTACAGATGGGCCTGAACTTCTGGGTCGGACTCTCTGTGTCACTGGAGCCACATCGGAAACAAATGGATGATTCCATATGAAGAAAAACGCAGGGATGCAGGAGCTCGGCTTTTGCCTCCCGTCTAGAACTGTAGGCAGCTGCAGCCCAGGTGTGATAGCTGCAGGTGAGCTGTGTGGTGCAGACGACAGGGCCCTTGTTGCACAGTGTTTCATGAAGCCATTCCTGGCACCGTCCACACATCCTCCCATCAGTATATCACGAGGGTCCAGCAGGGACATATGATTATTACTGTTATTATTGCTTTGCCTAAGAGCAGACAAAATTCTGAGGGTCCCAAGCTCTGTTTCACAAAACCCTCCAGGGCAGCACGGTGTGACAGAACTTTCTGTGATGTTACGAGTGCCCTGTGTCTGCATCATCTAAGGTGGGCAGCAGGCTTTGGGCTTCTGCTCACTGCTGTGCTCCATGAAGGTCTACTTTTGATCTGCCTCCAATTGAAAAAAAGTTCCTGTTGTTTAGAAGAAAAAAAAAAAAAGACAAACACAGGGGCACTGTGAGCTTTGTAACCATGGACTTGGGGCAAGGGGCCTGTGATTCTGGAACTTGGCTTGCTCTCTGTAAGATGAAGCTGACAGCAGGTGCCCTGGGAGGGCTGTCAGAAATAGAGTGGGGTTACAGAGGTCAAGTGTGTGTATATGTGCGTGTTAAGTGTCTAGTATGTAAGGAACAGAACACATAGATGCATTCAATTGAGTTCAGAGAGGATGGCAGTGGGGCTCAAACATTTTATGTATCTCATGTGACAAAAACCACTTTGACTGGTTTATATGCCCCACCTCACTTTATTCACTCTTACTGTGCTGTGCTGGGTGCCCTGCAGCTCTTCCCATGGTCAAGTGAGGGCATTGAGGCACTGGGCGGGCATGGTTACCCAGTCTATTAAGTGTCAGCTGCAGCATTTGGACCTACAGAAAGGCCAGAGACATAATCATTATAACCAAGTCATGCTATCCATCAGAGTTGAGGAATAAATGGAGGTAGCTCTATTACTCAGGAAATCTAGACTGGAGATTACAGCTATAAATCAAATCAGATGTATGAACAAAGGAGTCGAGAGGAGACCCGGGAAGTTAAAGAGATTTTGTGGGTGGCTCAGCCTCATCTGACTTCTCCCAACTCTTGCTCAGCTGAGTAAGGATCTGGGGTTACCTCCATAGAGAATTCTGCCCCTTCTTTTCAGGAGGCATCAAATGCCCAGCGTGTCTTGTTTAAGGTCAAGGGTAAAAACAACAACAAAAGGCCCACTACGGACCCCAGGTGCTTGCAGGTTTGAGTTGCAGTAGCTGGAGACAGGGTGACAGATGAGCTTGCAGCTCAGTTAAGATTTGGCAGAGCAGAAGCCAAGGGCCAGGGCTGGACCAGGGCTGTGGAGCTACCCAGTTGCTGGAAATCTTGCATTCACTGGGAGGGCACTCAGTCCTTCTCTGCTCAGATGGCAAACCATGTCCTTCCTGTCTTCCCAGGTGAGTACTTCCTCTGGGTAGGAGGCGGCCCAGTGGCGAAGGTTTGTCTGTGCTGGGGACAGAACCCTTCTCTGGCCTAGGGGGCCGATATCTTTCTCCATGCAGCCGTGCCAGACGAAGCAACATCTCAGCTACCTGACAAAACAACAGGCCTGGAACAGAGCTAGAACCCCATATCAGTGCCCTATTGTTCCCACTGCATGACACTTGCTTGATCCAGAGGCATCTGGTGGAGGGGAGGGCTGTGTGGATGCCACCACCCTCAGTGTCACCAGCAGTCCTCCAGGGATACCAATGATGGGGACTGATGGTAATTAAGAAAAAGAGGAAGAGACAGGTCCTCACATCTGCAAATGTTCAAGGCAGCAACGGGAGGAGGGGGCTCACATGTGCCCCCTTATGCTGAAATCCAGCAGCTTCCTGCTCCAGCTCCCAACAGCAGCTTTGACCTTGTTACTTCAGCCACTTGGTCTTGCTCACACCTGTATGGTCAACTCAGAGCCCCGAGGTTACTGTTGGCAAACATGATATTCTCCACACAAGGACAAGAAGGACAAGACCATGCTCTGACCTCAAGGCAGTGTGGCCTCCTTGGAGATGGGGACTTGTATTGTCAAGCTGTCTGACATTTCTTAAAGTTTCTGGTTTTAGCTCATCATCCCCTTATGCATGTTTTCAGATGCTCTCTGGGGGGGTCTCTGCACATTTAAAGGCTAATTATACAGTTAAAGTTAATTATTCATCCATTAGTATTCAAGGAGCATTTAACAAGCCAACAACTTGTTCTGATGAATTAATGGAAGCAGAGCATGCATGAGTATGTCTGAGTGTGTGTGTATGTTAGAGGTCTAGCTCCAAGTGTGACTGAATAAATACTCTGTTTGATGAGAATTCAATCTCCTTTTGTTAAGGCCACATCAAAACCTTGCTAGGAAGAGAAATGCTCCAGTACAAAGAGCCCGTCAGTGTGTGCCAGCCATGGGGGGACCCTGGCGGGAGGCCCCTTCTCCACCTCTGTGAAATAAGGCCTGGTCCTGGGGCCGTCTCAGCTCCAGTTTTCTCGAGAGTAAGATGGGGAAATGATGGGCTGGCTGCTGGAAGGATGGCAGGGAGGAGGTTCCGTGAAGGCAGATCCTGGTGAAGACAGAGCCATCATGCAGAAACTACCATGCAGACAAGCAGCAGCAGGGTCCTCAGCAGACACCTGGACCCAGGACTGCTGTGGGTAAGAGTGCCAAAGGGTGCCCAGAACTGTGCCACTGAGGAATGGCACCTGGGGAAGCGCCTGCTTGGCAAACACACACTCAACATGTCACCTGTACAGGTAGTCTAACGTTGGCTTCAGGAAAGTTATCTAATATCACAAGTTGACTCTGATTTTGGCAATATAAACTTTAAAACCAGGGGCAGTCATTGTGGTATAGCAGGTTCAGCTGCAATGTGTCCCATCAGCATCCCAGACCCTAGTGCTGGTTCGAGTCCCAAGTGCTCTGATCCTAATCCAGCTCCCTGCTGATGCAATTGGGAAAGCAATAACTAGTGTCCCAAGTACTTGGGCCTCTGCCACCCATGTAGGAGACCTTAATGAAGTTCCAGGCTTCTGGTCTCTGCCTGATCCCGCCCCAGTTGTTGTGGCCACTTGGGGGAGTGAACTTATAGGTGGAAGATCTGTGACTGTGTAGGTGTGTCTGTCTGTCTGCCTCTCTCAGTCTCTCTCACGCTTTGTCTTTCAAATAAACAAAATAAAGTCTTAACGATAAACTTTAAAACAAGAATTACAAGAATACTGATAAATTTCCCATAAGGAGGCAATGTCCTGCTCAAATGCCATTAGTTTAATTCACAAGGCTGATGTCTTGCACAACATCAGTTGCTTACAATTGTTTTTGGGAACTATGCTTACTGGAGTCAGTACTTCTGTATTCAAGTTCTATATAAAGATTAGATTTGTCTATCAGCATTTGGGTCACAAGAAATCTTTGCTAATTTATAGCTTCTGCAATTTTTAATTTTCTTTTGGATTATTATTTCTACCAAGTCCAAGTCTCTTGGGTCAACTCTGTGCAGAGATCGAAAATCAGCCAAGAAGGCTGGAGCCATCTATGGATTTTTAGTCAATAACGAGTTTTACCCCATGTGCGTTTAGCTGTTTGTAGGCTTCATTTGCATTGATTATTTCTCCCAGTAATATCACCAAGAGCTGGGGAAAATGGATTAGTGGCTAATATTTATTTTTTTGAACTGAAAAACTCCTGGGCAATTCTGTAAGATAGAGAAAGGGGAAGACACAAGGCAATTAAACAAAGTGGGGAGGAGCCAGAAGATGAGATCTAGGCAAGAGCAGGTACCACATAAAAACAAGGAGATGAGAGACAGAAAGAGCCAGCAGGAAAGAACAAAGTGGAGCCAGCAGGAAAGAACAAAGTGGGGGGGAAAAGAACAGATGGAAGGAACAGCAGAAAGACGTGGAGGGAGAGAGAATATGCAAGAGGGCCATCACAGTGGATGTGTGGCTTGGGACACCTGCTTTGCATACTGCTCCTAAGTCCAGCAAGCAAGAGGTTGGGTCCCTACCATTCACATGGGAGACCCAGACAGAGTACCCTGACCTGGCCTGAGCTATTGTGGGCATTTGGGAAATCAATCAACAAATATAAGCTTCTCCACTCTCTCCTTGAGTGTATCTCTGTCTCTCTGCTTCTCAAATAATAAATTTAAAAAAAATTAGGGCCTGGCGTGGTGTTCTGGTGACTGGGGTCCTCATATTGCATGCGCCAGGATCCCAAGTGGGTGCCAGTTTGTATCCAGGATGTTCTGCTTCCATTCCAGCTCCAAGCTTGTGGCTTGGGAAGGCAGCAGAGGATGGCCCAGGATCTTGGGACCCTGAATCCATGTGGGAGACCTGGAAGAAGCTCCTGGCTTGGGACCTGCTCAGCTCCGGCCCTTGCCTCTGCTTTAGGAGTGGATCAGAGAGGGTCTTTCCCTTTGTCTCTCCTGTTTCATTTATATATAAACAATTTTTGAAGAAGGATGTAGAGAAAATGCAAACAGGAGTAACTAAAGGACTGAAGGTGGAGGAAGAGAGAGGATGAGAGTGAGCGCAAGAGAGAGGTATACACACTGAGCTTACCGACTGCTCAAAACATTAACAGAAAAATCACTCCATCTTTCAAGTCATTATTTCCACGAACTTCTTAAAGCCCCCTGGTCTGTCTCTTGCTATCACACCCAAATCTCCACCATGCATCCATGACTTTCCCTCATCTCATGGGGAGGAGGAAATTAAAAAAAAAAAGACATTTTAAAGTTATGTTACTCAGTATCATGTTTTGAGTAGTACATAATGGATCATTAGAAATAATCTAGCTAATGGTGCTTGAATAATGAATAGTCACATTTATTATCTTGCTAAAGTTGTGACTCAAACCACGAGCACTGGAGAAGGATTGACTCTGGGCACCCTGATGCTTATCTGTGCCTGTTTCCTCCACTGTGGCTGGAAATCATGCTGGTGGGTCACCATCTCTTGGGGTGGCTATGAGCAGTACCCAGCAGGCAAACAGGTGAGCTTCCAAAACACATTACCTGCTAGATAGAAAGACCTCATTCAGTACCCCTAGCAGCTCTGCAGCTGATGTACCATGGGGGTAAAATAAGGTTTAAACGTATGGATAAAACGATTTGAGTTAAATAAATTCAGATGCAGACTGGCAGCAAGGGCCTGGGGGAAAGTCAGAACACAGATTCTCAGGTTGCCAAGGAAGTGCTATAATTATGTAGTATCCCAAGCCGAAACCTGAAAACTCCGAATAACTACAAAAGTGGTGTTGTCCAGAAGATAAAAGTCAGCCTTAAAACAGAAGCAAGAACAGAAACACAAGATTCCACCCAACCAACAGCGCTGTCCATGGTACATAAGTCTGGGAGGGTCTCATGAAGTTGCTCTTGGGAAAGATAATAACAGTTTATAAATAATTCTTTCCTGGGGGAGTCCATCAGTGCTCATCAGGGCAGGATGAAAGTTAAGTCAATGTACATTCCTCTAGCTCAGAGTCATATCATCTACTCACTACATGTAGGAACTCCCCAACAAAAGCTTAAAGGTTTAATGGAGGAAACCAAAGACATGGTCATTGGCCTGCTGATTCAACGTATGTAAACAGTACACGTGGATCCACAATTACAAGCCAGAAATTCAGGGAGAAAGAAAAAATTATGCATGAAGAATTTCCTTTTCTGATTAGCATTAACGATACTTGTCCTACTAAAAATTCATTAAATATAAAATACTATGAAGGTTATAACCCCAAACACCTGGCAGCATCCGTGAAAGCGCCTTGATTGCTTTATGTAGTCTCTGTCCCTCCTCTTCCTTCCGTTCTCCATCCATCCACCTTTGAGTTCAAAGGATTTTGATCACTTTTTACTCAACTCCCTCCCCACCATTTTTTCTTCCTATTGCACTTTTATGGATATCCTTGAAAATCCTTTAATATTGTTTTAATTGAATTTAATAGGAAGCAATTCAAAGCACAATATAAGAAAAAATGTCTGTGGTTTTTTTGTTTTTTTGGTTTTTGTTTTTTACTTTTCATTAAGAAAAAGCCCCTAATGCTATGTTATGACAACAGTTATTCAGCGGGATTTACTTGCAGTGTGGGGGTGGTTCTCAGAAACCAGGTCACTGTCAATTTGATTTCTCTAGAGATGGTGCTATTCCATTGAGAGCAGCCTTCTGAATGGCAGTGTCTACACCTGCTTCCAAACGTCACAGCTGGAAATGAACCAGTGTGTTGTTCTGCTTAACGAGTAATAAACAGCAAGTAAAATAAAATCTGAAGGAACTTGCTCTGCAGAACAGTCAACTTCGCAGAGCCCTGGCAATTCCAAATTGAACCCTGAGTCAGTTTCTTTTGGGAAGAAAATGGAGTTGCTGTGGTTTCATCAGCTGTCAGACTGTCAATTAACTTGGTATTTGTTCTATACATTGTGTATGTGTGTATGTGTATATACATATGTGTGTGCATATAGTTTTGATTTTCAAAAAAATCATGGAAATGATATTAAAAGATGAAATTATTTTCATGCAAAACAACGTCTAAATCCATGCATAACTTTCATATTGTACGTTTTCCCTTAACTTTCAGAAGAACCCCTATATGAATGGGTTTCAAAAATGTCCCAAAATAAATGTATCTTCTAATTAAACTTTCCATGAACTTTGTGACATATCACCAGCAAGCTCAAAAGACAAACAAAAGCCTGTGGGAAAATCTTTGCAATCATCTAATAAATAGCAGGCTCCTTTCTCCAAGGGGAACATCAATAGAAGACCAATAAACCAATAGGAAAATTGGCAAAAGTTTCAAAAAAGAAATTGCAGATGATTCTTGATTAAAAATAAAAATATGCCTACAGTTTATTATTAATATGATAAATGCAAGTGAAAAGGTATGTTGGCACTTTTTAAAATCTGTAGTCTTAGTAAAATTTTAGAATATTAATAATTGCATATTGCTGGCAAAAACTATGGGGAAGCACAAAAGAGTTTACTGAAAATGCATTTTGAAAAATATAAGTAGTATGAATAAGTATATGTAAGTATTATGAAAAAAATTATACATTTGCAGTAATAGAAGCTTGCCTTTTAATTCAGGTTTTCCCCAAACCAAAGTGCCTTGTAGCAATAGTGTATGTCAATGGTTTAGGTATGAATTATCTTTGGAGGGAAAATTGCCTATATCTGTGGTAATTACAATTATATGTTGCCCTCGATCCATTATTTCAATAAGTTTATTCTGCATCTATGTGACAGATCAAAGAATAATCATTGCCCCATTGTTGGCAGAAAGAAAATATTGGAAGCTGTCCATGTACCCATTACCAGGGGTTGACTAAAACCAGCATGATGCATCCACATAAAGGGAGATGGTGAATCTTAAAGACATAACCTCATGTTTTTTTTATGCCCAGATATGTAAATATCTGGAAGGAAAGACTGGAAGGATACTCAGTAAATGTGGTTACTACAGGGGACACTAGGCACTACTGTTCATCTCTTTATATCCTTTTTGATTTTTGAGTCACATAAATATATTACCTGTTCAAATTTTAATTAAACAATGAAATGAAGAGCTTATTAAACGTGCACATGGTCACTCCCTCCCTGTAACATTAACCACACTAAAATTGGACTTCCAAGAGCACAAGGGTGTGTTGAACTATTAAAAGAGAGAGAGAGGGAGAGAGAGAGAGAGAGAGAGAGAGAGAAAGTCATACCACTTTGGCTCTTGTTTCTGGATTTAAAGTTAACTGTGCAAAGCATCCTCCACATGGGAGATTGAGTTTACAGTCAGTGAACCCGCCATCTGCTGGCTTTGCTGAGATGGATGTTATAATTATTATATGGATTTCTGAAAACAATTTGTACAATTTGTATCCAAGGATGATTTCCATTTCTCTAATACTTTTCATTACACACACACACACACACACACACACACACACACACATAATGTAAAGAGATTGAGAAAATTCAAAACAACTCATTTCCTCCTTTTGTACTCTGAGTAACAAACGGATGAAGAGGCAGCCAGGTGACTGACTGCCATTGTTTCTAGGCAGTCATTCCCATTTGTGCTCACTGTTCCAAAGCAACACCCTATCAGTGTGTGGTGGTTGAAGAACCACAGTGGAAACAAAAACCCATTCCACAGATAAGCTGAAATGCAGGTTATCCTGCTGGATGATCAAAACTTCTCTTATTAAACAGTGTCTTCATTGAAAATGAATCATATCCAATGGAATCCCTTTCCAAACGCATTTCACACATCCTCGACTTTCTAAAGAGTCTGAGCAATGAGTTTTAACCTCTGTGATAAAAAAAAAAAAAACAGCCCTAACAATCGGATGCTGTGAACGTGGCGGGCACTATGCAAAGGTCTTCCCATCATATTTCCTTTTAGTTCTCACCGAATCCTTATGGATGAGGTCCTATTATGATTCCTAATTAATGTACCAGGCTTAGAGGGATTACATAACTGTCCGAGGCCACGGGACAAACAGGGAGTCGTGAAGCTTCCAACCAGGGCACTATCTCAGCGAAGTCTTATCTTACTCAAGGTGCTATCTTCCTTTCACAGCTCCAGCCATCAAGCGTGCGCTGGACGCCCCAGGAATGCCCAGCAGCACGCAGGAACACCAGCTGCATCTTTGGAGAGACAACTCGAGTTCTTCCTGCTTTGTTCTCTACATTCTCTTTCCCTTTTATCAATGTTGTACACGGGGCTACTTCAAAGAGTTGGTGGAACATGGAATTAAAAGATAAGTTTACTTGGGAATGAATTTATTTTGAAATCCATGCCTATGAAGGGTCTTATTAAAAAAAAATGAAAAGTTGAGTACTATTAAAAAAAAACTATGCGTGCAGCTCAAGTTTTTTTTTACATAAAAGCAAATTTATCTTTTAATTTAGTCTGCAGGAATTTTATGAGATATTCTCATACAAGTGTTCACATAAAGCTGTTATCAGTGTGCTGCAAAACACTCGTGCTAAAAATCTTTGCTTTCGCTAAACTTTCAACCTTCTTACATCTTTCTATTTAGTTTTTTTAAATCCCATGGAGTTGGGCCAACTTCATTGTGTTTAAGAAACCTCTCTGATTTGCTGTATATCAAAACGTCATGGATTTGCTTTTCCTCAATTCAATTCCAATGGATGCTGTGATGCTCCTCAGATACACAAAAGCAGCCCTCCCCTGGGGTCCATCTGCATGGCAGCCGCTCTTCAGAAAACAACAGCAGGCACAGATAAGCACCAAGGCAGAGGCGACCATTTCTGTAAGGGTTGTCACCTGGCGGGCCTGCCAAGAAATGAAAAGCACAGTCCTTACCCCGTCTTCAAGCTGACCAAGGCGTCCTCCACACCCTTCTGGTTAAACTTGGTCATGTACTGATGCATGTAGGGATAGTTATTCCGAATGTTTCTCTCTGTACTTCCATTAGGCACGGTCCCAAATCGAAAAGGTGGGGAATAGTCATGAGGTCTCTGAAACTATGCAGGGGGAGGGTGGAGAGGCATGGGGAAAGAGGTAGAGGAGAGAAGAGAGAAGGAGATGGCAGAAGAGAAGCAAGATATTAGCAATGTACTGTCTGGTATCAGAAGTTAAACACAAGTCAGACAAAAACGAGTCTTCTCTTTCTACCTAATGTTGTCTTCTACCGGCTCCTAGCACACAGCTCCTAGCACACAGCCTGTGAGGTGCTCAATGGATGATCTGTATTAATTCCTTCTGTACCATTCCAGGGACTGGCATAGTGCAGGGCACACAGTGCTCACAAAATGCTGACTGAGCTGGAAGGAAGGAACTATGTCGGTCCTATTCATTTATCCACCGTATGATGCAATTTCCTGTGATTCATCATAGCTCCATTTACACTTACCGTCATATCACCCAGGAAGCAATCACCGCTGCCACCCCTTCACCCTCTGCTCATTTATAAAGCAGCGTTCACTGTGTGCCTGGCATACCCTGGGCATAAGGCCTGACCCAGGGAAGGCCCCATGAACTGAGGTCTCTACCGATGACTTGGGACCCTGTGCCTGCGTGTGAGACCCAGAAGAAGCTCCTGGCTTCAGACTGACTCAGCTTTGGCCTCTGCGGTCACTTGGGGGAGTGAATCAGCACAGAGATTTTTCTCTCTGTTCTCCTCTTCTCTGACTTCCTAATAAAAACAAACAAATCTTCAGAAAACATGGTAGGGCCTTGGGTTGCAGACTCCACTTCACCATGGTCCCACCTATTTCTCATCAGTAGAGTGAGGACCATAACAGCATTGCCCTTGTAGGACCACTATGAAGATTTGAAAGTATAACATTCGTCAAATGATTCTGTCTGTAACAGATGAACACTCTAAAATAAACCACGGTTACGTCTCATGTCTATGGTCTCTGAGGCCCGTGAGGTAACCCAAGCCTTGATTTCCCATGAAATAAGGAATTCTGGAATGCAAATGTAATGGTGATGGCTGACGCTTTTTTTTTTAAGACTGGGCAAAGAACTTTACAAGTATTGTTTGGTTTGATCCTTATAATAGTTCCACCAGGTATCTCATCTCAGCAGCTCCACCTTTCCGATGAGAAGACTGAGACTTAGCGAGGATCTACCAGCTGTTTGAAATTGTATTACTAGCAAGTAGTGGTCTGGTATGTCATCCACTTGACCACAGCCTAAGGTCTTCAGTCTCTCTTCCTCAGAAAGCAGAGCTGGTGATGCCCTCCTCATTGAGAGATGGAGATCTGGAGGGCCTCCAGAGGAGACAAATGTGCACCAGGTCAGTGTGAGACCAGGGCAAGTATGTGGAGCTGGTCTCCAGAGCCACGTGACTCCCCGGAGCCAGAAACTCCCAGAGAAAGTGTCTACGTTTACCCCAGAATCAGATCGACCGGAAACATGATGCTTTTTGGCATGCTCACACTTCATTTCACCGTTAATTAAAATTTCCAGTTGAAAAGAGCATTTCCCCTCCACTGGGCTTGCAGCTGCCTTAGATGCAGCCACACTGGGCATGAGGGAAGTGGCTTTGCGTTGTCCACAGGATCTCATGCTGCCAAGGGCATTTTCCACGGGAGATGTGTGTGTGTGTGGACACTCGTGTGCGTGGATGTGAACAGCTTTTTGCAGTTCTTCTTCATCTTCCTCTCTGTCTCTCCTCCTCTGTGTATATCTGGCTTTGCAATAAAAATAAATAAATCTTTTTTAAAAAAAGGATCTTAATTCATCACTGAGGAGGCGGGGCACAAGCCCCAGGTTTGTTTGCCAGGCAGCTGGTAGTGTTGGGACTTGAAATTTTTTAGGAAAAATGCAGCAAGTCACCAGGACTTTCTCTTGTTCTTTTTATGAAGACGTCTGGTACCTAAAGGCTTTGTTCTAGTACGGTCTTCTGTGGGTGCAGCTCTGTGTGCATTAAACAGGTGTGACTTTGAATAAACACTGGATCAGCTTGGAGGCCTTGAAGATATTCCTTTTCCCTCTCCTTCCTTCCTTCCTTCCTTCCTTTCTTTCTCTTTCCTTCCTTCCCTCCTTCCTCCCATTTCTTTGTTTCTCTCTCGCCGTCTCTCCCTCCTTCCCTTTCTTTCTCTCTTCTTACTTCCTCATTCCCTTTCTCCCTCCCTCCCTTCTTTGTTTCCTTCCCTCCTCTCTCTCTCTCTGAAATAAATAGGTGCATTAATAGTTCAAAATACAACAAAATATGAAAGGACTTTGAATGTCCTCACCATAAGGATAGGTAAACATTAAACTAATAGAAATGCTAATTAGCCTGGGTTGATTTTATCTAGTAGATGTGGACACAGGGATCAGAGCAACCAAACATGTATCTTAAACATGTACAAAGATCATGTTTCCATCAAACAACTCCAAACAGGTAAAAGAAGAGAATGAGGGTATGGGGGAAGGAAGTGGAAAGGAGGACAGACAGGGAAACCCCTTATCACAGGCTCACTCACTGTGTGCCTGGCACAGTGGGAGGATGACTGCTAATCCTCTTGCCTTCCCTTTATTAGGAATTAAGTCCTGGGTTTGCTGGCATAGCACAGGCACACGTCCATTATAAGGTAAGCTTAGGGTTTGAACCCTGGTCCCATGCATAAATCGGGTCTGCTCTTCCCAATTCTTTAATATGCTCCTTAGAGATGGATTTTCCCTATCCAAATGGTGGCCAACATTCTGGGGATACTTCCTAACAATTTCATGATTCCTAGGAGAGCACTGACCCAGGAATTCACCTATTTCTGAGACAAGCTCATGCACATTTGAGCATATCACAAGCTCCAAGTATGCCTGCTTCACTCCAGCACTAAAGGCTTGTATTGTAAACTTGAGCTGTTACACAGGTATTGCTGATAAAAAAGAAAAGAACAAAACCAAACAGTGCATTGAATTAAAATAAACTGATTCAATATATATTTTTATCTTGCAAACTTTCTGGGTGTTGCTGCTATTAATCTTCTGGGAGCATTTAGCTTATTTGCTCCAAGAATTTCACTGTTTATCTAATTGTATCAAACATTTAATTAAAAGAGCTATCAGTTTGCCTCTTATGCTCTGAGCATGGGAGCTGAACTGGGTCTCTGGAGGATGTGGTATTTGTTAATGCATATTTCCAAGTCACAGAAGGTCACTCAAATTATTAGTGGTTTTAATTAGTCTTCCCACAAGTGGTCATATTATTTGGACGCAAAACTACATAAGCAAGGGATTTTTTTTCCCACATTGCCTTTGCAAATAGCAACAAAAGGCAAAATGTGCTGCCCGATGCTTTCTTGCAAAACCATCTCCCCCGGCACTAGGTTCCCTGCTGCTTATTCTATATTTCCAATCACTTGTAGGAATTGCATTTTTTATTCCAACATGTGATACTCATGTAGCGGCAGAGGATTTTCTAAACCACAGGACACAGCCACGGGCACTTTCCTTGCCTCCTCACTGTGGCTGTGTTTCCCAGATTGACAGGGAGGGAAAGGAAAGTACTAGCTCATAGCAGAGAAGAATCTGGAAGCAACGTTTCTGGACTCTGCATACCAGCCTCGCCAGAGGATGTGTGCTTAGGTGGCTGTCTGCCAGAAGCCAGGCCTGAGACAAAGGTTTGGCTGAACACAATTTACTAGGGGAGGGCTCTAGGGGTAACCAGGCAGGGGCAGGAGGAGGAAGCTAGAGAAGACCATGTCCCAAGGTCTCATTGATGCTGAGCCTGTGGGGATTCCTGGAGGGCAAACTGCCTGGAGACAGACTTGGCAGAATTCATACTCCTGCTGTCCAGAGGTGATCATCCTCTGAGGGCCCTTGGGCTCAGCCTTCCTCAGCCAGGGTGACCTGCAGGTGGGATGGGAAAGGAGCTCCCAGGAGGTACAGGTGGCTGCTGTCGGGGGGCCAACACGGGCTGCGCTTCTCCCACCAGCCAACAAGTATGTCCTGAGTGCCTCCTCTGTGCCACACACCTTTATCACAAGTCCATCTCTGATATCCTCTTCCTGCAGGCCAGTTTTAGTCCCCTTTGCCACACCCATGTCTTCTCTCTTGATGTTTGCTTTTTATATCATTTATTTCTTTAGCTAGAACATAGGTTTCTCAGCAGCTCAGTAGACCAAAACAAACCTCTCTCCAGGCTGGGTGGTGTTTTCTCTGAGACCTGAAATTCAAAGGCAGCCAGCCAGGAGGAGAGGGGGGGTAGGGGGCAGGGGAGAAGAACGTTCTAGGCAGCGGATGAAGAAAGTGCAGGGGCACTGAGGTGGAAATCAGCCTAGAGCTTACACAATGGAGAAGAGACCGCAGGGCATGGGGGGAAGGGAAGGGACACGGGGGAGAAGCCAGAAAAGTGAAAGTGTTTTATGGGTCCTGGAGGGCACAGGGGGCACGTGAGGCCCCGTGCTCACACGCACCTTTGTGGAGGTGACCCCAGCTCTCCTCCCCACCTTTCACAGTCTGGCTCAGCAGGGATCTTGTACCCTTTTCCCAACACGGGGTATGTCATCGATGCGCTGTAGAGGCTTTTCACGGACTAATTTTCCATTCAGCAGTTTGCTGATGAATGCCAAATGGATATCTGTAGACTTATGTCAACAAGATATGACAGCGAGGCTTTCTAAAGAGAAGCAAATTATCTTCACATTCAGGGAATGGAAAGCGTCTGCAGGGCCGCCAGCTCCACACTGCTGAGCCCAGCAAGTCAGGATTTGTTTCCCGAACTAAAACTCCAGTTGGAGGATGCGCCCTGTTTACCCCTTGCCTCCCACTCCACACAGTGCTGAACAGCCACTCACACCCTGCCTGCCTTTGCCGTTCCCCCCATGAGCAGAGCGGGCAGGTGCTGCTGCTCCCGTCTTCCTGGGGTGATAAGCAGGAAATGTGTCTGAAGAGACGAGACCAGTGAGACGTGAACACCCGCTCTGCCCCTCCGTGTCCCTTCAAGAAATCTCAGGTGTCAAAAAAAAAGTGCAGGTGAGGAGGCCGATTCGAACACCAGTGGAGAGGACTTGGGAATTTAGCAGTGTTGGAAGAATCAGTGTCCCTGGGGTCATCGGTGAGGAAGTCAAGCATGGAGGCTATGAGATATACATGTTTGCACTACCTGGGTTCACAGAGCCTAGGGGGCACCCTCTCACCCCAAGTCTCTGCTTGTCCAGGCTGATGGCCCTCTTCGGACATCACTCTCTGAAAGCAAGGCTTTCAGCTTGAGCTTTTCAGTGCTCTTGAATCCCAACGTCTCACGCACATCCACAGGAAGATCCCACCTGGGCAAGCTGCTCTTCCAAATTAGATCTGGAGACCTGTGTTCACAGCTCTGATCCTAAGTCGTTTTTTCTTTTCTTTTCTTTTCTTTTTTCTTAAACACTATGCCAAGTTGAGTTATGAAAACACTCCGTTTGTATACTCTGGAGTTGCCAAGTCTGGATGACGGGTGCCCAGTTCAGTCCCTTGTGATGGGAGAACAGGTAAGCTCACGCCTCAGGCGAAAAGGAAAACAAGATGACCTTACCTTTTTGTCACTGAGGCCGGTCACTTGGTCCACGAATTCCTCCTGGATCATGAAAGCAGCCAGGTTGGCCGTGTAACTGGCCAGAAATATGACCGCAAAGAAGGCCCAGACAGACACCATGATCTTGCTGGTGGTCCCTTTCGGATTCTGGACAGGCACAGAGTTGTTGAACACCAGGCCCCAAAGGAGCCATATAGCTTTCCCAATGGTGAAAGAAGGCCCATGGGGTGCTGTGAGGGACAGAATGGACAATCTCAGCATTTTCTCAAAATGAACAGCTGTACATGAATGGAAGCAATGCAGTGGCCGTTAGGAACACTGGAGGTGCCGTCCTACCACTGCCCTAGAGTCACTGCCACAATCACTTCTTCCTAACCAAATTATTGTCACTTTCTTTCAACACAATAGAAAGAAAAGAAAAATGGTTATGCTAAGTAGGAGTTTGAATGAGAAGTAGTGTCACGACCTGTATTAAATTTGCTCTTGATTTCATTCGCGGGAACCTATCTCCTTCATAAATGTAAAAGACAGCCTGACAAAAACGTGTGTTGCGGGGGATGGGGTTGGGGGGATGCTGTGTCTGTACTCATCAGCCTTGCCATCACACACCAACCACACAATTCAGCAGGACTGGTGCTTGCTATTCTAATTCAGTCATCCCCAGCAATTGCTCCCGTTGGAACTCGGCTGTGAAGTGTGCACAATGCAGGAATTAGACTCAGTGAAAATGCTCTCCAAATGGAGACATTAAGGAGCAGAACAATAGAACTTAATTCTTCCAACACTTTACAGATGGAAGGCATTTCATTGCCAGGCCATGGAAGATGCTCTGTGATATCACAGCACATTTCATCCCTCCACGTATCCCTGTAACAACTAAGATTTAGCAATCTTAAGACTCTTAAATGTTCCTCACAATAGACTTAACAAAAGAGGCAGAACAATGTGCTAAAATTTACTGGGATGGGGCATACGCAGGCTGTAAAATAATCACATTAGGGTTTTCAAGTCTTGGTTTTGCACAGGGAAAAGAAATCAATTTATGTCCTCATTTTAAGAGGAGGGGAAGAAAGGTCTTTCTTTCACACAAGGTTAATTTTTTATGTGATTTAAGTAAATGAAGATATGAAAAATGATCTTCTGAGGCTGCAGTTGGAAATGTAGGCAAAGTAGGCAACAAATAAAGTGGCGGAAGTGAATTCAGATTGATTGAAGTTATGAGATTCTGGGCAAAGAGCCTAGGAAAAGCAAACCTCTTGCACATTAGAGGCCAAACTCAGGCTACAGACATACTTATAATGTCCATAACACAACACATTAAGAAGAAGACAACCCCATTATTCTCAATTGCCCTGTTTCTCTTTTCCTGATTTTATGATCTTCTGGGCTTATTCCCAAGATTCTGGGGAACTCTTAGGGAAAAAAAAATAGTCATAGTCAATCCAGTTAACTTCAGAAACTACTTAATGTTATCAAGGATGCATGTTGATCAGAAGAGCCAGTTATCTAGAGAGAGAACAGCAACTAGGTCTTTGTTAGGGTTCTGTCCAAACGTTCTGGCGATTCTTCATTCATGGATGCTGTGACTGGGTTGTGTCACTTTCCCCCATGCAGTGCGGGAAAATGACACAGAAAAACGTTTTGCACAAAGAAACAGGAAGCTGCCATTTCCTGAACTTCGCCATGTGTAGAGAAGCAGCAAACAGGAAGCTTCGCCACTCAAGAAAGAGTAGAGGGTTTATACGCTAGATTCTTTTCTTTACAACAGTCTTCTAGACGTGTGTCAGCCAAGGGAGACAGCATCGTGTGGGTGGCCTTTGGGTCACTTTTCCCCTCTCCGAACCTGTCCATTTATCTTCATCATCCTTGTCCAAGTCCAAACTGCTGTAATTCTTTCTGTTGGAAAACTGTGATATTTTCTTAGCTGGTCTCTCTGCTCCCAGTGTTGCTGTCCCTTCCCATTACCTTGATCGAGTAGCTTCAGTGACCGGCTCACATTGTGTGTGTGTGTGTGTGTGTGTGTTTTGTAGGATTGTATTTGGTAAGAAATCTGAAATGCCTACCATAGTCAACTGTCTGGCCCTCTGATTTCATATCTAACTGCTTTCTGCATCATTGCCTCAGATCTCCTCTGTTTCTGAAACACCCCAAGACAGATTGCACCTCAAGGTCTTTGTGTTTGTTATTTCTTCTGCATGGAATGCTTTGCTCTGCTTGGCACATGTCTAAGTCCTTTTCTTCCTTCATGTTTCTGTTTAATGTCTGAACATCCTTCCCCATTAGAAAATTCTGTCCTGGGCCCGGTGTGATAGCGTAATGGTTAAGGTTCTCGCCTTGAATGCGCTGGGATCCCATATGGGCGCTGGTTCTAATCCTGGCAGCTCCACTTCCCATCCAGCTCCCTGCTTGTGACCTGCACCCTGCACTCATGTGGGAGACCCGGAAAGAAGTTCCTGGTTTGGGATCGGCACAGCACCGGCCGTTGTGGTCCCTTGGGGAGTGAATCATCGGAGATCTTCTTCTCTATCTCTCCTCTTCTCTGTATATCGGACTTTTCAATCAAATAAATAAATCTTTAGAAAAAAGAAAGAAAATTCTGTCCAAAGTGATGCCTTACCCCCGCAGCATCACTTCACTGTTTTACTCTTCCTGAGACACATTGCAATCTGAAATTATTGATTCTGTGTTTACATGTCTCGACAACAAATTCTAAGCTCCCTGTGGGTCAGAAAGTCTTTCATTTACCACGTTATTCTTTGTACCAATGCAGCACCTGACAGTGTACCCTCTCCATAAATATTCATCAAATGTATGTGTGAGCTCATATCAGTACAAACTCTGATCGAACAAATGTAGAGATTGATTCTGCCCTGCTACAACTGACCACAGAAAAATATCGTTCAGAGCTATGTCACCCTTTCTGTGAAAACAGGCAGCCTCCTACTCAAATGCAACATGATGATTTGTGGTTTTTCACCCTTTCGCACCAGTCTTCAATTGTCAATAGCAAGTCGGGGTCATAGATTTGTATGGCACATTGGTTGTTTCCAATTTTAAATCTTCCAAGTGAAAAGAATACAGTTCAATTTTTGAGGGCATGTAAGACTTTCAAGTCTCATATCCTTCAAAAATTTAAATCACTTTTTGTGAGAGAGATATTTGTTGTGGCATCTTTCTGATACCATCTACTGAGAATGCACATGAAGGAAAATCCACTCAGAATGATGTACTGTAATGTGCTTATGCATTTATCTTAAACACTGGCTTATGTGTGGGAGACTCTTAATAAACTATAGCCAATAAGCATCTCCCAATTGAATGTTCTATCTACTGATTGCACCTTTATCAAGTACAGTGCAATAAGGTGAGGCACTGTCAGAGGAATATGTACTTCTTTGGGAAAATATGCCATGTTACTATTTTGCTTATTATCAAACTAATGCAAATGTGACTCAGAAGATTGAGGGATGCACTTAAGAATTTATAAACCCATTTTCTTCGTACAGACTGGAGACTTACCACAATTTTCACTTGGACACACATTTTTATAATTAGTTCCCCACCCCCCTCCATCCCAGAAAAAACTATTCTACAAATCAATAGCTTCCACTAACTACTGACTTTGTACTGAATGAAGTGAATAAAACCATTCCTTTCTGGCACTATAAGGAACATCCACAACCTCACGTCATTCACAGGCTGCTACCCAGGCAACATGCAATCAGACCTTCCAAACCCGAAATCTTCACTCAAGGTGAATGAGAAGAGCATCACCTTTGAGTCGTGCTCAGGAAGATTTCCTTACCTTTCCCTTTGGCGAGGTTTCTGTTGTATCCAACAGGGCTGAAGTATTCAAAGACAAAGACAGCTATGGCAGAGACAATGAGCAGCATTACAAACATCATCACCCACACGGAGGCGCTGAATGGTTCTGCAGATGGACACAGGGGGTGAAGACCTGGTCAGTTAGCTCTTTCCACAGCCTAGGAGCCCAGGCATCCATGTACCATATCATCAAGAATGCTTCTCTAACTTGAATCCAATCACCATAAAAGAGGCTGATCGGGTTTTTTTGTACACATGTTTGAAACATTCTTAATTCTATAAAACCTGATGAGGCATTTTATAAGACTGCCTATCTGCCTATAATATGTTAAAAATAGAATAGCATAAAGTGTCTTACAAATCAGGTCAAGGCTAAGAAAAACGAAGTAAAACAGAAGAATGGCAATACCAAGGCACAAAGTTAAAGCTACCAACAACAGGCCACAGGGTCCTATATAATTATAGAACTACCCAGGAGACCAAAGCCATGAAAAAACAACACTGGATCCAACAAGCCAACCATAGGGCTTCTGCTGGTCAACACACTTCAAACTTTTAGTTTTATGTGCTGGGGATATGAGGCTCAGGGAACTTGAGAAGTACAGACAGAGAAGTACTCTGAGAAAAGGCCCGTGAAATCATGAGCTTGACAGGAGTACTGGAAGGCCATCATCTGTCCCAACTACCACACCCCATGTGCCCTCCCGAGGGAGAGAGATGAGATCTGCAGTTTCATAAATCTTGTCGGTGTGGGTTTGACGCAACTGAGATCATCTGAGGCTACAACATTCACATGACAATCCTACCAAAAAGCCTCACGTAGAGCAGAGACAATGCAATAATTGGTGGGAACATTTTCCCTAGAAGTTTTTTTCTTTTCCATGTTACTCAGGCAGTTCATGGGCAACTCAGAAGGGGCAAGCCAAGTGACAGGATTCCAACATGCTATAGGGATAAAATATTACATAAAAGTAAGTAGCACTTGCCTTTGACCTCATCGATGACATGAAATAACTAATTGAGGCCATCTGATGTACTTGCAATATATATTTGCTGATCACTAGAGACTAAAATTTTGAATATGAATGCTTTTCTACCCTATGAATCTGCCTAGGACAACCAAAGAACTCAAAATATCTCTGACACAGCAAGTATTTTGAGTGTAAAATGCAATAAATTTGAGTATATGCCTTAAATAATAGACATGAGTAGGGTAAACGTTATCATTTCTAATTGTTTTTCTGATGAAACTACTAATAAGAGCAAAGAGGCAAGGTGAGAGCAGGTCACCTTTTGTAATAGTCTGTGCCTGACTAACACACCTGGAGGCCATCACGAATTTAAATCTTTTGAAATTAATTCATTGCCAGAAGCTAACATATTTGAGGTTCTAACTATATTGCATAACTTAAATAGCAGACGGAGTGTTACAAAGCAACAGGTACCCACACAACTTACTTAACACAACATGAGCTCTAAAAAAAAAAAAAATCAAGGAACCTGTAATTTAAATTGATTTTAGCTAAGTTTTAGCTTAGAACCAATGTTACACCCCTAGAATTAAAGAAGTTTGGTAATGAACTACATTCAAAAATGAGTATAAATTGGGAAATCAAACAAAGTGATTAGTATTCAAAAATAAAGATGCTGATGTAATTCTCCAAGTTAATACACTAATGGCAATGTATACCTTATCAGAGGAGGACCACTGCGATGAGAGGATGAGCAGACAGGTAAAGCATTCGGCAGGGTGCTTTGCACACTGGCTGCAAGCAGTGTATTGAATGGCATGGCTGAAACCACATAGCAGCACAGGGTGCTGTCCATAGAATCAGTCTCTCTCTCTCACTCTCCCTCTCTTCCTACAGCCTTCTCTGCCTCCATCCCTCCATCTCTCCCTTCCTCCCTCTCCCACTCCTTCCCTTTCCCATTCCTTCCTCCCTCCTCCCTCTATTTCTTTCCTTCTAGTACACTTATTAATTTGGTAACCTCTATTTCTGAACACGACAGAGGGGAAACCTTTGCTGAATTCTTCTATTCCCATGTCAGAATCTTTAAACCTGGCATGGGCTTCATTTGGCAGATGCATCCTTGTCACTAATACATTGGTCAGAAAATAAAGTGGAAACAGATCAAGCAATAGATCTCAGAAGCCTTCTCACTTGGAAGTGACAACCTCTGCCCTTTGACATGGGAGCATGGCACAGGGATAAAAAGGATTCTGCTTCAGTTTCATTTCTAGTCATTCAAGTACCTACAAGGTTGAAGGATTGCAATATTCAGGCATCTCACACACACATACACACACACACACACACACACACACACACACACACACACACACAGACACACACACCACTTGCTCAACCATTAAAACAGCATCATATACTGCCTACAGCTCCTTTAGAGTGAGCTGCAAATAGTTTTTTAAAAGCTCAAGATTCTATCCTCGAATGATTTAAAACAGAATCAACATTTGCCCAAGAAGGATTTTCAGTACAGGAGATTGCAGGTCAGCTTCTCTGGCTCAAAGAATCCAGCCTGTTTGTGAAGTCTTTAAGATTTACTGGGTGGAAATATTGCAAGTGACGTCATCTCTGTCCTTGAAGAGCCACTGGCTACGTTTTCACACAAAAGCTTCAGAGGCAAAACCTGTGAGGGTTTCCAATGTGAGTTAATGGAGTTTGTAGAGGAGGGAGAATAGCAAAGAACGGAGAGCAATGCAATCAGACTTTGAACGTTTGGGCTCTTCCGGATGACTGAGCCAGTGAACGGAAAAATGCAGCTTAGCATGGCTCATTACGACTTTCAAAACCTGCAGATAATGATCCTAAATAAGGGGGTACACAGCCAATCAAATAGGGATGTAATTTAGTGACTAGGAAAAATATTAATCCTACTGTGCAAAATCAGCTTTGAAAATAGTTTCTCAGACTACAATTTATTTTAATTTTAAAGATACTTCAGGAGGAATGAGGGATTGATAAAGTTACTGAAATGCTTGAATTTTTACGGAAATGTTGAACCAATGCATGTAAGATGAAAACCTAAGGGAAAGGGGTTGAGGTCAGATTCAGTATCAGCGACCCATTTTTATGAAATGAGCTGACTGATATCTCGCCACTTCTGAATGGATTGGGGGAAAACTACCTTTAGCTCACTAAGGGGAGAGAGGTAACTTGTGAAAAGAAAATAATCCTTTACACTTTTGTCCTAGGAATTAATTTTCCCCAAGCCTTTCTTAACCCTGAGGGCAGATGTACCAGTCAATGGCTCTTCTGGGAAATGAGCAAAACGACTAGGAGAGGTTCAGAAGTGAGTGTGAGTTCACCAGCCACCAACATTCCGTGCGGGCTGTCAGCGTCAGACGGGGTGCTTTATCCCTGATATAGTGCAGACCATGACAAGGTGTATGCCCAGCAAGGCTTGCACGTCCCCAACAAAGATCACAAGAATGGGAGCAGCAAGTGTCAAATCAAATCCCAGTGAGAGAGGCAGGAATCTCAAAAACTTAACGAGATTATCATACAAAACAAAGCAAAAAATACAACAAGATTGGTAAACCCATATGCTTCAGTAAAGAAAGCAGTATATCCACCATCCTGGAGTCAACATTTTACTCTAAGAAGTAGATCTAAGAGTCCCGCCGGCTGCTAACAGTGCACACAGACGGACATGTGAGGACCAGGACACTGGCATAGGGTTTGCACTCAAGCATCTTGTTCGCAGTTCTCCATAATACATTTTTTGCTTGTCTGTGGGAAAATACACAGAATGAATTCAGCTTCTAGTACTGTTCTTCCCTCCCCATTCTGACTCAGTTTCCCCCTAAGATTTGTTTTAATCTCCACAGATATTCGAGACAAATCCCCTTATATGGCAGCACCAAGAGGGAGGTAATCAGAATTACCTAATCTTCAGCAACATATCCACTACTGAAAATTATTTATGCCAAAGTCAACACAACACTTTCCTTGAGAGAGAAAAATGAATAGGGTTTGGTTGCCTCCTTTAAAGTTCCCACACTGTAGCTGGAATGCCTAACACATATGCAACTCTAGCACTAAGGAAAGGCTTAAAGGAAAAGAAAATATACAAAGCCAAAGAAGTAACCTCTTTATATAAAAGCATAGACTTGTGAATTAGTTTGAAAAGTCAAGAGAACTTTCTGCTTTGCAAACCATTTGGGTTAAAGAAGGGCTGCATTTAAAATATGATTCCATTAATTTCAAATCAGTGTACATTCTTCGGACTACTATTTTGTTTGCAGTGTACTGGCATAAATCACTGCGCAGTCATTATTTTCCCTCTTGTATCTAGTAAATAAATGACTGCCATCACAGCGTGGGATGCAAGATGAGTATATGGACGCAGCGTAAAGCTTTATGCACTGATTTAAATTAACTCTGGACAGACAGGTTTATTTTTTTTTAATGTTTTCAAGGCTCAAAGCAATATATCTATTAATTTACATTCTACAGAGTCAAGATCAGTATCTGAATATATGATGGTAGCTTTCAGCAGAGACTTGCAACTGAGAAATAAATGAGTGGTGAACTGGGTAGCGGGGAGAGTGTGAGCTGGGATCATCCAAGTGCCACAAGCTCTGGAACACGCTGACATGGGCAAATTGGACTAGACGCAGTTTGGTCTGTTCCCACGCTCTCAGCGATTTGTTATAATGGTGATTTGTTATAGGAGAGCAGCATTCCTTGTGAAGGTCACGCACCTAGAAAAGCAGAAGGTGAGACGGTGCCGTTGCTCCTGGAAACCATGACGCTGATCCCTGTCTCCACGAAGGGCACTGAGAAGTCCACCACCTCCGAACGCTCCTCGTTGATGGTCAGCGAGCCAACTGCCATGACCGCTCGCCGGTAGACCACCTGCGTGCGAGACAGGTACAACAGCACCTTACCTGACTCTGCCCAACGCTGCCTGGGACCTTGGGGATGAGAAGATCACTTACTTCCCCAATCATTCCATTCCACACGTTGTTCACTTTCTTGCCGTGCTTCCCGTTGGTCACCAGGTAGAGGTCATAAGTGAACTTGACTGTCCTGGAGAGCTTCTTCAGGATATCGATGCAGAACCCTTTGCAGCACTTTTTAACGTTCATCCCCTCGTTGGTGGAATTGCTGCAAGGAAAACCCCAGGACCACAGGCCGTTAGTACTGGAAGACTTGTTTAACTCATTAACTATACTCTCCCTTCCACCTTTCCAAAGTTGAAGGTCAACAAAAGGAAGTGACTTCTCCAGGAGGCACAGCAGCAAGAGAAGAATGTGTTCTTAGCTGCAACCGTTATCATGACAATAGCTAATGCTTACTGAATAATTACTATATGCTAGATACTAAGCTAAATGATTTTTTTTTTTAATGTGTGGGGTTTTTTTCTTTCATTTGAAAGGCAGAATTACAGAGGGAAGACAGAGAAATGTTCTATCTGCTGGTTCACTGCCCACATGGCCACTATCCACTATGGCCAGAGTTGGGCTGGTCTGGGGAAGGAGCTTCTTTTGGATTTCCCATATACAGGGGCCCAAGCACACGTGCCATTCTCTGCTGCTTTCCAAGACCATTAGCAGGGAGCTGGCTCAGAAGTGGAGCAGCCAGGACACAAGCCAACACCCATGTGGGATGCCGGCTCCATAGATAGAGGACTAGCCTGATATGCCATTATGCTTGTTCTAAGTTACTAATTCTTATTTTTAAACATTTATGACACATAGAGCTTCATAAAGCCAGAGTTCAGTCATCTCATCTTCTACTCTGATAGCAAGACTTATTTAGACAATGCACATAGGTGGGCCAAGACGTCTTCAAGGGGCACACTTGACTGATGCTGGGACATCCCATTAGCTAAACTGCCATAAATATGATAGAAATGTGTCCTACCAACATCAAGTGAATGACATGCCCAGATATTTTTTCTTAGCATTTATGGTCCTGGAAATATATATCAAAACAGGGGCGGGTATCATAGCGTAGTAGTTAAGGTGCCAGTGGGGATGCCTGCATTTTAGTTAAACACGGCAATGAATCAAGTCTTTGGGTCCCTGCTACCTATTTGGGATACTTAGATGGGATGCCTGGCCCAGTCCCGACTGCTGCAGCCATCTGGGGAGTGAACCACTAAATGCAAGTACTCTCTTAAAATCCCCATCTCTGCCTTTTAAACCCATATAAAGAAATACAAGAACGTCCACAATAGAATTCCCTCTTCTGCTTCTTTGCCACTACATGTCAAGCATCAATGCCTCCTCCCCTTCTCTCTTCATCTCTGTCCCCATCACGGTCTCAGCCTCTTCCTTTGTCCTTCCACCACAAGTTCTTCATCCACCTGGTCACCACACCAGGATGGCTTAACCAGAAACTATGAATGTCCCTTCTTTCAGATCCAGGGCCAAAGGCATAAAGTAGCATTCTTTGGCACTACTGGAAACAGCCAGTCTCTGAGTTAATTATATCCCCAAGTCCTTGACTATGAGATGTATTTCTAGATACAGATGGTCCCTGATATATTTTCATATGCTGAGAACCTACTCTGTGCTGGACAACTACTCCCTGGGGACAAAGGACGCAAAAGACATTCCGCAAACGGGATAGTTCAATTTATCACGACAATTATGGGAGCACAGCTCAGCTTGTAATTGTGAACATCTGGTGGTTACTATTCCGTGTGTGTGACTTCATTACACTGATATCTGAGAAGCAGTCACAGTGTAGCCCCCTCCCCCTCAGTGTCTGCTCCCCATTACCACTCAATAATAATAATAATAGTAATAGTAATAACAGATGACCCATAAAATGGGCTTAGGAATAGAGATCCATTCAATTGCCTACGATTTCTCAGGGTGGCCACTGGAGGTAAGCATAGACACGCAAGTCAGACGGAGCTATGTCCAGCTGATTTGCTAGCACCTACCAACCAACCCACATGAACCTCATCACTTTCATAAGGTAAGAAAGTTTAACTTTCACTTTGCCGATTTGAAAGGCTGAATAAAATATCCAACGTTCTTCTCATGTAAGCACTTACATTTCCTCTGTTTCCCTCAAGAATTTGAGGATATTGGGATTTTACTGACGATATGTTCAACATACAGGCACATATTTGTTTTCCTCTCAAAAAACATCACTTCTAACAACTTAAAGCATTTCCCACCTGCCCTTTCTTGGTGTGCCTTAAAAGTGTCTATTTATTTAACCACACGATCTGCAAAGAGGCTAAAGCTAATGACCTTGTTGATAAAATTTTCCTCAGACCAAAATATGCCTTTGTAAAACATTTAACAATCATATACGTTCAGTAGATAGACCCCAGGTATTGATCTGAGAATTTGCATCTTGGCTAACAATCGCTAAGGTTGGAGTTTGAAATGTGGGAATAAAAGTAACCGTACATTCACTCTATGCTCATGCAACAAACCTTGGTGTGCTGTGCTCTGGATTCTCAACTGGGGACACAAAGATGTAACAGCCACACCCACTTACACTGAGGCTTTTTTCAGGATGAAAGACAAAGTATAAACCATAAAATTGGCAATCTGGAGAGACACAGGGGTTATCCCAGGTACTGGGAAGTAGAGAGAGCCAGCCTATGTTGAGGCAGGGGAGCCAAGTTGTCTTTTAAGGCAAAAAGAAGCTATCAGAAAAAAACTTAGAAAAGAAATATTGCCATCTGGACCCAGTATAATGGCACAATGACTAAATCCTCGCCTCGCATGTACCAGAATCCCAGATGGGAACCAGTTTGAGTCCTATTCCACTTCCCATCCTGCCCCTTGCTTGTGGCCTGGGAAAGCAGTAGAAGATTGCCCAAAGTCTTGGGACCCTGCACCCAACACTTTTAATATTAAAAGACCCAAAAGACCCAAAATATTAATAAAATATTTTTTTTTTTTAAAAAAGGAAACTGTCTAAGGAAAGGCTTCAGAGGGCTGAGGGCTGACTGACCACAGTGCGTGTCAGCTGGATCGGTGTTTGAGTCTTACGTCTTTCACTCATTAACTGGGTGGCTTCAGGCATGTTCTTTAACCTGCCTATAACTCAAATGAATCAACTGTACTGTGCCTAAGACACTCAGCTCATACTGCTGTTGGAAGTTAACGGATGTAAGTCTGGTGCATCTTCAGACAATCATAAACACGAGCCTGTGAATGCCTAACAGCCGTTACAACAGTATTCCCAGTGTAACATCTTACTGCTAAGTCACAGACACTGCATTACCAATGACTTACACGTCCAGCCCACGGCATCCCCGGCACTCACTTGATTTTGACAAACTTGCGGCACGGCACGGTGTTCCTCACACACGTCTCAGTCAGCGGGTCTATGTCCTCCACGATGACAAAGGGGGCCTCCTCCAGGGTGACGATGCTCAGGTGGTTGTCGTCAGGCTCGCAGTCAGAGAAGGACTTGTACCTGGGCCACACAGCATGCCTCAGGCTCAGGGTCTGGTTCTCCCACTTGCCCACCTGCAGCACAAACACAGAGACATACACGTGTTTGCTTTCTGGCGTGTCTGACTTCTAGAAAAGGCAGGTCCTTCCCCGTGGAGGGCACCCTAGAAGAAGTCGGTCCATCGCAAGGGCTCCTGCTCACGGGGTTAGGACAATCCGGGACTGACGAATAAACAGAGAGTGCAGCTGCAGTTCACGGCAGCTTCTCCACAGGGGAACTGACTGGGCATGTCTAGGAGTGACACCCAAGCCCGGGTGCTGGTGCTGGGTTCCTGCCACAGATGTCACGGAAACCTCACAGACTTCTCTCAAGGAAACTCGGCAAGCTCTGGGACTGAACCTTCAACTCTTGTCACCTACAGAGAGATGCCAAGAGGCCTGTGGAAAGTAGAACTGGAAGATAACTTTAGTCTGAAATCATTTATCTCCATTGCACTTAGAAGGCAAAGAAACAGAGGGCTCGTCTTTTTGGCTAGTTCACTCTGCAAAGGCCAAGGACGGGCCAGGCTGGGGTGAAGAGAACAACTTCATTTGAGGTCTCCCACATGGGTAGCAGGACACCAGTCATTTGGACCATCATTTACTGCTTTGCAGAGCACACAGTGGCGGGAAGCTGGGCTGGGAACAAAGGAGGCAGGTCTTGAACTACGCACACAAATCAGGGAGGTCGCTGTCCCAAGCAAGCGCTTCACTGTTGCACCAGCTGCCCACTGGGAGAAAATGATTCTGGCCCCCCAAATTTTGAAAACACATGCATAGGAGGGGGTCTTCAAAAAAGTTCATAGAAATGCACATTATTCTAATATGTTTTCCATATTGTTACCTTCATGTTTAAAAGGGGGGTATTAAGGGAGAAGGCCCACCCAATTTCCCACCCTCCCCAAGTCCCGGGTGTAGGGCATGCTCTGAGGTTCTTGCTCAAGTGGTTTTGATATTGCAACAGTTATGAATCGCTGTCAATCTTGCCGCTCCAAGCACTATGAGGTCTTTGAAAAATCCACTGATTGACATAGTCCATCATAGCTTAGATGGTTGGTTGACCCGTTCTGTCTTCTCTCTTTTCTTTGTTATGGTTCTGAGTCCAGCATTTAGATTAGGAAGATCTCCAAAGAAACTTCTTGTATGTGCTAACAAGTACAGGGCCTGGCACCGTCCATCGCTCCAATCAGCTGGTGGTTGCAATTCCTGGGTTGGTTCTGTTTTCACTCCCGTCTTCCACTGGAGCCAATGGGTGTTGCAGTCCAGTCTGGTTCTGCCCAGCACATACTTGGCCCTCACATAAACCAGCGGGAGCTGTAGCCTAGGTTGGAGCGACCCACAATAACCCCAACCAGGCCCACCCCCTACCCTGGTTTGCCAGTAAGTGTAGCAGTAATCCAGTCTGTCCCACATCCCATTCCACCCCAGCCGCTGTCTTAGTTTTATGTCCTCCCGTGGAAGTGGTAACCCAAGAGGGATGAGCCCACTATTTCCCTCCCAGGCCTCTCCCACTCCCAGATTCCAGTTGATGCTGCCCAAACAAACCTCGCCCACTTTAATTTTGTTTGCACCAGTAGGAATAATCCGCCCAGCCTGGCTTTTCCCTGATCTAGTCCACATGAGGCGCACAGGTGTGGTAGCTCTGCCTAGTCTGGTCTGCCCCCATCCCAGCCCATGCTCTCCTGCGGAAGTAGCTGTCCAGCAAAGGAACCCTCCCTTATTCCCCTGCCAGCTCTGCCCACTTCCTTGCTTGTTCTCAGGCTGGTTGGGCGCTGCGGTCCCTTCTGGTACAGGCAACCTCACCTCGGCATTCCATAATGTGCACTAGTCTTTGTTGCGACCGACCCTGGGTCGACCCACACTGGTGCCTGGATTTGCCAGTGGATGATGTGGACAGATTCAGCCTGGTCTTGCCCCCACGTCTGCCAACTGTATGCCAGTGGGTAGGTTTCCATGGCCTTTTCTGGGCTGTTTCCTATCATGTTTCTTGCGTTTACCTGCTGGGTCTGTGTCCTGCCAGAGGAGTTGCCCAGGCTCCTCCATCAGAACCTCTCCCAATGCCAGGTTTCACGCTTACCAGTGGGTCCATGAGCCAACCCTACTCAGTCCACCTCCTGTCATAGCAGGAACTGTGGCTTTTCCTGACTGGCCTTCAACCCAATCTGGTTCTTGCTGTTGGATGTTCCAGCCCAGCCATGGTTTGTCCATACCCACGTATGGCTCACACATGGCTCAGTAGGGGTTTGAGACCCTGCCTAGTCCATCCCACATCTGCCCTGGTCCTCCAGAACACCAGGGGGAGTCGGGGTCCGGCCCAGTTCGGTGCATCCAATCCCAGTCCACACTTGTGCCAAGGGAGACTACAACTGTTTCCAGATCAGAACGCAGCCCCCTTCCAGGCCACGCGCCTCTTGGTGGGAACCTCAGCCCAGCTAGGGTTGTCCCCTTTGCTCCCCAACCGGGTCCGTTCCCAGGCATAGATCACATGCCTGCCAATGGATGCTCTGACTCAGCTTGGCACAACCCCTCCCCTGTCCCGAACTCTGCCTTAGACACTGTGGCTTAGCGTCCCAGGCTCCCACAGACCAGCAGGTACAAGAGCCTAGCTCGGCATGACCTCTGCTCCCTCCTGGTTTCTAGTTTTACTTGTGGGCTAAGGTTTGCTCAGTCGTGCCTAATCTACTCTGTTCCATTACCAGTTGACACATTGGCCAACTGTTGGAGCTACTTGTGCAGGGCAAGCCCCAAGCCATAGCTTCTGCATGACTGGTATTTGGTGCTCAGAATTATTAGTGATTACAAGTTTTGCTAAGGAAGAGTTACTGCCTCTTTCAGGTCCAAGAAGCACAATGGGTTCAACCTGGAGCTAATTAAGCAGCAACTCAAAGAACCAAATCCCCAGAGCTCCCCAGCCGGGCGGCCAGCAGGCGGAGCCTGGCACCAATGGCGCACTGGCCGCCCGGGGAGGACGGCTCACCATGTGCCCATGGCGGCCGTCCGGGATCCAGGCATGAGACGCCCCGTCCTGAGACCCACCAGCTGCCAGGAGGCAGCTGGAGGTTTAAATAACCCAGGCCCAAGGTCGCGCCCCTCCCAAATCCCATTCACCGCCCCATGAAGGCGGCGGGTGGGCCCCGGACCTGCCCAGTCCCAGAGGCCTCCCCCCTCGGTCTACTCACCCCGAAGGAAGCGGCCCCCGAAACCCAGCAGGCCCGGGGAGGACGGCTCACCATGTGCCCATGGCGGCCGTCCGGGATCCAGGCATGAGACGCCCCGTCCTGAGACCCACCAGCTGCCAGGAGGCAGCTGGAGGTTTAAATAACCCAGGCCCAAGGTCGCGCCCCTCCGAAATCCCATTCACCGCCCCATGAAGGCGGCGGGTGGGCCCCGGACCTGCCCAGTCCCAGAGGCCTCCCCCCCTCGGTCTACTCACCCCGAAGGAAGCGGCCCCCGAAACCCAGCAGGCCCGGGGAGGACGGCTCACCATGTGCCCATGGCGGCCGTCCGGGATCCAGGCATGAGACGCCCCGTCCTGAGACCCACCAGCTGCCAGGAGGCAGCTGGAGGTTTAAATAACCCAGGCCCAAGGTCGCGCCCCTCCGAAATCCCATTCACCGCCCCATGAAGGCGGCGGGTGGGCCCCGGACCTGCCCAGTCCCAGAGGCCTCCCCCCCTCGGTCTACTCACCCCGAAGGAAGCGGCCCCCGAAACCCAGCAGGCCCGGGGAGGACGGCTCACCATGTGCCCATGGCGGCCGTCCGGGATCCAGGCATGAGACGCCCCGTCCTGAGACCCACCAGCTGCCAGGAGGCAGCTGGAGGTTTAAATAACCCAGGCCCAAGGTCGCGCCCCTCCGAAATCCCATTCACCGCCCCATGAAGGCGGCGGGTGGGCCCCGGACCTGCCCAGTCCCAGAGGCCTCCCCCCCTCGGTCTACTCACCCCGAAGGAAGCGGCCCCCGAAACCCAGCAGGCCCGGGGAGGACGGCTCACCATGTGCCCATGGCGGCCGTCCGGGATCCAGGCATGAGACGCCCCGTCCTGAGACCCACCAGCTGCCAGGAGGCAGCTGGAGGTTTAAATAACCCAGGCCCAAGGTCGCGCCCCTCCGAAATCCCATTCACCGCCCCATGAAGGCGGCGGGTGGGCCCCGGACCTGCCCAGTCCCAGAGGCCTCCCCCCCTCGGTCTACTCACCCCGAAGGAAGCGGCCCCCGAAACCCAGCAGGCCCGGGGAGGACGGCTCACCATGTGCCCATGGCGGCCGTCCGGGATCCAGGCATGAGACGCCCCGTCCTGAGACCCACCAGCTGCCAGGAGGCAGCTGGAGGTTTAAATAACCCAGGCCCAAGGTCGCGCCCCTCCGAAATCCCATTCACCGCCCCATGAAGGCGGCGGGTGGGCCCCGGACCTGCCCAGTCCCAGAGGCCTCCCCCCCTCGGTCTACTCACCCCGAAGGAAGCGGCCCCCGAAACCCAGCAGGCCCGGGGAGGACGGCTCACCATGTGCCCATGGCGGCCGTCCGGGATCCAGGCATGAGACGCCCCGTCCTGAGACCCACCAGCTGCCAGGAGGCAGCTGGAGGTTTAAATAACCCAGGCCCAAGGTCGCGCCCCTCCGAAATCCCATTCACCGCCCCATGAAGGCGGCGGGTGGGCCCCGGACCTGCCCAGTCCCAGAGGCCTCCCCCCCTCGGTCTACTCACCCCGAAGGAAGCGGCCCCCGAAACCCAGCAGGCCCGGGGAGGACGGCTCACCATGTGCCCATGGCGGCCGTCCGGGATCCAGGCATGAGACGCCCCGTCCTGAGACCCACCAGCTGCCAGGAGGCAGCTGGAGGTTTAAATAACCCAGGCCCAAGGTCGCGCCCCTCCCAAATCCCATTCACCGCCCCATGAAGGCGGCGGGTGGGCCCCGGACCTGCCCAGTCCCAGAGGCCTCCCCCCCTCGGTCTACTCACCCCGAAGGAAGCGGCCCCCGAAACCCAGCAGGCCCGGGGAGGACGGCTCACCATGTGCCCATGGCGGCCGTCCGGGATCCAGGCATGAGACGCCCCGTCCTGAGACCCACCAGCTGCCAGGAGGCAGCTGGAGGTTTAAATAACCCAGGCCCAAGGTCGCGCCCCTCCGAAATCCCATTCACCGCCCCATGAAGGCGGCGGGTGGGCCCCGGACCTGCCCAGTCCCAGAGGCCTCCCCCCCTCGGTCTACTCACCCCGAAGGAAGCGGCCCCCGAAACCCAGCAGGCCCGGGGAGGACGGCTCACCATGTGCCCATGGCGGCCGTCCGGGATCCAGGCATGAGACGCCCCGTCCTGAGACCCACCAGCTGCCAGGAGGCAGCTGGAGGTTTAAATAACCCAGGCCCAAGGTCGCGCCCCTCCGAAATCCCATTCACCGCCCCATGAAGGCGGCGGGTGGGCCCCGGACCTGCCCAGTCCCAGAGGCCTCCCCCCCTCGGTCTACTCACCCCGAAGGAAGCGGCCCCCGAAACCCAGCAGGCCCGGGGAGGACGGCTCACCATGTGCCCATGGCGGCCGTCCGGGATCCAGGCATGAGACGCCCCGTCCTGAGACCCACCAGCTGCCAGGAGGCAGCTGGAGGTTTAAATAACCCAGGCCCAAGGTCGCGCCCCTCCGAAATCCCATTCACCGCCCCATGAAGGCGGCGGGTGGGCCCCGGACCTGCCCAGTCCCAGAGGCCTCCCCCCCTCGGTCTACTCACCCCGAAGGAAGCGGCCCCCGAAACCCAGCAGGCCCGGGGAGGACGGCTCACCATGTGCCCATGGCGGCCGTCCGGGATCCAGGCATGAGACGCCCCGTCCTGAGACCCACCAGCTGCCAGGAGGCAGCTGGAGGTTTAAATAACCCAGGCCCAAGGTCGCGCCCCTCCGAAATCCCATTCACCGCCCCATGAAGGCGGCGGGTGGGCCCCGGACCTGCCCAGTCCCAGAGGCCTCCCCCCCTCGGTCTACTCACCCCGAAGGAAGCGGCCCCCGAAACCCAGCAGGCCCGGGGAGGACGGCTCACCATGTGCCCATGGCGGCCGTCCGGGATCCAGGCATGAGACGCCCCGTCCTGAGACCCACCAGCTGCCAGGAGGCAGCTGGAGGTTTAAATAACCCAGGCCCAAGGTCGCGCCCCTCCGAAATCCCATTCACTGCCCCATGAAGGCGGCGGGTGGGCCCCGGACCTGCCCAGTCCCAGAGGCCTCCCCCCTCGGTCTACTCACCCCGAAGGAAGCGGCCCCCGAAACCCAGCAGGCCCGGGGAGGACGGCTCACCATGTGCCCATGGCGGCCGTCCGGGATCCAGGCATGAGACGCCCCGTCCTGAGACCCACCAGCTGCCAGGAGGCAGCTGGAGGTTTAAATAACCCAGGCCCAAGGTCGCGCCCCTCCCAAATCCCATTCACCGCCCCATGAAGGCGGCGGGTGGGCCCCGGACCTGCCCAGTCCCAGAGGCCTCAACCCCTCGGTCTACTCACCCCGAAGGAAGCGGCCCCCGAAACCCAGCAGGCCCGGGGAGGACGGCTCACCATGTGCCCATGGCGGCCGTCCGGGATCCAGGCATGAGACGCCCCGTCCTGAGACCCACCAGCTGCCAGGAGGCAGCTGGAGGTTTAAATAACCCAGGCCCAAGGTCGCGCCCCTCCCAAATCCCATTCACCGCCCCATGAAGGCGGCGGGTGGGCCCCGGACCTGCCCAGTCCCAGAGGCCTCAACCCCTCGGTCTACTCACCCCGAAGGAAGCGGCCCCCGAAACCCAGCAGGCCCGGGGAGGATGGCTCACCATGTGCCCATGGCGGCCGTCCGGGATCCAGGCATGAGACGCCCCGTCCTGAGACCCACCCGAAATGCACATTATTAAAAAACTACATGTAGAACTTCTTTTTAAATCTGCACCAAAACAAACCTACCTTCGAATCCTATTTTCCACAAACTATTCGCTGAATCTTCATTCTAACTGATATACTCTAGGCACATTCTTAATGATTAAGAGTTTTGTTTTGCCAGCTGCAAGATGGTCACACTTCCATCTTCTTCCTAAGCATGTTATGAAAATTAAACAAGGCACTGCAAGAGAAAGCAAGGCATAGTGACTGGCCTTTTCTCTTTCCCTTAAGTGTAAGATGGAACAGAGAAAGCTGAAAAGGCTCTAAGAAAATGAAAAGCAGGAAAGGAAAAGGGGGGAGAGGAGCAAAAAGGAGATTAGAACTGGAGGAAGAGACCACGGGAGCAGGACAGAGCGGGGTGAGGGAATTAGCATCATTTCAACCCCACGCAGGGTTTTATTTCAGCTGCAAATTAAGGTGAACTTTCATTAATCCAGCGCAGGATGGAGACTGTCCCTGCTTAGTGTACATCAAGACCTGTCAAAATAGAATCGATTGTATTCCCTCGGAGCAGCAGTCAGCACCGTAGTGAAATCCAATTGAAGGCTGTTGTGAGCCTTCATGTTACCTGACAGCTCCTTGGCACAGCGTGCACATACCAGGAGGAAGATGCCCCCTGCCCTGCACCTTCTCCATCCTCCTCCTCCCACACAGGATTGTGGGACACCGCAGGCCAGCGCTGTGTGTGTTCCACCAACCACAGGGAGAAGCACCTTGTCTGAAAAGCCGAGTAAGGACAGGCCCGTCTGTGTGGATTTAACCTGTCACCTCTCCTCTGCTGACACGGTAACATCGCTCTGCTAGGGCTGCAAACCTGGTCTACCCTGCTTGCTGGGACCCCGAAGGCCCCAGGGGCAACAGGAGTGCAAGCAAAGAACCTCTGGTGACGTCATCAACTGTATCACAGGATTTCTTGGCACAAGCTCCTGCGCAAGCCAGTCTCGGTGGGGAGAAGGAGGGGGTCCCAGGCACAGGCATTGCCAGAGTTGCCAGAGTGCTGTAACTTCACACATTGTTTAGCCTGCTCTACCCCTTCCTGGCATGTTGAGCAAATCCCAATAGGACAGCCAAGGTGGACAAGGTCAAGCTGTGGGTTGAGAAGCTGACCTGAAGCTGATGCTGTTGTGCAAACCATGTCCTGGCTCCTTCTCTGACCCTGACAGGTGTCGCCATACCCCATTCCCAAACCCCCATCTACAGAACTTCATGAGCCAGACACTTCTTGCTTCCTCCCTCCTTCCTATGTACAAGAATCCCATACTTGTGGGCAGGTTTAGCAGAGACCCCGGGGTCCTTAAATTCTCATCCCGCAGCTGTGAGTTGCCGAGTATGACACTTGACACTGAGGATACCATAATGGAAGTTAGGGAGCTTTTGCTTGTGTGGAATTCATATGCTAGTGAAGAATATACAGGAAACAAATAATCACTATACCAACTGGAAAGAAGAAACAAAATATGGGTCTAAGAGAAACTATAGGAGAAAAGAAACCACAGCAGGTTTCTGGGAGGGGGTGGCATTTCGGCTGAGGACAGAAGCCCAGGATGAAGCAGAACAGAGCAGGTGTTTGATCAGGGGTTCAGAGGAACAGAGAGGTCACCAGACAGACGGGGACCAGGTAGTACATGGTCATAGGATCTTTTGGGAAAAAACTAGGATTTAGAAGTTTTCTGCAGATTATTGCTATCTGCCCCTCTTTCCCCAACCTAAATTTACACCCTGAAGCCCCAGCACAATGGTATGTAATGTGGTCCTCCCAAGCAGCAATGTAACCACTGTGTCAAATGCCCACCCCAGGACATCTTTAACTTACGCAAAAGTAGAATAGTATCATGAACCTCCTTATTGCCAGTACTCAGCTGTGCAAGGTGCACAGCTTCCAAGTCAGGGCCTGGCATGTGGAGAGACCTAATGAATAGTTGTGGCTAGAATAAGTGAATATTGAGTCTGAACTCTTCTTAAGTGCCCGTGAGCAAGAAGATGCCAACAGAATGATCCAGTGTCCACGTGGGCTTCAGTTATAGAATCTTGTACCCTAAACAACAAGTTCAAGACCCTGTATTTCCTCTCTTGCCCTTTCTTTGGCTTCAACCTCCTAGGCTCAGAGCCATGGAGGGCAGCTAGGGGACTAGCCTCTGGAGTACCATTCTCCACTGAGAGCAAACAACACTGACACCATTTAAAAAGGGACTCTAGCCACTCAGCAGGTCCACGGAGAAAACAAGACAGGACATAGTGAGCTCTGCACTAAGGGCCAGGCAGCCACAGATTCCACAGTCGTTAAACGGGCATCCGCTGTGCATACGCCAAGCACCCCTTTTTAAAGCAGCTATGTCCAAAGCAGAACAGAGGAAGCCAATGCTCTCTGAAGGCAGTGCTCTGTCTGTTCCCGCATTCGGCTCAAAGGCAATGCTCTTTTTCTCTAACCTGGAGCTTCTTCTCGCTCACACTTCTTTCCATGATGGTGCTAACCACACCCAGCTGTCTGTACCTTCAGACCAGCAGTAGCGTCTGCATGCTAGGTCAAAGAGGGAGTCCATGCCAGGGCCACACCAGCTTCCCTCCAGCAGCATTCCCTTGGGACCCAAAGGGCTCAGCTTTATCATGCAGAGCAATTAGCACTGTCTCATCCAGAGTCTCTGAGTCAAAACCCAGGGGCACGGTGAGAATAGGCACCCCGACATGTTCTGCCTTCCTCCCCAGACCCACCAGCTCAGTCTAATTATAGGACAACTATCAGAAAACAACAACAACAACCACCTTCGTTTTTTTTTTTCAGTTTCTAGAAAATATCTCACCAGCACTTCTCAAAAGTACCAACATTATCAAACCAAGAAAATCCAAGAAACTGGTGCATCCCAGGGAGACCAAGGAGATGATTAAAAATTCTATGATGTCTTGCATCAGACACTAGCATGGAAAAAGAAAAAAAAAAGAGGGAAGATTAGATGAAAAAAATAAAGAAATCCAAACATAACCTGGGGTTAGTTAGTAATAATGTGTCAGTTGGTCCATTAAGTGTGGTAAATATGCCATAACAGGCCAATATCAGATGCTAATAATGGGAGAAACCAGGCGTGAAGCAAATAAGAATTCATAGCATGAATTTTTCTTTAAACATAAAACTACTTGAAACTAAAAAGTTCATTCAAAGCAGGTATTTTTTTGTTTGTTTGTTTGCAAACAACAAATATACTTTCAGAGAGAGGGAGGCAGAGAGAGAGAGAGCAGAAGAATTGGTAAGAACGTGAAGCTTGGAGCCTGCCACGCCCGGTCTACCATTAACCAGCTGTGGGATGATGATAACTTGCAGGATTGCTGAGGGGACAAAACTAGCTACCGTCTGTAGAGCACACGAGGAATGTTCAATCCCGTACTGTGTGTTGCCACTTGATATTTAAGTCAACGGAAAGGGAAACTTAGAGGTGAGGTCAGGCCAGCTCACGTTTCAATTCCATAAAAGCAGTACTTCTTGATACTTGTCTTTGGCTGTCTGGCCCGCCTATCATCTACTTCCCAGGCTGGTTTATTTATTTATTTATTTTAAGTTCCAATCTATTGATTTTTCTCTTCAAGAGGTATCAGCGACCAATTTCAAAAACAGGCACATATCTTTTATCTGGCCAGTTTAGCTACTCTGACGCAATGATTGGCTCAGAAATGTCCATGTGATATAATCTGGTCCAATGAGAGCTTTCCCCAGTTCTATCAGGCAAGGACAGCACAGAGCAATCTATCATGGAATCAAAGTTAGCAACAAAGAGGTGATGGTATTGCTTGGGTTCTTATAGCTCTAAAACTGGTATTCGCTGGGTAGTTACATTAGGGACATCCTAAGTTCTATTTTAATCCTTAAGAATTCCTATATGCAAGAGAAAGGCTTTATCGCTAACATGAATATTTTCATAGTTAAAAATAGTCCTCATCTCACCTGAATAAGTTGTGTGGGAAGAGAAAATAAATTTTACCTTCAAAATAAATCAAAATTTTGTACTCAACCTTTGAGCATTTTCAGAAAATACACTAAAGTTTTGAGGACAAAGTAAAATAATTGACCTCTGGTGGAGAAAAGTGATTTTGGTAAAAAGAAATACAGGAAGGGGAAATTAACTTTGTAATGATTTTTTTTTAAATCCATCCTTATTAAGAAAATTCAAATACAGTGCTTTCAGGAAGCTGATTGCTGCTCAGTCCCTAGAAAGCAGAGGGAGAAAGGGCATTGATTACTTATCAAAATGTTCAGCCCATATTTTCTCAGAGCACAAATGATTTCCTCTCCGGCGAATGCATGCATCAAGTTAACGTCCACCCCTTCGTGTCTGGATAAATACAGAGAGGGTCACACAGTTTGCAAGAGGCCAGAAAAGAATTAGGTTAATAGATGTCTGCAGCTCTTCTTTCAAAGAGATGGGAGTGTTTGATCGTATTTGATCTATTTATGAGATGCTTACAAGAGACAATTAACATACCTCATAACTGGTCTCCCAGTCTCCAAAGCCACCCCTTAAACACATATGCTAACACCAAAATCAGTTTGAACCCCTCGTTCAAACCCTTCTACGACTTGGAGTCTGCAGAGACCAAACCAGTTTCTCCTTTGCTGAAGACCCCTCAGTATTATAAGCACCATCAACCTCATTCTCACTCTCTCTTATTCTCTTACCCACCTTATACACTATTTTGCCTAGAATTCCTCTTCTTATCATCTCCACCTACTGATGTTCTGCCCATCTTTTTTTTCCAGACTAAGATCAATTTTCCTATGGCGTCTGTTTCATTTCTGTATTTTCCATATGTCCTAGAGCTATGGAAACTCAGCACACTTGCTTTTGGTGCTTTACTGTGTTCCGGGCACAGCAGGTGTCCCTGGAGCTTCAAGAGTGAGGAGACCCCAGAGAGGTCTGTACTGATGCTCAAAGCTCTCAGCCTGGTCTAAGAGGAAAAGTTCAACTTCAACAGCAACCCAGTGAGATGAGTGCCATGCTGTAGAGACGCCCGGGATGCTACTGAAGGAGACAGCCTCACACCCTGGAGGCGACTTCCAAATACAAAGCAGGCCAAGAGAGTTGACGCTCATGTTGGTAAGGTGGTTACCTCTATCCCGTGGGCAACGGAAACATGTAGGAGGTAGAGACTGGCGGAAAATTTTTAATGCGGGGGTTGGAAGACGTCTACTAGAACGTTCAAACGTGGGACAGAGAAAAGGATTGTGGCTGAAAGATCAAATGTAGAGCATTGCCAAGGGGCAGCTGCATGAACGTGGACGGTGGGGGGCAGAGGGGCGTGGTGGCACAAACTCAAGAGCTCTCTGAGTGACAGCATCAACAGAACTGAGAGATTGGCTGCACACAGACAGGTGGTGAAGGCCCTGTTTGCCCAGAATTCCCGCTCTATGGAATATACCACCTCTTCAGGCTGTCACTGCTTTATCATCCTCATTGGTTGTAGTACCGTATTCACCCACAAGCTAGTTTAGCAAATATTTGGTGAATTGAACTTGAGGCTGACTGGGGTGTAGCTATTAGCTCCAGGTTTTCCTTCGAATGACAGAGTTAGAAGAGGAAAGCTGCCTATTAACCCAGCTCCCATCCTTACAGACAAAACAACAGGGATTGCAAAATCAGAAAACCAGAGAGGACATTTATTAAAGCCGACACAGGAAACTGAGTTCACACGGTCTGCACTGCAGTGTGGCTGAGCCTCATTCGCTTCGTGGATGATTTCATAATCAAGGGGAAAACTAGCATTAAAACAAGCATTTCATGTGTGAAAAACATTAGAGAACATTATACTCCAGAAAATAAGCAGTGGTGTACTCCCGAGCTGGAGAGAATATAAGCAATTAACCCTTCCTAGAGATGACAGTTCAGGAGGAAAAACAAAGCAATAGGAGGACAATTTCTTTCCACCTGGAATGAAGAGTGTTTGGTAAGACACGAGATAAATGGCCATGAAGAAAATTTAAAACGATTTAATGTCCGTATTTAACATAAGCAGTATCATCGATTAGCATCATTTCCATGCCTCAGTGTGCACGGCTGACATGCAAACAAGCTGATGACAGGTTTACACACAAGTAATCCTGTGCCTTGATTTTCTGCTTGTAACCCAAAACAGAGCTGAATTTGCGATCAGACTTCCGGAAATCACAACCAAGATGTCTGAGTCACTGTGGTGACTTGACGTGAAGTTCAAGTGTACTTATCCGGAGTTCTCTGCAGGTGACTTCAGTCAATTTTTTTTTTAATTCCTGACTTAAAGTTTATCCAACACACTTAGTCTGCTGAAACCAAACATTAATTTGGAACTCAGTTTTCTCCTGTGTGCTGTATGTGAACAATTTTTGTTTTTAAAAATGCTGAACACAAACCAAGCCTCTTCGCCTTTGACATAATGGGGCTTCGGATGGCTACTGGCAGAGTGGAACCCAGAACTGCTTTCCACAGCCAGCAGTGACGTTCCGGCTTCCTCTCAACATGCTATTTCCAACACAGGGGTGGAAGATGGTGGGAAGAGGAGACACTGGTGCCAAGGAGAGCTTCTACCCTTTGTCTGAGTCAGAGTGCTGGCTGCTGGGCCCCTGCCAAATCTGGACGAGGAGGTCTGGGGGATGATGGGGTCTCCGATTCTGCCTTTGCAACCAGCATCTCAGATGGTTTTTCCTCTGGGTGTTCCAGGAACCCCATTTTAAAAAGTGCCAGGGGATTATGCCTACAGGGTACAGGCAGGATTAAATGCAGCATAAGAAGAAAATGGAGATCTTGCTTCTTGGGTTACTTACGTAACCAGTGGCAATTGCCAGCAGACTTAAATGAGTTTAATCAGCTATTAGAGACTTAATTAAATTCCTCTCAGTTGAAATTTCAGAATTGCCTAATTGTCACACAGCTCACACTGGGGCAGTTGTTTTATTTATTTATTTTTTTCTCCCTTCCTAACATAGCTGTTCTCAGGACAAGCTAGTATTTTTATGGACAATGCTGTCAACTGCCTTGAACCCAGCACTGATCTAGTAGCTCACGGTGATGTGTTTGGAACTTTTTCATATGCAGTCTGCATATCTGCTCTTTTCTCTTGAAGGCCCAGCCAACCAGAGAGGGGCTTACTGCTTCTTCGCATTCAAATGTAACAGTGCAAGTCTTCAGAGAGAGGAGCTGCCACTTTCCTCTGGAGTTCAGCCACCATACCTCTGCTCCCAGTTCCCCGCAGATGGCTCAAACACTCATTTCTTTGGTTGATGTGGATCTTTGTATGCTCTTGAAAGTGATGCGTTCTGTTAATTAGCTAAACGGTCAGTAGTATTTCCCTTTTCTGATTTCACATTGACATGGCATAACATCAGAGACTTGAGAAACAAAAGGAGCTCTTTCATAATCATTTTTTTTTTTTTAGAACACACTCTCAGGAGTCCTTCATTGCGTAACTTCTCCATCAGTTGGCCCTCTGTGGGCTATAAAAATAAGCATTAAATAATTAATAAACAGGATCACCCCAGCAGAATGATCTCACTTTCACAATCTTCTGAAGAAGAGGATAATCATTATTATCATCATTGTAGAGATCCAGGAAACCAGAAATGGGACTCGACCAAAATCAAACACAAAGCGAGGGGCGCAGGAATCTGAGCTCAGGCCCTCAGACGTCAGAGCCTGCGCCATTGACACTGTCTGATATTCCCAAGGTTGCCATCCTCCCTGCTGTGGGAAACATAAACAGTGCGCTTTGCTGTGGGAATATTCCATGGATCAGCTGGAAAGAGAGTAATTAGCCCCCTGCAGCAGACAGAGTGATGCCCTGGGAGTTGGGACACCTGGCGTCTGGCTCCCAACATGCAGAGCCTTTCTCCTTTGTGGAAGGGTGGAGTTTTATTCCTGGTGGGATACAGGAGAGGGGGTGAGAGAAGCCAGAGGTGGTCTTGAGGTTTTGCTCTCATTGACTGGCAGCTGCGTTTTCCTCATTCTGCCTATGAACTGATTCTTCTTGGAGACCTTGGGTTTCCGCAGAGGTGAAGCATCTCCAACCGCAGAGCTGCAAGGGCCTCTGTGCCTGGTAGGTCTGGGGTTGAAGTCCACAAACATGCAAAAGGTGATTATGATAACAGACAAAACGTGGAAATCCACTGCACCGATGTGAACTGTGTGACATTGGGGAATGTGGGGGGGTTCAGCCCAGAGGAATGTAATTAAGGCTTTATCGGCTGATTTGGCTTCTTTGCCTCGGTGGTGATCTCTGTCCATTGCATAAGGGCTCGGAGGGGAGGAGCCCCTCCTATCAGGCTGTATTTGATGCTGACAGTCAGGGCAACACAATTCTTTCCCTGGTTGTGGTGTCTGCTCTTGCCGAACCCCAAACACAAACTCGGCTGACCTCCTTAGGCGGCTGCTGCTTTGGGAAAGAAACTCCAGATGCATAAAGGTTTGCCCAACACAGTTCAGAGGGGATGTGAAGGAAAAGGGAATGATCACAAACCTCAGGACTGGCAGGGGCTCGGGGAGGAGCGCAGGGGGTTAACTGCCAGAAATCGAGTGAGTACTTGACCCAAGCTCCGTCCTCCCTAACAGGAACTGTGATAACTGTGATTATTTTTAATATCTGCACAAGGACAATTTAGAAATACAACAAAGGCTTTCTTTTGACCTTCTCCTGTTCTTTCCCTGGGTAAATTTCAGAGATCAGTGTAGCTTTCCATTGTAGAATAGACGAAATGCCATTTGCAATCTGGCAGAGTAAATAACTCTTGCGGGGGGGGGGGGCGGGATGGGGGAGGGCAATATTTACCTGAAGCACCTTTAGCAAGCTCCTGCTCCTCAGGCAAGGCTACCAGTTAGAAACTGGTCAAGAGAGGCATCTGCAGGCCCCACGCTGAGATGAATTGGCTTTGCATTAATGCTCACTAGCCAGAAAGTCGGGGTGAGCCTCACCCCAACACAGACAGAGCACTGACTACTCTGGCTCTTCCTATCGCTCAGTAACAGTTTTTTTTTAATATGAAATCCTTGAAACCTGACAAAATTTTGGCCTGAGTATGTAACAGTTTATAAAAAAAGAGATAAGTTCCAGGTAATTAAATTGCAGGCTAAGGAAGCAGAAAGCTTCGATGCATCAAATCTGACTTGAGGGATGTAACAGGCCAAAGGCTGATGGATTTCCTCACTCAGCATTATGTAAAAAAAGCCAATTCCATTTGGATCCTGGTCCTGAACACTCAAAGGTAACCTCATTGGTGGTGTCTGCAGAGTTTTAAAATAAAGTTATAGGGCCTGGGGGTATTGATCATTTGGAAAAGCATTTCATTCTCTCGCCCACAAAGTTATTGGTTGGTCTGAGTTGAAGCATTTGAGACTTGGTGTCGGGTCACCAGTGGGCATTTGTTTTGGATCTGGGGAAAAAGAATAAATTGACATCTCTGAGATGAATGTCCACTTCCTTACAAATGAAAAGGAGAGCCAGGGGTTGATGCCTGAGGCCCTGCTATTGATTGTGGGGAGGGGAAAACGCCAACGTAAGCCCTTGCGCAGGGTGAGGTCCATTGACTTGATTAAAGGTACAGTGACTGGAACCTCGCTTCTTCTTAGATAAAATGGAATTTTTCACAATAATTTCTCTTTGCTCAGTTCTGGCCCCAAACTATTTTTTACACCAGGCTTGGCTGAGTCCTAAGCTATTTCAGTAAGAGGATCCTTTGAATGCTAAAGCCAACAGGAAACTTAATGGTGAGGAAATGGTAATAAGCTTAACCACAGCTTTGGCAGTGACAGTTAGGTGTGGGGGGTGGAGAGGGGAAGGGATGGGCTTTGGGGAGGCAGTGATTCTACTGTGATGGGCGTTTGTAGTCAAGCCTAAGCAACCTTCAAATGTCAAACCAATTTCCCTTAAACCAATTATCCTCATCTCTGCCATTAATCAGTCCAGAGTGCTATAGAATTACTGGGAGGAGATAAGAATCCTAGAGACCCATTGGCAGCTACTCAGCATTGTTTCTCCTGCTGGATTTTGTTGGCAAACCCTGCACTTGGAGTCGCAAGACTCAAGTTCAAGTTCACTTACAATGCTTATGAAATATGTCACCTTAGCTAAGGCAAAACTTGTCAGATCCATACAGCTGATAGTCAAAGGCAGAATTCCAAGAAGATTCTTGAGAATCACAATCAGTAAACAAAGCTGTGCTGTAGACCTTGTCACTTAGTAAAGGATTTCGTTGATTCAACAAAGGTTGACTGAGTGTCTATTCTGTGCCATAAACTGTTCCAACGTTGGCAACACAGCAGTGAATGAACGCTAACCCTGGAGTCAACAAGTACACTCCTGGCCAAGTGCAAACTTTTATCTACAGCTCACAAGAATGCATCTGCTATTTCATTTTTATTTATTTGAAATATTCATATTTATTTATTTGAAAGGCAGACTGAGAGAGAGGGAGAGAGAGACCTTCCATCTACTGTGTCACTCCCCAAATACCCACAACAGCCAGGGCTGAACCATGCCAAATCCAGGCTTCTGGAACTTCATTCTGGTCTCTCATGTGTGCGCCAGAAATTCAAGCACTCGACTCATCATCTGCTGGCCCGACTGATGCATTAGCAGGAAGCTGGATAAGAAGCAGAGGCAGGACTTTGTTCTGGACACCCTGATGTGGGGTGAAGGCATCCCAAGTGCTGGCAAAATCTGTTGAGTCACAACATTTGCCCCCTCGACGTTCCATTTTTAAACAATTGGAAAGGAGGTAGATGTTTGGTACACTGGTGAAGATGCCGCTTGAATCACTTGCATCCCCTATTAGAACCATAAGTTCGAATCCTGGATCCACTTCCAATTCTAGCTTCTGGCTAATGCATCAGGCTCAGTAGTTGGATCTCTGACACCCAAATGGGAGACCTTGGATGAGAGTCAAATTCTTGGCTTCATGTGACCCAGCCCTGGCTGTTTTTGAGGAGAGAACCAATGGATTGACAAATCTCTCTCTCTCTCTTTCTGTATTGCTGCGCTTAAAATGAATAAAAATAAATTTCTAAATAGCTGGGGGAAGTGAAGTAATATTTATGACACATGAAAACTATGAGTGTCAAATCTGAGTGTCTAGAAATAATATTTGATTGGAACACAGCCATGCTCGTTTCCGTGTATATCCTCTATGTTTGCTTTCACACCAAAACAGCAAAATTGAGTACTTGCTATGGAGACAGTATGGCCTGCAAAGCCTAAAATATTTACTAAGTGGTCGGTCCTTTATGTGAGAAGTTTGCCAATCTCCTATTCTTTACAGAACCTACCCACAAGGAAGTGAAAGAAAGTAAAATACCATCAAAATGAATTATACAATAAAATAGAAAATAGCCACGAATCAAAAGTGAAATAAATGCGTTAGACAGCAGATTTAAAGTAAAGAGGAAGAACTTTGGAAAGGAGTGACATTCAAGGGCACTTAGGAACCTGCAAAGGAGTTGGACAAGCAGAGTGGAGAGAAAGGACTTGTGGGTACAGAGAACAGTGCAGATAAAAGCTTAGAAGTTGTTCTTAAGGGACATGAACTAGGAATTTGTCCAAACTAGATGAGACACACAATATATAGCGGAGCAGAGAGAGAAAAAGCAATCAAAGAATATGTGGAGACAAGATTACAGAAGCTCTTGGATGTGCAGCTAAGATCCCTATATGCACATTGGAATTTGCTGTACTCGTACTCAAATTGGCAATTAGCATTAGGAGCTCTTAATGGCTGGCTCAACATTTTGCGGTAATGTTGGTGATGTCATCCATGTATAACTGTATGTATCCCTCCCTATAGTTTTGGAATTGTCTTCTAAGCAAATGAGTATGTCATTTCTCCTCATAAATACATTCATACTTATCAGATTACCTTGATAAAATTGGAGATCTCTTAAGAAAAGATGCAGAGAAACAAAGGTGAGACATGGTGAGAGAGAGAGGTTTCACCCTCTGGTTCAGTCCTCAAAGGCTCAGGACAGTGGGGTTGGATGGGGTCGAAAGGCTGAAGCCAGGAGTCAGTCACTGAACTGGAATCTCCATGTGGGTGGCAGGAACTGACGCACTTGATTCCTCATCACTGTCAGCCAGGGTTTGCATTAGCAGGAAGCTGGAGCCAGGAATCCAAACGAGGTACTTTGACAAGAGAGGCGGGCGCCTTTCGCTGCTAAGCTCAACACCCACCCTGCGAAGGTCAAGTTTTTTTTTTTTCTTTGTATTATGCCTTCATTGCCTACTTTTAGTCCATTCCAGTTACCCCCTGCCATGGAGGAAACACTCTTACAAATGCTTGATTTTGTGTCGTCTAAATTCAGAATCTCTACAGCTCTCAGCTGGGCATTTTGCCTTTCTTGACATCACTTTGGCCCTTGGACCCGTGACCCCTCTCTTCTCCCTATGGGTTTATTGGTTCAAGTCTTCTGCTTCTTTCTCCTTCCCAGCTAGGCCTCCTTATCTGTCACATCCACAGATATTTTCTTTCTGCCACCCCCGATTCTGAGTCAATCCAAACGCGTCCTCACCTGGAAGCCACTGCGCGCACAGGTGGAGAACATCACACAGCCACACAGATGAATGCCAGTTCAAATTTAAGGACTCCCTCTCTGGTTGAAAATCTTGCTCTTTTCCTAATTGCATCTCTCCTATCCCCTAGGAACTATTTCAGACCTTCACACCTGCCCACAAGGCTGCAATGCTGCCAGCTCCATCTTCACTTCCAGTTGATGCATCTGACTCTTATTTTGGATCCATGGGCAACCCACGTAGCACACGAACGTACCTGCCTCTGCACGTAGATCTCTTCCCTCCCCTTCAGTCATCAGAGACCTCTCACTCCTCTAGCCTGACACTGTTGCTGCGGCCTGGGCTCTGCATCTGTCTTTTTCTGTCCCCACCTCTCCCATAAACCTGGCCTCCCTCAGATCTGTCTCCAGGAGCTTTCTTTTCACTGAAGTCGTTGGGTACAGCGTGCAAATGTTTGCTCCCTACCTTTGACAGTGAGGGCCATGCCTGACCTTACGTCTCTATGCACTGTCATGATCCTGCCCCTTCCCAGATCTTTTCTGCCTCTTTGGCGGACCCAGCTGGGACAAAATAGATGCTCCTCTTCTCTCAGCATGCTCCCTCCTGCACACAGACCTCCAGGCCCAGGCCCCTTCCACACAGAGACTCCAGTTTTCATCCCTACGACCACAGCTACTTGGATCTGACGACTTTTTGTCAGCTCCTCTGTGTGGCATCCAAGAAGCCTCAGAATCAGCAAGCCTAGAGTAGAACTCATCACGAAGAGATAGGCAGTTTCTCTCCCTCTGCCAGAGTCTCAGATTTGAATAGGGTTTTGTTTGGTTGGCTTTTCTGTCTACTTCTTCCCTAACTCACAACCTCCCCACTACTCCATCCCATCTCCCCTTGCTGCCCTCCTGCTTCTCACCTGGTCTGTGTACTTAAGCAGTTTCCCTCTTGGACCCGTTCTCCAAACAGCAGCCTGCGCAATCACTCTCAGTGTCTCTGTCTAATCACCCCATTTTCTCACTGAAAATTTCTTTATGACTTCCCTCTATGCGTAGAACGAAGGAAATGCTACACTCTCAGTGACCAGACTCCTTTCCTAGGCCTTTTCCATCTCTCTGCACTTCATGCCAGCCCCTCGCTGACAGCCAAACTCTGACTGTATCCTACTGCATGCCAGCCCACAAATTGCAGCAAACTCCTCTCTCCCCTCCAGCTTCCAGCACCAGCTACTCACCCTGCCCAGATCCCCTTCCCACCCACTGCCTAGATCCCTGCTCTGGGCCTTGGAGCCCAAGGTAGAAGGCAGCTTTCCGGTAAATTGGTCTCATCTGTAAGGTGAGTATAAAGGGGGAATCACATGATGTGGTACTCATGAGAATTACACAGTATGACTGTGATTACACCATCGGCCATAATGTCACTGCCCAACCAGCATGAAGTGCAAGATATTGGTCTCTAGTAGGCATTCCATTAAGGTTCATGCTCGTGTTTTCCTATGATCAAGGTTAACTCTTGAAGTGAACGCCTGGCTATAAGTGGAGACCTAGACATTGCTTTATCAAAATTCCAAGACTAGGGTGTGTTTACCAAAATAACACTTGGGAACAGCACTTTTTCCCCTGTAAGGGCAGACAGACCTACTTTCTCTCCACTACTCACTGTTTTAAATGGATATTCCCTATAATGATGAAACCCTCCATCATTATTTTTCTGTGCACAGAAAGGAAGGTCCTGCCAAAAGCAGCCAGAAATCTTTCTGCTCATCCAATAAATGTGTAGTCCTGGAAATTATTTTATTACCACTTGCTAGAGTGAGGTTCTGTACAATTAATACATGCCATTGAATGTATAACTATAAACATGACCCAAGCATTCTCAGATCCGTAGGCACGTACTTGCTGGTGTTCCACTGGCTAAGAAACTATATTGGGGGAAAACAATGAAAACAAACAACGAGAAGAAAGTTCGAGTAATAGATATCTTGGGAAAAGCATTAGTGCATCCGGAAAGCTGTGTATCATCATATGGAGAATATGAAAGTCTCAGGGCTTGTGTAGACATTCATGGGTTACAAGGTGCTATTTATCACCTCCTTTCACTTGACCTTCACGACAAAGTCACACTAAGGAGAAGGAATTTTTTAGAACAGTACACTGATGCTCACCCAAGTAGCTTGACCCAGAAGATAAGCACACGCAAGAGCCGACCGTCTCGACGACTGCCCAGAATTCGCCTCATTGTGTGTTTTACCAGGCATCCTCTGTTACCGGTACACGGTATCCTCAGGGATGCTTGCCTTTAGATTTTGAACACTGTCAGCAGTCTCCCAGAAATCCACTTAAAACAAATGCAAAATAAAACAACAATCCTAATAATTGTCATTTAAAATCCAGATTGCACTAAGCATACGTAATAGTTCCCATTTATTAAGCACTTTCCTATGATGTGCTGGCCTTATTCACCAGATCTTACATACATTATTGATAATCTCCACAAGATATGACATGGCTGGATGACCATGTTCCAATTAATTCACTTCCTCTGGTCCTCATTTTCCTCACCTGTAAAATAAAACTAACTATACTATCTACTGGTTTGGGTTGTGGTAAACATAAAACGTGATCGTGTACATAATGTGCTTGGCTTACGGCCTGTGATGGAGTCAGAGCTGAGAAATAGATAATCCGTTCATATTGTTAGGAACTATAAAGGAAAACCAAATTCCACGTGGTTCCCTTTCAGATCCATTATCCCCCACAGCACTGGGGAGGTTGACCCACCTTGCAGAATTCGATGGAGGGTGGTGACAGAAGCTAGTGTCCAAAGAATGGGCTGCAGAGTCATTTAAATCCAGCTGAGAATATTGAGGATTTTGTCCTCTGCTCCTTGCTCTTCTCATGTATTGCACGGGGATGGTAACGGCACCAATAACTCAAGGTTTTTGTCAGTATTAAACGAGAAGATTGGACGTCAGACATTTTTTCCTGACTTAAAAGAAGAGTTTAGTCAATGGTGACTTGAATATCCCACAAGTAATACCCACAGAGGGTGGGTATTATCATTGGCTCCATTTTACTGATGGAGACACTGATTATCCTGAACTTTGGCACAAGTCTTTAGACTAACAGTCACTTCTGGCCAAACTCCACCCAACAAATATTGACCAGACACCAGCTGTGTCCAGAATTGTTCAGCTACTAAGCGTGGCATGCTCTATGGAGCAGGCAAGCCCATTTCTGCCGCTCCCGATGCCAATCTCTTGTCTGCATGGACCAATTACATATCCCTTGACACTGACTTGAAATTTGCAACTCTGGATTAGACATCTGCTCCTCTAACTTTGTCTCCAACTTCTGTCTCCCAGTGATTTACCATATAAATCAATGGGTGCCTCACTCATATTTTTGAATCCTCACCCAGTTTTAATGATATAACAATTATGGGTGCCATCTCCTGGGTATCACTTTGGTAACAAAACAGTCTTCCTGTGCTGATTCAAATTACCAATTGGGATGCACTACATGGAGTGAGATGTGGACAGTTCATGCAGAATAACCTTGCACAAGTCTTTCACCTCTGAATTCAGTGCCTTTGCCTTTTAAGCGGAGTACATGTTCCTGCTTTCCCTTTATAAGGCACTGCTGTCAGGACCTCAGAGCCCAAAACCAATCCTTGTCCCTGCCCCCCCGCATCTCTTTTTTCTACCTCTGATCTGCCTGTCCTATTTTCTTCAAACGCATTTTAATCACGGAAAGAAAAACTATGCCATCAGTTCTAATCTGCCTCCCACATAGAGGCCAGCCCGGAGAGAACCAGGATTCTCCCAACACAAATGGGCCATCACTTTCTTCAAGTCGTGCTAAACTCACTTTCAAAGGCATGCAGGTTGATTTCTCCTCTCTCCTCCCACCTTCAGATGTTTTCCTCATTGAGTTTCCAGTGGTGTCTTTCCTCACACTGAGAGAAATCAAGAAGGCTTCGCCTTTCCACTTCCTTCTTCTTTGACATATCCAACTCGGGCTTTCTAAGGTGTAGAATCATTATTCAAATGGAAGGGACAGGGTCTGCCATATACTATAGGTATGATTGTGATGCGTTTGAAAACACCTTTGTAAGAGACAGTGAGTAGATAAAGAGCCATATGGCAGAGTCATAAGGAAGGAGCCCTGGCTTGCTGCAGGCGTGGGGACTGAGCTGCATCTTGAGATTTGCAGAGGGATGCTGATTGGCTTCTGCACAAAGAGGCAAGAGACTGATCAGGAGGCAGATTTGCATACAGCTGAGTGGGATGCCGGGAGCTGAGCTCTGGAGTGGTTCAGCAGGGATCTTGTACCTGTAATAGCCCTCCTTACAGACACGTGGAGCAAGTCCACCGTGTGGGGACGCGAGGATTCCCAACACGGGTTCTCATAATGAAAGCACTGGCAACCTTGCTACCAACATACAAAGGAACTCTGTTTCTACCATATGGTGTCGTAGAAACAAACTGGATGCTGCGTCTGACAGAACTGAACTGGGGTCTAGACTTTTCCATTTACTTGCTTGGAGAAACCTTAGGCAAAACCACCAGTCATCTCAGAGCCTCAATTTCCTCGCACATAACTGGGGGATGGAGGGATGACAGCTCTCACCCTAAACATCTGCTAAAAAGGGGTCAGGGCAGACATTTAACCTAGTGGTTAAGATGCCAGTTGAGGTGCCTGCATCTCTTATCAGAGTGCCTAGGTTTGAGTCCTAGCTCTGTTTCAAATTTTAGTTTCCTGATAATGCAGACTCTGGTTCAAGGAGCTGGGTCCCTGTGAGCCACATGAGCAACCTGCACTGTGTTTTCAACTTCTGGCTTGGGCCAGCCCAAGCCAGTGCAGACATTCAGAGAAGATGGTAGCAAATGGCAACTTTGTCTCTCTCTCCCTCATGCCAACATCCCTTCCTCCTTCTTTTTCTTCGGGCCTCTAAAATAAGAAGGGGGAGAAACAGGCCAATGGAATGAGTCCAAAGCCCTCGGGACACAATCAGTACACAATAACTTAGTATTATCATTGCATAAAATATGAGAACTCATCTCCAGGTAAAAGGCAGTCAACTTCCTTGTCTTCAGAATCTAGAAAGCATAGCAAGTTTTCCTCAGCTTAGAGACCAACACTGGGAAAATTCAGTCCTTCTCTAATTCTGCTTCTCTCTCTGGCCCACGCCAGGCTCCAATGCCAAGAAGAATTGGTTGGTGGGGAGGGCTGCTTCCATTGCCAATGACACAGATGAGAAAACCAAACTGTGGCTGCAGAAGGCAAACCTGACGTTGCCACTTGTAACCAGAAGCAGATTGTTCTGGGGGAATGCCTCACTCTTCTGTCTCTTCTCTCAGGGACAAATGTTATCCCTGCCTGCAACATCTACATGCAAATGGGAGAATTACAGGAGCTGACAGAGGTAATTAGAGAAAGTGATGAGCAGACCCAGACAACAAACTGCTGAGGTCTAACAGTTGGTGGGATGTGGAAAAATCCACCTGTGGCTATCCGGAGGAATCATGGACTGAAGAAAGCAGTGAAGGGATTTAAACCTTTGTGATTCTATTACTGTAATAAATCTGGCCCTGATATCCCCCCGCCCTGGCTCCCTTTCAGACTTGAGGCATAGGCCACCTCTCCCAGAAAAGGGTTATTTTTTTTTTTTCGCCCCATCTCCAACACCCAAGCTGGGGTGGGTGCTACACGTACCCACGCTCAGTACTGGTAACAGGCCATCATGCTGAATTGGACAATGAACCGGTTAATCTGTTTCGCTCCTGGCCTGTAAGTTCACCGCAGGTGGGCACACTGTCTCATCCATTTCTGTCTCATTGGTACCTACCACGGTCCTGGCCCAGAGTAGGACGTTAGTAAACACTTGGTAAGCAGACAGTAGTGGATACACAGGGGGGTTCAGGGGTGGATAGTAACCACACGGGATGACGAGTAATGACTGGTCAAATTGTCTGGCAGAGGGATGGAAAGCTTATTGTTGAATGACCAGGTGGGAGGGTGAGTGGATAAATTAATGGGCATAGTCCTGTCCCATCAGACAGAGCTTGTAACCTCTCTATCTTGAAGCACCAAAGTTGAGCCCACTTGAGTTCCAGGCATTTACATGCCTTCCCTCCACTCAGCTTTGGGAATGAGACTGTCCATGAGACCCTCCTAATGCAGTAAGAACATTTTCATCATTCTTCCTAACAACTGTGCAAACCCCTGGGACGAGCTCCAAGCATAGAAACTGACAAGCCCTAAATTTTAATCCTTCCTTAGATAGTGATAAAAAAAGTCACCTGACATCTGCAAATTCATATTCCTATGCTAAAAGGTCAGACAACATCACCTACTTCACATGGGGATAAGGTGGTAAAAGTTAAGTCATAAATACGAAGGCCCACAGTATCTAAGGCCAGGCACAGAACAGGTGTTCAGTAAATGTGCTTACTGCTTAGTGCATGACATCCAAGGAACCACTACAGTGAGTCTTCTCACTCTCTTCCCTTTGAAACTTAACTTAGCTAGTAATACTGTATTTCCTCTAAAAAAAAAATAAATAAGCTTACTTGGAACCCCAATATAGCAATCAGATAAAGCTTTGCCATCTCTGGTTTAAACCTCCACACCCCTCAAGACCACTCCACATCCCTCAGGACCCCTCTACATCCCTCAGGACCCCTCCATATCCCTCAGGACCCCTCCAAACCCCTCAGGACCCCTCCGTACCCCTCAGGACCCCTCCACATCCCTCAGGACCCCTCCACATCCCTCGAGACCCCTCCAAATCCCTCAAGACCCCTCCAAACCCCTCAGGACCCCTCCACACTCCTCAGGACCCCTCCATACCCCTCTACGACCCAGATGAATTGATTATCCTGCCATAAAATCAAAATGGCGTCCAGCTGTCTTTCTAGGCACTTCTAGAAATAATTCTGAGAGAGGCTTGTTAAATAATCTTCTCATCTGAGAGCAATTTAAATAATCTGTTATCTCATTTTCATAACAGATGGCCAGGGTGTAGACCCTGCCTTATAGTGGTGCAATTTTTCAGCCTGATACTGCTCCCATCACTCCCTGACAGCTTCCTTATGGAACCCAGTTTGTGAATACTGTAGAGACGGGCATGCCCTGTGATGCATGGCTGACTCCTGCTCCACTGCAACACTGCTTGGACTCAGAAATATACCTTCACTGCTGCATTAACTTTGGTCAGGTCACTCAATTCCTGCAGTTTCCAGTATCTATAATGTCACATGAGGATGAAAAGAATTGTAACTGGCACTAATATCTTATTATCCACTCCGTTGTAGCCATTGCTCTAAACACTTGTATTTTCTCTCTTCAAATTCACCGATCAACCCTGTAAGGACCTATAATGAGGTAGGCAGTGTTATTATATCCCCTTTAGATACGAGAAAATGCAGGGAGCACCGTGGGACTTAAAGGAGATAGTGCCTTTAGAACACTCGGCTAGAACGCAACAGGGGTTCACGAACAGTGGCCACTGGCATCATGATCATCCATCAGTCAACAACACCACTATCATCACTTCATCATCAAATCACTTTTACCAATGACATCCCTCCCAGGGCATATTCCCATAGAGATATGTTTTCTAGAAGCTGAAAAGCTGAAAGCTGAATTTTTGTTTTGTTTTGTAGTTTTGTTGCTTTGTAGTACAGCATTAATGCAATTACTGATTTTTTTTTAGAAGTTGGGTTTATGCTACAACTGTAAAAACAAAGCACAGAAAAAGATGAAAAGAAAAACAAGTGCAAGACAAAAACGCAGCATGCACACGTTCACGCGTGGAAGGAAAGGCATCATTCATGGCAACTGAACGTGCTAACTTGCTAAGAGACTACTGTGTTTTCACCAGTGCAACCCAACACACTGTACGGCACATGTGTGGATCTCTCATGACGAGGGAAGTCAGATGATGACTTTGGCAACGGCTTAACTTTCCCTATGCCCCACATCATTTGAGAAACGTCATAATCGTTATATAAGGAAACAAATTAAAATTTCACACAGACTGCTAAGATTGCTGATACTATCAAACTCATTTTACAAAAAAGGCACTGAACTTCAAATGTGGATTTGGGAGATGAGAGGAAAGAAAAAGGGGAAAAAAGAAGAAAGGCAAACAATTTAACCTACAGGCATGATGAACTTCTACAACTACTTCATCAGAAACCACAGGGCCCACAGCTTTTTTTTTTTTTTTTAGCTGACTATCTTGGGGAGGGCATTTGTCCTGGTATTCCACATCCCATACCACAGGTCCTGAGTTCAGCCTGAGTCCCAGCTCTGTTGCCCAATTACAGCTTCCTGGCCATACATCCCCTGGGAGGCAGCAGCAGGTGGCACCCGTAACTGTGGACCTGCAGTTAGAGATCCTGGCTTTGGCCACCGCAGCCTTTGCCATGGTGAAAGCAGGCTGGGAGCTCTGCTTTCTCCGTTTCTCTCCCTCTTCGTGTTTTATTGTCTCGCTACCTCTTGGGTTAAAAGCAAAACAAACGGAACAAAATAGAAGCTCAGCCTCTGATTGCTCCGGCAGATATCTTTCCAAGAGCCAGTGAAGTGAGTACCACTGCGCTTTTGCTTTGGTTTCTGCATTTTCTGTTGGATTTCTCCTCCGCTGTTCTTGCCCCTTCATTCCCTGTAACCCGTGGCACTTAGATAGATTCAGAAAAGGCTCCTAAAGTCCGTGCCGATCATCATTTTCTTTTTTAAAGTGGACATACAGTTCATGTTTATGAGTTCAGGTTCCTGGGTTTAATAACTTGGGTTTGCAAGTTACTAGCCTTGTGATTCGGAGCAGGTTCATGAGTTTCTTTGGGTCTCATTCCACATGCGTACCAAATAGGGAAGTAGGAGGACTTGTATGGAAGTGCTTAGGTGAGGATTAGACGAAGGCTGGGCAGCCTTCAGGGCACATTTTAAACGCTACCAGGTACTGTTATTCTGATGATGTACTCTAGCCTCAAGCTCTTCAACCCTGTCCCTAATGTTACTGAACAAAATCAACATATTCTCTACTTGAAATTACCTTCTAAATTACCCTTCATTCCCATAATTTCCCTTCAAACAATTTTAGTGTTCTATTGTTGAGCAACAAACTGTCTCAGAGTTTGCCCCATGAGATAGCACCAAGTGCTGATCCCATAATTTTTGAGGTAGGAAGACCAGGCAAGCCTCTCTGGCTTCTCCCCTCCGTTATGACAGGACTGGGCTCAAATGTGAAGGCTCTGGCAAGAATGCCCACCCACAGCCAAACACTCATTCAGGATATCGGCCACCTTCACTTCCAGGAGGAGATCCTGGCTTCCTTGCCGGCTGTCGGGACAGCTCTCAAAACCTGGACCCCCTGCACGCCCTCTCTCATGGTTCGCTTCTCCCCCACCTCCAACTGCAGAGCAGAAGCAACAAATTTCTCTTAAAAACCTCAGCGTCTCATCAGGCCATTGTGGAAAGCCCCACCCTGCCCCGGAGTTGGAGCATCACCTAGTGCCTTGTGAGACACCAAGGATCTTGGGGGCCAGACGCTTTAGCTACATTGCAACCCTCAACAAGACTTACACATACTAGGTACTCAAAGAACTGTATTCAATCACATAAATGTGCGAATATGCAAGAGCTACACATTAACATGTACTTGTCCTCTATGTGTGGGGGAGACAGTTTACTTAAAGAAAAGTTATTTAATATCAAAACAGACACACTAGGGGACAATTTGTCTCCTATATCCACAGACTGCATTCGCTTCTGTTATTGTTACCAGAGCTTACTCAGGGACACCAGGACTTCAATGTCCTTTTTTATTTTCCTCTTCCCAAAGTTTCTCTTAGATCCAGTGATTCTCAAGTAAGAAAGAAACACAATGGCTGAGAAGCAAGGGATCTTGACACAGTATGACCCAATGGCATCACTTTGGCATTAAAAAGAGTCAGTCTGTACCTTGGCACGTTTCTACCTCCGTCACAGGCGGAGAATCAATAGCAAATGCAGATTTGTATTATAAAACTATTCCATGGGCTAAGGCAGAGAAACCACACTTGGTAAGCTGAACATGTGAAAATATTTTGGAACGTTTTGGGGGGAAATATGTCTTCCTGTTCCTTCTCCTATCCATGCTATAGTTATTTCTACTCCTGGACACCAGCAATATAATGTCCAAGGAAAAAAGTAAAACCTAGATGAAAACCCAGCCAGCACTGGAACCCATGGCTGCTTCCCTGGGGTTGCTGTTGTCTTTCTAAGCAAAATGAACACTTTCCCACCCACCTGTCGTGTGTGCAGGCATTCACTTTGGTTTTAGCAATCCGTATAATTGGCCCGTCAGTGGTCATTTACCGGTGCCCTTACAATCTTTTCCATGATTTCATTTACATAATCTCCATTAGCATCTGTGTACAGAAGCCAAGTACAATGTTTGCACAAATAATTTCCTCTGGTAAAATTAATCTTGTTGCTTATCATTGTCACAGGACAGTACACACACACACACAAAGCAAATACACACTAAACCTGCATAAGCTCTCAGATTCCTTGAGCCAGTCTAGGCCAAATGTGATGGTAGTGGTGGGATAGTGAGAGAGGGGTGCTGGGAGGAGACACTGGTTCAAATACAGTGCTTTGGGGTTGGCATTAGGGCACAATGGACTAAGCTGATGTCTATGACACTTGCACCCCAACCCAGCTCCTTGCCAATGTGCCTGGGAAAGCAAAAGATGTTAGCTCAAGTTTCTGGGCTGCTGCCATTCACCTGGGAGATCCAGCTTAGAGTTCTGGGATCTGGCTTCCACCTGCCCAGCCCCAGCCAGCCATTGTGATCATTTGGAGAATGAATCAGCTGGTGGAAGATGTCACTCTCTCTCTCCCCCTTCTTTTCTCTCCCTCTCAAATGAATAATACATCTCAAAAACAATTAAAAATAGCGATTTGAAAGGAAAGGGATCAAAGACAAATGACATCATATAACAACTGCACACCATTTGCCTCACTGTGTGTGATAACACGCTGATAAGCCACAGAGAGAACCAGCGCCAGAGAGGGCGATCTTAGCCCCCATAGGATCTCCTTCGTCGCAACCATACAGTGAACTGTTGGACAGGTATCTACTTTATTATGCATGAGACACAAGAAATGAGGTACATTTCTTCTCCTTAAGAACCCAAGTTGGGAGATAGAACTACAGATCACACACACACACACACACACACACACACACACACACACACCCTGTGAAAAATGATGCACACTTTTTTCCAAGTTCCTACTAGGTGGGTTCAACTGAAATCTGCATTCAGTGAGAAAAGGAAGTGGATGCCATTCTAAGGATAGAAGGAAAAACTCCCTTAATTTCTCATGCCCTTTCTCTCCATCCAGTCACTCAGTGTGATGTAGTGTTTGGGCCTAGGCCGACCTATACTCACATCCCATTTGCATCATACACTAGTTGGAGGATACAATTTTAAAAAGAGTTCGAAATTATTTGAATTTTAATTGATTTATTTATTGAGAGGCAGAGAAAGAAAGGCAGAGAGAGAGAAAAGAGAATGTGAGAGAGTGCAAGAGAGCACATGAGAGAGGCAGAGGGTTCATCTACTGGTTCACTCACATGCCCATAACAGTGGGGGTTGGCGAGTCAGGAGTCAGGAACTCTGAAACTCCCAAGTGAGTGGCAGAGATCTAACCACCCGAGCTTTCAGCACTGACTCCCAAGCTACCCATCAGCAGGAAGATGGGACTGCTACGCCAAGCACCTACCCTTATTGGAGGGTTTTAAGGTGACCACCAGCCTCTCTAACCTTGAGATTTCATGTAAGTCAGGAATGAAAATATCTACTTTAGGTAAGTAGTTGAAATGGCTAAACAAGATCACCAATGTAAAATTCTCAGCATCGTTCTTGGTGCAAAGTAGCTCTTAATAAACAGTGGCTGTAGCCATCACTGGCAGCACAGAGTAGAGTAGCCCACCTACGCACTGGACAGAAATCTTGTCACAGGACAGAGGGACAAAGATGAATGGAGCAGACCTTCTCGTGATGAGGCTCCTGGCCTAAAGAAAGACTGCAAGCAGACAATTGTGAAGTAAGCCGTTATTACTCTAATGAGTCAGTATCCAGTTCTGGAGAAATGCATTGGAAAGGATCCAACCCATTCTGGGTTATCCAGATACATAAACTGAGGAGAGGGACAGAGTAAAGGGACAGAGCCACAAGAGAGTCCAGTGTGAGCCAATGACAGTTGAGCAGGAAGGTGACACAAAGCTTTGGGATAAGACAGATCAGGGCTTAGAAGGGCAAGCGTTGTCAGGGAGTTTGACTTTGGGCCAGGTGAACTTGGGTATCTGTCTGAGGGACTTGTACATCAGGGTGTGCTGCAGGTGCAGGCACGTCTGGAGATGAGGTCGCAGTCCAAGGCTGCTGGGAGGCTGGCATCTGGCAGCAGCTCCACACAGAGAGCAGCAGGAGCTGAGGACAGTGTGAGAACACAGGGCAGTGCCAGTGCAGAGGAAAGCCGACCAACTAGAGCAAGGGGAAGGGGACACGTCCTTCAAGAAGGCCCAAGGAGGGGTCTCCCTGTGACTCCTGGGGCTGCAACTTTCATCTTTAATCATATCTTCCATGGGGAATACAATGCCAGGTGTGCTTTAGCATTAACTGTTTGGGGTCCTTTTCATGTTTGTTCAGAGAACATTGCAATGGAAGGGTAACATTAGGAGCAGGCATTTGACCTAGTGGCCAAGACGCTGGGTAGGGATGTCCACGTCCCACTCAGAGTATCTGGGTTCAAGTCCAAGCTCTGCTCCAGATCCCAGGTTCCTGCTGGTTCAGACCCTGGGAGGTGGCAGATGATGACTCCAGTGGTTGGGTCCCTGTCACCCACAAGGGAATCCTGGACTGGATTCCTAGCTCCCAGCTGGAAAAATTGTTGGGGGCGGGGGGAGAGGGAGAGGGCAGGAGAGAGACAAAAGACACGAACGTTCTGATCTGCAAAAGCAAGGATGCTCTCCCTTCTGAGCTACAGCACAGACATGCCCAAGGTGTGGCATCGGCCGCACACCAAGGCCACGCACAGGACAAGCACCTCACTCAGAGCATGACCTGCTTTCTAGGATACCATCACAACAAGCTTCTGCTTCCAGTGATGCCGTGGGGGTAAGTTCAGGGACAAAAAAGAAGGTGGCCCAGAGTACCAACTCCCTGCTGCCCAGCCCTGCCCCTCCGCTGGTCTTCTGTCCCTGTGGGTAGTGGACAGGGCTGGGCGGCAGCCTTGAGCAGGACATGACTGTGCTTCACCTGCCCCGTTGGCTTCCTCCTTCTGAGAGCGAGAAGCACAGGCAGCTACTCTTAAAGCCCGGAATCCCTGAGTACCAGAACAGACAAGCTACAGGAAGTATGTGTGCATCCAGTTCCAGCCTGCAGCAGTTCCCTAGGCTGTCTTGTTTTGTGTTTTATTTGGGGGAGGGGACTGGGTGGGAAGATTGCTATATTAACAGAATTTCAGGAGGACACAGAAAATACTAAAAAGCGTTTTTAAAATTTGGAAATGGAGCATATAAAGGGCACCTTTCTTCTTCTTCTTCTTCTTTTTTAATCCAATGCTATTGCCTGCACTGCAGTGGCCTCCTTGTAAACTGGCTCCCCTACAGACAAGCCAGTTCAGAGGGTGGCATGGAAAATGTGCAGGTAAGAGCCAAGCCTGACCCGGGACTGGTGAAATTCAATGAAAGAAAATGATTTTCACAGCTTCCAAAGTGATGTTCACACAGGAAGCTTTCAAAAGGAGGAGAAGTAACGCCAGGCCTCAGCAGCGTAGGGCAGAGAGGCCTGCACTCTCTACTTCCAACTAGGGATAAAGGGGTAATAATTCTCATCTCAGTCTCGCGTGTCTAAGTGGGCAGAAAAATTAACACTCGAGGAGTGGATGGATGAGGAGGAGGACAAAGAGGCATTACAAGCAGAAAGGAAAAAAAAAAATACAGTATGTCTCAAAGTCTCAGATCCACAAGGGACACCCAGCACACTCATAGACTCAGTCTCTTAGTGTAATGGGCATATTGAAGGGGACACAGGAGGCTGTGCTTTGTTCGAGCGTACCACAAGTGCAAAGAACCTTGACCTATTCCAGCTCCTGCAGGCACATGCTCTGACAAAGCTAAGTTCTACGGGAACAGGAGTTGTCTCTGTTGCTCATGGACAGATGTCAAGTGTTGAGAGCAGATTCTGTGCCTGGTATGCAGATGGCACTAAATACATATTTGTGGAATGTCTAAACGGAGTGGTCAGTCAGTGCTCTGGCAGATAGCGTCGATGACACAGGATATGATGTCCATGGTTGTTCTCTGACATTCTTGCCTGTGTGCTACGTCCTCCCCAACCCCGGTAGAGTCAGCCTCATTTGTTTCCAGCTACTCCGTGGCCATGCAGCAGCAGCCCGGAGTGGCTTTTGCGAGAGTGCCCCTGATGGCCAACGGTGGGGAGCATCACTTGTCTTCAGATATCCATTGGCCTTTTGAATGATCCTTTTTGTGCTGTGTCTAAGCCAATTTTCTACTTTCACTTGCCCTGTTTGTTACTGAGGTGTAGGTGTTCCTCACATATTCTGTATGGGTCCTTTGTGGTACAGAATGCTCTTCTTTATTTTCTTTGACACTTTATAATTTTAGCTTTTCCATTTAAGGCCATAATTTGTTTCAAGCAATTTGTGTGTATGCATTTGTAGCATGTAGGTGGTGCATCGAGGTTGTTTTTCTTTTCCATTTGATCTTGTAAGAAAGACTTTACTGGGACCACCATTGTGGCTTAGTGAGTTAAGCTGCTTCCTGCTATGGCAGCAACTGCCGGTTCCAGTCCTAGATGCTCCATTTTCAATCTAGCTCCTTGCTAATATGCCTGGGAAATAGCAGAAGACAGCCCATGTACACATGTAGGAGAACTGAAAGAAACTCCAGGCTCCTGGCTTCAGCCTGACCAGTCCTAGCCATCACAGCCATTTGGGGAGTAGATCAATGAAAGAAAGATTTTCTCTCTCTCTCTCTCTGTCTCTCTCTTCCTCCATCCCTCCTGCCATCTCTCTCTCTCTCCCTCGTCCCCCTCCTTCCCAACTCCCATAATCAAAAAAAAAAAAACCCTCCCTTTCCTCTGTCATAATAATAATTTGTCTGAAACGACTTGAGGGGTGGGCTTTATGCACAGCAGGTAAGATATTTCATATAGCATGTGCTCCCCGTCAAGTGCCCAGGTTAGAGGCTCAGCTATATTCCCAGTTCTACACACCGTTACCGCACACGGTGGGAGACAGCAGGTGCTGGATCTGCATCCTGAGGGCTCATGCAGGAGACCTGACCTGAGCTCCTGCAGCCTGGCTTTGGCGTGCCACAGCCTCGTATGCTGCAGGACGTTAGAAAATTATACATGTCTCCTTCCTTCCCTTTCCTCCTACCCCCTCACTTCTGGCCCTCCTTTCTCTCCCTGCTGTTTAGAGAGAGAGAGAGAGAGAGAGAGAGAGAGAGAGAGAACTAACTTTAAAAAACAATGCAACTATATATCTCTGGAGCTATTTTCACAATCCATCATTGAAAATTTGCTTTAGGATTTCCATACCACACACTCTTTGCCACATAAAGGAATCTACATTCTATATCTTGAATGGATGCTGGGTTTTTGTCAAATAATTTTTCTGCATTTATGTAGATATGGATATAATTCTCCCGTTTGCTAATGTGATAAATTACACTGAAGTATTTCTGAATGCCAAATCACTCTTATATTCTTAAGATAAACCCTACTTATCCGCGAGGTATTATCCTGTTTAAAATATATTGTTGGATTATGATTAGTAACATATTGAAAAACTACGGGTACGTCAGCGTTTGTCCTTTTTTACGTGTTTAAAAGAATTCACAGCGAAAGCATCTAGGCCAAGATTTTTTTCTTTTTTTCTTTTTATAAAAGAAACAGATTTTAGTTATGCATTCAATTCTTAGAAAATATAGAGCAATTCAGATCATCAATTTTATCTTTTGTTATTTTGGAAAGATTATGTCTTTCAAGGAATTCACCCAATTTATCTACACTGTTGAATATGTTGGCTAAATTTTTCATAATCAATTTTTTTTGTTTTAATGCCGATAGCATCAGTAACGCTTATGGAGAGAATCCCTCTGCATCTTTAATATTGGGGTCATTTGCATTTTCTCTGTTTCATGTGAACATAAACACAGCAATGGCAAATTTTCATTAATCTTCTCAAAGAGCTGGGTTTTGGCTTCGTTGATTTCTCTTCACAGCCTGCATGCTACTGTATTGATTTTTACTTTTATATCCACTGTTCTTTTTTCCTATTTCGTTTGAGTTTACTTTGTTCTTTTGTTAGTCTCTTAATGTAGAAGCTAGACTTTACAACTTTCGTTTTTTCAATGTAAGTATTCATTCATTTGGCAAACGGTGAATGCGGTACGCAAGTATGTGGTTTAGGCAAACTGGTATGCTGTCAACATTTGCTAGTACATGGTAAGCATTGAACTTGACCGACCTTAAATAATTCTAAATCTTTCAAGGATACTTCCTGATTGAGTTTGAGATCCAACCTGTAGAATAATACTTTGTGATCACAGCTCACCCAGGGAAAGCTTTCCAACTGCACCGCACAATACGTTGCCTAGTTCCAACAAAAGCCTGTCGTTGGCTGTGAGACGGAATCCAAGCATAACAGGAGCTCCTTCCTTGCCCAGGCCGTCTCCCCTCCCTGAGTTCCACATGCAGACAGAGGCTCACCTTCTCCCATTCCCGGTCCTTGTTGAGCACAATGACCACCAGCCTGGGATGCACCTGGTAGCCTTCCTCCGTGAAGGACAAGTCTTTTCCATCCCATGTCACGTTGACCATGAATCTAGAGGGTGGAAGAGAGGAAGGCACACTTTTAGGCAAGAATTATAATGAGGTGTCAAACATAGGAAAAAAAAATACTACCATGGTTGAAAAAGCATAAAAGAACAAAACCATTTCTCATCACTGGCGCCCTCTATCTGTGGCTGTGGGGCCCCTCAGCAGGCTTGGGAAATTATCCATGCACTGTTGTCCAGGAGTCTAAATTCATCCTGGGGAATCACCCCCGCCCCCCAGTAGTAACTCACTGTGGGTGACTCATGGGATGCAACCTGTTTGTCCTGCCAGATTCAGAGGCCCATGATCAAACAATCTTCTATGGTGGGATCTGCGAGTATTCTATTAATGTGCTTTAAGATGTTCGCCTGGAGGAAACTACGTGCTCGTACATAACACGGCATCAATGAATACACAGCCTATCCATTTGTATGAGTTGAACTAATGCTTATTAAGCAATTGAAACATTTCACGAATCAGCTAGTTGGCCATGGAAAAACAAGACACAGACATAATCCCTACACTCATGAAGTTTATAGTCCAAAAGAACGGAAAGAACACGTATTGATTCATCACAGACCTACGGAAAGAATTACAGACATGCGAAGGTTTCCGTGGAAAAGTGAAACAGAGGTTAGATGAGGCCGAGGAAGTGTGGCTCGACCTGAGGGGTGGGTTCACAGCAACTAGGTGAACACTCAAGCCAGCAGGCGGGGCTGCTTAGGCAAAGGTGTCATGATGTGAACTCTGCAGAGCTGAAGCCAGGACAGATAAGGAGTCGTATCGGGTGATGCTGAGAAGATGGAGAGCGACAGAGGGCAGAGTTTCATAAACCCTTCATTTTACTCTGCTCTTAAAACAGCGGAGAGACACTGAAGGGTTTTAACCAGGGAGGGAGCAAAAACAGATGTTTCCTTTGTAATATTTTATAATCTCACTTGAAGTCTGTGGTGGAAATGGAATGGAAAGAGCCCAGAGTGAACACAAAGGAGCTATTCACTGTGTTCTTGTAATCAAGGTGAAAAAAGTCCTGGTGGATTTGACCCTAATTGTAACAGAAAAAGAAGGGGAACAAAAGGCACATTGGTGAGCAAGATGGAGAGGAGAAATGCGTGGCACGTGTTTAGAGATACAGGGAGAGGTACCAGGCACAGTTTCTGATACCACCTTGGAAAGCATCCCCACAGCCAACGTTTAACAGAAGTATTTTCACCTCAGTTAATATCTGTGTGCCTACAGCATTCACAGCTTTGCCACTCCTCAAAGCCACCTTGTCTATGGTCAGGTGGGACTCTGGGCCCTAGGAAATGCATTCGAGGCCACTTTGGAGACATTCGGTAAAATACAGAAAGGTGACTTTCTGCATGCCAATACTTCCCATGGCAACACAGAGTAACTGAAGCCACAGTGTCTTCCTTGCTTTATAGTCCCTTAATGCCAACAGCAGCTGAAGAAGTAAAGGGGCCGAGAAAGAAGATTAGGTTATGAGAAATTTCAGAGTGAGAGACTGGACAATATCCATGCTAGGTCCTCCATACTGCAGAACAGTCAGACTGTGCTGAAAAGGAGAGAATCAAGTCTCGAAGGATGAAGGGGAGTGGCAAATGCATTACATATGTATTTGATAGACTACTGGAACATTAAAAACTCATGTTTTCTCAAGAGTTAATAGCACGGAGAAAATTCTCACTGCTTAATGTTGACGAAGCAGAAAGGAGGATAAAAACACAGCTTGTTTATGCATGGAAGGATTACAGGTATTTTTTATTTTCTTTCGTGAATCTTTTATTCTCCAAATTCCCTGCCATCAACTATTTACAAACAGAAAAAAAAAAAAACCACTGCTATTCTAGAAGGAGTGAAAAGAAATCATTATTCTATTTGATGCACTTCAAATCCTTCTGATCGTTTCCTAGGAAGATCTTTTTCTTGACTCAACAACTATTTACTGTATATCTGCTAGGTGTCAGGCCCTACAGTGTCCCATCGATACTGAGATAAGAGATACAGAGCTGCCAAAAGACAAACACTATGCATTCTCTCTCGTGTACGGACACACACTGATCTCAAAGATGGCAGGGATTACTACAGCGGAGGGGAGAGAGGAGAGAAAAAGATTGGAAAACAGGTACCAAAGTGCAAGCGGAGGAGCAGTAAGCTCTCACATTCTATAGGACGATGGAGTTACTCTAGTTTACAATGGGCAATTATATATTTGAGAACTAGGATAGAGGTGTTCAAAGGCTCCAAACAAAAACAGGGCAAGAAGAGGGAAATCATCTAATTACGTGATTCAATTATTACACATTGTTCTCATGTATTGAATTATCACACTGAACATAAATATGCAGAATTATCACACGTCAATTAAAATAAAACTGTATGCTTATCTGCACATTTCCTCTCTTTTTAAAAGATTTGCTTACTTGAAGGTGAAACTGCATGGGGAGAGAGAGAGAGAGACAGAATATCTCCCATCCCAATCATTCCCCAGATGGCTATAATGACCACTGAGCCTGGCTGAAGCCAGACCTATGGCACCACTAAGAGGAAATCCTGTGCACAGAGGTCTGTGGGCTCTGGCTCCCTCCTGCTGCTCTTGCCAGTGGATGGCAACACCTGCAGGGATATTCACGTGCTAATGAAGAACAAATGTGACAGCCTCTAAGAACACGGAGGAAGCTTCCCTAACTCAAACCTAGAGAATCTGGAGAAGGCTTTCTGGGGTGTCTTGAAGGGTAAAGGTGTGGAAGTGTTGGGAAGACGAATTCTGAGCAGCGGAGGAATCTGAACAAAGAAACATCAGCAAAGGGGAAGCAGGGCTGACTGTGTGCTATAGGACGCGCCTGGAGGTCAGCAGGGACTTACAGGGCATGAAGAGACTCCTGCACTGTGTTCAAACATCCCAGGGACCAGTAGACAGGGGAACGACACGCTTGGATTTGCTGCCAACAGAAGCAGAATTAGGGAAGCTTCTCTGCATTTGAAAAGAATTTTGACATTTTTCCTAAAGGCTATTTATTATCTTCCAGACAGCGGGAGCTGGACATGCCTTATTCCTTCTTCCCTTTTACACATCCTGGCTGGTGTTGGAGGAGCTAAGCAGACATGGTCTAGACAGGCACACCTAAGGAATGTGCCACATAATTCCCTCACTGAGGTTCCTGATAAGATATCTGCTTGGACTGGGAGCTTACAGAAGAAGCGCACTTTGGTTAAACTCCTCACTATCAGCAGGATTTCAAAGGGACTATTTGGAAGCCTAAAGTAAAATATATATATTTTTCAAGCTAGTAATTTGATTTTCTTGTTATTTTTAGCTCCATCACATTGACTGGCATAGGACTTAGTTAATACTTGGCAGCTAGGAGACAGAACAACACTAGAAAGGGCGGGCATCCATCCATCAGTAATTCACTGAGCCATCAATGTATACATCAAATCATCCATCATCCGTCAGTACCTTCATCCATCCATCCATCCATCCATCACCCATCACCAGTTTGTCCATCCTTCCTCGCTCCCTTCCTTCCACCGTTCATCCATCCTTCCATCATTTTATTCATCTTTCAGATGGATAAGATATATTTGAGTGCTTACCATGTATCACCCTGTGTCAAGAACCTTCCTAGGAAAAATAATAGAAGCATTACTGATACCAACTTTCAATTTGGGAAGAAATACGTAAGTAATTGCAACAAAGAATGCTAGATGGAAAAACTAGAGACATGTACTAAGTTGTTAAAGAGAAGAGTGACTGGTTGTGAACCTGAGGCTAGAATCAGGAATGAAGTACAAGATGTTTGCGTCTTATCAGGAAGAATCAGTGTTCGACGGCAGAAAAAAAGTGAGAAGACGCATTGAATGGAGGAAATGCAAAGTTAACGGCAGACACTCATGAAACTTGATGATGCACTAAGTGAGTTTACAATCCGTTTACAATGACAGAGATAGTAGGTATATGTGGGGGAGTGACATGGGGGATTAAAGGTGATAGCAGGAACTACACATAGAAACAGTATCAGTCACATTAAGAGGTTCTCACTTTGTCCTGCATTTATTTGGGATAAGAGCTAAAGAATAAGTTTACAAAAAGCAGGCAAACACATGAGAAATGGAATTAACCAAAGGAAGTAGTCGTTGGAGAAAAGAGATTGGACAAACAGAAACCACATCCACAGAACACAGGGCTTGTGAAACTTGAGCACAAAAATTGTAGATGAGAAAACAGAAGGGATAAGAGGAACAAGGACAGTGGGTGGGAGACGCGGGCCAGGGTAGGTGGAAGGTATCTGTCGGTTCCTAAATCTGTATTGTAGTAAATGTGAGGTTTGTCCACTTTATATAAATAAATACTTAATCTTTTTAAATTGCACACAAGGTCCCGCAGTGGTGTTGACCTAAACTAATAGTTGGCCACCCAGTCATTGTGTTCCCGTGGCTTCAAACTCACAGCCAGGCCAGCCAATTCATTTGTGTCTTCCTGAATCCAAAGAGTTCGATTATTTAATATGTTGGGGGTGAACAGAATTCAGATTGCACTTAGCTAATGCCCTAAATGTCGACAAAACTCAAAACTTTCAGTAAATTCCAGAGAGGTTTAGAAATACGCAGCTTGTTGTTTGTTTGGAAAATGCATACTAAAAAGCAAACGTCTTGATTTTGACCCAGAAACTTACAAACTGAATGCCACAGTCATCCTTCTAGTCAACATGTGGAGCATCTTTCTTTGGACCTATCTGTTGAATTTGCTTAAATCTCCTTCAATTTCCCGACTGCGTTGCCTCCATTTATTCATTGTCTTCAATTTCCTAAGTGAAATCAGGCGGGGTTAGCAGTTTGACTGTTTTGAAACAATCACTCTTGTTCAGATTCTACTCTTCATGCTCCAGTTTTTCCTGCATCCCTTTAAGAGTCAATATTCTGGAACCATGAATCCATATGCTCAATGGTAACACTGCCTTGGTTATTTCTTTCCTTCCTGCTAATCTTGGGACTGCTTTGCTGTTGCTTTTTTTCTAGCTCCTTCAACCGTAAGGTTAGCTCATCTACCTGCTGGCTTTTAGGTTCGAGGGCCACGCGGGCCTATTTCGGGTGGAACCTGGATGATGCTGAGTTGAGACTATTTTCCCTGTGGGACCAGTGCAGTGCATTGAGATGGCTGTGAGTTCACTCCTGGCTTACCTCATGTGGAGTTCGCTGTTGTCACTGATGTACTGTACAGCCCCATAGCATTTTTCCTCAGTACACAAAATGGTGCCTGATAGCACTGGTGGTGGTCTAGTCCTGCTGGCCATTAGGCCTAGGGCCGCCCAGACCTAAGAGTGGAATCTATAGCATACCAAGTCGGTACTATTTTCCCTGTGTGACCAGTGCCATGGAATGTTCAAGACTAAGAGAATATAAACTCATTCTCTCTTTCTGTCTCTTTTAAACCAGTAGACTGCACACATCATGAAGACAAGAACTTCCTCTTTCTTGTTAAGTGTTCAATTGTGGGTATTAAACACAGGACAGTGCTGAATAGAAATGGGTAGGATGAAGTAAAAGAAGTCTTGCCATATCCGCGTGGCTGAGGTTTCGTGCTGTGTCCTATGGGCCGGCCTACTTAGTATTCTGGAAGGCTCCATTTCCTTCTTTCCGAGGATGCGTTACGTTGAACCAGATGAGCCAGCTAGTGACAGTGTCACGTGGGCATAACCACACAAATGAACAGTGTGTGTAATGTGACTCTAACACAGTGTCTAGTACACAGCATTTACTGTTGAATAGCAACTAACACATGTGTGAATAGTTAACGTGTATGTAAATATTTCTCACCATTTCTCCATTCAGGTGAATTCTCTAATATCTCACCACAGATGCAGCTTTGGCTTTCTAAAGCGTGTCTCATCTTTGCCGCCTGGTCCCTTTGTCAAAAGCCTCACAGCCATGGGATGCATAAGCCCCTTTTATTACCTAAAATAGCTTATTCCTCCAGACTTCTCTTATGTGTTTTGCCATCCAGCTGTAAGTCTCCTTTCGAAATGCGATTATTTGAAATGTTTTCTAGACATATTTATTATTCACTATTTCCCTTTAGACTTCAATTCTCTTACCGTTTCATAAATGCCACCATAACCCATTTGGTTTCTCCATTTTTAGTTAATTTTCCATCTGCTTTGCCATTTCCCCAGTTCTCGGGGCCACTTCCTGAATCACACTGTCTCTTAAATGCCTCCCTCAAATGGCTTTGGGTGTCACAGTTTTGTTTGTTTGTTTGTTTTTCATTTGTCTTTTAATTTACATGTTTTTGAAAGCAGAATCACTGTTTGCCTTAACCTCTCTCCTCAATTCTCAAGACATTCTTGTTTTTTAGAATACATTGCTCTTTCCAGCTTTCTCCTGGTAATTTGAAATCCCTTTAACTTTGATGTCTGCCTTAGCACTCTCTCATCTTCCACTGATTAATCCCTGATGGCGTGAAGGAATCCTCTCTCCTCTTTAGAGCAACCTTGTTCCAGTTTTAGCAGATTTCCATTCCCTGCTTGCACCTCTCCCCAGTCTCTTTTTGGTACTCCGTGCAAGCGCTGAGCCCCTGCATCCATTTTGTGTCCGCATTGGTAATTTCCTGTTTTCCCTGAATGGTTACTAAAAGCACAGGGGCAGAGGCAAGACATAAACGTCACAGCAGAAACTCAATCACGCCCCAACACACAGAACTGCATGGCCTAGGCCAGTGTCATCGACAAAGGACTCAGAAACTGCAGCACAAAGAAACATTGGAGAAGGCAGTTCAGTTTAACTCTTTCCACATAAATTCGATTGTGGCCAATTATGAAAAATGATATCGGTTGTCCTGATTGAAAAAGACTGAACTTGTTCAAAATTAAACGAGGAGCTGGGAGTTCCATATAGTCAGGAATCGTAGTCTTGTCTGATCGCTGCAGCTCTAAAATAGTGAGAGGTGCATGGCCTTGCCATCAGAGTGTGACAGTATTTGCTGATTAAATGGAGGAGCGGACACATCCAATGTCTAGTTCCAGGGTTACAACTGCACACAGGTAATTCTACAGACTACTGCTTAAAGTTGAAGCCTACGGCCTGGGTCAGAATCTGGTCATGATGCTTTCTGTCTCAGGCAAGTGTCACAAGTGCTCAGAGTATGTGTTTTCTCTTCATCGTGACAGCTTCATTGCTGGGGGATTCCACATGACATAGAGGAGAAGGAACGATTGTCTGCGTTAGAACAGCAAAGCACTCGTTGCCACCTGGAGATTGAAGATGTGACGGTAAGGAAGCAATTTCCCTTCCACCTTCTAAACACTGAAGTTAGCGGGCTTTCTCTCCCTTTTGCCCTAAGTCCTTCCTCAAAGGAGAAGCTGAAGTGGCTAAATCCTTGCCTTGCATGTCTCTGGACCCCATGTGGGTGCCAGTTTGTGTCCCAGTGGCTCCCTGCTTGTATCCTGGGAAAGCAGTGGAGGATAGCTCAAGGTCTTGGGGCCCTACATCCGCATGGGAGACCTGGAGGAGGCTCGAGGCTCCTGGCTCCTGGCTTCAGATCGGCTCAGCTCTGCCCACTGTGGCCATTTGGGGAGTGAGCCAGCAGATGGAAGATCTTTCTCTCTGTCTCTCCTTCTCTATGTAAAACCTATCTTTCCTATAAAAATATCACAAAGAAATAAATAAATTGGTTCCTTGAACCTCATCCTGTTCCTATCCCTTAAAAGTGAGGTCTCAGGGATGTGGAGTGGGACAATCTAGAAATTCCCCATGATATTTACAGCATGATGAAAACAGCATCAAGTGATGAATCACCTTCCACCTCTAATGAGTATGTCTTGCTGACCCATTCAGAATTGTCGGAAGCAGATGTCAGTGTGACCAGTTCACACAATGTGCTCCTAATCTAAAACAGCAGGAAAAAAACCCAGCTACAGTGACAGCAGCTCCTCTGCGCTCACCCAGTCACCTGTGTCTATTCCATCACATTGCTGAAGGTCTCAGATGTAGATGTGTGTGGTGGGTCCTACCCCACCACCAACCCCCCGGAAAGAAATGTTACAGTGAAACTATATGGATCAGTTGATGTTCTGTTCAAAGTACAATGCCACCCAGGGATGCTGGGCTATTGCCATCCTGCAGTACAGGATCCGAGAAAGCAAGGCTGTAGCTCCGGTTCTCCCAGCAGAACCTCAAGTAGTATTCAGTGCAGAGTAGATGCCCAACGCCTATTCACTGAGTGACAACATATCTCAGCCTTACTTGCTGTGTTGGCGCGAATTTTCCCTTTGACAAATGACCCCTACTTATCTATTGGCCCAACAGGTGTGGGTTATTAGGAATGCGATGAGGAAAGCCAAAGGCAGAGAGAAGGACTGGAAGTGATGAACCAGCAACACAGTAGGATGGCCTCCTCCACTGAAACCTTAACATATTGTACTTCCTTGTAAGAAATTACTTGGGGCAACATGTCTACTGTTTATACTGGCTTAAAACAAACCACCAGAGGTTATGATGTATGTTCCTCCACATTGCTGTGGAAGAGCCCCAGTTCTCAAATGTGAAGACCTGGGATGCTGCCTTGTCCCACATAGAGCTAAGGGACTTGAACACATTTCTCCTCCACCGTATGTTGTGTCAGGAGCAGGCATTTAGCACAGCAGTGTAGACACCCACATGTCATAGCAGAGAGCCTAGAAATTGAGTCCAAGTTCCACTTCCGATCCTAGCTTCCTACACTCTGGCCCCACTTGAACATGAACCAACTAATGAAATCAGAAAAGGAAATGCTACAACTGACCCCACAGAAAGAAAAGGACTCATTGAGGATTACTCCGAAGAGCTATACGGCAACAAATTGGGGAAAAAATGTTAGAAAAAAAAAATGGACAGGTCTCTGCACACATAACAATTCATCAAAATTGAGGCGTGAAGGCATGGACAACCCAAACAGACCAAAAACCAAGACAGAGCCTGAATCAGTAATAAAGACCTTCCCAACAAAGAAAAGCTTAGGACCAGAAGGCTCAACTGCTGACCTCTACCAAACCTTCAAAGAAAAACTAATTCCAATGATTAATAAACTCTTCAAAATGATGGAAACGGGGATAACTAGAGGCAGTCGTTATGGGTCCCTGTCACCTACAAACAAGACCTGGATTGAGCGCCAAGCTCCAGCTTTGGTCTAGCCCAGCCTGAGCCATTGCAGGCATTTGTGATGTCAATCACCTAATAAGAAAATACATGATTCTTAAAATGCCCTTATCTTACCTGAAGTCACCCTAAGAACTGAATTCTCTCCAATTTATAGAGAATGGAAGATTGGGGGATTTTTAAAGAGTATGTATTTATTTCAAAAGGCAGAGCAAAAGAGTGCCATGGGGAGAGAAGTATCTTACATCTGCTAGCCCGTGCCCCACCGCACAAACAGCCACATGTCCAGCACTGGGGCCAGGCCATGTCAGGAAGCTGAGGACTTCATTCAGGTGTCTGCCACCTTGTTAGAGTGTTAGACACACACACGTAGACATACGCAGTCACACACGCCATCTCCTTTGCTGCAGCGTGAACACGTCAGCGTCACCCTGTACGATCCCCGCTCCGGCGCAGCGGCCGGCATATGGCAGGCAGCCGGTGACCATTAGCTGAATGAACAGGAGCAGATTTTCATCTGGCCGGAGCCAGCATCCTCAGCAGCCAGCAGAATGGCCCGGTGTGCTGTAGGACACTTCAGGGCAGTCAGCAAAGAATGCCACGTGTGCTGGCCTCCACAGCAATCTGAGTGCTGCCCGGTCTCCTGACAGAACTGGACGGCCCTGTACAAATTCAGCAGCAATCATGTTTCATGTCCTGCTCAGGTTTCCACCAGAAGACTCCACATTCCCAGGCGCTGTGCTCAGAGTCACATCTTCTCCCACTGTGAGATTCTTGGGGAAGAAATGGTTCATTTGCCACCCACAGGGCCAAGGAAGTACCGGACTGAGCAGCACGTTGTTCCTGAGTGACAGTCTTCTAGCTATGGTTTTGCTTTCCACCGTTTTTAGATAACCTGTGGTCAACTGTGGCCCAGAAGAACACACGCATCAGAAAAACTGTGCAGTGTCCTGAGTTGTGTGGAGAAATCGTGCACCCTCTCACCTCATTTTGGCTGGGAGGGAACTCATCCCTCTGTCCAGCGAATCCACCCCCAATCCTGTGATTTAAGACCGTCTTCCAATAGAAGCCTATCAGTGCATCAGAAAGTCTACATCGTTTGTAAATCTAACATGTAGGCATTGGATAGTCTCACATCATGTCAAGATAAGGAAGTGTGATGGGGGCCAGGTGCGGTAGTCTAGTGGCAAAAGTCCTTGCCTTGCATGTGCCAATATTCCATATGGGTGCCAGTTCTAATCCTTGAGGCTGCACTTTTAGCTCTCTACCTGTGACCTGGGAAAGCAGTCAAAGACAGCCCAAAGCCTTGGGACCCTGCACTTGCAGGGAGACCTGCAGGAAGTTCCTGGCTTCTGGCTTCGATTGGCTCAGCTCCGGCCATTGTGGCCACTTGGGGAGTGAATCAGCAGATGGAAGATCTTCCTCTCTGTCTCTCCTCCTCTCTCTATATCTGACTTTCTAATAATAACAATAATGGTAATAATAATAATGCAGTGTGATGGGTCCAGTGCATGGCCCAGCTGCTAAGAACACCTGTGTCCACTCCTGGACTTCCTGGATGGAAACCCTGACTCCAGCTTCCTGCCAGTCCAGACCCTAGAAGGCAGCAGGGATGGCTTAAATTAACTGGGTTCCTCTCACTCACTTGGGAAGCCTGGATTGAGTTCCTGGTTCCCTGCTTTGCCTCCAGCCCAGCCTTGGCAATTAAGGACAATTGGGGAGAGAGAGAATGGATTAGAGCTCCTTTTTTTTTTTAATGTCTGCTTGTTAAATGAATGCTTTTCACTGAGCACAGAGAAACAAGATATTTTGACAGACATCACAGTCACCTAATTTACTGCAGTTTGCTATTACAATTACTCTATTTTATTCATGGTTATTATTGTTAATACCATACAATGCCAAATTCACATAGATATCCAGGTATGCAAAAGAAAAAAAAGTATATATGGAGTTGATACCATCCATGGTTTCATGCATCCACTAGAATTCCTGGAATGTATTCCCCACATATAATGGGAAAACTACTTTATAACTGGTAAAAGAGTGCAGGGTTTTTTAAATTACTAGTATAAGTCATGCTCTTAAAGTCATGTTCAACACCCACCTCTGGCTCCTAACTCTGCTTCCTGGCTAATGTGAACTCCAGTGCGGACCTGATGATGGCTCAGCTCTTGGGTCCCCGCCACCTGCACAGGAGACCCAGGTAGAGTCCTGCCAACCGTTCAGTTGTGGCCATGATGGGTACTGGGAATTGAACAAGCAGAACTAGTAGGTGGGAACTCTGGTCTCTTGTTGATTTTTAAAATAAAGAGTCAACTCCACAACTAGAGAGAAATAATTGGGCAGGGCGAGCAGCGAGGAGAAAGAGGAAGGAAAAGAGAACAGAGATAAGAGGGGAGAGAAGGAAAAGGAAAAGGAAAGGAAACACTGGAGCAAGGGAGGAAAGACAGAGTCCAGGGGCGAGCCTGGGCATGGCTTGTTCTCAATCACAGACAAGATGGAGTTGAAGCAGAGCAGGGCCCTTCAGGAATGCCAGCCAACGCCATCCAGGAGCAGATCCTCTTGCCAGTCAGGGAGAGCAAGGGAGAGTGTCAAGATGGCCCGAGTCCAGAGCCGGTGGAGCAGCAAACAGGAAGGGGAGCAGCAAGAGGAGACACCCCACTGCTGGCTGGCCCCAGGCCCTGCCTGGTGACACTGGGAAAGTAGGTCAGCTCTAGGACTGGCTGGGGGATGAATGGTCAGCCAGGGCAAATGGTAGGAACTGAGGTTGCTGGACGAGAGTAAGACGGCACTGTGTTGTCCCAGCAAAGAGGATGAGGACCAACCCGAGGCAGCACTGTAGGTGGAACAGTGAGCGGTGATGGCAACCCAACACAGCCCAGAAGTCCCAGAGGGTGGCTCTCAGTCACCCTTGGCTCCTGGACGGTGGGTGCTGTGGCTCAAGGACTGAATGCTCCAGTTTATGTCTCTGACATTAATTTCTCTTCCAATAGCTGCACATAGCTACTGGTTGTCATATTAGACCACTCACACACGGAGAAAGGAGCTGCTTGGCCCACATTCAAGCAGGAATTGATTATTTCTGAGAAAAACCAAAGGCTGGCTTCTGAAATACCTGAAGTACAGTGGGCTGGCATGCAGATGCGTTTAGGCGGCACACATGTGAACTTTATTTTTAGAGAGCCAACTTTGATTATTTTCATGGATATTTGAGAAACTGTCTAGCATGGTCAAACACACTATTTCACAGATACTGTTACTTAGAAAGAAGCTACAGTGGGTTTTTACATCCCTACAGAAAATAAGTACTGGGAGAAAAATATTGTAGAGGGTTTACAGATAATGACAGAGAGTAATAGACACATTTCATATCAATAGAACCATACAAAGTATGGCTCTTTGTGCCTGGCTTCTTTCAACTGGCAGAATATTGTTGGGGTTCATGTACGTGGGAACAGGTATTAGTGCCGGCCGACCATTTCTCTTTCCAAATGCTGGGGGCCAGGAGTGTTTCTAACGTCAAATTTTTTTCAGATACTGGGGTGTTCACATATACATAATGAGCTATCATGGGGATGGAGTCCAAACCTAAACACTAAACTCATCCATGCTTCGTGGGTACCTTCCACATATCTTATGCATATGTTGTTATATCATATTTTTGTGCACCTGCATTTTTGATTACTCTCTGTCACATAAGGTCATGTGTGGAATTTCCCCCCGGTGGCATCAAGCCAGTGCTCAAGAGTGCTGTGGATGCTTCAGATTAGAGATGTTCAGCCTACACGTCATTCCTGTATGAAGACATTCCATTGTATAGATGTAATCGCTATAAATTTGTCCATTCATTGGTTGATGGACATGTGGATGATTTTCTGGTTATCTTGAATAATGCTTCTATGAACACTCATGAACAAACTTTGTTCAACAAACTTTTCTTAATTGGAAAGACACCAGGGTTGTCCCTTAGGGGAGTGAAAAAGCTCTGGGACTAGACAGTGGTTATGGTTGTGTAACCTCAAGGTACTCACTGCCACTGAGTTACACAGCTTAAAATGATCCACGTGATTATAATATGATATTAATGCATTTCACCACAATAAAAATAATCATTAAAAGGAATTAACAAAGTAAGTGGTTAGTTGAATAGACACTAAGTCAATGCAAAGAGTACAATGATTACTGGAGTAGTATAAGGTTAGAATAAGCAAGTAATGGGGTCATCTTGGAGTTTACCCTTGAAACATTTCTACAACATTTTCTAGCACATTCTGAGGCCAATATTTCTGTTTCTTCATCTCCATGGAGAAAAAACCTCAGTACTTCCCCCAAAGCAGCTGTTTTCATGGCTGGTGAAGCTGTGCATCTTATACTTACCCAAAACTATTCAGTTTCTTCTATGTCACTGATTCTAGGATACAGTGAAGGATCACTGTAGAGTTTCCAAACTGGCCGTAAGATTAATGAGAGCTGTAGCAAAAACAGTGACAAAGTCTACCGGCTCTGGTTTCAGAGGCTCTTGAGTTAATCTACTAGTTCAGTTCATTTCAGGCTGTAAAATTGTGGCAACCTTATGGGCAATCTACTCCCAGCCTCAGTTCTTTAACTGCCAAATGAGCATAACAATAGTTTTAATGTCAGAAGTTTGTTTTGAGGATAAAATGTAGACTAAGAGAATTTTTCTTACTACTAGCATAGCCCCCTGCATGTCTTCAGTGCTTAACCATGCCAGTGGCTCTTACAATTTTTAACATGTGAATGCTCAAAGTGTTCTTCAACTTAGGAGAAGGGCTGTGCACATCAAATGATGCGGTTCCTAACCCATGACGGCCATTTATCTGTCATACACAGAGAAAAGTACATGATTACAATGTCCAGATAATTTTAAAAGGTTCCATGGAATCAATCCTGAGCACAGGGGTTAAGTGATCACATTTAGGACTTCCAATAGTGATTGGGAGAATATTAACACACTATGGTTAAGAACAGGTTCTCTTTAGGTCTCAATATTGTCAACTGGAGAATGGGGCTAATATCAAAACCTACCTACAATTGCTGATGAGAGGATTAAATGAGTTGGTATGTTAAGGTTCTTAGAACCGTTGCTGGCACACAGTGAGCACAAAGTATGAGCAGGAGGAAGGTGATGGTGGTGGTGGAGGAGGAAGAGGATGAGAAAAAAAGAAGTGATAGGAATAGTAGGAGAGAAAAAAGAAGTGTAAGGTGTTGGTTATGACAGTGGTGGTGATGATGGTGACCGCAATTCGGGATGATAATGGTGGTGGTGGTGGTACGGTATTGATGGTGACCATGATGGCAAGATGGATGATGGTGAGGATGACATTAGCATCATTTACAAAGCTCTGAAAAGATGCCTCCACTCTTTCCAGAACCCTGGCCTGAGAAACACCCCTTCCAGAACTCATCCTTGATCAAATGCAAATGGAAAACTCATCAAGCTGGAAGGTGGGCAGTTCAAAACAGTGGGGACAAGCACCAGCACGTGGTGAAGACTACGAGCTTTGAACTTAGAGCCGTGGATTTACATCTCGATGCTGCTGTTTATCAAAACATATCTTCGAGTTAATCACACCATCTCTCTGAGCTCTGAGGCTTTAATTCTGTATAATGGGGATAATAAAAATACTCCCAATAAAAACACTCATCTCATAGCATGCTCTAGGGCAAGTTGATGGGGCAAAGCAACACAGAGCAGTGTGCATGGTCTGGAATGGGGTAACTGAAGGCTAGACTTGAGTGGTCGCTGCCATTAGTGGGAACAGCTAGCGAGGGTGTGACCTGGGCCAGTGTTTTCCACAGCTGAAGGGCAGGATCACCTCAGCTCTTCTCTTCAGCAGAAGTGGATGGTAAGGTTCTAGGATATGGAAATTAGTCCCCAGAAGGGTTTTAGGGTTATTGATCTCAACGGACAGAACCACATGATCCACACTGGACCCACCACACATCATGTCCTCCTGACAGCTGCCCTTGTGTTGGGACAATCCAGGATCTCTGTTAAATTCGCCCATTTCACAGGAGGACCCTACTCACCAGCAGCTCAGAAGTGTTCAGCAAGGACTTTCTTCCACCTAGCCATCACGAAAACCTCAACCCTCTGCCTCTAGTTGTTGACACAGGCAAAGCAGATGATTCTACTATTCCCGGATGGTAATCTGATCCTTTAAAAATCTACACACAGCTATTTAGTTCCCCTACAACTCCTTCCAAAGGATCCTTCAGAAGCTTCATTCTAGACAAGGTCGTTGCTTCAGTGCATCCCAAAAAACATACTTGTCAATGATTCTCTTTCCTCCAGACAGGGTCTGGAATTTTCACAATGGAATTGTATCCCAGGTCCCTTTCTGGGAAGATGTGTAGATATGCATTCATTACAGTGAGTGACACAATCTTGTATTTCAGGTCAAAGGGGAATCAAAATAAACTTCTTAACATTTCACCTCTCATAGGAGTGATGTATGGTAATTAATTAAATTGGGGACCTGACATGCGCCAGGCACTTGGTGAGATGAAGTTATTCCATTTCATACTTCAACAGCTCTGCAAGTAAGCAGCTAATGTATTCAACTGAGAGTGTTTGCATGTTTCAGGAACGGGGCCTTGTATCCGGGAAAGGAGCTATATTCTACGCTTCATTTGCACTTCACTCATCAAAATACTCTTTGGTAAGAGCTATTTGATGTACAGGGTCCCTTTTTTTAGCTTCTGCCTTTAACTAAGAGGTCACGTTTTGCATTCTCTGACTCAATCCTCAAAGGCTCTCGTCCTGCTTAAAATGTGGCAGGCAGATAACACTGGTGTTGGGGCAGACAATACTGGTGTGGGGTGGATAGCACTGGTGTGGGCTTGAGGTTTAAGGGAATTTTTTTTCTCTATCTCCTCTCTGGGAAGTGATTGCAATTTTATGCAGAGAAGTTATTTATGCCTGTTTTGGGTTTTCAAAGGAAAAAGAAGGACAGGAAGAAAAGAAGTTTACAAAGATCTATTACACGAGGGCATTGGAATACAGTATGAAAACAATTTAGGACAGAGGCCCCGGGAGTCTGCTATTTAGAGAGAAATATACTATATTTTTTTTCTTCGTGAGGGAAAGAAAAGGTGCACATCCAGTATTGGCATAAAATCAGATGCTGATTTCTTCCAGCTGAAGTAGAACCAGAACTCAAAAAATGTCAAGTCATCATTTTTAAACAGCTAAATTTTTCCCTCCTAGACAAAAACACCTAGGAAGACAATAAAACTTTACAAAACGGCCAGTTTTCAACATGCTGGCAGCCAAATCCAACAGATGCACCAACAAGAGAGGCAGACCTTCACCAGCCTAGCAGGGCACCATTTGGCAAGTGGAAGGCCTGCCACCATACTGGTTTCTATTTCAGACAAACAAAATCGCCCAACACTGTCTAATAGAGTTAACTCAACCAGCTGTGTGGCTGACAGGTCTGCACCTGCTTTCCATATCAGATCTGGCTTCTGAACAGCACAGTCTATTCTCGTCTTGCTCACTATGTTAAACTGCAGCTTAAAAAAAAAATCCCAACACATGAGTTTTGAAGCAAGCTCCAGTGCACACGCAGGCGATTTGCTGTAGCACAAAAGTGAGGCTTACTGGAGATGCTCCAGAATGAAAAGAGCTGGAGCTTAAGGGTGCTCAGACTTCCCAATCTAGGCAGAAGTCAGGAAATTGAAACTTCCTGTCAGTGCCGCTTGACCACCTGGAGCTGACAGTGGCGGTCAGAGAAGTTACCAGGCACAAAGAGGTTTGCTGGAGGCTGCAGCATGGACTGCAAAGTGGCTCAACAGTGCACCAGCCAATCGCAGCCTCTCCCACATGCAGAGAGGTGTATACGTTTCCATTTATTTGCATCCTTTTGACTAAGCAGGATTCTCAATAAGGCAAGTGGAAGAGGCTGAAGCTGACAGCAATACATAGATCAAGAAATACAGGACTCAACTGGTTGGGAAGCACACCAGCAAAGCAAGCGTGAACCAAGCCTACAACCTTAATGACAGCTGGCCTCTTCTCGGGAGGAACAGTCCGATCCCACACAGCTGCCCTCGCATTCTCATTCACGGAGGAAGCCACAGAATCCTTCCCCAGATGGCACCTTTGTGGCAGGGTTATCTGTCAGGTCATCTGGTCTAATTGCTCGTTTTTATTTGCCTATGTGATCAGAGGCACATAATCACATCTTACTCCTAATTTTTTTTCAAACAGCAGTTAAGAGATGGGACAACTGGAAACACACTTGATCACCCAAAGATTGGTTTCATTGATGTAATCACCGCTAACATCAGAAATACGCCATCAGCAGAGGTGGTTTAGGTTGAGGTAACAGGCTCTGGCTTTGCAGTTAGATGATTAGACTATATAATCTATCTCTGTGACTTTTGTAAATGAAGTGATTTGGATAAAATTGTTATTTTACATACTTAAGTCTCAGTTTCCCACTTGTGAAGCGGAAATCATCATAGCATCTATCTCAGAGGGTTAAGGAGTAAACTGGTTAGAAGAACAAAACTTAACATAGAGTGGCAGACACAGTTTAGGCACACACTATCCAATGACCAGCCACCCATGGTCATTAACATCTTTACTTCCTGAGATGATTGAGAGAGGTGGGACAGTCTTTCACCTTCTGATCCTTTGTGGTTTATCTTCTGGACTTGGAGGGATAAAACTCGGGTGAATACCTCGGTGTAATCTTTGCTGCATCACCTCTCTATGGCTTTTATTACCCTTACCTATAAAATGAGAAAAACTTCATGCAATTCGCAGAACTGTGAAGAGCAGTAAAGATCGATAAGTATGAATCTAAAAAGCTCTACACAATATTACTATGATAATTTTGTACGTCTATGTAAAAGGAAACCCAGGCAAGTAATCCTGCCATGCCACAGGCCTCCCGGTCACTCAGAGCTTCACAACATGAATCACTGGTTCAAAGTACAACAAGAAAGTTTCATTGAAGTGCCACACACCCTTGTAAGATAACCAGAGGTTGAGAGGGAATCTCCTCACACAGTCTGCAGACATTTGAGATAGAAGTCTTTTTAAAAATTCCTCCTTTAGTTGCAAAGTTTTTTTTAACAGGGAGGGTCTTGAGGTGAAAAACATCTGGGACCAAAGGCACAACTTGAGAGCCACTGTCACACCATGCCCAGTGAAATGCACCCTTCCGCCAAGACCTGCGGTTTAACCGAGACACCCAGTGCTCCACTCGGGAGCTAGCCAGGTGCCTTCTTGGTGCATGGTTGGCTTGAGCTAAGGAGTAGATCCACTCCCAGGACTTCTTCCATTGGCCTCCCTTCACCAAACTCCTCAAACCAACTCCTCCTTCTCCACCAGTCTCCATGCCCCTACCCGCATCGCCCATGGAGCCCTCTCACACAGCTCCTCCAGGTTCCTCAGGGCTGAGATGTGGGGCATTGGATGACAAGAAAAGGGGCAGTCTTATGGAGGACCAAAGAGCGGATGCTGGGAGTGGAGGCGCATCCCTGGGCTGCCCTGGCTCCATGGCCCCTCTTGGCCTTCAGACTTCACACCCTCTTCTACAGAGGTGGTGCTGCTCAATGGTTGTGAACAGAGTCTTTGGGGTTACAGAGGACCGCACTCAAGTGCACCATGTGAAAGCGTTTGTTCATTCGCACTGTGGGGACATGGCGCTTGCTGTTTCTTTTGCCTACAATGATTTTCTTTGGCTCGTTTTTCATGTCTTGTTCTCTAACCTTCAGATTTCAGCCTACACGGCAGCCCCAGAGAGGGGCATATCCTGTTCACTTTGAATAGGGATGTGCCCGTCACACCCTTGATGATTTCCACCCAAATCTTGCCTTCACAGAAGCTACAATGAAGTTCAGTTGACTGATTTGATGTTATTCTTCACTTATTTCTGTCTGAATTCATTGTTAGACTGTAGTCTTTGAGACCGTGGGGGCTGTACGCCACTGCTGTGCCCTGTGCTGGGCTGAAGACCACACGCTAGGTAGGTAAAGTCTTCAGACGAATGAACGCCTGCAGTAATGACTGCTGTCCACACACTACGTGACTTTGGAAAGTACACTGAGACTTCCGGAAAATCGATTTCCTCGGAGGTGAAGAGAGAACAACTTCCCTTCCCCTCATGATGGCTGGAGTACTGACGGGCGGTTTCCCTACTGCAATCATTCTATGATGCATACCATTTGTATTTAAAACTCTTTTGAGATACAGATCGTTTCACAGTTGCTTCGATTAAGTAAAAATGGAAATATCTCACTTCAATACACACGAAGCAAATTCTTCTTATGCTAAAAAGTAAATACTTCCGTGGATCCGGTGTGTATTCACTGTGGAAGGAGCAAGTTAACCTCAGCACTCACGCATTACACAAACCTACCACTTCTTCCCTCTCACCGCCTGCCTACAGACTTCTGCATCCTCTTCATTAATGATACTATCTTTCCAAGCTTTTCAAAAAAATGCATTTTTCTTTCAAAACCCCCACAGATTTGGGAAAATGAACATAACGAAGTTACGCAGAGCAATCCTGCCATCTAGATGGCATTTTCGGCCCACTTTCCTTGGTTGCTCTAAGAATTACATTATTATATAAGAGCAAACATTCACAGCTCGCTTACTGTCTACCGGAGACTGAGCTAACATGGCAACATTACGTCACAGTATTTAATTCTGTCCAACTCTCTCATTATGAGCGGACATCAGCTTTGCTTTCATTTTGCTGACGACAAACATGAGGTCCAGATAGATTCAGTTACTTACACACAGTTCCACTGCTGGTAAGTGGTGGAAAAACTGAAATTGGATTCCAAGGCCTATGGATGCAGAGGATTGAAGCCTTAAAAGCCATAAAGAGATGCTGAGCACAAATTATGTGATTCAAGGAATTTTCTCTCTGCAATTAATGGTCAATGTGCCTTGCATGAAACAACCTTTCTAAAATTCTTACCTATAATATTCCTTTGTTGGTCAGTTTTAGCTCTGTGAAACATAGCTATATATAATTAATCGGTGAAATGTCTGCTCCTGTCTCTGGCTTATTCTCCACACGACTCCTCTCTTAGCTGTCCACGAATGAGATGCCTCTATTGTTGGGCTTGTTTCTTCTATGACAGAAAAATGGCAGCAGAAATTCCAGATCTTATGTTTGTTTATATGCCATATATTAAATAACCTTGAACTCCTCCACTGTAGACCAACTTAGATGAGATGTCCACTCCTGCAGCAATCGCTGCAATGGGATGAAGGGAACCATTCTGCTGCATGTGGTCAGTGAGATCATGCCCACCTGGGAATGGGCAGGGAGGGCAGGTATGGAACCTGGGAGAGCGAGGTGTGCCTTGTGCACCACAGTGAACCCAGTTCTTTCCTAATGAGAGGTGAAAGGCAACTGGGAAAGAGAGAAACAAACAAGCCTCCAGAAACATCCACTGCACGTCGGGCAGTCTCTGCACTAGTCCACCTACCTCACTCCCAATCTGACACTCTCGAAAGGCTTCCCCTAACACTCACTGAGTGTGACCCCTCAGGCCCTACACAACTTGGTCTACCTTCGCAAACGCATGTCCCACTCACGCGTTCTGTTCCTACCACCACAGTTGTCTTAGTGTTCTTCAAATACTTCAAGCAATTTCCCAGTCCATTAATAGTCATCTTTCCTCCAAGATTTCCACATTTTCTTGCTGTTCACTTCATCCAGGGAGCTCTCAAAATGTCACCTTCCCAACCACTTTCTCTAAAGTAACTCCCCTTCATTCTCTATTTCTTTACCTTGCCCTGTTTCTTTCTCCAACTTGGCGTGACATGTATTCATTTGCTGTGTGTGTCACGTAGGGAACTTTCATCTGTTTTGTACATGTCGGTGTGCCTTACACTTAGTAGAAACCCTCATCTATAATGTGTGCTCAATATCTAACCACTGAATACATGATATGACAAATGAATGAAAAAAAGTCAGTGAATGAATTCAGGGCAATCAGTAGGTGAACATGGATAACATGCCAGTGGATTTTTTTTTTTTTTGTCTCTGGTTTGGTTTTTACTTAGCTGGCCAAAAACAAACACTTTCTCCCAGTCCTGCAGAGTTCTAAGTGAGAAATGCTCTTTTGTGAAAGCAGATTTATTAAGCTCAAAATAAAAGGTTTTTTTTTTTTTCAATTTCTTTTTTACTTCTATCTTGGGAAGACAGAGCTGCTAGCTGCCAAATCGCTTCTCAAAGTGAAACACAACCCAGGTCTCCCATAAAGGTAGTAGCAGATTGAACCCCTGAGCCGTCAGCTAGGATCAACATTCACAGGAAGGTGAAGTAGGGAACTGGAGTTGGGACTTGAACCCAGGCACCCTGATGTGGCATGTGGGCATCCCAACTGCAAGGCCAAATGCCTACCAACATAAAAGTTAGACCCAGGTGAACGATTCATGAGCACGGTGGCTGCCCACTGCGTCCCATCTCCTAAACCAAAGGGAAAACACGCACCCTTGGTCCAGCAGCCTTCTTTACAGTCTAGGTAAATGTAACGCTACAATTCAAGGCAGACTAACCCAGTTCTGGATTGCCTTGCCCCGAGGATCTAAACAAAATCTTGCCATCCCTCTTTCTTCCTATCCATTCCTTTCCTTCTGCCTAATGGAATTTCTGAGATTTCCTTACTGATGTTTTTTTGTTCCTTTTTTTTGTATCCAGTTAATATTTATTGTCCCTCATCAGAGACTCACACGGTCTCAAAGGATTCATTTCAGAACAAATTGAAAGGGAGTTGATGACTCTGCAATTGAGTTTTCTAGTATTCTCATAAAAATCCTCCCAAGAGAGTCCCATCGCTGCCCTTCGCTCCCTGCCTGGCTTATTCCTGTCAGTGCCAAGCACAGAGTCCTATGTTAGTGACAATAAAAATAACTGATGCTGATAGGGAGAGTATTAACATTTCTGGAAAGGTTTTGTAGTTCATAAAATTAATTTCAATCAATCATGCCTTCATGACAAATTCATCTACAGACAAGCAAATATCTCTTGCCCACAGTGAAAGGTATGGGATTTCTGGCATGTGAAGGCATCATAGGGCCCACAAAAGCACACCTGGAGCTTCCTCTTCCCCTTGGAAGTCAGATAACCATAGGATCTGCTGCTAAAGTCTAAAAAAATTACTATTATTTGATGACACAGTTCCATAGGCTCGGGGATTTCCCTTTGCCTCCTACCCAACTCTCTCTCCCCCTACTGTTTTTCCCTATATCGTTACAACAGTATAGTCCTTCATAAACAGTCAGAAGTCCATCACTTGGCTATTTAAGTGTATCCTGACATTTTAGGTATGGACAATGGCAGGGAGTCCAGCTTCCTGTTGTCAAGATGTATTTAATTGTTTCATTGGGAGTCCATCCTTGATTTGGAAGTAGAGATTCGAACTGCATTGTATCTTCACATCTGGATATGAGCATCTCTATTACACAGTCGCCAAATATCCCCTTAAATGAAAAGCCATAAAACAAATCAACAAGAGAAAGAAAAATAGAAAATTTATGCCATGAAGTTAAATCAGACGCTATTGAATGACCAACGTATTGCTGAAGAAACAAAGAAGAAAAAAAAACCTTTTTGAAAAGATGCTTCTGTGTGACCTATGAGTCAGTAAGGAAATAAATAAGAAAAAACTTTTTTGACCGAATGAAAATAAAATATAAACATCAAAACCCCTGAAATGTAGCACAAACAGCATTAAAACGGCCATTGATCTTGTATTTGCATGAAGGTTGCAACATACGAAAACATACGAAATTTGTCCTTTTGTGATTTATTTATCTCGGTCAGCATAATTTCTAGTTGAGATCACTTGGTTGCAATGGTGTGATTTCATCCTTTTTAATAGCTGAGTAGTATTCCATGAATTCCACCTGCCACAGTGTCTTTATTCGCTCCTCTTTGGAAGGGCATCTGAGTTGTTTCCATGTCTTTGTTGTCATTATTATTATTGTTTGCTGCTGTAAATATAAGATCACAGATCCCTTTCTCATACGCAGATTTCATTTCTTTAGGATATATTCCCAAGAGTGGGATAGCTGGACCATTTGGCAGGTCAGTTTTCCGTTCTCTTAGCACTCTCCATACTGACTTCCACAGTGGTTGTTGTACCAGCCTATACTCCCACCAGCAATGAAGGAGTTAGGAAACGTCTCCCCACGCCAGCAGGTGTTGTTAGTAGAGTCCTGAATGCAGGCTAATGTCACTGGAGTTAAGTGGAACCTCAATGTGGTTTTCATTTTTATTACCCTGATTGCATTTTCTTCTTATATCTATTAGCCGCTTAAATGTGTTTTTGATTCCAATTCTATCACTAGGTGATCATAGTAAAGTCATTTTTCTTTACAGTAATGTTATCTCATGTGCAAATGGGAATAATAATGAAACCTATCTCACAGAACTTTTATAAAATCAAAGTAAGATGGTGCATATTAAAGTTTAGTAGACAGGGAAGGCATCTGGTGAAGTGGCTAAGATACATCCAGTATCCAAATGTCTGGGTTCGAATTCCAGCCCCAGCTCCCAATTCCAGCTTCTTGCCAGGGCAGACTTTGGGAGGCACCAGGTTACGGCTCAAGCATCTGGGTCCCTGATACCCAAGAGCCTGGCTTCACCTAGGTCAAAATCAAAGCAACATTAGGAATCATCATCAAACACCCATTCAATACAAATTCATTCAGTGTCCATATTATGCCATGTACTCGTGAACAAAAATAAAATGAATAGATAGGGTCCCTGGAACTTGTCCTCAACACTGTCCTGTAATACTATCACCCCCATTATTAATGACAGAGAACCTAGTGGGCAAAAGGCTGGTGAAGTGGGAATAACACATCTACTTTCAGGGGAAACCAATTTTCTTCTCTTATATATTTGTCATTAATCTGGAAAAAAATTAACTCTGTGTTTGAGGACAAGAATCGCAGCTTGCCTGGGATGCACTCGTTTCCAGTGAGGGATACCTTGGAAAAGGGGTCTTCTTATCAATTATTCTTTGACTCATGGGTTATTTAAAAGCTTTTTAAAAAAACTTTATAAACATGTGAATATGCTCTGTAAGTTTTTGCTACTGAATTATAGCTGTCACTATTGTATTCATAGACATACCATCTGTAAACGATTTCAAGCTTATTTTAGGAGCTGTTAGATTCATATAATTTTGAGTGCTTTTCAGAAAATATGTGTTCCTCTGCTATTGCTTTGAGGTGTGTGTGCGTGTGTGTGTGTGTGCGTGTGTGTGTGTGTGTGTGTGTGTGTGTGTGTGTGTGTGTGTGCATGTGTGCGTGTGTGTGCGTGTGTGGGTTAGGTCAATTTATTTGTGATGTCTTTGAGATTGTTATATCCATACTCATTTTTATCTGTTGGTTCTATTGCTCATTGAGGTAAGAACATTGAAGTACCTTCCCACAATTATTCATTTTTCAGTAAAACCTTGCTGTTCCATAAATCTGTATGTCTTCATTTTGAGGCTGTGCTGCTATACTTATGCTTAGATCGGCGGCGTCTTATGGATGAATCAGGTCACTTATTACGGAATTGGAATTCTTTAGGCATGAAAACACTCTGTGACCTGAAGCATGCTTCTCTGTAGTTAAAGTAGCCAGCCCAGGGTGCTAGCACAGGAAGGGTGTGTTTCTTTGCCCATATTTCAATTTCTATCTGACTATACATTATACTCAAAGTGAGTTTCCTATAGGAAGCTGACAGTTGGGTCTCGCTTGTCAATTAAGTGCTATGATCTTTTCCTTTTAACTCAGGTGCTGGCACCATTCACGTTTAATGTGATTAAAGATAAAACAACCTTCATGCAAAATACAAGATCAGTAGGTATATAATTAGACATGTGTACATGTATATTTATCATGTGTAAGAGAGACTATGACACTAAGAAGAAACATACATTGCAGCATGCATCTCTACTCCTGAATAAAAGAGGCACTTCCAACACAGCTGTTAAATATCTCTTAGCAATAGGACGCTGGACCTTCTAGCATCGTCTATCTCTACAATGTCGCGACACACTTCATTAGCAGAATGATAGATATTGTGACTCTTGCTGAAGAACTATACTATTGTAATAATAGAGAAGAAATTAGTGGGAGGGAAAGGGAAATCGGGGAGTGTGTTAGGAAAAGCTCCTGAGTCTATGAAACTGCATCATGAAAAATAAAAATAAAAAATATGAAAATTGAATATAGATCTATCATCTTGCTATGTGTTTGCTATCTGTTCTTGCGGTTTTTTCTTCTTTATCTGTCTACTTTTGGATTAGCTGATAATTTTTTTTTCATACTTTCATTTTATTTTGTGGAATTACTCACATACCTATTTATTTAAATTTTACCAGTCTCTTTAGGGTTTATAGTACACGTTTTAAATAATAATCACCATCACAATGGTCTTCGAGTGATATTGCACCATGTTAAATGGTGTATCTCCATTTCTTTGCTCCCTGCAGTTGTACCATCATTGTCATACATTTAACTTTCAACAAGCTGCCTTGTGCTACATTCTTAATCTTTTTGCTCTAAAAATTCATTTATCTTTGGAAGTGATTCAATAGTTTTAAAAAATCTTATATATTTAGCCATGTAGTTTTCATTTTTGATGTCTTCATCTTTTGAGTTAATCCACAGAGTTGGTTAATAGAATTTTGCTTCTTCTTGAAGGACTTCTTTTAATATTTCTTACAGTGTGGTGCTGCTGTTGATGAATTCTTTCTTTCACTTTACGTTTCAAAAGTCTTTATTTCGCTTTCACTCTGGAAAGATATTTTCACTGTGCAAAGAATTCTATACTGACAATCTTTTTCTTTCTGCAGTTCAAAGATGCTTCTCCATTCTCTTGTAGCGTATGTTGTTTCTGATGATGAATCTGCTATCACCCTTTTCTTTGTCCTGTACACAATATGTCTTTTCTGCCCTGTCAGCTTTTAACTCTGACATATCTTTTAAATTGCTATATCCTTAACACAGATTTTTAAGCAATATAATTACGACATTCTTTTATATTTCTCATGATCAGAATCCACTGAACTCTTAAACCACAGGCCTTTAGTATTCATCAACTTCGGAAATTTTTCTATGAGTTTTTCAGATATAATTCCTGTCCCTTCTGTTTGAGGAACTCCAGCTACACATATATTAAGACCCTAGGAAAAGGACAAATATCTTATTTTTTCTCTGATATAAGGCAAACTTCATGCAAAATACAAGTTTAACATACATATGTATATATTTATGTATGTATGCATGTATATACATATGTTTATCTAGAGAATCTGAATAATAGAAGCAGTATACCATGAAGTGGAGACACACTGCAGCACACATCTCTATTTCTGAACAGAAGCTGGACTCCCAATGAAACTGTTACATATATCTTGACACTAGAATGCTGGACTTTGTATCATTCTCTCTTCCGACAGTGTCAGGATGCACTTAAATAGCAGAACGATGGACTTGTGACCATTGTTGAGGAACTAAACTGTTGTTTCAATACAGGAGAGAAAACAGTGTGGTGAGGAGATCCCTGAGTATAAGGAACTATCATGAAAAATAAAGAAGAGAAATTTTTAAAAAGTATATGCATGTTGATGTACACAAAGAGACCCTAGCTCATGCTAAATTCATTTTTAAACTCTTTTTATCTGAGTCTCATTATGAGAAATTTCAATTGCCTTGTCATTAATTTCACTAATTTTTTCTCCAATGTTAAATTTCTATTAATCCCATAAGTTTAGTTATCTTTTCACATACTGTAGTTTTTTTCTGGAAGTTTGATATAAACTTTAGCATTTCTTTTCTGGGTTTCTACTAAACTTTTTGAACTCATGGAATAGAGGGCTGTAGTTACTTCTGTAGTAATATCACCATCTGCCAATCCTAACGTCAGTCTGGGTGGGTTGTGGCATGATCATTCCTTAATGAGGTATATTTCCCTGCATGCCTGGTAACTTAAAAAACTATAAATTTTAACCTGTCAAATACTGATCTTTATTGTGTTGGCATAACTGTTCTGCCATGATTACAGGTGACTTGAGACATCTGATGTTCTCAAGTGTTTCTGAGGGTTGTTTAAACAGGATCAGGGTAGTTCTCAGACTGGAGCCAGCTCTCTTGGTGCTGCTGAGATGGCAGCCATCTATACACTCAGCCCAAAGTTCTTAAATACAGAAATGGTCCAGTGTAGCTGACGGGAAGAGAGAGAATTCTCGGCCCTGGAGAGCAGCAGCCACAATCACTTCTTGTCTTGAAGGTGCTTCTTTCTCAGCCCAAGGTAGTCTTATCCCCCATATAAGCTGATCAGGATTCAAAGTCTCGTTGAGATTCTAGACTCCAATAGACTCTTTGTCAGATCTCCAGCATTTTCCATTTGTGCAGACCACATTTCCCAGGTTTGCTGCCCTGTGTCTCTGGGCTCATCTCTGCCTCTTCCACTCTGCCTTTCCTTAAGTTGTAGCCTGGAACTCTCAGGGTTGTGGACCATGGCATAAATGAATTCACCTCCTACCTTCTTTCTGCTTGATATATATCATACTAAAATCAGCACTTTGGGGCCAGCATGGAGGCACGCTGGGTTAAGATACTGCCTGTGATGCTGGCATCCCATATGGGCACTAGTTCAAGTCCTGGATGCTTCACTTCTGATCCAGTTTCCTGCTAATGGCCTGGAGAAAGCAGCAATGATGAATCGAGTCCTTGGGCCCCCACATGTACATGGGAAACCCAGAAGAAGTTCTTGGCTACCAACTTTGTCCTGGCTGAGTCCTGGCCTTTGAAACAACTTTGGGAGTGAATCAGTAGATATGATGAAAGCTCTCATGCTCTGTCCTTCTCTCCATGTGACTCTTTCAAATAATAAATAAATCTTTAAAAATATTTCAATCATTTCTAATATTCTCATCTATTTTTGATTTTTCAATCAGCAGAACATATCTAGTCCTTAGGACTCCATCTTGATCAGAAGTAGAAGTCAAAAGATAAAATTTAATGAAGGAAAACAACACTGCCAGATCTATCAAAGTATTAAATCCCTAGCAGTTATAATTTATAAGCCCTGAAGTTATTTTTATCCAAATATTGAAAACTCTTGTGCTATGATGAAGAAAAATCATATTATAACTACACGCTTTACTAGATTAAATGATAAACTTGACATTTTTAGTACCAATCCTTTAAAAACTATATGAGTTTCACCAGACTCCACCATTTGCCACTCATTTGACAACTTTCATGATACTGTAGAAAATCTAACACCCACTAGAGAAAATGTTTTCCCTGGAAAAAAATTGTATTCAATCTACAAATTATTATAATCTCTTGAGTGGGAACTCTCCTTGGATAATTCAATGAATTCTTACCTTAGACAAGCCACACCAGACAAGGCAACAGAAATTCTCTGTGGATCTTGCAAGGAAAGGGGTACACAACCTAAAGCACCACAAAGTCACTGCTTATTGCAAGATGACTGTGTCCCGGCTAGAACCACAAAAGCCAGTTCTTTTTTTTTTTTTTTTGAGATGTGTTTAAAGTATTAGGGGCACCTCTCCAATACTGAGGAGCCTCCACTTACAGAATATCACAGAGTAGCAGGTTTTGACGTGCTCTAGCCAGCAGCTGTCAGTGGGAATGTTTGGCCAGGAATGCTCAAGCACATAGGATCAGAGAGATGTCAAGTGGTCCACAGATGCGGTGGTGCCAACCCAGGTACGACCCTCTGGATAAATCAAAGCTTCCTTTCACCACCAATACATGTTAGCCTCAAAGCTTATCAAGTTCGTGCTTGACGGGTCATGACTGTAAACAATGACAACTATAGCAAATGTCTCAAATCAAACACAAGATATTCTGTTATTAAAATGCTTTAAAAAGCCACCAATAAGCAATATAAATGAAAGGGGTGACCCGCCTGGAGCCTAAGATATGTCAGGTAAGCTCCTCTCAGTCTGAAGGTGGCAGCCACACAGTTGGGTTCTCTTTTTCTTTTTTTTTTTTTTCATATATATTTTTTTGAGATTCAGCTAAGAATTTCAATTATTATTTTCATTCATGGTAATTTAACTTTTAAAAATGGCAAAAAAAAAAAAAGATACTCTGTGAGTTAAAAACACACAGGTGGAGGATCACTGAATCATCCAGCCCACACCCACACCACCTGCTGACTGTGCCCAAGGGCATACTGGGTGTACGTGGTTAGTGCGAGTGGCCCTTCCTGAGGGAGGAGTGTTTTGCCACTGGTATTGTTCAGAGCTACCAGAGCATGATGCTAACAAAATCAACTTTACTTTTATTTAAAAACAATGCAGGTCAAAAATAAATAAATAAATAATAAATAAAAAAATAAATAAAAACAATGCAGGTCAATTTATTAATTTTGAAAGCAGTGTAAGGGACCTTAAACCAAACCAAACCAGCTTTCAATTCTGTTCTGTTTGATATTAGCTGTACGGCTTTTGTGAAGTTATGCCATTTCCCAGACTTCAGTTCACTTCCCTCATCTGTAACGTGGGACACAATTTGTCATTGAGCTCTTGGTGCTTTGTCCAACTTTCATTTATCTCTTCTTCCCACTGCATAGGGCTAGTGTTCTGTGAGACTCTAGGCCTCCCGGAGAACCCACATGCTCTGGGAGAAGCTGACCGCACCCCTCGCTGCAGGAGTAGGCACGGTTTGGCTATACCTTATCCTATCTGCCTTCTCAGTGGTTGGGTAGAAGTCCATGAACAAGCTGGCCAGTGCGTAAAATGTTCAAAATGACAGTTCTCGGCCAAAGATAAGCCCATGACCTTATCTGCCCGTGTACATGTAGTTATCCTGGGTGTGATCATCAGAAGAATGAGGTTAACAGGAAGCCAGTTAAACAGCACATGTCACGTTCCCCAGACAAGAGGCAAGAGCTCCTGGGGAAATAGCCAGGACTTTGATCACCCTACGCCTGAATTCAATGCTACTTCTGGCAATTCGGTCATGAGAACCAGTTCAATCACATCATTCTGAATCCAGTTGATTATTACCTGCACAAAAGGCATCTTAATATACACTAAATGGTAGACAGCAAGTGCATATACATACCTGGTATTTTTAAAATTTTATGATTACAGTTCTTTTACCTTCCCATTAAGCCACATATATGCTTATATAAGGTAACTTATGATACTTAAAGTTTCTCAAGCTTCTACACCTAATGATGCAGTAATTAAGTTTTCAAACCTTTCCTTTATTAATAGCAATGCGGATGTAAAGGAAGTGAGTGTGTGTCTCAAGAGAGCTATTCTCCATTATGTGAGAAAATAGGGTGGAATGTGTTTGTCTCTTATATTTGGCCAGGACTTAACCAAGGGAAGCAAATCCTCAGGAAACTGTCTGTGAGGATTTGGACAACACTACTCTAGACATCAGCAGATCTGCCAGCTCATTCACCCAACTTTGTGGCCCATATAACAATGTGGCTGGCCTCCCTCACCCACGCAGAATCCAGCTAGCACCACCAAGCTGGACAGCGACACCTCCCTCCCTGGGACCCTTGCCAGGCTGAGTCACCAGGAGCCTGGCTAGGGGCTCAGTTACACCTGCAGGGAGGCAGCATCAACAGGCAACCAAGAACAGGTGGACAGGTCTCTGGGCTCTCCAACTCCCACCCTGAGGAAATGACCGCAGATAAAGAAGTACACCTTCTTCCAAGACTGCAAACCAGAATCAGATTTTAAGTGAACTCGTCCTGAGTAAACCTCCTCCCTCAAACACACATATTCTGCCACATGCTTATATTCTCTCTCTCTCTCTCTCTCTCATTACTATATTGTACATAAGATATTTTACAAATTATATTCAGAACTAGACAAAAGCAGGCATTGTTATTTGTTCTCTCTGCTTGACCTATCGCATCCTCATCGCTTACATCCACGCCTTAAGTGTAGTGCCATAAACAAAGCCCAGCTTGCGGTGTGAACTTCTCACACTCCAAGGAGTCACCCCTGGGATGACTTGTCTGGAAGTTCATCACGCATTAAAGTTTCCTGTCTCTGTATTTGGGTCTAACATGCTGGCATGCTTATTTATTTTATTTGTATACTCAACTCATTGACAAGCAATGTCTATAGCTTACACATTTTGGGGAGCCTCCTGGAACCTATCACAATGCCTAGCACATCACAGACATTACACAGGACATCCACCGAGCGCCACAACAGAACATAATTGGGACAAGAGTCTCCATGTGGGGAAAAGCAGCAAGATTAACAACCCATCTCCTTTCTCTCCAACAGCTTCCTTCCCACTAGGGTTATTTAACAACTAGTGCTGAAATCCTCATGATTTGAACCTAGGTCCCCTTCTTAGTTTTCATTCTTCCCTAGGTTCCCTCAGCAAGCCCCAATCCTGTGTATGCTATTTTCAGTCTGAGCTCTTCAATGATCTAGCTCAGATTTCCACTTGGCTACCTCAAAATTGTGTCCAATTAACACATCTTCATGTTGTTCCTGACTGCCTACCCCCAAACACTTCTTGCCCAGTTTCTTTTGTTTAGTAAAAGCCACCACCAATCTATTCACTTGCACAATTGAAAAATCAATTATTATTATACGTTCTTTATTGCCTTATGCTAATCCATCATAGTCTTGTTAATTTTGTAACATGAAGCCCACCACTTCTCTCTGAATTCAGCTATCATTCTATTCCAAGTCCCTACCTTCTCCCCCCCCCCCATTTAAGCCATGGTCTCCAAACCTGATTCCTGAACTTACACATTAAGACCCACACAAGGGGGCCCGACACAGTAGCCTAGCAGCTGAAGTCCTTGCCTTGAACATGCTGGGATCCCATATGGGCAACGGTTCTGATACCAGCAGCCCGGGTTCCCACCCAGCTCCCTGCTTGTGGCCTGGTAAAGCAGTTGAGGACTGCCCAAGGCCTTGGGACCCTGCACTTGCGTGGGAGACCCGGAAGAGACTCCTGGCTCCTTGCTTTGGCTCAGCACAGCTCCAGCCATTGAAGTGAATCATGAGACAAAGGATCTTCTTCTCTGTCTCTCCTCCTCTCTGTATATCTGACTTTACAATAAAAAATAAATATTTTTAAAAAGACCCACACAAGGGCAGTTGACAGCACAGCAGTTGACACCACTTGGCATACTGCCTCCCGTATTGGAGTGCCTGCTTCAAGTACTGGCTCTGCTTTCAACCCAGCTTCTTCCTAATGCACACCGTGGGAGGTAGCAGTGATGACTCAGGTCCTTGGGTCCCTTCCACAAACTTGGAAAACCTAGGTGAGCTCCTAGCTCTTGACGCTGGCTTGGCTTAGCTGGTTATTACAGGCGTTTATGCAGATCTGCCTGCGTCTCTCCGCCTTTCAAATAAAACGTGAATAAAATATGGGGAAATCTAAAGGATCTATAAACATTCTGTTAGCGGGCTCTGGAGTAATGAATATGGTGCTTTCACTTGATTTATCTTTTCACAGAAGAGAATTGTAGAAAATAATTAGTACATATTACCAAATTACCGTGTTTCAAAATGTAAACTTCTCTATTATTCAACCCGGGAAGAAGCAGATCAATGCATGTTTTTCTAGGCATGTTGCTTCCAAAATCCAAAGACTTGCATCCAACCTAAGGCAAATACGAACAATATTTGTGCTTTATGTATGACCTCAAAACAACCCAAACCACCTTTCCCTCAAAGTAAAGGCACAGCCAACTCATGTACTTCCAAGTTGCCAGCACTGGGTCTGAACCATTTGTCGAGCTATTCATTGGATGCCAATTGGAAATGATTGACTTGCTTGCAGAGCTGGCATACGGAACAGTTGACTTCCAGCCAAGAGAGGGAGGGCTGTGTTCCAGGAGATCGGCAACAACAGAGATAGTGTGGAGAGGCTGTTGACTTAGCTTTCGGGCTGAACACTCAGGGAACTCAGTCCACCTTGCACGGGTCCATCAGGACACGTGGAATGCCCAGATTGGGCTGTGTGGCTGGCCCAGGGGAAGGGGAGAAGTTAAACTGGGGGGAGCCAACTACATCTCAGATGCTTGGCCAAATAAATCACATGCATTTCACATTGCATGATGAACCTCGCCCCAAACCTCCATGTTTGGAATTTTCTCTGTTTACAATGAAGGAAGCAGAAGCTCTGGGGAAGAAGCAACTCACTCAGGGCAAGAGCTCTGAGCACAGCCGTGGGTAAGCCCACAGCACACAAAGGCATGGCCTCCTGGAATGTGCTGCCTGTTCTCAATGTGGCTCATCTCCGGGGACTATCTCCCTAAATGGAAGCTCAGCCTTTCCTCCCAGCATTGAGTTCAAGGTCCCATCCAGAATTACAGCTCAGGCCCACAGGATGGCTCTGTCTCCAGGGTGTCTAATGGCACAGGAAGAAATGTCTGCTGAGCATATGGTGATCCTACAAAGAATTATCACAGTCACCCAGGGAAGTTTTAACTCCAGTCAAGCTCAGAGAATTAACTGAGCCAGCCACTTCATTGACATTAAAAAAAGAAAACAACAGTGAAAATTTAGATTATCAAACACAAAACATTTCACCCAGATTTAGTGCAGTCATTAAACCAGGAATTTTCCTATGGCTACTTGTAAATTGGAGATTGAGAAAAAAAAAGTTTTAATGTAACTTGGACATGAACTAACCTCTTTCTCACTTATATATCTTCTTTCCATTTCCCTTCCTGTCATGCCAATAATTTACAATGTTGTTGCCTGACTTCATAAATCATGAAGTTAATGGGAAACACGTTAAGTGGTTCAGCCAGGTATCATCAATTAAGGTCAAGTAACTTCCCTTCAGTACTAACTCATGTCCCTACCAAGGGATGATGTTCTTTTCCTTTCGTCCATGCTATAGATCTTTTTGCACACTTCTACCCAACTTCCAAGTCAGCAACTTCTCTGTGTCCTAACTCCTCACTCAGACGGGAGCACAGTCATTATAACTCAATCGTTAAATGATAATATTGAAACACTTGCCCATTTTTCCTTCCCTTCTCCTGTGTGCTAATCACAGTCTAGCAAGTATAAATTAGAGTGGGGATTTGGCTGTGGTGTTTAAAAACACCTCATTGCCTCAAGAGTGGCATGTGACAGTTTGGAAGGAAAAATGGAGAAAACTCAAGGAAACAGATGAAAAGAAGTAAGTGATAGAAATTAGCTTCCTGTTTGTGGATAACAACCTGATTGTAAATTAAGTAGCAGAATATGTATTTGTGATAATTTGAGGCAATAAAGTCTTTGTCAGACAATTAAAACATACAGTGATGATGATAAAAATAATACTAAGATGTTGGTAATGACTTGACAGCTATTTGTGAAATGCCCACTTATGTGTCAGGCACCATGCTAAGTGTTTTAATAACACTTTCATTTTATTCTGGTGCAGTAAGCTCTTGCTTGCTCAGTATTCTCTCTCTCTCTCTCTCTCTCTCTCTCTCTCTCTCTCTCTCTTTATAAAAACCCCTGGGTTCAGAGGGATTGATCGTTTGCATTTGTTAAGAATGTGGTAAATTTACAGCCATGCCTGCTATACTTGTCATCCAATGAGCTTCCTTGATGTCACACAACCCTTTGCCCACTGGCCATGCTGCTCTTCAGGCAGCAGGAATCCTGAGGCTGAGGAGCGTCCAGCTTCTCCTCCTACGGCCTCCTACTTAGTGCGTCTCCTCCAGTGTGGAAGAGGAAACACACACACCTGATAAGCCTACATGTGCACACACATATGCGTGCAGGTATATACTTGCAGGTACACACACAAATACGTGTGAACTGGCAGCAGAAATCATCATGTTTTGCATTCCATACATCCACAGTCTTAAAATGGGAGCTGAACTTCCGGGTGTCCTTGTTTCAAATGAGAGTCTGGGCACTCACGGCTAGGGCTTTAAGCACCAGCAGAAAGAACCAGAGCTGAGTGAGAGCAGCTCAGGAAATGTTCACATGGACCCAGGTCACAATGACCCTACCCTTTCTCCTTACAAGAACATCTCACTTCCTTCCAGACCTCTCACCTGGGCAGCTGGACCTTGGCTATGGGGTACTCCACCAGCACCCAGACCTCGGAGAAAGGACAAAATGCAACTATTATGTGCCCTGTATTCATTTGGTGGTGTTTCTGGTCTCTAGCTAAGAATACAAAAGACCCTTAATACATTTCTGTGAAGTGTATAAATGGTAATATTGTGGCATGTAAATATACTTGTTTCACTCACAATGTTAAAATCCCAAGTGTGTTAGTCATAATATCCATTTGTAGACTGCTCCTCCATGTCCTGGGCACTGACATAGAAAGCAGATATTTTTCTTATGCCCTTGTAACACCTAAGGGAACAGACCTGAAGCAGCTGAGAGACTTAACAAAACACTAGGACAAATGCAGAGATTCAAACCCAGGCAGCCTGGTTCCAGGACCCACTCTCCTACTGGTGGCACCCCACTGCCTCCCTGGGGCCCCGTGCGTTAGTGAAGTGGACAGGTGCCTGGGACAGAACTGTCCAGACTGTCACGGCGTTGGGAGTAGCCCGTGATGTGCTCTGTTCTGGTGGAGGGGAAGATGTTTAATAACCGTGCTGGAGCAAAGGAGCTTACATAACCCAGCTGAGCTATTTCTGAACTTCGGAAAATGCTGACTGCTCTTTTCCAAGTCTCTTCTGTAAAACTAGGCATATAAACTAGGATGAAAATGTTCCCCTCCCCGCCCCCCGATTTTTTTTTCTCCTGTAACCCCAAAGGTTACAGACTCACGGTAAGATCATGAACACACACACACGCCATATCCATCTCGCTATTGATTTATGTCCTATTCTGTGTCGTCTTTCACGAGACTGTACCCCTTTGGTATATCCTGAGGTTGTGGGTCCTGATGCCTTCTTGTCTGGATGGTTCTGGGTAGAGGACAAAAGCATCTACAGTCCAAGTCAGATCCATCAAAGCGCAGGGCTGGAGAGCGAAGGCTTGCTTCCTACCTTGTTTAAGACTTTTTTTATTTTTACAGAATGTAAGTCTTACTTTACTAAGCATCTGGTAAACAAATAACCCTCACTATCTTCCTTGTGCAGCAGGTAGGGTGTACATAACTTCAACACTGTTTATACCTGACAGGGTCCCTGAGGGGCCCGCGGTGGAGCCACGCCTGGGGCTGATCCACCTGGGATACATCCCTCTGCTAACGCACCTAGGAAACAACGGCAGCAGCTGGGAGGTGGGGATGGTGCGGTGTGGCGTGGTGTGGTGCACTGTGTGTGTTCTCCCTCCCTCTCTGTAACTCCCACCTTTCAAATTAAAACAAAAAAGTAACATACATTGGGTACATGGTTGCACATGTGAGATTACCTTAAGAAGTTCATGGAAAACACAAATAATGTATCAAGATGCCAGTTGGGAGGCTAATGTTCCATAGCAGAGTGCCTGGGTTCAATTCCAAGTTCCTTCTCACTACAGCTTCCTGCAGACATTCAGCCTGGGGTACCTCTCTCTCTCTCTCTCTCTCTCTCTCTCTCTCTCTCTCTCTCTCTCTCTCTCCCTCTCTCTTTTCTTTCTTCCTCCCTCCCTCCCTCTCTCTCTTCCTCCTCCTCCTCCTCCTTCTCTCTCCAATAAATAAAATATTTAGAAATTTTTCTAAATAATGTACATTTTCCACAAACTTTCTAAAGCTCTGCATGCATTGATACTTAAAGAACAAAAACATATACAACATGGATTTGGACGCATACCAAATGTAGCCCAGGATTTTTCCCTCTTGTGGGCAGAGGTCTGAGCAGGACTTCCATATTGTCCTTGAAAACACAGAAGCAAATGTTATGTGCCAGAGTTAGTTCTCCATGGTACATATGAAGCCAGGTATTTTATCAAGTTTTACATCTTTCTCTCTCTCTCTTTCTCTCTCTCTTTCTCTCTCTCTCTCTCTCTCTCTCTCTCTCTCTCTCTCTCTCTCTCTCACACACACACACACACACACATGAGCTTGTCTTCAGACAAGTTTTCCCCATCTTTATTGGCACGTATGGTCTCGGACAACTGAAGGATTCCCTAACTTCCCCATATGTGCCAGGAACTGACTTACACAGGATCTGTGCATGCAGGGATGGAGGTGGAGGAGAAACCCCAGCAGTCCTACTCTGGTTTCTTCTTGACAAGAGCCTTTTTGAGGCTTGCTCCAGCTCAGTCAAGGGCACGTGGTGGGGCTCCACTCTTTCCTGGGGGAGTGTGAGGAGTGTTGCACCTGCTGGGGCTGAGGGGCTAAGCAGAGACACTTGTGCCCTTCCCCAACCTCATGCCCTCGTCATCCACGGATGCAGAGAGGCCTCCCTGGACACAAAGCACTAGAAGACAACTTCCTGCATTTAAAGCATGCTTCTCTGAGAGCTGAACTAGCACTTACAAAATTGCTGCATCCAAACTTCCGGAAATGGCACGACAGCATTTTATAACAGTAGGACTTTTGTTTAAAGTCATAGAATCCACGACGGCCGCTGGAAAGGGATCTGAATACCTTGGCCAATTATCCTCCCCAAATTCCTTTTCCTGTACACGTTTCAATCGGCCTACAATTGAGTTATATTCCATCAGAATCTTAGGTTTCTCAGTGCTCCAGCCGCAGGGCACACCTTATTAGGAAAAATACGAATTCATTAGCGCAGCACTTGTTTCTGGGTTGGCAGCAATTCTTTCATAAGAGGCTCCTGTGTTTTACACTGACTCTTGTTTTTCCCTAGCAATTGGACAATTATTTTAAAATGTTGATAAACGGGGATGTAGAAGCAGGATTGAGGAGAGAGGAAGCGAGAGTGTCAAAAGAGCATGATTTCTCAATTCAAGAGTTCACGTTTTTAGCTGTACACTAATTGTAAAGAGCTATACTCCGGGGCCAGAGCCATAGTTTAGTAGGTTAAGCTTCTACCTGTGGTGCCAGCACCCCATGAGCATCGGTTTGAGTTCCAGCTGCTCCACTTATAATTCAGCTCCCTGATGATGTGCCTGAAAAGCAGTGAAAAATGGTGCAAATCCTTGGGCATCTGCACCCACATGGAAGACTCAGAGGAAGCTCTGGGCTCCTGGCTTTGGACTGCTCCAGCTCTGGCCATTACATCTATTTGGGGAGTAAGTCAGAGCATAGAAGATCTGTGTGTGTGTGTGTGTGTGTGTGTGTGTGTGTGTGTGTGTGTGTAAATTTGTATTTCAAATAAAAATAAATCTTTAAAATAATAAATCTACCTACACTTCACACATACACACATAGCCCAATGCTCTAGGAGATTCAAAGTCGTAAACTTGCAGACCCATTCACAGCAACATGAGAACCTGGTATTCCCCTGGCCACAGGCTCACCTGATCTGCTGACTGCAATTAATGATGGCCTAAAACATCACCAACTGCTCCGAAAGCCTTGACTCCTTACCGAGGGGTACGCTAGCACAGTGCTACGTGACACTTCTCAGGTGTCAGCTCGTTTAACGCTCACCACAACCCCGAGAACATAGGTCTTCAAAACAAAATCTCCAGGCTGCAGCATCAGTGTCCCCCAGGTACCTGATACAAATGCAGAAATGCAAATTCTGATACTGCTACTCCATGAGACATACCAAGGTGCACAGCCATCCCAGAAACTCCAACATGTGCTACAGTTCGGGAATCACGGCCGAGAGAGGAAGTTGGGTTTTTGTTCTACAATGAGTGTCTCAGGCACGAAAAGGAAAAATGGTGACTGTCTGAGTCACATAGAAAGTGGATGAGACAGCCTTTGAACCCAGGCACGTCAAAGTCCAGGGTCCAATCCCTTAATGGCAGTGCCACACTGCTCGTTATTGCAGGAATGAAGCATGGATTGAATCAACGAATAGCAGGCAAAATCACAGAAAAAGGAGTGTTGGAGCAATCACTGTAAATCTCGACGGCGGAGCCCACGAGAGGCCACAAAGAACAGCGACATTACTCGGAAACATGAAATCAACTACATGTCCACCACGATGAGTCAGGTACGTTACGAGCCAAGCGTATGGCGGAGTATAATTCCGCTTTAAGCATGATGTTCGCCAACATTTCCAGTGACCTACACAAATACTTAGGATGTAACGAGGGAAGAAACTGAGATGCAAGATCAGGGGCTAAAAGCACCAGTCTGGGGAATGTTCTGTCAACCACTGCACATTGCTGAGGGTGTGGGAAACTGGGTGATTTCACCGACAGCCGCTGTGAACATGAGTTGGCGTAAAGGCTTTATGCCACGATGGGGTCACAGATGCTTACATTTTAAAATACATTTGACTTATGACCCCCAAGATCCCACATCACAGAAGCAATCTTAGAAAAAATAATTTCACATGTGCATAGACCCACATGATGGCCATACCTGTAGTTTAGCTTCTCGTGCAAGAAAAAAATCTGACAAAACTAAACTGTAATCATAATGTGAGTTAGAAATAAATCATGATCCTTCTATATGGAAGAATGTGATGAGCATGTTATAAGAAACTTGTATATACTTGATGTGCAGCTATAAACAGACGAGGGATGGACAGATTACACACCTGCAGGTTCCTAAGACATACTATAATACATAAAAAACGAATTTTTAGAAAATAACATATGATATTATTTATCTTAAATGTAAAAGGAGATGAGAAGAAGAAAGGAAGAACAAGAGTGAATCTAAACAGAATAGAAATCCCAAATATGTACATGATAATCTCTACTTTCCGTGTATATTTCTATCAATGAATATGTAAACAAGCAAGCAACAAAACTGGGATCCCAAGAGCCAAGAGCCCTGTCTTACTGGTGCAGAGTGTGCAGCGGGGTCTCCGGCTTCTCCGTCTGCCCGTAGCAGCTGGCCTTGGCCTCGGGGATGTAGGAGAACTTCTCCAACATGGAAGACGCGGCAGTGGTTAGGATGCCCAGCCCGTCCCTCACTCTTGCCTCCAGGCTGTAGTCCCAGTCGTCGTAGGAGACTGAGATGAGTCCTGACGGGAACTCTTTGGGGATGAGCTCTGTGTTTCCAGAAACCAGGCTGGGCACGATCCAGAAGAAATCGTACCCGGTGAGGCCGAGGGAGCGGGCCTCACTCAGGATGAGAACCGCCTCGTCTTTGGAACAGTACAGCAGGATGACCGAAGAGTGGATCTTCTTCAGCTGGACTTGGGTCTTGGCGTCCTCGAAGGATGTGTCCAGTGTGATCACGTTCTGCATGTCCCAACCCACAAAGCTGTTGTCCACTGTTGTTTTGATGAAGCTGATGAAGTCCCGGTAGCCAGGGAAGATGGTGGTCACCAGGGAGAAGACATGCCAGTCATAATCCTGCATGATCTTCAGCATGACTGTGGCTTGCTGCTGGATGGACGCTCCAAACTGGAAGAAAGTAGACGTCGGATCCTGCCAACAGGTAAAAGAAAGCAAAACACAGGATGAGGCAGAAGGTAGTCTAAATAGAACCATCTGTCTTTAGGGAGCTAAAGAAGTCTGTTCCTAGAAATAAGGGAAAATAAATTGCACATCCCTTCACTCAAGAACATCCCTGAGCACCCATGCAGGTGCACTTCCAACTGACCCCAGGTACACAGAGATGTGCGGGGAGCCCAGTGCTACGACACGGAGGGACGTCTGCTGTCGTGCTGGCTCCCCATCTTTCCTCCTCGTTCTTCTTGCCTTTGTCCTACAACTGCCCTCCTTCCCTTTAAGTTGACATGGTTAGAACAGAAAAAATTCTATTTAGTCATCATACTCACAATTTGGAAATGAAGCTAGCACACACAAAACGGCACTGGAAAGTAGAAACAGATTCCTTATGACATATTGTTGGAGCACCCAGTGTCCTCCCAGGGCCTGGAGCAGTAGCCTAGCGGTTAAAGTCCTCGCCTTGCATGCACCAGGATCCCATATGGCCGCCAGTTTGTCCCGGAGGCCCTGCCTGCCACCCAGCTCCCTGCCTGTGAATTGGGAAAGCAGTCAAGGATGACCCAAAGCATTGGGACCTTGCACCCACATGGGAGACCGGAAGAGGCCCAGCTCTGGCAACTGGGAGTGAATAACGGACAGAGACCTTCCTCTCTGTCTCTCCTCTTTCTATATCTGACTTTCCAATAAAAACAAAATAAAATCTTTAAAAAAAAAAAAAGAATGGCCCTGGACCTCTTGCTTGTATAAGCCAATAACTTCCCATGTTCACAAAAGCCAGAATGGATACCTGAGCTCATGGATCCTGTGTAACAGAGAACAGTAAATGTTGTGGAAATATCTCTCCATGCAATAAACCTCACTAGATACATCATTTTAGACCTTGAAAAAAAATAACGACGTACAGATCTGACACTGCATTAACACTGCATTACATGTATCTTCATGGGCCTGATGGGAACTTGAGGAAGAGCGACGTCCATGGATTTGAGAGAGAGAGAGAGAGAGATAAGAAAACATCGAAGGATCACCCAGATGGACAGGAAAGTGGGGAAAGGCGGACATTACAGTCAGGAGAGTTCCAAGGATATACTTTGACTATCTCAGGAACTGTGGATAAAGACTCATTATAGCCCATCAAGTAGAGAGGATGAAATGGTGTTGAAGATCGTAACAGGAACCCCATCTCAGAGTGTTATGTCTAGAGCCACTGAATACTCTTACAATGCAAAGTGCATGGTGTTGAAAGAATACAAACCCTAATATCTTTACAAATCTATGATCATGAGAACAAATTTCCACTTAGAATAGGCAAGTTATGCCACCATTGCACAATTTACAAATACTTTCATACCCAATAACTCATCAAATTCTTACAAAAGGTCTTAGGAAGTGGACAGCATTGGTCAGGGCAAACAAGAAACACCAGCACACGGCAGGTGAGCATCCAGGTTTCGGTTCTGGGGTGCCACACCCTGTCCCCTTTCTTACACTAGGCCACGGCCGCCTTGGGATCATCAGAGAGCTGCTTCAAGCAGATGCTTCAAACATGTTGTTGACTGGCTGGTCTGATGCAAAAATGCCAACTAAACAGAAGGTATGCCTCTGTGTTATAGCAAAACAGGATTCGACAAATGCTAAGACACATTTTTGGGGGTGGGTGGAGCTGAACGAATTCTCCAAGAGTCTTTATCATATTACAGCCTTGTTTTTAATTTTGCATGTTACTCCATATGCATTTGACACACCTCAATGGTATAGCTTATGAGGATTCGACCTCCAGTGTATATGTGAGCACACATATGTGTCGGGATGGTTGATTCCATTCATGTCTTTCAGAACAATATTTTGCGTCTGTGCACCTCAACTCTTGCAACAAGCCTACATCATTTTCCCTCTGGATCTTCACTGAAAAGCTTTATCTGAATGGGCCAAAAGCTATTGTTCTTCAAAATAATTGCTCTTTTCTGAAATGCATGGATTTGAGGGATAATTTGAATACAGTGTGGCCTAAAGGCAGAGAGAAGTAGTAAGAATAAATAAATGCTTTCTGGGATCCATCCAGCATTATAGTTTTATGAATTTTACCTAATTAAATCCATTAAAATGGGTAACAGATTTAAAGACTTTGGGTAATTATCTTTCTCCCCACAGTAGCTTTTGGAGAAATCCAATATTCCTGAATTGATTAATCATTTTAAATCACAGCTCAACAAGACAGAGTGCTTCAAGGACAGAGACTCCATTGTGTTCATCTCTCTGCCCGCAGCACCTGGCAGAAGGCTTGGCTCGAGACACATCGATAAATGGGCAAAGAGGAAATAGGTAAGTGTATAATTGTATGAATGAAGCCTAAGAGGGATATTTATGATTTAAACGGAAAATGAGGAGGCAAGAATTCAGGATCTGAGCCTTACATTGCATGGATCTTAAATGTCCTATCCAAAACAAAGCCGAAGTTTCAACAGCATCACGTATACTCTCCTACAGTAGAGAACCATTCCTCTACCGAACACCCAGTGTGAACTTTTATGTGTCCTGTTGGTAAGGGAGAAAGAAGACTTGCAAGTCTCAGCTATTGTCCAAAGAACATCATTAAATACTCAGAAAGGTGACAAAACAAAGAACCTACCAACAGAAGACTGTACAGAAATAGAGTCTAAAGGCAATTACATTCATCAATCCCACGCGCTGTCAGGTGCCTCTTGGGATGGGACTGAAATGTTCTGAACTTAATTACAAAAGAGAAGCAATAATTCCCACAGAACAACGATGCCTCTGAAGCAGCCAGTCGTCAGACTACCCCAGTGACTGCCCAAGGAATGGATCAGCATCTTCTTGCTCTGAGTCACTGAGGAATGGAGGAAGTTCTAGTCACACAACTGGAATCCAATAATAATAATAATTTTAAAAGGTCTATGAGACCAAATACACACACACACACACTCCTCTGGGAATCACTGATATCAGCAGACAGGTGGAGGTTAAGCATGCTGGTCTGGGACCCTACAACACCCTTGCTCCATGTACTATGTGCTAGACATGATCAGGGTACCTTGGGGAGCTTCATGGATGGAGTAGAGCTGTAATAAAAGTCTTACCTGGCCTGCCACATGGAAAGGAGGTCATGGCTGATATATAATGAACTGTGAAAGATAATCATGAGGACAGCAGCTTACCTGCCCGGAGAGAGCCAGCTTGGCACTGGCCATCTTTGAAAGAGTGAAGAACCTTTGCTTTGTCTTGTCCACATTCCTCTCTGCTACCGTCATCTATCACTTTAGTCCAAGGACAAGTTTTCCCTTTACTCTCCTACTCTGACCCTGTTATCAGCCTTTCTCCAGGATGGATAGTGTAGTTTGTGGGATCAGACTGCCCAATTACACTCTTAATTTTGTGTCCTTTGTAAAACCCACGCAATGTTAAAACCTTAGTTCCCTCTTCTGTCAAATAGGTGTGGCCATGGCAACAATGACTGTGGTTAAGGTGCCAGGAGTACTTACGCTGTGAGCATCATGTTACTCAATACTCCTGATCCTATCTCATTTACTGGCACCTCCAACCACTTAACTAAGTTGAGGCTGATATTATGCCCCCTTTATAGATGAAGAGACAAACTCAGAGGTAAGGTGGCTTTTCCAAGGCTGCATGAGTGATGACTCTAGTTTGGCTGCCTCGGCGATCCCAAATTTTTCACCCCCTGCACTCGACTGCTGCCAATAACAGTCATCCCTCAGTGAGGTCTGAGAACGAAGTAATCTGGTATTCTAGCATCCAGGACAGTATTCATTCCCTTGCAAGTACAAAGACGATCTAAGCCACCGCTCTTGTTATTAGTCAGGACCCTTGGTATTCCACATCAGAAGATGGTTCCACACTCACATCCACCTCCTCCTGAAGTGGCAGCTGACACGCTGGAGTACCTCGACAACTCACACTGTGCATGATGTCCTTACCCTGCGTTAACTGTGCTACACCCCGGCGTTGCCATTACCTACAGTCTCACAGGCCTACAGCATTACCTTCAGTCTCCAGCCTCCTTCTGTATGAGCAGCAGTCAAATGTTGTAGGGGTGGCGTGCGGGGGTTGGGGTTCAGGCCCTGGCTGTACACTAAGGTAAGCACTTCACCTTTCTGGCTCTGACATTTTCACCTAGGAAATGGGAAACATGACCATCATCCCATAGGGTTGCTGTTAGAACGGGATAGACTGTAGGGAATAAGAGACTCGCGGATCCATGCCTGACACCCACAGGTGCGGTACTCCTCTCTGCAGCCTCTGTCTGCATGGTTCACTGCCAGAAGCCCCGGGAGCGCTTTATTCAATCTGAGGAGCTACCATTTCCATATCTGCTAACCTGCTGGTTTCAAATACATGCATCCTCCTGCAAATCATGAAGGGGGGTGATTTCTGGTGCCAAGGTGCCTGCATGAAGACAAGATGTGGTTGACTTTCCTCATGATGAATCAATGCTTTGGAGAGAAAATATCACCCACGTCTTCATAGGTCTCCCACAACTACACTGCGCCACTTTCTTGACTGCAGTCCAAAATGTAAACCTTAGAAACTGCTGTGTATCAAGGTGTTGGGTAGGGACTCCTGGGAGGGATTGAAGTAAAACACAACTGAAGGGCATGGTAAGGTTCCCGTCTAGCTTTGAGTTCTTCTAAGGTGATTTTTAAGGACTAGCAGGAGGTGATGGGAAGTTGGCTTCAATCCCAGGACATGGCAATGGATATGCCAAACAATTCTTTCTTGTAACGGCTTGCACATCCTTCAGGCTTCCTGCCCCAAGGGTCAGAGGCTGTCTCTCTTTTGCTTATCTCCTCTTGTTGTTGCCCCTCCATCAGCACTTGGGGGATTCTACAGATTGGTCTGTGACCACCTCTGGCACTCAACTTCCCAAGAATGTGCAGCCGGGGGAGAGGAACAGATTTCATACACCCACTTCAGTTCTGAAGCAAAATCAGCTCCCTCCCCATGCTCGCTGCTGCTCTGCAGAACACAGAACAAACTGTTTTAAACACACAGCGAGGGAGGCAGGGTGTGTAGGATCCTGGGTGTTTGCTCTAGACTCAGTTTTGCACTCCACCCCTCCCCAACCATAACTAAAGTCTCTATTGAGCAAGTTGAGAGCATTAGATCCTGTTCTAGAATGTTTCAGAATTTGCTGACTTTCCCTAGTGACACCTTACTCCACAAGCACTAAGACTTGATAGAGGCTAATAGCAATTTTCATTTCACTTACCCATTTACAAAGGTTATAGAGCACACCCATAACCATTATCCCTTTGAACCTAAGATAAGGCATGGAGATGGCATTTCTCACAAAGACACAGGAAGGAAGGTTAAGTGCTTTTGCTAAGACCCACATAGCCTCATGGTGACAACAGTGTGGTCACTGAGTGATACATCCAGTGCTTTCATGCACACATCAGTGGCTCTCATTCCTAGCTACAAAGCAGAGTCGGCCACTGGGGAGCTGTGAAACAAAGCCACATCCCTGACCACTGAAATGGAACAAACTCCAAAGCTGGTTTATTAGTTTTTCTCTGCTTCAGCTCAACAGCATGGCAAGTCTTATCTGTGTTATCTACAGAGCCGGGCGCTGTCCTGTACACAGGTGGAGCCTAATACACATTTGGTGAGGGGTTGAAGGCTCACTGCCAGGCAACAGGAGAGAACTGGGCATGACTGTCAGCTCTGCACCCAGCCCACAACTTACATCCCTGCTGTCTGTCTGATGGGGCAGGCAGCAACAGAAAGGGAACTGAAGCAGGTAACCCAGTCTAGACCAAGAGAGACTCCCTTCTTTAAGGATTTGCTCTCTGCTGTTGAAGAACAGCCCTGTTGAGTCCTAAGGTACTTTCTGGTCCTTTCACAATGAATCAACTGAGCTTGTACTTACTTCGCTTCAGTTTCCATAGATGAATAGAAAAGTAAAAGTATCAAACTTTCAAAGTCCAAGGGTTCAGATGTACATGCGAGCTGAATCTGATCCACCGGAGAATACCTATTCCATCATCCTCTACCGTCCATCACTGTCATCACCATCATCACCACCTCACACCACCGCCTCACATCATCCACAACGTGGCTGGACTACGTAAGACAGGACAAGTTGCCACTGATAATAATCACTTGTCCTTAAGCTGTTCCAGCAAGGAGCAAAAGCAAACAGGTCCTGTCCATTGTGTTAATAGTCTCTCACTGCCACACACTGAAGGGCTGCTCATGAACTAAAGGTTGTAGTTTGATTGGGGGAAAATGGAGTGACTTGAACTTCCCCACCACATATGGTAGAGGCAGGCCTTGGGGGGTAAACATGACAATGGAAATGACCTCTTCACAAACACTCCACTCTTCTCAGAGAAATGTCCACTAACAGCTCTGATGGCTCAGCCTCTGGGGAAATTATCCCTCCCTTGGGAATTCTGCTGGCTGTGATTATTAAAAGCCAGACCCTGGGCCAAATGCACAGAGGGTTCAAGTCTTGGCACCTCCTCTTTCAGGGATCTGGGCCTTGAACAAAATCCTTATTACCTCTGTGACTCAACTCTTCAGCTGGAGGGGCACGGGCATTAGGGTACAGCAGGTTAAACCACTTCAGAGGATATGCTTATCAAGCCCAGCTTTGGAGTCCAACTCAGCTTCCAGCTAATGAAAACTTGGGACACAGCAGATAATGGTCCAACTAGTTGAGTTTTTGCTATCCACTTGGGAGATATGGATCAATTTCCTGGCTTCCCCTTGGCGCAGTCCTGGATGTTTCAGGCATTTGAGGGAGGAATCTGGTGGCTAGAATAGTGTTCATCTGCTTGCTCTCTCTTCCTCTTCCTTTCTGTCACTCTCATTCTGGCTTTCAAAGAAATAAATAAATCTTTAAAATAGAGAGAACTTTAGCATCCACTTGGAACACTGTTGTCATAAGGTAAAGTACTATTGCTCTTAGTGCCTACTGAGGGCCCCATTCACAGCAGCTGTGGTTGCTGTGGCTGTTGTAATCATGAAAGAATCAACCACAATGACGACAACAAAAACCCCAAATGCTTCAGCCCACCAGCACTGCACTGATACAAACACAAAACAACTCCCCTCTGGCTCTCTCCTGGGTTTCCCAAGTGTCACGTCTGTGAAAACAAAACTGAAAGGAGCTCTTAGCACAGGCTGAAAGCAGCCTGACAAGTCCTCTCCGTGTTAACACTGAAAACCCCCATTCCAGGAACCCCTTCTCTTCTCAAAAATAGGGACTCTGGGTCAGCCTCACTGAGCACTTCCCATGCACTTTATCCCTCTACAAACCTTTCAGAGGAGGTATTTCTACTCCCATTTCACACCCAAGGAAATTGAGGCTTAGACAGGAGCACTTCTCAAACCTAAAGAGGATGGCAACCACATGGCAATCTTGTGAAGATGCAGGTTAGGATTCAGTTGGCAGGATTGGAACATAGTTGGCGAGCTTTCAGGTGGCACCGACATTGCTGGCTCACCTATAGAGGTCAATCAGCCATACAGCTAGTGGCAGTCAGAGGCGAAGTTCAGCGGAAAGGTCTAACTCCAAACTGGCTTCAAGCCATGGCCAGAGGCCTCTGTTTCTCCCATGAGGTGCAGGAAGTGAAGCAAGAAAGGTGACTGTTGCCAGACATCTTCACCACTCTGTTGTCTTCAGGCCTCCCTGGCCAAGACAGATGATTGTTGCATCCTATCAGGTTCTGCTCTCCACTTGCCCACTTGTCATACCCAATAAAACCCTTTTGGGCAGAGGCTCCAACTCAGAACATACTTATTGGGGAAGGAAAAAGAAAGGGCTCCCTGGGATGAATGACCCTGCTCCTGAGAGCGAACTGGAGGCACCCAGAGGAGTGGGGAGAGGTAACAGTAGTGATATGCTGCCCACAGCAGCTGTTGTGAAAGAGAAAGGAGAGGGAGAGAGAATGAGCCCAGAGTACCCTTGGTTGCCTTCCCCCTGCTGACCCTGCTACTTACAAATGCAAGCAAGTCACCAAATCACTATGTCCCTCAGAACTTCTACACACGGGACTGAAAGTTCTTAGCTATCTGGAGGGTGTGGGGACATGTGGCATACAATGATGAGCAAAAACTCCAAGGACTGCAGAGCGGGTGAATAACCAGTGGTTGCTACTTTCCCTCTCCTCCCTTCTCTTCCACCTCACTGTGCTCCCAGAACACACTGCCCAGGCCTCTGCTATTGATCTTGTCACCAAGTATTTTCAGTGTCTATTTAAATACCTTTCTCCATGAGACTACTTTAAAGCTAATTCATCTCTGCAACAACAACATCCAGCTCAGTTCCTGGTAACTGGAGGGGAGCTGAACATATTTATTGAGAGTATATGTAAATGAATGAATAATGGATGGATGGATGGGTGGATGGATGGATGGATTGAGTTGTGGATATGACAGAGTGAAGGAAGGAATGATTCTCAGTGAGAGAAAGATATCACTGAGTTAGAGTGACATCAAAGGAGTCAGGGAGGGCGGAGTGTGACAGCTACATGAGTGGAGGTGTGAGGTATAGCTGCTCGGAGGTAGAGCTGAGTTTTGCTACCTAGACTATAATGATGTGACAGCACAGAGTGAATACACCTTTTCAGAGAAAGGGGCTGCAGCTCCTGTAGTCTCAGCTCTTGCTGCTAATTCTAGATCTCAGGAACCGCATAACTGGGGGAAGGGTGGACTTGTCCTGTATCCACACACAGGAATGAAGCAGAGGACCCCACTCCAATGAGACCCTGTAGGTTTGTTGCTGTCAGAGCTGACTCAGAGCTCTCACCAGAGCACTGGGATGGCCAGTATCCCTTAGCTGATCTCCAGCTCACCCCTAAGTCCCTTGGGACCTTTGCCTCCTCCAACCACATCAACAGATGCAGCCACACATGGAACCACTTACTAGGATCCTGCAAATTCACCTGCAAATCTGCAGAGACAGCTCATAGCTGGTGGTTCCCAGTGGCTACTAACAGGAATGCTATTTTCATTCAGTGTGATGGAAAAGCACTGGGGTTTTGTAGTGGCAATGGCTGCAAAGTATCATGAATGGACTAGTCCCACTGAAGTACATACTTTCAAATGGTTAAAATAGTAAATTTTATGTTACATGTAGTTTTTCACAATTAAAAAAAATCCAAGCCAATTTTTAAAAAGCTTTGTGTCTGAATCTCCAAGGTGTAATCTCTCTGTACCGTTGAAAAAAATGAACATTAATAAAGATATTTATAAAGGGGTGAATATATAGCACAGTAGCTTGTCCACATCTCATACCACCAAGATTCAAGTTCTGCCTCCTCTACTTCCTGTTCAGCTTATTGCTAATACACATCCTGGAAGTCAGTACATGCAGGATTAGGCATTCCTTCCTCCCATGCAGGAGACCCAGAAGCAGTTCTGGGTTCCCAGCTTTAGCACAGCCCAGCCCTGACTATTGTAGGCACCTGGGGAGTAAACCCAAATCATGAAGAGATGAAAGAGCTCTGTCTTTTTCAAATACAGGAACATGAAGAAAAAATTTAATTAAAAGATAAATTGATGTGCGACCTGAAGCTGCAGGAGGATGCTTCTTTTAACAACCCTACAACCAGTCTGAGAGAGCCTCTGGGAATCCTTGAATATCCTGGTTGTTTGAGGACCAGAGGACGAACAGCAGCTCCTAGGAGTGCAAGAAGAAGTATCCTGCTCACCCTCTGCTGGCACCAGGCAGCCACATAAGCTCACAGCTCTCCCCAGGCATATAAAGCCGCAAGAAACCATATAATCATCAGTCTCACCCCTCACCCTCACCAAACCTACAATTTGAGTGTCCTAGCCAACAGCCTTCTCCAGATAAGATGGATATTGCTTTACCAGAGCAAAGCACCACTCCAGTCTCATGAGGAAGCCTAATGCAGCAGAAACAACAGCAGTTCTTGGATGAGACCCACTAGGTCCAACCTCCATTCTGCCACATGTGACCCCTGTGGCTGTGGGAAAGTGACTTACTTTCTTAAGCCTCCATTTCCTTGGTTGTGAGCTAGGAAAAGCCACTAACACCAGCCTCATGGATTACATGAGCTCACATGAGGTAGCAACTGTTGATTGGATGATTTCTTGCATGCCACTCATTTCTTCCATATTATATCATATATACAATACATATACAGTCACTTCCAAATGTTCAAAGTCAAATTGAAAGATTATTTTGGTACCAAAAAAAAAAATTGTCATGTATGGTCTTGCAAAAAGTCCTGAAAATACATCTTACTAAAAAAAAACTATGCTTATACTTTTATCCATTCATTTATTGGAAAAAAGGAGAGATGAGAGAGAGAGAGAAAATAAAAGAGAATACATATACTCAACTGCTAATTTGCATACACTCAAGTGCATATAACACCTAGAGCTGGGCAAAAGCTGGGAACCAGGAACTCAACCCAGATCTCCCACATGGGTGGCAGTGACCCAAGAACTCAGGGGGCACATCAGTGGGAATCTTGAATCAACCTGAAGCAGAGCCAAGACTTAACTTGGGCGCTCCGTTGTGGGAGATAGACATTCTAAGTGGCATCCTAATGGCTGTGCCAAACTCAAGCCCTGGAGTCCAGAGCCTCAGGACCAAATTAAACTTAGCTTTCAATTCATTTTCCACGAACTTTTGGAAGTTTCCAGATGTTAAAGTTCAACTGATTAACTTTGATTCTGTAGGATCCCAAAGCTCTTGGTCTTTGCTGCCAGCCTCTTTTTGATCAGTTTTTAACGTCTCTGCCCCATCCCTTGACTCCCCAGGGACTCCTTTGGCAAACATCCAGGTACCACCTGAAGATCACCCCTTCCCCAGCACAGTGCCGTCCTTAAAAACTGCTTCCTCTGGTGCACTGCAGTCCTGGACTGATTCGAAGAATTTCAGCAACCTAACTTGCACCATTAGTTGAGCAAAATATTTCTACTGGCTAAGCACTTCCCCCACTGACACAATACAGAGCTTCCAATAACACATGTAGAAACACGCATCTTACCAGCATCCGACTTACTCATCTCTCATATCCTGGGAGACCAGCAGAATGAACACAAAACGTCATCTGTCTCTTTTAAACAGACGCTCCACTCTCACGTGTGTGTGTGTGTGTGTGTGTGCAAGTCAAACGCCAGCATTTGTTTGTTCCCTCCAGGAAGTGTTGGTCTGGGCAGCTTGTCCAAGACCTAGTTATAGCTCAAAAGAAGGGGATGAACCAACTGTCCCCAGAGTTCCCAGCCACAATCGAACTCTCTGCACCAAATTAATTAGGAACATAAACAAGAGTTGGGGAAGGAGAGGTTTTAACAGAAAAATTGATGGTTTGAATGTTTTTCCGAGAAGTTATATAAAAGAGGAAATTGAATGTCAGCCTCTGAAAAGGGTTCCAAATGACCATTTGAAAGGAGAGAAAAACAATTGGTGATGCTCCATTTGGGTCCATTTGTGTTTAGGCTCAGCTCCAAGGCTTCTCAGTTCCAGTCACAATCAGACCTGGTTTCAGGCAGGAACCCAAAGCAGCTGGTGTGCAGACACATCCCAACCTGACATCCCAGGCCCCAGCCATACCCCTTCACCTCTGGTATACCCTGTAGCCTTCAACCCTCATACTAACTATGGGAAATCAGCAGAAGGAACTCTTCCATTTTATGCCAGAGAACACTGAGGCCAAGATGTGACGGTAAGGGGGATTGCTTCATTAGCATCCTAGACTCACGTAGGAAGGAAGTCGCTGAGCTTGACCCACATTCAACAGGGCCCAGCAAGGCTGAGAATTGCAGCCCAAGCAGCTCAGGGAACCAAGGAAGCCCAAAGAGAGGAAAAAACTACCTGAACCAGCAAGACAGTATAAGAGCTCAGAATAGAAGCTCCCAGGCTACCCGTGGGCAGGAGACAGTCAGATTGACTACAGAAATGTCTAGAGGGAGCATCCCGCACTGAAGACAGCATGCAAAGACACACAGGTATGAAGAACAAGGCACCCACTGGGAATATGGGCAGCTCTGTGCTGCAGAAACACAAGCCCTGCAGCCAAAAGCAAGGCAAACATGAGGCTGGAGAAGGAGAAGAGATACAAGGATAATGCAGAGTAACCTTGAATCTGGCCTAGTGGTGTATGTTGTCTTCGTATTCAATACAATTCTTGTGATTTAACTATTACATTTATCTATGTCCAGTGGAATAGAAGCTCCCTGAGGTCAGAGTTACTACGTGTGCCTGGTTGTTCATTAATGTATCCCATAATGTTCAGTACGAATATTCATGAACCTGAGCAGAAGACGTTGGAATTCTTGTTGGAAGAAAGGGAGAAAGGCAAGAAAAATGAAAGGAAGAAACAGAGAGATGGAGTCAGGGAAGGGGGAAGAAAGAAAGCAGGACGAGGGAGAGGACAGAAAGATACAAAAATGGAGTGTTAGAGAAGAGGAGCTGAGATTTTCTGGGGTGAAAGAGAGGAACCCATTGGGGAATGTTCCATGTCAGCACAGTATAAGATGCTTCTTTCTAGAATGATCACTTAGGTTCAGCATGAAGAATGGTTTGGAGGCAGGAAAGAGTCGACACACAAGCCACCGGAGCCATCCTGGAAGAGGGGGCAAGATGTGAACTAGGACAGTGTCACGGCAGAGGAAGCAGATGAGGTTCAAGTGATGTTCTGGGGGGCAGGTTCAAATGGCTTTGGCAACCAATCAATTGGATTGCAGGGGGACGTGACATGTAAGAAAGGATAGGGTTGAGAAGGATGGCTGAGTGAAAGGAAGACAGAGAGGACCTCAGCTGTAGGGAATGAGAAGAAGACAGGAGCTAGGGCCCTGAGGCCCTGATTTGAATCCCAACATTCAGGGGAGTTCCTGCCAAGAGTTGAGGCTTCTAGCACTGTCTCACTTCTTGTGTTGACTTCCCCCATTGGGAGTCCTCTGAAATCTGACCTGTAACCCCTTGGCTTGCACTAAAACCCATCTGCTGCTGTGCTGCAATCTACATTTGACTGGAATCCCTCTGAAAGTTGAGATTCAGGTCAGGGTCCTTCCCGTGCTGGGTGAAGAAACATGTGCCAGAAAGCACAGGACTCACAGGCAATGAAGTGAGCATTTTCTCTTTCTGTTTAATTCCAGAATGCACTTTTGCAATCCACCTTCAATGTTGAAGAATGAGGTTCCTTAGCTCCTCACTCTGAACATCTCATTTCCTTGGCAAGGAAAACAAAAAGCCTAATTGTGCCTTGCTCCCCAGAGAACAGAGAGGACACAGGCTGGCTGTGCCCCAGCCGACAGATTGACACAGGCAGCAGCATTCTCTCTGGAGTCGGGGAGCATGCTCTTGGCAGTTTGCACGCAGTGCATCATCTTTTTGTGGATGCCTCTGTGAGGGCTTGATCCTCTGGCTGGAACAGGGCAGAGAACAGAGCTTATTAAAACCTTGACACCACATTTGATGGGGCAACAATAAGGAGCCATCGGACAGTCAGCTCATTAACAGCCTGCAAAGGTGCCTCCTTTACTAAATCTCACATGAGATGGTGATTAGACAGTCCTGGCATAAAACACCAACTCACTGCATGCTTTAAAATCCTTTTCTGAGCAAGATACTAAGGCCACAGATTAGAGGTACAGAGGTACTGCTGGTATAGAGAATAAGTTGGGATTTTAATGGGCTCCTGTCTCTCAAAGAATCTACCAAACTGCCAAACATTCTCTACACCCAGATGAACAACATCAACAAAGATTGATGTCAGGCTGCAAGATGAGTCCCAGAATTTAATAACAATCAAAGTGCTCATTCCCCAACATCCTGTATGTTCATCATGTCAAGTGATGTTAGGCTCATTCTGTGTTCCTCTGACAGGGACAGTGATGATGTGGTTTCCCTTACTTGGGAGCACAATGCATGTATTCTGAAGCCTGTCCATCTGGTTGAAATCAGGAATGGGTTTGATGTCAACCCTGGGTATTCAATACATTCTTGCGGCCAATCCCTTAGGTCAAGACAAGGGTTTCTTCCTCTCAACAGCCTGAGCCTACTCCCACTGTGGCACTGAAAAGTTAGTGTCAAACAGTCCCTAGGACAGACAACACAAACCAATGTGCTTCTGTCGACTCATCTCAGACCACACATTCCTTTGTCTTCTCTGCAGAGGCAGTGCCCTCTCAGCCTCCTTGCACCAACCACTTTGAAATGCCCCTTGCCCCTCCATCAATCTATCACTGGATCATCATTTTTCTAAAGGTTGTTTTCCACAACCTCCTAGCCACAGTAGATGCCTCCCTTCTGTGCTCTTTCTTGCATTTTCATGGCACCACCACAGTGATTGCTAATCCACATTTATTTATAGCTTCTTTCATGAACTTGTGCATCCTCCTCTGAAACAAAGGGTTCACAGAGCCAGGAGCTGTGCACAATTCTTTATTCCGAAGCTTTAGCCTGATTCCATCTTTGGTTTTGCTTTGGTTTCCTGGATGGTTTAGATGACGTTAGGAGACCTGCCCAAGTGCACCAGGGCAAATGAGCTCTTTGAGTCAGGCAGCATCGAAGAATGCATTGAATTCATGCTTTCTCCCCATATGCAATTTCAGCAGGCCAGGAAACTTAGCAACTGTGTGGCCTTCAGGCAGAAATGTCCAGAAGCTGGGGCTCCATGATGGCAGTCTCTTCTAAGTGTTACAATCCGGGCTCTTACGGCTATTTCCAACCATCCCTCAAAGTGGCTTGCATCATCATCGGAAAGCTTTGTTGCTCAAACTCATGATCAAGATAAAAAGAAAAAAAAAAAATCCCAGTGGTGTAAAGTAACTACAACTAACCAAAACCAAGAACACTGAGATTCGTGCGAGGTCATCTGAACACAAGTAGATGTTCCACAGATGCAGCCAACAAGGCAGATGTTGTGGTGGAGCAAGTTGAACCGCTGCCCTAGGAAGCCAACATCCCATGCCAGAGTGCTGATTAGGGTGTCAGCCACTCTGCTTCTAACTAGATCCTTGCTCATGCTTCCTGGGAGGTGGAAGGTGATGACACACATGCTTGGGCTCCTGACACCCACATGGGAGACCCAGATGGAATTCCTGGCTCTTGACTTCAGCATGGCCCTATCCTAGCTGTTGCAGGAATTTGGGCAGTGAACTAGTAGACAAAATATCGCTCTATTGGTTTCTCTCTTCTCTCTCTTCAAATATATAAAATATAATAAACATTTAAGATACAGTTGACACAGAAGTGAGTTGCTGAAAATAATCCTTTGTCCTATGGACTTTGTGATCTTTCATTTTTGCTTTTGTGGTTTTGTGTTCTTTTTAATTTGTAACTGTCGAAAACTTCCATTTCTATCAACAAGCAATCTAATACCCACATTTGATGTCAAGATAGAGATAATTTGTAACTCTTTCATGCTCTGTGTGAGTTTTGTTCTCCCACATAGGAGCCATATGTCCTGGGACTGATTCTTGTGGGAATGACAAACAGTACCAGGCTCAGCAACCTGTAGGACTGCACAGAAGAGCAGATGCTACGTGTCCGTCACTGTGTCTTCCTTTAATTCACTCACTCATTGGTCCCACTCTCTTTTGTCAAGCACTGCACTGCAGGGCTGGGGATCCAGAAAGCAAAACAGCCACAGAATATGCACCCACAGAGCTTATGGTCTAGATGGGGAAGACAAGCAGCAGAAAAAAAAAAAAAAAAAGAACTCACACCCCTCATCCGAGTCCTACCCCTGAGAAGCTGGGCTTGACACTCACCTCTGCCTCCTGATTCCAGCTTGCTGATAATGAGAGCCCCAGGAGACAGCAATGCTGGTTCAATCAGGGTCTTTAAACCTATGTGGGAGACCAGGATTGAGTACCCAGGTCCTGGCTATGTCCGTTAGCCCAAATGCAGCCTTTGCATTTGCAGGAGTGAACCAGTAGATGCGAGCTCTCTTTCTCTCCCTGAATCTGTCTCTGCATTTCTCAAACAAATGACTTTTTTATTTTATAAAACCAAACAAATGGAAAATTGCTGTTGATATTTTACATTTTGTAGGAAAATTTTACGGAACCCACAGGGGGTGAGAGGGAACTGAACTGGTTAGATGGTTGGAAACTTCCCAGGAGAAGGGACAGCAGAGTAGGAATTACCTGGACAAAGAGGAAAGTGCCTCCTGTGGGGAGGAAGCTGCCTATGCAAAGGCCCTGGGGCCAGGGGAAGCCACGGACTCCAACAGGAGGAGGGAGTGGTCTCTGTTTAGGAAGTGTAATTTTATTCCTGTGCACCAGAGAAAAGACTTTCCCTTCCTCTCACTTCCCAGCGGCCCAGAGGATCTTTTCACAGTTTCCATCTAATCCCTTTCAATAATTCCCTGGCTGCTAATCAGAGGGAAGGTGCTAATTACCTTATTAACAGACTGCTTCTGTGTGATCACAAAGCATCCTGGAAGATGCTGGGCCTGCTCTCAGCTAGGTGGTACCACGAAAGCTGGCTTGAACATCACAGGCCCCAGGCTGTTTTGGTTACATGACATGCCCACCCCACGAGCTGTCCGAGGATGAATGGGCTCCTTCACTTCTCAGAGCGCCCCTTGGCATTTAGAGCCAGATCCTGACACTGCGTCTTCTCTTAGGGAAAAAAAAAAATCTCAATTCTCTTCGAAAGACACCATCAGGAACAAAACCTCGGCTTGCAGCTGTGCTGAGCATGCACTGGGACGTTCAGGGCAACAGAAATAAAGTCAATAGAAACCACAAGAGGAAGTTTCCCAGAAGATAGCAGCTTGCCTGGATGATGCAATCGCATCTGCATGGAAATGGGGCTGGAATTCTCAACCATGTGAACCAAGGATGGGGAAATCTTCAACTGGGCAATTTAAGAAAAGCCCAGAATGACCCAAACAACTCTACAGGGACGCCTTCCTAGGTATCATGGAACCTCGCCTAAAATCTGGGTGCCAGAGAACGTCACCTGGCCCTCTTTCAAAGGTTTCCAGAAGCCCCTGTCTTAGGGTAAGGAGTGTCATGCGGGCATCCTGAGCAGCGACACCTGCAGACCACTTGAAGATCTCCCCCAAAAGGATAGGCTGGCTTGATTTTTGTACCCATGGTGTGCGTTTCCCCAGCCTTTCCTCTCAGCACAGGAAGAAGGGATTATGACAAACCATGCTAGGACCTCACTTCTGCTATTCCCAAGCTAGATGACTCAACAAATTACTTAACCTCTCTGTGCCTGGTTTCCCCTTCTGTAACAGTAGAATATAACAGTGCCTTCTGTACAAGTGACTGTGAGAACTGAAGCTGGCAATAGGGGTATAGCAGTGGCATCTGGCATAGCAGCTGAGTCTCAACCCCATTCCTAATTCCAGTTTATTACTAAATGTACACCCTGGAAAATAGCAGAAGTGTCTTAAACTGGATGGTTGGGTCCCTGATACCTGCATGTTAGATCAAGCACAGATTCCTGGCTTTTAGATTTGGCCTGGTGTAGCTTTGGCTGTTGTGGGCCTTTGGGATGTGAATAGCACACAGGAGCTCTCTGTCTCCCTGCCTTTCAATAAAATTAGCAAATAAAAAAATTAAACAATGAAGTTAATAGTAGATGTCAAAGCACCTGAAATACAATATACTTCCCAGTGCATTTAATTGTTACTGTGATTGTTGCTAATGACATCCAGTTGGCCCTGAACTTGCTACCAAATCCATTCCCTTTGAATGCCAACTTGCCATGAGGCCATGGCTCCCTTTTGCTGAACTGGGCAATGCTGGGCCTCTAAATCCATCTTCACTAAATCTGAATATGAGCTTCCAAACTTGTACTGACCATTCTTTACACCTGCCAATGCCCCAGCCCCTACAACTACCACCACACACACACACACACACACACACACACACACACACACACACACACACACACCTGAGGTGTGGCCAAGAAACACGTGCTTCTAAAACAGACTGGTCCTTAAATTGGCCCTAGGACAAACCTCCCGAGAAATGGAGACATTTTGCCCAAGTGAGTGCTGCTGTGTATTAGGTACCAAGTTGCATAGCTTAGCTTTTAGATCTATCTTCATGGTGAGCTACACAAAAACACAAGTAAAAACAGAAATACCTTTGTATTTCCCCCTCTGTCCCAGGCACATACTAAGTGCTCAGCAAATACTACAGTATTATTGCTGACGGATTAAAGAATCTCAATAAGCACAAATCTGGTTACTATGTGCCCGCTGCACTCAGCATACACAGCAAGTACCACCTACCAGCTGAAATGAGTTGCTGTCTTCATTGAGATGAGATCACAGAAGCAAAACGTGTAGTGATATACAATAGGTACCCAGTAACTGTTAGACAGACACTTGTTCACATGAACACATATTTAATGTTCCTTCATGAAAGCAAAGCTAGTGCCAGGAACCTCACTAACACTGTAATCCATGAGGAAGACATTCCAAGCCTGGTCACTGAGTGGCACTCAGATGTAAACATGGAATCACCATCAAATTGGAGGTTTCCTAGTGAGGTGTAGAAGCAAAGAGCTTTGTACACTCAAGCAAGTGTACAAAGCATTACTCCAAAGCAAAAGAAGTCAGCCACAAAATGATGCAAGCTGTACAATTCCAACTATAACGCAGCAGAGTGGAAATTCTAAATGAAGTTCAAGAATGAAACAAACTACACTACAGTGATGGGATTTAGAAGAGTGATTAAAGAGGACCTAGAACTAAGGGAGCAAAAGAACATTTTCTGGGTCTTGATCCAAGTGGTGTTTGCATGCTGTACACACACATGAAAACTCAGTGAGCCACACACTGAAGATCTGGGCATCAAGTGATAAGTGTAAGTTATATCTCCATACAGCTCCCCTGCAGATATAGCAACCTTTAGTCTTTACACTTACTAAGAATCTGTTATTCATCAAGCCAGCCACAGGTATTCATTGCGTACTTATAAATCATTGTGTAGCATAAATCATGTGCAGTCCAGGGTACTGGAATATGGCAAAGAGGAACTAAAATTCCCGCTCCTTTAGGAGCTTAACTTTAGTAAGCTATGTGCCAGACACAGTACCCGGCTGTGTGGCATGGTTAGAAATTCAGACAGGGTCACCAAGAAGGGGCAGTACAGCCTGAGAGCTTGGGGCTTAAGAGGCAGAGCTTGCCAGGTGGCTCCCTGGAGGAGGCAAGAGCATCCTTGAGGATGTGTATGCAAAGGCCCAACCACGCACGCTTGCTGGGGATGCCTAGGTACCCACACCAAGGCTCATACTATGGAGCTAATTTGAAATCACAGTGAAGTAACCCCACCTGATAAACATGTGACCCTGCTCAATTTGTCAGCCTTGGACTCTTCTTGCTGAAAATGTGTCCAATGTTAGCATTTGAGGTTCTTGTGAGGATTTACTGAGATGAACTGTGGTGTGTCATTTCTTGTAGCCACTGTAACGAATCACCACCACTTTGCAGTGGCTTCAATGATGCCCATCGATCATCTTGCCTTCTGTAGTGAGAAGAATCCCTCTGGACTAGCATGTGCAGAAGTGTGTCACTTTTCGGAAATTTGTGGGGGAACCCATTTCCTTGTCTTCCCCAGTTTTGACAGGTTCCCTGTATTCCTTGGCCCACGGCCACATTCTTCACCTTCAAAGTCAGCACTGTTGCCTCTTTCTGGCTGCTGTTCTATCAGGACATCTTTCTCTGACTATGGCCCAGATCTCCACATTCAAAGACTCACAGGATTAAGCTGCACTCCTCTGGCTAGTCTAAGTCTAGTTCTCCAGGTCATTCCTGCAAGGTTTCTTTAGCCAGGAAGGTGACATAGTCACAGACTCTGGGGATTAAGACATGGGTATCTTTGGAGAACTACATCTTTTCCTACCATATACGCTGTTTAGTACAAATGCTCTAGCATTTATTTGCTGCTGTTATATGACTATCATTACGACTGCATCTGATTCAGCTTTGATGCTAGTCTGCATGCCAACTCTAAACCAAATTATTGCAAATCCTGGGGATGCAGGTCTTAAAGAACTACTTCCAAACACACAAAGATCCAAGTTTTCCATGTGGACAAAAGTTTCTGATAAAGTAAGGCTTTCTTGCCGCATGCTATCAGTTGTGCACTCATATGCTGGCAGAACAAACACTGTCTGGTGTCTCAGCATTTCCAAACCGACAGCTAGAACAGATCCCTGTCCTAACCCTCTGTGCCATATCAGCCAGCTGGTCTGATCTGACTCATAAATGGCTGCAGCCTGGAGGTGGGTGAAGGGAACTCTGGGAACGATCTGCAAAGAGCTCCAGTAACTAGTGGTACAGAAACAGAAGTGTTCCCCAGAGTTGTTCAATTTTATTAAAAGTTGGACAGCTGAGAATCCAGAAAATTGAACACAAGGCATACTGGACTGAGCTGTGGCATAGAGCCCGCTTAGACGGCTATTAAACCCTTCCTCCCCAGCTTGAAGCAGAGCTTGAGACCGCTCAGCAGCTCGCACCCTGTAACTGATGAGACTTCAAGCTCCATCAGATGTGGATTCTTGTAGGAAGCCCACAGCCCATCTCTGAAGCCTTGTGTACAGGCAAGAGCCTCAGAAAGAAGTGCTGAATTCAGGGAGGAGTGGACGGATAGGGGGATGATTCCTGGGGAAACATACCAAGCAGGATCCTAAACAAGCCAGGGATTGACAGTCTGAGGATTGTGAGCAAAATCCTCTGGCTTTGAACTAGTTTCCAGATGTTTGAGAACACTTTGCATTAAAAGAGAAGTGATGGCATTTTCAAGTGCAGCGTTCAAAATTTTTACATTCAACTGCAATCACTCAACATGATCTTTACGGCACACACCAAAAAGAGTTTCTCTATGGGACTGGGAATCTGCATTTCGGTCATAGCCCATGGAACACATAAGGGCTACCCAATTGATGCCCATTATTATTTAAATGTCACTCATGTTTCACATATTATCAACAGATTACAAGTTGACCAGGCCACTTATTTTGAAATGTGTGATAATTCTTCCCGCAATCCTATGTAAAGTTTATGTAAATTATGAATGTGGTGGTATGCTGAAGTATCATAAAGAATGGTACTTCATGACAGTGGCTGAAATTCTCTCATGAAATATTATGTCACTTCCAAAGTCAGTTCTCATCAACTATCTTCTTTAAATTTCAGGGCAATCCCGTGGGAAGGCATAACTATTGCGACAGGATCCTTGCCACCATTTTGGCAGGGAAGAATAAGTGAGCGTCAAACAGGCTGATGATACTTCCCGCTCTCCTTCACTTGCCAGTCCAGCAGCAACCTCTGTCAGCCACCTGCCCACAGCAATCACTGCTTTGTCTCTATGTCCACACCTGGCTTCACATATTTCTTCATTTCTAAACAAGCAAGCTTCCTATAGCACTGCCTCTTCTCGTGGCTGACAGTTCAGCCCTTCATTGTCCCTGTTCCTCCTGAGGACAGGCAGCCTGTGCCCCCTATGGTGGCCACCGATCCATTCTCCAATTCTCCATCCTCATTTCCACTCATTCCTAGCTGGGCACCAGACACCCTGTCCTCCACCCATGCCATTTTCCACACATGTCTTATTACATTTCTCACTACACACATTTTTTTAAAAATTAGAGAAAACAAGTAGAAAGCAATTTTAATAATACATTGTGATCAATCTAGTATGTTCAATATAACATCATTAGTAAGATATTTCACATTTATCCTATTGAGTCTGAAATCCAGTGCAGATTGCATGTTTATGGCATGTTTCAGTGCAGCCCAACCATACCTCCAGGGCTCAGTGGTCACAAGTGGTGAGCGACCATTATCCCATATAGGCCTCTAGAGTCAGTTATGGACCTTTATCCTGTTGACTGCCAGCTCTCTTGTCCTGGCCACACGCTTCCCCCACTGCTTCCTGAAATACCCTTTCCTCCTTGTTCTTTTCTCATCTCCCTGACCATTCCTTCTTGCGGAAGATGCTTTCTCCATTCTCCTCCTAGAATTCCTCCCAGGCTCTGTCTTCCACTCACCCTTCCTGTCTCACTACATCGTTTTCTTGGATAGGTGATTCATTTTTACAGCTTTAACTGGAGATGCTAACATCTAGTCCTAGTCATTCTTCTGTCCAAATGACCGAACATCCACTATATGCCATAATTCAATTATGCTTAATAAACCGTTAAACCGAGCTTATCATCTTCCAACTGAAACCTGCTCTGTGGATGACACGTTAGGCCACCAGTCATTCAGACCCTACTTCTGGGGGTCCCAACAGGCCTGGAGATATACTTAGCTGTCATAGGTCAGGGTTGAGGTACAATTGGCACTTAGATCCTACTAAGTCATGCTGTGCATAAGAAAACTTGCCACAGCAAAGAATTATCCACATGTTAAGAGACCACTGCTGAAAAACTCAGCTTCAAAATCATACCCACACGGTGTGGGGCCCAGCGGATACGCCTGTTCTTGGCCATATCCCAGACTCGGGAGTGAGGCCTTGGGTTGGTGCTGTAACAAGCTCTCCAGACGACTGTTAACGTGCAGCAAAGCTTAAAGATCACTGCTGTAGCCAGAGCCAACCTTAATGTCAAAGCCATCCAATGATTCTTACTCTGTGACCAGCATTGGGGCACTTGATATACAGAACGCAGTTGCTCAAATCCAAGGTCTGAGTAATCACCTCAGCCCTCAGGATCCAAGCTCCTGGGTCTCCACGGCAGCCATTTAACTCCCACTTTCCTTCTTTATGAGCACCATTCCAGAAGGAATTGACCTGTAAAGTTCATGATCCAAAGCAAAATGTATTTAGTATACAATCCATTTCCTAGTCCTAAACCTCATAGCTTATTTCTCCAAGTTTAAAGCTAGGACCTTCAGAGCAGCATTTGGTGCTTGGCCCACTAGAGAGGCTGCAGGATAGACCAACGCCGGAAAATCTGCAGAGCTTTTCATCTTATTAAGCTCAGTTTATATTTTAGAACATATGAAAGAAAGTGCTTTTGAGATATGAGGATAAAATGTAAGCTGGATCTACTACTGGAAAAATGGCCCCGAGGATTGTTCAGCTCCGTCAACTGCTGAGAGCCTGAGAGGGTAAAAGGGAAAGCAAATCTGGCATCCAGTCCTGCTTCTGCCTTGGCAGACTGTGTGAGTGCAAAAAAGAAACAAAAATAAAAGAATTGCCATTCAATACGCACTTATTAAGCATCTACGATGGGTTATGCATGAAGGCTGGCACTAGGAAATCAATAAATACAACAAGCAAAGCTCTAGCCTGAAGAAAACTGTGGAGCCTGGCAGACTCGGAGGGAGATACAGTGGCTGTACTATGCATCACCTCTTATCTGCACCCAAACTCATATTAGCTGGTGAGGAAGACAAATAGATCTTATAACCCCAGAGCAGTGTTAGCAAATGTTAAGGTCTATACGGAAGGCTGTGGCATGTCAGAGAGATGGCGCGATCATCCACCCCAGGAGGCTTTCTGCTGGAGGTAGCCTGGAGAGAAGAGGACAGGTTGGAAGGCTTATCTTACAGATCCTGTAAAGGCATGATGAAAGCATGAATAAAGGCCAGAAATGGCAGATAAACGGAGGGAATCACGCAGCTCCTACTGGGCTGAATTGAAGACCGCTTTTTCTTTCTTCTTTCTTTCTTTCTTTCTATTTTTTTTTTTTTTGCTTTTTCTTCTTTCCCAAATTCCTTCCATGGAGAGGTAGGATTTCCTCATTCTTCTCTTGAATAAGCCCAATACCAGGAAAAATTTGTGGGAATAGCAAATTAAAATTTACCTTATTTGGATGTAGTTTAAGAAAAAAAAAATCACTGAAAAATCCTGTACATTTTTTCACTGTATGCATTTCAGCAATTTTTTTGAATACCCCTTGTATGCGTGGCTTTAAATGATTGTTTTGCATCAAATAAATTTCTTTTAATTTAATTTTAAAGAAAGGTATATGTACTTATTTGATTATTTACTTCATTTATTTAGAAAGAGAGAAGGAGGGAAGTAGAAGGAGATACCTTCCCTCAGAAAGTTCATTCTTCAGATGGCTACAAGAGCCCGCACCGTGCCAGGAGCCAGAAGTTCCATCTAGGCCTCCCATGTGCGTAGCCAGGGCCTCAACCTTTGAACCATCTTCTGCTGCTTTTCCCAGACGGCTATTAGGGAGCTGCATGGAAAGTGAAATAACCAAGACATGAACCAGTGCCCATATGGGTTGCCAGCATTGCAGGTGGTGGGCATTTCGCATTGTGCCACACTGTTGGCCCCTCCGTGGACACTGTGAACACACTTGTATGACCAACAGAAAAGGCCTTTAAGAAACAAGAGGCTCCACCTGTACCCTCATGCAACACTCCCCCTTGACCACGTTAAGTGGTCTATTAAGTGCAAATTAGGAATTTTTCTGATAAAAAGGAAACTATGAAAAATCCTGGCTAGTCAACCAGCCCATCGAGAAATGCCAGAGGAAGTTCTTCAAGTTGACATTAGAGGGAAATATAATCTTTCAGGAACTAATGAAGATAATTAAAACTAAACATCTTCATGAACATAAAACACTGTTCTTTTTCTTTAAATTAAGAACTGCGTAGACAGAGAACGGCACAGTGAGGGAGCAAGCAAAGCTTCCTCCTATGGTTCATATCCCGGCTACTCCACTTGCTATCCAGCTCCCTGCTAATGGCCTGGCAACGCAGCAGAGGATGAGCCAAGTGCTACCCGCACGAGAGACCTGGGTGAAGTTCCTGGCTCCTGGTTCAGCTTGGCCCAGCCCTGATCATTGTGGTCATCTGGGAAGTAAGCTACGGTAAAAAGATTCATTCATATTCTCTCTCTCTCCTCCCTCCTCTTTCCTCTCTCCTTTCTTCCCCCTTCTACCTACCCCTCTCTCCTTATCCTTCTTCCCACCCCCTTCTCTGTAACTTTTCAAATACATTCTTTGGAAAACACACACTACTACTACTACTATCCAAAGCCCAGATCCTGGGGAAGCCTTTTGGACTAGCACTGAAGTTTGGTCTCCTGCATCCCATGTTGGAGTGTCTGATTTTGATCCAGATCCTGGCTGTGGCTTCCTGCTGATGCACACTCTGGGACTCAAGTCACTGGGTCCTTGTCACCCAAACAGGACCCTGGATTGTGTTCTCAACTCTAAGCTTTTACCCAGCCAGGCCACAGCCTTTGCAAGCATTTGGGGAGTGAGCCTCAGATAGGAATACACACACACACAGTATGTGTGTTCATCTGTCTCTTTCCCCCTCTGTTTCTCAAATAAATGTTTTAAAAATAGCAGAAAAGTTTTCTTAGCTGAAGACAGAGAAAGAGGGCAGAGGCAAAGTCAGGGCAATGCCAAACCAGAGAGGTTCTGACCTACTACCGCTGACCAGAGCCACATGGAAGATTTAAGGAAGGGCGTAGACAGCCTTTGGCAGCAGGTGCCAGTCTGCATGACCTCAGACAGCAAGTGGACAGGGACCAGCGAGAAAAGGGCCCACTCATCACAAAAACGTAGCAGTCATTGGCCTTAAATACACATATATGTAAGGGGAGGGACAGGCAACTCCACAATTGCCGTTAGCAGCAAGACTGGAACCCAAGCCTCCTCCACAACTGGTATTTGGAACCCATGAGGGAATTGCAAGCTCCAGAATCCCAAATCGACTTAGGAGTTGAGTATGAACCCAAGATGTATAGCAGAATTAGTGCTAAAGCAAATGATACTATTTGTGGAGTTAGAGAGAGAAGAGGACTCAGTGTCACAATTCCAGTAACGGCATCACAAGCTCCCACCCTGCAGGAAAGGAGCCTCCATCTACCAGGGGGCCAGCCTGGTGCCACATCAGGTGACAAATGAGACATGGAAACTCGGGCTTCTCAAATAATTCCATGTTAATGGAATACAAGAGTCCCTCTTGCTTTTGCTTGGCTCACTGCTGCACATGAAGGCCACGCAACACCTGCAACATAGGAGTACAGATGACAATTCTGTTTCCAGCCAAAGGCAGGCAGCTCTTTGTGTTCCTGAGCTGGGCACAGTGATGTGTCTTTAATCGATGACTTGGTTACGTGGCCTCACTCAATGTGAAGCTGCCATGCAAGGCGCCAGTTCCAAAAATTAAACAGACACAAGTCTGAATCCTGGGCCTGTCATTTGGTAATTGAATACCTTCAGGAAATGATTTTAGGCTCTAATTCTGCAATACTTAGACTGTAAAACTAAGGAAATAGTATTTAGTTTGCTGTAAATGAGATAATTAGGATAACAATTAATTTTGTGACATACCATCTGTCACATACTATGTCAAAGTGTTATGAGTATTGTGGCACATTGAAAACTCAAAGAAGAGTCTGTATACATACCAGATGCTCAGGATGCATTACAAGATCAAGATGCAAGATACTCAGGGTACAGTACACCACCCACGTCCTAGGTACTCAGGGTATAGTACACCACTCATGTCCTAGGTACTCAGGGTATAGTACACCACCCACGTCCTAGGTACTCAGGGTATAGTACACCACCCATGTCCTAAGTACTCAGGGTATAGTACACCACCCACGTCCTAGGTACTCAGGGTATAGTACACCACCCACGTCCTAGGTACTCAGGGTATAGTATACCACCCACATATCCTAGGTACTCAGGGTATAGTACACCACCCACATATCCTAGGTACTCAGGGTATAGTACACCACCCACGTCCTAGGTACTCAGGGTATAGTACACCACCCACATATCCTAGGTACTCAGGGTATAGTACACCACCCACGTCCTAGGTACTCAGGGTATAGTACACCACCCACGTCCTAGGTACTCAGGGTATAGTACACCACCCACGTCCTAGGTACTCAGGGTATAGTATACCACCCACGTCCTAGGTACTCAGGGTATAATACACCACCCACGTCCTAGGTACTCAGGGTACAGTACACCACCCACGTCCTAGGTACTCAGGGTGTAGTACACCACCCACATATCCTAGGTACTCAGGGTATAGTACACCACCCACGTCCTAGGTACTCAGTGTACATACAATACACCATGCACAGGCTGGGTACTCAACGTACATATAGTACAGTATCCACAGGTTGGGTACTTAGGGTGCAGTATACCACCCACAGACTAGATACTCATTGTGCAGTCCACCACATACATCCTAGGTACTCAGCATGAGGTACACCACCCACATCCTAGGTACTCTGGATGCAGTATACCACCCACATCCTAGGTACTTAGAGGAACAGTACACCACTCACGGGCTAGGTACTCGGAGTGTAGTATACCAGCCACATATGATGTGCTCAGTGGATACTGTTTACTTGAAAGCCAACAACTGAAGCAGAGCCTGAGCATTCACGAATCACGGCACACTATTTAGGCAATGCTGCCACAGAACTTTAATGAGTATATCTGTAAATGTGCTTGCTGCCCTCCCTGCAGACACTATCGAACCTGATTGACCTTTCAGTGGAATACACATGAGTGAAGACATACCTCGCTCAGCCTCCATCTTAACTCCAAGTTCACTGGAAATTCTTTCTCCTTCTCAGAAGGAGGACATTCTCAGTGAGGCTTCTGGGACCCTTCCAACCAAGAACAAGAAGAAAAAGAGGCCCTGAGTAGGAACAGGACAGTGAGGACAGGAGCACACCTTAGAGATGGGAGGCCTATCACAGCCTTCCTGCCTGGGCCAGCTGGGCAACGGCAGCTTGCCTCACCTGGACTCTGCTTTCTCACCAGTAGGGAGGAGCTGACAGTTGTCAGGCTGGGTTCGGGGGCGATTCTTGTGAGGATGGTAAGTGTCTGGTACACTGCCTGCTCCAGAATCCTTGTCCACCTCCTTCTTTTCCTTCTCCTCCTCCCGCTCAGAGCAAGGAAGGGTCTTCCCCCATGGATGACATCACATCCCTCCCACTCTGTGGCCCACATTCAAGTTCACCCAGATAACAGTTTTTGCCAGTAGGAAAATTCTTCCAGAAGGCATCCCACTACATTTCCCTTTGAATAAATGTAAGAAAATTCATGAAAAAAAAAACAAGAAAATTCATGAGCAGTTGGTCTCCTTCAAATGATGAAGCAGCACCCCCTACCAGCATCTGAGCGATGGCTTCATAGCCCCTGTTTCGGTAACAGTATATGGCTCGGGTTCTTTGCCTCCAATGGCAGTGTGCTCAGCAAGTCAGAGGGAGAACAGCATATGGATGGGACAAGAAATCTGGCCATGCACCCACCCACAGACACATTGATTTGAAGGAACAATGCAAGTCCCCAACCTGGTCACAGCAAACATAGTCTGCATTGAAACCTTTGCCTGGGAGGAACGTGATGCAGGAGAATCCTATGACTACCTGGGTTTATTTTATCTGCTCAGAAGGGACCAGATCTAGATTATGCTTGTTATTCTGTGTCTCACTAGCAGTGACTACTAGAGAGAGGCAGCCTAAGTGTTCCCATCTCTAAAATGGGAGGAACAGTGAGAACAGACCAACTGGGAATGAACAGATTATCAGAATATTTGATAAAACACTTGGGAACTGTAAAGCCCTACATGTGAGTTCATGGGAAATGGGATTCAAAAGTAAGTTTATGGGCCTGGCACAGTAGCCTAGTGGCTAAAGTCCTTACCTTGCATGTGCTGGGATCCCACATGCATGCCAACTCATGTTCCGGCAGCCCTGCTTCCCGTCCAGCTCCCTGCCTGTGACCTGGGAAAGCAGTCAAGGACGGCCCAAAGCCTTGGGACCCTGCATCCATGCAGGAGACTGGATGGAGCTTCTGGCTCAGCTCTGGTCATTGTAGTCACTTGGGAAGTGAATCAGTGGACGGAAGATAAGTCTCTTCTCCTCTCCGTATATCTCACTTTCCAATAAAAATAAGTAAATATTTTTTAAAGTAAGTTTATGTGATTTAAAGTTTTTGAAATCTATGCATAGACTTTTTTTCCATAATACAAATTTCCATGAACTTTTCTGAAAACCTTTCATAGGCATGGTGGGTTTTTCTGCAGCAAAATAAAGTTATGTCCTAATTCTATTTTCCATGAACTTTCTGAAGTATCCTCATACATACAAGGGACTATTTTACTAGGTTCAAGTCCTTTGTATGTATTATTTTATAACTTAGTATGCTAAGAATTTACCTTAGATGCCTCAGGCACATGTTATATTATCTCAGACACATATATCCATATGCGTTATGCTATATATGATATCCTATGTATACAGGATAATGTAGAAAGAGAAGCCATTGAGTCATTCTGGCGCTACTGGAAAGCTCTCCCATTTAATTCGGCGGTGTTTGCCCAGTGGTCCCAAGCTCCATCCCTGGCAGAGGAAAAGTTACCTGGCACGGGCTCTGCCCTTACAAGTTGCCCATCATGGTAACTGCCAGGCATTTACAAGGTGCTGGAGGAACCACACGACAGGAAATGCACCGGTTGACCCTGCAATAAAATCTGAAAATCCCATGCCTGCTGGTTGTGGACATCCTGGTTGGCTGGAGTCTCTTCTGCAAGCGCAAGGAGACACCGCCCGCGGGGCCTCCCACAATGCTGAGAAGTCACCCTGCTGCTCAGTGTTTTTATCCCCATCTATAAGGCTCAGGCTAGGCCACTCCCAGAATCACTCACATAGCCTTGGCTCCCTTTATATTCTTCTGAAGCTTGTCATTCTAGAAAATGCCAGACACAGAAGAGGGACTGTTATCATATACCCCATGCACTCCTCAGCCAGTTTCCACCACTTGCAACCCACGACCAATCTCGTTTTGCCCATTCTCTCACCAATGGTCTCCCTTCCCTGCACGGTTGATGCTATCGCAGGCACTCGCTTGTTTCACCTGTAAGCCTGTGTGCAGCTCCTAAAGTCAGGTGACGCAATAGCACCTCACGCTCAGAATTTTAAAACAAAGCAAAACAAAAAACCTTAATATTAAGAAGTACCTGATCTGTATTCACATTTCCCTGATTATTACACTTACTTTGAGAAAGCGCATTTTCTTTCTTTGGAATATACACAAGGTTCATATACCATGGCGTGTTAGTGTGACTCGTGTGTCTCAATACATTTCCTGCTCAATATTTTTTTTTTATTTCATTGCATTTTGGTGGAAAGAACTAGGTTTTTCATTGCTACTTCACACAGTCTGGGTCTTGCTGTTGACATTCCCAGAGTGTCATCTAAGAGGTTTACACTCCCTCCTGTATTTATTGAAAACTACAGTTCAATCTAGAGGCACATGCTGATTTTATTTGCTTTTCTGAGACTATTTTACCAGTTATGTGTCTACTTCCTTTAGGAAATAAAACTTTTTTCTTGCTTGTAACCTTAGAGGCACTGATAATCCCTGTCTGAATCCACTTATTCATTAGATTCTGTAAAAACAGGAGTTTTCCAATTCTACCACTGCTCCTTCTTCCTGTACTATCTGGAACATTCCCCCTCATCAGCTATTTGCTTACCACAACACTTGATATCACAGAGGCAGAAGCAATGCCTGGTTCTTTATTCTTAGGTTAGTTTTTTTGAACTGAGTTATTTACCCAGCATCCTCCAAAGGTTACCAATAAGTTGTTTAAATATTTCATTCTAAACTCATAAATGTATTATTACAACTCTGCAGATTGTAGGTGTCTCGTGACTAGGTGGCTCCATCTTTGGCCATGTGGAACATTTCGGGTTGGCTTCTGAGTCCTGTGGGTGTGCAGCCTGGGGTATCAGCTTTGCCCTTTGCTGGGACAGAACACAGCCACTGCACTACATCTTGATTCAGTCACTTTCCCAGTGGTATTCTTTAGAGGGAAAGAGTATTTAAAAACAATATCTGAGTACCCACAGGGGTGCATGTGGGTCAGTCATTATCATTGTAAGTTTATCCTCAGATTTTTCATTTAATTACAAGTTACAAAATGATATCATGATGTGGAATGGCAAAGTGAAGTAATAAACCCATCATCTCAGATATTCAAATGAAATGTAAAAACATTTGACTTGTTTATCCTGTGCAATCTTTAGATTTGAAAAAGGAGATATTCCTAAGGAAAGTAGCACTAACAAGCTGTACCAAAAGCTTGTGATACTGGCAGGGTTGTAAGTGATCCAAATCTCTATTTTACTTTATACTACTTCTCCATTTTATAATAACCAGAAGACTTCTCTAAAGAAATGAAGCATATTGATTTTTGCCCATGCTCTGTTCATTCATCACGGTCTAGACGTCACTCTCCTGTCTCCATAAATGCTGTCACCTCACATGGCGATTTCCAAGCCTCTGGCTTTGCAGATGGCTAGAGGCAGGAATCCTGAGAATCAGAACAAGCCCAGTGAGCTCTTCAGAGGCTCAGACCTGGGCTTACTCCAGCCCTGTGGATTCACAGTCTGCCCACGATACCCAGAAATGTGTATTCTGAACCAGCGTATCTGGCTCTGTCCATGCAGGCGCTTCATGAACCTTACGTCAAGGCCACTCTTTGCTGCACGGATAGCTGGATACTTCAGGGACATGGCTGCTTGCTATTGCACAGCATGTCTGCTGCCTGCAACCAGATTACTAATTACCAGAGAGCCGTGACTTGCACCCCAGAGCTTTCTAAATGATTCTGGGCAATAGGCCAATAAAAATGACCCAAGGATTTGATACTTCTCTCCCTTTCTAAAACATTCATTATGTAGGTGCATATCAAAGCCTGCTTTTTCCACCTGTAACTGAGAAACTGGCAGGGGGGAGCAGTTAGAATAGTGTGGTTTCTTTGTACACCATTAGGTATGTGCATGGAATCCCACCCATTCAGTGAGAAAGCAGCCAGTTATGCCTGTCCAAATGTAGTAAAGCAAGTGAGGGCACAGGAAAGCAAATAAATATGTCAGCATGAATTCTAAAAACGACATACTGAAAGGATCCGACGACCTCTCATTGAAGCTAAGATCTAAGTTCTATAAGTAAAACCAAAAGATGACATGGTAGAATGTAAGAACACAAGATGGGTTTGCTCTGTTGTGTTCAAGTCAGTGGTAGTAATCTCTATGGATCTAGATTAATTCCAATCTGGGCTCACTCTATATACTCATACTAGAAGATCCCCTTGCTTGGAATGAATGTAACCGAAGCCAGCACTGTGACTTGGTGGGTTATAATGTCACTTGCAACGCTGGCATCCCCTATTGGAGCGCTGGTCCAATCCAGTTCCCTGCTAGTGCACCTGCGAAGGCAGAGGCTGGCCCAAGCACGTGGACCTGCCATCCATACGGAAGGTCAGATTGTAATTTCTGGCTTCTACCTAGCCCAGACCTGATTGTTACAGCCATGTGAAGAGTAAACCAGTGGATGGAACATATCTCTCTGTATGTCTCCCTGTCTTTCTCCCTATCTCTCATTCTCTCTATTCTTCTTTTCAAATAAATAGGTCTTTATATTAAGAGACTGTTATACTAAAGTCCATGTCTTTCCCAAGTGAGGTCAGTGGGTTATCTCTGTCCAAGAGATCAGTCCCCAGACTAATAGCTGATGTCTGAACATGTCCAGGACTGTGCTGAAGAATTACCTCGACTGTCTCTACCTCAAAGAGGCCATCACTCTGCAGACAAGAAAGCTCTGGCTTCTAAAACTTAGACCCAAGATTCAAATTTTGCTTTCTCCGCTTCTAAAGTCCATGTGGGTCCCACCACACTAACCCACCCCTAAACAGACACTACAGAAGAATTCCAGGTCCCCAGAGAGACAGCGTCCTAGGCCACAGCTAACATCAGGTCCAGAAACCAACAATGAGAAGGGAGGAGATGCTGAGAGGTTTGGAGACTGTGCCTTTCCCAGACCAGCAAAGAACCGGTCGTGCGTATGCCCGTACAGACGTATCTCACAGGCATGTATGTGCAAAAATGTTAATATCAGAACAATGGATAAACCAACTCTGTGGATCACTCAATTAAAAAAAAAATTGAACACACTAATGTCAACAATCCCCAAAGCAAGACAAAGAATATCCCATCTCATCCAATTCCATGGCCTTTTCTTTCGGCATGGTTTAAATAAGATTTGGCTCTCAAAATTCGTGTAAACACTTAAACCCAATGTCCAATGCTAATAGTCAAGAGGTTAATGCTAGTGGCCAATGAATCAGGGTGGCGTCTTGGTCCAACCATGGTGTCTTGAAGGTGCTGGATCACATTACCAGTGCTAGGAAGGGATACTGGAGACCAAATCATGAGGCATTATAAGACAAAACCAAGCAGAGGGCAGACAGAGTGTGCTCCCTGGCCTCTCAGCCAGGACAAAGAATAGCTTAGGAGCATTTTCTGTATACTGGGTACAGTGGCAAACACTCAAACTTCAGGTTATTTCACCTTCACCACAACCAGCTGAACAGACCACAATTATCTCCGTATGGGGAAAGGCCATTAATGATGAAGGTGCCAGATAACTCCCCCGGGAATGGGTCAAGGCACAAACGGACCTCAGCTCAGACCAGCCCCAACTCAGGTTTTTTTCCACAACATCACAGGAGCTCTTCTCGTGTCTGACCCAGATCAGACACATGTCAAACAGAATGAGAAAAAAAAAAGTGCACTAATTTCCCCTTAAGTTTGGTGTTAGTTCATTTTCTTGCTAGCCTAAGGAGGATACGCTCTTCCATGTCGTAGCCGGTGACGGGGACTCAGGCTGGGATTCAGAACACCCTGAATCTCCATTGTTTCTGCCCAAAGATCAGAAATAGAGTTTTGGGGGTGGGGGATATGTAGGAAAGCATTGAGGGACAAGAGCTGCTTCCCTATGTGCCCACGCGGGTTTTTTCCCTTTGTCGCTGCTGCTGTTGTTTTTACCTGTTCCCTCTCAGTAAGACCAACCACAGGAGATCCTGGCTGACAACGTTTGCAAGGCAGGTTTTGTAAGACATGGTTCCCCTGCTGTAACAAATAACCTGATGTTCCTAAGATGCCAATGTGCTCATTAAAAAGAAAATTTAAAAAGAAAGAAAAGAAAAGCCAACGCCTGGCATTTCTTAATGAGGCACTACACTCCGCACATTATGGGAGTCATCGCACTGACTCCTCCAACAGCCCAGTGGCACGTCACTATTATTAGCTCCCGGAAACAGCATCCCCACGGCAGAGATGCAGCCGAATCTTGGTTACCTAACTTCAAGGTTCATCTGTGGATTATCAAATGGCCCAGTTGATCAAATAAACAATACCATTTCAAGTCGCAATCACGGTACTTAATAGGAAGGTTTCCAGGGGGATGAGATAGCCTACGGAGAAAACTGGGAGAAGTGGAGAGAGGGATTTATGGGCGTAGCAGCTCTCAAGCTGATGTTCCCACGCAAAGATGGAACAGGGCAGAGAGATTCTATTTGCTCAGCAGAAAAAGGGCCAGCTTCACGCTCTGCAGTCACTGAGAACTGTTTGTGTCCTATTTCTTTGGCCCCTCAAAGGTAAGAAACAGGTCAATATATTTCTCAGCTCCTTAAGGATGAGAGGAAGCTGTCTGGAGCAAACAACCTGCCCTCCTTTCACTCCTTCAACCGGAGCACAGAACAGAAATCACAGACTTGTCTTCTAAGTCCCTGGGCATTTGCTGATTAGAGAAGGTTATAAATTGTCAAGCTTTTCCATTTATTTATTTATTTACTAATTATTTTGAGGAGGAGAAAGAGAATGGGCAAGGTTACATCTGCTCGTTCACTTTGCTGGGCTGGGGATGAAGCCAGGAGGTTCCCATGACGTATGGCGGGAATCCAGTGACTTCAGTCATCACCACTGCCTGCTTAGGGATCTGCACAGGTGGGCAGCCGGTGTCAGAAGTCCAAGCTGTGTGTCCGACCTAGGTACTGCGAAGTGGTACACCGGCATCTTAGCCTCTAGGCTAAACACATGCTGCCTGAAAGCTGTCATTGATTTTCATGCAGGTTAACTTTGCATCAGCCGAGACCAATCGGTCAAGCCAAAGAAGACTCAGTGTACACATGTGAAATGTTATGCATGGAAACATGTTGACCCCAGGTGTGCTGACATGGAGACAACCCCCAACTACATGCCAGAATCATCACCTAATATGAAGCATGATGGTGGGACACATTTGAGGCCCCAATAATCTCCTTTCCTTTCCAATTTTACCTCCAATTCCACATTTTCCTACAATAATGACCAGAATGTGTCATTTTAAAAATAATAATAATAAACTGTACCTATCTTGTCTCCCTGCATTCTTCAACTCTTTCAAGTTTCTTCTGAATTGCAAGGAGGGAAACAAAGACACAGAATAAAAGGGTCCTCCCCCAAAGTCCTCCAAAAGCTCTGCCAAAGACAGAATGATGACCAAACGCTAAATCTGTCCTGCTTCCAATCCCAAGTGGCAAAGACACCAGGCTCTGCCTCCGCAGAGGCAAGGGGCCTTGGGGTCCTTCAGGAGTCGTTACCTCTGGCTCACGAGAGGTGGAGGATGCTCTCTCGGGCCTCAGAAGCACCATCATCATCCCCTGGTATCTTATTGCATCATCGTTTCTGCTCATTTGCAGAGAGTACTCTGCTATCTTCCTGAAATTGCAAATGGGTACCATATTCTTGAACATTGTGCAGCAAGGGAACAAGGAATTCATTACATGGAGAATGCTGCATGCTGTAACCTCACAGCATCAGCACAAATGCTCGGCAGCAAGCATAATGCTGGGAAACAGCTTCTTTCCTACCCAAAATACCAACTGAAAACTCAGGTTCTTCAGTGCCTAGGTCCGTTTTCCCGGTTTCTAAGACAAACGGAACATGGCCCTGTACTTGTCAGGATCCAGAGAACGTTGATCAGTTTCTGGAAATCAGCATTTTGAAGAGATGACTCGGGCTACCTGCCTCACGTTGCCTGTGCTTGGAGCCTCCTGTAGTCTCCCCAAGACAATAAAACAGAATCTCATTGTTCACAGGATGGTGGGGCCCTCTGCATTTCCCAGGTGGAAGGTGGAGTGAGAGGGTCTTGGCAACTGGACGGGTCAGTTAGGAGGTGAACACTCTGTTCACAAAGTTCTGCCCGGAGGTTCAACTTCCCCTAAATGTGAAACTCTGTGTCAATGCAGAAGCGACTGGGGGAACTACTGATTCATATCAGAATAGACATGGAGCAAACAGAAAAAGGATCACAATTGGATAAGTATTTTAATACAAATGGAAGCCACTAGGTACAGGACTGTAATTTTTTGTACCGATTTTCAGGACAGGGCTACCTGCATCACTGCAAAACACGCACGCATACACATAATAAGCAAAATCCAAAATCCACAGGCTGTGAATCTCCATGTCATTGCATTTCCTTTATCCTGAAAGTGCTTCCGATTGCCTACTGTTGCTATGGTAATGGAGGCATTCTTGGCTGGGACTTGAGGACAGTAACAAAGGAACAAATAAACAACCTCATCTCAGCCTGTGGTTAACAGAAGAGGCCAATCTGAGCGGCTCAATGGGACAGGGTGTGACCAGTACCGGTGCTGAGGGAGGTGAGCTTGTGGTCTGGGTGCCTATGCCCCAGTGACGGGCTTTGGGGAGCTCTGAAATCTGAGAAAACAAAAACTGTCCCAGGGGCCCGGCGCCGTGGCGCAAGTGGTTAAAGGTCCTCGCCTTGCACGCCCGGGGTCCCATATGGGCGCCGGTTCTAATCCCGGCAGCCCCGCTTCCCTTCCAGCTCCCTGCCTGTGGCCTGGGAAAGCAGTCGAGGACGGCCCAAAGCTTTGGGAACCTGCACCCGCGTGGGAGACCCGGAAGAGGCTCCTGGCTTTGGATCGGCATAGTATCGGCCCGTTGCGCTCACTTGGGGAGTGAACCATCGGACGGAAGATCTTCCTCTCTGTCTCTCCTCTCTGTATATCCGCCTTTCCAATGAAAAAATAATAAAAATAAATCTTTAAAAAAAAAAAAAAAAACTGTCCCAGGTGGCGGGGGGCGTGGCATTTGCCTTTGGAAAGAGTCCTTGACTACCATTAGATTTTTTGCAAGGTGCTTCTCTCACCCCCGAGGTTAAGAATACTTTGCAAGAAAAACAAAAACAACAACAACAACAACAAAAAGGAGCTAGCCTCTGAGCTGACACCAGAATGATGAGCTGAAAGCTACCTGGGAAATACGGAAAGACCTTAGGGACAGAAGGAAGGCTAAGGGAAGTGAAGGAAGGCTGGCCCAATCCGGAAGGTTCTGAGCCACCCCAGAGGTCTGAGAGCAGAGATGGGGAGACAATACAAGCAGGAGAGGGGTGGGCAAAGAGAACTCAGGGAAGAAACAGGAAAGATCTTCAATAGGCCCATAAAGGGATTAGATAAGAAAATAGAATTTGTTTTAATTATATGTATTCATGGGTTACAGTGTGACACTTCAATACATATCTATGACATGTAATGTTGAGATTGCTTTTAAAATGTGTCATCTCTTTGAGACAATGTAGCACCCTCTCTACTTAGTATACAATTAGTTGTATACTTAAATATACAATTAACTGCCAACCAATAGTAATCCTCCAGCACTATAGAACACTTCTGTATGCGTGACCCACACTCTCTCCACTTCCCTCCCACTTGGCCTGCCCAGGCCCTAGGAGGAGCAATGTGCTACTCTCGACCTCTGTAGGGTCAATGATCTTGGCTTCCATACATAGGTGAATATATGCTATATCTGTTTTTGTGTTTTGCTTTTAACTGGGTGCGATGACTTCCAGTTCCAACAACATGGCCACGAACAATAGAATTTCATCCTTTGATACATCTGAATAATTTCTCCCTGCATGTGTCTCACACATTTTCTTTACATTTCATCCCTCGGTGGACATCTACATTTTCAAAAAGGCTTCCTCCCCTCAGGAAGGTGGTTGCTGTAGTAGTTGCTGCTGATTCTGTTCAGTTCAAGGTCCCAAGAAAGGATCCCACACATGAGGACCAAGCTGGTCTGCATGTGAACAAATGGGGGGGGGGATAAGTTCAAACCAGGTCATCCTGCCATGGTCAGAGTGCGATTTCCCCAACAGAACAACAGACCTGACATCTCGATCAACTAGTAACCTTCCACTTCCCAGCATGACCTGTGCTGGCAAGGTTTGTGATTCTTTCATTCTATACTCACTTCCCTTTGATTCCATAGCCAGAGAATGTTTCTTTTTTAAAAAATTTACTTGTTTTTATTTCATACTTATTTTTATTTTATAGCAAGAGGAGGAGGAAAGATAGAGAGGAAGATCTTGTGTCTGATGATTCATTCTCCAAGTGATCACAACGGCCGGAGCTGAGCCGATCCAAAGCCAGGAGCAAGGAGCTTTTCTGGGTCTCCTACACAGGTACAGGGTCCCAAGGCTTTGGGCCGTCCTTGACTGCTTTCCCAGGCCACAAGCAGGGAGCTGGATGGGAAGCAGACTGCCTGGATTAGAACCAGCGCCCAAATGGGATCCTGGTGCATGCAAGGCAAGGACTTTAGTCTCTAGGCCACCATGCTAAGCCCAAGAATATTTTTGTTTGTTGTCTGCTTGTTTCAAGGCAAGGGATAAGTGGTTTCCATAACAGTAGGTACCATATCAGGAGAGGACAGTGAAGTTAAATGTTGTAGCATCCATGCAGCACCTTCAATGGGTCTTTAGAAAATGCATACAGGGTTTGCATAGAGAATAGAAATAAGAGAAAAGCTAGGCATAGCTTAAATGAGAGGAAACAACGATAGAATGATATGCTAAGGAAGAAAACAAATGAGGAGAGAGGGAAGAAGGGAACAGGAGGAGACAAAGAAATAAAAGTCTCTAAGGAAAGCAAATAAAGCAGAAACAGGTGTGGAAATAAAAGGACTGAATAAGTAAAAGGATACCTGAAAAGGAAGAAGCAATGCAACCAAAAACACAGCAGATTTGCACATCCGGGAGACTATCTCCGCCAGTTACTTCCAACACTGTCCTAACTCATCCCTTTCTCTGAAAGAGGCCACTTCTGTCACTCCCCACCAGGACAGCCATGCCCAGCGCCCTCCCTGGCATGTCTTCTCCCAGACTCAGGCACAACCAAATGCAGACTACACAGTAGATGGCTTGCTCCCACCCATCACCTTAGTCATCAGGAGAGAACATTAATTTGCTAAGGACACTGTGTGGATATCCAACCAGTCACTTCCTTCCCAGGAGATGTGTCCCTCACTGGATTGAGGGGCACACAGGCTGGGCTATCTGCAGTTCCATTTCCCTAGTCAGGCTTTGTCATCAAACACCTGAAATGAATGCTGTTGCTGTGGCGGACGCCGCTGAGTTTCTGCCTTCCCTCAACACCTGCACGTTCCCATCACAGAATGGGCTCTGCCCAGTCTTTAGTCCCAGACTGAACACCTAACGCAGACAAACTGCTCATTGCACAATTTCAAAGATTAGAGAAAATGAAGAGCACTGGGGATCTCAACCACGATCTCCCAGCTCTTCACAAGGAAAACCAAAGTTGTCCATTTCTCTGGTTTGATTTCTCTATAAGACCAGGGTTGTTCACATATCAAACTGATTTCCACATACTAAGAAATTAATGACTACAAGGTTTCAAATTAAAACACCACCACCAATCTTTACACAGACCATTAAATTATCCCTTTCCATGCTTTTAAGCACAATACACTTTGTTTAAATCACCACCACCTGCAAAATTCATCATCCTGACAACACAGAAACAACAACTCAATTAAGCTTGAAAAACTTTGTCTAAAATCGAAACATCAATTGCTGAGCAGGACTTGAAGCAATTGCTTCATTGTGAACTGGTCTCTAGACTTCCTAGCACACTAGCAATCACCAGTGCTCGACGCCATAATTAAAGTCACCTTGTCACAAGCGGGAGGAGGCCAGGCTAGAAGCTCCTGTGGCTCAACAGTCCCCAGTCAGGTGTTGCCCATTTCAGAGGTGGGGCAATGAGGCGGCTGCTACTGGGCTCACGCAAATTCCATCTGGGGGGACGGACCTCCTCCCTCACATGGGCTTCTCTCTGGGCTTTTTCTTGGTTCCATCAATCTTTCTCTCCTTTTCTCGCTTTTTCTCATGTTGATCTGCATGCAGGCATGCAGACGTGCAAATGTATTAACAACTGCAGGGCGTAAGAGACAAAGCAAAGGTCCTGTTGAGCTTTATCTCCGACTTCTCAGAATCCCCAAGGAAACCACTCTTGCGTTGCATATTTGTCATTAACCCATCCAAACCATGCACATGTGATGTCTCTAGACAGAAATTTATTTCTCCATTTCATCATATATTATAAAAACAAGATATGCTTTTTGTTCTATAATTTGCTGTGTTCACACACACACACACACACACACACAAATGCTGTGTCTTAGAGAACTCTGTATTTCACAAGGGTCTAGCTTATGTTGCCAGATGAATTTTGCCTACAGTATAGATGTATAACAGGTCAGCCAAGGTACACTGATCAACTATGCTGCTGCCGCGGCACATTAGAACACAAATGACCCTGGAATACACTAGGCTCAGGGACAGGTGTCTGGGCTGACACACGGTGCTTGGGTTCACACCTTCACTCCCTGTTCCAGCCTTCTGCTAACATACTTCATGGCAGGCAGTGGCGATGACTCAAGTTGTTGGGCCCATGACACCCATGTGGCAAAACCCAGATTGAGTTTCCAGCTTTTTGATTTAGCTTGGCCCAGGCTTGGCCATTGAGGGCATTTGGGGGAATGGATCAGTTCATGAGAGATCTCTGTCTCTCTGTCTTTTAACTCAATAAACATTTAAAAAGAAAACATTAGGTCAAGTAGGACAGAATCCTGCAGGAGGCCATTTGTGCAAAATTAATGGGCAGAGACAAATAGAATGCTAATCGGTGGTTGCCAGGGGATGGGACAAGAGTGATGTGGAACCACTGCTCAGCATGTGCGGGATTTCCTTAGGAGAGATACAAAACATAAATCTTTGAAACCAGATGGTGATGATGCTTAGATATTTTATTATATTTTGTATTTTCTTGAAAGACACAGAGAGAGAGAGAGAGACAAACTGACAGAGATTTTCCATCTACCGCCTCACTTGCCAAACGCTTGCAAGGCCAGGGCCAGGCTGAACTTCTCGGGTGGGAAGCAAGAACTAGACCCAGGTCTCCCACACAGGTGGCTGGGACCCACTGCCCTTTGTCCCCAGGGAGCCTGTTAGTAAGAAATGGGAATCCATTCACAGCAAAGCAGGGACTCTGAGCCCGGTGCCCCACTACAGGACATGATGCAGGGGAAAAAGGGGATGCCCTAAAAACTAGGACTGGGGCAGGTGTGGCTAGACAGAACAGCTGGATAGTGGGGTTGGTTAGGTTGTGTGTGGCAAGCACACACAATAATCAGGTCTGGGATCAGAAGAAGTTTCTTTGGGGATCCCTTTCACTGAACTGCTGATCTCAGAACCCCAATCATGAAGAGAAGTGCAGGTTCCATGGTCTGACCATGGAGTGCATGTGTCAAAGCTGAGCCTCCTCAGAAGCTCAGATGGAGCAGTGGACAGCACATCCAGGCGCACATGGAAAACACGGCAGTACACTGGAACCTGCAGAGGACACCTAGTACCGCAACAGAGGATTCGGGACAGAACAAATTGATCATCTACCCCAGCCATGTGTTGGCAGTGAAAATCTGGGCAAATGGAGACTCTAAGGCAGACTATGTCAGCCAGTGGATTTTGGAGAGATTTCATAATGCCTAGAATGGTGAGACTGGCAGCAATTCAGAATTGCTGAAATCTCAAAACCAGTTGAGCAGTGCCCTCGCAGCATGCCCCACATTGGGGACCCTGGGTACGAGGCTGGGTGTGGCTTCTCCCTTTATCTCCTCCCTTGCCCCAGATACAAAAAAAAAGATAATGTGTGGAAACAATGATCTTACCGACATTCCTGTAGTCCCTGACCCTTTGTACCCTAATCAACTACAAAGATTATCAAAATAAAATAACTTTTTAAAAATAAATAAATAAACAAAACAAAAAAGGAGGATGCCAAAGGGTCTTCCTGTGTTAGCCTCAGATCCTAACTGACTTAGACAAGTTACTTCTCCTTTATTGGCCTCCGTTTCCCTGTTTTCAGCACCAGAGACCGAATAGGGCGGTCTATTGGGACCCTCCCAATGCTGAAAGTCTATGGATCTATCCAGAGACGGTGTACCCAAGGCAAACCCAGAAGAATAGACATAGCGCAGACATGGGAACCAGACAGTCCTGGCTTTGAATCACAGCTCCATTATTTAATAGTTCAACATATCAGTTAGAATACACTTAGTCGTAAATGCAGAAGAGTAAAACAATTTTGAGAATAAACAAGGTGAGCTCAGGTGACTGGAATGATGAATGGCAAAGAAAGCTTCAGGGTCATTTTCAGGTGGTGGACTAATGAGGTCATCCGATTTGGTTCTTGCCTACTGTCCTGCACTCCCTGTTAAAATCATCTATGGCTCATGCCCCCTTGTGGGCAAAAAGATGGGTGCATGCCAGCAATGTCAGACACTCCTCCTTGAATGCTCATCATGTCCTGGGTAATGAAGCAGACATCTTCATTCATTCTAGAAGGCTCCCAGAAAGCCTCCAATCTATTTTTTTTCTCCAATTCCCTGGTCTGTAATTGTGATTTATGTTGATCAATAAACTAATTAGTGGCCAGCAAATGACAATTGTGTTGCTCTGCGTAAGCCTGGGTTGCATGGTTTCCCTCCCCTAAAAGACAAGAACTGCATAGGTAGGGAGGAATATTAAGAGAGGCAGAGAAATTAAATCTGAGGAGACAAATGCAACATCCATCAAAATGGCCTCTTGGATGTTTAACTTCTCTGAGCCTTAATTTACTCATCTGTAAACCAGGAACATACTTACTTTTAGTAAGGATTAGGTGTCATGATGCAGGTTAATGACTGAGGGTGACATAGTTTGCCTGCGAAAACGTAGCTAGGCATGAATGCCCGCCTCATTATCGAACACCACTATCACTGAGAACTAGCAGATCTTCACTGGGTCTCGCCAAGCGAGCCTGCACGTGCCCAAAAGTGATGAGAGTAAGTTACAGAGTGATGAGGAGGCACCAGGATTCTCGGTGGTTGACTATGATGACGACGCCAATGCTGTAATGAAAGTTGTTTACAAGGCGAGGGCCCTTGAGAATGCAGCAGAGATGCTGTTCAGAGAGGAGGCACAGGGTAGTTCAAACGGATGCCGTGCCAGTATGGGGAAATCTGAAAAATGAAAAAAAGCTACTTGAATCTCTGGAAGAACTTTCTGCTCTCAGGGAAGCTGCTGAGCACGATGCCCTGAAGCCTGGATGCTCCGTTCATTTCAATATGCAGGAAAGGAGCATCCATGGATCGGAGGGGTGGGTGAGGGAAGGGTTCAGGATAGACACTTGTAGGTGCATTCCCTCTGTGAACCAAAACTGCATACGGGAAGTTAAGCCCTTGATAAATTAAGCAAGTTGGGTGGGGACAGAGAAGCCGGAAAGGAACCCAAGTTGCAGCTTGCATATCCACTCAACGCCGGTGGTCTGCTTAGAGCCACACAACAACCCAATGGTAGCAGGTCTTCTAGTATTTCATGACAAGCTAGAAATTGGGCTTCTGTGTAAAAAAAATCTGTTTTCAGAAGTTGATAAGTCATTCATGTTTAAAACCTTGCACACGTTAAAGAGAACACAATCGTGAACCAGAATAAAACAATGGGCACAAACATTGTGGCTTCTATGGAACACCCGGATCCACCTAAAAATTCAACACCATTCCTGGGTCCGGAGCAGTAGCCTAGTGGCTAAAGTCCTCACTTTGCACGCACTGGGATCCCATTTCAGCACCAGTTCTAATCCTGTGGCCCCACTTTACATCCAGCTCTCTGCTTGTGGCCTGGGAAAGCAGTTGAGGATGACCCAAAGCCTTGGGACCCCGCACCTGCATGGGAGACCTGGAAGAAGCTCTTGGCTCAGCTCCGGCCATTGTAGCCACTTGGACAATGAATCAATAGATGGAAGATCTTCCTCTCTCTGTCTCCTCCTCTTGATATATCTGACTTTCCAATAAAAATTAAAAAATCTTTAAAAAAAATTCAACACTATTGTTAAATAAAATAAACTGTGAAGCATTAACAACTAGAAACATCTGGTACGTCACCACTGGGTGTGCAACAACTGCCAATTAAGGATACTAAAAGTATCCTGTTTTTGAAGACACAAAGCAGTCAGCAAAATATATTAGACCTACACTTTTTGGAGGCCTACCATATTGCACCCCACATGAAGAGTATGAGCCTTCATCTGTTGTTGACTGGTTCAGTCCAGATGATGAACAGAAACAGAAATTCTGCATTCTTATTCCAACAGGGGAGTAAGGAGCGGTCAAGAGGGAAACAGAAGAATGATAAGTACCCCCGTGGAAGGCGCTGAAGCTGTAATCATCACAGAGAGATTCCAGGTGACTGTCCACACTGAGAACAAAAGGCATTGGGACTGCGGGGGGAACATTAAAGAACCAAGTCAGTGAATTCAGACAGAACTCCTCAGAAAACCTGGGAGATTCATAAAAGAAAGTGAACAGGGATGACCCTGTTTACATCACGATGGCTATGGAAGGCAGGAACCAAGGGCACAATGGGAGTGAACCAAATAAATCCACTTCTTGGACAGGATTGGAACTGCATATCTCCCACTTCTGGTTGCCTTGGTGATGAGACTCCCACTTCATACGCATGACATGGGGATGAGTAAAAATCCCATGCAGAGGAAGTGCACAACAATTAAAGGCAGAGCCACACATAGTCTGGCAAGAACCATGCTGGAGAATTTCTAAGGAAGAGATTGGGTGGGCTTGTGCAGCTAAGACTGAGTTTAGAAAAGCAAATACATCGAGTGAGAAATGAGAGGAGAACTGGAGGAGAGTGTGGGCTCTGGAGACTTGCTGGTTCTCCCGCTGACGTTAGGCAAAGAGTTGTGGGTATAAGACCATAGAGTTGCATGTCCACGTTGTTTGATCTGCTCTATTTTTGTAAGAATGATGAATACACAAAGAACATGGTTTACTATCCTGGTTCTCCATCAGTGCTGCCTTACTACTAACCAAATATGGCATGTATATAGTCAATTAGAATAATTATTGGGGAGAAATGACATCCAGCATCATACATCACTTAAAGGAATTCCTTCTGGGCCAGCACTTACTGTAAATAAGGTCTACAATGTAACATGACATGGAAGATGCAGCTTTTCAAACCACTGAAATTCTGAGTCTGGAATCCTAACTGGGCTCCTCAACTGCTCTCCTTCAGACACCTGCTATCCATAAGCATACACATGGGCAGCGACACAGATTAATGAACACGTGGGTGTCTCATTTTTCATGACTCAGATTACCTGCTGCTCCCCTCCCTCATTCCAAAAGAGAATGCATGAGAAATTTCAGAAGTTATCTCATAAAGCTGACTGGGATGGAAGCCACACCTGTCACATGAGTGAGTGAATTGCTCTGCACAGGCTAAGGTGAAAGCCAGAGGCACCTGCCTGTCCACTGCTCACCTTTGTCTGTGTTTGTGACATTGAAGCCTTTTTCAAGAGATTGTTTTTTTTTTAAATTCCAGAACCTCATGTAGTACCTCATGATTTTTAAATGTTGGAAACTAATTTAAAACACCTTGCAGGCCAAATAAGATTTATCTAACCTGGGCGTCTGCTTGCCCTAGTAGATAAGATGCCCGCTAAGATGCCTGAGAGACATGCTAGAATGCTTGTGTTGGACACTCAGCTCCAGCTCCTGACTCTGACTGCTACTGACACGTGCCCTCAGAGGAGCAGTGAAGCCAGAAGCGGACCAAAATTGGTTAACCCATACGGGACACTCGGGTTGAGTTCCCAGCCTCCAGCTGGGACACGGGCATCCTAGTTGTTGTGGGCATCTGAAAAGTGAACCAATAGGTGGGAGATCTCTTCCTTTTCCTCCCATTCTCCTTTCCTCTCCCCCTTCCTTCAACACACTCTCCCTCTAAAAAAAATTAAGAACCTCATTTAACCTGTGCAAGATGCAAAAGGAACAAAGTGAAGTTTAGGACGTTGTTGGAGGTGTGTCAGGGGGACACATGAGGAACACAGGAGGGCCTGACTGTACAGTCTTCAACAGGAAGTGAGTTGGTCTTGCCTGTGTCTTTTGAAAGCCTGCTCTGGCAAGTCATCCTACCTCTTTCAGCCTCTGCAATATCCTCTATCAGATGTGACTGGTATATCTTTTGCACTCTCTTCAGAAAATTACATTATATCTTAGACAGAAACCACCTGTCTTATAGTAGGCACCCTATAAATGTCAGCTGAACCTGTATACATTAGCAGGTGGTGGATAACTCTGGAGAAGAGGTGGGAGCTGAAGTCAGAGGAAGAAAACTGCTCTCGTGAAAACTTACAGCTCCCACTCCTGAGAGAGAGAGGCAGGGAGATGCTTCTTACAGCGCTGACTCCCTCACCCCCTTCTCTTGATGTCTCATACCTATGCGGTAGCTGAGCCCAAACTAGCATCTTAAAATGACTTCCAACAGCAAAACTAATTTGGTTGTGTCATGCTGAGAAATTCATCTTACGGCACAAATGTAACAGGTCAGCTCACAAAGAATGGAGTGTTGGGGGCCTCAGAGAGTAGCAAGACAAGCTTCAAGAAGCCCAGACAGTGTGGGGTCAAACCCCACTGCCTCAGTTCTACAGAGACATGAAAGTGGGTTGACTATTCCAAACAAAAAAGACCCTAAGATCATACACCCATCCCATGGGCAAAGTCAGGCAATGTCTTCCTGAAATAGTAGCACAACCTTGGAACCAGCATTTTCATGTGGAGGAAACTTCCTATAGGTGCTCATTACTGGTGGGGTGACAAAAGATCTAGAATGTTCAGGACATGTGTTTGCCACAGCAACAACCTGGATGGCTATCCACAAGGGACTGATCACACACACTCCGTTCGGCAGTTGGAAAACAAAGCTGGTTTGCAAACACAACAACCTAAAAAGCATAGCATCAAATAAGGTAGGCAAGGTGCACAACAATGTGGAGTCGGTTATCCTTTGTGGTATCTTTGTTTATTATGAGCTTGTGTGTGTGTGTGTGTGTGTGTGTGTGTGTGTGTGTGTGTGTGTGTGTGTGTACGAGGCCTGACATGCAGAAGTAAACAAAAAAAGCTCTTAGTTCACTGGGTTTGCAATCTGATACAAGGCGACAGCCGATACACAAGAAAACATGTTACAACAGATCAGAGGGGGACAAGATAAAGGTCTCAAATTTACACTTGAATTAGGCTGGGCTTTGAGAGTGCGATGAAATGGCCAAAGATGTTCCATTTTGACTTATAAACAAAGCCATTTTGTAAGCTGATACCTAATGCACACATGAACAAAACATTGTGCAAGAATCAGTGATCCCTCCAGAAAGGGAGCTTGGAAGGGGAAGTGCTTGCTGTACACACGGTGATTCATTTTTGCATGCCTGTGTTACCTATTCAAAACAAATAAATATGTTAAAATATACAATCATAGGCACATAATAGAGTTGGCACACAGAGAGAGGCAGAAGGCAGATAAAGGATGCAGTGAGGATTTAAGAGCTAAGAGGAGGTGGACTTTTTTAAAATGCAAAAGTAGGCAGGTGACAGCTCCAAGCCACAAGAAACCTTTCAATTGTGATTCAGCTCAGTCCCCAAGGAGAGCCCAACCACTTATCCCAGATCAGCAGGGGCCGGGCTGCCAGGTGGAGGTATGTGCAGGGTGAGGCTTGCAGTGGGATCTGTGCCTGAGCCCACCTCTAAGCACCAGGCACCTGCCTCGCACAATCCTTGGGATGGACCTTGACACACTTGCTTCACTGACACAAGCAAGGACTGTGAGACTTAACTTTTTATCTTTTCCTTCACTGTTCTCAGTGCTTCACTCAAATAAGCAAGGCCTACCATCCTGGTCCTTCTTGCAGGAAATGAAAACCAATTCCAGCACAACACAGAGGAGATCCAGGAAGCAAGGGCACGTGGTCAGAGGCAGGACCAGCACGGGAACGTCTCATGGGACGACAGAGACTGTCAGGAGCCAGAAACAGGTAGGGTGACCACCAGACATGGCCAGGGTTCAGACTTGGGACTCCTGCCGATGGCAGTCAGTGAGTAGTTACTGATCTCCAGAACCAAGCACAGCCCTCTCTGCCCAAAGAAACAAGCACAGCTTTGAAGGGAATTGGAACTTCTACTCCATGCTGGCACTGTGCCCTTGGGCAAAGAGATGAACATTTCAGAGTCTCCATCTTCCGGTCTGCGGAGGCCAACCTTGTGAGGCCCTCGGCTTGATTACTATGTGTCTAGCTTGTGTGCATCTCATCATGACTGTCCACCTTTTTTTATTTTTCTCTGCATGCTTATGCAACAACAATTCCTCCTCCTAAGTGAATTCCTGCATTCTTATCTTTTTTTTTCTTGAGTTCTCCCAGAGCTTTCCAGAGACAAGAGAGACTCCGGAGTCATGAGAGGATTAACAACAGTCACAATCTCTACAATGACTGTCAAATAAAACGAGATGAAGTGCAAGTAAAGGGGGCTGTTCATCCAGCCCCCAGCACTCATAGGCTTCTCCAAGCATGATTGCCACCATTACTGCTACTCTGTAACTATTATGGATGTTAACAAGGCGTGGTTAGGACTCAGAAAGAAGCAGGAGACAGATCAACAAAAGACTGACACCTTCAACCCCAGGCGCCTGCCCACACAGCAGTGTCTTCCCTGCCCTTTCCAGGGCGTGTACTCCATCTCTCTGGTGAAGCAACGCATTTGCACCACGCTAGTCTCGAGGACACAGACGTAATACTGCACATCTAGGGAGGGGGTGGGGTGGGCAGCATTTCACATCACATTCCATGGGCAAAGCAACACACTCCTATCAGGCACGTGGAATTGGGGAACACAGGAGCCCCAGCTGCCGTGCTTGCAGAGCAAGCATCTGATTCCATGATGGGTCACCCTAACTCTTCGAGGTCTTTTCTAATGCTCCCACCCACCAATGCCACCTTCTTCCCTGACATCTGTCACCCCACGAATGACTGGGAAGACACCAGCCCACCTCTCCTCTATGGGGGGATTTAGAAATCAATATGAAATCACAGGAAAATGTTAGTGCCTGTGCTCCAAAGCCAGCTCTCATCACTGATTGTAAATACACACTGAATTAACTTTATTTGGCACTTAATTTTCCCAGGTGTTTCTGCTAGAACGAATGTCAACTTTGGATTAACAAGGAAGTTAGAGGCCCTCTAGGCCGCCCTGTTTGCCACAAAGGAAAGTGGACTCGTCCAACCTCATCAACTCCTATGTAGCTTTCTTCACAGTTCGTCCTTACGTCCTCAGGTAGATGCTAATTGGCCTGCTGCATTACTCAAGCCTGGGAATTGTGTCAAGCAAAAAAGTTACAGCTGATGTCAGCATCCAACCCGCCTTCAACCTACTTCCTTTAGTCTCTGCGGTGCCATCAACAAAGACTCCAGTACTCCGTGGGTGGAGGTCAGATCCAGACCAACCAATCAGGCTCATTCTGCAAGAATTCATCTTTCAAAGGGAGAAAAGAGACAAGGCCGGAGATGATTCACCTTGACCGCTGTGTGGTCAAACAGCTGCCCACAAGGCCTTGCCTCCGAGGTCCCCAGAGAGGTAGTCCTTCCTGTCCTTGGCAGAGAGAAGTGTTCTTTCAAAGCATCCCTGTTGCCCACCAGTGAATGGCTGGGCAAAGTTGCACAGAATTGGCTTCTGTCCAAAACTTTCCCACAGTAGCACCACTGTGAGGGTCTCTGTGATAGGGTGATTCCCCAGAGCACCTTTCCAGGGCTGGCTCACAGCCTTGTAGAAGACCTACAGAATGTGCTGCACCCCTGAGTACTTCATCATACACCTATCACACTGCTGTTGGCTTTGCCCTGCAACACTTAGGCTTACAGACACACAAACCTCACAGCAGTCCAGAGACCACCACATCCTAGACAAGATGCCTCAATCCCAAATGATCGTGCACAGTTATGAGCTATGACACAGAGGATATGTTGGCATCTTGGAGCAAGCAATGGCATTTGAAAGTCACATGTAACTTTTTTGTAAGTTACAGCACATCCAAGGTCATTGCTATGATCGTGTCGTTCTTGCTCACTTGCATTCTAAAATGTATTTTCTGAGTGGGAAAGAGATGGAAGGGGTTTTCATTGCCATGTACTTTGTCTTACATATTTTTAAATCCTGTACAGAACAAAACACATGTTCAGTAATAACTTGAATTGAATTGATTAGATGACATCTTGCAAACAATAGGATGATCACTCCTAGACATTTTTAAAAATCCCTCTCCCTCCCCCTTTATTCCTGGCCTCTAGCCTCCCAAGTAAGGTTATATTAATGCCTTTTAACCCTCATATGCTACACCTCATTTCTAGTCATAACATCATCACAGGAAGAGTGGTGATCCAGTCAAGCCCTTTGACTTGGGAAGAACAAATGCGCAGTCTGCAGTGGAAAAGCAGGAGAAGGAAGCACAAAGACCCCATCTTGTGGAGTCTAAAATGGTGGTCACATGGTACAGGTACAGAAATGAACCTCACCCCTAAAACCATGGCTTGTGCCACCTTCCATAGCAAAGGAGACTTTACAAACATGATGAAAGGAAGTATCTTGAGAGAGATTATCTTGGTTAAGTAATCATAAGTAACTTAAAAAGGAGAAGGAGAGGGGATAATGGTAGAGGTGACAAACTTAAAGACATGACAATGCTGAATTTGAACATGGGAGCACGGGCCCACGAGCCAGGAAATTTAGGTTACACCTAGAACCTGGGAAAGGCAAGAAATCAGAATCTCTCCAGAGGAATGGGGGCTCTCCACTAGCCAGAATTTTAGCACGAGTCTCATTTCAGACTTCTGACCTGCACAGCTGCAAGATAATGAAGCCAGTGTTTTAAGCCAACAAACTTGTGGCAATTTATTATCGTAAGGGGGGCCGAGCACAGCATGTGTCAGCTGCAAACAATTGTCACAGTTCTGGAATGTGAGCCCAATTTGTCAGTTGTTCTGAATGTTTAAAAGAATCCCAAATCCAGATATTTCAGTGAAAACTAATTTGATTTGTGTTAACATTCCAAGGCCCAGAGCATATCTGTGGACTGGATTCAACCCACAGGCTGCCCTTCAACTTGTGTTCCACAACCCCATGAACCTTGCACTGTCCTGAAAAACAGCCACCCAGCTCCTGCTTGGACATGCCATGTGCTGGCAGCTGACTGCTTTCATAAGCATCAGCACAATGATCAAGGGCTCTGATGTTTGAAAAGGTCTGCTCTGGAGCAGGGCTAGCATCTCTCTCCGACCCTCACACTCTTGGCCCACGAACCTGGGCTCTTTCCTCTGGGACAGCAGGAAAGGGCTCTTCCCTCTCCTGGACAGGAGGTCTGAAGACTGTGCTTGCACACCCACACCCCCTGCCCTTCTTCTTGAGACACTTCTTGGAACCAGCATCCTTCCCTTAGTTCATTTCCCTTTTCTCTCTGGTCCTCATAAAATGTACTGAACCAGCAAATGGGATTGATTCTCTCTCTAGTAAATTTTTATTCTAAAAATATTTATTTGTAAACATATTTTTAAAAAATTTAATTGAAAGGTAGAACTACAGGGAGGAGAGAGAAAAAGCAAGAGCAAGAGAGAGAGAGAGAAAGAGAGAGAATCTTCCATCCACTGGTACACTACCCAAATGGCCTCTGGGGCCAAGTCAGGATGAATCCAGAAGCCAGGAGTTTCATCTGGGTCTGCCATGTGGCTCAAGGGACCCAAGCACTTGGGCAATTTTCTGCTGCTCTCCCACGTGCATTTAGCAGAAAGCAGGGTCAGAAATGGAATAACCAGTACCCAGGCTGGAATTCATATGAGATGTCGGCACCACAAGCAGAGACCCAACCCATTACATTACAATGCCAGTCCCAATAAATTTTTCTTAAAAGTACAATGTGGGTGACTGGTACCAATTAGCAACCCCTGTGTCAGGACCATGGACAGTGAAAACCACACCTGACTATGTTCCTCATCGTTTCAAACCCTGTGGACTCCACTTGGGGCTACTGCATCTTTTTCCAGCCAAAGAGATCTTTCTCTGATAAACAGAAAACTGTCTGCAGTGACAATCCAGGTTTAATGAATTTACAAACTTAAGAGACAGTTCCAGGTCTTCATTCACTCAACAAATACGTCCAGTGTGCTTCTTACGAGCCAGGCCTGTAGGGAGGCTGATGACAGAGGGGAAGAAAATACAGCTCCCTGCCCTTGGAACACCCGAACCAGCAGGTGATGTGGATATATAAATACATCACTCAGGAGCTAAGGAGTTCATTATCACTTTCAGGGAAAGTTGGGTTCTACAGGGTGGACGGGAGCCCTAGACAGAGGGAAATCATGATTAAACCGCAGAGGTGTCTCAGGAAGTGGCAAGTGTTTCAAATGAAATAGAGGAAAGCGAAGAGAGACGAGACAAGACAGCACCTCTGAACAGAGGGGCCTCACAACCAGTGATGGAATATTAACTTTATCTACAAGTCATAGATTATTAACAAGAGTGTATTTGCATTTCAAGGAGGGAAAATCTAGTGTCTGTAGGAGAATGGATGGAAAGAAAAGTCAGAGGGCATTTAAAGGACTACCGTAAAAAAATCTAAGTGAGAGATTAACGGGGTCTTGCCAAGGGTGGGAGGTCAGATTGAGAGAAGGAAAAAGACTTGAATGATCACAGTGTTCATAAAGTGGAACAAAGTACAAGAGACCTGCCTCTGTGTAACTTATTTCAATTCAGTGACACAAGGACTACTTCACTCAACGGGGGAGAAACCACTTCCTGCTCATTCTGAAAGCACTTCAAATTTCTAAGCGTACTTATATTTGGAAAATGATTTCTGCTTTACATATGCAGTTTGCACTAGGTTCATTTGCATGTGTTTAATACTGCAGTGTAAGCATGCTCCTGAACGTTGTCACCTGCTTAATCACCGACAGTCTGCACTCCTTCAGCAAACATTTACTGAGCATGTACTATCTGCCAGACACTAGCAACTGCAGGGGCCAGGAAGGTGAAACAGCTCAACCTCTCCAATGAGGGAGCTTGAAGTGGCCATGAAAAATGGACATCCAGGCAGGTACCTGCCAGACAACTAGGTGAGCATGCCCTGAGTGTGCACAGCAGATTTCCACACACACGGGAAAGGGAAGAAGGGCTCTGCCCCAGGAACAGAGCCTCTGCACTGGTCATTTTTAAGGGGCTGCCACTGCTTGCCAATCACAAACCCATGTTAGTGGAGAATGCAGAAGACACACAGTACAGTGTGTGCTTTATAGGGGCAAGGAACTCTGTCCCTTGATCCTTGCTGAAATGTCTAAGGCTGGCAAAGCATCCATAACCTGGCAGACCACCACCCCCCCCCCCGCCACAGTGATGACCCAAAGTGATCACGAGTTTGGTTGAGCTGGGATTTTTATGATAGTTTCTCTTCTCCTTTGTGTGAATGCACTGCCCCTTGGTCTTACAGTAAAACATGTGTTACTGCATCTTTCTGGATACTCTGAGGTTCCCAGCTGTGGCTCCCAGCCCTTCATGCCCCTGATCAGTGCAGACCTGAGCTGCCCCTGATCCCACTGCTGTTACCCACGTGGGGTAGCAACAGGACAGAGCCCACAGAAATGCCAGCCTCCCACACCTCCTCTGCAGAATCTTCAAATAGGATCAGTCACCCTGGAAAATGGCCCCAGGCCACTGCTGCCTGATGGACGGTGATGGATGAGTGCAAATCCAGAGAAAGGCTGTGTTTGGCAGCTCCAAGTTAAGATGCATGGGCTTCTCACTCTTCTCTAAAAAACCATGGTGTTTCCATTGGAGAAAATGAGGTAGGGTCCAGAGCCAAAGATGAGCAAGTGAAGCAAGCCCGAGGGAAGTGGTCAGACAGCAGCTCATCTTCCTGCCACAAACAACCATGGGAAGATGAAAGAACCATCACGTCAAAGGTTTCCTTTACTTCTTCTGACAGAAAGAGCTCCCAAAAAACAATTCACTCTAGATGGTCACAACAGCCAGGGGGCCAAAGATAGGAGCTGGCAACTCTGTACAGGTCTCCCATGTGGACGACAGGGACCCAAAGAACTAAGCCATCCCCTGCTGCCCCACATAGTCTACACTGGCAGGAAACTGGAGTCAGCAGAAGAAGCTGAGTAATGAAGCCAAGCACTCAGATGTAGAACAAGAGCAAACTCCTACAGTAGGAACTTGCTTTGTTTTTAAGGGGTCTCATGAGGTAGTAGTTACATATCAATGTTTGGTGCCCTGAAGACAGCATTCGGGGCGCCTGTTGGGGCTGCAGCATCAGAGGGGATTACTCATGGGAGGTCATGACAGAAGGGAGGATTGGAACCATGTCTTCACAGGGTGTACTAGCTGCAGCACAATTCTCCAGCCCAGCCTTTGTGGGCTCCTCGTGGCTCTGCCACTCCCCAGTCATGGTAGCAGGGAGTTACTATCTGAGGGTCTCCATTGCTCTGAGGAGGTGAACAATGGCAATCCTGAGTGCAGAAGGATGTCATGAGCATTACACACATAAAAAGGCCAAGGAACATGCCAGGGCCATGGAGCATGCTTGGCAAATGTGACCATTATTGCCAGGACCTGACTTAGGAAGATTGAGGCAACACTCGCTTGGGGTGCAAAATATAGGCAGCTACCGACTCAGCAATAAAGATAGTTAACAGTTTAATGTGATAATTTCACAAACCAAAAGCAATGCAAAAAACATCTATGATGAAAGAAATATCAAAATTTTAAATAAATATGGAAACCCTATAGCTGTCTGCTCCTAATCCCCATGCCTTTTGGATTCTCTGTACTTAAAAACACCAATGTTCTGTTCATTGTGGAATTGTTTGCACTAATTCCTATTCTTAAAAACACTGCATTAAAATATTTTAATCTTGTTAACAACTTTTTTTTTGTTGACTCCTTAAATTCTGTACCCAGCAATGTGCTCTATATTTTCAAACTAACTGGAAAGGAGGATTCTAAATGTTCTCACTGCAAAGACAAATATTTGAGGTGATGGGTATGCTAAGAACTCAGGTCATTTGGCAACATACATACATACTACAATATCACACTTTACCCCATAAATACATGTGATTAGGCAACATATCAATAAAAAATAAAAATTAAAAAAAAATACTATACCCAAAGCAAGTTTCTTACTTATTTCCTCATCACTCTGGCCCTAACACATTCTTTCCAACTTTTCTATGACCAGTGTACATTATTTACATTATTAGAAGAACAAGCATAGTGGACTCTTTCAAAGAGGTAGATTATTAAAGTACACCTTGATCAGAAGACATTTATCCTACTTTGGAAGCAATAGCACACATCATGCGCCATTTCAAATACACACTCATAAAACTCGATGTGATCCAGGACCCATGAAGTGCAACAGCAGTGAAGGTTCTAGAAATTCTGACCCGGTAAGAGAAGGCAGAGATGCAACTGGTATTTCCCAGGAAGAGCTGGGGGTGAAACCAACCGGAAGGCAGCAATCCCACTGGACTGAATGCGACTGGCGGCCCCTAGAGAACTTCTCATCCAATTGATCCGGGGGGGGTGGGCACCTCTGTGAGAGCTCTGTGTCCTGTCTACCTGTGGCAGGTGAGTCTGTCCTGGAGGGCCTTCCAAGCTGTGCTCACAGGGCTCTCTGTAGCAGGAAGGGTGGTCCTCGGGTGCAGAGTGCTCATGCCACATGTGTGAGGAATTGCAGCTGGCCTAATGACTGTCCTCTTGTCCTAGCATTCAGCTGGGTGTGCCGTCACCCCACTTACACTGTGGATCTCACCTCTGCTTGTACCTGAGCAGGAGAGGGAAAGAAACTCCCTCCAATACCTCAGCTCATGAACACTCGGATTCTCCAGGTCCCAGACTCTTTGAGACACAGACACCTGGAAATTACAATGGTTGTAAATAAAACCCTGCCAGGGTTATAGCTCCAGGTCCTCATATTTGGTGACTGCAGACTACACCAGCAGCTCCAACCCCACTTTTTCTCCCAAATCCCCAAAGCGCCAAGAAAAATGAACTTTAAAAACAAACAAAAACCTCTGTCATTAAGGACTTCTATGAGTCCAGGACCACCAGCTCCCTAATAAGTCCAAGTTGCTGAAAGCCGGATCCCAATTCGGGCATGTGATCTCTGAGCAGGTCTTCATGTGCCTTAGCTTCTCTATCAGTTAAAAGGGGAAAATCACCTCCCTGCTGACATCTTACTGGGGACAACAACTTGTTTCTGTGTGGCAGGTATGAAAATAAAACAAGAAGAGAGTGGGTCTGGTAAGCGATCGGCACAAGTGCATGGCATATGACAAGCATTCGAGATATGAGAGCTCTTGTTTGTAACTGCTGCGTGATTATTGCTATCATGATTATTACTGGGTTGTAAGGACTAGAATTAGATCGCGTATGCAAAGCATCCGTCACCGTCTAGCACGCAGCAGAAGCACAATAAATGGTAGGCATTTGCATAAGGCTGGCGGTGAGGAAATGTTAAATCTGCAAGACTTATCAAACAGGAACGCTAAAACAGTCTTTCTTAGCAGAAATCTGTGGGCCTGCTTTCATGCAAAGATAAGGCACATTTTTAGTTAGAAGTAATATTTGCCCATACACAATTTGTCTAACCTTGCTAGGAAAATGATTGGCCTTCAAGTGAATTAAACCGTTCCCAGTCCAAGCCATAATTTTTTTTGTTCATTTTCTTAGCAAACATTTTCTTCTGAAACTGCTGCCATGTCTGTCTTGACCAAGCCAGGGCTCAACCCAGAACTTGCAGGGTCAGGAGCACTGGCTCCTGGATCTGCCTCTCCTAACATCCAGGTTAGCTCAAGAGTGGTCCAGAGAGATGCTGACTATGGATGGAAACCTTCAGTTACAAGATCAATAAATTCTGTTGGGCCAGTGTCATGCCTCAGCAGGTCACATTTTAAAATAAAACAAACAAGTTTTTTTTTTTCTTAAAAGGATGTTTTTATTGAGGCTGACATTGTGGTGCAGATGGCAGAGTTGCCTGTGTGACACTGGCATTCCGTAAGGTGCTGGTTGATATGCCAGCTAATCTGCTTCCGACCCAGCTCCCTATTAAAATGGTCTGGGAAAGCTCCTGGCCCTCAGGCTTGGACCCCCTGCCACCCACGTAGAAGACCATCCTCTACTGCTTTTCTCAAGCCATTAGTAGGGATCTGGGTTGGAAGTCAAGCATCCAGGACACAAGAAAGAGGCCATAATACGGGATGCTGGTGTCACAGGCAGGGACTTGACTTGCTCTGCAATCCCACCAGCTGGCATGTTTTAAAGAATGAGTAATACACAGCGTTGTGGTTGCAACTTCAGACACTATCTTGTCTGCTTGAAATCTGCAAGGAGAGTAGATTCTTAAGTGTCCTTGGTCCCCCTCCCCCAAACACATAACAGCAACTCATCAGGTGAGTGAGCGTGTTAACTAACCTGACTGCAGTAATGTCCCAGTCGCCATATACATTACAGCGCCACGCTGGGTGCACACAGCGCTCACTTGTCAGCAGCATGTGATGAGAAAAGCAACTCCCCTGGAGAAGTCAAAGGACTGCAGCTCTGTGCTCATGAACTGAAATCACAGTTCATGGGTCGTGGGCTCACAACAGTTACTCCCAGATGCTAAAGGAAACTCTTTAATGGCCTCTGCTTCTCACCAGAAAGTTGGGCAAATGCAGTTGCTTCTAGGGAGAGGCCATAGTGTGGTATAAAATAGCTCCAGGCATTTTTTTTCACTGCATAATTGAGAAAGATCACAAATAAAGAGGAAAGAGGAGAGATCACACTCCAGGTGGCTGAGCTCCATCAGCAATACCCCACAGCGGGAAGGTCCACACCCGGCTTCGCTGAGAATGCCTGCAAACTCCCTTTGGGGTCATCGCCATGGTTCTGGCCTCCGGGGCTGGGCTCCTTCTTGCCCCAAGGAGCAGCTTCTTGGTTCTCTTTCCCATCCAGCACCCATCAGGGGCCCAGAGCAGGGGAGTGAACTCCCAGTGGATCAGCCTCTCATCGGTCAGGGGTCTTCTCTGGGTCCTCGAGGAAGGAAGGGACCTTATTGATGGACATGAAAATAACAGGCTAAGATGGGAAGAAATGGAAGACTCTGGGGTGACCGTACTGTCTCCTCCAAAGGGCTATTTCAAGACAAATCATTGACATAAGCACACAATCTTTGTTTATTCAAGAGACAAATCCAGAGAGAAGAAGAGATCTTCCATCCACCTTCTCAACTGTTCACAACAGCCAAGACTGGCTCCAGCTGAAAACAGGAACCCAGAATTCAGTGCGGGTTTACCAGAGGGGCTACAGCAACCTGACTACTTGAACCATTACTGCGGCCTTCCCTGGTCTGTGTTAACAGAAGGTCAGAATCCACAGCCAGAGCCAGGAATCGGGCCCAGGTACTCCAATGTGGCATGAAAGTATACTAGCTGCAAGACTCAGTGCCCACCACAACCCAGCTGAACTCGACCAATGTTCAAGGACACAAACAACAAGGAAGTGGAGACATGGAGTCACAGCTCCAGTGGGAGCAGGAGGAGGCGACACAAATGGTAAGAAAGGATCAGCCGTGGAAGGCACGTTCTGGACCAAGGGAAAAGCAGTGCAGGTGGTCTGAGGAGGACAGCGATCTGATGCTGTCAGGGACCTGAGAGCCGGTGTGGCCCACGGTCAGTATCCACGTGGGCAGCAGCAGGACAAGCCTGTGACCTTGAGGTACACTCTGCCCTCAGCAGCCCTGCTCACACACTCTCCCCAGCTGTGCAGTGCAGGGGTCATCGTGACGTATCACCCCTCCGCCTCTCTCTGGGCCTCAACTTCCTCACGTGAAAATGAGAGCGATGATCATAACCCTGATCTTGGGGAGGTTACGGCAACACCTGCAAAACCACAAAGCACCCAGCTCGCCAAAGGGCCGTATGTGTTCACATTAGAGGAATGGGTGACAACTCCATGGCAGAACACGTGGGACCCAAGTCCCACTGTCTAGGTCAACTTTCCCATGCACACAACACACACATGTGCACATGCAGGTTCCACTCCCATTACACACCACACCTTCCTGCTGCTCCATGCCCAGCCTGAGGCCTCCAGGCTCCCCCTTCCCTCCTCCCAGAAAGCCTTCCCTGGCCATTCCTGCCATGCTCTCCCATCTGTTTTTAAAGTTGAAGATGAATGTTATTTTCATTTTCTTCTCCATCTCCACAATATTTCATAAACCCAAACCAGGGCACACAAGATCCATCTCCCTGACTCACCCCCAACCCCAGGCTGAGTGCTTCCACACAACACGTTTCATTCTTCCGTCTGCTCTGAACTCAACAAGGCGGCTGACATTTTGAGGATGACAAATAAGTGCTTGGTGACTGACTGCATGAGCGAGTACATACCTTGGAGCCAATTTTTCCATAAATATAAACTCCTATAGCTCCATTCCTACCATGCTCTATCAATGAACAAGTGTTTAATAAAATATCCATTTTTTTTTTAACTATTACACCTGCTATCTGAAAGAAAAATTGTAACAATTACATTGTTCTCCAGAAGTTAAAATGTGGCCTCAAAGAGGCACCACTAGAAAAATCCTACATAATAACACATGATCTGGGGCTGGTAGTGTGGTGCAGTGGGCTAAGCTTCAGCTTGCAATGCTGCCATCCTGCAGCTGAGTGGTGAAGTCTTGACTACTCTCCTCCAATCCAGCTCTCTGCAGCAGACGATTCCAGTACTTGGGGCCCTGCCACTCCCATGGGTGATCCAGATGAAGTTCCTGGTCCCGGAATCTGCTTAGTTCAGCCCCGACTTTGGTATTTCACAGACTGCCAGGATGAAACCTATACTAAACTGAATGATACTGTCAGCTGGTTTACCTGAGTCTGGAAAGCTGGGACTCTGCCAACAAGGCACCACCTGACCCTGAAAGCTAGGGTTCCAGCTCAGCTCTCCCAAGCTGATCTTAGATCACACCCCCAAACACAACAATGACCATAGGCTGTTGCAGGATTCCAGGTGCACTCAAACCCATTAAAGGAGATATTGTCTTATCCAGAAGCATTCAAACTTAGACAGGGGTTCTATAGGTAACCCCATAGGTCAAATTAAACGTGTGTGTGTGTGTGTGTGTGGCAACTATTATCTAGTCTTTTTTCTATTTCCTAGAGTATTTTTTGCTTAAGTGCACTCAAGTGTGGTTTTCACAGTGGCCTGTCAGAGGAAGTACTGTGGGTAAGGAAGCTAAGACCAAAAGTTGTTCTGATTACTAACCTGGCACAAATCTCCTAGCCATGAGGGAGCACAGTGGATGTGGGTACCAACCAGAGATGAGGCTGGGGTACGACTGCTGAAGTGAGTCAAGAAAAGTGGAAGAGATAAGGAGGAAAGAATTAAAGCACCAGGAAGAGCCTCCTTCTTGCCCTAGTTTAACAGACTCTTACGAAACGACAATCTTCAGTGTTTGGAACCATAAATGGGCATTACAGGCTTTCTGGTCAGGTCTGCAGATAGAAATTGCAGTGTGGCCACAAGTCCACCCCTGGCACTTTGTCCTCAGGCCTACGCCAATCCCTCAGTGGCTCAGGGAAGTCGGCACGGGTGCCATTTTACACGCAAGGGAGACATGCCCAGAACAGTGAAGATGGTGACTGAACACACACCTTTGTCAGGTACCCCCACATTAACCATTCAACACCCTCAGGGGAGCTGCCTCTCGGCCCACTTGTTAGAACAGACTAGGGTGGAGGAAGTTGAAAGAATCACCTGAGGTCATCTGACTGGTCATCAGAGCCAGAATTTGAACATACAGATGTGGCATGGGTCTCTCTCTCTCTCTCAGCAAACAAGGGTTCAAAATGAGCCCCAGAGACTTCCATCAGATGACACCCACCAGCTCATCTGCATACATTTGCCTAGGTGGCTCATTTCGGAGTCTTGTGAAGAGTCAGTGACTATTGATGCCCCGTGCAGTTGCAGGCCAAGACACAACTGGTCTCAGCTAAACTCTGCCCTTACCGCCCCTGCTCTGTCTCCCGTCACTGGTTGGAAACTACACAACGCACCATGAGTGAGCCTGCCTCTTGGGGGCTCTCACTTAGCAATCCCATCCTAGCCATGAGTGGAGTGGTACCAGGATGATAAGCCTAAGCAGCACGGGAAAGGCCCAAAGAAGGCAGGGCCCCGGACTCCTCATTCACAGAAGCTCTCCCTCTCAGCAACTGTTCTGTGTTGAGTGGGAGTAGTTGACGAGCCTAAGAGACTCACTTGTGGATGCAGAATGGCCATTTGATTGGCTGGCTGTTTATCTTTTGAGATGAACATGTGATTCAGCCACAGTCTACAACAGAATAACCCAAGAGTAAATGAGGAGAAATCAATTGCTGAAACAGAGAGTGTCATGGAGAATAGAACACAAACAATAAAAGTCTGGGTGGGGAAGATAGAGCAGCGAGAGCTGGGAGTAGCTGGGGAGAAGGGGGCGAAGAACGGGGAGATGGTGAAGGACAAAACGGAAAGATTTGGAATATGCTGGCCAGATTGTAGATCATTAATGATGCAGCTGAATCATAAAACTTTCATGTTTATAGGAAACTTGTGGCTCTAGGGCTTGACAAAAGGTGTCACATTCTAAACTTGCCAGATTCTAGAAAAAGTAGGATCTTTGGAAGGTGGCTTAAGAACCTTCCACCCTGGCACACAGCACACAGGGCCAAGTCCACCCAAGGACACTGACAGGAGCCATGCCCCCAAGTGAATCACCTGCAGGAGTCAGGCTGTGGGATGCGCAATCTCACAGGTGCAGATGCAGCTCTGCTTCAGAGGATTCTTGCTGCAAACCCGGGAGACTTCCAGATCAGAGCTATGGACAGAATTGCAATGACGTGATGCATCCCAGCCAGTGGAAGTTTCCTCCAAAGGCAACGGAGGGCAAGAGGCTTGAGGAAGTCAGGCAGAGCAGCCCTGGCCAACCAGAGTCCTGGGCGTCAACCCCAGGGCATCCTCTCTGACTCAGGCAATACTATCTGGCTCCCCTGTTCCTCTTCTCAGCCAACCCTCCTCCCTGGTTACAAAAGCTCTCAGCAGTCACTATAGGAAAAACATTCCAAGCATAGAACACCAATAATACCTCCAGAATCTTCTGTCCAGTGTCAACTGCTAGGATATTTACTTCGAAGTGGGAAGCTGGATTCGAATCTAGGCACAGGCTCTACCCCTCTCAGTTTGATGATTTGGGGCAAGTTTTATCCTGATCCTGTTTCTAAGTCTGCATAAGACCCCATAGGGACAATTTGCATAGCACTGCTGAGAAAAAGCTAAACCCAGTGTTTGGTGTCCAGCAAACACAAACCATGTCACACATTTTGCTACAATGTGCCATTGTCATTAATATCATTCGATGCTTTTCTTTTTTATCTTTTCTTTCCCCCTTCTACATGTTGAATGTGATCTGTGCAATGCGCCCTGCAGAGCCTGAAGGATTTCCTTAGCCATTAAAAAAAAAAGTCAGAGGGCCCAGCGCGGTGGCACAGTGGTTAAGGTCCTCGCCTTGAACGCCCAGGATCCCATATGGGCGCCGGTTCTATCCCGGTGGCCCCGCTTCCCTTCCAGCTCCCTGCCCGTGGCCCGGGAAGGCAGTGGAGGACGGCCCAAAGCTTTGGGACCCTGCACCCACGTGGGAGACCCAGAGGAGGCTCCTGGCTTCGGATCGGTATAGCATCAACCGTTGCGCTCACTTGGGGAGTGAATCATTGGACGGAAGATCTTCCTCTCTGTCTCTCCTCTCTGTATATCCGCCTTTCCAATAAAAAAATAATAAATCTTTAAAAAAAAAAAGTCAGAAATTCAAACTTGAAATCAATGTGTCCTCTGATGGGGCCCATCTCTGATTTTCCCTTTCTGCCAACTGAAGAACATGAGGAAGCTTCGTCAGCTGCACAATCGAGTGACAAAGAATTGCAAAGAACTGAGAGACTGATCATGAAGGACTATACTATTGTAATAATATGGGGGAAATCAGTGGTGGGGGGATGTGAGGAGGAGGGAATGGACATTTTAGAGCCTATAGAACTGTATCATGGAAAAATACATTTTAAAAAATCAGTAAAGTGAAGTCAGGGTTTAAAAATCTCAACTTTGGGCTCAGTGCGGTAGCCTTGCAGTTAAAGTCCTTGCCTCACACATGCCAGGATCCCATATGGGTGCAAGTTCTAATCCCGGCAGTTCTGCTTCCCATCCAGCTCCCTGCTTGTGACCTGGAAAGCAGTTGAGATGGCTCAAAGCCTTGGGACCCTGCACCCACATGGGAGATCCGGAAGAGGCTCCTGGCTCCTCCTGGCTTCGGATCAGCATAGCTCCAGTCATTGCAGCCACTTGGGGAATGAATCCATGGATGGAAGATCTTCCTCTCTGTCTCTCCTCCTCTCTGTATATTTGACTTTCCAATAAAAATAAAATGAATCTTTAAAAAAATTTCAACTTTCCAGGAAGTCCCCCCAGTTTTGCAAGCTAATTTTTACCAGCAAATCATTTCAGCCATGCAACCTACAAAAGCTATAATGCAAGTGCAAATTCCAGAGGGACAGGTGTGGCCAAGTAACTCTTAATAAATTTTGAATCATGTTTTCAATGCATGGTGTGCGGGTGTGGGTTTAATAATTAAGGAGGATCTCTGTAAAGGTTCGATAAAATGACAAACCCTTTTGCAAGAAAATTACTCACTCTGCTGTACCTGCTCCCTAAAGCTAAACTATTACATAAAAGCCCCAATGTGAACAATCTTGGCTTCTTAAGGCAAGCTGCTGTTCTGTACGACCTTTGAAACACAACTATCTCTCAGGTAAGGGCTCTGAAAGCTTGTCCTTGCTCTGGTCTCCTAAGCAGAGGTCACCCAAGGTCTGTGGTCTCATTTCTTCATCTGTAAAATGGGAGTGATGTCACCTGTCTCCCAGCCATGCTAGAAACACTGAGTCACTCATGCACGGTGATCCTTGCTGGCTGATAATGATGCTGGTCTACACCAGCCACAACCCCTGCTTCTGAATGTGTGAATCCAACCCATTCCACGATCCCAGGGCAAATCCCACCGTTCAGCATAGTCTCTCTGTGGAAGTCAACCATTTCCTCAGCCATCTACAGCCTTTCAGGGCACTTTCTCTGTCCCTCTCCCCATTAGCGTCCCATGTCACAACATGGACCAGCACCCCCTATGTTGCCCCGGTTCCCACAGCCTTCTTTCCATGCCTGTGTCTCCTGACTCTCTCCCTGAGTGATGAGATGCTTGGCAAGGCCCTGTGAAGGCTCTCTACATTGTGAATGGCTCCAGTGCTGCTGATCTTGTGCTGGGCTCCCCAGCATGCACTCCACCCCCGATCACCAGATGACTGTTCTAAGACATTCAAGGACTTTCTGCCATGCCATCTGTATGAAGCTTTAAAATATATCCACAATTTTTTTGGATACTTGTCCCCTTCAAGAAGTAGAGCGTAATCTTTCCTGTGCACTTAGAGACTTTTCATGAAGAGCCTGCAGTCTCTGATTCCCAGGATGAGATGAAAAGGAGCATTCTGGATCCACAGCAAGGGCGCAGTGGCTTCCGTCTCTCCACTGGATCACTCTACAGGAAGCCAACTGCCATGACATGAGGACACTCAAGCAGCCCTGTGGAGAGGCTCTCAAAGTGAATCAATGAGGCCACCTGCCAATGGTCCTGGGAGGGAGCCACCCTGGCAGCAGGTCCTCTCGTCTCTGTCCAGCAGCTAAAGGCCTGCACCTGCAACCAATGCTCTGACTGCAGCCTTCCCAGACACTCTGGACCAGAATCTCCACACCAGCTCGCCTGCTCCTGAATTCCTGACCCATACAATCCTCACAAAACATCAGTGCTTGCTATTACAAACTTCCAAGCTTAAGGATCATTTGCTATGCACCAATAGCTGATCAGTACACTCCATCATGCATTCAGCTACAGGATTTTGACTCTGTGCTGGACAGTGATATACTGAGAGGAGACTCCTAGTGAGGGGAAGGTTTCCTCTTTGCAGGAATAGAGAGTCTCTCTTCTGCTACACAGGATTGTTGGTTCTGGATATGATGCTTCAGACAACAGGTTCAGCCTGTGAACGGAGCCCGCACCAAGGATAGAAGGGTATAGCTGATGAATGCAGCTGGATTTCTGATGATGCCGCTGGACCACCAAACCCACCAACCCAGAAACCCCCATCTCCTTCGTTGTTTCTGGTCCAGAGGTAATAAATCTGTATATTCTAGAAGCTTCCTTGAGTCATGGTTCTCTCCAAAGCTCATTCAAAGAGCTTTATTGAATGTGTTCCCTGAACTTATCATTAGGCACTACTCAGGACGTCGTTTGGATTATCTTTACTCTTCCCACAGTCCTACAACTTAAGGAATATCATCCCCAATCTACAGATGAGGAGGTTGAGGCTCAAACTAGCTCAAAAACTTATCACAGGCCCCACTGTTAGTGAGAGGCACTGCTGGGATTCAGCACAGGCCTTTGAACTTGAAGTTGGCATTCTCTCCCACACACCATGCTGCTGATCAAAGCTGAGGGCTCAAACAGTGCCCCAAGACTCGCTCAGAAAGGCAGCTAAGCCGACAGTGGCAGCAAGCCCTATCCTTCAGTGCTAGCTCCTTATCATCGCGCTACCTGAACACTGCCCTCTGCCTTGTGGCCTCCCAAAGCCGGGCAGGTCTAGATGTGATTCTCCACTTCTCTATAAGGTATCATTTCTCAATATCCCACAAAGGCACCACCAACCTTCAATTATCTCAGCTGGGAGAGTGTCTGCTACCCACACCAGTCCCCGGCAAAGATTCACTGCTCTGAAACCCTGCTGTAATGGTAACCAGCATCACACAGTTTAATGCTGAAGGGTTTGCAGATTGTTTCAAGTATCTTCACTTGCCCCCATCAGCCAGGCTGCTCACAACTTGAGGCCAGATCCTGGGAGGAGGGCTCCTCTGGCTCAGCCCAAGTCTAGGAATCACAGCGTGGGGCATAATGGGGTGCTCCACAGATACTTGCCTACCCCCTGATGAATGGAAAGGGGCTGCAGTATTGTTTTTAAAATCCTGTCTTCACAGCTTGGTGCTGCACTGAATTCTGTTTGCATGGCTTCTGTTACATCTGTGCTTTCCTTCCTGCTTTTGCTCAATCCTTATACATCTGCCCTGAAGTCACTCTAAAACCGCGCAAATCAGTCAACATATTTACACATTTACTAAGAACCAAGTACTCAATAGCCTCCCAGTCATTCGTTCTTGAAATTCTTTTGGGGAATCAGATGTTTTGGAAACAAAAGCACCTATGAGGAATTCCCTAAGCACCAATGGCCGTTAAGTAGTAAGCAACACAGCAAACATCGATGCAGTGGATGAAAGCACAGGTGTTGTTCTAATGCCATTCCAGGCTTGCTGTGTGTCTGTGAAGGAACCACGGGCCTCACTCATACAAGGCAGTCATCGACTTGAGTGTGTCTCCTCTCTTGTTCTAGGAGTTTCCGAAGGCAGCAAACACACTCCTCTCACCACGGCATCCCTCCCATCAAGCACAAGGCACAGAAAGGCATTAGCAAACAAATGTACGATGGTTGTGATCAATGTAGCTAAGTATTAAATGGGTTCTTTTTTCTCCAATCAATAAACCTGGGGATTATTGGACAATGCAAAGAAATTGGTCCTAAGATACCCATTCATTGCACGCAATTACCTGGTTGAAAACAGTTCAAAGTATTTCTTTTGAAACTGTCTGGGGCGATGGAGGAACATTAGAGTTCTTTGAGTGGGTGACAGTCCCTTGTCACTCAGCCAAAACCTTCCTTGGTGACTGTCATTGCCAGCTGCAGATCCAGCTCAAGAAAGATTTCTGAGAAAGTACAGCCCAAGAAGATGGTATTCCAAGAGATCAAAACCACTAGATGGGATTGTTGAGAATATAGACTCCCTCCCACAGAGTCGGCGTTATTTCCCATTTCCCGAGATAATAAAGGTACAAAACAAAGTCTTTTTTCCTTCTCTTTATGTGTCCTGGGGTCTCTGGCTGGCATGCATCCTTCTATACCACAGGCCGCTTGCAAACTGGTCTGCACAGTTCCTGCTGCAGGAGAGGGAGGTTCAAAGTGGGACACAGCTTCACCATCAATTAATCCTGACTGATCTTCTGCCAGAGGTGATGTCCTATCCTTCGTGGTTGGCAGCGAGCCTGATGGAGATGAGAAATGCCAGACTGGCTCAGACCAATGGCCCGTTCAGGCCACAGCGCTGTCTGACAGAGGCATCTAGAGATGTTTTGTAGAAAAGAGCTGTGTGTCTGCTATGACATCAGTCACCAAAAGCATGCCAAGTCCGTCTGCAGCAAATGATCTTGGTGTCTCACCCAACCTCCATGCCCTTTCTCATGCGACAGCAGAGCCACGCTTACATCCCCAGGGCGCTCTGGGTTAAATCCTGCTCCCCATTCCAGGGGTTCTTCACCTCTGCACTGATGATGGTTTACATCATACACTTCTTTTTCACTGTCCTGCACATTGCAGGATATTTTACAACAACCCTGAATGATCCAAGCTGGACGTTAACTGACCATCACTATCCCCCCATGTACACGTCCAGTTATGACAACTGAAAATGCTTTCAGACATTGCCCTTGAAGGGCAGGGAGACAAAACTGCCCCCAGTTCTGAACTACTGCTCGAAGCCCGTATAGTAGCTCCCTGCCTTCAGCTGTGATTGGTTTAGCAGCATGTGATCCAGTTCCGACAAATGAGACATGAGGAAAGTTATCTCAAGGGCTCCTGGAAAAGGTGCTCTCATTTACAAGATATGAAATGGGAAAATCCTTCTTCTCTGCTTGCCAAGATTTCCAGATCTCACACCTAGAACTGCAGCACCCAGCACAATACACACAAGGATGCAGCCCTGGGATGCAGCCAATGAAAAGGATGAGAGGAGAAAACTCACACACACACACCTACCTTAAGTTGTTGAGCCATAGCTCCCAAATTCACTTAACCACCTAAGCACCACTATACCTCAAGATGTTTTACTATGTGAGATACCAATCTTTTCCATTGATTTGGAATTCTGTTACTTGCTCCTTTACAGGCCCTCCTCCCTTCTCCACAACAATCCCACTTTGCCTCCCTTACCCATGATGAGATAAAAGCATCACTGGCATTTGTGCTCAGAGGTCATGGCAGAGAGGTGGTGGGGGGATGGTTTCCAGAGCTGTGGATTCTAAGTCAGACAGAGCTAAGTCCAAGCTCTACACACACAGCTCAGTCACTTCACTTCCTTCATTGTTGCAGGGGTGATGGCACTGTCAGTGCCACACCTGCTTGAAGCTGCGTGATGGTCACATGAGCAAATGAACGTGAAGATGAACACTGGACGAGCTCTGGGTATCTGTAGCATGATTTTATATTCAACCCCTAGTGTCTCTGGGAGGGAGGTGAACCTACATGTTCACCACCCAAAAGACACTCTAATAGTATGTACTAAACCAGATGATGCATTAAGTACTGTGGAGGAGACCTCCCCAAGTGTGGCACTACCGTACTGAGACCAGACAATTCTGCACTGGGAGAAGCTGATCTTCATACCATAGGATGCTTAGCAACACACATGGCCTCTACCCACTAGATGCCAAATGGGACTCACCCCCAGACATGCCAACCAAAGACGTCTGTGGGCAATGTGGAATGGTGTGTATGTGCATGGTGGGGTGGGGCACTTATCCTTGAAAGACAAAGTGGCTGCTCCTTGCAAACCATAGGTGTCGATGGTAGGGTTACCTAGAGTCACTCCATGATCTTCAGCAGCTTACCTACTTGTATAAACAGTCATTTGTTGCTATAGCAAAAAACTACCACAATCATTATTTGTTAGTAGATAGATCTGGATTCAAATGCTGGCTCACTCTATATTCACTTGCAGGTTTTCCTGGAGCAACCTCAGTTACTTCATCCAGAAAACAGGCCCTCTAAGTTCACCAAGCATCTCCACATTCAGTTTCTCACGTGACCATCACGTAATCTCCAGTCTATCTCACTGGGTGACTTCCATAGTTAAGTGAGGTAATGGTTGCAGAGCACCTAAGATACCTGGTATATATGATCAGTGCTTAGTAAATGCTGGTTGTGTGTTGAGGCTTGTTGCCTGCGTTTGGGAATTACAGCCTCAGTCTCTACCAGCCTTCTTCACCTTGCTCCGTGATGTTACAGCCTTGGGACCCATCTCTAAGACACGGGGCACCTGTACTCTGCCTGAATCCCCTCAGCTCCTCATTTCAGCACAGTCACCCTGACTTCCCACGGCAGGCAGGCACCTGGTCCTCCACCAAAGGGAAACTCTCTGTATTTAGGATTTCACATCACCACCTTGAGTGGTGGGCCGGAAGTACCTGGAAATTACCATCCCCTCCCACACCCCAGAATAGGCTTTAAAGGATGATTAATTGATGTGGGAGTATAAATACCTCAGCTCCTGCCCACCCCCATCCCGCAGGGAGATGATTCTCAGGCAAGAGTTCAATGTTGATCTTCTACAGGACTAAGACTCAGTGGCCCTCCATAGTCTCTGGCTTAGTGCCAGACCCCTTCTTGGTGGACAACCTTTCCTTGTGTCACCCCCTTCTCTGTCAAATACCCTCTGCGTGGCCCAGACACAACAGGTGCAATCAATCCTTATTCAGGGCCGGTTTTCTAGGGACAACACAGCTTGGATACTTGCCATTAATTGAGCAATGAAGATTCAGGATCCAGAATTGTACTACCTGGCCAGAATCCTTTTACAGAATTTCTTCATTTTAGTTGTAGCCTGGACAAGATGCCGCAGGCAGTTTGTAAAAGTTAACACTGTGACTTGGTAAAGAAGAGCAGGACAGACTGTGTTTGGAATCTTAACTTCACAGACTGCTGGTGCCAGAGACCGAGGTCAAATTCCGCAGGCAATGGTTTGTGAGTGAGCAAAAAGTCCAAAACCAAGGTCAAGGCCCGTGAATAAGGGTCTGCAGTTGGGCAATGGTCCCAGGCTGCAGGACTGTGTGTTTTAAGATATCCTTAAGACAGTCATGTGCTGACTTTTGTACGTGGGCCATGTTATTGCTTCCTGATCATCAAGGTTTTGATTAGACAACATCAATATGAGATGCGACTATCAATGTTTGTGCCACATCAATTCCTTTAATTTCATTCCCCAAGCAGTTCAATAAAAGATTGAGGCAGCAAGCCCTCCTCAGAGAAGGACGCTTCCCTCTAGCCACTGCTTTCACGATCTTCATCTTGTGTCTGTCTCCTGTTTTCTCAGCTGTATGCTGCCCCATCTCCAACCCTGTCTGCGCTGCTGCAATCTACTTAACTTCTCTGAGATTTTAGTTTCTCTATGCAAAATGGAGATAATACTGACTTTATGAGACTATTTTAAGAATTGAGTGAGGTAATATTGATCAAAGGCCTATAGGAGCCCTACCTAAGTAATTATCCCTTTTAATTCCTTCCTAATCAGTCCTGGTCTCCTAGGAATCCTAGGCCAACTTTCCAGAGCTCAGGATTCATCCCCATTGTCTCAAGCTAACAAATCAGGAATGGCTTCAGAGTCTGTATTCCAAAACAAGTCAACAGCTGGAAGAAAGCATCTCTTGCTTGCCCACAGCCCAGTTCCAGCCTTCATTATGGAGGCATCTGTGGGGACATGTTACCTGCAAACTGCCTGAATGTCTGCACTTGAATTAACACATAAATGTGCTTGACCAGATTCATGTCTGCTCGAAAGACTAGAGATAGTAGTGTTCCAAAATGCTGATGTGGTCTGGTGCTGGACCCCACAGAGATAAACATTTACAGGCTACAGAATGGGCAGGTACCCGGGAAATCCTGCCACACTGTGACCCCTCCCTCAGGCTGGTGCTGCAAGCGGCTCTGATGCTCCTGACATCCTTTCTGCCTCTATCCTGCAGGGTTTCTCTTTCCTAAGACCTTTCTGTGCTGCAGCTGGACGTTGCTGCGAGCTCCAGCACCAAGTCCTCTGAGCCTCGTTCCCACTGTGTGGGAGAGGGAACCTGGAGAGAGGCCGCTGGTTTCCGAGCTCCCTGCCAGGGCAAACTTCCTGCATCAGAAATTTGCTCTCCCTCTTCTGAGCTGTTTTCCTCCCAGTTGTTGGTGCTCCATAAGGGAGCTGAAGAAGAGCAAGTCTGAAACCGTATTCTAATTGCCTGGCGTGTCACACTCCACGCTGAAATAACCCTGCCAAGGCTCAGAGCTTCTCTTGACAAAAGCTCAGTGAATTTCAATGAACGACAGCATCCAGAGACCAGGATTCTGTTTTACGGCTAGAAGGGAGGGATTGACAATGCGAGGATGAGTTGTCCACACGTTTATTTACATTAATTTTTAACTTACATTTCAGAGTGTGCACCATGTGCCAGGCCCTGTGCTAAGCATCTGACACTCGTTATCTCAAAGACGCCTGCTCAATGGACCCAGTGCATCCCCGTCTTCTTCCTCCTTGATTTTTCTCAGTTATACTTCCTCCTTCCCAGTACAGTACACAATTCATTTCTTTCTTTGTCTGCCCGTCCTGATTAAAATGGAAGCTTCTAAGAGCAGGAAATTTTGTACATTTTTGTGAGTAGTGCCAGTTCATTGGAGACATTTGTTAATATTGTTAAATGAATGAGCAAAAAATCTTCCTGAGTCTGTCATATAATCCAATAGAAAAGCCAATTTTATCATTATACCCACACCCACACTTATATGCACAATACTGGACAGGTGGCCCAGAAGATGGACACTGGCCAGGTATACTGCCTGACCAGCCAGCTGGCCTGCTCCTGCCAGCACAGCGGCCAGTTCAGACACGTGAGCAGGAGTGACAATGCTGGAGAGGTATTTTATGAAGATGACACCTGAAGTTGTGTGGGCATCGTAATGATGCATTTTCAGTTCTCAGATCACTGTCAGATGTTACAGAAGCTTTTTCTGTTTGTGCTGAGGGCTCCTGAGCCACCTATTTTACTGAAGATTTCAGTAGGAAAACCACAAGATCATAATGGACCAGAAAGATAAGTTACCAGTGAAAAGACTCAGAGGCAGAAGACAATGGCACTTGGGCCTGAAACAGTGTTGTCAGGAAAACTGGGAGGTTTTTTAATGTTACTGCAAGGGCAACATCACACTGCAATCCTAATGACACACACGTTCTTGGGATAGTTAAGGATGTATCCCATATGGAATGGGAAAGAGAACTCCTTTTCCAAGAGTCAGTCATGTTCACTGTCTCCCTGAAGAGCTGTAGGTGGCTGCAGCCAGCATCACAGTTAAAGGGGGGCAGGAGACTGAGCCATGTGGACCAGGTGTCAGATTTGACTGATTTAAAATTTGAACCTAGGTAGCTGAGCCCTAGGTAGGCTATGTTCCCCCCAAGTGCTTCTATGCATCAGGCACTCGGGTCGAATAGACAACAAAATGTACAACCATGCTCAAGGAATAGGAATGACATTTGCTATCCCGAGACAGGCCTCTACAAGGGGTCTTAGTCAACCCTATAAGAAGGTGAGACGATAGAGCTGAGTAACACCTGAGTATCTGCTGGCAACAAGCCCATCCCACAGGACAGGGCTGCACAATGGATGGTGCAGAGCCTGAGACTTCCCAGATCCAAAAAGGAAAGCAGATGACAGGCACCATGATGATGTCTACAGAGGTACATCAAGCTGGCCAGTTTCAGTGTCTGGGCCCGAGGAAAGTCATGTGTGTCTGCTCGAGCTCCTCCCATAGAACAGACCCTCTCTGCTTGCTCACGCTTCCCAAAAGTCTGTGTGAATATCGTCATTGGGATTTGTTTACAGGTCAGCCAGCTAATGAGAGAGCAGAGCTGGAGCGAGAGCAGAACACTTGCATCTCTGCAGCCTGTGTTCTCGACTCTGCATGCCATCCATCCTATGGGCTGGACTTGTGAAGAAAGCCTCAGAGGCCCTTCAGGCTGGCATGCGCACATTTCACAGCAGTTTGAGGCTTTATATTCACTCGGGAAACTGGCCTGCAGAGACATGGGACCTGGGGTTAGAACACCCTTCCCGGTCTACATCCCATTTCCCACCATGAAAACAGGGTCCCCTGTGTAAATGCAATGAAAGCATCAATGAGATCAATATGCAACCCCAAATGTATTTATTTGAATGTGGGATACTAAATGGATATTAAGAAATGGTAAGTATAATCAAGTAGCAACATCAAAGAAAGAGAAAGGTCATGTATGGACAAAGCAGAAAAAGAAGTAAAACAAAATGACAGCAAAAAAAGAAGCTAAATAAAACTAGAAGCAGGGGGAAAAAAAATCCCAAAGAAACCTCTAACAAGACTTTTAAGAAAGATAAATTATAGGGCAGGTATTGTGGCACAGTGAGTGATGCTGCCATCTGTGATGCTGGCATCCCATATGGACACTGGTTTGAGTTGTGGTGGTTCCACTTCTGATCCAGCTCTCTCTGCTGATGCACCTGGGAATGCAGAAAAAGATGACCCACATGCTTGGACCCCTGCACCTAAGCTGGAGAGCCAGAAGAAATTTCTGACTCCTGGCTTTGGTCTAGCTGAGCCCCAGCCATTGTGGCCATTTTGGGAGTGAATCAGAGGACGGAAGACCATTCTGTTTCCACTTCTCTCTCTCCTTGTGGCTTTGCATTTCAAAAAAAGAAAATTCAAAGGAACTCTTTAAATAAGAAAAACAAACTGAAACCAAAAGTATTAGCAATGAAAATGGGATGTAACAAACCTGAGAAGTACATTACATAGCAAAGTAACGAAAAATTGTAAATCAGTAATTCAGAAAAACAGTATTTTAAAGATTAAGATGTTTATGCTTTGAGCCAAGATGAAACAGAAAAATAGTATAGACTTATAACAATTTTTAAGTTTTAAAAAATTAACTCAGCCATTTGGCATACAGGCTAAAATGTCACTTGAAATACCCACAAGGACGTGACAGTGTCGGGCCAGAAGTTCCAACCCTGGACTGGAGCGCCAACCACGTACTGGAGAGCCAACCATGAACTGAAATTAAAACCATGCTCCTGGCCCTGGATGCCTACTGATGAGAGCTCAAGGAGGCAGAAGCTAATGACTCAAGTGGGAAATCCAAATGGAATTCCTAGTTCCTGGCTTCAACCTGACCCAGCCCTTGCTGTTGCAGGCTTCTGGGGGAGTGAAACAGAACATGGAAGTGGTGTGTGTGTGTGTGTGTGTGTGTGTGTGTGTGTGTGTGTGTGTGTGATCTCTCTCTCATTCTGCTTTTCAAATAAATTTTAGAACTATGTAAAGTGAATAGCTACTTGGTTGAAGAAGAATTAACCCATAAAAGTGTCTCAGTTCCAAAAACGTTCTTTCTATTATTCATAGAATAATTATATCAAGTTTTTTAATACTAAATATTATGGAAATTAAGAAACAGGAAATTTCCTAACATCTTTTATTAAAAAATACATAAACCAAGATTTAATAGCCAGAAGAGAACAATTTATGTAAAAAAAAAAATCACACTGCTGTGTTAGTAATGATGCAGAAATCCTTAACAATATAAATAGAACATCAAAAAAAATACGTAGCAAGAAATAAAAGCAAACAGAATTCATCTGAAACACTCATGGGTGGCTTAAGTATGGAAAACCTATTAAATGATTCACTCTATGTACACATGAAAGGGGAAAGTGCACGACCACATCAGTTAACATGACAAGGAATTCAACAGAATTCAACAACCACACATAAGAACAGGACAGAGGGCTGGTGCTGAGGTGGCACCAGTAAGCTGCCATCTTTGGCATCCCATATGGTTGCCAGTTCATGTCCCGCCTGCTCCACTTCTGATCCAGCTCCCTGTTAACAGCTTTGCAAAAGCAACAAAAAATGACCCAAGTATTTGGATCCTGCCACCCACAGGGATCTTGGCTTTGGCCTAGCATTGTGGCCATTTGAACAGTACAACACCAACTGGAAGTCTCTCTCTCTGCCTCCCTCCCTCCCCTCTCCCTCCCTCTCCCTCACTGATATTCTAAATAGATAAAGTTCTTAAAGAGAAAAGAAAATAGAATGGAATATACTCAACAGAATACTAGCTAACCAAAATCCAACAACACATCGGATTGATCATTCACCTGGACCAAGTGGGATTCATCCCCAGCGGTCACGGATGATTCAACAAATGCAAATCAATACAGGTGATACACCACATGAGCAAACTGAAGAATAAAAATCACATGATTCTCTCAACAGTTGCAGAGAAGCCTTCATACGAAATGCAGCATTTTTCATGAGAAAACCCTTTAGCATAAAAGGAACATTCCTCAACACAAATTAAGGCAATATACAAGAAACGCAGTTTTAGCTTCACGTTGAATGGAAAAACATTAGGAGCATTTTCAGTAAGATTTGGAACTAGAAAAGGGAGACTATAAGTACAGAGACTCCTCAGAAATCTAGAAACAGATCTACCCTGTGACCCAGTCATCCCATTCCTGGGAATTTGCCCAAAAGGAAATCATCAAAAAAGAGGGTTATCTGTACTCCTAGACTTATGGCTCAATTAACAGGTCAATTAACGATGGCTACAATATGGAATAAACCCAGATATTCATCAACTGATGACCAAATAAAGGAAATATGGTATATACTCACCATGAAATACTACTCATCCATAACAAAAAGAATGAAATAATATCTTTTGCAACAAAATGATTGCAAATGGAACCCATTATACTTAGTGAAATAAGCCAGTCCCAAGAAGACAAATAGCATGGTTTTTCCTTATCTGTGACAACTAATACATGAAGTACAAGAAAATTTAATTTAGGTGAGCAAAACTTACATGTTGAGATTTGATTCTTGTTTATATCGTTTGTCCATACATTTGAGCAACAGTGGTTTTTTTTTTTCCACTTACTGTTTAAAATCTTTATCTAATGGAGTATCAAGTCTGTGGAAATACATAGCCCCATGGAACAGCACAAAGATTACAGGAAACTAGGTAACTAAGGAAAAAGGGTGAGAAAATGATGGGGTATTTGATAAATGGAGCTGAGACAACTGGCTCACCATATGAAAAATAAATAGAGTTATATCCGTATTTCACAACACATACGAAATACACAGATGAAATACGTCCTAGATGGAACAGAATATAAGTGCAAAAGACAAAAATTGAAAATTTAAAGGAAATATCTATCATTGGGATAATTTATTTTAAAAGATACAAAAAGCAAACTTCATTAAGAAAGATTTTTGACAGACTCCCATGTGTTAAGATAAAAATTTAACAAGACTCAATGCATAAACTTAGAAGAGAAGCTATAAACTAATTTTTAAATTCCATAATACTTAGATTCAAAAAATTAATAGCTATTATATACTTAAAGTTCTATAAAATCATAAGAAAAAGTAATCATCTCAAGTGGAAAAGAAAACCCAAATGGTCAATAAGCAAAAAAAGGCTCTAATTCCTGAGTAAGGAATTCAAAGCCAATTAAAAACATAAGGTTCTGTTTGACAATTGTCACAGAGGCAACACATGAAGACTAAGATTACCCAAATTTGAAGAAAATACGAGAGTCGTGTCTCTCATTCCTTTCAACAGGAGCACAATCTAGTTCAATCCTTTTGAAGAACAGATAATCCCTAACAATGCAGAAAGGGCCCACACCGCACAGCCCTGGAATTGTACTGACATAAATTTAACACTGCCAAGAAACTTACTCCTCCAACTCTGTAGCATAGTCATTCCATTTATGGGTAAAACTTGTATACCACCTCTACAGTGGATACAAACTGAACAGTAGGGACAAAATCACCTGGAGCTACATTTGTAAATACAGATGATCCCTATTAACATAACATTGAATCAAAGCATAGTTGCAGAGGGAGGCATATGATAGAGTATGTATTAAAAAAAAAAAAGTTGGGCCCGGCGCAGTGGCCCAAGTGGTTAAGTCCTCGCCTAGCACGCCCGGGATCCCATATGGGCGCCGGTTCTAATCCCGGGGCCCCTCTTCCCTTCCAGCTCCCTGCTTGTGGCCTGGGAAAGCAGTCGAGGACGGCCCAAAGCTTTGGGACCCTGTACCCACGCGGGAGACCCGGAAGAGGCTCCTGGCTTCGGATAGGCATAGCATCGGTCGTTGCGGCTCACTTGGGGAGTGAATCACCACATGTCTGCGCAGTGGGAGGCTCCACAGTCACAACATAAACCACACAGGGTTTCCAGCAGAGATCACTGACTCCCAGGAAGTGACTACAAAGGGGAACTGGGGCAGCCACGAGAAGCAAGGAGCTGGAAGAGGGCAAAGGAGAGAAAGAGGGTGACAAAAGCCAAGCCCAGGGGATGGATGGCAAGCAGGAGCAGAGCCCATGGTCACAACCTCCTCTGGGAGCTAGGAGCTGGGCACCTGTCCATCAAAAGGTAGACAGAGGCATTCCCGGGGTGGACAAAAGTGAAGGTGGCATACCCAGGAACCTGAATAACACACCCCTCCAGTACCAAGCAGCAGAGGGAATGAGCAGAGAATGGATTGAGCATAACAAGACAAACAAAGCAGAGCCAGAAGCAACGGACAGACAGCAGCAATGTGTCCTTTTGGCTCTCTCCGTCCTTCTTGCTCCCTGCATTGAATTTGAATGTGCTGGCTCGGGACCCAGCAGAAATTTTGGATCTTGAAGCCACTCTGTTGATGCAAGATTTCCTAGGCGCTTATGAACACAACAGAGATATCGAAGAAAGTGTGCACCTGTGACGATACGGCAAAGCCACCTTGCTAGCCCTACCCCTCCCCACCTCCAGACCCGAGGCACAGAGAGAAACCTGTTGCTTGTTTTTGCAAATGCTTTCCAGGTCTACTTAATGGCTAACACAACACTGAACCAATGCCTGCACCTGTCCACAAATGTTCCACTAAAATCCGAATGAACAGATTCGTCATTTCCACTTCTTCACTTGGATCTAAATACAGTCAGCTGTGTGCCTCACTTGGCGTCATCATAAGGGGAATTTTCTCCCTTGTTTGCTTGCTTCTGGAGAAAAAAGAAGACTCTGAAACCCATGATGAAATAACCCTAGGACTCAGAGCGGTGGTATGATCACGTAGGTCATTATACCCCAAATGCCTCTTCTCTGAACTCCGAGAAGGTCAGTAACGGCAAAGGCATAGAAAAGTCACAGTGATGAATGGAATGTGCTGGAAAGTGGCTGGGGGAAATAGGGACTAATGAATGCTGGCTCCGGCAAATGTCAGGTGTCAATCAAAAGTGAAGAAAGCGGTGGAGAGGACACCTTCACAAAAAGAACACGCAGTGCACGCTTCACTCAGCCGACCGCGGGGTGGGAGGGGGCCAGAGCTGGTCACGCCGTAAGAGTCTGACAGGCTGAAACCAGAGACATTCTGGAAAGGACCTTTGAAATCATCTGCTCAGCGCACCCATCAGTAAGAGAGGCAAATAATAGTCAGTGTAGTGGCCTGACCAGGGACACACAGGAGATTAGTAATGGAGTTAGGACGGGATGGGGACCCGGTGCCAGATGTGCTGATCTCCCTGCAGGTATATGTACTACTCTGTAGGCTGTGGGCACCAGCTTTCACCTGAGGCAGGTACTGGGGAATGGTCAGGTGCAAATACCTTCAGCTGGAACCATCAAATTCCACTGCTGTTGCAATGAAGGACAGCGCTGGATGGTAGGGAACCAAAGGGTGATGCACAGACACAGGCAGGCTGGGTGTGACCCACAGGCCAGAGGTTGCCGTCCCCTCACCTGAGTTATTGTGTCCATGTGACCCCCAGGTCAGCACCACCAGCAGCATCCAGAATCTGCTAGAAATGTGACTTCACGCCCTTCTTGCCCCCATTCCCAACACAATGATGCTCCAGGAACATCATTCAGAAATCTGTTTTCACCAGAGGACTCTGACAGGCATTAAAGTTTAAACACCTTGGAGCCAGAGTCATGGCAAACAGCTGCATGTGACAGCTACTTTCTGTACAGCCATTTCTGGGATACAGCCTGTGCAGGTGCCTAGGACAGGAACCATTAGCTGCACACCCCAAGTCTATTCTCTTATTCTTTCTGATGGCTAGAATCTCAAATTAAGTTGGGTTTGTGGCTATCCAGAATGAAAACCACTTCCAACATTTTCCAGGATCCCTTGCAGCTAGGCACTTCCATCTGACTCTGGCAGGAAAATGTAACTTAACGACTATGTGGCATGTCCTAGGAAACTCCACTAAAAGAAAACTGATACACACCAAGTACACCTTTCTCCTCTTCTGTGTTGAAATGCAGACCTTGAAATAGAGCCCCAGTCCAAAGACTAGAGCACAAGGTAACCTTGGGGATAAAAGCCACTCAACAGAACAATGGGATTCAAGAAACCCTGTCCTTGCCATTGCTTTGCCACCTGACAGAAAGGGGACTACCTACTGCCAGATTCCTTTTATATCAGAGGGAAATAAAATTCTTTCATCTCAAGCCATTGGTAACTTGGGTTTCCTATCACAAATCATTAAACCTAATCTAACGGATCCAGTGTCCAGAAATATTTGTTGAAAGAATCAATCTCAAGCAAATTGGGTATTTCAGCTCTCAAATCACAGGTAGATTGCATTAATGAAAACAAACACTGTTGCTTCTATACAATTTTAGCAGTAGATAAAAGTCTTCAAAACACAGTGTCCACAGGGGCCAAAATAATAAAGAGCCATGTAAGGTGAAGTAAACATTGGGAGCTTCTACACATACAGTAACCTTCATTCCTGGCATTGCCCAAAGCCAGCCTGATAATGAAACAAATGCTGTCTTCTCAGGCTCCCCCAAGGAGGCAGCCACTGTCTCCATGACCTCACAGTCACCTTCTCCTGCAAGCTTCTCCTAATTAGGGCTCTCTCAGAATTCAGGGATTTTGTGTCTCAGCGGTGTCCATAGGATTGTTCTGTCCTCCTTCATTCAAATCACCCTGATATGTCATTTTGCACTGATCGTCCAGTTAATTCTGAAGCAGGGAGAGCCTTCCTTACCGCTGGCAGGCTCTCAATCAATATCTGCAGAGTTCAGCTGGTTTTGTTGGTGAGTGTTCTGTTTCTCCTGCTAGAACAGAAACTCCTCAAGAAGATGGAACCAGGATTTTTTTTTTTAAATTTTTCAAATAACCCTCAGCAAGCCACAGCAATATGCATGAGCCCTGCAGCCACAGACACCTGACAGATCCTGCTCAACAGATCCCAGGCACCTCCTCTCTTTGGCCCATTCTGACATACCAGAATGCCACTGTCACTTGTCCTCCATCGTCCTCATTCCCTGATGAGTGAGGCCTGGTCGTGATTCCCAAACCCAGAAACAGAAGCCCTCGGACATTTTCAGCAAGGTCCTTGCTTACCAACCAGGAACCAATGAAGAACTATACCCCATGCTAATCCAGCAGCTACATCAAACCAATGCTTTTCCACTCTGCTCTCGCATAGGTGTTGCCAATGCTCCCTTGATAAGTGTGTTTAACTTTCCATCTTTCAGGAATATTGTTAGAAATCTCAGGATGAACTACTGTCTAAATTGTATCAAGTGCAGTCACTTTTTAATCATCCCTGTTATCAGCACACCCAGGAATATCACACACAGATGTCTCAAATGAACATCTTTGGGCACTATCCTCCGATTCTTACTTGCTCAGTCTGTTTTGATTTTTCCACATACTTCAGCAAAAACAAATTACAGTTTGATTTGCATGAACTAAATTAAGGGGAAACTCCACTGCTTTGGGGCAGGACTCAGATCTAGCCAGTTGCTCATGACTGGCAGTCATTTAGTCAATCCATTCCTGGTTAACCATTAAACGTTGTGAATATTACCTACTTACAGAGACCAGAAGTACTATAAATTGGGAAATCCACTGGAGTATAAGTGAAAGGGAAGGTTAGGACTATGTAAAAATCAACATGGAAACTTAGCCAAATCTAAGGATAACATAGAAGATTCTCTTCCCAGCACCTCACACAAATAGAACACAGTGGAGTTAGTGGAGAGCATTATTAACCATTGTTAAATGATTAACATCATCATTAAAGTGGTAGCCTGCTGCTACCCAACCAAGATCACACTGTGTGGAGGTGCCCACGTGAGCAACAACTTGTTAGCAAAACAATGCACCTGCAACTCAGACCATCTACTCTGATATTCTTCTATCTCAGACTCCTTGTTAAAGGCACTGCTTTCTTCCTTGTGTGAGGCAATTCAGTACGTATACCACAGAGGTCCCTTCTAATTTCAGGTTCACTACTTCTTATTCCTCCATGGTGGCCCAGGATCCTTCTAGCACCAAAGTTCATTTCATGTGCATTCAAATTTCTGCCATTTGTCAGCTTTGTAGCCTCTTGTAAGTTATTTAACTCTATTTTCCTAATCTGTAATATGGAGCCAATGATAGTTCCTGCCCCACAGGGTGTTTTTGAAGACTCGGATAAAGGTGTGAATATAAAGTACATAGTGTGGGGCTTGGCAAGTAACATCTGTTCAACAACAGTATCAATAATTATGGAGTATGTTGTTGGCCACCAAGTAGATTGCATCATTTAGTCCAATCCCATCTCCATCCAGGACTATACCAACAGCTCATGAAAGGTCCCCTGCCTAGCGCTTAAAGACAGGGAGCAGAGCTATAAAAATGGGTTGAGATGTCATGGCCATAATCACCAGGAGTTCATTTATCCTGTCCTCCCAACACCTCCCACAGCTACTCTCATGCCCAGCCCCGTCTTAGGAGCTGAGTGGAAATGTCCTTCAGGCTTTAGAAAGCAAGCAATGCTCGTGTGTGCTGCAGCATTTCATATCTCCCAGTGCTGGAGAGCAGTGTGACAGCCTTTGAAGTTCGGGACGTGTCTCCCTCCTCTCTGAGCTGCTCAGGGGTCTTTACTTCTGCTACACTGCACATCTGGGAAGGGTTAGCCGCACACTGGCTTATGCAGCAGCCCCAGGGGTCCTTCCCAGAATCTTAGCTTGTCTGTCTCACCATGTCTTTCCTCCGAAGACATCACCAACTTATTTATCTCTCTGTCATAAGATGGGAGGGAAAGGGAGTGCTGGGTAGCTGCAAGGTTAGCCAGTGTTTGCACGCAGAAGGCAGATGCATGCTGCAAAACTAACAGCTACATAAAAATGCAAGGGGGCATCACAGTTAATAGCGACACCACCGTGTGCCACATCACTGCCCTTAGCAAATAAGGATGGGCTCACAATCACTGCTTTATTTCTTAAAACAATGAGCTCCTTGTGCCCAGCCAGGACTTATTGCTCTGAGATGCAAGGGAAAGTGACAGGTGCTTGCTGGGTGCCCCTCCCACTGTGGATGCAGCAACAGAGGGTAAACTCTCAAGAGACAAATTTGCTCAAATGACATTGTGTGTGTGCGCAAATGTGCAGAGCCCAGCACGGAGCCTGGCCTAACTACAGGCCATTAGGAAACTGACTTCATGCAGGACAAGGAGCAAGTACAATGACCCCTAACAGCTTTATTCACCATAACCAAAAAGTAGGAAATAACCCAAATGCCCACTAACAGATAAACTCACAGGCAGAATGTACATCCATACAATGGAATATGAGTCTTTAAATGAGGGCGGTTCTCATACATGCTACAGCTTAGATGAATCTTCAGGATTTTAAGCTCAGTGAAAGAAGTCGGTCACCAAAAAGGCAAATACCACATGGTTTCACTTACAGGAGACTCTCAGGGTAGTCAGAATCACAGACACAAAACAGAAGGACAGTCACCAAGAGCCAGGGGAGAGGGAAATGCAGAGTTGGAATGCAATGGGGACAGCTTCCATTTCGAAAGAAAACTCCTGGAGATAACGGTTAGACAATGCCTAATGTCTCTCAACTGTGAAATTAATCAAAATGGCTCAGGAGAAAACCAAGGAGTTGGAAACACCACACTTTGGGAGAGAGTTGGGGGGAGGTGCGATGAGGGGCCAACTGGCAGCATCACAGAGCACTTCCTTCTCACCTCTCACTTGAGCCTCAAGGCAGTAGGAATGGGACCTCCCACTCAACACACACTCAACAAGCCAAGGCAGATGCAGGTGTGCGGCGGACAAGACGCAGGTGTGCTGTGGACAGTTAAGATGCTGCTTGCGATGCTGGTATTCTTTATCAGAGTGCCTGGGTGCCCAGCTCAACTCTGCTTCCAAGTCCACCTTACTCACGGTTCATGTACATCCTGGGAGGCAGCAGATCAGGGACTTGAGTCTCTGCCACCCATCTGAATGAAATTCTCTAGCCTTTCCCACTCCCAGATGCAGGCATTTGGGTAGTGAGCCGGTAGACGGGAAGGAGGGAGTGTGGTGTGGTGTGGTGTGGTGTGGTGTGGTGTGGTGTGGTGTGGTGTGGTGTGGTGTGGTGTGGTGTGGTGTGGTGTGGTGTGGTGTGGTGTGGTGTGGTATGGTGTGGTGTGGTATGGTGTGGTGTGGTGTACCTAGTTTTTAAATAAATAAAAGGGAAAAACGGGCAAAGAAGAAGAAGAAAAATAATGTAGAGAGTGCAGATCACAATCAGGACTGGACAAGGAGCATGCTCTCAAGCTGATGCTCATCCAGATGGCTCCAAAAGCCCACTGTGACCCAACACTCGACCCTTGAGTCCCAAGTGTGGGAAAAGAAATCTGAATCTTCAGAGGAGGAAGAGGAGGACAGACAGCAAGGCAGCCACCTCTGCCAGCATCCTGTTAACAAGAGGGACTTCCATGGGTGTTAGTGATGACACGCAGTACGGGCAGCAGCTCTTTGGACTTGACTTTCATCTGATCATTACACTGATCTCACAGGGCATCTGCCAGGGTTGACTGAGACCTAACTGCATTCACAGTGAGCAGCGGTCACTGAAAGCACCAATAGCTCAGTGCCTCCCCTCCGCTCAGCTGCCTGATGAAAGTGAGCAAAGGCATTTGCTGAAGCCAGAGGAAAGGTATAGGGTCCCTACGGAACCCTCATTTCACCCCTTCCAGGAAGCCTCCTCCTGTAATTACTGGCCTAGAGGAGCTGTCTGTGGCTTCCTGCAGCTCCCAGTGCTCAGTTTGTTCACCTGACAGGGAGCAAACAGAAATGTTACTCAGAACCCAGCTCTAGGACATTCCACAGACTATAACATAAGGTTACTTCAAAACCAATCGTGCAAAATGGAATATCAAAAAGTTGATCCCAGTGCCAAAGTTTTCAGAAATTATGCATAGCTTTTTCATAACATGCATTTTTATAAACTTTGAAACTCCCCCCTCCCAATATGTATGGATTTCAAATATTTTGTGTGCCAAAATAAGCCTATCTTGTAATTCCAACTTTACATGAACGTTCTGAGATACCCCTGTGTGTTGAATAGACAGATAAAACAATGAGCACGAAAGGGGAATGCCCTTTCTCCAGCGGGCTCTCCTGCCTGGGAACTCGCACCCATTCCTTCTCTGCCACTGGCTCTCTTCTTTTCGATTCCTATTCTCTCTCCATCCCTTATGCCTAAAAATGACACTTGCGTTTGGGACTTTTTATGAAGCCACTTCCCCCAGTCATTCTCATTTTTTTGTCCAAAAAAGGCAGAAAATAAATCTTGACTTTAAATCCACAGAAACAGCCCAGAAAAATTCACACTTCACCTTTGAATGAAGAAAGGCAAAGATGCTTTTTCCAGTGGTGGAGCCAGAAGTCTGTTTTGACAAGTTTTCTTCATATAAACACACTGGTTTACCTCATGCTAAACAATTAGAAGTGTTATTTAGGCCAAAGAGAAAGAGAGAAACCCAAAATATTGCACATTTTCTAGACAGCCTGTTAGCCTCTGTGGCAATGACACAAGCATGGGGACACGGGGCTGATATTAAATAAACCAGAAAAGCAAATGTTTATCTCAGCACTCGGTGCATCGCCATCCATTTATTGCATTCCCGGAGGAGGATCGCGGCGAAGATGTGGTGAGGAAGAGCCCTCAAGGAAAACAGCAGCTGCTGGAGAGGACTGGGGTGGGCAGAGATCAGGGCGCAGAAGAGGGGAGACAGAAGGAAGGCTGCTGTTACCCACAGGCCAGGCCGTCAGCTCTTGATGATCCAGCACATGTGCCCCGACACCCAGGAACATCTGGCAATGTCTGGAGACATTCTAGTTAGACAAGACTGGAGGGGGAGAAGGGGATGTGGGTAAGGGAAGCAGCGTAGCAAGAACTGTGTGCAGTGGCTAAATGTCCTACAATGCATGGGAAAGCCACTCACTCCACCTCACAGGAAAGAATTATTTGGCCCCAAATACCATTTTACGCCAAGGTCAGAAACTCTAGTCTAAGAAAAAGCAGAATTCCAACCATCTTTGTTTCCCAGTGGCTAGAAAGCTTGGACAGGCCAGTTCATTTCGTTGGGTTGCAAGATGAATGACCTGTGGGGTAGTCTTGATGGAGTGGTAGGTTTGCAGTACACACAGTAGGGGCTACCATCAATGTGCAGTGCACACAGTAGGTACTACCATCAATGCTAGCTCCTTCCTGTTTTCCCATTCCTCAGCTTGCCCTATGCTTGTTTAACTCACTCATCTACTCTGCCCATCTGTATAGAACAGGGTGGCGCTCCACCTTGTCATTCCCAGCTATGCCTGCAGAGGGAATGGATGGAATTTGAGAAGACAGAGTGGGGTGGAACATCAGTGAGGCAGTCTCACTGCACAGCGTGCATTCAGTGGATGAAAAGGATACACTGAGCTCATGTGCATTAGGAAAATTTGGACATGGAACCTGGCCAGCATGTCTACCACCAGCATGGCCCCTCCCTGTGACCACTGCTTCATGGGAGACGATCCTTCAGTAAAAAGGAAGAGGGGGTGCTGACTTCAGGCATGATGGCAGGCTTCTTTCATGGTGTACTCCCATTTAACTCTCAAGACAACTTCATGGAGGCCATACTACTGTGTACCCCCATTTCATAGATGAGGAAATGGAGACTCTAGCAGGGCCTGCAGCTCATCCACTAAAACAGCACAGCTCAAATCCCAAAGCCTGGCTCCAAGGCTCACACTTCCCATCCACAGGAAGACGCTGATGTTACTGATTCATGACCAGAAGGGAATGATGCCCTTCCTTCAGTCTCGGGAATGTTGGTAGCTGTGCCAAAGCATCCAGGCCAACCCAGAGCCAACAGGAGAGGAAGCAAAGATGGCTCAAGTGTTGTCACTGCACTCCCAGGTGGCAGGTAGCAAGGGGCTTGGTGCACCTCCCCATCCCTTGCATGTCAGTTAGCAGGGAAATACGAGGAGGACGAGAGAACATTCCAATCCAGCTGCCCTGGATCAGAAGGAGAGCAAGTACCGGCAGCTCAATGGCCCCAAGCCCCAGGTGGGTTATGTAACCTCTGCCGCTCAGCCTTAGCTGTAACCTGGAGGCCAAGGAACAATAGCAGCTGCCAATGCTCAGGTCCCACACCAGGCGATTCTGTCATGATGATTCTGCAGTGTGGCCGGGACTAGGGATTCTTAAATTCCCCAAATGACTGCAATGTAACTTGAGTTTGAGGACTGCTGGCCTCATCCTGTGTTGGATCAGCACAAGCTGGGATGGGGGCGAGCCATGAACAAGACAGGGTGTGTTCCTCAGAGCCCCTGATGTGAGAACCCCCTGCAATGCTGATTCAATGCACGTGGTCTGGGACCTATCCTCCGAAGTGTGGATTCTGTATTAGGGAACTAGCCCAGAAGTGCTTCTACCAAACCAATTCCTGGCAGAGTCTGACCTTCACTTAAGTTTAGGACCCTATTGAATGAGGCAGGGAGATTGGGGGCAGAGACTGTATCTAGTTTTTATCAGGGCGGCTATGGAGAAGCAGAAGGGAAAGACAGCTCTGAGGCCAAGCCACGCTGAGAGAATTTAAAGCTAAGACCCCATAGTTTTTGAGCACTCCTGAGGCGCTGGCAAGCAAGGCCAATGGGGGACAGAAAACAACCTGTACACTCTGCAGCCTTGTGAAAATGGCCAGAGCATTCATCCCATCTGAGGCCAAGCAGGGGAGGTCCAGGAAAGGGATTCTGAAGCTGAGGGAGGTGCTGGCAACCTCTGCAGTGCCAGCTCCACCTGACTACATCTCACTGTGCGAGTGGCATGGGGCACAGCACAGAGGACTGGTTTTAGCTTTCTTCACCCCAGCCCAGCCCAGTGTCACTACACTCCTAAGCCACTGTGATGTCTGATTTTAAAAATTTAGAAAAAACGAAGTAGGGTAATCAAGAAGTAAAAAGACAACCCAGACAATGGGGGAAGAGTGTGCCATCATACCAGGACCATCCAAGAAGTTCATAGAAATGGACTCAAAAGATAAATCTAGTTTGGTGTTAAAAAAAATCCATATATCTCATAAGGAACTAGGAACATAGTAACCAGGACACATGAAGAACATTTAGCAGCTTGGCAATAAAGATAACCCAGTTTAAAAATGAGCAAAGGATATTAACAGACATTTCTCAGAAGGTGGCCAACAAGCAGCACAGGGAAACACGCTCAGCTTCATTAGTGATCAGGAAAATGCAAATCAGAATCACACCCACTAGGACGGCTAAAACAAGAGGAAAAACGGAAACAGAAGATAGCAAACGGTGCCAAGGATCTGTGGGAATGCGAGCCTCACACACTGCTGGGATGGACGGAAAAGGGCACAGCTGACACAGACAAGAGCTGGGTGGGCCTTGAGAAAATGAACTCAGAGCTACACGTGCTCCAGTGGTCCCACTGCTGGGTCTACAACACTCGAAGAGACCCGTAAATATCTAACCAAGAAATAACACACAAATGCTCACAGCTGTATTATTTTTTTTATAATAGTCAAGAAATACCCTTCAGACAGTAAAGAGATAAACAAAATAGGACATTTTCATACAACAGACTAGTTGTGACTCATGAAAAAGGATGAAGTACTGGTAACTGCTACTACGCAGACAACCATGGGAGGCATTATGGTAAGGAAAAGAAGTCAGCCACAAAAACTCATGTTGCAACGACTCTATGATACAAAACAGGCAAATCTACAAAGAGTAGACTAGTTGCATTCAGCAGTTGCAGCAGACAGGGAATGGAGTGACTCCTAACAGGTACAAAGTTTCTTTGTGGAGTTCTGGAATTGTTCAGGAATGGGGAAGTAGTAGTGTTTGCACAATTTAGTCCATATACTGAAAATCACTGAATTCCAAACTTGAGAAAAGTGTACTGTAAGTACTGAGGCTTACCTGTCAATCAAAAACTTTTTTGAAGTAATGTGAGCTATCATTTATCAACCAGTATCTCGATTAAGTGCTACACACAGATTTACAATATGATTAACTTACATGTGTATTTTTGTTTTATTGTTTTTGTTTGCTTGCTTGTTTGTAAACACTCAGTGCAGTGCTGTGCAGTGCAGAATCAGGCTCTGGTGCTAGACCGCCTAGGTTAAAACCTCAGTCACTTCCCCTCTCTGTGCCGCAGTTTCCTCACCTGAGTGTTGGCGGATGGATTAGGATTTCCTATCTGGAAATGAGATGTCCCAGGAAGCATTCTGACAAACGCATTTTGGTCAAAGGTCCTCTTCCTCCTTCTTCCTGACTTTGAGATCTTACACAAGAGACTAGATGAGGCCATTGAGAGTCAGAGAGGTGATGCAACTTGTCTAAGGTCCCATGACTATTGCATGAAACTCTGGTCTCTGACCCAGAGACAAGGACTCCAGAAACTAGTCTTAGCCACTGTGCTTCTATGTGGGCAAAGAGAAAAGAAAAAAAAAATACACTCAAATACTCCCTTTTCAACAGAAGAAAATCCACAGCCTCAAGAGTGGAAAATGCTGCCATGAATGTTTCTCATACTTGGACGCAGAGCTGAGCGATCCTGCTCACAGCCTGCACCTGAGATATCAGCAGGCAGAGTGGCTCGAGGTGGCCACGTTCTTGGCTTTCCCCTGAGCCACTGGAACAAAGTCCATTCTGCTGGTGTGATTTATTCACCTGCTCTGCTGCATTGGGCACTGCTTAACATTGCAAATTAACTCACAACAGGGCCCAGTGGGCTGCTGTACTGGGCTCTGGCCCAAAAGCCAGCCACAGGAGAATGTTCACGGTCAACATCTGCTACATCCATCTCTCAAAGCCCCAAGTCGTGGTGCCAAGTTCCTCCTTGGAGGGACGGGAAGCTAAAACACAAGTTCAACAGGGAAGGCTACTGGTTGCCATGATCTCTCACCACATCTGTGGCATTGCCACAAGGCAAGGTGGCTTCCCTGAGAGCTGGGGCTTGGGTTGTGTGCCATGAGATAGGGGGCTTGGTGTTAATCTGATGTCAAGTTGTATTCATGTCCTAGATGACCCAGAATCTCTTTGGGGAAACATGGCCTGAGAAACACAAGAGGAGAAGACCCATACTCCACCAGTATCCCAAGGAGAAAGACGTAAGAACTGAACACATACAGGATGGAAGCCTGGAAGAGCCAAGAGCACTCTGGAATCCCAGAGTTGTCTCTCTAGCCAGGGACCTCGCCCTGAAATCCACACTCCTAGTATTTCCACCTGGATAAATTCAGGATTGGCAAAGTATTAGCTCCCAAACAGGTCCACAATGCTTATTGCTTAGAGTCCATGAGCATGTCACCCTACATGACAAAGAAGCTTGGCAGAGGTGACTGGGTTAAGGATTTGACATGGTGAGATTGTCTTGGCCAACGGGTAAACCCAGTATAACCACAGGAGTCTTAACATGTGCAGAACCTTCCCTAGCCCTGGTTAGAGGAAAGAGTGCCTCCAGGCACAAGACACAGAGAAATGGGACATTGCCTGCTGAGGAGGTAGAGAAAGGGGCAGCAAGCCAAGGTTTGGGTGTGGGCAGCCTCTAGAAGCTAGAACAGCAATGAATGAATTCTGCCCCACAGCCTTCACAAGGAACACCATCTTGACTTCATCCATGTTTCAGATACTTGACCCCTGAGAGGGAAGACTGTAAGCGGACATGGTTTAAGTAATTTATTATGGCAGCAATGGAAAAGTAACATGGTATTTAGTAGACACCTCTATGCTGTCATCCAACCCAGTCCCTGGCATCCAGTTACTTGGGATGCATCTCTCTGGCTCTTACTATTCTCTTACTCCCTGATAATCTCTTGGTAACCTGGTCTACCCCATATCTCATCCACACCACCAGAAGTCTGGGGTTCATCACTGTGACCAATCACCTAGATGCTGGTCTCCTCATTTCCATATTGGCCAGAGTCAACAGGGCAGCCAGATGGTCCTGTTAGCCAGTCCTTCCATTATCTGTGTAACTTTCCTGGAAGCAACTTCAGAAAGACTTCAGTAGGCAGTCCTATGAGTCCTATGAGGCCCTACAGTCTGGCCCCCATCATTTTCTTTTTTTTTTTTTTGCCCTTGTCTCCTTCCCTCTCCAACCTTTGTCAATGGTCCTCAACCACTCCAGAAATGCCCCCACCTCTGGATCCTTGCACCTGCTGCTCATGCCCTCAGCTCTTCTAGATCTCTCTTCCAATATCACTTTCTCAGGAAGGCCCTCCTTACAATCACATTCCAAATATCAACCACATTTCAGACGTTCCTTGTCCCTGAGACAGATGTTCCAACTGTTTCAACTGAGATGATTCTGAGACTATCAAGAAACAATGGATTTAAACCCTCTCTTTGTAATTTATTTTTCTCCACAGCACTCACTGACAAAGAGATGTCAATTCCTTTGAAATACATAAATACATAAATAAATAAATAAATAATGTGGTTTCACATGCTTATCACTGAGTATGGCTCACCGCATGTCATTCAATCAGCATTGACACTGTTAAAATCTCAGTTTTAATGATAATTATAGCAGGGACAACAATAATAGCTAATTGCTTAGTTGTGTCCCTTAGTTGAGTTCTTGTTAAATGTAAGATGTTGGGACAGGTATTCGGCATAGCAGTTAAGTCAGGATATCAACTGGGACAAATATATCCTACTAATTGAGTGCCTGGGCTTGAGTCCCAACTGTGACCCTGACTGTCTCAGGTGCAGGTGATAACTCAGACAGTTGCAACTGCCCTGGGGAAACTGCAGCCTTTTCCAGTCCTCAGAAGCACACCACATGAGTCCATTCCACAGATGCACAAAGTGGGACTCGGAGGTTCAAGAACACAGGAGGTCCTCCATCTCCTCCAGCCGGCCCAACGGGGAAGATAAAGCAAAGCACAGAGTGAAGAGCAGAGGCCAGGGAGATGTGAGCACCAGAAAATGTGCAGAACATCAGGCTCTGGAGCAGCAGACGCCAGGCCACCTAGTGACATCACCAGGGAGGAGGCAGCCTGCATGCTCAGCTCTCTGCTCTCACACACTTCCGCCCTGCCAGGCACCCCTGAGGCCCAGAATCCTCTCCTGCCAGGGAGCCAAGGGCTCAGCCCCCTGCAGGCTGCAAAAGAGGGGACTGCAGGGCCACACACGCTTGCCAACAGCTCCCCCAGAAGAGGGAGTGTGCTTCCTGCCTCCCAGGTCACTGGTCCTCCACCAGGACCACGTCCCCCAGCATCCCTCTCCTCCCCTGGCTGTGGAATGACAATAATAACAGCCACTATGCAGCCTCCTGCTGGCAGCTCCATGCATTCAGACAACTACAAGGCAGGAATGTCTGGGACAGGACTTGTTCCACACCTGGGAGCCCTAACAGTCCCGACTCTGTCCTCTGAGCACAGGGCAGACGCTTAAGGCTGGGGACAGAAAAGACAGGAAGAGACAGAAACCCTTGGCTGGAGACGATTCTGCCCCAGGCTGGCCTGGCAGGGAAAGCACCAATAGAAAACAACCCACACGGAAATGCGGTGGTGTCAGAGCCATACAAGACACACAGGACCAGGCAAGAGAAGAGGGGTGGGAATGGAGGAATCATGGTGTGGTCAGGAGAGCCCTGTGCAGGAACCAGCCCTCATGCTGAGCCCTGAAGGGTGAAGAGAAGTCAGCACCATCGCAATCAGGTTTCAGAGGAAATGCATAGGCTAGGACAGATGGTCTGGATGTTTTGTGAGTCCCCAGAAGACCTGCACTTAATCCTGATCTCCAATGGGATGGCGTGCAGAGGCAGGACCCATAGGAAGTGAGCAGACGGGGAATATCCAGTCTTCACAAGCAGGAGCGGCGTCCTGGTTAAAGGGGTCCCTTGTGAGGGTGCCAACCCAGCCAGACAACGCTGTGTTTGAGCCAGGACACAGTCCTCACCAGACATGGACTTTGCCCTTGCATTGGTCTTGGACTTGTCGGGGTGCTAGGGAAGAGTGAGGCATGTGCTAGGAGGATATCCACGGAAAGTTGCCGGGGGTGGGGGTGGCAGCGCATCTGCGTTTTCAGTGTGTTCAACTTCCGCCATGGTGATTGATCCAGCCTGCACTGAGTGTGAGCAAGGATCTGTGTGTGCCCCACACTGTTCCCAGGAAGCAAAGGAGGAGTGCCATGGGACCGAACTTAGAGCATTTCTGTGATGATTAGAAAACATTCGTGGAGGGTTCTTAATGCGCAGCATCCAGTAAGCGCTCAGCAAATATCAGCTCTCACCTTTATGACTCTCCTCCCTGGTTTTGGCTGCTGGGAGTTCACACAGCAGAGGAGGCTTAGCCTGGAAATCTGATTCACCTTTGCAAAGCCCCCTGCTACTTGTGCTTCTTGCCTCACAAATATGTGCTGAATGAACAAATCAGTGAATGAGTGGATTTTCCAGCTACCTTATCTTTAAGCCACCAAGCTGCTGCACCTGCACATCAGGAGGGGTCCTTTGTACACAGCAAGACCTGTTCTAGCCCTCTGATGTCACAGAAATGGGGACAGTGCAAGGGAGATGGTAGTTAGCCACTGTGTCTGCAAACACCACCCACCTGCACCCCGTTACCTGAGCACAGACCTCTGTGGGTACCAAGCTTCAGAGCCCTGAAAGTTGGAAGGGATTCCAAGCTCGGATCCCTCGGGCGAGGCTATTCTTGGAAGCCGAGCCCCGCGCCTGCCACCGGGAGATGAGTCATGCCGAGGGTGAGGGCTTGATGGATTTCTCCACAGCAGCAGCTATTTATCAGGACAGATCTATAGTCCACAGAACATGAAGGGAGTCACAGCGCTTACAAGAAAAAAAAATTGCCCTCACCCTGGTCCTTGCTCCACAGCCAGATGATAAGGCCTGGGAGCCACTCACCATGCAAACACACATCACAGCCACTTAAGGAGGCCTGGTCCCATCGCAACAGACCGTCCTGGCCCGATATGCTGGAAAAGCTCGTGTAATGGTTTCCAGTCATATTTCCACATCCCAGGCCCAGGCAGCACATTAATTCGCCCATTCCTAGCTGGTGTTTTCTGCCCCAGAAATGTCTCCAGCTCCCTGTGAGTCTCCAAGTCTTGTGCTATAGAATCCAGCTTTGCCCATGAGACTTGGCTGCCATGGAGGCACATTCAGAGAGTCCTTGGGTCTTTTTGCTCATGTGAAGTTCCAGCTGTGGAAGAGGTTAGAATGCCACAACCAGCATCAATGCTATTTTTATATAAAGACCTACTGTTAGTCAATTGCCTAAGATCTCAGGCACTTCATCCCGCATTAGGCATGAGACAATTGAGTCCATGTCTGGCTTCAGTCCTGGTGCTCTGCTTTCAGATCCAGCTCCCTGTTACTTTACCTGGGAATGCCATGAGTGAAGGGTCTCCCAGGTGCTTGGATTCCTGTCACTATATGGGAGACCAATGTGGTGTTTTATTCTCCCTCCCTCTCTCTCCCCCTCTCTCCCTCCCCTCCTGTCTCTCCCTCCCTCCATTTCAAATGAATCTTTTTAACAATGATGAGACTTCCCCGCTTATCCCAAGGGCCAGCAGAGTCAGGATGAAGCAGGAGCTGACATGTAAGATTCAGGTGCCTGGTTCAGCTCGCCTGCCTGGTTTCCTTCATTCTTCCCACACTCTGCCTGGTAAGAACGGAACCCAGAAGTCATCCCCGGCTCATACTTCTCAAGTTCTGTTCCCTGCATCTGCTCCCAGAAAGTTGCTCCAAGTGAAGGCAGCTTAATTAAAAACCACATTCAATCAAACTGTCACTTTGTTTATGACAAAGTGTCGAGTGGCTGGAAGTGGCAGGAACAAGCACTGAAGATTAATGCTGTACACTTCTGATTACAAGCACAATTGGGACATTCAAAAAGCAAGCTTTGGTGACTCCTGGGGACCCCTAGACCCAAGGTTGTACTGTTGCCGAATCCAACTATGGACAGTGGTTAACACCAACACAACTTCTCCCCACCTGGAGGTCTATCTGGCCTCCATGAAGACTCTGCCGCTGACTGTGACTGGCTATCTGCGGAGGGAAAGAAGTAAGCTTGGCTTCTCCCTATCTCTCCAAAACCCACCTCTTTGCCTGTTCCCAATCTGATGCTCACAGCATCTGGACCACCCGCTGGAACCTTTGAGACCTCTGATGCTCCTGCCTCACTTTCAGGCTGGAAGCTGAGATCTATAGGCAGAAACTAACCATCTCAGGGGTAACAAGTAGCACAAGATCTAGACCTGGACCCAGAAAGCCTGAGGTTAGCTCCAAGCCCAACTTTTGGAACCTTCAGACATCAAGTTTCACAACCTTCATTTATCCCCAGAGTTACAAAGCCACAGTTTATTTCATCAAGCAGACAAATCAGTTCCATCCAGAGCCCACCTAGAATCAGTACCTTCTTCCTGAATCTGTATACAAGACTCCTCTGTCACCACACGCTCCACTTTAAGATTTCCAAAATGTATATGGTTACAATGGACCTGCTCTGGAAGCAAAATTACCAAGGGGCTTCAGAAAATTGGGCTCCCAAAACTACAGTCTCTGCCCCAAAACCAGGAAAAGTGATTTGGGTTAGCAGCTTAATGTCTGCAAGAATTCCAAGGTGACTATCAATGACCCACAGTCTACTGTGATGTTCCCTCCTCAGGTGCACACAGACCATGTGACAATAGGGTATCATACCTATGACTATGCTATATCATGGCAAAAAAACCTCCAGCTGCCCACAGCACACAACATAGAAAGTACAGGAGAGGGGGACTCTGCAGATATATTGAAGAGCCCTAGTCAGTTGACTTTGAATTCATTAAAAAGGAAAGTATCCAAGTAGACTTGGCCTCATCAGACAAGTGCTATGAGAAAAGCCATTCCCAGTACACAAGAACTGCGTGCAGCAGAGACACCCTTCTGGCTCCACTGCTGCTTTTGAGGGAACGAAGCCACAAGGAAACGACTTCTTCAACAGCTGTGTGAGCTTAGAAGAGGACGCAGGGGCTCAGATGGAACTGCAGCTCAGGCCAGCACCTTGTATGTAGGCTAGGTGACCCTGAGCAGAGGGTGTGACCCACAACAACTATGATAAAACATGGACGTCAGCCATGAGGTTTGAGGTCATCCATTACACAGCAATAGATGGCCAAGGCACCAGCCAGGAACCAATAATCCCCAAAGAGGTCAAGGTAGAGATGACGTCAGTGCTACCAAGATGAGGAACCAGCACCAGACGCTCTCCCACACGGGCCTCCCTTTAATAATAAAACAGAAAAGACTTCAAAACTGGCCCATTTCCTTTTCCTGTCATTCTCTTTTGAAAAATTAAAGGCCAACACGGGCACCCTGGGTTGACTTGATCACAGCATGATTAAATAAGCTTCCTCTAAGAGTGGGGAAAAGAGGGCTATGCTAGCCGAGGAACAAGTTGCTCTTTGGGGGGAAAAAAGAGAGAAGAGAAAAGAACATGTTTTCAAAGAAAACCTTCAAGTCTCAAACCTAAAAAAACAACAACTTCAGCCAAGAAGAAACTCCCACTATTTGGCATTTTGCAGGAATTAGAGGAAGGATGGTGCTCAAAGGATGGGGCTGGTCCTGTGTGTGCAAATCTTGAGCAGGTGTGCAAGAGGTGACACTCCTTGTTGGAATTCTTCCAATCCAGCCCTGGCAAGCGCTGATGCCAGGGAGGTGTTGCTTGTCCCTGAAAGAGGGGAGGAAACATCAGGAGACGGCACCAGACTAGGAGCTAATCTCGCCATCACGGGGCTTCAAGGGCAACCTTTGCGGAAATCTGCTCCTCTTCCAGATGAGACCTGTGTGAGGCTCCCCGGCTAGTCAAGGCAAAACTAAAAGGGCCAGGGAAGGCCAGGGAGGCCCGCAGGCTCGCCACTCCATCTCCATGTGCACTCAGAAAACATGCCCCCTGAGCTACTTCTCTGCACCACGTCCTTTTCTGTCTTGTCCCTGGAAAGCTTCTATTTGTCTTCCAACATGGGCTTTGAACATCATCTCCTCCAGCAAGCCTCTTCTGATTCCTCCAAGGAAGAACCATTAGCTACTTTCTGATGCATCCTGGGCTCAGCTCACCTCTATGCACAAACAGAACAGTAGTGATCAACATGAAATCGGTCATCACACACCACATGCTCGGAGCCCTGCATGGGACTTCTGCCCATAGGCATCATTCGTTGACCATCTCCATCACTTACTCAGCACCTGCTGGGACCAGACATGGGCATCAAAGGAGTACAAAGCAGGCACAGGTTCTGCCCTTCGTTCCAGGCACTTATTCGGCTTGGGGCTTAGCACTGTGCTCCATGCAGCGCAGACGCCTGAGCATTTCGATCTCATTTGCGACTGAGCTCTTGCTTGGACTCTGTCACTGGAATATGGAATTCAGGCTTACAGAACCCTGAGCTCAACTCAAGCTCTGACCTCACTGAAAATCTCTAATTAACAAAGGCAAAGGTATTGATGTGACTCTGGCAGAGAAATCTGCCTCTGTCCTGGTAACATCCCCCACCCCTTGGGGACTGTAAACTGTGCACCTGCTTCATAACAACTTGACCTGTACCTCAGCCAGTACCACCTCCCCTGGGGAAGTTTCCCACCATCGTTGCTCAATGAGGGATTATTTTCCTCATCTGACTTTTCAGAATCCAGCCTTCCTTTTCTTTTTTTTTTTTCAAAGATTTGTTTTATTTTTATTGCAAAGTCAGATATACAGAGAGGAAGATCTTCCATCTAATGATTCACTCCCCAAGTGACCGCATCCGCCACTGTGCCAGTCTGAAGCCAGGAGCCAGGAGCTCTTCCGGGTCTCCCATGCGGGTGCAGGGTCCCAAGGCCTTGGGCCGTCCTCAACTGCTTTCCCAGGCCACAAGCAGGGAGCTGGATGGGAAGTAGAGCTGCCTGGATTAGAACCGGTGCCCATATTGGATCTGGGCATTCAAGGCAAGGACTTTAACCACTACGGTAGGCCATCGCGCTGGGCCCAGAATCCAGCCTTTCTTCCAAGCCATGATTATCAACTGCCATCATCTGGCATCTGTTTGTTTTGTGCCCCAATCCTCTGAAGTGTAAGTGTCATGAGGGCAAGGAGAGGGGTTTGCCTCAATGCTCCATAATCTGGGTCAGTACTTGACACATGGAAAGCACTCAATAAGCACCCGGCCAGGGGCTGATCATATTCCTGGGTGGAACCATCAGCATTGGATGTGCCTCCTGTGCAGCAGGACCTGAGCTGAGCATTTCACGAACATGAACTCGTGCAAGCCTTCAGAACAACCCCAGGAGCTACATGCTCTTGTCATCCCCAATTTGGGACAGAAGAAACTAGGCGGAAAGAGTTGCTGGCATCTGTATAGTTACATAGCCAGTAGGTTACAGGACAAAGAATTCAAACTCAGGCAATTTGGCTCCAAAGTTTACACTTCTAATTGTCACGCTACAATGAAAGCATGAATGAACGAATGAACAAAATTTTTATCTCTATTCCATTAGGCAAATTTAGCTTCTGGGGTTACAAGGTGGGGTGGTGCACTTGTTTGCTCCCAGGTGTCTACCTAAGCATTCTATATAACATCTCCCCAGAAGCGAAACCTTGATGCCTCTGTACACAGTAGACACTCAGGAACATAAGTGTTTGCTCTAGTGGATCCCACATGAGTTCATGTTTCTGGATATTTTGAAAACAGTTTTTCATGCAAATCCTCAGCTTTCTTGCCCAAGAAGAGTCACAACACCCATGCTGCAAAGTACATCGTGGAACTTTTGACACCAAGCAAATTGAAAGCAGGGTGCCTCCTGGTGAGTGACGACTGGCCTCCATTTCTGGGCCATGGAAATGGTCGACACACATGGAGAATGAGTTTGAAGAAGCAATGGTGCAGAGGAAATCATCACTTCTTCAGCCTTCTGAATCCTTTCCCTCCTCCTGCTTGAGAGGAAATATAATGCTTCAAGCACACACCATCCAGCACCTGTCTGGCCAGCTGTAACTGTTTCAGAAGCAAATCCTGCCATCTTCACTGGTCCAGAAGCAGCTACAGAATCACCACGGGTCCCCAGGAGGAACCGCACAATACAAAGGGGAGGAGCAGTCCAGAAAAGGAAGCAGAAAGAGGGGAAAAAAATCTGGCTATGGCTCTACCTAGGACAATCTGTTTTCTCAACGGCACAGAGGCCCGTGCACCAGGGGCAGGCAAGCAAAGCGTGGGCATATGCTACTCCTGGGTTAATCCACGGACCTTGGGGAAGAGCAAACAGCACTGCTAGGCTCCTGAGCTCTAAAAATACCCAGCACCTCCCCTTCCCTGCCCGTGGCAGGAATGGTAAGCTCTTAGTGGGCAGGATTCCTGCCAAGTGAGTGCTTAGCTGGGCACTCCAGCATGAGTCACCAAGGTTGGGGACTGTACAAAGCAAGAAATTCTGGTGGGGAAATGGCTTTCTTTTGAGCATTGTTAGGGACTAACGGAGCTCTGAGAAACCTGGTGTGTTCAGGCTGCCCTCCAATAGTGTGGTGAGGAGAGAAGAAGCCTGCCGGAGTGGGAGCAGAGCAGTCCCAGAGGGTGCAGTGGTGAGAGTTGGAAGCTCTGGAGTCTCGCTGAGTCTACCAGAACCTTATATGTTCTGCTTAATAACCATGCAGCCCTGGAGGAAAAGCGCATCTCCCTAAGCCTCAGGTTTGTAATTTGTAAAAAGCATATTCGTCATCTCGGTCCATGTCATTGGTTTTACAAGGATTTCAGGTCACACTGCTGGCCAACCGTCTCTACAGGATCCCTCCACACTGAGCAACTGGAGTTCCTGCTGATGTCAGGCTAGAAGCCCATAATGTCTACCAGCCATCCCACAATCTCCTCCTTCCCCTGTGCTCCTGCCGTGAGACGAGGGTGACCCAGAAAGGGCCTCTCCTTCATCCTGAGTCCTGGCTCTAAGTGATGGAGCACAGTGGTGAGTAAACAGACATAAACTGCGAGCTATAAATAAGCTCTTGTTTTGCAAGCTGTTGCCTTTGGAGTTATTACTGGGGCATAAATAAGCTTAAACTGATACAAGGATTAAATAACATGATCTGTATAATATAGTCATTCCCTGGTATTGGGGCAGGACTGTTTCCAGGACTTCTTCAGGCACCAAAATGTGTGGCCTCTCAAGTCCCTGATATAAAATGGCATTTAACCTGTGGGCACTTTTAAATCATCTCTAGATTACCTAGGGGTAAATGCTAGCTTGGTAGTTGATAATACTGTGTATTTTAGAGAAGCACAAGAAAAACTGACTATACAGAATTTTCCAATATTTTCAATCCACATCTGGTTGAGTTTATAGGTACAGAATGACATTTCCTAAGTTATAGTTAGAGTTTATTTATTATTGCTGTTACCCATGACGCCATCACTGGTCCTTGTCCTCTGTAGATACATCCCAAGCACCACTGAGAAGGAAAGCCTGGGGGCCCCCTCCCTTGAGAATGCACACACAGAGACATGATCATGAATGAAACTGCAGGCCGTTCACACATCGCAGGTGCACAGTTTCTGCTACACCTTGCAGTCATGACGCTCGCTCCCAGGAGTCAGCACGAAGTCCCCAGTTCATGGCATGCATCATTCAGCATAGAGGGATGGAAATGCCACAAGGTCACTTTCCTTCCTGAACCAATAGCAGGAAGCAGTGGATGTGAGAGGACCAGCCCTGTGTGTGTCCTCATTTCTGCACTAGAGGCTGGGAGAAAGGGACAGCACAACAGAGGAACTCTGGCCTGACTTGGATCTGTGGCTCTTGCTGCTCTGTTCTCTGCAGATCACTCTTGGCTCCCGGCACTGTGGCGCAGACCTCTGGGGAATACACAGTTCTCCAGTGTTTCCGTGTCATTGGCTCATTTGTGTGTCTCATGTCAAGGGAACTCTTCCTCCCTGGAGAAGGGGCTGCTCAGGGCAGAGACATTTTGGGCTCCCACCTGCTTGTCTTTGTTGTGGGATGTGGGAATCTGGATGCCCGCTATCCAATTCTCATCCCTCCTGCATCGTGCCCAGGCAACACTGGAGGCCAGGCAAACCCCCTAGGTTTTTCCAGAGCTTTATATTCCCATCCACCCAACAAAAAGATATAATTCAGCACTCCATGGAAGCCTGGTTGACAAGTAAGAGCAAAGGAAAAACTTTACTTATTCCTTCTTTCTTCTATCCATCCAGCCATCCATTCATCTAGCAAATAATTTATTGGAACCCTTTTATCTCCTCCATTAAGTATGGTCTTTGTGATTCTCATTAAGTCGCTCTCTTACTCCCTGCATGCCCCCACTTCCTCATCTACAAAATGGAGTGACAATAGGACTAAGCCAAGTGGCCACTGGGATGAAAATTTGGATTAGCAGCTGGGATGCTGGTTGAGACATCCACACCCCAAATCAGAATGCCTGTGCCCCATACAAGCTCCAGCCCCTGCTGCTGTGGACCCTGGGAGGCACAGGGATGGCTCCAGTAGTTGGGCTGCTGCTGCTAGGATGGTGGACCTGGACTGTTACCATGTAAGTCCCTGAGGAGTACCAACTGCTGCAGACACTGGCTATGTGACCCAGTGGATGGGAACTAACACTTGCTGTTTCCTGTGTGTTGTGAGTGTGTGTGCATTTATATGTATAATTCTCAAGCAAAAGAAAAAATCTGGCCCCAGTGCAGTAGCCTAGTGACTAGGGTCCTTCCTTGCATGTGCCAGGATCCCATGTGAGTGCCAGTTTGTATCCTGGCAGCCCCGCTTCCCATCTGGCTCCCTGCTTGTGGCCTGGGAAAGCAGTTGAGGATGGCCCAAAGCCTTGGGACCCTGCACCCGCATGGGTGACCAGGAAGAAGCTCCTGGCTTCGGATCAGCTCAGTTCCAGCCACTGCAGCCACTTGGGGAATGAATAAGCAGATAAAAGATCTTCCTCTCTGTCCGTCCTCCTTTCTGTATCTCTGACTTTCCAATAAAAGTAAATCTTTTAAAAATAACATTTTAAAAAGGAAAAAATTACATATACGGACAAACAGATACGTGTGTGTACAGATCAGCTGTTTTTTAGTGTTTAGGAATTGCCAGACACTACAGGAGGTGATAAAGAGACAATGCTGGTCCAGACACATTCTTCCAAATTCCCTGTATGCTGAATTCTACCCCCAAAACTCACCAGGCCCTAAAGGGAAGAGTATCCAATTGCTATTAAAAAAGAATCACACAAAAGTAAAGACCAGGAGAAGTTGTCAAAAACACAAACCACTAGAGAAAGTGAAGGTAAAAACCAGAGACCACAACCCACTAGCCCATCCCCTCACCCAGTAAGCTGGGGAGGATGGTGGAGCATCTTCCTCTGTAACAGGAACCTGGGGCTCAAGTCGTGCAGGTGCTCTCTGCCGGCTGCCTGACTGATCAGCAAGTGCACAGCCTACTCAGGCAGAGCTATAACCTTGAGTCAGCAGAGATGCTGGCCCTCCTTGTGCACCTGCCACTTTTACAGAGAAGTCCCCAAGCCAACTGAGATTTCTCCAGCAGCAGCAGCAGCAGCAGAGCTGCTGGGTCCCAAGGCATTCAATCAGTAACCCAAGTTTCTATCTCGAGTAACTGTAAGAAGAAGAGCATATTAAATCCAAAAGAAGCAGAAAGAAAGAATAAAGATTAGATAGGAAATCAATAAACATGGAGAATAGTAAATTCATAAGAAAAAAAATCAGTGAAATTAAGAGTTATTTCTTTAAAAATATCTACCAAATCCATGTATTCCTACCCTAAGAAAGTAGGAGAGAAGACTCCAATTACTAAAACTAAGAGGGCATCACCATCAATCCCACAAAAACAAATGAACTAAAACCTACACATTCACAGTAATCTTTATGGTAACAGAATAAAACGAATTACACTGTGGCAGTAAGATTACCAACCCACACGAGGTGGACACCTTCTTGGAAAGATCCAGATTATAAAAGAGGACCCAAAAAGTAATAAGAAATCTAAATAGAGCTGTAACAAGAAATGAGATGGTTAACAAGAAAAACTTAAGTCTAGATGGCTATACTGATAAATCCTCTCAAGTAGATTACACAGTACCAATCTCTCAGAAAATAGGGAAGGAAACGCTCCCTGACTCATTCCATGAGGCCTATATTGGCCTGATGCCCAAAGCAGACAAAGACCTTACAAGAAAATAAAACTACAGCTTAATAGCCCTCATTAACATGGATCTGAAAAATGCCTTAATAACATCTTAGTGCATTAATTCAACAAAGCATAAAAAGAGGTCATACCCCATGACCAAATGGAATTTATTCTGAGAATTCAAGGTCAATTAAAATCTGAAAATCAATTAATGTAGTATGCTTATTAATAGAATTTAAAAAAACAAGTCTTATGATCCTCTTCACAACCTCAGTAAATATATATATATATTTAATAAAATGCCAAAACTTCAAAAAGCTAGATTGAGAATGAAATATCTCCAATATAATAAAAGACCCCTGTACGGAAATACTCAGTTAATAACAACTTAATAGCAAAAATTTGAAAGTTTTCACTCCTCAAACTCAACAAGTCAAACTGCACTAGAGATTCTAGTCATTGTAATTTGATTAAAATAAATATATTAATGAGATATAGCTATAACACAGAGATATGATCCTACATATAGCAGACCTATGGAATTTACAAAATTCTACCAGAACTGATGAATAAATTTTGTAATCAAGGTTGCAGGATTCAAAACCTACCTACAAAATCAATTATACTTCTGAACACCAGAAATATGGCAGTAAACAAGTTTATTCACATTAATATCAAGAATAAAATAGTTAAAAATTAATTAAACAAGCACAATATTTATACCATGAAGACTGCAAAACATTGTTAAGAGAAAAATCTAAATGAGTGACATTTCACATTCACGGATTAGAAAACTCCCTTTTAATAAGTCTTCTCCCTAATATGCTCAATGTAATTTTCATCAAAACCTCAGCAGACTTCCTTGGGTAAAAATTGGCAAACTGATTTTAAGGTTTATATGGAAATTCAGAGAAAATGTGACACAGCTGACGTTATGTTGAAACTGAACAGTGTTAGAGGGCTTCTACTACATAATTTCAACCTCATTATAAAGTTACAGTGATCAAGAGAGTGTGATAGCAAGGTCAGGATGAAGTTTTGATCAATGGAACATAACTAAAAGGTTTGGAAATAAGCCCTTACATCCATGTCATTTGATTTTCATCTAAGACACTAAGACGGTACAAGGAAGAGATGGCCTTTTCAACAAGTGATGATGAGAAAACTTGATGTGCACACATGGGAAGGTTACTAGGTTCCTTACCTGAAACCACACATAAAAATCACCTGGGAGGCCAGCACACTGTACAACTGACTAAACCTCTGCCTATAAACATTGGCATTGCACATGGGCGTGTCCCAGCTGCTGCACTTCCCATCCAGCTCCCTGCTTGTGGCCTGGGAAAGCAGCAGAGATGGCCCAAAACCTTGGGACCCTGTACCCGCATGGCCACCCTGGAACAAATTCCAGGCTCCTGGATCCTGATCAGCTCAACTCTACCATTTGGGGTGTGAACCAATTGGTAGAAATCTTTCTGGCTCTTCTCTGTAAATCTGCCTTCTAATAAAAACAAATCCTTAAAAAAAAAAATCAACTGAAAGGGCCAGTGACATGATGAAATAGGTAAAGTTGCTGCCTACTGTACCAGTATCCCATAGGGGTGCCAGTTAAGAGTTCCAGTTGCCCCATTTCCAATCCAGTTCCCTGCTAATGCACCTGGGGAAACACTGGAAGATGGCTCAAGAGCATGGGTCTCCATGTTCATGTGGGTGAGTAGAGATGCTCTTGGTTTCAGCCATATCCAGCCCCAGCCACTGAGGCCATGCGAGGGATCAACCAATGGATAAAAGATATCTCTCTCTCCTGATCTCTCTCTTTCTCTCTCTCCACCTCTGCCTTACAAACAAATAAGACAAATGTTTAAGAAATCAACTCAAAATAGTTCTTAGACCTAAATAGAAGAGATAAAAGTGTGAATACTGCAAATAATAGAAAAATGGAGAAAGTCATCATGACCCTGGGTTGGGTTAGACAAAGAATTATTAGGAAAAAAAAATAATAGCATCAGCCATTATTATTTCATGAGCTATAAAGGGGAAAGTGAATAAATTAGTCCTCATTAAAGCTACAAAGTTTTGTACTCCAAAGACTTCATTAAGAAAACGAAAAGACGACTCACAGATTAGGAGAAAATACATGGAAATCGCACATGCAATGAAGGACTTAACTAAAGAATTCTTAACAACTCAATAAGGAGAAAAAACAACTCAATTAAAAGATGAATTAAAAATAACTTCAAAATTATTTCAACAATAAATGACATACAAATGGCTAATAAGCTATGAAAAGGTGGTTCACATAATTAGTCATTAGAAAAATGAAAATTAAAACCACAATGAGATACCACTCAGTACTCACTGGAATGACAATAATAAAAAAGAAATACAAATAATACCAATCCAAGTTCTGACAAGGGTATAAAGAAACTGAAAGCTTCATTTGCCCGTGATGTGGAGGTGAAAAAATGATAGTTACTTTGGAAAACAGTTTTGCGGTTTCTTAGAAACCTAAATATCAACTTGCTACATGACCCAATAATTCCACTCCTAGGTACCTAACTGAGAAAAATTAAATGTATGTCTTCACAGACTTGTACATTAATGCACACAGAACTACAACAGAAAAAATAAATATATATATATACATAAGTGCCCGTCAGCTGCTGAGTGGATGGAGCATTGCATATCTATGTGTTGGAACACTGAGCACCAGAATGCTAGGAAGCTGACATTCACTACAACATACGGTAACCTCCACAACATAATGCTAAGTCAAAGAAGCCAGACTCAAGACACTGTGTGTTGTAGGACTGCATTTACATGAAATGTTCCAAAGAGATGGATCTTCACAGACAAAAAGCAGCCTGGCAGCTGCATGGGGCTGGAGGTGGGCGCCAGGACAGACAGGTTTGAGAGAACTTGGCAGGGATGATGCAAATGTAGTGCTCAGTGTGTTCACATTGTTGTGCCATGTGTCTCCAGAACTACTTCATCTGGTAGGACCAAGACTCTGCATCTATGGGAAAGCTCTCCGTCTCTCCTCTTCCTGGCCTCCAACGACCAAACTCCACTCTGGTTCTGTGGGTTGACGCCATCAGAGACCTCTCAGAAATGATATCAGATGGCACTTTTCTTTTTGTGCTTGCTTTATTTCACTTAGCATAATGCCCTCAAGGTTTGCTGTGTTGTAGCATATGGCAGGATCTCTTTCATTGTTTAAGATTCAGTAATATTCCACTCTTTGCATTCATGTTTTGTTCACCCACTCATATGTCAATGGATATTTCCACCTCTTGGTTATTCTGAATAATACAACAATGAATATGAGAGTGCAGAATCCAATTTAGTGTACATAAAATCATGCAGACTGCTTAATGCAGGTTATATCCAAGAGGTCTTGGGTGAGAGCCTCCAGAACTCTGAATTTCTAACAAGCTCCCCAGTAACCCAGACACTGCTGATCTGCAGGATCTACCAGAGGGGACAAAGGAGCTCAAAAACGCCTTACACCAATACAGAATTCCAGCTCTGTGTCACCTCTCCCAGTGGGTGCCACAGAGCAAAGTTCAGACACAACAAAAAATACTCAGATTTCACCTCCACCATTCCAACCCCAAAGCCCTTCTCCCCAGTGGCCTCATTTGCCTCCCCTCACACCTAGACACCTGCTGATCAGCACCCCACACAGGGTCTTGCTTCAACCACCAATAACTTTGGAAAACTAATCAGTTTCCATGACACTCTCAAGCCAGTTTCTCTGAGCACACCCAGGACACAGAGAACCGATCTACAGAATTAGCCAATACCAGGAGACTACCAAGAACCTCTGGAGCCCTGACTCAGGTGTAAGTTGTCACCACATGTATTAGTTTGGTGATATTTAGCTGACACGGTGATATCAGAACTAAGTAATATCAAGTCAGGTGAGAGAAAGATGTTTCTTTCAAGTCCATTTCAACTTTTACACCCAGTCATCTCCCCTTTTAATAGAGATATCAGGCCTCAGGCTAGACGCAAATCTGACTGTTCTGTCTCCATTATTAATGTATTTATGTTTGAACTTAACTTTCTAGTTGTATAAAGTGATGCTGGTTTCAGATTCCTGGCTCTGATGCTGAGTTGCTTTTTTTAAACAAACGTACTTAAAAATCAAGTGAATTAAAGCACGTTCTAAACAAATAATTGTAGAGCTGTCTGATGCTGGAAACCAAGGAGGACAATGGGGGCCTGTGGCCTGGAAGAGCGTCACTTCACACAAGTGTTTCCACATCCTGAGGACTGCATCCTATCTGGTCTAATCCATGCAACACCAGGTGATTCCTGGAGCCTTCAGACATGCAGAAACTCCAGCTCCTGCAGAAGGCCTCTGCTTCCCGGTCCCTGGAGCCATCCTGAATCAGAGGCTGCAAAGGGACTGCAGCTGTTGACAGATTCCAGGGTCTACCGAGCCAGATTGGGCATAGCATGTCAGAGATGACAACCCACATCCAGACTGCCTGCACTTTCTTCCTGAAACTCCTTCATCTCCAGGAGTTTGCATCAAAGCAGTTTCTAAACTGCCCCCACACCCTGTGCACCTGACCAACAACGTTTGTCCTTGACCTTAACCACTTACAAGGGACATCATTATGGGTAATTGCAAAACCATTATGAAAACCAACTCCCTATTTTTTTTGAGATGACTCCACATATTCAGTACAAAAGATCCTCTAACTCTTGGCATTTCCATTCCAAGAGGAACTTCTCTTAATGTTGCAAGCAGCATTACAATTGTAAAAGAGGGGGAAAAAATATTCTTGGTAATTAAATGCAAATCAGCAGAGCATGGAATTCAGGCTCTGTCTCCAGATTCAGCTCTAGAGGAAACAATCCGAAGACACGCAGGGGCGGACGACTGGCCCGGGAGCTAAGACACTTGCATCCCATGTCACATCGCCTCAGCTTAATTCCCGGCTCTGACTAGCTCTTCCTGCTTCCTGCTCATGCAGATCCCAGGAGGCAGCAAGTGACGGTCATGTAGTTGGGTCCCTGCCAACCATGTGAGAAACCTGGATTGAGTCCCCAGCTCCTTGCTCCCAGCTATAGCTCTGTCCATTAGGGACATCTGGAAAGTAAACCAGAAGAGGAGCGTCCACTCTTGCTCTCTCTGTGTCTTGGGGAGGTATGTGTGTGGTGTTGGGTTGTGTTTGCCAAGCCCAAGGTCTTATCAGCTGGTTTGTAACTGGGGCCACAGACAGAAGGAAGTAACTTGCTTCAAAGGCTTCTTGCAAGATGTCTACAGGGCCCTCTCCCAATACCACTTAGTGGGGAGCCCGGCTTTTCCACAGCACCAAAGTCAGAATATTCATTCTATTTTAAACCCAAGCATGGAAACATCAAATCATTCAAGAGAGTCTGTGAGTGCCATCCATGCAAGAGATACATGCTGGGTTATGGGCGTACACACTGGAGGCCAGAAACTTCATGTTTATGGTACTTACAGCTGAAGGAAACAGGAACCAACCAAATCACCGCAGTAGTAGATGTAACATCACAAAACTGCAGCAAGTGCTATTTGAGCACAAGAAAAGACTTTGCTTACTTAAGAAGTGGTCATGGAAGGAACAGCAGGTGCAAAGGGCTGAGGCTGATCTGGAGCAGAGGTCGTGATGAGAATAGCAAGGCATTTAACATCAGTGTGCAGACAGAGATGGGGGCTGTGGAGACACAGGGGCTCTGGAGGAGGCTGCAGTCAGTTGTGCTGTAAGAAACCACGTGTATTCCTACCACCAGAGCAATGGGAGACTACAGGCTTGGGCAGGGGAATGTCGTGATTGGATTTGAATGATCCCACTGGCCTCCAGGCAAATGCTGAACTCCGCTGGGGAGTAAAGATGCATGTGGAGAGAAGTCCAAGGACATACGACCATCCTGGCAAAGGAGGCTTTGAGAGCGATTCCACAGAAATGATGCTACTGACAGAAGCACTTCTACTGGTTTTCCCTGTGCCTCTAGCTGCTCATATGTAAAAGGGGGATGATAATGTCACAGCTCCCAACATCAGGAGGATATGACAGATGATTGTCACTGTTGCCATGATGCTCTTCTACTGGGCTCTCCAGGGACAACTGTCCATTCCCACCTTCTTCCGTGGCCGCTGGTTCACACTTCTCATTGCATTTGTGAGTCTTTGCATTATTTGAAGGTAGTCTTTGACAGACGCACTTTGTATTATATTAAATGAGGTTGTTCCTCAGGGTGACTTGCAACATGGAAGGGACAGAAGAAATATTTGGAGGAAACCAACTTGAATAGAAGCAGCACTCAGGAGGTCCCCTGACCTCTGCACATCACAGACGTGCTTTCTACGAGGTCACCTCCCTCCAGGTGATGCTGTGGAGCAGAAGTCCCTCTGACCTGCCTTCCTGAAAGAACTCGCCTCTCAGCCAGTGAGAGCACAGCCCCGAGAAGCCGCGAGCTACAGACCTCCAGGATCTGCTCCAGTTTTCGAGGTGGGTCCACATCTTCCCTGGCAGCCCCAGTAGGTGACTGAATATGGTAAGGATGTTGGGACCCAACCAATTCTTCCCCACATGGGACTCCTCCAATGGACGGTCTGTGTTCTGGGACTTTCTGTGTGGTTAGCAGAGATACTCCCAACTGTCAGGTCAACATCATGAAATGAGGATCTCTTGTGCCCAACTCTGCCTCCTTCCTTCTCCATATTCTATCTCACAAGTAGTTATTCCCCTCTTAGCCTTAATTCCCCCTGCCCACCTAACCCCATCTCAGTAGCTTCTTTCTAGAGCATCCAACTAGCGGAAAAGAGAGACTAAAGGCTACAACACAGAGTTCATATAAATGAAAGGGGTGAGCTCACTAACTCAGAACTGCTCATTAGCTTAGAGGATTAAAAACACCAAGAGCTCTGAAATTAAGTTGGCTCAAACTACTAAGAATCTTTCTGAGTAACAGTAGAAGTTAGGGTTCCAAGAGAGATTGTCCCTGATGTGGGCCAGAATCCCACAGGGCATTTAGGCCATGATGTTACTACATCTCCCCTTCTGCTCCACACCCCCAAGACATAATTTGAGACAGCAATTATAAGCCTGGGATAGTAGCCACTGTGGCAAATTGGGAAGTGAACCAGCAGATGGAAGATCTCTCTGCCTCTGTCTCTCCCCATCTCTATCTCATTTTTCCAATAAATAAGTCAATCTTTAAAAAGAAAAGGAATCTCAAAGCAAAAACCCATTCTCCATGGCAAGAAGTAAATATTATTGGGAAAAAAAAAAAACACAGATCCTATTTTCTTAAGGATCAAGAAATTGAGAACAGAAGAACGTAGATTTGCCCAGAGACATCCTTGTAATCGTGACAAAGGCTTAAGCTCAAACCAAGTAAAAACAATATATTATAGCTTGCGAATTGCCACTGTCACAAGGAATAGCACACTGGGAGCAGGGGAGGGCTCTCCTCCCAAAAGTCAGACTGCAATTTGCAGACATTGTGCGGAGGAGAGAACACATGAGTGTCTGAAGGGCGGTGATCAATCATTTCAGCCATCACAGATGAGACCAGAATAGATACAAGAGAATCACGACCACACACAATTCCAACCACCAAGGATACTAAGTAACCTCCAAAACACTTGTATCTCTTGAACTTCTGCGGCCATGGTTATTGAATGCCTGGGGCAAATAAGGAGACTGGTGTAAGCAGTTCAAGTGATAACCTGTCAGTCTCTGGAGATACTGACAGGGTCTGAGAAACAAGCGCATTGAGTGTAACAAACCCTGCTGGAGCCCCAACTATTGGTTATTTTCCCAGATGACTTCTAGTGTCAAAGAACTCTAGAACTTAGTCGAGGAATTGCTTTTTCCTATACTTTTGGGGCAGACTCTGTTCTCTACATGTTCTACTTCTCCCATTAAATTCTAGAGTAACATATCTCCTTCAAGGTCAGCAGGAATTGAGTAACTGCCCAGTGTGCCATCCTGAGCCTCTCCCATCCCCATTCTTGCTGCTCTCAGAAACACAAGCAGTCACCCTCCCTGCGGTGATCTTCCAGTAGCCTATTCCTCTCCTTCTCAGAGCAAGCCCAGTTCATCAAGATCCCTCTGAAAATACACACCCCAATGATCAGCAATGAGGAGGGAAATGGCAACAGTTATGCAGGGGCTGAAAACACTACCTGTGGCAGAAGCAAACGTTAGTGCCCTTTTTTCTCCAGGACCAAGCAAAAACACAAACTCTAGGTCTCCCAGTACAAATCACTCTGAAGAAACTATTCATTTGGGTTCATTCTCTTATTTGCTCATTTCTTTCTCAAAACAGGGGGACTGGACACAGAGTGGGAAATGAGGTCAGGCCTGAGGCTCAGCCACGGTTGGCCTTCTTCTGCCACTCTCCCCCTAGATGATCCCTTCATCTCCAAGGCTGAAGCTTTCCCAAATGTCTACCAGTGCCCTAGCTCTGGACTGGCACCCTCCAATTCAATGCATTCAAGGAGAAAGAAACAAAAAACGACTCACCACCTTCTGCTCCTCAAACCACCCCAATCATGGCGTGATGGTGCCACCACTCTCTAGGACATACAAGCTGAAGGCAGACTCGTGCCGCCTTGCTCCACCGCACACCCAACCTCTGTCACCTCACCTCCTTTACGTTGTTCACAGCCATCTGCTTTCCTCTCTTTCCTCCAGCTCAACTCCCTGCAATCTCTCACCTGCATAGGCTGAACAACCTCCTAATCACTCTTCCTGCCCCCTCAGTATCATTCACTTCCATTCAGCAGTCACAAGTCTGAGCATGTCTGTCTCTGACATAAATGAAACCCTACACTGATCTTCCTCAAGTTGCCTTCCGAGCCCTGCACAGTCTGACCTCTTCCTATACCACCAGCCTCATTTCATCCTCTCCCACGCCTCATCCTTCTGTATGCAAAGGGACCAGGGCCTTTGCACCTGCTATAATATCTTGCTTCCATACCAGTATCTCCTCTACCTAACTCCTCAGCACTCTCCAGATATGGTTTCAACATCACTTTCTCAGAGAAGCCTTGCTGGACCACAACCTATATACCCTGGGGCGCCCTCTGACAGCAGTCTGCACTTCCTATGAATTAAAATTACGTCAGTTGAGCCAGTTGTTAGGCTGAGTAGCTAAGATGCTACTTGAAATGCTCCCAAACAAATCTCACTACGTGTGATTTTTTTGTGACTTCTATAGAAACTTTCTTCCCTCATTCTATCCAAACTCAGGCAGATAGTCTGGGAAGTGGAAAAGGAGGAAAATAAAATAAATGGAGCTGTTTGAAAAAGAGAAGCAGCACCATGAGCCTCGGGGTGGTTGTTGTGTTGTGTTGCTTTGTTCTGTTTTTGTCAGATTTGTCTATTGATTTGTCCTTCTGTTGAGATGTGCCAGGAGATGCAAGTCTTCTCCATTCTCCATTCCTGTTGTTAATGGAAGCCTATATTTTTTCATCTATTTTCTTTACTGATGCAACCCACCACCACCCCCTGCCTCCAACAAGTAAAAGTGTGTGCTCAATAAATAATTAAGTGAATGATTACAGACGTGAGTGTTATACAGGGATGAGAACAAAGTTTATCTTAATTCATATCTCTGTGGCCTGGCAAAGGCATCCAATAAATACTACTGGAATAAATGATTTAAAGAAGCAATTAAACCATCAATGTGTAAGTTACATTCATCTCCCTCACCATTTGCTTTCCTGTTGATTCAATTAAAAGGCATTCTTTTGGACACAGTTTTAACTTATAGAAGAAAATTATTTTCCCTGAATAGATGATATTTTTCCCAAAACTTGGATTCTTCTGGTTGCTCATATGACAGTGCCAAGCTTCTACAATAACTTTGATTCTCTAGAGAAAAAAGTACAAGGCACACCTAAAAATAAGCTTTTAAAAACAGCATTAAAAAAAATTAGTAGAGGGCCTGGCATGAAGACTCAATGGCTAAATTCTCCCTTGCATGTGCCAAGATCCCACATGGGAGCGGGTTTGTATCCCAGCTGCCCCATTTCGCATCCAGCTCCCTTCTTGTGGCCTGGGAAAGCAACAGAGAATGATGCAAAGCCTTGGGATCCTGCAACCACATGGGAGACCTGGAAGAAGCTCCTGGTTCCTGGCTTCAGATCGACCCAGCTCCAGCTGTGTGGCCACTTGGGAAGTGAACCAACGGATGGAAGATCTTCCTCTCTGTTTCTCCTTCTCTCTGTATATTTACCTTTCAAAAAAAATTGAGATAAATGTTTTTTAAGAAAAAAAATCAGTAGAGATAATCCCTGAGCTCCCATCCACTTGACACATCTGACCGCACTGCGTGCAGGTGCGCCAGTGGCTGCCAGCTGGAAAGGTAAGATTTCCCTCGCCCCCATGAGCTCAGAGCACCTGAGGAAGATCGATGGAGATGCTGCCAAACAAAACAAAATGACTAACGCACCACAACATGATCAACAGGATGGCAGAGCTAAGTGTCAGCATTCCAAGCACCCAGAGGGAGCAAACAAAAAAGAAACCTGAAATAAATTTTTACTGGATTGTCCAAAAAATTGGAAGGTTTTTTGGATCCATTCGGGGCTGCTGGGGGTCCAGTGCTGGGTCTGTAGCCATGGTCCCCAGGGCCCCAGAGTGTGTTGAGCAGTGGAAGGAAGCCTGGAGAGGGAACGCAGCGGATGTAGGAAGGTTCTGACAGCCCAGCAGATGGCCTGTCGGTCCTCCCCCAACAATGCCAACCACAACAGTGAAAAGGCCAGTGTGCAGAAAAAGAAAGCCTTGCCCTTTAGAGTGGCTGGCCCCAACCTCCCAAGCTAACAGTTGGTGCTGTTTCTTCTGCTGATAAGCAAAGCAGGAAGAGGGAATCCAATGGTCACATCAGGGCCAATAGCGCTGGGCAACTAGACTAGCTGACCAAACATGAACAGAGATGTTAACAAAACATAAACACTGACAGGCATTTGTCCTAGCATATAAGACACCAGCTGAGGCACGCACACTCCACAACAGAGTGCCCGGGCTTGATTCCTCAGTCCAGCTCCTGATGTGAGCGTCTGCCAATGCAGAGCCTAGGAGGTGGCAGGTGATGGCTCAACAAGGAAGCATGGAAGACTTGGGCTCAGGACCTGATGCCCAGCTGGGGTTGGCCCAGCTCCAGTTATTGTGGGCATCTGCATAGTGAGTTAGCTGATGGGACACCTCTACTTCTCTCTCTCTCTCTCTCTCTCTCCTCTTCCCTCTCTCTCTGCCTCTCAAGTAAGTAAGTGTTTTAAAAACATATACAAACACAAGAGAGTCACATAAAAACATCACAGCAGGGGGAGGAATTCCAAGCATATGAAGCAATTTTAATGACAAAAAATTCCTTATGATATTCTAAAAAATTCCTTATGATATGATATTCAATAAACTAACATGAAATTTATGCTTATGCACCTAAACGAATAGCACAGATCCACAAACATTGATGTGCATGACTCTGTGTGTATATATATATACATGCATGTAAATACACACACAGCAGTCTGCTAACAAGTTGTCCAAATGCCTTTGTGTCGCCACCTCTTAAGCATAGAACCACGTGTGGAAAAGGTTTGCTGCCCCAAGTACTGTGGGGAAGTATGGGTAAAATGAGGCCTGCGAGCATCCCCACCTGAAATGTCCAAGACGACAAATGTTTTAAGGAGGGAAATAGGGAAGGGAGATTTGGGGCTGAGAGCACGAGCTCCCATATCCCACCAGCCTGGCACAGTCAAGCCGGGCACGGCATCCACACAGGAGACTGCTGACTGTGTCCTTCTCTGTGTCTGACCCTATGTTCCAGACGAGAGGCAAGAGGTGGGGCAAGCAGTGGAACTAGTGTGTCTCTCTGGGTCCCTAGTGCCCGCAGCGGCCTGATGCCTGGAAAGGGCTCCGAACAGAAAGCAAAGCACAACAGCAAAAGGGAGTTTGGAACAAAGTAAAAAGGCATTACACAAAATGCTGAGAAGTGAAGTGGCTTCACTTGAGAAGAAAAAAGGAAAAAGAGATTGATAAAATCCTCTTGTGAGTGGAATACGGATGGGATGGAGAGGGCATTCATGCAAGGAGAGGAGGGAAGTGGGTGAAGCAGCCTGTCAAGAACCCAGAGCATTCCTTCAGCCTCGCCCAGGGGACAGGCATTTGGCCTCAGCGTTGAGGCACCCCTTGTCCATACTGAGCGCCTGGGTTTGGCTCCCAGGTCTGGCTCCTCGTTCCAGATCCCAAACGGAAGCACATGCGTGCGATCTCTCCCTCTCCTTCCAGATGAATTACAAACCTAAAACCCTCCAGGAGAGATCACTGCTGTCATTCCTATTTCTGGACAAACCAACTACCACAAGGAAATTGAACTAAATGGTGGGCAGGATGGTCAGCTGAATTTGAAGTCCCAAGTCCCCACCCCAATGAAGTATCATGAAACAGGAGCGTTGGGGACGGAGAAGGGGTCGGCGCTGGGCGAGGGCAGGGATGCTGACCAGACTTTCCCACCGACAGACAGTTTGGTGAGAAACAGTTTGGTGGTGGGACAGTTTGTGCACTTCAATCCAGCCCGCAGAGGGATGCTCTTTCTGTCTTTGGAAGTGCTGGCGGGACATCTCAGCACCAGTCTGTGACATGTGTCCATGCCCCCACTTCATCTCTGGATGAATGTGTCACAGCAAGAAGATGTGTCTGCTTCCAACAAAGCAGTCCGCAGGCCCACAAACAAGAGCAGTGGCTCCCAGAGGAAAAAGTGCCTACAGTCTGCTTCCTCCAGCATGGAAACTCCAGGGGCGACTTTGAATCCACTGCAACACTGCATGCGGAAGGCTAACAGGATCCTGCTGGGTCTGTTTTTCACTTTGTATGGCTGAAGCCTGTAGCCTCTGAATGGTACCTCCTGCTCCTGCCAGGCCCGGTTTGCAAATAGCACCATGCCCTGTCTGCAATCCTGCAATCCAGGGTTGAAAGAAAGGAGATGCGTTCCTGAGAAGCAGAGTGGGTTTCTGCTGACGTTTGCAAGATCCATGAAGGGCCTGTCCCTCTCCTGGGGTTCCCAGCAGGCCGGAAGGAAAACGAGAGGAAAACGAGCAACTCACCAGAGAAAAGCAGGTGCTCCATGGGATACCCAAAGACCGGCCATGCAGGCTGCCAATTGTCAGCTCTGAGGTGACGGTGGTGGGTCTAACAGAAACAGCAGCCATTTCTCCAACGTGTTGAGTGCCTCCTGTCTGACCACACTGAGGGAGGCCATAGGGAAACAGAGGCGAACAAGACCTACGAGGTGCATGCTTCAGCGATGTCGGCCCTTCATGGGGAGACCAGATGTCCAGGGGACAATGCAGTCTGAGAGAATGCTCCTATGTGCAAGACACTGGGCTAGCTAAGCCTGACTCATTCAACCCTCCCAATAAGCTAATGCTCAGGTACCCTTTGTATCAGATTAAAGAAAAGGCAACTACGGCTTTCAAAGGTTAAGGAATTATCTCTATGGTCTCACAGCTGGCAAGTAGCAGAGCCAGAACTCAAAACTCCCACAGTCCATACTTATGGCTGTCAGACTGCATAGCCCTCAACTTGGGAGGGATCAGAATTCATCTAAGAGAGGTGGCAATTTGCAAGATTCAGAGCCCCCATCCAGCATGGAGTTGTTCCTGGCATCAGCACGCAGCAGCCTGACTTGTCACAGGAATCACGCGACACCCCCCCAAGCCATTTGAAAAGAAATATTCTATGTGATCACTCAGTCCCAAGTCCTTAGAGACAACAATGCAGCGAGCCCACATGTCATTTATGCAATCAGAGCATAAGTCAGGTTTCACAAAACCTCCACAACACATGATTCTGCAAGATGTTTCTCAAAGAGCTAAAAAAAAAAAAAAAGCAACTGACGCTTAGCTCTCATTGCATCGCCAGACTCACTGTATTGCTCACAGCCCTGTTAGACAAGTACCACCATCTCCCCATTTTACTGACAGTAAAACTGAGGCCAAATGAGGCTGACTAACACATACAAGGTGAGGCCCTGTTGGATCCTGCTTGGATCCATGAGGGGGAGCTGCCACAGTTCTTCTCAATCTGCTCGAGAGGGTGCATGTGTGCAAAGTCAGGAGCACTCCATTCTGAGAGATCCCAGCCTGGGTGAAAGGCCCCGGATCAAGCAAAGCAAAGAGCGGGGGCTGTGGGCCAGCTGCCCACGGAGGAATCATAACCTTTGCACGCAGACTGTGCCAACACAGCGGAGGGAGGAGGAGGCTATATCCTCTGTGTCCCCAGAAACCCTCAGGCCCCAGTACCATCGATCCAGAATGCACACAGCTCGTTTGTTTGGGGAGCTAAGAACGCTAACCCACTCCGCCAGAAGAAGAGCAACCTCTGCTGATAGTTATGCACCCACTGATTTCTCGGACAGGCATTTCCTGGAAGACAAGCAGAACCACAGACCCTGTGCTCAACCAGCCAGGGATGTGATCACCAAGGAATCAGAAGTTAAAATGGCAACTGAGAAGGAATGCCTGGGTGGATAGGACAGAGTGAGGTGCCCAAGGCCCCAGATTTATCTATTGTTTTTTGTTGTTGTTCATTTAATTTTTTGTTTATCAGAGCAAAGTTATTTCATCTGGAATCACAATTTCTAGGTTTTATTTTCTTGTAAACTGGAAGGACTGTCAGCACTATAGCCACATTCTTGCACAGCATAGATTAACTGACCAGACGATTCATGACTGGTTCATTCCAGTTGTTCAAGTTTGCAATCCCTGCTGTATGTGCCCCCCACCTGATACTGAAAAGGTGGTGCTTCCGGTGTTCCACTGGCCTTGTGGGTTAAGGAAAAGGAACAGAGCCTTGAATGAGCGTCTAGGAAGGTCCTCCCTTGAGTGTAGCATATGAATGAACTAGCTTTTGGCAGCTGACGTGACAATTTCTTCGTGGATTCAAAGAGCTGGATGACTGATCCCACACCAGTGGAATACTTCCTGAGCTCCTCTTTTAAATCACCTGTTTCACTACCCAACTTAGTGTCTGAGTGTTTTCATTCACGGAGATTACAATGAGACACTTGAGATGGCCCACAACAGTGAATGCTCAACTGGTTCCTGTGCCCTCCTGGTCTGTGATAGCAGAAACAGAGTTCGAAGAGGAGAAGGCAGCAGCCTGCTTTAACTCCCACACATCATTACCTCAACCATCAAGGCCAGGCTGCCAGGGCCCTCGTTCTTGAAAGGTGCGCCCAAGGAAACAGCTTCTGGACTTCCTTACTCAGAGGGGGACAACTACAAACTAGGTACCCGAGTCCCCAGTGGATTCTGCTCCTAGACCCACAAACCAGAAATATTTTATGTGAATGTTGGGGGCTGCTGGGAGAAGGGGACAGCTTCCCTGAAGTAGCCATACTTTCACAATGCCTTCCCAAAATTAGGGTGGCTATGTTAGCATAATTACTGAGAACTCTATTTTGAGCACACACAGAAATAGAACCATGGCGGAGGCTGAAGCAAAAATGGGGGTGTGTGGGGCTAGGTTTTCCCTAAAGCAAGAAATCATGGCTATCTGGTTAGTTGGAAGGCGGCCACGGAAAGCACAATAAGGGAATAAGAAAGACAAGGATGAGTGAAAAGCCATCAGGTACACTCATGGAAAGATGGCGCTAGGCAAAGGGGACCTTCATCCCACCGAGAGCTCTCCGCTGGCAGTGTTAGAACACACCTCCATGTTGCCTCACTGAGCCCCAGAGTGAGCTGGGACGTTTCCATGGTGACTTCAGTCCTTTCTGTGTGAGGGTGGCTTTGGGGAACATTTGTTCTCTGCCACTTTTGGTCTGCCATATGTGACAGCCAAGCACAATCCCATGGCCAGAGACAGCCCCGAGGCAGCGACACACCTGTGCTCAAGGTGAGATGTGGTGCTGTCTTCAGATCTGTCCCCACCCCAAACTTCAGGTGGCGCCCAGGGTGGACAGAGCACCAACAGCACAGCCAATGGGGACATTTTGGCTCAGTGAACCGGCAGAGGTAAGTAGAGACGCACAGCTGGTGTGGGAGTGTAGACTCTGTGCTTGGGATGAAGTTGTTCTGCAGTCCCCCAGCAGGCTCCAGTTGCTGGGTCTAAGTAGGAGCAGGATGGTGGCAGCAACTTTATCCCTTGCGTCTTTTTAGTTCAAGTCCTTTTCCCCAACAGTGCTTATCTTTAGAGACACACACTGAAAAATATAGAGATGAGCTGATAACATGCTGGAATTCACTCTAGAATAATCGACTGGCTGATGATATAATGACACAGGACTGTCCATATGTTGATAAGCGTTGAAGCCAAGTCGTCAGCCCACGATGGCTTCCTCTGTTGATTCACCACTACATTTTGTATTTTTTTAATATGCTGGAGAGCTCTAATAATGAAAAGTTAATTGTGGAAAAAAAGTAATCTCTTTTACTAAGTTTGACCTAACATTTTGTTTCACTCTATGGCTTTTTCCTGGACCAGATAACCATTTGCTGAGACTGGGAAAGTAATGACCCCAATGACCCAGACCTGAATCATCTGCTTTGTGTCCAAACTGGAGGAGATCACTGCAGGAAGCTCAGGGGCCATGGTGGGGAGGGGGCTTGGCAGAGACCACAGAGTGCAGTCACCAGAAGAGTGGTAATGTAAGCACACGGTGTAGGAATGCAGAAGTCCTCTATACAGGAAGACTGAAAGCATAAGGGACACGGGATACCTGTCTGCCCAGACCTCTTTCTGGTCTCACTAACCATACCTCTACAGCTCCACCAGCCCTTGCCTTGGTGCTGCATGGATCACCTGCTGGGTCCACTGAGAACAGCCCATTGCAACCGGTACAACAATAGGCACATGACACTGCGACAGTCAGGGATACTCAATGCTGAGACACCCTCAAAGCTCTCTCCCCTGTCACAGGTGGCCGAGCTAAAGGATGACCGTTGTTGCTGGTGCCCTCCCTTCCATCACTTGAGATTCTGCTCAAAGTTTGAGGTGGGATGGAGCTGGGAGAGGGCGAGAAGGAAGCTGCTGATGACCCCTGGCCCTCGGCCTGGCTGGAGCAGAACCCAAGCAAACCAAGGGCCCTGCAAACCAAGGGCCCTGACATAGCTGGAGGTTTGGAGGTTCTCCGAGTTTTCTGTCACTTAGATCCCTGACTGATTAAGAGAACTATGATGGGCCCTCAGGCAGGCAGTGGTTGGGAGCCACCCTGCCCTGGGCCCTGCAGCAGCAATGGACAGCATGCCTGCTGTCATTTCCAGGTGAATACATGACACCATCCTGTGCATGTGGGTTTCTCAAGGTGAGGAGATCCGAACGTTCATCCCGTCTAAACGCTCTTTACATGCCTGATACCACACCGGGCCACTTGGCGTACTGAAATTAGTTAGCCATAATCCCTGCCCTCCAATCCGGTAGGACAGGGGAGAAGAGCCAGAGGAGCAGGTAGGCTCCTGGAGACAGAAACTACCAGAGACTGACTACTACCAGATCCTGTGAGGCCTCCTTTCCCGGCTGCACCCCAAGCTGCGAGGGAGAGGATTCCACACAGAACTCTCCCAACTGCTGGAGAAGCACTTGATGCCTGCGGGCTCCTGAGGACACCTTTGCAGGTCCACAGAATGTCACACAGCTGCAGCCCAGATGAGCAACTCAATACTGATTTATTCTACTTGACCAAAAACTATCAGGTGTCTGACTAAGGTGATCATAAAACACGAGGTGAGCACACGGAAACTTCCAGACCAGGGTTCTTACACAAAGGGCACGCCTCTTCCTTACTCTTTCTTCGCCAGTTGGAGATAGAAGACTGTGATCTTGGGGGATTGACATAGCATTAACTACTAAATTGAACCTCCAGCATGCAGGGCCTTGCTTGTTATAGCATCTACCATTAACCTGGGCCACCTTGGATTAGAAATGCATCTTACCACTGAGCACACATGTATGGTCATGCCTAACAGTCATGCCAAGAGAAAGCTGTTTTTCCAGCTTTATTGGAGAAGCTATTCAAATGCCTAACATTTTCCAGGAATCTGTTATTTCATAGAGGTTAGGAACTGCGTTAACCATGTCTGGCATTGCACAAACAGTGAAATCAAACAAACAAATCACTGTTGGATGTCGGAAACAAGTTGGCGTTTGGTGTGGGGCTGGGCGGTGGTGTCTCTAACTCACTGTTTCCCGGTGAGGGCTGGAGGAGACTTTAACCCCCAGGGACTATCTGGGCTGTGCCTGGAGACAGGTTTTGAGCTTCGCTGGGTATCACTGTGGCATCCTGAGGGTACAGGTCCACCACGCTGCTACACATCCTGCAATACGTGGGACCCCCTCTCCCGACACAGAATTCTCCCATCCAAGTGTCAACAGGTCTGTGACTGAGGATCCCACCTAACCTGAGGCCCTCATCTTTCCTTGATCAGCCAACTGACTCATCATATTCTCAGGCCTCCTCTTCTGAACCCTGCTGGCTCCTGTAGCCAACAGACTTTTGCTTCCTACAATTCATGAGTTTTTTGAACAGGTCTTAGAATTTTATCTTTCTTATTTAAAAAAATCTCTACTTTTCACTAAATGAAATGAGGTATGGGAGCGAGGGTGTACAGCAGAAAGAACTTCTACATTAAAACATAGCAGAGAGCAGTATATGCAAGATCTCCCTCCATGCCCCTGTCCCCCTGTCCTTCGCCCTCTGCCTCTCTTCTCCCTCTTCTCCTGGGCAGATGCCTGTAAAGATATGTGCAAGCTGCCTCCATCTCCTCCATCCCATCCCCACCCATCTCTATTTCTGCCTCTCTGTCCTGACCACCCTAACTTCAACTGCCATTCATCCTCTCAGGGCCTGTACTAGCAAAACTAACTGGGAAAGTTCCTCTAGTTTTTAATATCTGGCTTCAAAACCTCACGTGCAGGTTCATCTTTTCAAGCCCAACCACACAAGTCATAGAGCTCCCGACAGCCTGCGGGTTCAGTGTGTTCCGAACAGTCTGACACCCCTGGTTGGGCTGTGCACAGGAAGGAGGGGGTGGAGCCTCGGGAACAGAGGCTGGGAGTGGAACAGCCGCAGCGATTGACATCCCTAGTACACTGTCTCCCACATACACCCACCCTCCAATCCCTAGTGATGTCAACCACGACAGTGAGACAGAGCTACCAGAATTAAACTACAGCTCAGGGGCATCACCTGATCACGGGGCCCAATGCCCTGGCGTGTGCCCTTGGAGACAGCAGGAAAGGTCATCCACTTGGAAACACACACACACACACACACACACACAATTTTACTGATTTGACAGGCAGACTGACAGACACAGAGAAAGATCCACCGATTTACCCTCCAAATGACCACAATGTCCTGGGCTAGTTCAGATCAAAACCAGGAGCTAATCCAGGTCGCCCACATGGGCGGCAGGGACCCCACTAGCGGACAGCCACACCTGCTGCCTCCCAGAGTGTGCACTGGCAGGAAGCTCGAATCAACAGCAGAGCCAGCACTGAACCAGGCACTCTGAGCTAGGATGCATCCATCTTAGCCACCCAGCCATACATCTGCCCAGGGAATACCTCTTTGAAGGACTGTAGCTTTCAGAAGCCTTAGGCCAAGAAGCTGCCAAAGGGAAGAGCATGGGCCTTTTCCAACGAGCCATGGGATCACCCAAGGGGCAGGCTTGCCCTCTGAAGTCCCAACAAAGCATCCATCAGAGCCCAGGACCCACACAGGACCCTGTGACAGGCACACCCGGGGTCCATAGGAAGAGTGGCAACACAAAGACACAAGCACACCACCACTTCCCTAACAGTGGTGCGAGGGGCTCTGACGTTGGAGCAGGTGCACGCTGTGCCTCCAGAGCTTCCTCTCACTGCACAGCAGCGCGGGGGCTTCTCCACACGGTGAGTCATGCCAAGGCAGAGACCAGCGTGGAGGCAGAGCTGTTCTCCCTAAAGAAGGAGGGCCAGCCAAGCGGAGGTTTTTTGATGCTTTCATGCATCCCCAGCCTTCGATAATTTTACTCCATGTGAAAAATTTCAGATAACAGAAACACTATCAGACCCTGGGGCTGGAGGGAGGAGCCAGAATCTATGAACAAGTTCAGGTAGTCCTGTGGGGTTTGATTAGAAGGACAACCATGTTTGCTTTCGAAAGTCCTTCTCACAAAGGCATCACATGTCGGGTGAGCATCAGTCACGGTGAGGTTTCTCCAACACCCTTTCTGCCCACAGAGTGAGAGCACACTGACAAGTACAGAGGGGTCTTTGCAAAGTTCAAGGGGAAAAAAATGTACCAAAATAAACTTCTCTTTTAATTCTATTTTCCATGCACTTTTCAAAATATGCTCATCTGTTATGTTTGTTTTTTTTTTTTCAACTGTACCTACATTCAAGAACTTGAGCAGCAAAATCCCCTTACCCTATCTGGCCCCGAGTCAGAATGCATTATGCACCTCCTGTAGCCAGAGCCAAAACCCGTGTTAGAGTCCTGGCACCGTGCACTAGATCCCCTTTTTTTAGCACCGGCTGTCCCCTTTGCAGTTTGTGAAAGCTGGAGGAGTTTTAATCCAAGTGAAATCTCTTTCAGGAGCCTCTCAGTGAGGAAGCCACGAGGCGGGGGAGGAAAGGGGGCCGCTGCTACGTGAGGCACCTTGCTCCAGGTTAGACGATTCAGAACAAGCTATTTTCTCCCAAATCCTGTAATTGCCGAGAGCACGTGATCTTCTGGAAGGTCACTGGAGACAGGCTGCTGTCAGATCCCCGCCCCGCAAAAATAGTTTCCACAGTGATTCGTTGGTCCCTCACACTTATTCTTAAAAGGCTCTTTTTGGTTTGGTCCCCCACGCCCCCACAAAAACAAAAGTAGGGGTTGGAGTGAAGTGGAAAGAGCATTAAATTTTTTAAAAAGGAGTTTGATAAACAATCTGCTACATGGAACTTGGCAAGAGGAAGGGATGTAGCAGCACAGAAATGGGAAAATGGTGCTGGCCTTCTTGGGCCCCCTGCTGGACAGTCGACCTCAGAGAAAGGGATGCAGAGTTAGCACACTCCTTCCAAGCTCAGCATCAATCACCTCCCTCCCAGCCACTCACCCTTAGAAGGCAGACGTGACCAACACACGTCACGTTGACAAATCCCACGTGGACAGCTCAAGTCCCTCAGGACAGTCATAGGATGCAAAGATTACGTACACACACAACACCACACACCACACACATTACATACACAAATGCATCACACACATACCACATACCACACACACAACACACAACACCATGCCATAATCACACACAAGACCCCCCACACACACCACACACATACCACATACACACCACAAACATTACATACACATACCACACACAACACTGCAGAAACACACCCCACGCACACACACACACACCTGCTTTCCAAGGGTTCAGGTGTCTACAGATGACCTAAGGAGATGAAGAATGAGAATGCCCGACAATGGTGACCACACACGGCCAACTGGTGCTAATGCCCCATACCAAGGAAAATGAATCGAAACTCCTTCCCATACAATAAAATAAGGTCATTCTCCCTGGATCCAAGTCCCCTTTATCCTCCTATGTGTAGAGGTTTGTAAGTCATGGGAGGAACTAAACAAGAGGCAACCTGCTCAACATACAGCTCCTGTTTGCCAGAACCTCTCCGGTAACACAGGCGCCCTATTGACTCAGCTGCAGCACCATGAGAGCAGCCTTTTTTTTTTAAAGCCTTGGATCAACTTTGCAAGCTCAACCTGCTTTCATTTTTGTGGGAGGCACTAAATTAATTTATCATCATGCATTCCCTCGAGCAAAGGAGGCAAGTGCTTGTTGACGCCATAACTTGTACAATTCTGGACTCACAGATTGTTTCTAAGAAACCGCATGCCCTAAATCTCCAGCTTTTCACTTCAACGAGGTCATACTTGCTTCCTATTTGCAGACTTCTGGGAGCTTGGGTATGCACAGGAATCAGCTGGAGATCTTGTGGAAAGGCAGCCTGGGATGAGACCTGCCATGCTGCGTGACTCCCAAGCTCCGAGGTGAGTGACACTGCTGGTCCGTGGGCCGCACCTTGAGCAGCGAGGCTCTGAAGAACACCTGTTTAGCTGGTGAGGGGGGTACAGGTCCTCAGGTTCTGGACACAGGCTACCTGGACTTGCAGCCAGGCTCCACCTGTCTTACTTTTCTTGTATCTCAGCTTCCTCACATATATAATGGTGCTCAGAGATAGAACCAACAGTGCTGAGGTGAGGACTAGAGAGGGGATCTGCATAAGCACACGCAGTGCACGGCACAGATCGATCTGCCTCTCGGCCAAAAGAAACCTCAAGGAATCTCCAGGGACACAGGAGGAACTGCAAGCTCTGATCCTCACACATCAGCACAACCTGAGATGATCCCCGTGCTTGAACGTGTGCATGTGTATGTCCATTCCAAAAACTGGGTCACGCTGCAGAGTGAAATAAAGAGCACAGATCCTGGGGTCAGGGTGCGAGGGGTACACCAGGTACAGCTAACCTCTGGGGGCCTTCCTGTGCTTACCTGTAAGAGCTAGGCAGTACATTCTGCCATGGAGACATGGTACAAAGATCAGAGACGGTGCATGAAAAGGGCCCGCTCCGTATGCGGGATAACTCAGTAACTGCAGGCATTTTGCTTACCATCAAATTCCCCTCCTCCCAATGACAAACAGCAGAGGAAGCCAATATAGCAGGCAACTTTGACTCAAGCACTCTTTGTTCATCCTGGTCAAGCAGAGGGTATCTTTCCCCCAACTCCAAAATTCCACCCTGGAGAACAGAACTGTTGGGGAGTTCTCCCAGACCTAGCCTCAGATATAGACAAGGTACTAAAATGATGAGTTGTAAGAGATTTTTCCCCATATATCCCAGCTGAGACTCACCTAGAAGATAGTCAAAAGGGTGAAGTTCTAACCAACGTGCTTAGTGAGATCAGCGAGGCCCCACGAGACCTGATCTGTGGTAACTAACAGTACAAAGGCAATGTAAGGTGTGTGAGTGAAGCTGACATCTGAAGATGTGGTTGCCATTCACAGCCCTTCTACACTCTTGAAGAATGGTGGTGTTTCTATTTGCTACTTCCTGAATTCTTTATTTAATGGAGGGCTGAGCTTGTGATTATAAAATAAACCAAAAGCATATCATTGTGAACATCAAGAGAAAAAATAAGAAAGGAAGGAGGAGGGAGGGTGAGAGCAGGGATGGGAGGGAGGGTAAGAAATATTATGCTCTTAGATCTCTATGTATAAAATACACGAAATTTGTTCAAATTAAGTTTTCAAAGGAAACTTTATTTACCTACTTATAGAAACAGAAAACTTTAAAAACATGTTTCTAAAGAGCCATTCATTCACTCATGACAATCTTAAGTTGCAAATGTGTCTGCTGCTCCACTAGACATTCAACGGCGAACAAGGTAGTGCAGTACCCCACCTGTAAGGGATTCCTGCCATTCCACAGAAGACACAGAACCCCATAAACAGAACCTCATGAACAGACAAAAGCTGCAACACAGCTAAAGAACGTGGGGCCTCTAGGAAAGAGGCTGGCAGGATTTCCAGAAGGGCCTAAGGAAATTATATTTACGCCACGTCCGGAAGGATGTGGTGTCAACCAGGTTTGGGGGAGTGGAAAGAGTTTTCCAGGAACGGCGAACAACAAGCACAGAGGTCCTGGTTCTTGCAGTGGGGGTGGCGGAAATGAAGAAGAGAAGGCAGGAAAGAAAGCAGGGAGCAGCCAAACCATGGCACGCACCGCCTTCTGCGACACAGTAAAGATACTGGATTTTCACCTAAAGGATGACACAAGGAGGATTTCCACACATTTCTCCCACCAAACAATCAATGCATGAGGCATGAACCGAGCTCCAAAAGGGCCTAAGACTATGAAGTCAGGCCTTGTCTCTTACAGCATCTGCTTCCCAGGAAAAATGAGAAAGTCTTTGACCCTGAAGACATAGCCTCCGACAGGCAGTTTCTTGAAGCCTCTCATATTTACAGGCCAACGAGCAGCGAGGTGGGACAAAAGGCATTTGATTTTACCCAAAAGTCCCAGGTGGTGCTGGGTAGAGCAGTAGGCAGAGTCCACACACCACTGAGCAGCACTCCCTCTGCCCGGGCTCAGGGCTCCTAAGAAATAAGTAAATCCTACATGCATTGCCCAGAAAACCTCCCGCAATTACAAAAATCCAAGACATGACAGGGAGCAGCAGAGCGTCTCCTCCAATGAGTCGGAAAGCTGAAAGCAAAGCGAGAGAGTTAAGACATAATCCCCACACCACGCACAGCCAGCAGGCAGCAGGCCGCCCCACATCTCCTGGTCCCCAGCTGCTTAGCTGCACCGTGGATTTTACTGGAGGCTGGGGGCTAAGACGAAAGGAAAAGAAAAGAACTTTCTTCTTTGACCAAGAAACTTAAGCATCCTGTGGGGTGGGGAGAGCTGGGGGGAGAAGCTGGGGCCAGTCTTCCCCAGGTTCAGCTCAGCATACAGCAAACACAGCACACTCTCTCCCAGTCAGCACTGAAGGCTCTAGCATAGGCACTAGTGCAGGGACACTAAAATGGAGTGGGGAGTCAGCACTGAACCCCTCCTCGTGGCAGTGCTGGGCTTATAACTTGTTGTTATGCTTTTCTTGATTATTAAAATAATACAGGGTCTCCAAAACACCATATTTTTGTTAGCTGACTAATCTCGTTATTTTATTTCAAGCACTTTGTGCCATAAGCAGGGTTTAATTCTTGTTTGGGCATTTGTTAGCCACTGTGTTTTTAATCTCCAATTCCTTGTTCATTGTCCTTGTCTAATTTGTCCTAGTTTGTCCTTTCCTTGGTTTTTAAATGATCTTTGTGTATTAAAATAAGAACTCTCAGAATCAAGATGGCAGAAAAGGATAAGGAGTACATTTAAACAGAGAAACATGAGCCAGTGTGAAGCAGAGAGGACACATTTCGGGAAATAAGAGAGGACAGAACAACAGCAGAGGGGCACGTGGAGGCTGACAGACACAGGAATGCAGTGGACACAATGGTGTAGGGTTGCAGTGACTGATACCCCAGCGGCATTCAGCGAGTGGTGATCTGAACTGCACCAGCACCTGAAACTCCAACAGCAACAAGGTGGGAAGGGACAGTCACCAGGAGCTCAGGGGGTGAAACCAGACGGACAACTGTCATCTGTCCCACTGATCTGTTTGATTTGACCAGGAGCAGAGATAGAGCGGCAAGTCCCAGACACGTGGTGTGGGAACAGGGTGTGGGAACAGCCCAGTGCACCCTCTAGAGCCAAATCGGGGGCCATTCTGTATAGGGAGGCAAAGGCTATGCACAGTACTGTACATGTACTGAGCTGGGAGTGAACTCATATCTGACCCAGTGTACTGCAACAACGTGTCATCCTACAGGTTCCACCCAGTCTAGTAGTGGCATGTCAGGCACCATTTTGTACAGTGTAGAAAAACTTTAAGACTGCACAGACAACAGTGAGCTGCACATACACTGAGCTGAGAGCAAACTCACTGAGCTCAGTGCATTGCACTGGTCCCACAGGGGAAAATGATACTGACTTTGACATCGTACAGGTCAAAATAGGTCCATGTGGCCCTCAAACCTAACAGCCAACAGGTTCCAGCAAGATCAACACCAACGGGCTTGGCAGCATGGCCTAGAGGCTAAAGTTCTCGCCATGAACACACTGGGACCCCATACAGGCGCCAGTTCTAATTCCGGCAGCTCCACTTCCCATCCAGCTCCCTGCTTATGGCCTGGGAAAGCAGTCGAGGACGGCCCAATGCTTTGGGACCCTGCACCCATGTGGGAGTCCTGGAAGAGGCTCCTGGTTCCTGGCTTCAGATCGGCGCAACTCTGGCCGTTGCGCTCACTTGGGGAGTGAATCATTGGACACAAGATCTTCCTCTCTATCTCGCCTCCTCTCTGTATATCTGACTTTGCAATAAAAATAAATAAATCTTAAAAAAAAAAGATCAACACCACCAATAATATAGTTATTAGGACTCCTAATGTCTCCCTAATCCTGGGACCCACTCCAACTGGAAGTGGGAGAAAGGTTGCACAGACAACAGTGCAGCCTCAGCACAGGGTCACAGGAGGAGGAGACTGGTGAGCCAGGAACTGGGGCTAGGCAGACCACGGTGGAAATCTAACATAAGAACCCAGACCTGGAATTCGCTGGAGGGAATGGCACAGGTGACTGCAAACAAAGAGCTGTGTACCAACTGCAATAAGTAAAATCAAACTGTAGACCTGTGGATGACACAGCTTAGAAACCTGCCCCAAGGAGAAGAATCGGATAACCAGAAGTACAACGACCAAGAACAAAAGAAGAGACACAGGCACAATGAATATTACTGAAGACTCCCCTACAAAGGGGCAAAACCGTTTGCCAGCCTCAGAGTTAACTGAGAAAGACATTGAGAATATGGGGGACACAGAATTCAAAACATTGTTATCAAGCTTCTTATCAACCACAAGAAGCACGTGATATAGGAGTTCAGGAAATTAGAGGAACATGTCACACAGGAAATTAATCAAATGAAAGCTGAACTATCAGGAATGAAGAATACAGAGGAGCAAATTTAAAAGTACAGTGCAGAGTCTCCAAAACAGAATGGATGATGCAGAAAAAAGAATCTCAGAACTGGAAGATATTTTCTGTCACCAGGGGGAAACAAACAAAAAGCTGGAGGCAGAGCTGGATGAAACTTAAAAAAAGCATTTAAGAATTGAAAGACACTATTAATAGGCCAAATATAAGAGTTATGGGAGTCCCAGAAGGTGCAGAAAGAGAAACTGGGATTATAGGTGTATTCAATGAAATAATAAGGGTAATTTTTACCTAATCTAGAGAAAGAATTGAGAAACAACATCCAGGAGGGGCGCAGAACTCCCAACAGGCTTGATCAAAAGCAATCTTCACCACGACACATGATCATCAAGCTCTCTTCAATAGAACATTAAGGAAAAGATCCTTATTTGTGCACGTCAAAAAAAAAAAATCAACTGACATTTAAAGGAATGCCAATTCAACTCACAGGAAACCTCTCACAGGAAACTCAACAGGGCAGAAGAGAATGGAGCAACATAGTCCAAATTCTCTCTTTTTTTTTTTATTAGAGTTAAAAGCCAGTTCAGACCATCCGAAAAACAATCAAGTTCAGCAAAATCATGCTTCAACACTATAAACAGCTAAATACTAACATGAAAATAGACACGAGACAGCTGAATAGTAATCTGTAGCCATTTTGAGGTGTACAGAACCCGGTTGACTATAAGCCAAAACTGAAATGTCTATGAAGTCACAGCATAGTCCAGATTCTAAAAGCAAAAAAATTGTTGGCCCAGGATAACGTACCCAGCAAAGCTTTCCTTTGTCTTTGAAAATGAAATAAAATTCTTCCATAGTAAAGAACAGTTAAAACAACATGCCTCTTCCAAACCTGCCCTACAAAGGATATTTAAAGAAGTTCTCTTGACAGAGAAGAGGTATAGCACTCAACAAAACCAAAGGCAAATGTGAAGAACATCCCAGTAAAATAACAACAAATAACAACAGAAGACTAAATCAATTAGCACCCATTGCTAAAATGACAGGATAAAATTACCACCCATTCATATTAACCCGGAATGTAAATGGCTTAAACTCATCTATCAAATATCATAGACTAGACCCATTTTCTGAATCCCAAAATGCAACTGCGTTGGTGCATTATGGGGGAGGGAGTCTTTAAGGTGTTCACTGTCCGTGGGCTCAACATGAATCACCTATGAGCAATGGAGTCCAAGAAAACATGAAACTTTTCACGTTAGTCATGAACTTCGTCACTCCTATACCTTTGCATGTGGTTTTCCTCCTCCCCGGCACCACCTCCTACCACCAGTACAGCACCTAGACTGGCCAGGTTCTGGTCATCTTTCCAGTTCCAACTCAGTCATTACTACCTCTGGGAAAGCTTCACCAGGAACGGGGCTGGGATGGCACATGTCATCTCTAGCACCATAATGGTGTCATTCTAAGCATGGTCACCTTATATCCATCTAGGTTCTCGCCCTGCACAACATAAACTACGCCTCTTCACCGCCTCTTCCTGGCAGCAAGCACAGAACTAGGTTTGAAGCTTACAATCAATACACTTGTCCCCTGGTGTCCACAGTGCCAGGTCACCCGTCAGATGTCACCATGTGTAAAGGCCCAAGTCCTTCGTATACAATGGTATAGCACTGGCATATGAGCAAATTAAATCACTCTACATTATTTATAATGGCCCTCAAACAATGTGAATTCTATGTGAATCGCTGCTATACTGCTAAGGAATTCATGAGGGGGGAAAGTGTACACACTCAAAGTTCAGATACAATTTTGTTCTGACTGTTTTCTGTGCACAGTTGGTTAAAACTGTGGATATGGAATCCACAGATATGTGGGCCAAGTGTACATACCTGTGTAATTAACAGATCATTTCAGCTATCAAACACTCAAGAAAAGGGTCCTCAGCAAGAGCCGCACAAACCATGAGTACTGGGTACAGTTCTACTGAAGCAAAGCATTCCATTTTGCCCTTGGCTTCACACCCAGTGCTCGGCTTGCCATGCATGGATTGGAGTGATTTTTGTTGGCCTGGGAGCCTTGACAGCATAACAATGTGATGTAGGGTGGAAGTATTGTGTCACACAGTATCTGGAATCTGGAGACCAAGCTGTGTCCATCCAATAGGAAAAGGACAACCGAGGCTCCACATTGGGAACTTTCCTAAACCCATCCCTACTAGTTCTTTCCCTGAGCCAATTTCTACGACAGGTTGGAGCTCTGGGTTGGAGCTCTGGACCACCAGCAAGGTCCATGAGTTTCCAAGTGAATTATCAAGCAAAGCAGGGTCTTGGGAACCCTAAACGCACACATGCTGTCAGAAACAACGTTGGGTTTATGCACGATGTGCCCCTAATTTTGCAGTTTCACTTTGAAGGATATTCTGAAAGTAACAGCCATAATGATAACTTATCCGGAAGGCAGTAACCATAAAAAAAAAAAAAAGCCAATTCCTGGAATGTCAAGACTGCTGAAACCACCACTGTGGAGGATTTCATTCACCAAAACCAGCCTGGGAGGGCAGAAAGCGCCACTCCGTCATCCCACCCTTCCAGGATGGAGATGGGGCAGCACTCTCCAGGCAAGGGAATGAATCATCCATGCCTTCTCCCTGACAGATGACTGGGCAAAAATAGATGAGAATCCCTTCTTTATAAATATCTTTACATGCTAAATGTCTTTAAAAAGCAACATGTGCCAAGAGAGTCTGCTAAGAAGCAGATGCAGAACAGATGCAGAGGCCCAGGAGGTAGCTGAGAAGTTAAGGATTTTTATTCGACGAGAAGCAGGAGAAGTTTGTGGGCAGCAGAACATACTGTGGGAGATCTGGAGCCGCTACAGAGCAGCAGAAAGCCTAGTGCCCAGTCATGCCCTATCTTGCCATCTCAGTGCACATGAAAGGCTGTGATGTATGTGCAGGCAAACTGTTACCTCATCCCCACTGGGCACTACTTCTTTACTCTTTCAACAGAGATGTTTTAAGCACCTACTGTGTGCATGACTATCAATGTTGGACGCAGGAGGGACCACCAGCTTCCTGCTTTCAAAGGGCACACACGCCAGTGGGATGGGTCAGGTAGAAATATAAGTAAAGTCAAGTTATGTTGCGGGAGAAAATGAAGCTGAACAATGTCACAATGGCTAGGGTGGAGACCACTTGAACTGCATGATCAAGGACAGTCATTCACAGGCAACCATGTCTGAGATGTACTTACGCAGACACCAACTGTAGACAGATCATGGGACAGAATTTCCAGACAGAGCCCTGAGGTGGGTGCTGTGACTCTTCTGGGAAGACCAAGAAGGGGCCAAAGGAATAGAAAGCAGGAGTTGCTCTGAGATACAAGCAGAAAATTGTGGCTGGCCTTCTAGGCCACGGCAAGGAAGTAACTGCAACTCTAGGTGAAATGGAAAACTGTGGGAAGACTTTATGGGGTTTGGTGATTGCTGTCAACCACTTGGGGAGTCAGGTCATGCACTGATTACAGGACATCAAGATTAGAAACCAAGAGTAGTTTGGAAGATGCTGGTCTCATCAATTGTGGCTTTCCCTGGAGTTGCAGTGCAGGTAGAGAAATGCCCTACTGATACGTTTTGAAGAGTTAGAAGCACATGCTGGTGGTTCAGATATAGCAGGTAAGAGGGGGAAAGAAAAGTAATGAGATGTGGAGTAACTTACCAAGACAGGCAGGGTTTGGATGGGCATAATGGCTCAACAGGTTAACCTTTGACTTGGATGGGACACATCCTTCCAACACCCCCGAGTATCAGACTGCCTGGGATCAAAGCCCTCTTCTGCCTCTGCTTTCAATTCTCCATCCTTCTAATGGCCTAGAGGCTGCAGGTGACAGCTGGAGTACTTGACTTGGTGACACTTATTTAAGAAACCTGGATGGAGTCCCTGGGGCTCCTTGTATGAGCCTGGTCCAGCCCCAGCCATTGAAAGCATCTGAAGAGTGAATCAGTGGATGAGAGCTATCTCTCTCTCTCTCCCCGTTCCTCCCTCCCTCTCTCTCCCTGTTCCTCCCTCCCTCTCTCTCTCTCTCTCTCTCTCTCTTTCCTTTCCCCTCCCTCTTGCTCCTCTCTCACTGTTTCTTTCAAGTAGAAAAGAAATAAAAATGAATGCTAAATATCTTTTAAGCTCAGGAAGGTAAATGAGGCACAGGTCTGGGGATATGCTAAAGATAAAAAATGTGACTCAGAGAAGCTAAGAGACACATTTGTGAGCAAGAAGCTGGGAAACAATAGAAGCCGGGCTTGAGCACTGCCCCCTGGGCCCCAGGGCAGGGTTCCAACAGCAAAACAACTGAATTTTCCAGCCAGGTGCAGAGAAAAGTTGAGGGCAAAAATCCAATCAGTAACCCAGGCAAACGCAGGGTACGCCATTCACCTGATCTATTTTCAGCACCCACTCTTGAGAAGGCTACTTGTAGAATCACAGAATTAATAGAATTTTTAGCTGAGCAGATCCCCCTGCTCAAAAGGGCACCTGCGTCTTTGCAAACACGATTCACAGAACATCCCCTGAGTAGGCGGGCGGGTCAGGCTGCTGAGCAGATTTCGCTTTGAATGGAGTGCCGGACACAGACCAATCTTCCAAGCCATCCTATCGGTTCTCTCTGCACTGTCAAAAGGAATGGGGCATTACATAAACCTTCTGAAATGCCAAAAGAAGGAATTCTATATTTAACTCCCCTCCCAGCATCTAAACATCACATGACGGACTGCTGAGGATCCAATCTAACACTGTTGAGTAACAGGGGTAGAACCCAAGGGCCTCTCTCATCTCCCATCTCCAGCCACCTACTGTCATGTCTTCATTAAGGACATTTGGGAGCCCTGTGGCTCTGGGAAAGCAAATAGCTGGGGGAGTCAAACGGATTATGTTAATACAGATGCCATTAGCACAGGCACAGTTACGGGGAGCTGGAACCCAGAGCCAATCCCCACCTCTTCCCTTCCCTTGGATGTTCCTAAGAAGTGTGAGGATTGAAGAATGAGAGAATGAGGCAGCTATATAAAAACCAGTGCCCTCAAGGGCTGAGAGGCAAATGAAATGGAACTTCAGCTACTGCATCTCTGCAGCTGAGACTTTATTAGAAAGGCACTGACAAAAAAAAAAAAAAAAAAAAAAAAAGCCAAGGCTCAGCGTGAGCTCAGATGATGGAAGGGAACGGGAGGCACTGATCCAGAAGGCGTGGACGGAGGTTCCTGGACACATTCATTGGCCAGCTTGCATGCTGTGGGCGGCCAGTCAGTATTAAACACCAAGGCTGGAGAAAAGATTTTAATGAGGCCCAGGAACAGCATGGGGAGTGGGCTGGAGTGGTGAAGGGCCAAGGGATGCTAGGCAACCAACTACATCCTGGTAAGTCCCTCATCCACACCTCTCTCTCTCTCTCTGCACTTGTTCTGAGGTACCAGACAAATGCAAATCAACTCAGCGTGAATGCACCAGAGCCAGAAGCCAAGGGATCCCTCCTTGACCTGGCTCATTCACGTCTCCAGTCCATACTGCCATTGAAGCCTATATGTGAGGAGAGAGAGAGTCCCACCTACTGATTCATTCTGCAAATTCCTACAATGGCTAGGGCTGGGACAAACCAAAACTCGGTCAGAATCCAATCCAGGATTCCCACGTGGACAGCAGGAACTCAACTACTCAAGCCATCATCACTGCCCCTTGGAGTCTGCGTTAGTAGGAAGCTGGCATCAGTAGCCATTGTCAGACATTGAAACCAGGGACTCCAGCATGGGACATGGACATTTTAACTGCTAGCCTAAATTTCCACTCCTATTTTTTCAACACCCAGGGTACAGCAATAATTAACACAGGGAACAGAAGGAACTCTTATGTTCAGAGACTTTCCAGCCTGCTGGGGGAGCATCAAACACACTGCTAAGACTTGGAGTAGGAAAGTGTCTCATGTGAGAAATCCACAGAGAAAGGACGCTCATTCCATCCATGAGGGTCAGGGAAGGTTTTCTGGGAGAAGCAGTTTCTGAACAGAGAAATGAAGGAAGGGGGAGGCACACAGTCTAACAGGCCAGGGGAGAGGGGCTCACGTGGCTAACACGCCGTGTGCAGGCCCTTGGAGCACCTGCTCTTTGTAACCACTGCGGGTCCTGGGTTTTCCTCATCTTCACTCTGCATGGAGTTACACAATGCGAAGAGAGTCTTTTATTCTTCCTATTTGGTGGTGATTACTACTGATGCAATCCTTACTATTTCATTCACTGTATGCTGGGTGCTGCATTATCTTCTTTGAAGCTCCATATCCCTCTATGAAAGATTCCACTGTAGTCTTCACATATAGATGAAGCAACTGAAGAGTCCCCAGAGACAAAATCACCCGCCCATGGTCACCCAAGAGTGGACATGTCAAAGCTGGGTTTAAACCAGGAACCTGGGACTCAGAGTGTGCTTAAACATCTGCTGCACTGCTTCCTGCTCACCCATCAAATGTGAAACTGTCCTGAGCTGCATGTTCCGAGCTTACTTCTCTTACCTCTCGGCATCTATGCACAAATGCTGGAATCCACTGGGCATGGGGCTCAATCCCATTGCCAAACACTTCTCTTGCTTCAGAGGAACTGCCTGAGTTTCCACAAAAGCAAAAGACTGCTGCAAGGCCTCACACTGAACGGGTTGTAGCAGTTTCCTACTGCTGCAGTCACAGAGCATCGCCAACTCAGTGATTTAAAATTGTGTAAATTAATTATCTTAGCGTTAATGAAGGTAAGAAGTCTAAAAGGTGTCAGTGAGACTTCCTTGAGATCCCTTCTGAGCACTGCGGGGCAAACCCATGCCTTGTATGTTCCAGCTTCCGGAAGCTGCCCGCATTGCTTAACTGGGAGCCAGTTCACTCTGAATGTCCTCTCTCACCACACCTCCTTGACTCACTTTGACACCACTGCATCCCTTACATAAACAGGCTGGTGTTTACACCCCAGGCTCGCCAAGATCAGCTTCCTGGGTGAGAAGAGGCCTGGAAGAGGTTCATTAATCCCATCTTCAAAATCTCTCATGCTATGAAACTTAACAAGCCCACAGGTCCCAGGGTTCAGACAGTGCACAACGTTGGGAGGCCATTATTTGGCCTGCCACAATTCTTCTTCTTGGTTTGCAGAGTTTCACATCACTGGCACACATGCCTCATCTAGAAAGGACTCAACCCACCACAGGATCAGCTCAAAGTCCAAAACCTTCACCCAATCTCCTCGTCTCAAAAGTCCCCATGCCCACGTATCACTCACGTAAATCAAGTGTGTGTGAGACTCTGGGAATGACCCATGTTGACATCCACAAACCTGTAAGACTTGCACACTGATTATCTGCTCCCAGCACTCACTTGTGGAACAACAGACACGGGACTTTATTCAGGGAATTGCAGATCCAAAGGGAGACAAGGGAAAGAGAAAACAAGCTGTCACATTTGAAATTGTACTGAGGACAAACAAGCACTTGGTTTCAAGACCTCTCAATAACGCTATTTCACGGCTCTGCCCTAAGAATTTCAGACTTGGCCATAATGATGACTTCTCATCTCCTGAGGCGAAATACCTGTTGGCAGCCTAGTGAGCTGGCGATCTGTTTCCAGCATGTGGACTTTTGGGGTGAGGGCCTCATTTGATTTCGTCCCTCCCCTGATCCCTTGAAAGTTGGTATGAAATCTTAAAAACCCTCTGACAGGCAGACACTGGGGCACAGTGAGTGGATTAACCCATGGCATGGGACATCTGCATTCTATTACCAGATACCTGGTTCTAGGTCCTGGCTACACCACACTTCTAATGCAGTCTCCTGCTAAAGTCAAGTACGTCAGTTCCTACCACCATTATGGGGGACCCAGAAGGGGTTCCTGACTCCTGGATTCAGATTGGCCTAGCAACATTTGAGAAGTGAAAAGGATCAATTAATCGAGCTTACTCTGTATCACTTTGCCTCTCAAACAAATTTAAAAAAAAAAAAATTAGGGGTCTCTTCTGCATGTCATGGGGATGCAAGCCATTGACAAGCTGATCCTCCACAGGTCTTTGCAGAATAAAATTATTGCAGTTCTTGGCATCCACACAGGTTGTGGGGAATGGGGCACAGGGAATAGTCCATGATTAAATACAGCTAGTCTCTTCAAAGTGCCCTAGGTAACTAAGTCCTGTGACCACCCAAACCCTCCAAGGAGCCAGCCAACGGCTGTCCAATCATGCCCTTTCCTGACGTGCTTTTTTGACGGTGCCTCTCCTGATTTTAGCATCTTCTGCGATCCGGACAGGCTGAAAATTTCCCCAGTCATCAAATCTGACTCTTATATACTTAACGGTTCTCCCCTCCAGCTATCTCCTTCCTCCCACAATTTACTAAAAGCGGCAAAAGAGAAGCCGGGCTGTGCCATCAACACTCTGCTTGGAAATTTCCTCAGTGAAATATCCAAGTTCGATGCTTAAGAACTCAGCTTTTCACATAAACGTAGCACACATTCGGCTAACCCTGCCACGTGCAGCAAGGATCCTACTTCCAATGCATGCCCCACATTGCCAGCCTAGCTAGCCCTTGGCGACAATGCATTTGACATCCATATTCCTTTTTTTGTTTGCTTGTTTGTTTTATCTATATTTCCTTTGACACCCATATTTCTCCCTACCACCTGGTCATGGTGATCAATATATTCACTAAGATGACGTTCTCTCTACCACGCTCCTCAATTCCTTCCGGGTCTTCCATGACAGAGATGTCAGCACTCAATTTCTACTAACACTTGTAGGTTACTCAAGGAGGGCTTGATGTCTTCTGAGTGTCTCCAGATTCTTCCAGCTCTGCCTCTCACAATTCCAAGGCCCCTTCTATGTTGTCAGGTATGTGTTAACATCAGTAGCACATTCTGCATGAGTTGGGATGCATTCTTAATATAAGGATATTTGCTACAAGATATTGGCTTATGTAATTGTGGGAAATGGCCAGGCCATTCTAAAGTCCATAGGTCACGAATTACAACTTTTATCCTGATGTTGAATTGCCTCCTCTCCAAGGAGGCCTCACTTCTATTCTGAAGACCTGCAAAGTCGGGCCCAGCCAGACTCCCCAGGATAATCGCCCTGCAAGTCAAGAGATTATCAACTTGAATCACATGTACAAATTATCTTCACAAACAGATCTCTATCAGTGTTGGATACAACAACTGGGGACTGAGGTCTTACCACACTGACACAAAACTGACCACATTCACCGCACAACCTCCTTGACACTGCAGACTGTCTCACCTGCATTTCTGGAACCCCCTTCCCACACTCCAGGTCCAGGCATGCACAGGTAAGTCGAAGACACGAGCAGAGGAGGGCAGAAGCTTAGTCTTTTCCTCACTCTCCTCTGTTCTGCCATCCACCCCTGACATCCTACCCTCCTAGCAAGCTCATCATCTTTTGGGAAACCAACACTGAAGCATACTGACCCACAGATCAGTCACTATCATCCCACCCTCTTCAACTATTGAGGGCTAGAACAGCTAAAACCCAACGGAAAGTCTCGACTAGAAATGCAAATTCAAAACTCAATAGGAACTTCAGGGGTGAAATCCATTTGCAAGTAGGTCTCTAAGAAAACGAGTTCTCCTTTGAAGACAATCAAGACGCGTAACTCAGAAATATCAATGTGGGATGAAAGAAACACTTAACGAATCATTCACAATTGCAGGTCTGTTATCCATGGTGTGAGACCTAACTGAATGTTAAAAAAAAAAAAACTGATTAAAATTTTAAAAATTCTTTCGTTTAAAAAAAAAAGTCATTGCAATAGTTTGCTTCACACATTCTAGGTGTGACCTTTCCTTTCCCGTTTCTCTTCATAATTTGGGATGAACTTATCTGTCAACACAAATGTCTCAAAAAGGATGACTCCATCCCATCTTCGCCTTGACTGATGGACAGAGCTGATGTTGACAGCAGCTCCCATTTACCACAGACTTCTTTGTGCTGGGCGACTGCTAAGCGCTTTACACACAGAAGCTCATCTGATCATGGTTTGATCGGAGACTCTAAGAAAAGGATTTGAGCTCCCAAGAGCTTATTTGAGAAATGACTGGGGAGGAGGGGATCATAAGGGAAAATAGACATGCCATAGGAGAAGCAAAGTTAAACAACACATGTGTATTTTAAAGCAAGTTAACCACTGTGAGGAACTGAACCTTCACTGTCACTGGGGACTTCTGGGATCCTGCAGAAAAGATCTGCTTCATTGTTATCCTGCCTCCAAAAGAAAGGGCCAGGAGACTTACACGCAAGTTCCAGCACTTTCACTCTCCCTGCAGGTGGCTGAACCTGCTTCCACAGCCGGAGAAAACCCTACAGGCAGAGCCATAGTGATCAACCCTCAAACTACAGCGCTGAGGACCAGAAGCAAGCATACACAATGGGGCTGAGGTGTGGCTGGGGTTGGGTTTGGTCCACGCTTCTAAGCAGGTGTTATTATCTCCATCTTAGGGAGCGGGGAAATGAAGCTTAGAGAAAGCAAAGTAACTTGCTTAAATGATGAGTCTGGGTTACCGACGACAGAATCACGTTCTAACGTCCAGGCGGCAGTGACAGTTCCCGTGGCATGCTCCCCACCCCGCCCTGCCCCCGGCCAGGCCTGCAGCCCAGGTTCAAAGTCAGCTGGAAGTTTAGAAAGGTGAGCCAGTTTTTAAAATCAGCTGGTTTGACTGGGGCCTGAACCAGAATTCTCCAAAGGTCAGTTCTTAACTTACTCAACCCCTCAGGCTCACTTTCAATCCATCACAGCCTTAACCCTCTCCCGTCCACTCCTGTCTCAGCTCAAGTCCTCCTGCTCCCCTCCCCAGCCTTCTCTCTCTCTCTCTCTCTCTCTCTCTCTCTCTCGATTGTCCTCCCATAGGAAATTCCCGGGTCCTGTCCCTTTCCCTCTAGGTACTTCACACAACCCAGATCCTTGTGCCACCCCATAATAATTTACACAGAACATTTAATTAGCTTCCTAGATAAAAATAACATGTAATTTGTTTGGTAATTATATGTTTCCACAACTGCTGAAAGCAACTCATTATAGGAATTTGGTACACTTAGGATAGATTACCTTAATTCTATTTTCTGTTTACCCAATTATATCTGTCGGTCTTAATTGTATTGTAAATTGTGTTGAGCTGGTGACTGGGAAGTGAAGGTGACTGGGAAGCTGCTGCTCCTTCAGATGTCATGGTTGGATTGTGGGTCCATGGAGTTTACTCCAGGCACTGGCTGGCCCTGTCAGAGGGGTGAACGCCAGGCTGCCATCAGACCCTCCCCAGCAGGCCCAGGAGAAAGGGCCCTGAACCATCCGCCAGCGCCAGGGTTTCAATAGCTTTGATGGCGTTGGCTCTCTCAACGTGAACAAAATTGTGCAGTGTTGGCCTCCGTGACTTAGCAGAAGATGCACTCCAAGTCAGGATACTCTAACCATTTTAAGGGCACAAGGACACGATTTTCTTCTAAAAAGTTCAAAATTGTATTAGTTACACTATGGTATATAAGGAAATGCCATAAATAGTATAACTAAATCAGAATTCCTTGGAATGAATCTTAAGTATATTTATTTAAAAACCTCAAGTTGTTTAAGGATGATATTCAGGAAACATTCATTACTTACTCAAGTGTGTGGCAATAAAATTTTGCTTATATTCAATATACAGAGCCCATATCTTTTAGGAGATATACTGAAAAAAAATATCATAAAATGATACAGTCCCTCTCATTTACGTTAGCCCAATTGAGTGGTGGGGAAGGTATTCAGAAAGAGAGTCTTAAGTATTGTGAGACTGCACTGTGGTGATTGTGAATAAACCCACAATGAGCAGGAGGATACCGGTGTCTCTTAGAGATCTCAGTTTCTCTTCTTTTGGCCAGCATGCGCAAGTGAGATTGGTGGGCCCTATGCTAATTCTATCTGCACTGTTTCGAGGAATCTCCATATTGTGTTCCACAGAAGCTGCAACACTTCACATCCCACCAACAGGGTGCAAAGGGTTCCAACTTCTCCACAGCCCTGCCAACACGCGTTATCTTTTTGTTGTTGTTGTTCATCAAAAGCAGATTTATGGAGACAAGGAGAACAAGGAGAAAGATATTTCGTCCTCTGGTTCACACCCCAAGTGGCCACAACAACCGGAGCTGAGCCAAGGCGACGCCAGAAATCAGGAGCTTCTTCTGGGTCTTCCACACAGGTGCAGGGTCCCAAGGCTTTGGGCCGTCCTCAACTGCTTTCCCAGGCACAAGCAGGGAGCTGGATGGGAAGTGGAGCTGCCGGGATTAGAACCGGTGCCCATATATATATATATGCCAGTGCTACAGAGTCTTAGCCTACTGTGCCACAGAGCCAGCCTCAGGTTATCATCCCATTCTGCGCAGTGTTTTGTTTTGTTTTGTTTTGTTTTGTTTTGTTTTGTTTTGTTTTGTTTTTTTACTCTGTGGTGTGCTGCTTTTTCTGTGCAGAAGTTTCTCTGCAGCACTGCTCAACCACAGCCATGATATGAAAACGGAGAAAGATGAGTGGATGAAGGAAATGCACCTTTACAGTGCATTCAGTTCAGACACCAGCTGTGGAGTTGGGGTCCCGTGTCGGAGTGCCTGGGGTCCACTCGATTCTGGCTTCCTGCGGACGGCAGCAGTTGATGGCTCATGGACTGGGTTCCTGCCACCCATGTAGGAGACTGGATCCAGTTGTTGGCTCCCAAGTTTTCAGGCAGACACCCCAGAGTAGAGGAACTCGTCCGTTCACTCTGTCTCTCTTCCTCTCTTTCAAAATGAATAGAAATTTAGAAAAGAAAAAAAATGCAGCATATTCATGCAATAAAATATTAGTCAGCCATTAAGAATTAAATCCTGTTATTCGCAGCAACATGGATGAACCTGAAAGACATTCTCCCAGTCCAGACTCCAACTAGCACAATGCTGTGTACACAGGACAGCTAATAGTCGGATTCATGGAAGCAGATGGGAATGGCAATTGCCAGGGGCCAGGAGGATCAGAGAACGGGAAGTGGTCTCCAGGTCTCACTCCCGAAAACCTGTAATCATTCCCTCTTATTTTTTAATTCCCTTTTTCTTTCTCCTGTCCAAGCAATGAGCACGTAGCCTGCCCATGTCTCCTTCCCTTCCCTCACCCTCTTTACCTCCACCATCACCTCCTGGCCCGGAAAATGTCCAGCTCTTATCTCCTCCTGTATTACTGTCAGATGCCCTAAGTGACCCCCTCAGGCCCCTCTTCACCCCATGCTCCATCCCCTTCTGCTCTCAGCACGACATCCACAGTAACATTCCTTAAAAGTAAACTCCGGCCACTCCTTTGCATAAACCTTTTCAGTAGTTTCCCATTACAGACTTCTGTTTGTGGCCCCGAAGTCCCCAGGGAGCTGCTGCCTGTTCCCCTCACAGGACCTGCCTCCTCCCACCTTCTCTCTGACCCCTCTGCTCTGGCATTTGAGCCTACTGACTGCTCGTCCCAAGCCAACCTCCCCCCCAGACTACTCCAGGACCTAGGTTTTTGCTGTCATGTGCCATTCATTCTCCATTTACCTCACTTTCCCAGCAAGACCTTTCCTGGCCAACCTAACTAAAACTGCCCCCACCTGTCACCAGCATTCTCTTCATCTTTTTTTGCTTTAATCCTTCTAGCACTCATTCCTACATCACACTAGGTTTCAAGGCTACTTATTCTTACTATTATCTATATTCTCTGCTACAAAGTAAACTTCCTGATGCAGGGACTTGTTCATCTTGCTTACTGCTCTTCTGGTGCCCTGAATAGGCCGGGCACATGGTAGATACCACGATCTCGTGAGCATCAGGTGTTGACCAAACTCTATTCCTGAGAAATCAAGGAAAGCATCCCAGAGATGACGACAGTTGGGGGCCTGAAATGAACAGGTTTGCGTGTCTCTGGCTGCCTAGCAACCACCACTACCACCAATGCCTTGGGACAGCTTTCCTTGCCCTTCTCCTAGAGCCTGCCATCCTCCCCATGCCTTCTCTGGGAGCCTGCTACGTGCCTCTGCCTTGGGGAAGAGTTGAAACGCAAGATGGCCAGCTGAGGCTGACAGGCTGTTCAATTTTGAGGCATAAGACCCAAAGACCTTCCTAGGTTGTTTCTGTTCCCAGAACTCTGGGAACTATCTTGGCCCTGCCCCTTCAGCCTCCCGATTCTGTCAGGTCCCCTCTCTTTTCCTTTTGCAACGTTAGCTAACCGGAGAAGGTTTCTTGGCGAGCGTGGCAATGTTCCTGCCACTGCCGGGTAGGTGAGGGTGAGCACCGTAGACACAGGGAACAACTTGCGCCATGGCGCTGAGGCAAGAGGCAATGTGAAACAATGAGGCATGAAAATCAAATCTTCCCCCAAAGTCTCTCAAAAACTCTGGGGTCCCCTAGGGACTCCGTCCTAAAGTGCTGGCCTCACTGTCCTAGGACGCTTCTGTGAGATCAGTGCGTGGCCGACATTACCAGCCTCCATTTGTACGTCTTTAAAGACACACCAGACTTGACAACTGAAACATTCCTCCCACCCTTATCATAATAATAGAACAGCCACTCCTGCCTTGTGTCTGCCCAGCAATTTTAGCTTCTCGAAGAACATTTTAAATACATTAACTCAGAAGCTCCACTAAGGCCCCTAAGGACAAGGTATCAAAGCATCAATCAGCAGGTGGAATTTCCAACCTGATGAAACAAACAAACAAACAAAAAGCCTCTCTAAGCTATCAAGACAGTCAGTCTCTGTATAACCTCTGACCCTCCTCATCAAGCACGGCTTTTCCTGAGGTGACTGTGCAGGAGGCATTCATTCCAACTAGCTGAACCTGCATCATCAGAACTTCCTGCTAGCTTGACATCAGGCCAACAGAGATGCCAATTTTGAGGCATCATGGCTTGCCTGTTGTGACCCATCTCAGATACCCTCTCCCCTACAAGTGCCACCGAGAAAACCAATGCAATGGTGATATGATCAAGGGAACCACAAACTAAGCAAAAAATTGAGACTGTTACCAGAAAAATCAAGACATTGGGATAATCCAAGAGTCACTGGTACCATTTCCATTGACCTCAAGTCAGCATCAAAGTCCAGAAGAGTTAAGATTTAAAATACGGGTCCTGTGCAATGGCTCAGTGGGCTGATCCTCTCCCTGCAAATCTGGGCACCAGTTCATTTGTTGGCTGCTCCATTTGCCATCCAGCTCCCTGGTCATGGCCTGGGAAAAGCACCAGATGACCCAAGTGCTTCATCCTGTCATGCAGAAGAGATGTGGGTGAAGCTGCAAGCTTTGGCCCTGGTCACTGCAGCCACTTAGGGACTAAACCAGTGGTTGAAGACCTCCTTCTCTTCTCCCCATCCATCTCTGCAAAGCTAACCTTCAAATAAATGAATAAGTCTTTCTTGTAAAATGACACAGATTTTCATTCCATCAGTCAGCCAATGCACAAGTGGCCAATGCACAGATGGACTGGCCATCCAGCATTTGCCCAAAAACAGCTCAATTCAGTGCTGGGAACACTCTGTGAAGTGGGAACACCCGGCGCCTAGAGCTTAGCAGGAGTCTGAGCAGTGACCAAGTCATCTCAAAGACAGTAAATCCAACAGGCAGACACGTGAGTAAACAGTTCTCTTCCTATGTTCTTTCAATTAGATTTCTGTAAATAGTCTGTGGTGAAGGTGCTTTCAAGTTCTTTCTTCTTGTTTCCCACCCTCAGGACAGGTCACACAATAAATACTGCACACAGAGATTAGGGTCGATAAACGAGCCCTATGTCTTTCAAATATCCCATGTTTGAGCTTTGTAGGTAAGTTCTCTTCCCACCTATTCTTGCCATTTAGAACCTCACAGATGCACAAAGTCCTGGAATTTAGGATATGCCATGTGGTCACTTACTCCATGCCAAGCCCCACGCTAAATGGTGGAGGGTCAGGAGCCCCTTCCAGTGCCGTGTCCTGCCCTATAGCCTCATGGCTTCCCTCTTCTCTGTGTTAAGGTCTCTGCTCACATCAGAGGGGCTCGTGTGTGTGCTCACTGGTGCTTCCCATCGCTCCTGTGTGTGAGGAGCTGGGGTGGGGGGCAGAGTTGGGGGAGCAAATTCCTAGCTGGCTGTGGGTAGGCAGGTTTCACAGATGAGAAACGTACCTGTGTTGTAAGACATTGAGATACAGGAGCTGTGGTCCTTGAAGCATTACTTAGCCTGCTCTGCCCAATGCAGCATTCCCAAAACTTGATCCTAAGAGCTGTCTCCTGTCACTCAGTGTCCACACCCGGCTTTGACCCCAGCACTAGCCACAATCTGACACTGCATGTTTGTTGCAAGTTTCTTTTCTGTCTCTATCCCCTTGAATGGCAGCTCTGGGAGGGCCAGTGCTTGGTCCTTTCAAGATGCCCAGTGCCTTGAACGGTGCTTCTGGATGCAGGAAGTTCATTATCTATCTAAGGGATGACCAGATGAAGAGAAGGACAAGTAACACACAGTTCAGTTCTCATCCTCGACAAAGACAGGTGTCCACCTGAGTCAACAAATGATCAGGATGCAGAAGCTTCAAAACCAAAGGAACAGATGGGTGAGGGTCCAAGGCTTCCCAAAGGATATGACTTTGGAGATAAGGTTGGAAGGACATGAGAAAGGCAGGAACCACAAGGTACACAACGGCTACAAAATGTCAGACGCGGCTATGTGGAAGTAATGAGAGCAGGGTTATTTTTTGTGCTTTCTTAAGCCAGTAAGGACAGAAGTTACATGAGGAACAAAAGAAGGATTCTGTGCACACGCTCCCTTAAGGCACATCTGTGGCTGTCTCTGGAGAACTGATCCCTCACGGAGTTAAAGGGGGCTGTGGAGTCCTTAGGGTGAGTTACAAGATTACATTCAGGTTTCTGCAAATAACCATGTCATACACTCCAAAACCAGAAACTGAAGCAGGGCGCCTGGCTTCGTCCTGCCAGAAACAGGAGTTGCTTAGGGGTCTCCTGGCCTGGGAGCCGGGGAGCAAGGTGGCAGGAAGCTGGAGATGACAGTGAAGGCTAACTCCAGCTGCTGCACCTGTCTCTCCAGGGGAGGGGATCTGCTAGTGGAGAATGGCTACAAAATGAACTCACAAGAGAAGGGCCAAAGCCCTGGGTATAAAAAAAGGTGGATGGTTACATAGGAAGCACATTCCTGCATTCCTGTTTAAAGAAAGGAAACTTCAAAATGTTTTATACCCCACCTCCCCCAACCAGGGCACAGCTGGCAAATGCCAGAGGAGACAGTCATCCTGTGCTCTGTTCTGGAAGCTTCCCTGAGCAACTTGCTGCATATGCACTGGCTTAGAGACAGGATTCCTCGCTGATCCTCTAGTCCTCCCATCCAGCTGCTGTACCCTGGTGCACCACCACCACCACCACCACTCCCAGACCGGCTGTTAAAGAACGCAAATGCTTTGGGTATGATTTAGAGTTGCCACAGCCTCCAAGGCTCTAACCAGAAACTGAAGTCCCCGGGTCAGACGCAACATTAAGGCCAGGGCCTTAGAAAGAAGGATGGATCTGTGCTGATGGTTACGCATCTGATGCAGCTCCCTACACCTGTTAACGTCAGTGTCCAAATCCCTCCTCCTTTTGTTTAAAACTCATTTCGCTGCCCTCTTGACCCGCGGTGGCATACAGACATGCTCTTCCCTCCCACCCATGCGATGTCCCTTTCACATCACCAAGTGGTCACTGTCCCCTCTGCACCTGCACTTATCCAGGAAAAAAAAAAAAAGAAAGACAGACAGACCAGAGCGTGGCCTCACACCCACACCCGCACAGAGCCCGCAACGTCTCAGGCCTCTCGGACGTGACGTTCTACTCCGCCTGTCGGAACGGCACCAGAGTCTACTTCCACCAAGCAGTCTTCTTTGGGGAAGTGTGCACTTTTAAGGCAGTTCTTGAAACAACACTGACACAGAGAAAACGGTTGAACAAGGCCCAGTGACTAAGGATGGATAATCACAGAACTCCCTGCCAGGCTTCAAAATGCTTATTAATTTTTAGAAATTCAAATTATTTTCCTGTACTTTACATTGGAATCTGTCATTTTCTGGGGTTTTCCACTGCCACCATGGGAAATATCAAAGAGGCAAAGATGTGCTGCACCTAAGGATACAAGAGTGGTAACTAAATTAAAATATATTTCACAGCAGGTGTCAAGAGATGCAAATTAAAACTCGGAGGTTAACAATTTCACCCAGCCAATTAGAAAATTTTTGTTTCAAGTGCCGACCAGAGTTAAGGTCAGGCGTCCACTCTAAGCCGTGACTATCCAAAGTATCCAGCGCTCCAACTGTTCTGGGAGCCAATTAACAGTGTGGATCAAGGTCCCTCCACTTCTGTAGGCATAATGATGCACTGAGATGCCCAAGGAGTCCACCATGGACAGACATTCCATTACAGGATTTTTTTTTTTAAGATTGATTTATTTGAAAGTACAGTGATATCCACATGCAGAGAGAGAGAGATCCTCCATCTGCTGGCTCACTGCCTAAATGACTGCAACAGCTACGCCTAGGCCGGGCTGAAGCCAGGAGCTTCATCTGGGCATCCGGTGTACATGGATGTGGGGCCTGCTGCTCTCCCCCAGCACATTAGCAGGGTACTGGATTGAAAGTAGATCAGCCAGGACTAGAACCCTTAGCCATGTGAGATAGTGGTGCTTGCAAGTGGCAGCTTAATCCACTGCACCACAAAGCCAACCTCCCCCCTCATATGTGTGGGTGTTTGTTTGTTTGTTTGTTTGTTTGTTTGTTTTACTGAGAGGTAGACAGGGCTCTCATCCACTGGTTCACTCCACATATTTCCACAGGAGCTGGACCTGGAACTGCTATCCAGGTCTCCCCCATAGGGCTGCCTCCAATGGCCTGCATTAGCAGCACGTAGAGTCGGGAGCTACAGCTAAGACTGCAACTCAGGCATTCCAACACAGGATTCCAGGTTCTTAAGGGGAAGAAAAAGCTTTATTTATTTTAGAAGTAAAAGTTACAGAGAGCCAGAGAGAAAGCTCTCCCATCTATTGGATAGCCACAATGGCCACCTCTGGCCAGGCCAAAGCCATGAGCCTCATCAAGCCTCCCATGTGCATAGGAAGGGTCCAAACACTCATACCACCTTCCACTGCTTCTCCTCCCGGAGCAGGGAGCTGGAGCAAAGCAACTCTCCAACACCACAGGCTGCTGCTTCACCCACTACACCACGGCACTGGCCCCAGGCTGAAAGTCCCTTACCCAGCATTTTTTTTAAGAGTTATTAACTTTTATTGGAAAAGTAGATTTACAGAGAGAAGGAGATACAGAGAGAAACATATTCCGTCCACTGGTTCATTCCCCATGTGACCTCAACAGCCAGAGCTGAGACAACCAGAAGCCAGAAGCCAGGAGCTTCTTCTAGGTTTCCCATGCAGGTGCAGGGTTCCAAGACTGTTGAGCCATCCTCTACTGTTTTACTAGGCCATAAGCAGGGAGCCAGATGGGAAGGGAAACAGATGGAAAATAAACTAGTGCCCATATGGAATCCCAGCACATGCAAGGTGTGGCTTTAGCCACTAGGCTATCGCACCAGGCCCCTTAGCCAGCATCTTAAGCACTAGGCCAAATACCCACTCTCGGTTGTCATTTCTTAATGATAACAAATCTGAGGCAATCTGAATTATTATCAAGTAAATCATGATGTAGCCAGAGACTAGAGAGTACAGCAGATAAAAATATTTATACATAATTTGAAATCTTCAGGAAAAATGTTAATTGCAAGCTATCAAAATACGAAATTATATAATCAGTGTGCATGTGTGTGTGTTTGTATATAAGGCACGGGGAAAAAGAGACTGAAAGAAAACAGGGTCCTGCCCCGCGCCATGTTCCAATGGCGGCTTCGCGTGTGAGACGATGTCTCCCGGTGTGACATACAGCGTCTGCACACACAGCGACAACAGTACCCAACGGTGCACTTCTCAGGGTGCGTCCCCACTGCTGACACACGCACATACTCCCACACGCAGTCACACTTGTTGCAGATGGTGACACGGAAGGCCATTTTTCTTTTCTCCCTCCTTGAATCTCACTGATCTTTTAACATGTACACTCATTCAATGACTTTTCTTTATTTGCTGCTATTTTTTCCATTTTCAAACTTTTTAACCTCCTGACATTCACACTGACATAATTACAAGTCCAACGATACCCTGGCTCTGCTTTAGAAGGATCTAGTGGGGGGTGCAGAGTGTGTGTGACGTTCCAGAGGAGACAACGATGGCCATACGTTAATAACAGCTGCAGCTGCGTACGTATGTGTGTGTATGTTTGAAATCTGGCACGATAAAAATATTTCTTTTAATACTGCTAAACATCTGAGGGCAGTAGGGGAGGCCAGGGGGTGGGAAGCAGAGAGAAAAAGAGAAGGTAAAAATGAAGAAAATGACAGGAAAAAGGAAGGAATGAGAGAGGGAGTTGGGGGAGAGAAACCCGATACTAATTAGCCAAGGCAATAGTGATTATCTCAGTGCAAAGCCGAGCCTGAGGTTTCGGTCTTCACTCAACATTTTCATTCCTCCCAAGCTCTGCCAAGCTACAGCAAGCTTCAAGCAAGTCTTTTCTACAGCCTCCTAACGTGGTTCTGGATACATTCACAAAAGTCAACTGACGTTACATCCCTCCAGCCCTCCAGATAGCTTAGTCTTACAACAGTTCACTGACAAAAGATTATTTATCAGCCCTAGGATTGCAAGCATGCAAGACAATATGGATTTCAAATGCCACTCACTCTTCCTAGCTCAATATCTCAATATTTCTAATTTGAAGAGACAAGAGAGAGCCGGAGAGATTCAGCCATTTGTGACAACAAAATAGGAACTGGCAAACAAAACAAAACAAAAGCCTCAGTGTTTCTGTTGTAAGAAATATCATCCAGAGGAGAAATCAGGAGCTCTTGAAGCATCACTCAAGCCTGGCAGCCTGGAGGAACCCAGGCGGAGGAGAGGCGGGCATGGGGAGGGGAACTGGCCTCTGGTGCTGCAGCAACCGTCCTTCTGCGCCCGGCAGTGCACCCTGGCACACAGCAGATGGTAATCCATAGGAGCAGCCACACAGGGCAGCGGCCTGCCCTAGATTGGTCCTCTGTCTAACTGGATGCTCGCCCTCAGACTTTGGCGTCCCACGCTTTCCTAGCTACTCAATCAGCTGCCCCACACTGCTCCTTAACTGTTAAGTCTCCCCAGCTAGAGTTCATCCAACTTACTTTATTATTATTATTATTTTTTTTTCATTGGAAAGGCGGATATACAGAGAGGAGAGACAGAGAGGAAGATCTTCCTTCCGATGATTCACTCCCCAAGTGAGCGCAATGGGCCGATACTATGCCGATCCGAAGCCAGGAGCCTCTTCCGGGTCTCCCACGCGGGTGCAGGTTCCCAATGCTTTGGGCTGTCCTCTGCTGCTTTCCCAGGCCACAGGCAGGGAGCTGGAAGGGAAGCGGGGCTGCCGGGATTAGAACCCGGCGCCCATATGGGATCCCGGGCGTGCAAGGCGAGGACCTTTAACCACTTGCGCCACCGCGCCGGGCCCATCCAACTTACTTTAAAACACCACTGACCACAGATGTATCTACATAACATGCCGGCCCAGGATATGCACGCCATTAACATGTAAGCACTGCTATGTTATCAATGTCCCTTTGCCCACAGGGTGTACAGCTCAAGACCCCGGGGGCGCTGACAACTGTGAGCAGTACCAAATCCTATAACATATCTACCATAAAGTTAAATTTATAAAGTAGGTACATTAAGAGATTGACAACAGAAACTAACAAAAGAGAATCACCAATGATTACTGCAATAACATTTCTGTGACTACTCTCTCTCTTTCATACAATGACAGTCACTCTGATAACCCAGATAGTATGTGACTAATGGACGGGCAGTATGTACAACACAGATACACTGGACAAAGGAAGCATTCACAGCTGGGCAGGATGGGCCAAGAGTTCATCCCACTTATCCAAATGATACACAATTTAAAACTTATGAATTGCTTATTTCTGTAATTTTTCAATCCACAGTTTCAAACCGTGGCTAGACAGAAAGAGAAACCACTGATGAGAGTGGACGGCCATAAATGGACTCCAGGGAGGTCTACGACTGGGTGACAGAGAATCTGTGAACCTAGAAATTGGCCTTGATACACCTGGGAAGGGTCCGCAGCCTCCGTCACATCATGCACTGGTCCACAGCTCCCACCAAATCACCCCACATCATCTTAAATTCCTTGAGCAAGTATGCGGCCCACGATTTGAGGCACCAACAATTTTCAGAAGTCATAACCTATAATAAAGAGTTGAGTTTATTTTGTTTTAACAAAGCAGGCACTCAGACGCAAGCAAAAAGAAGAAACAACCTCTTTCACGTCAGGGGCTGCAATTTGAAAGAAAAGATTCCTGTAGTGTGCCAACTTGAGCAAACAGTCACCAGTGGAAGTAAGATGCCATTCCAATGAATCTTTTCTTTTTCAGTGGGTAGCACAGTCACCTCCAACGGGGCAAAAGTGTCTGAAAATCTTTAGTGCATTAATTGAGCAAACATCTGCATTGCATTATTGGCATTTTTAAAATAGTCTGTGCATGATCATTTGTTTCAAGATAATTAGAAAAAGTTTTTAAAGTATATATTCCCATCATATTGAAAGTAATACAATTTGGAAAGTAAGTTAGGGTTTTGCTTTTCTTTGGAGGAATGTGGGAAGCGGATGGGGAGGACACAAACCATGGAAAAGTTCCCAGATAATGTTCTACCAACCTTCAGAACGTTGGGGAACACAACAGACCCCCCGAAACAGAATAATCTGACAACTGAAAAATGAGAAGGGGCGTAGCTACCTTTTCAGAAAGATGTGCAACATGTCAATATTACCTTAGTAATGATAATTACCTACATGCAATTTCAAAAACACCCATTTAGAGTTCATTAATAATTATTATAAACACCATCTTCTATAGAAGAAGAGCTTCGTAGCCAAAAACATTTCCTCTGATAAATATACACGAGCTGACTTACTGGTGTTATTTGTGTGTGTCTCAATACATACAGAGGCGTTCTGCTTTTCAAATATTGCCTACCCTTTAGAACAATGTAACATCCCTTGGGAATTTAAGATGACAACGCAGGGAACATAAATTCCTCCCCCAAGCCAGCCAAATTTATACTGAATCACTCACACACTTGGAGAAAGGGAAGATGTTGGTTTTCAGCCAATTCCAAGCGCCTAAAGCACCAGGGGTCGAGGGTTTAAAAATAAAATCAAGGATATGAAACGATGTCAGAGTGACCCAACGCAAGCCCAAGTCTCCATGTTCCCACGCAGAAGGGCAGCCGCAGCAGGATGCATGCTTCCCAGGCTGTGACACACCACAACCTTCGGAGGGCTCACTGCCATGTTCTTCCTACCAGCAGGAACAGGCTAGTGTGATCATCTCTCACAAGGCATGTGTAGAAGGCATCATGAGGTATGTTTGACATGCTCACAACCGTTACTTGTTAATTGTGCTTCCATAAGGCTGGGCAAGGGGACTTCCGTGCCGCCTGTGGAGGGGTTCACTCCATGCCGCCTGTGGAAGGATTCATTCTGTGCCTCCTGTGGAGGGGTTCATTCTGTGACGCCTGTGGAAGGATTCATTCTGTGCCTCCTGTGGAGGGGTTCATTCCGTGATGCCTGTAGAGGGGTTCATCCCATGCCGCCTGTAGAGGGGTTCAATCTGTGCTGCCTGTGGAGGGGTTCAGCCTCTCCAACTGGAAGGGCAGTTTCTCACTTTTATTTCCTGCTCCATCCCCCAGCCCTGACAGCTTCATCATTTTCATCAAGACAACCAAAACATCAACATCAAAATCTACTGAACCAAATGGATCCACAGTCATTAACCTGAAAAAGTAATTGAAAAAAAAGATCTGAAGACTAAGAACCCAAGTTGGAGGTCCCAGCTGTATGACTTAGTTCCGCACCTCCCTGGGCCTTGACTTCCTCGTCTGAACACAGAAATTCTTGAAACAGGCACCTTCAGGACTGGCAACTTCCCAGGCCATGACTGAGTCACTACTCCTTGGCAGAGACAAAAGGAAGGCACTTTGGCACTTCATAAAGCTCATAAAGTGGAATTTAAAGCCTAAATTTATTTTGGTACACAAAAACATTGCTGAAATCCCTGCATAGTTTCCTTGCAACACACATTTCCCACAAACTTTATGAAGACCCCTCACCATGGAATGCCTGCTGCATGCATCTGTGTGTGCATGTGTGTACACACACACACACACACACACACACACACACACACACACACACACACACAGCCCAGTGGAGGGAACCCCTCAATGCACAGGTCAGTGAGACAGTCTCCTCTTACCACCCCTTCACACTCAGCATGTCCAGCTGTCAAAGGGCCAGGAGCAACTTCAGGACAAGTTCTAAAAAAGCCAGGGAAGCTTCTGCTTGTCCCAGCTGAGAAAACCTGAGTTACTTCATGGCAAACCCTCTGCTCCTAATAGCTCTGTGGGATTCAACTCAGTTTCTCTTGGAGGATATGTGACCCTTCTTAATCTCCTTTGGTAATTATTAAAAAGTATGTGTACATGGGAGAAAAACAAACAGGAAAATGGAGACCTAGTTAAAAAAGTATACACAGCATTCTGCAATGAGCACCTGTGACACGCCAAGCAGCTCAGAGCTGCATACTTCCTCCCTCCATCCAGGTCCCACAGTCTACACAGCAGGTGTGACCATCGCTTCCATTTTGCAGGGAGGCTCAGTGATATTAAGATTGTCCCCACAATCAACCAACTGGGAAGTGGTAGAACCTGAATTTAACGCCAGGCTGTCTAGCTCAAGGTCCAACAGATGAACCACTGAGTAATGACATTATCTGGAATATTAATCATAAAAATGATGAAATGCTATCATTTGCAACAATAGGGATGAAGAGGAGGCTCGTGGCATTAAGTGAAATAGGCCAAGCAGAGAAGAAAGAGTGTCACGTGATCTCACTCATACGTGGAATCCAAAGAGTTGATCTCACAAAAGGTAAGAGAATAGCTACTAGAGATTGAAGACAGGAGAGGAGAGAGGAAAGGAGGGAAGGGAGGGGAGGGAAGAGAGAGGGATGAAAGGACAGAGGACATTGGGCCCGTGGGCTGTATAAGGCCTGTGAAATCCTTTGGTCTGGCCCTACTAAGACGACCAGCGGCAGGACTTGAAATTCAGTCAACTTTGGCAGGCTAATTTTTAAGTTGATAATTTTATATTAAGATGACCAAATGGACCTCAGTAGAAAAAAATAAATCCCCACCCCTAATAGGGAAATGTTGCTGAACAGATCCTAAGTCATAGACAGGGTAAAAAATTCTGGTGTTCTGTCAACTACACAGAAGGACAATATTCTGTATGCATCTCTTAAATTAAAAATTGTGTTTTCACCATAAAAATGCCAAATGTTTGAGGAGACAGACACGGTCACCCTGGTTGGACATAATGTGTTGAAACTTAAATATATCCTAATGTGATTTTTCCACATCAGTTCAAAATTTAAAGGCTAATCTGAAAATGACATTCTTGAGAAAATGAAAGCATCCACGGAGCTGCTGTTTGTTGCCCGTCTTTCCTTGGGAGCACATAAACATATTCAGAGTCGGAGGAGGTCTCGGATATGCAACATCCCACCCCACACCCCCCATTTCCCACAAGGTGAGGAAGACACTGGCACCTGGAAATGGGGCTGAGGTCTTCAGACTCTGTCTGAGGTTCTCTGGGGTCGTCCAACTCGAGCCGGTTAACCCGGGCTTTGGGGAGTGTTGTGTTGACGAGGACTCAAGGCCTCTCGGCTTAAAAAGACAAAGTGTTGTTGGAGATGACAGCTGACAGCAGCGGTGGGCATAGCAGGGACGACTACATGCATGTCATGGAATTGCTACCATATCAGAGAACAGCCCCCAGAAGGAAAGCAGAATGCCCTTCCAACAAAGACAAACTATTACCCTCACCCATGTGACAGGTCTCAAAGCCCAAGGCCTTTAGAGCCAAGCACGCCACGTAAACGAGGGAGGTTGGGGAGGTGGGGACCACAGAGAGGAAGGCTCCTGCCCCAGGAATGGAGGATCATTATGTCCAGTCATCACAGCCAGGGAATGCAGGGCCAGTGTGTCCAGATCTTCCGACTGGTTCAAACAAGCATGAAATCTGAATTTATTTCAATGTGATATCTTCTAATTTTAAAATGTTGCATGTTTTTCAACAAATTCAGATTTGAAAGATCCATAGTAGGGGGCAGGGGAGCAGGACAAGCCACACAATCACCAGCTGGGCTCCCCTTCTAGAATGCTCCATCCACACTGCCAACTCTCCATCGCCAGCCCAAGATTCAATCCCTGTCTCCCTCCTCCTCCAACTCCTCCAGTCCCATTTCCCACATGAAGCTACCGGAGAGAAGACAAACATGACTCCAGGTCCAACCGTGGCCACCAAGGGTCCACACGGGACCATGGACCCCACTGAGGGCTGTCTGGGGAGCTGGCCATGACCCTTGGGAGGTGCCTGTTGCTCTCTGATGACTTGTGTGAGGAGGAGTCAGTGACTGCACCAGACATGCCTCATCCTGAAAGCTAAAGATAGGCTGCCCCGCTCGCCCGGGAACTAGCTGATGCCTCCGCAGCAGGAGCTGAGTGGGCCGCGCCAGTACGCCGAGCTGCGTGTCTACCCTTGCCGTGAGCTGCAGTGTTCAATGGGAAGACCCATCACTCCCATCCAGGGTCCAGGACCCGCAGCTTCCACCTCCTGATGCTGAAGTGTCACTCAGCAGTTCCGCGGGCCTTTTGTATGTCACCCTCCCAACTACTGTTCATCCCCAGGATGGCTAGTGATTATCTGCCCACCAGAGAGAAAACTTGGCACGCACCTATGAAATCAGGGGGCGTTCAGGGAACAAACACCACATGGGGTACCCTGAAGCTAACTGGAACATGCTTGCTCAGGAGCCACAGCGCACTGGCACCAGAACCGGGGGTTGATCTGTTCCAATCAGCACACACATAATAACTAGCTTGAAGAGCAAGAGCAGCAATGCCAGGTGCACCAAGGGACACAGACATGAACCACAGATGAGGCCAACTAAAGCATGGGGGAAACGCCAGAACAGTCACAACCATCGTGGTGCCAACAGAACGCTCCGCAGCCATGCTGAAAAGTCAAGCTTTAAAAGTTAGTTAATGATAAGGAAAAAGTCCAAGAACGTATAATCGAGTTCTAAGAACATAAAAACAGATTGTGAGAGAAAACTGCCTCAAAGTCAGCAAGAACACCATCACTCACCTCCCTTTTGTGCTCTTAGGAGGTAGAATTTGCAGAGGAATCTTACGGTTATTTTAAGATGCTCATAGTATCACTTGGGAATAAGAAAAGGGAATTGCGGATGAAAAATAGAAGACTCCCTAAAAGCACATGAGTCAAGAGATGGGCCTCTGCAGTTTCCAGCAGCAATCAGAGCCACCTGATCCACGTGAGCCGTGACAGCACAGACATCAGAAGGCACCCGGGCGGGGGGAGGTAAGGGGCACCCTGGGGGGGGCGGGGAAAGGGGCACCCTGGGGGGGAGGTAAGGGGCACCCTGGGGGGGGGGAGGTAAGGGGCACCCTGGGGGGGGGGAGGTAAGGGGCACCCTGGGGGGGTAAGGGGTACCCTGGGGGGGGAGGTAAGGGGCACCCTGGGGGAGGTAAGGGGCACCCATGGGGGGGGAGGTAAGGGGCACCCTGGGGGGGAGGTAAGGGGCACCCTGGGGGGGGTAAGGGGCACCCTGGGGGGGAGGTAAGGGGCACCCTGTGGGGAGGTAAGGGGCACCCTGGGGGGGGAGGTAAGGGGTACCCTGGGGGGGGGAGTTAAGGGGCACCCTGGGGGGGTAAGGGGCACCCTGGGGGGGAGGTAAGGGGCACCCTGGGGGGAGTAAGGGGCACCCTGGGGGGGAGGTAAGGGGCACCCTGGGGGAGTAAGGGGCACCCTGGGGGGGAGGTAAGGGGCACCCTGGGGGGGGAGGTAAGGGGCACCCTGGAGGGGAGGTAAGGGGCACCCTGGGGGGGGTAAGGGGTACCCTGGTGGGGGAGGTTAAGGGGCACCCTGGGGGGGGGAGGTAAGGGGCACCAGCAGAACAAAGTTGTGCTGCCACCCGTGATCCACGCTCGCACATCTGCACAGGAGGCTCCACAGCTGTCAAGGAACCAAAATGAAGTCACCAACAGGAGACAAGAGCCCAGGTCTGCACCAGACGCTCCGTGGAGTGGGAAGGCTGCTTTGAGCTCTGCTTCCGAGCTGAGCGACGGCTCGGAAACACACATCCTGTCAGACACGGGGCAGAAGAAATCATAAACCTGACCTGAGGATAAGCTCACAAGGAGTCGGAGAGCACAGGAGAACATCTGACTAATGACTCCAGAAATGGGAGGACTCGCAATGAAGAAACAAGAGCGCTATCTTGTAATCATTATTTTTTAAAATCCTTGACAGGACAAAGCAAAAATTTGCATGCATAAAGTGAAAAGACCTGTCCATAAAATGAGCAATAGGGAGCATGAAATGAAGTGTTTCATTGCTAAGGCAGGCCACAGATAGGCAAAATAACAGACACATAAAACAGAGCAAGGTAGCTAACTACAGCATACAATTCAGGAAATCTTTCCAAACATGGCTCAGAAAGGCAGAGAACTGAGAAACTGCATACACACAGGAACTTCAAAAAGTTCATGGAGGGCCCGGCGCCGCAGCCTAGCAGCTCAAGTCCTCGCCTTGCATGTGCCAGGATTCCATATGGGCACTGGTTCTAATTTCAGCCACCCCGCTTCCCATCCAGCTCCCCGCTTGTGGCCTGGGAAACCGGTCAAGGACGGCCCAAAGCCTTTGGGACCCTGCATCTGCGTGGGAGACACGGAAGAGGTTCCAGGCTCCTGGCTTCGGATCAGCTCAGCTCCAGCTGTTGCGGTCACTTGGGGAGTAAATCAGTAGACAGAAGATCTTCCTCTCTGTCTTTCCTCCTCTCTATATATCTGACTTTCCAATTAAAAAGTAAAAAAATAAATAAATCTCAAAAAAATTTATAAAAAGTTCACAGAATGCAGAATTAACAATAAGTTAATTTTGGTACAAAAGCGCTTTGAGGGCCCGGCGCGGTGGCGCAAGTGGTTAAGTCCTCGCCTTGCACGCCTGGGATCCCATATGGGCGCCGGTTCTAATCCCGGCAGCCCCGCTTCCCTTCCAGCTCCCTGCCTGTGGCCTGGGAAAGCAGTTGAGGACGGCCCAAAGCTTTGGGACCCTGCACCCGCGTGGGAGACCCGGAAGAGGCTCCTGGCTTCGGATCGGCATAGTATCGGCCCGTTGCGGCTCACTTGGGGAGTGAATCATCGGATGGAAGATCTTCCTCTCTCTCTCTCCTCTCTGTATATCCGCCTTTCCAATAAAAAATAATAAAAATAAATCTTTAAAAAAAAAAAAAGCGCTTTGAAATGCGAAGCGTAATATTTTCGTAATAAACCTTTTTCATGAGCTTTTACAAGACTTCCTCACACGCATAAGTGTCAATGTTTGGTTGTTTTCTTTTTTGTTTTGTTTTTACTTGAGAAGGTTACAAAGAGAGGGCGAGGCAAGATCTTCAATCCACTAGTTGACTTTGAGGAGACACCAACGGCTGCAGCTGAGCCAGACCAGAGCCGAGTGCCAGGAGCTGCCAGCAGGTCTCCCCTGTGGGCAGCACGGGCCCTCAGGTGCTCTGCTGCTGCTCTGCCAGGACATTAGCAGGGAGCTGGATCAGAAGTGGGGCAGCCCCCATCGCAAACTGGCACCCACAGGGGATGCTGGCACCCACAGGGGATGCTGGCGTCACAGGGGATGCTGGCACCCACAGGGGATGCTGGCACCCACAGGGGATGCTGGCGTCACAGGGGATGCTGGCGTCACAGGGGATACTGGCACCCACAGGGGATGCTGGCACCCACAGGGGATGCTGGCATCACGGGCAGTGGCTTTACCCACTTACAGCATAGTGCTGGCCCAGTCTTCGATGTGTTTTTGAACCAAAACAGACTCTTCTCTTACTTGAATTTCTCAAAGACCGTTTGAGGCATATATGTGTGTGTCTCTCCAGAGAGAACAGAGATAATGATGAAGAAACACATGACAGAGAGTGGTTGAGATGCTTCCAAAATCAAACAACAAAACAGAACCTTTAAAAAAAAAAAAAAAAACCTCGAGAGAACAAAGTCAAAAGCAACACCACATAGCGATAGTACAGTTCTTAACTTGTAACTAAATAAACAGACCTTAGAAGGAAATGTACTATGTCAGCAGTGGTTATCCCTGGCAATAAGATTTAGAACAAGAATTTTATTTTGTTCTTTAAATTTTAATGTGCTTTCTAAGTGCTCTACAATGCGAAGACATTATTTTTATAAGCTGTCCATGGAGAAGGGGCATTTGATGTTTCAAATACACATAGATACACTTTTTAAAAACCTGTCCTTAAGGGACTTACACTCTAGTAGGGGGAAGGGAGACAGACTCGTGTACTGTAAAACTCCAACAGCACCTGCCACAGGTGGATGTCACTAACATTTAAGACCTGCCTTGCCCTCCACAGGTCGGTTAGAACAGAGAGAGAAGCAGAGCAGGATCAGGACACTGGGCAGCAAGCCCAAGCTCCAGTCCACAGGCTCCACTTGCTGGCGACAATTCCACAGCCTCAGTTCCTTCTATCCAACAGCTTCAAAATGGCCAAGCAAAAAATGCTGCTTATCTACACAAGCATTATTTTCACCTCTAATTTAATTATCTTGCAAGACCACCCACAGATACAAGCAAAAAATTAACACCTCCATTGTAAGTTAGCACCCACAAAAACCTGCCAAGTTAACACCATTCCTATTCTTTATAAGACTTTGTTCTTTGATTCAAGGGTCAATAGACTGACTGGGAGGTACAAAGGTGATGGATGGGTGTCCACACTGGTGGATAACCAAATTCACTACCTTTGTTATCCACAGTGCACCACCCCCTGTTGCCAAGTATAGAGATGAAAGCATGAGTGGGTTTGGAGGGACTTGCCAAATCAGCATCATCCTAGTAGGGAGGCCGAGAGATCTGGTCCATTTAGGGACGTTGGGACTGTGGCAGGAACACCGCACCACACCCAAACACGGCAGCACTTTAGAAGACATCCCATGACTGCCTCTATGGAGCCTAATAATTGGTGCTCAACGTTCAACTCAAAATGAAACAGGTGGCAAACGCACAAGTCCAGAAGATGTGTCACCAATGGAAGGGAGGGCTGTTCACTTCTCAGACAAGCTCTTTCCTTTTTAAATAGATCCAGGTTTCCCGAAATATCCTCTAAGCCAACTGCTCTCAATACCATCAGCATCATCAGCCCACTCCACACCTGGGACCTGACACAGCCCCTCAGCTCTCTCCACTGGCTTCTCTGAAACCCTGCTACCTTCCCTTAACTCCTGCACAGTTTCAGCATAACCAGGACCACCGTGAGCTCTTCCAGATCACCTCTGAAGGTCTCAAACAAGGGTTTTGTTCTTTACGACGATTTTTGAGCCAATGGACTCATCCGTCCACCCCCACTGACATCTCTAATCATGACTGCCCCCTCTCCCTCTTGCCATATCGATTTTTTTTTCTTTTGTTGCTCCTACTCCTAGGCGAGGTTACATTTGTCCATCCCTCTAGAAGGTAATTTCACTCCAAGGGAGAAAAGGAATACTTTGGCCTCTTCTCCCTAGGCTCCTCAAATCACAGTTGCCAATGCCCTCTTCCAGCTCTGCTTGACCAGATCCTGACAGTCGCTGGTCAAGGTTTACTAGCGGGCTGCTCACCAGCGGGCCTGCTCTCCGCCCCTACTTCTCTGCCTGCGGTGGGATGGGGGAGCCCCGTGAGAACCTGAACCACACACCTGTCCCCACAGACTCAGAAGCAAGAGAACAGGAAGCCCTTCTTCCAGCCTAACCCTCAAGCCACCTTCTCTGACACACTTGCAGACAGATTTCTCCGGTGCATCGTGCTGGGCTCTGGTAATCTCAGAAAGTTCGCTCTCAGGACACTCTACTGCTTTGCTTTCACATGTGGTTCCTTTAATAAAAACCTCAGAAGGCAGGAGAGATCACTGACAATATTTAGATGGCAAGCAATCATCCGCCAGGCCCTGCTGGAAACGGTTGCTCTCCCTCTGCGCGCCTGCCTGTGTCAGATGGCTTGCTCCCTGCTCATCTCAGCTGCACTGCCTCTCTCCCTGGAGAAGACAGGCGACAGGGACGCCTTGTCCCTCCTGAAGGTGGCATGGCAACGTTAAAGCCTGGGCTCCACAGGGTGGCATCTAAGAAATCGTGGACGCGGACCGGAAAGTCACACAGCTACTTTCACTGCTGACTCGGTGTCCTTTTGCTTTCCTCTGTCATTTCACCTGGAAGTTCATGGATGCTTATTGATCCCAAGTCTCTTTCCAGTTCTGAAACGTCCTCCACATTTCTGGGGAGACACACGGGTATTCCCTACTGTCTTCATCCCTCTCTCCCCAAAAACGAACCCCCTCAAACCAGAAGGTGGCATGGAAAATGATCCGCCACAGGGAGGAATTCTGGCTAGGCCACAGACCACTTAGGATGAATGTTTAATAAGATACCACATGCACTGGATACTTCAACTGTGCATGCGCTGCCAGCCCTGGAGACCTGAAAAAATTAATACGGTTCCCAGAGGAGCCAGTGGGAACTGCCGAGGCAGAGGCAGAATCTGATTTGATGAATACAAAAGCGTTTTGAGAGCATCCCACGGAAAGTGCTATGACAAATGTCCGCTTTGTCTACCATAATGCCTCCTGCCCTCTAAGATTCACTCCAAGGGGGTCTCACGTCTGAGGACCATGGCACACCAGCGACTCACTCTTCCCTGCTCTTCTCCACGCCCACTTCCTGGGGGTTACACAGAGATCCAGCACACCTGTACTTCCGATCCTTTGCCTTTGGATTCATTCCTCACTTTTCCCTTCCACCCTTCCTTTCCCTCTCCACACTGGAGTCGGCCTGCTCGAAGCAGGCCCCATTACATCTCTCCCCAGCCTTCCAACCCCAACAAGTGCTGCCAGGCTGTCCCTTGAGCCATCTTGCCCTCCCACTGTAAGCCAGGAGATTCGGGCATGCAGTCCCTCCTTCTGAAGCTCCTCGACGGTAGCATGGAGACCCATGTTCTGGAGCCAGCTCCTCCATCCTAGGGCCTTCTTGGAGCCCCTGCTGGGAAGCATGAGTCCCACATGGGGACACGTAAGGACAGTGCCAGGCCCTCTGAACTCCGGGTCTCAGATCTCCAGTGACTTCTTTCCATTTTCGCCCCTGCCTTGCAGCAAGCACATGAATGTGCTCCTGGACCCCAGAGCTGCTCACGCTTCCTACCTCTGCCCCAAAACCGAGTGCAGAGTCTGGGAACCACTGCATTTCTGTTCCCATTGGTTGCATTACCTACTTCTTTGCATTTGACTCCATAGCAAACTCAACATCTGATACCTTTGAAAACAACTTTCAGTCACCACAAAAAGGAAAGGCAAGATGTATCTGCACAGGACAACCAGGCAAAAGTGGGGTTATAGGCCACAGTGGGGTCAGAGCCACAGTGGGGTCAGAGCCACAGTGTCTGATGCACTCCCCAGCTGGTCCCTGTGCTGCCTGAGAACTTCCAAGCTGCTGGCGGCCACCCTCTCCATCCCACCTCTACCTTCCCCCAACCCTTACACCAAACTGCCTCGGAGTGCCCCACTTTCGGAACCAGGGCAAACGGCATCTCCACTTGTTTCCACCTTGGGGAGGTATAACCTGCCTCTCACTTGGACCAGACCCCCGGCCAGCCCGCCCACCGTGTGCTCCAGATCAAAACGCATCCCAGAAGTCACCCAGGACTGCTGCGGTGGGTCTGCCCGGCAAGGCCCCCACCTCGAGGGAGGCAGCCCACGGCCTCCTGGCCTTACCTTGTCAGCCATGATCATAGATGCGCCCCCATGGATGCCCAGGATGGGGATGAAAGTCTGGGAGGAGATAAAATCCAGCATCTGGGCCACGGCCTCCTGGTCGGTGTCGTCCCCAAACACCAGGCCGTGGATGCGCGCCCCCGACATGAGGTCACACACGTGCGTGATGAGGCTTTTAGGGTCGGTGCGGTTCATCAGCAGTGCCACCACGTTCACGTCCAGGGGTAGCCCCGCCGCCTGCTCTGGTCCCCACAGATTTCGAAGTTCGCGCTCTGTCACGTCGTGGCTGTGACCCAGAAGCACCGCAATGTTCAGCGCGGGGGGACCCTTCTCTGCCGCCGCGCTCCGCGCCGGACCGCGCCAGACCAAAAGGGCCGGCAGCACCAGCAGGGTCCAGTAGCCCAGTCTGCCCATAGTCGCCACTTACGGTCCCTGCAGGGTGAAGAGGGAGAGGAAGGGCCACGTAAGTCGTAAGCCAAAGGCCCAGACACGAGGAATTCTCATCCCTCATCCCCGACGCCACCCACCTCCCTCGGCCCATCTGCAACTCCATTTACAAGTCCAATTCAAGCTATTTCTCTACATCTGTTCATTGGAGCAGCCTGCCGCCTTCTCTCTCCTTCTCTCTGCGTCTCCCCATTCCGACCCGGTCTACGCCGCCCACTACATTCTCCAAATCGGTTGCAGACCACAGACCCGGAGCTCCTGGCCAGCCATGGACAAGCCCGGCCCCCACCCGGGGTACAGGGAACAGAAGTTCGCGACCCCGCCCCCTGCTCAAATGATGCTGACCACGGACTGGATAGGTCTGCGGAGGTGGGGCAGGGGCTCTGCATCCCAGCTGGCTTGCGGAGCAGGTGGGCTGACCCCGCCCCCAGAGAACCTGCCCGGTGCGTTACACACCTCGCTCCGCGTGTGGCACCCGTAGCAGGGTACACCCCAAGCGCTCATGAGAGGGGGCGCTCAGTGGTGGGCCCAGGCACCGCGGTGCTTGAGGGAACTTGGCGCCCGCCCCATCTCGTGCAGAGGGCCTGTAGATCCACCCCTGCAGGCCCGCGTGCCTTCTCTCTCTCTCTCTCTCTCTCTCTCTCTCTGTCTCTCTCTCTCTCTCTCTCTCACACACACACACACACACAGAAAACCCTCTCTCACGCGCGCTGTATGCAACGCAGAATTCCGGAGAGTAGGCGCGTCACCCCACGGGCCAGAGCGTGGGAGCTGGCAGAGAACAAGCGTGGTAGCGGAGGGGCAAGGTGGGCTCCCCAGAAGCTCTCACAAGAACGTGGGCAGCGCAGCCCCTCCCCAGCCTTCCCACTGCGGGTCCTGCTGCCAGCTCTTAGATGCACGTGGACAGAGGGCTGCACACGCTCACAGACACGCGCGCTTTTCGGCGCACACCCACAAGCCGCCGTAGCGGTGCCCATGGCCAAGCGGTGCACACACATGTAGCGCGCCAGGTGCACAGTCGCGCGTGCCTGCAACACCAGCATCGTCGTGCACGCGCGCCCCTTGGGCTGGGCGCCGCCAGAGCCCGGGGAAGTTGGAGCCAAGTCGCGCCGGCCTGGGCGTTCTTGGGGTGAGCGCCCCCAAGCGCGGATCCGCAGCGCCCTCTGGTGCTCCTCCCGAGCCTGGCTCCTGGGCTCCCTCTCCCGCTTCCTCTCCCTCTCCCGGATCCTTCTCCCGCTCTCCCTGCGAGCCAGGCTCCCTCCTCCCGGCTCAGCCAGCCCACAGCTCCCTCTGGGGCGTACCTGTAGCCGGAGAAGGTCGAGGATGCAGTGGGGCGCGCTGCGTGCACGAGCATCTCGGCCGCCTCAGCAGCCACCGGGTTTAGCGGGCTCCCGCATCCTGCGGCCCCCACGCGCTCCCCTAGCTGTCCCGCGCTGTCCGCATCGCCCCCACGGGGGGCGGCTATCCCAGCCGGAGGCTCTGCAGCAGGGCTCTGATGGGCGGTGGAGAGATGGAGAGGCAGGGTCAGCCCACCGGCAGGAGGAGGGGGCGGGGGAAGACCGCAGTCTGCAATGCTCACAGCCCCTACACGCGCCCGGGAGGGGGCTCAAAGCGAGAGAGGATGCTGAGGCTCCGTGCCGAGCTGCCCCCAGTGCGGCTCCTGAGTCTCGGTGGCTGACCACGGGAGCACCGCTCCAGGACGCACCGAGGAATGGGAGCCCAGGTTGGCCACCCACGAGAAGCTTAACCGGGCACCTCCACCCTCACCCCATCCACCTCCCCAGCGCCTGCTGCTGGGAGTTGTGCGACCAGAAGCTGCTGGGGGGTGGGGATGGGGGTAGGGAGAAAAAGAGGAGGAAAGCGGAGGGGGGGCGCTGGCTGAGTTTGCGACGAGCCGGCAGGAGGAGAGGGGGAGGGAAGAACGCCTGCTCCCGCGGTCCCGGATCCCCGAGGGAGGTGCGATGATTCCCACGCAGCGACCCACCGGTGGTCCTGCCGCCCGCCCCCTTCCTGAGGGGGCCCCCCAGGCTCTGCGTCCCGCGCCAGCACTCACCGCAGCCTCTCTCCACATAGTTCTCAGCAGTGGCCGCTCCTGGTCATCTCCAGGGCTTGATGGCAGCGGCCGCGACCCTCATCGCTCACCCGGCCCCATGGTCCGGCCAAGCCCTCGGAGCCTCCCTCCAAGAGCCTTAGCTCGGCTTTCTGACCCACTCCGGACCGCAGCCGCCGGGTCCTCTGAGCGCGCCCGAGCACCCTGCGCGCAGCCCAGCGCCGGGCTGGTGTCTGAGGCCAGTGTGTGTGAGAGAGAATGTGTGTGGGAGCGCGCGCGCGCGTGTGGCCGGGGATCCCCGCGGTCCCCGGCCGAGAAAGGAGCGGGCGGGGGGAAGGCAGCTCCCTCTCGGCCCTTGGCTGCGGGGCCAGCTCCGCTCTGGCTCCCCACTTCCCGGCGGCAGTCCGGACAGTGCCTGGCCACCCTGCTTCACAGTCTGGCGAAGCCGGATTCCCGGGGCGTGCTTCTGCTGCTGTCGCCTCCAAGGAAGAGGGGGAGGAAGGCACGGGCGCCCACCACGCCAACTTGGGGACTTGTTCTTAGCCAGTAAGACGCAGCAGCCCCCGCGCACGCTGAAGAAGCTTAGAGCTCCGGCAAGCTGAAGCGTCTTCCGCCCGCAAGCGCCCTCCCCGTAGGCGGCCGAGGCAGACCCCGCAGTCCCTAGGCGGCGGCACGGAACGCAGAGACCCGCTCCCAGAGCTCACGGAGGCGAACCAGGCCACGACGGGTGTCTGGCTGGCGACCTCGGCACCTGCGGGCGGCGCGCGCCGCTATCCGTGGTGCTGAAACCACGCTCTGCCCACTCCCGGGCGTCTGGTGCGACAAAGAATCAATTATTCAGATCTCAGCTACCTCTTCCTCCTCCTCCAGCGCCTGGCGCTGGGTACAGCAATCCCCCTCCACGTAAGGCGCGCCGACAAACACAGACACACCGCCCCACTGCTTTTCCCTGCGCTTCACCACCCGCATATGGGATCCTGCTCCCTTGATGTCACGGGGCCAGAATTCCAAAATCAAAAGTATCTGCATCCCCTCCTTGCTTGCTTGTTTTCTAAGTTGCATCAAAGTCGCCATGAGATTGCCACTTTTAAGCTACCAGAAGGGGTGCACGAGAGAACACAGGGTGGCCTGAGTGTGTGGGGCTGGCTAGGGTGAATTTTGGCAACTGGGCAAGCGCCTGTTTCACATAGGCCTGTACCTCCAATAGCCAGCTCTACCTTTTTCTCCTCAGGCCCTAAAAGGAAAACGCCTTCGCATTTTAAAACCTGTTTGTTTTGGGGTTTTTTTGTTTTTTTTTTTTTTGTTTTTTTTTGTAATCACTGTTCTAACCCTGCCTCTATGTCTTATCAACCTAATATCACCAGTTACGATATGAATGTTCATGTCCTTCCATTCACACGTTAAAATCTTAACATTCAAGGTGAAGGTACTGGGCATTGGGACCTTCCAGAAGTGGTTAGATTATGAGAGTGGAATAAGGTTAGTGCCCTTAGAGGAGACTCCAGAGGCCCAGACAACCCCTTGCACCCTGTGGGGCCACAGCCAGAAGATATGAACCTTTGGCCAAAGAACCAAAACCTGGCCCTCGCCAAACCATCACATCTTTGTCTTAAATGAGCCAGTCTCCAAAATGGTGAGACACAAATTTCCATTGTTTTATAAGGTGCCCAATATATGGCATTTCGTTATCGTAGCCTGGTCACCAACATTTGGGCCTTTGTACATCTTCCTCACCTGAAAAACTGGGTGCTGGTAAAAAATATCGATTCCTCCTTGGGGTTATTTTCAAAAGAAAAGGAGACAGTCCCAGTAATGCTGTCAACTATGTCTGGTACATGGTAGATGCTCAGGAACACAAGATTCCTTCAGAGCGGCCCTGAAGGGTTGGCGCTTCTCCTGGGACTGTGGCTGCTGGGCTGAGCACAGTGCTGTGAGCCCTGTGGGTTTCCTGATGAGCTGGCTTCCTAGGGTTCTACAATCTAAGAGGCAGAAAGAGTGGAGAAGATCCTAGAAAGTGAATGAAGACGAGGAACCCTGTTATGTAAAGCAGGGAATGGGGCAGTGTGGCATTCCTTGAAGCTATGGCTGATTTAGGTCCCTCCCATGTGTGGAGATGATCATTCTTGGACGATGGCACAGGTGCAGGACTCTAATTTGGGGACTTATGAGGAAGTTAGCCTGTTTTATTTAAATGAGGTACAAATTACGTACAATAAAACTCACATGTCTTAAAGACTGAGCATCTTGGGTTTTGGAATTGAGCACATTTGCACAGACGATTCCCCAAAACCCGTCTGTTTATCACCCCGCAGGAACTACCCTGCGGACCTTTGCTGTCAATTCCACTCCCTGTCCCGCTTCCCAGAATCAGCTACAGTTGTGATTGCTAACATCATTTAATATTTGTACCCTTTTCTGAACTTCATACAGTGGGATTCTATACTGTATATTCTATAATGATTTTTTTTCTTCACTTAACCTACTGTTTGGAAGACCCATCCACATTGCTGGGTCTAGGTCTCAATAGGCACTTACTTGCTGGAATCTGGCTTCCTATTATAGGAATAAGCCACATTTGTGTGTCTAGTCCTATTGATAGACATTGTAGGTTGTAGTGATGGAGCTACTTAAAATGCAGATGCTTACACCCACATTAAATCTACTCCACTGGACTCTCCAGGGGATAGGGCCAGGCATGGACATTGGTTCTAAATCCATGAATGATTCTGACAGTGTCCCCTGCACATTACACTCTTAAATACACGTTGTTGCCATGAAATTAATTCTCCTTTGATGCAAATTATTGGTGTGGAGAGCTTGTAGCTGTGACCACACTTGTAGATGGCAGATCAATCAGATGTTGACTCTTTTAAATAGAGAAAGAAGACTGCTTAGTTCAAAGGAACAGTGCTTTCTCTCTGAAGGTAGATACAGGCAGCTAAAGTTGTCTTGCAGTCACATCTTCCCAGTGTGGAGAGCGGCCTGGAATCAGGCACTGGGACTTCCACCACCCAGCATGTATGGGATCACAGCAACCTTACCCCATGCTCTGCTGCAAAGCCAAATGCAACACACAGCTCAGGATCCTGAGTGGGATTTTGTTACTCCAGAGTTGCAGATGGAAAGTCTTCTCCCTAGCTGGAATATTGACAGACTATGTCCCTCTACCCCTCTCAAAAAAAAAAAAAAAAAAAACCCTCAAGTTAATGCTATTCTGCAGTTGATTTTGCCAGTTGGTTTCACTGCCAGTCACATCATTAATGTAAGTGAAATATTTGAGCTGCTCTTACTGAACAACTTCCTTCAACTGGTTTCAGTCCAATTGATTTCTCCGCTAATTCTTTGCTGAAGAAATTACCCCATGGTGCCCATTTGCTTTAAGGTACTTAACCACGGCCGTTAAAGACCAGTCATTGCATCAAGTCTACAGGAAAGAACTCAAATGAGCCAACCATTGATTCTGCTTCCCTTTATATCTCTATTTTCAAACTTTATTGAGAAAAATTATACTATTTTGAAGCTGAAAGACGTTTACATGCTACTCTGTCTGATGCATTTTCTGTTTTCAAGTAAGTGGTCACCTGAGTCGTGTTAAGGTGAATTCACATATTAAGGGATTCGAGAAGCCTTCAAGTTAAAAATGCTTTTTTAACACAGCAATATTGCAAGTAACATTAGTCATGAAAAACCTGTTTTAGTCCGCAAAACAGCTGCAACCAGCCTACAGAATGACTTTAGAGAAATTTTGATTTGACCCAACATCTTTCTTTTGTACATGGGGAAACGGAGGCTTGGGTGGAAGCAAATCAACTTCAGTATCATAAGACTAGATGTTAAAGATAAAATCTGGGGTTGAATACAGAATTTTTGCATTAAGTATCTTCTTCTAACATAAAATATGTTGCATCAAGTGCATTCTACAAGCTAATAGTGTAACACAATCCATAAGTTTATAGGCCTTCCAAAAGAGTGGTAAAATTCTGCACAAGGTTACAGCAACCTGAACACCTGACAGAATTTTTCAGGTATTATTTGGTAACTTATTTTCCACCTTCACCATCCCTCCAAATTCTAGCCTATGGGTACCAACTCTTGGGTATTTCTTATCATGTCTTAACCATCATCTCAGATTTTCTGATCTTATCTTCACCTTGTATTAGACAAAAAAATACTCTTTTATCTCATATCAAAGAAGACATCACTGGAGTCAGTGCCATGACATCCTAGGCTGGGCCTCCACCTTGGCAGAGCCATATGGGCACTGGCTCATGTTCCAGCTATTCCACTTCTGATCCAGCTTCCTGTTTATGGTCTGAAACAGCAGCAGAAGATGGCTCAAATCCTTGCACCCCTCCACCCATGTGGGAGACTCAGAAGAAGCTCCTGGATCCTGGCTTCAGACAGGCTCAGTTCAGCCACTGTGACCATTTGGAGAGCAAATCAGTGCATGAAAAATCTCTTTTTCTCCATTTCTGTGTAATTCTGCCTTTCAAATAAAAAGTTTTAAAAGAAGACAAAGCTGGAGACACAACTGACCCAGCAATTGCAACCACCAGAATATGCATAAGCCAACTGCGGCTACAGACTGTGCCAGACCCTGTACTGGCCAAGCACACACAAGAATTAGGTCTTGGTTCACCTCAGATGAAGTTTCTTTGGGGATCTCCCCAACTGAACTGCTGGACTCAGAACCCCAACCATGGAGAGAACTTCAGGTTCCATAGCTGACCGTGGAGTGCATGTGTATGGGCCTTTTCAGTGGCTCAGACAAAGGAGTGGACAGCATATCCAGGTGCACATGGAGGATATGGCAATACACTGGAGTCTGCAGAGGACACCCAGTACCATAAAGAGGATGAAGGACAGAACTAATTGATCAACTACCCCAGCCAAGTGTTGGCAGTGAATATCTGGGCAAACAGAGACTCTAAGGCGGACTATGTCAACCAGTAGATTCTGGAGAGATTTCACTGTGCTTGGAGTGACAAGATCAACAGTAATTCAGAACTATGGAACCATCAAAACCTCTTGGACAGGCCCCTCAGAGCTTGCCCCACATCGGGGACCCTGGGTGGCATTGGGTGACGGTCCTCCATCCCAGGGTGCAGAGGTATTTGGGAGGGACTTCTCCCCTAATCTAGTCCCTTCCCCCAGATACAGGAAGGGGAAAAAAGAGAATGCGTAAACAATTGTCTCACCCACCTTCCTGTAGCCCTTGACCCTTATCACCCTAATCAACCAGGTAAAAATCATCATAAATAAGTCTTTTTAAAAATAAAGAAGAAAAAGACAACTATAGTCAATTCTTGAGCTATTTCTCTCGAAGTTTAGATAGAGCCTCACAGTCTTACTCAGTTCTGTACACTGGATCAACTGACTAGATCATGTTCTGACCTACCATTCCAGACTCGGGCCGTCCACAGCTGACCCTCTGTGATTCTGTGACTCCTTAAAGGTCTGAATCCTGGACCAGTCCCAAGGTTAGTTAATACTTCCATATTATCTGATCCAAAAACTAAAAATCTCTCCCTGCTCTCATGATCCACGCAGGGACACATATTTCTCATGAAAGGGTAAGACTCTTCCTTCACAAAGGACTGCTGGCCTTGGTGATTGAAGTGATGACAACGTGAAAGGATTGCTTTCCTCTCTAGCCTTAACCCAGTGCAACCCACATTCTCTCTTACTTACATCAAGGCACCTGTTCATAAAGAATCATGAGTTGGGAGGTCCAGAGTCCTACATCCCCTCACCTTTAGAAAAAAAAAAATAATAAAATTACTAACTTCTTGAGGCCTCAGTTTCCTTCGCCAGTCAAATGGGAGCGAACTCACCCTGCATCATCCAACTCCATGGTGGGTGCTGACTCAGGATGTGTCTTAGTAGAAAACATGTCAGAATGACCCGCACTGGGGTGGCAAGGATGCTGTGGCATGTATGCAGCTCTCATCTCTCCGTGGTCAAGAGGTTACTGCTCAGACAGGGACTCTCTATGCTCCCAGTCTATGTCCAGCACTCAGACATGCAGGAATTCATCAGCATGAACACACGTTCCCTGTAAGGAACCTATTGAGTCAGCCAGCTATGCTAACAAAGCAGAAGGGCATGAGTCCACGGAGGGCATGTGGCTAATGGACGGGAACAGAAGCAGGTAGCTGACCCAGCCTTCACTGTGAAATGAGCCTGCTAGGTCTCTTACGACTGGGGTTTCAGAGAGGAGGAAACCAAATGTGTGTGTTACCTTTAATAGCTAGATACCTGCCCACCAGTTACCATGGCTCCATCAGCATTCTGGCATCTGACCAACCAAACCCAACCAACCACTCGTTCTCTGAGGGAAAGGAGCAAGCAGCTCCTCCAAGTTCCCCTGCAGGCTGCACTGATGCTCCCCTACCAAGAAAGGGCCCTAGGTGCTCCTTCCAGTACCCACCTCTGTGGGGCAGCATCCATGTCCAGGGCAGCCACCCCTTTCCTTTAGGAGAGTAAGTCTTTCCTTACAAGAGCAGTCCCGACTGTGAAGAAATGCTGACCCCCAACCTCAAGTCCTCTCCCTGGACTGTGGCTGGGTCAGAGCAGTCCCTTGGGATGGCTCTTTCAAAGCTCTGAAATCAGATCACATCAGGCCAACTTGCCAAGCCCAGACAAGCTGAGCGGCTTCACTGTTCACATCCCTCAGACAAAAGCAGAGACTCTCTCCATTACAACTCTGGTCAATGCTTGAGTCTGGGCTCGAGGAGAAGAGTGCCGCTGGTATGCTGTTTTGTAAGTCATTTTTAAGTGCCTGACGCAACAGCTCAGTGGCTAAATTCTCACCTTACACATATCAGGATCCCATATGGATAACTGTTCCAGGCTGATCCACTTCCTTCCAGCTCCCTGTTTGTGACCTGGAAAAGCAGTGGAGGATGACCCAAAGCCTTAGGACCCTGCACCCGCGTGGAAGACCCAGAAGAAGCTCCTAGCTTCTGGCTTTGGATTGGCTCAGCTCTGGCCATTACAGCCACTTGGGGAGTGAACTAGCAAATGGAAGATTTTTTTTTCTCTGTATCTTCTCTGTAAATATGCCTTTCCAATAAAAATAAATAAATCTTTTTTTAAAGGTTCATCAAAATGAAAAAATGTGCATAGGTTTCAAAAAATTTTACTTCAAGACACACTTGATTTTTTTTAATCCCACTTTCCCACGGCCATGCTAAGGTGATGTTGTATTATCTTATAGAACTCTCTGGAGCCTAAAGAGAAGTTCCTGCAGAGACCTTGCTGCATCCTAAAGCTCCAAAGCCTTTTCTCGGGGAAGGGGGGAGCCCAGGAAGGCACAGCCACAGGCTAGAGGAGGCAGCCGTTGGTCAACCTTGGCTCTCCGGCCCAGTGCGTGCATGCCAGATGGTGCCTGCGGGGGTGCTGGCTGGTGACACGCTGGCACAGCCTCCTTTCCTTGCACAGTTCATCAAGCCACATGGTGCCCAAGAACCTCGGGCTGCAGCCTGCCCTGCCAAGAAGGCAGTTGGAAGACAGGCACAGTGGGCCTGGGGTGGGGTGTGGCAGGGCTGGGCCTCCAGCCTCCGGGAAGCTGCGGCCCTATGGCAGCTCTCAGGCAGGGACTTGGTCAGAAGCCGACCCCCAACCTACATGACCTGAGTCCACGCCTGTTTCAGCCCTGTCTCTGAACATGACAGCTCTTGGAAACCCTGGAGTGGATTTCCAATTGGACAATTGGAAAGTCAGTTTCACTGGACAATTGAAAAGTCAGTTTATTCTCCTACAAAAGGAAATGATAAGAACATGGGCTCTGCATCCACAGATCCAGCCAACCGCAGACTGGGAAGCAAAGAAAAAGGCCTGCATCTTTCTGGTTGTTACTCCCTAAACAATACTGTATAAGGACTATTTACATTGTTAGGTGTTACTAGTAATCTAGAGATGACTTGGAGAACGCAGGAGGAGACGCAAAGGCATACACTAACCCATTTTCTAGAAGCGACATTTGTATCCTCAGGTTTCGGTTTCCATGGGGGATCCTGAAACCAAGGATTCTGAGGGAGAAGTGTATTGAATTTAATTGATTAAATGATGCACCGTTTAGAAAGAGTAGAATAATGTGTGTACCAATTGGAAAAGATACTAGCTATGTCTGTGTTGTATTCCTATTTATGGTAAAACATAGACTCCAGGGCCTTCTGGCCAGGCCCAACTCTTGGACGTACTTCTTCCTATTCCTGTGGATCTGAGCAGACACTATATGTCTGAAGAAGCCTCAGTTCCCTCACCTATAAAATGGCAATGATTCAGGGGGCCTTCAAAAAGGCTACAGAAAATACACTTTTTTGAAAAAAAAAATGGTGCCTGAACTCCAATTTTTTGACACCAGAACAAACTTTATTTTTTTAAATTCCATTTTTCCATGAACTTCAAGTATCCACACATTTGCGCCTCGCTCCCAGGATTGCTAAGAGGATTAAGTCAGGAGACACACATGAGTTGCTTGGCACAGCAATGGACACATAGTAAGAGATCAATATGCAGAGGCTATTATTATTAATTAGCCCTGGGATCAATGCCCAAGGTCACAGAGCCAGTATGATTGAAAAGGTGCTTCCTGACTGCCCCCTCGGTGCTTGCTGCTACTGGCTGCTGCCTCTCACACAATTAAAATTCCTGGCTCTGCCCTCCAAGAGTCACTGTTCCTAAAAAAAGAGCTCCATTTGTACTGGGAAGTCACAAATTGTCACCAAGTCCAGCGGTCAGATCCAAACTGCATACACAACATTTCTCTTCATTAGGGGGAGCTGCCCAAGGGTGCGGGCTACAGGGAGAGGTAGCGAGGCTCGGCTTCAGCAGCCAGATCTGGGAGCCCAGAGCCCCAGCTGGGACTGCAGGTCTGTGCCTCCTCTCCAGCTGGGTGGCTGGGAGCAGGTCGCTGCACCTTCCTGAGCCAGAGCCTGCCCGTCTATAAAACCAGGGCTGTGTGAGATGGAGATGGACAAAGCATCTTGCATAACCAGGGTCTCACTGCATGTTGTAAAGGGTATGACACTCCTTCATAGCTCTGGTGGTTGAGACATTGGGATGGTGTTGTTCGGGATGTTGTTTGGTTTGCCTTTAATTGATGAAATGGCTGTGCATATCTGTGGAAATAGTGTGCTAGCCAATGTGTGATGATCAAATCGGGGGCCCTTAGCATTTCCAGCTCCTTCAACATTCCCCTTGTCTTTGTGTTAGGGACCTTGGAGCGCCTGTCTCCTAGTTCTTTATAAAACGTGTGGTAACAGGTTATTGCGAGCTGCAGCCACCAGAGCTCACTGCTCCTACCTAACACCGTTTGAGCTGAGTGCACATTGTTTGTGCTTCACAAAAAGATGACCTATTGCATGTGATTTCTGCACACCTGCATGTACGCTAGATGCAAAGCAGGGTTCTAAGGTGAATGCTGGAACAGGATGGGGATATCAGTGGAAAATCTGGCCAATCGGAATAAGGCCTGCGGTGTTATTAACAGTGACGGAGTATGTTAATGTCCTGGTTTGGACGAATGCGGTCATTTGGGATGACAGCATTGGGGACAACTGGGTGAAGTAGACATGGGGTCTCTTCACACTATCTCTGCAACTTTAGGTCCAAAACTGTCCCCAGATTAGAAGTTTACTTTTAAAATCATTGAGACAGCATTGTGTGCTGAAGGGGTTGGCCTGTGCGCTTTCAGAACCACAGACTCTCTCCAGGAGTGCGCCTACGGAGCTAGTGACAGAAGCTGACTCCAGGGAGGGAACCAGGCAACTGCAAGGACCACAGGCAGACACTGGTGAGCGAGGAGCGAGTCTTCCTGTGCAGCCTGACTGGGTTCTGGCACGCATGTACATGAGTGTGACCTTGTGCTTCAAGAGTACATGAAAAGCTGAGCCGACTGGGAGGAGCAGAGAGGCAGGTGTGCCCCTGTGCCCCTGCGTCCCTGCGTCCCTGCATCCCTGTGCCCGTGTCCCTATGTCTTTGTGTCTGCTCCAGTGTCAGGGAAATGAAAAGGAGGCAACAGCTGCACTGGAAGACAAAGGAGAGCGAGGCCTCAGGGTGGAGGCAAAGGCCCTGAACCCCGTGGGTACTGTCCGCCAGGCCTAGCACTGCCGATGGACACACCCAGCTGTCTGCAGAGGGCCTCTGAGGACTCCCTAGGACAGTGCACTCCAATCCCCTCCTACGTGTCTGTTCAACCTGAACTCACCCAGTCCTCAGAGAAAACCCACAAGAGTACAACTGACATCCCCACGTAGTGTCTAAGGCCGCTTTCTGAGTCATTACACCCAACCCCACTAGCGCCAAGTGGTACAGCTGCAGGTGAGCGCGGATCCCCGAGTCCAGCCCAGAGCCTCAGAGGCCCCAGGCCTGGAAGAAGTTAGAGCTGCACCAGCAGATGGATTTCGGAAGGGGGAGAGGTTATGCTGACTGGGGAAGAGGCAGCCAGCTGGCCTCTCCTCTCCCGGCATCCTGGAACTGCAATGCCCACAGTAACCAATAGAGGGAGGCAGTTGGAATTCTTTTTATAACAAGTTGGAAGTAGGATAAACCCTGACTCCAAGTTTCAAACAACTAAGGTAGTAGAGACTTCATTTTGAAGATTACATATATATGTTATCACATCATGGGGCAGTGTGGCGCACAGCAAAAGCAAAGCTTTGTTCCGATCCTCTTCTCCTACCCCCTGGGGAAGGTCATTTAACCTTTTAGAACCTCAATTCCTTTCCGGGTGAAATAAGTTTAGGAACATCTGGAAATTATAAACAGCCATCGGCCTGTCACTGAGAGGATTCCAACCAAATAGTCCCTACAATTGTTATAATAAAAGAGCTATAAATGGACAAAGAGATGAGCAGTAATTATTATTTAGATACCTGTAGCAGGTACATGCTAAACATTCTGTATGCTTTACATGATCCAGCACCCAGAATCATTCTCTACGGTGTGTATAATTTTTTCAGTTAAGAACGAACCCAGGTTGGGGCTGGAATCGTGGCACAACAGGTTAAGCTGCCACCTGCAACCCCAGCATTGCGTGTGAGCACTGGTTCAAGTAGCACAGTAGCACAAAGGTACATGCAGATCAGGAAAACGCGATGGGATTCCACCTTGTTCTCCCGGGAGCCAGTGACCGTGCTGCAAGGAACCCAGACCTCCTGCTGAGAGGCTGGCACAGAGAACAAGCACATCAGCCTGCAGCCCTGCGAGTGGGTCACCTCCGAAGTGAGGCCTCCAGTCCCAGGCGGAGCCGTGGCAACACGTGCATTCCTGCGGAATCCTGCCCACCCGAGGACGCATTCGCAGGCCCGTTGTTGTTTCAAGGCTCTGTGATTTGGGACAGTGTGTTACATGACACGAGATGACCTCCTAGACAGCTCCATCCCAGACGGTCCGAAGTCAGTGCTGTGCGACAGACTGCCATCTTTGTGAACTTGGAAGGAAGCTCACACAGCAAGTCACATCTGTCCACCACAGTGCGGCCTGGCTGTTTGAAAGCACCAAAGCCACCTTGGCAAAGTGACTTCAGGGTTCCCTCCCTGAGGCCAGCACTTGTTCGAGCCCAGTTCAGGCCCCAGCTCCCTGCTGATATGATTATGTATGTTGTCCTCTCCTCTGATGAATATGCTTACTACCTCTACAGTGGTGATGGTATCATGAGTGTATGCACCTGTTCCAACTCATCACATGTACATTAAATGTGTGCTTGTTTGTACATATTTATGCCTCAATAGGGACATTTTAAAAAAAAAAACAGAATCACTTCTTCATTGGTGCTGTGGCACAGCCTAGTCCAAGCCCCAGCTCTCCTTGCATTGCCATGCCCTGTTCAGGCACAGCCAGGGAGGCAGCAGGGGATGGCTTGAGTACCTGGCCCTTGCTGCCCACATGAGACACATGCATGGAGTTCCTGCTCCAGCCTTTCCCAACCTTCCTCTTAGGGGCATTTTGGAAGTAAAAACACAAAACGAAGATCTCTCTCTCTCTCTCACTCTTACTCTACTTTCAAATAAACAAAGACAAGTTTAAAGAACAAAAGGCATGACACCTACGTGCAGTATCTCATTTAAAAAATATTGCAGGGAGGAGTAAGCGCAGTGGCTTAGGACACTAATCCTCTGCTGTAGTGCAGGCATCCCATATGGGCACTGGTTCAAGTCTCAACTCTCAGTTGTTCCACTCTGATCTAGCTCTCTGCTTATGGGCTGCATAAGCAGCGGAGAACGGCCCAAGTCCTTGGGACCCTGCGCTCCCGCTTGGGAGACCCAGAAGAGGCTCCTGGCTCCTAGCTTTGAACCAGCTGAGCTCTAGCCACCATGGCCATTTGGGGAGTGAACCAGTGGATGGAGAATCTCTCTGTCTTTTTTCTCTCTCTCTCTTTCCACATATATATAATTCTGACTTTAAAGCAAAATAAATAAATCTTTTTTAAAAAGCATTCTGCAAGACAATTAGGGAAATTGAATATGGATGATTTATTAGATAACATTAAGAAATTGCTCTTCATGTTGCCAGATGTGATCATAATATTGTGGCCAAGTAGTAAAATGCTCTCCCACACCCTTTATTTTCAGATATACATACTGACACATTTAGAAACAAAATGCCCCAACATCATAACCTGGTATTATATCTCAGCCAAAAGAAAAAATGAAAAAAAAAAATATGAGCAAGCGATGAGCTCACAGTACTGTTCTCTCTACTGGTCAATGCTAAACAAAGCTGATTTATTATAAAATGGAAAGATTTAGCCACTGTAGCAAAGAACTCCATCACCAACGTCATTTCAACCACAAGGCGCATGAGCCTTGGCAGCACGCTTGTCTCTAACCTCTGAGCGTTCTCCCTCATTATCAAAAAGCCTTTGCAAGCATCTTGAATGTGTCCAGAATATCCCTTCCAGGGGATAACAGTGAAGCCACAACTTCCACCACAGGACTGCAGTTCATGAGAACAAGGATGAAAGGCTACCGGTGGCTAGTGTCCACTCAGCCCTCAGCCTGGCGCTCTGCAGGGCACCGGCTCCGGTCCTCCCTACACCCTGGGGAACAACTACACAATTAACTCTACCTCCTAGGAGAGGAGATGGACACAGGCCAGGGTCACGCAGTGCCAAGTCTCGGCGCCCAGGCCAGCACCCGGGCTGTGCGACAGCTGCGGGGAATCATGGCTTTTCCTTGGCTCACTTCCTCCTTCACCGAGCCTTCATCAGCTGCTCAGAGTGTGTGCTGAGCTGCAGGTTCTCACTGCTCCAGGACGGCCAGAGACTGACGAGTGTCGGGTCAGGGGGCACTGGAGTTAGCATCGCCTGCTCTCTCTGCGCAGCTGGTGAGACAGCCACGCCTGGGGCTTTTAGTGACGGCTCTGCCTGTTCAGGCAGGGGCAGTGCTGGCAAGCCAGAGAGAAAGAGAGCAGGAACAGGGAGTGATTGATGATTGAGAATTAATGACACCAGAAACCTTTTAATATTCATATTATTTATTCTTAGCTCTCTCTGGCTGCACCGGCACTGTTTGTTGTTAATGAGACTGGGAGCATTTTTAAATCAACTTAATTGACACTTTTATGGTGTTCAGCGGGCCCTAAGCAGAGGAATTTCAGCTGGGAGCTGAAAAAGAGATATGGGAAGGGAGAGGGCCCTGTGGATCCTGGAATGAAGGGAAAAGTCACTGGAGAGCAGCCAGAGGAGGGGAGAATCTTCAGGATCCTACTGGGTCCAGGAATTTTGCACCAGAGCTGCTCCGGAGTCCTCCAGTCCATTCCCAGCACAGCCATACCACCTTGAAGGTTCCTTCTCTGTGCGGTCACTCGATGCCTCAGTTTCCCCATTTGTAACGTAGATACCATGACAGTCCCTTCCTCACAGGGTTGTTAGGAAGATAACAGGCTAACTGATGTAAAGAGATTACGAATGTTGCAACTGCTTGCACTGTTACTGCTGTTCACAAGAACAAATTTTATGAGATTTCTATGGTCACTTTTTTTAAGCACTGTTTGCCAAATATTCTGGATTACTTTTTGCAAGAAGGACATGTGCCTTCTTTTGGCCACAAGCATGTAGATGAAACTGGTGAGAGTCACTTCCCAGCAGATTCAAGAATTCACACACTGCTCCCTGCTGCCGTGAAACCAGCAAGATGCCACATGGAGGAACCCATCTCCTAGGTCCCAGAGGATCGAGGACACACGACAGAGGCTCTGTCCACTCACAGTGCACACACAGCAGGAGGGGAAAGCAGACATTTGTTTTTGGAAGCCACGGAGCCCAGGAGCCATTGGTGACTGCAGCAAAACCTTGTCTTTCTTGACTGGCACGGGGTCGGTCTTCAAACTCTCAATGTTGCTGCCAGGAAGGAATGGGGAGGGGGCTGTCTAGAAAACCTTCTCTCCCATTTTGGGGAGACAGTCCCCAAGGACTGACACTCTACACTCCTTTGAATTAACTCCTTTTCTGCATCCCAAGCAATGTCGTCTTCTGCTAACAGATTTTCTCCCACGTTAAGACCTGGGGGTGAAGGGCGGGAAGACTCCAGACACAGAAGAAAGGTGGTGGAGTATAGATGCCGACTGCCCAGTTTTTCCAGAATGTTCCTGAATGGAGACTGGTGGTGCAGTGTCCTGAGGTGCAGTGTCCCTCTAGAGGTATACAGCTATAACATGGAAATCAAAATTTATTTTAAAAATCTTACCAATAAATAACCCTAATTCATATACCCTCAACCCAGGGATGATTGTTGTTAAGCCCAAGAAGTTCAAATTCCCCAATATTTCTATCATCTAACAATCAATTATTTTTTTCATAGACATGAAATCACATTGAACAGTGTGGTAGAAACTGCCACAATTTATTTGAGCAATTAACCAACTGACGTGTAAGCTCTTTCCAAGTAATTCTGATTTTTTTTTAACCAACTTGATTGTGCCAGCTTGTCCTTAACTGTTTCCAGGTTTCACACACAGTGGAACGCTCTGACCGGGAATGGATTACAAAGAAAAATCAGCTCAGGCACTCTCTCTGGTTCCTGGCCAACACCCAGTCTTTCAATGCTTTCAATGCAATGCCAAGCACTGTCCCAAATTCCCATCTTTCAAAATTAGTATTTAAAAACCACATACCAGAAAATGTACCATCTTGATCAGGTTAAAGTGTACAGAACAGCGACATGTTCGGCACACCCCCTGTCACACAGCTCGCAGGCACGAGCTCCAGGACACTCTCACGTTGGAGGACAAATCCCATGGCCGTGGAACACACCGCAGCTTCTCCCCTCTCACCGCTCACTGGCGAGCACCACTCTTCCTGGTCCTTTGCGCGTGATGACCCTGGGCTCCTTGGGTTAGCAGAGTCAGCTGGTATTTGCCTTGTTGGGCATTGGTTCATCTCACACTCAGTATTAAGGTTTATCCGTGTTGTAACATATGACGAGATTTTCTTCTCTCTCAGGGCTGGAAATCTCGCATTGCATGTATTCACCACCGTTTCTTTCTCCATTCTTCCTTCTGTAGACACTTAGCTTGCTTCCACTTCTTGGTTGTTGTAAATACGAGACTGTGATGAGTATGAACTTCTTGGAGATCTAATTTTACTTCTTCTAGATATTTACCCGAAAGCAGGAGTTCTGGATCATGCAGCATCCTATTTTTACTCTTTTGAGGAGCTTCCATACTGTTTTTGCATCATGTTACAAGCCTGCCAACAGCACGCAAGGGTTCCGGTTTCCTTAAGTCCTCGCCAACACTTGCTGTTTCCTGGGTTTTCTTTTGTTTTTACAGTGACCATCCTAAGGGTATGAGGCATTGTGATTGATTTTTATTTGATTTTCCTAGTGAATGGTGATATTGAACATCTTTTCAGATGGTTGTTGGCCATTGTGTGTATTTTCTTTAGGGACATGTCTATTTAAATCCTTTGCCTGTGTTTAAATTGAACTATTTTTGTTGTTTTTGTTGTCATTTGGTTATAAAACTCCTTCATATATCCCAAACATTCACTCATCATCACATAAATGGTTTGCAAATATTTTCTCCCATTCCGCAGGTTGCCTTTGTACTCTGTTGGCTGATCGCTTTGCCAAACGAATCTGACTTCTCTTCATGTCGTCATCCTCACCAAAAGCTGCAGTGATGTGGAGGTTAAGAACCAGTACAAGTCCAAAGCTTAGTCAGAGCCACACAGCCTGCAGTGCCAGGGCCAGCATTCAAACTTGTACCTTCTTACACTGAAGCCCTTTCCACTCTGCAACAGGGCCACTCCACATTCTTGGCGGGTGTAAGAAATACCGACCCGGCACCAGCATTTGGGCAGCCCCGATCCCTCCTATATGTGCCTCAAATGGCTGACAAGCCTGACTCTGTACTCCTCCAAATTTCTTACACACCTACACTCCCTCCTCTTCTCCACTCCAGAACTGGCTCAGGAACAGAAACCTGGGTGTGCACGTCAGATCTCCCTTCTCTAAAACATCACACGGTCAGATCACGGCCCTCTTCTCAGGGGGTCTCAACTCATCCTCGGCACTTTTCTTGACCTCGTGCTCTAACCAGATCGTATCAAGCAAGCAGGGTTGATACATGAATCAGATGGCGCGAAACCTCTTGGGACTATGAGTTTTTATTTTTTTTTTAATGTTAAATATAACAGAAATGACAGGGCTCCCCTAATTTATATTGAGCATTTTGTATGTGTTTGACATGGTTCTAACAGGACACTCAGTGGTTTGTGCCTATGATCTCCTTAATAAGGGAGATGTCTGCAGTACCCATCTCTCAGACGAGAAAAACAAAGCCCACAACGCTTCAGTGAGGTATGGGAAGGTAGAGTGCCGGTGAATGGTAGGGCCAGGGCTGTTAGCCATGGGACTTGGCCGAGAGGACACACCACTAAACTCAACAGCACATCTGTCCCCACCAGCGTCCCCAGGCCCCATATGGTGGCCAGCACACAGCAGCTAAGTCTGCTCTCCACATACACGGACTCTGTGTACATTCAACCAACCAGAGACAGAAAACGTTGCAGGGGAAACCATGCTGGATGCATGCTAACACGTGGGGAGGCTTAGGAGGATTGCTGTGCCTGTGCTGACCGTGTGCCGACATCTTTTTTCCTTGTTATCCACAGACAACACAATGTAACAATTACTTACATTGTGTCTGCTGTTTTAAGTCATCTAGAGTGGATTGAAAGGATACAGAAAGGTGCGGATAGGTTCCCTGCAAACACGCCCCCTTTCCCCCATTTTTAAGGAACTTGAGCAGCTTCAGATTCCGGGGTTAGAAGGGTCCTGAAACCAACACCCTGCAGATGCCCAAGGACCACTGCACATCAGCAGCATTCTGCAAGTGCATGAATGCATGTGGGCGTGAGACAATCAACTCAAGGTCTGGCCTGGGGTGGGAGGGCAAGGTGGTACCAGCCACTCCAGCGCCCAGGGACGCAGGGCTGTGGGAGATGAGCTGTGACTCAGCCCCAGCTCCCAAACCAGGCAGGAAGAACTGCCTCCCTGCAGCTCAGCCTGAGAGTTCAACCTTCCAAGATTATAATTATCTCACTCACCCCACCCACGGCCCTGCTTCTTCACAGAGCCACAGCACACAGCCCCAGGGCTCCTGTGGAACGGAGGTGCCTGAGGATTGGCAGAAGGGGGCCTCAGGGTTTCTCTTATTCAGAGAGCAGACTGAGGAAGGAGAGCAGGCTGTGGTCCTGGAGCTGGTAGCAGAATGAGCCACAGGTCAGCGGGAATACCCTTGGCATCATCTGAGCTGACCCAGGAGCCGTGCCACAGGGCAGCGTGTGCTGCAGGGAATCAGAGCAGGGTTCGGCTGGCAGTGCCGCAACCACAGTGGGGCCTTGGGCCTCTACCGTCTTCTCTCTAGACCACTATTTCTTCATCCCAAAGATGATCAAGGAGCTAAATTCACTCACAGCTGATGCCATGGGTCAGGCTTGGAGCTGAAAAGACCTCATGGTGGAAAACAACACGCCCCTCGCTCCCGGTCTGCTCAGCCGTGGAATGGGGAATAGCTACGGAAGCTCACACAGTGGCAGTTGTTGAACTGAGAGGAGTGAGCGGCCTGGATTCCAGCAAACACTGAGTTATAGGGGAGACGCCGTCCCCACCCCCTTCGGGGCACTCGTGTGTGCCAGTGGATAATGCCAGACTGAGGACTGAAGGCAAGGAGCTGGCCAAGAAGGGACGGGGGCTCCAAGAGCACTACTCTGGCTCGAAAGGAGCCTAGTGGGCCGGCACCAAGAATGTGCCACCCTTCTGGTACTCTCCCCTGACCATGGGCAGCTGCCCTGCTTCTCCTTTTAGGCAAACACGAAGGGAGACAGGAAGAAAACGCAGCAAACACAATTCATGATAGAATCAGGAAAAACTCATGACTTCAGGGGATGACAAGAAACTGCAGAACAAGGACCCCACGGCTCAGCATCCCCATTTCCAAAGAAAACACTCCACTTGAGGGTCTGACAGCCCAGGGCTCCCCTAACTTATACTGTACTTGTGATCATTATCAACAACCACAGAGATTCCAGAGACTTCTGCATGGCAGTCATTTGCATTTCTAGAAGGTCATGGAGTGGTGTATAGAAAATACACTGAGCTGAGACTTCAGGTGCCTAGGTGCTTACACATCCCCTATGGGCTCAGTAAAGGAACAGTTTCATGAATAATGGTTCATTCACTCAGTAGACTCCTCTGCAATCATTTATGATTTTAAGTACTTTATATGATAACATTTTTGACCTAGCACTTAGAATAAACCACATACTGGGCTAAAAGCTTTTATACACATTATCTCATTTAATCCTTACCATAATTCTTTAATGTAGATACTGGTATTATTATTATTATTATCATTATTAATATTATTATGCCTTTCTTACAAATGAAAGAATTGAGTCTTCACTATGATCATCAGCTAATGCTTATAATGTAACGTAAAGAGTAGGACATACAATGGATTATTCAATATATCACAACGTTGTTGCGAGATACTAAGGCTCTACAACGTTGACTATTGTTATTCTTGGCTGACAGTTTCAGGTGAAACTTGTTTTCTGGAGTCTACCTTGCTTGGCAAGTCACACCTTCTACTGGGCGCCAGAACTGTCAACCCAGCTGATGTGTGGATTTTGATGTCTAGGCAGGGAAGAGCGAGAGCTAGACCCAGAACCCAGAGCAGACTCGCTGGGCTGGATCCTCAAGGGGACGCCACACACGATTCAAAGTCTTTCAAGTCCTATAGATGTCATTACAAGCTAAGGGTATAGAACAACAAGACATGGCAACTCGGGGCCTCTTTGGAAAGACCCACACACCTACAGGCAGTCCCTACTCTCCCCTCCTAGTCTCTCTGGTCAAGCCTGCTCTCTGGGCCATGAACCTCCTAGACGCGTTGGAGGCCGGGGGATCTGAGCCTTGGGAACGCCACAGCAAAAGTCCAATGAGATGCGTGCTCCTTTTAGTCCCCTCGGGTCACACAGCCAGAGCCAGGCTGAGTAACCAGCATCATAACAGAAGCCAGGTGCGGGCCATCCATCTCTGTTTTGCCAATAAATTATGTAGCAAGTTGGTACAAGCCTCCCCGGGCAGTTCTGGACTTGAGACAGCACGCCATAAATCACTGATGAACACAACCCATTCATTCCCAGCCCAGCCCCTGGTTCCAGTATTTCTAGAAACAGGTGCAGAGTTACACAGCCCAGTTTCTGGTTGCACCATCCTTGCAGAACAGTGGGCTGGGCTCTGGAGTCACGTCCTAGCCATGTTTCAGATGAGAGCCTGGAGTGCTGTGACCTCAGCCTGGGCACCAGGGGTTCAGGGAACCTCCTGGCCCCAGGGAAGAGCTCAGTTCTGTCCCATAGGGAACCTGAGACCAGGCTAGCATGTGTCACTCAGTCATGTCTGACGTTCTGACCCTGCAGGGTGAGGAAGAGAGACTCATGCCATGGTTTGGACACAGAGCAGCATCCTTCAGGGAGCCCCAGGGACACTGGGAGAGCCTGTGGCACCAGTAGGAGGTGGGAGCATAGAGGGAGGGTTTTGGTATGAGGGGTCCTGAACTCAAAAGGCATTGAGATACTCTCCTGTGGCCCTTGAGTTCTTGCAAGAGGATGATTATCAAAGGAACAAGCCCCCAGCTGTGGGAGACACGGTTTCTCTTTCCCAAGCACCCCTACCATTTGCCACGAGGACCCCTGCCAGAGCTTGTGCCAGGCCGTTTGGATTTCCAACCTCCCAGGCAAGGGGGTCCACTCTTATCTTTTCCTTCCCAAGTATCCTGGGGCAGGCCTCCAAGCAAGGTGATGGAAAATGGACTAAGATGTTCAAGTTCTCCCCTATCAAACCTACTTCGATATCACATAGACTGACAGGGCAGAAAAAGGGTGGGAACAGTGCAAGCAAAGGTCCTGAGGCAGCGATGCTTGGCGACACCACCCCACACAGGGGACCGTGGTGACAGAAGAGACTGGAACAAAGTGAGGAAGTTTTGTGCAGAGCTCTGTAGCCATGACCAGGAGTCTGGATCTTCTCTAGGTGTGACAGTCCCATGGGATTGGACTGCCAACAGCAGGGCCTGAGTGAGACAGGTGTTGGACCCAGGATGTGATTTTAGGAAGCAGGAACAAGGAAGCAGAGATATTTAGCAGGGGAAGACACAGACTTCCTCCACATCAGGGTCACAGCTAGGAGGCCACAGCAGCTCCATGCTGCTGGCACTTCCTGAGGGATGTGCAGGAAGCCTCCCAGAATCCTCTGCCCAAAAACAAAATGAAGTGAAGGTTGCGCCCGGACCTGCAGTCTCCTCTCCCTGTTGGCAAATGCTCAGCCTGGACTGTCAACAGCGGCGGGCAGAGCACGCTGCAGCAGCAGGTGCTTGCAGATCTTACCATAAAAGGCCTCAGAGCAGAGAGTGGGAAAACACTGGACAGCTTAGAGGAGGACTAGAGGGACAGCCCTGTCATGACTGCAGGGAGGGGGTGCTGCTCTGCCACCAAAGGGGAGCCCAGACAGTCTCTCAGCAGGAGAGGCCCATCTGATTTCCCATCTGACCAGCTGTGCTCACAGAGAGGGCAAGAAGCACCTGTTGAGCAACAACTCCATGCGTAAGGATTCTCTCCTTCAGTCATGTTCAATGTTGGGGTGTTTCTCACCAGCCTCTCAGCGAGTCAAGGACACTACCTGAGGCTCAAGTGGTTTATTCTAGCAGCTTCTTAGAAGATGGATGGAGGAGGCAGGCCAGTGGCGTGGGCCAGTCGTAGTCGGGCCAGGGGGAGTGTCAGAGGAATGAATGACCTGCAGGGACTTGGCTTGGAGGCTATTTTTGACTTGCGAGGGTCTTCTCTCGTGGGCTTGCACATGCCTTCAGTCGGATGCATCATCAGGTATTCTTTAGTAGCAGTGGGTTTTATTTGAGGGCTATGGAAGCTATGTGTCCACTGATGTGGCACGGTCTCCTAGAAACCCCTGGGTCAGGGCTGGAAAGCCTTAGGCCAGGCTGCCCCACCTGCTAAGGGAGCAGCAATACAGTCCATTGCGACCCCAACAAGGGCCCCGTGGCTCCATTAACCTTGGGGCTGCTGCATGATTCCTGTGGCATACACACATAACATCTTACAGATGTGCCAACAGATGATGTGTTCACCAGAGGAGGCCACACAGCCCGGAGGCAGAGCACCTGGGACTCCTGGATATCACTCCCAACCCTTGTGTGAGGCTGCCACAAGACCAGATCCTTCCCCCACTGCACTATTTTCTGGGGGAGAGGGACTTCACTCCCCCTGGGTCCTCTTCAGCCAGGACAAGGTGATCCCAAGAAGCCAGCACTGGAAGCCCCCCTCGAGTCCTGCGTTTTGACTTTCCTGCCCCTGCAGGTGTCTGCCTCCTCCACCCATACAACTGTGCCGCCAGGGAGGCTAATTATAAATGCCGGGTATTTATAGTGAGTTTCTCCACCCAGGGCTTCCAGCACCTCCAGAGAACTATTTACAGATCCTCCCAGCACCTCGGAGAGAAAGGCAGAGCTTGGCAGGGGAAATGGGTGCGACGACAGAGCGACATCTCCTGGAGTAAGGACCCTGAGCCAGAGGCCAGGCAGGGCACCCCGGGGAGTAAGCAAGTCCTGGGACTGAAGCAGACACCAACAGGGAGGGAGGGAAGTGAGCGGAAACCCCAGAGTACAGACCCGGCAGATGCCTGGCGGCCATAGGATCACCACGCGTGGACTTTCCCATCTGTAAAATAGGGCTATCAGGCCGTACCTCCAAGCTTTGTGAGATTCCAGTGAGCTCCAACGGCCCAAGTGCAGAACCTGACCAGAAGTCAGGGCTTCACAACACTGAGCCATCTTCTGCTCTCATTAGCATCATTCTTAAAACTAAGTCCATGAAGCGGGTAAGCATCACGCACTGGGTTTGAACTCGGAAAGATTTCCAACCGCTTCCTCTATCACACATGGCTATGCTGCAAGACTGTTTGGAAAAACAAATGACAAAAGGCAAGTTGCCTATTGATGTCCATGTCCTAAAACCAGAGGAGGAGAAGAGAGATGGACAGGGGAGACACGGTGCCTGGTGCCTCGTCCTGTGTTCACAAAATCTAGTGACCCATAGTGCACGCAGAGGGGAAGTCAACAGAAGCAAGAAGTTGAGACACATGCACACCACATACACACTGCTCTGGGCGCGTAACAGAGGCCACGCCGGGAGCTAACCTTGGGCCACCCAAGCTTCCAGCTGTCAGCGACACACCAGTGCTGAAACCACGGACCTCTGGCAATCCTCCTTAAGCACGCAGAGGGGGCAGGCATGTGCCACCTGCCCGAGACGTGAAGATGGAGTAACAACATTACACAGTCGCTGGGTGGGAGGCCTCGGTCAGAAACGAGCACTGAAAGCCGAGCCCTGTACGCCCTGCTGCTCATTCACCAACTCTCAGTGCCTTTCATACGACGTGTCTTCAAAGAATCCATGGAAAACGTATATTAAAAAAAAAAAAAACTCTGAAGAGGTTTCAAAATATTCTGTATTAGAATATATTTATCTCTTAATTCCATTTACCAAAAACTTTTTGAACTTCCCTCAACTATTAAAACCACAAGCATGGTTGTCATTAGGAAACAACCCGGACTGCGAAGAAGCAGAGAGACCAGAAGGGACCAGAACTCTCCCGCGCTCCGCTCGCTCCGGCAGACACGGCCAGTTTTGTTGCTGATGCTGCTTTTGCTTTCTTGCTTTTCAGTCTTGAAATTTAAGACATGTGGACCCTCTCCTGGGGTGGCCAGCAGCCCTCTGGGGGACCCTGGGCAGTCACTGCTCTCCTTAGAGAATTCCCTCTTTACACAGGGGAAGGCTAGGCTAAACCAGATCAGTGCTCCAAAATTTTGCTGCACACTAAATATATATATATATATGGTAATATAATAAATATATAAATATATATTTGACAATATATATGGTAATAGGTGTTATGGGGTAATCCTCCGCCTGTGGCATCCCATATGGGCTGCTCCACTTCCCATCCAGCCAGCTCCCTGCTTATGATCTGGGAAAGCAGTGGAGGATGGCTCAAGTTCTTGGGACCCTGCACCCACGTGGGAGACCTGGAAGAGGTTCCTGGTTCCCAGCTTCGGATCGGCACAGCTCCAGCCGTTGCGGCTACTTGGAGAGTGAATCAACAGACAGAAGATCTTCCTCTTTGTCTCTTTCCCTCTCTGTATATCTGACTTTACAATAAAAATAAGTAAATCTTAAAAAAATAAAAGAATGGACCACTGGTTGACAATCTTGTTAAAGGAAAAAACCTCCCCTTGGAATTCTTTCTTCAAAGGGCAATTTATGAAAAAATGAATAATAAATAATAAAAATAATTTTTAAAGGTAATTAATGAAAAGAGATGTTGAACAGAGCGGTTCTGGCTGAAGCAAGGGATTGAAAGGACGGAGCACCGGGGAGCCTCAGGAGGAGGACTCACCCTGACCACCTGGGCAAGGCAAAAACACCAACCCTTACCCCCACGTAAGGTCCTGTCCTACCGTGACCTGGCCTGGAGAAATTATGGCTTCAGCTGAAACTGAGGTTGTGATTAGCTTATCTGAAAACAGGGACAATATCTTACATTATCCAGGTGAGTCCAACCTTCTCAAAAGCGACCCTGAATGGAGGAAGAGGAGATGGGAATGACGTGATGTGAGAACTCTGCCCCCTGGTGCTCAGCTAGTGCTGAGCACGAGGTGAGCGGTCAAGAGTGCATGCAGGTGGGCAGGCAACCCAGAGGGGCAGGGAAGGACAAGGCAAAGGAGTGTCCCTTTAGGCCTCCAGAGGAACACAATGACTTCTGCCCGCCATGCCCTGTGTCGGGCTGCAAGATGACAGACATGCGCTGTCCTCAGGCACCACGCTTGTGGTCCCAGCAACAACATGACATGAATGCACAGCTGAGCCTCCCTTGCGGAGCCCTGGATCCATGAAAATCACCAGACTGGGTAAGCCCTCCCTCACCCGGCCATGCCGTGGGATGCCACAGGCACCTGCCATGCTGGGGTTTGCTGACACAACTCAGCCGGGCAGCCGCCAACTTCCCAGGGGTTCAGGGTCCTCACTCCCCTCTTCCTGGCAGAAGGGCAATTCCAAGTAGGCTCCTCAGCAGTGTGGAAGCTAGCTATTTTCAGCTGGGCAGCTGAGCATTTCAGCATGGAGCAGCTTGCCAGTGTCTCCTGGCTCCCCAGAGAGACCTTGGCTCCTCTCCTTGTGGGCCATCATTGCATTTAGCCTCGCATCAGCTTGCCTGCTCCCCACACCTCACCACACTACCCACAGCACCTCCAGTCCAGGACAAAGGACAAAGCAGAGAGCAGATGGGTGAGCGTCTTGAGCAGTGGATCCCAGAATGCAAGCAGTCTCAATACGAATACCACAGCAGGTTCTCAGTGCTGCTGCGTACACACACCATCCACCCGGCGACCTGCCAGGGCTGTTGTAACTACACTAGCATGTCCGGGGTGGGGCCAAGGCAGGGATTTTTTTTTTTTTTGAAGCTTTCCCAGGTGGTTCCAATCTTAGTCAGGGACGAGTCCTACCAGATCATCAGCTTACTTGGGGTACAGGGCGCAGGTCATAGAGCATCGCCAGGGAGCTGGTTAGGGATGCAGGGCTGAGACCTATGGAATCAGGATCCATGCTTGGACAAGGTCCCCAGGAGAACAGCTAGCACATCCAGATGTACGACAGCAGAGCTGCACAGTCAGGAAGATTGCCAGCTGTGGGCCAGCTGTCAAGGATGTGCTGGGTCCTCACCAGCTCGTGGCTGTGAGGCCGTGAACAAATGACACTGAGTGCCACCTCTCCCCCTCCTGCCTGTCTCCTACAGGAAATAGAGCAGCCAGGACTCAAACCGGTGCCCCTGTGCAATGTCAGCACTGAGGTGAAGCCTTATCCCCGCCACCATAATGCCACAAGGCTATCTCCTCATTTCTCTAAATGAGTACTTTTATCATATATAGATCACATGACTTTTTTAAGACTTTATTTTTCTTAATTGGAAAGTCAGATATACAGAGAGGAGGAGAGACAGAGAGGAAGATCTTTCGTCTGACGATTCACTCCCCAAGTGACGCGTTGGCCAGAGCTGTGCCAATCCGAGCCAGGAACCTCTACCAGGTGTCCCACGTGGGTTGCAGGGTCCCAAGGCTTGGGCCATCTTCAACTGCTTTCCCAGGCCACAAACAGGGAGCTGGATGGGAAGCAGGGCTGCTGGGATTAGAACTGGTGCCCATATGGGATCCCAGCATGTGCAAGGTGAGGACTTTAGCCACTAGGCTACAGTGCCAGGCCCATATCACGTGTGTTGATCTTCCTGTTTCCAAAAACACTCCAAGTGCCGAGGCCCCCGCCTCCTTCTCCACAATTTTGCTTTCAGCAGTTTTAGCTACCTGCAGTCAGCCATGGTGCAAAATACAGAAAAATATCAGAAGTAAACAATTCCTAAGTTTAAAGGACACCTATTATAGCACATGGTTGTAACTCTTGTATTTTACTATTAAATGCTGCTGTTAATCTCTTGCTGTGCCTAATTTCTGGATTAACTCTATTACATGAATATTATATGTATGCATTTCCTTGCATATGCAAAAATGCAGGGTTCAGCAGTCAACACAGTTGGAAGTATCCACTGAGGACTTCAGAACACCTCCTGCAGATAGGGCAGGCCACAAGCGTGTGTGTGTGTGTGTGTGTGTGTGAGTGTGTGTGTGTGTGAGTATACATGTGCATGTGTATCTATTTATATTCACAATCCTTAACTCATAGAAAACTGGCAACTCACCCCCAGCAATTGAACCTTCAAGGTCCTCCAGCATGAGGCTTACCAAAAGCTCATCCACAGGGCCAGCACATTGGCTCAACCCCATCCAAGCACTGCATCTCATACGGGCCCTGGTTCATGTCCCACTGCTCCACTTCCCATCCAGCTCCCTGCTTGTGGCCTGGGAAAGCAATAGAGGACGGCCCAAGGCTTAGGACCCTGCGTGGGAGACTCAGAGGAGGCTGCAGCCTTCGGATCGGCGCAGCTCCAGCCATTGCAACTACTTGGGGAGTCAATCAGTGCGTGGAAGATCTTTTCTTTCGTCTCTCTCCTCTCTGTAAATCTGTCTTTCCAATAAAAATAATTCTTTAAAAAAGAAAAAAAAAGAAAGAAAGCTCCTTCACAAAGTGACCGGAAATTGGATTAAAGCCAGGGATTGGATTTAGAGGGGAAACCAGCAGCTCCCCTGAAGAACCTCGGAAACAGGAACAAGGAATTCTCAATGTGCAGTGCTCTCTGGAAGTGAGCCCTCTCGGATGAAGACAGGCAGGCTATACTTAGAAAGAGATGCATGACGAAGAACAGCTCTGTTACTATAAATTCATTCCCAAAAGCCAAACATATGTGTGTGCGCACACACACACACACACACAAATACCACATATAAGAAGGAGATAAGTCAGCGTATGACATTTAGCCCTTCCTGGATTGGGAAAAATATATAATTACTACTTTTTTTTTCTCTTTTTAGCTAGGTGGGACAGAAGATACCTCGTTTCAATAAGATTGACCTAGCAGGGAGTGATCCATTTTTCTGAATGCAGCTCATTCAGTCCTGCACTCACTCACTCCCCAACAGCCGTGCATTCACGTGCCAGTGAGAACCAAGACCAGCATCGTGTTAGCAGTGGCGAAGCTGGTGGCCTAGCACCCCACCTCTCGACATGTAGGCCTGTTCTGGGGACCTGTCCAACATGCAGGTTCTTGGGTCATTCCCTAGAATGCCTGGGTCACAGCCTCCATGCCAGCAAGCTCCTCTGGGAGCAAGCACTTCACTGAGACAAGCACTGATTTCTACAAGTATTTAACTGTGCAGGAAAGTCACCTGGGGTTTAGACTGCACCTGTGACCCAAAGGCAAGGTGTCACTAAGTGGAGAGAGTAACACAGCTAGCCTCATCCAACCCAGACCCTCTTAATGTCCCTGCGGATGATGAACCTAAAACATGGGTGGCTGTTATAGAAGCAAAGACTATGGAGATTAGCAACTCCTTCGGCCACAACCCTGGGAAACCCTGGCAGAGCTCACATAAACACTCTGTGACTCATCAATGCCTCTGAGTCTAGAGCCCTCTCCGGAAGGAAGGGAGGGGTTCAGCTTGAAGGGTGAGAGGCTTTGGAGGAAAAGTCTGCCCGTCTTCGGTACAGAAACTGGAAAGTGTGAGATTTCAACTCCGACATTCTAGCCTGCTAATGGATGGAATGAATCCAAGATCGGCAGGGTAACAGATGGAAGAGGAAGAAGAAAATATACCATTTCCCCCAAACTTGCTGAGTCCAATGAAGATGTTGGAAGATCTGAATGCAGCCAGTGTGATTAATCTTACCAACTTTACCTTGGGTTTCATTCTTGGCAGAGCGGTGGGGTGGGGTGAATGGCATCAGCTTAAAAGTTAATTACAAGCAAGAAACAAATCATGCAGCTGATATGCACATTACAAACAAATTAAGTTCTTAAAATAGGCAACACACAACTTGGAACAATAGTTTATGAGCCCAGGGGTACGAGAAAATAATTGTGGAAGGTGAGCCAACTAATAGCTAAAATATGTAATTTAAATGAGGGCCAATTGCAGATACCAACTGGAAAGGGAAGCGAAACGTGATTAACTTCTCGATCTGTAAACAACAAGCCAACTGGAATGATCCAGGAGGCAGCCCCCTGTGGAACGAGGAGGGGGACCCCAACGGAGGGGGGCTCCCCGAAGATTCAGAGGCAGCTGGAGTGCAGGGAATCAGGGCAAGGGGAGGGGCTGCCCAGCAGGGAGAGCTCAGCTCAGAGCCACCGCAACAGCAGCCCACCACAGAAGGGTAAATTCGGAGGTGTGTGGGAGAGAAGTTGCAGGAGTAGAAAGTTGGAAATGAAGTCCAAAATATAAATGAAGAGACCAAGCACAGAGAGGGGAAGTTAACTTTCCCTGAGTCACACAGCAGGTGTCAGAGCCAGGACTTGAACTCTGGTCACCTGACCCTAGGTCACATGCCCTTCCCATTTAGTGGAGGTGAGGGTGGAGGAGTGGAAGACTCACATGCCTACAGGATCTGGCAGGGAGCAGAAATGGGTGATGTTGGCTTGGTCTGGGAGACTACATACAGGCCAGCATGGTCCCAGAGAAATCCAGTGTGAGTGCAACGTTCCCAACAGCCAGCTCAGTGTCAACTGGCCACATCTCAACACACTCTTCACGCAGGTGCAGGGTCCCAAGGCTTTGGGCTGTGCTCGACTGCTTTCCCAGGCCACAAGCAGGGAGCTGGATGGGAAGTGGGGCTGCCAGGATTAGAACCAGCACCCATATGGGATCCCGGCACGTTCAAGGCGAGGACTTTAGCCACTAGAGCACTGCACCGGGCCCTCAGCCCCTTTCTTATTCTGCTGGTTGGGCGACTAACTGCCCTGTCTGGGGAACAACTTGGCAATATCTTACTAAAAGTGTTCAATCCTCTCACCAAGGAATTTTGCTTCTAGGAACACGGCTGAAGGGAAGAATCACAGCAGCACACTGAGATTTATGCTTCAAGATGAACACTGAAGCACCATTTGTAATAGTGAAAAACCGCTAAGAATTGATATGTGCATTAGCAGGAAATCATTAAATAAAATATGACATAATCATACCATAGAATATTAATATGCTGCTGCCAAGAGTCATGTTCTTGGAGAACGACTGCAGAATGAGAAAATGCTGATGTGTATAATATTAACTAACACAGAACACAGATGTCTATATAATAGGACCCCACGTATGGGTGTTGGGTATGTTTGAATATACATGTACAGGTATGTATCTGGAAGAAAATAGAATAAGATGCTAATAGTATCTGATTGGAGGGTTGAAATTACACATATTTTTTAATTTCTTTGTTTTTCATCCCACTTCCTACAACCAGTAAATCTTGCTCTCAAAAGTCCAAGAGGAACTATTTAACTTGCAAAGACCATCAAATGAAATCACAGTCGCAAAGGACAGAGAAGGTGGAAACAGACTCTCACATGCTGGAATTTCAAATATTGAGGCAGAATAAGGACATTTCCAACCAAATCACTAGCAGCTACCCATCAGTTCACCTGTGCTGCATGACAATTACAAAGCACCAATGGCAGACAGCAGAAAGGTTGTACTCACCCGTGTGTCAGGTGAAGTGGCTCGAGATGGCTGAGCTCATGGTGCAGTGCTGGGTCAGCCGGGCTGGAACAGTGCGTGGCTCTCCTCCTGCTGCTCCTCTTCCTCTTCCTGCGATGTGGACAAACGCTCCTGCAAGTTCGCCTCATGGCACTGAGACAGACGCCAGGCAGTTAGCCCCATCATGCGAGCACTCTTCAGAGCTGAGCTTCAGCATGCCCTTTGGGGCACTTTTATCTGGATCATTTTGGTTCAGGGACTTCTCCACCCTCAGCCTCCCATTATCATCTGGATTCTCTTCTGGGCTGTGAGCACCCTGATTCTGATCATTGGGGTGACCCTACAGCCAGATCCGTCTTGGCATGGCCACACTTGCTGATTGCATGCGCATGGGCCATGTGCTTTAACTTTGTGGTGCTTCATTTTTCCCAGCTGTAAAATAGAGATAACAAGAAAGGAATTTTGAGGACACATCACCCAGGACTCTCTAAAGAAAACAGACCATGGATTATATGTATCAAAGGAGATATATTATGACGAATTGGCGCATGCGACAATGGCAGCTGAGAAGTCACATAATCTTTGGCCAAAGAGCTGGAGATCTAAGCCAACCTTTGGTATGAGTCAGTCCAGGCTCAGAGGCCTGGGAACCAGGGATCTGACGGTCCCAAGTCCAGGCCGAGGCAGGAGATGACAGGATGACTGCTCAAGCAGAGAGGCAAAAGGGGGCCAACTCCTCCCTCTGCCTTAGGTTCTACTCAGGGCCTGGGTGACTTTGAAGAGGTCCAACTCCATTGGGTAGGTAACTCTTCTTTCCTTGAACTCTAACCTTAATTGTAAACACTTTCAGAGACTCCTAGGAATGGTATTTCATCAGGTACCTAGCACCCCCTGGCCCAGGTAAGCCAACCCAAGAGTCTGTCCTAGAGGGTGAGCTGAGCCAAACACTTGGGAAACACCAGAAGGTGCCTGGCACACAGTCAGGGCCTGTGAACTGTTAGCGTGGATTTCATGGCTTACAAGATGTGCTCAAGTTACTATTGCCTGAGTTAATGGACAGTTAATAAGACCACAGAGGATCCAAATTCCTTTCAAGGAAGTCCCATGGGGTGTCTTGGTGTCTGAGAAAATGCAGACACTTGAAAAAGATTCCCCAAAAGGAACTGGGAACAGACCTGCTCCTGATCCTTTAGAAGTCCAGCTCCCCACCTGGGCGAGTGGGATTCTCCTGACATGTTCCCAGCTACGGAGCAGCTAACCTCCATCCCTTCCCAAGAGGCTCTTTCCTGGCTACAAAGATAGCTAACAACTTCCCAAGAACCTCCCCCCTCAGACTAGCTTTGAGGTGGCATAAGGATCACTTGGGAGAACAATTGTGAAACCCAGAAGGTACTGCCAATTCTTGTGTGGGTGTGACTTCTCCCCTCCCATCCCACTCCAGGGACACTCAGCAATGTCTAGAGTCTTTTTTTGTCATGGCCTAGGGGCTGCTACTGACATCTGGTGGGCACAGGTCCAGGATGCTGCTAAACTCCTTACATGGCATGGAACAGCCTCCTTGCAGGGAAGAATCACCCAGCCCACTATGCCTGTAAAGTCAAACTGGAAGAACGCTGATTGCTACGCACTAAAGCATTGGGTGCTGCAATGTCTAATCCTTGTCATGATGTTACAACCATCATCGTAACCTACTCCCTCCATTTTCCAAAGCAGGAGACTGGGTAAGCTTATGCAAACCACCCAAGGTCACACTGCCAGGAAGGGAGAGATTCCTCGCACAAACCCAGGCAGCCTGGCTCTGAATGACCACACGTACTAGACCACCACCTGGAAACCTCATGTGGTGTGGCAGTGAGTACTTCTTTGTGTCATCAGCTGCAACTGGATGGCGAGCCTCACCCAGTTACTGAATGGCCAGGTGGCCTTGGGCCCTGTGTCTTTGTAGCTGTCCAAGTTCTCTTTCCCAAGAGTCACACAGTAGGAACAGGGCCTGGCTATGGCATTGCTGCAGGTTCACTGTTGCAAGGAATGGAGAGCGCCTGACAGCCTGACAGCCTGACACTCATCAAACGGTAGCTGCGGCTGCTGTTATTGTGTCGTTGTCAACATCACTATCATCATTCCCCTCACCCTGGTGCCGGAGGCCTGGATTCCCTCCCACTCGATCTGAAGGCAACAGGAGCTCAGCTTTGTAGCTGGTCCCAGTGCGCCAGCTGGCACTCGGAAACCAGTGGGATGCTGCCTAGCTGGTGCCAGATTCCTCCCTTGGAGAAGGCAGCAGCAGTTCCCAGGGAATAAGGCACATTGCTCCAGCTCTTGCCACGGAGGGCCAGAGTCTAGCACACTCATGATGAGGGGAGAGGCGGGCAGCTGGGCCTCACGGACTGTGCCCCCTGCTCTGGGGAAAGCAGCTATTCTCTGATCTTCCACTGAGAAGCTCCTGGGCTCTTCCATGCACAAACCAATCACCCACTGGCCCTGTCCCAGATTCACAATGCCCTCAGAGCTCTGTTACCCAACACGAAAGGAAAATGCTGGCCAACAGAAAGAACAAAATTCTTTCAAGAGAGAAAAAAAAGAAACATTAATTTCTCCCTGTTAACTGTATGGAACTGTCTACCTTTTTGAAGGTGCCAAAAGAAATAGCCAAAGCAGCAACAATAGGTTAGAAAAGCTTCCAAAAGGAGGGAGCTGGGGTTGAAGGCAAGGCTTGCACAAGGCTTCTCAAACTCAAGACCAGATTCACCTCATGTTCCTTCAAATATCAAGATGAAAACCCACCATGTGCACCCCACTGTGTGTCAGGAGCTATTACACTTGCTTTCCGTGTATCACCCCCAATGATGGAGCCAGTGTCCCATTCACAAGAGTGCTGCGTCCACACAGAATGAATGCTCAGGAGGGGACAACTCGGGCCAGCACATAAGCATCTACCACCAGCTTCTATAACACATCCAAGGAAGGACCTGACCTTGCTTTTAAGGATGGAAACCCAGTTTAGAAACTCAAGCTTAGACAACTTTTTGCTTTCTCAAGATTGAATTATCTCTGTCCTTAAGCAAAGAGGAGCAGAGACTGCATCATGGCCATTTTGCTGACTGGTATTCATGATTGGTGGAAGACGGTGGGTGGGACTTGAATGTGGAGGGAGGAAGGACTCAACATCAGAGAACCTGAGACAAGAGTAGTATTTAAGTGAGACCAAAGCCCAAGAAATGCCAGGTGAGAGCTGAGCAACAGCGTTGAAGGGGCACCTGGCAGATGCAAAATCTCTATTGGGCCAGGGACTCTCCCGCTGACCAACACTTCCCAACTACCCTTCTAGCACAAGAAGGACATCTGTCCACGGTCAAGGTCTGCCTCCCCTTATGGAGCTGCTTCAAGAGCACATATCTCCCTCATCAACACATTCTCCCATCCCTAAACAGCAACATGACCCAAGGCAACCTCTGGGTGCCAAGCAGGGATGTGGAAGGAAAACAAAACAAAACAAAACAAAACTTCACTGCTATCCACTGGAATTTAAGTGATGCAAGTAGGTATTCTGAGCTAAGACAGCAGGGGCGTAGGCACCACCGTCCCATTAGCTGCCACCACTGTCACTGTCCTTCTCATCATCTCAGGCTGACCTGCTCATTGGTAAAGGTGAACTCTGCTCCCACGTTCTTCGAAAGCCGCTGGCCCCCAGTGGCGACTTCTTGCCTTGGCCTACCTGGAGAGAAAGGCATCATTCTCTCCAGTTAATGCTTCCTTTCTCCAACCGTGCGGGGCGGTCAGCAAATGCTCACCTGGCAGGGAAGGACAAGGGCAGGCTGCAGCCAGGTCTCTGCCTGCTCTGCCTCTAAGCCAGCGGGTGGGGCCGGGGCAGGACAAGGCTTTTATACACAAAGCAGATGCGCCATAAACTCATAATCCCTGGGCACAGACATTCCGGGGGAAATGCTGCCGATTTTACCCACTCGTTCCTCTGAAAATAACTGCACACACTACCTGCCAAGTTTCCGGAACAGAACAAGTGCTGAGGAATAGGGGCTGATGGAGAGAAGGAGTTTAGGATAGTAGGAAGCAAACCACATTGCTCTGCCCACCAGCAGGTCTCAGGAGAAGCATTTGTAATGAACTTGATTCTGTCACAGGCTTGTAAGACCGACACTACCAAATCCTGTCATTTTTAAAGCAGGGACCCTATCCTGAAGAATTTCCCTTATAGGACAGGAAAAAAACCAGAAAACTCGTGTTTTAAAATAAGAGCTGACCAACTTCTGATCTCTCCATTACACCAAACTGCCTCACAAACAATTTGCTCAGCTGTGTTTCCCAACATTAGTTAGATACGCAGAAACATAAACACATAGATAGATGTGTACATAAACGGAAGGCAGAAAGGAAGAAAGGGAGAGGGAGAAAGAGCTAACCAGGAGGGAGGGAAGGAAGGAGGAAAAGAAAGAGATGGGGGGAAGGAGGGAGTTGAGGAAAGGAAGCAAGGAAGGAGGCAGGTGCTTAGCTTAATGATTAACATGCTGCTTGGAATGCCTGCATGCCATACTGCAGTGCCTGGCTTTGAATCCAACTCCACTTTCAATTACAGCTTCCTACTGGCGCACACTGGAAGGCGGCAAATGATGGCTCGAATGCTTGGGCCACTGTCACCCACAGAAGAGACCCAGACTGAATTCCAGGTTCCACCCACTGGTAAGCGTGAAACCTGGCATTGGGAGAGGTTCTGATGGAGGAGCCTGGGCAACTCCTCTGGAAGGACACAGACCCAGCAGGTAAGCGCAAGAAACATGATAGGAAAACAGCCCAGAACAGGCCATGAAAAGTTACCCACTGGCATACAATTGGCAGGGGTTGGGGGAAGACCAGGCTGAATCTGTCCACATGATCCACTGGCAAATCCAGGCACCAGTGTGGGTCGAGCCAGGTTCGGTCGCAACAATGACTAGTGCACAATATGGAATGCCAAGGTGAAGTTGCCTGTACCAGAAGGGACTGCAGCGCCCAACCAGCATGAGAACAAGGAAGGGAGGGGGCAGAGCCGGCAGGGGAATAAGGGAGGGTTCCTTTGCTGGACAGCTACTCCTGCAGGAAAGCGTAGGCTGGGATGGGGGCAGACCAGACTAGGCAGGGCTACCACACCTGTGTGCCTCATGTGGCCTGGATCAGGGAAAAGCCGGGCTGGGCAGATTATTCCTACTGGTGCAAACAAAATTAGAGTGGGTGAGGGTTGTTTGGGCTTAGCCACAGCATCAGCTGGAATCTGGGAGTGGGAGAGGTCTGGGAGGGAAATAGTGGGCTCATCCCTCTTGGGTTAACACTTCCACGGGAGGGCATAAAAACTAGGACAGCGGCTGGGGTGGAATGGGGTGTGGGACAGACTGGATTACTGCTACACATACTGGCAATCCAGGGTAGGGGACGGGCCTGGTGGGGGTTATTGCGGGTTGCTCCAACTAGGCTGCAGCTCCCACTGGTTTATCTGAGGGCCAAGTATGTGCTGGGCAGAACCAGGCTGGACTGCAACACCCATTGGTTCCAGTGGAAGTCGGAGAGAAAACAGAACCAACCCAGCAATTACAACCACCAGCTGATCAGGGCGATGGACTGTGCCGGGCCCTGTACTTGCTAGCACATACAAGAAGTTTCTTTGGAGATCTTCCTAATCTAAATGCTGGACTCAGAACCCCAACCAAGAAAAGAGAGAAGACAGAATAGGTCAACCAGCCATCTCAGCTATGATGGACTATGTCAATCAGTGGATTTTTCACAGACCTCATAGTGCTTGGGGTGGCAAGATTGGCAGCGATTCATAACTGTTGAAACATCAAAACCACTTGAACAAGAACCTCAGAGCATGCCCCACATCCAGGACCTGGGGAGGGTGGGAAACTGGGTGGGCCTTCTCCCTTAATACCCCCTTTGAACATGAAGAAAACAATATGGAAAAAATACTAGTCTTATCCACTTTCCTGTAGCCCTTGAACCTTTTTACCCTACCTTTACCCTATGTAAAGATTGTCCAAAAAATTAATTAATTAGTTAATTAATTTTTTTAAAAAAAGAATTCCAGGTTCCTGGCTTCAGCTTGATCCATCCGGCCATATGAAGACAGAGACAAACAGGGAGAAAGGCAAGTGACAACGGAGACAGAAACGAGTTAAGCAACTGTGAGCCAAGAACACCAAATAATTCGGGCAACCGCCCGAAGCCAGGAGATGCCCAGGTACAATTCTCCCAGAGGTTTTAGAGGGAGTGAGGCCCTATAAGAACATCGATCTCAGACTTGTGGCCTCCAAAGCTGGGATTACAACAAAGTCCCCCTAGTGTGTCACACTGATCATAGCAGCCCTAGAAAACCAACACCTGCTTTCAGGAAACTCCACCCACTACAGTTTGGGCTACTGCACTGTATTTTTGCAGTTACATACACAGTCCCTTAGGTGTCCCCCAAATCAAGGATCTCATGTTTCTGAAATCCCATTCCCCAACCATGAAGATTTGATATAGACTGCCTCCTTTCTAGTGTTCTGCCTCTGTTCCTTCATTTCTCCTCCAAGTCCATTGCTTCACACTTGGGCCATCTTTGGCCACTCTCCCAGTCACATTAGCAGGAGGTGAGACTGGAAACAGAGCATCTGGGAACTGAATCGGTGCTCCAATACAGGACTTGACACTGCAGGTGGCAGCTTAGCTCGCTGTGCCGCAATGCCCGCGCCAATCAAATTCCACTCACAAATGATGCCTCTCCTAATCAATAACATTCTAGAATTAAGAAGATACAACATGAGGTTAGTGGACTTTGGTGTCATGAGAGCAAGGATTCCCTGCTTCCTTGGAGTCACAGCAGAGCCTGACAGGTGGCACTCCTGTTTCGTAAGTAAGAGCTGAGGGGAAACATCTGATTATTATCCAAAAGACCATGGAGGAAATTGAGCTAGAACCGGATGAGGACCCAACACAGATACCTACTCTCCCTGTAGGAAGCACAGGTTTCTTCTCTCAGTCCCACTGAACCCGACGGCTCTATAATCCTAACAGGACCTCTGAGTACTTTCCTAACGGGGAGCCTGAGTTCTTGCAGCTTGTTTTCCACTTAGTAAAGCCCCAGCTATCGTGGCATTTGAACAGTGAATTAGCAGATGCAAGATATCTTGTCCCACCCCCGCACACACACCCCACTACGTTAATACGTGTATGTGGGTACTGTGCATATTAAATATATGAGTAAATAAATAAGGTCCAAGGTAAGACTAATAATCTAGAGTCCCGCGCAGTGGCCTAGTGGTTAAAGTCCTCGCCTTGAATGCTCCAGGATCCCATATGGGCGCCAGTTTTAATCCTGGCAGTCCCACTTCCCATCCAGCTCCCTGCCTGTGGCCTGGGAAAGCAGTCGAGGACGGCCCAAAGCCTTGGGACGCTGCACCCGCGTGGGAGACTAGAAGAAGTTCCTCATTCCTTGCTTTGGATCAGCTCAGCACCGGCCATTGCAGCCACCTGGGGAGTGAATCGTCAGATGGAAGATCTTCCTCTCTGTCTCCTCCTCTCTGTATAGCTGACCTTGTTAAAAAAAAAAAAAAAAGGACTAGTAATCTAGAGAAGGCAAAGGCATAGGGGAGAGGTAATATCTTGTAGTGAGGCAAGTGTGCTCCTGATACGCTGCCACGACTTGATTCACCACGTGTTTCAACTTCCCACAGTGCACGGGACGCTCCCTGTCCCTACCCACAGATAGCAAGGCATCACCTGACCCCAGATGTCAATGGTGCTAAGTCTGAATCACCCTAGCCAGAATTCAGAGTTGATTTTATTTTAAATGGGTTGTTGGAAGGAAAAAAGATAAAATAAACGAATTGATGGATAGATGGGTGAGCAGGTAGATGGATGGAAGAACGATGGGTGAGCAATGATTAGAGAGACAGACATGTGGAAACTAGTAGAAGATAAATGGAAGAGAGAAGAGAGAAGGAAGACAGAAAGGAAAGATAGATGGATAGATAAAAAAGAAAGAAAGGAAGAAAGGAGGGAAGAGGTATTTAGCCAGAAATCTCATCTCCAGTGACCTTGTTATTGTTCTAATGGGAATAGGGTCTAGGAGCCACTCAGGACATCCATGGTGGCATGGGGACACCTCTCCTGAAGACTTCCAACCTGGCATGCTATTCATATACTCCCCTCTGCACTACACTTGTCACCCTCTTAATTCAGCAACAGTTGGGCCTTAAGGATTCTCTCCCCTACTGGCCTGTTAGCTCCATGACACCTGAACAGTGCATCCTGACCACGACAGTCTCTCCAGCAAGAAGCTAGAGTGGTTGTGTCTATAAGCCAACGAGCTCAAATGATAATGGCCCTGTGAGAACCAAACCCTAGCCGGGGCTCTGGTAAGTGAGATGCCCCAAGGACAGCTGTAATCAATGCTGTCTTCAAGCATCCAGGTTGGCATTGCCATTCACAGGGGTCAGCTTTCCTTCTTTGGTCTACTCGGCCTCATCACCTTCAGCCTCACTGTCAAGCAGCCTGCCTGGGGTCTCCTGAGCACCTGGTCACATCGACCCAGGAGGAGTATGGAGAGAGCAAATCAGAATGCTGGAGGCCACATGAAACAGGGTCTGAAAGAACACAGAATAGCTCAGACAAATGTGTGGACATGCTTGGCATGCTTATTTTTCTTCCGAGTACCAATTACTCATCCTGGGCCCAAATGGTGGCAGGCTCTTCTCCCCAAGGGTACAGATTGCAGAAGCCAGGGGAGGGGCGTGGGTAGAGAGGAGGCTGGGAGCGGGAAGAACTGAATGGCATCTTTGCTGCAGATGGGGGTGAGAAGGAGCAAGAGGAGACAGGAGGGAGCAGGAGGGAGAAGGGAAGCCACTACCTTCCAGGGCAGCTGCAGCCGCCTGCAAGGTTATCTGTAGCGGGCACAGGCTCAAGAGCGACGGGGCCATAAAAGTGAGTCATCATTGCCCAGCGCAAGCCAACTCAGCCACCCGGGGTGCGGTGAAGCGTGTCCCCAGATGCAAAGTTACTCAAATTCTGGAATGAGTTGTGCCTGCATAAAGGGCATAAAAATGCCCGTGCCCATAAAGCCGGGCAGCTGCACGGAGCCAGCATGACTGACAAACGCCCTCGGAAACAAGCCTCCGGCTGGGGACAGACACGGCCATACCCTCTAGAGACATCTGTCCTCGAGCTCCCCCCACCCGGCCCCGTGACTGCCCGGTGATGTGACCTTGTGCACGGACATCACCTCTCTGAACCTCACAACCCCGAAGGATCACCAAGGCGACTGGTACAAACAGCCCCACGCCTCATTATTTCCACGGCTGGTGCCTGCATAGCAATAAGAAGCGTCTGCTCTCCCCAGCAGCCCTGGACTCAGAACACTCATTCCTGGATCCAACTGTCCACACCCTGCTACTGGCCACATCACTTTGGAGCCCTCTGGCCAAGCCACTTACATCACCTCTCTGAGCCCCACTTCCACCTGCTAAGGATAACAGAACCAGTGGCAAGATGGAGAGCCTTATTCCAAGCCCCTAGACTGGGGGGATGTCTCTGGAGCCATCTCCTTGGGTCAGACATCAGAGCATCCCACAGACAATGCTCTCTGCACCGCAGACAACAGCCTGCCAAGGTCCCCAGCCTTCCCACTTCCTCAATCATTATCCTGCATTAGCATCCTTATAACACTGGTTACAAGCCAGAATCCCCTAGCCCATGTATTTACTCAGTTATTATCCATCCCTCTCTTTGTATTGAAGTTCCACAGACTGTTCTATTTCATTCATAACTGCCCTCCCAGCACCCAGCATATTGTCTGGTAGCCACCAGGTGCTCCATACACCTGTGGTTGAATGAATGAATGAATGAATGAGAGAATGAATTGTCATTCTCAAATACACCTTCCCCTGTTTGCAGGAGAGGAAACCAGGTCCCACAGGAGGGAATGGCCGCCAAGGTCACACAGCAGTACCTGGCGCCCAAGTGTGCCTGACTGAAGCCCACACATCAACCATGCCCAGGAAGGTGTCTGCACATTCACAAAGTTTTGGTGAGAGCAGCAACCTCTAAGAGGATAAAGGGGTGAGCCAATTCCCAGTTCCAGCTCTGCAGGAGGGTTAGGGTTAGCAGCAACTAAATCACTCAAGTGCTTGAACCTGGGGCTCCATCTCCCTGCCAACACAGGGGTCACAGGACTAGCAGGTTAGTGGTGTGGCTTACGTGGACAAGTAGGCATGCTTGGGACACAGTAAGCCCTGGCTGAACGCTGGGCTTTGGTCATTATCACTGCGCCCTTGGGAGGGAGGGTCCGGAAAGGGATGCTGGCACCCCTCTTAACCAGCTGATCGTTCTCCACTTCCATTTCTTCTCTTTCCTGCTCTCTCCAGAGAAAGCATCCCAGCCCCCAAGCGAGTCCCTTCCGCACTGCGCTATTCCCCCACGTGTGGTCGCGCGCAGCCCCCAGTCCCTCGTTTCCGGTTGTGCAGTGCGGCTGCAGGTGCCAGGACAGGAGGGGGGAGCCCTGTCCTCCCCGCCACCACCGCCTCCGCCGCCCACCCGCACGCATGTGGCACGCGGGGGCGCAGCGCTCCTGCTGCCTGTGGAGCAGCACCTGTGGGAGGAGAGCCAGTCCCGGCTGCCGCGGCTGAATCAGGACAGCGAATCTCTCGCCACCCCCTCACAGCTTAATCCCTTGCAATCTGGCTTCCTCCCTACGCCACCCAAAGCTGCCCCAGCCGGGTCACGCGTGACTCCCACGCCCAAGACCCACATTTTGCCAGGCTGCTTGTGGGCAGCCGGGGAGCGTTTAACTGTGACCACTGCTGCCCTGCAGTCACAGTCTGAGTCGGTCCTCCGTGCCGTGCCCCCGGCTGCCTGCTCCCAGTTCTCCGGCCGTCCCCTTTCCCCGCCCCGGCTCACATCCACCCTCTCCCTGCCCTGTACTGAGCCAGTGTCACTGGGTGGTGAGGAACTCGGTGCAGCGTGAAGAAGGCAGCGAACGCCGGGGTGTGGGGGCTGGGAAGCGACAGCCACGCCGACCTTGGCTGTATGTGTCTCCGGGCAGCTGGAAGGGTCCAGGTGGCCCCGACACAGCTGTTCTCCGCAACTCCATTCGGAGGCTTGGTGTTGCTCTCAGCATCAAGTCCAAATCCTCACTGTGGTGTGTGGGTCCCAGGCCATCCTGAAGCCCTCATGTTTGATCTTTCCTCTCTTGGATCATATAATTCCAACTACATTGATTTTCTTTAATAATAAAATGCTAATTTCTAATATTAGTGAAAATAAAATATTTAATGCACTAAATTAAATTGTTTAAAATTTAACGCTGAACTAGCCAAGTTCATTCCTCCATCAGGACTATTGTACGACTGTTCTCCAACTTGTCACAGCCTGTGCACTCACCAGTGGCTGACCTGGAGGGAAGGGAGTGTCAGTAGGGTAAGCTGTGGCTGCTCCTGTCACCTCCACTTCACCAGCTGCTTCCTCCCTTGCAAGAGCTTCCCCTCCCTAAATGACCTGCATACAAACTGGCTTCCCACATTCTATTTCTAGGGAACCCAAGTTAAGGTGCACCTGCTCTTCTTGATTTTGGTTTCCTTGACAGCACCTATCATAAAGCGCTCAGTGCATTCCTTTCCTCTGTCTCCCCCCTCCACCTCCCACGACAAGGGAAGCTTGGCCTGGACAAAACAGGCCACCTGATGATCCCATTACTTTGCACCCAACACTTGGGGCAGGACCTGCATATGCCAGGTGCTTGACAGCTTCCGGTCCAGTCAGTGAAGTGAGATGCACCATGTTTCCACAGGCTCTTTCCCCCACACCTTCCCTGCCCTTGACCCTCTGCAGCCCGCTGAGCTTCCTCCCAAGTGACTTGCTGGGATCTTGAGCTCATTGGCTCCCACTGTTGAGGCACCATCTACCCTGGGGATAGGACAGCTCCCACTGACTTCAGTAACTCAACTAATTTGTTCGGCTCAGCACCCACGGAGCCCGACAGCAGCCCCAGGTTGTACAAGCCCACTTGTCCACACTGTCCTTTTCTCTCCTCTCGCCTCTCTCCACATTCATATTCTTCAGGCCCACTCAAGTCCAGGCTTCTCTATGTCTAGTCTGCATTTGTTCTGCACAGCCTGCTAGATTAACATGACCATGAACCACATGCCTCCAATTAAAAAAATAATACAAAGCCTGAAAAGACATGCCCCAGCACCTTGTCTTTGCTGGGCACTCCAAGTCCTCCAACCGCCTCTTCTGGCCTTGTCGTAATGCTGGGAACAGTGAACATTGCCACAGTCAGGACAGCAGCCCTGGACCAAGCTCCAGCCCGGGGCCGGAGCAGACTGCACACTCCCCTGTAGCACTGGCAGCACTCACAGGAGCTGCTCAGCTGGTAGCTGGGGAGGAATGGATAGCGTGTGCTGGCACTGAATCTGCACGACAAGCCAGTGAGTTGAGGAAACGGAGGCTCAGAGCCACCCAGCCAGGAGTAACAGCCAAGTGTGACCAGGTGGAACATCCAATCCTAAACCACTCTGTTTCCTGATCATTACAGGTCTGCTGCCCCTATGCTTACAGATCCATCGGATTGTCTGTTCCCCATTTTCACTCAAGACCCAGCACGTCCAGGCTTCTTAACATTGACTCAAGCTGGGCCTCCCTCTGGAACACTCTTGGTGTTCCTGCATATGCAGATACTTTGTGACCTAACTCAGAAATATCATGTTTATTGAGAATCCTATTCAGAACCACCCCCAGCCGTGGTGTGTTCCATCCAGCTCCCAATGTGTTTCTACCCACCCATGCAGGGACTGATGCATTCATTAGGCAGATGCTTCCTGAGCACCTGGTCAAGGACAGGGCCAGGTCAGATGGCTGTTACGAACAGGTGAATGCACACAGTCGCACACAGTCGTCTGCCCTGCAGGGCTTCACAGCGGAGTCCAGGAGGGCATCCATTCAGGGTGCACTGGCTGACCTCCTACTCCGTACTAGGCATCATTCTCAAGGCTAGGGGAACGACAGCAACAAAGACAGCTCAATGTGTCTGTGCTTAGGGCACTTGCGTTCCATTGGAAGGGACAGGCAGTAAATCAGTAGTGACCCCTCGTGGGGAGAGGACTCACCCTGTTCCAGGCCCTCCTCTAAGATGTGGTTGAGTCTGGAGTTGGGTAGCTGAAGACCAAATAGGGAAAGACTTAGCCAGGTCTCAGAGGCAGTTGGAGTTCTCTGGAGGATATGTGGAAGCACCAGGGCTTAAGCTACTGCCTCAGCTGGCAGTGCCCTCCTGTGAGGTTGTTTGGGTGGAAACTTAGTATGTGCAAGCTGACCACCAAAGGCAGAAGGATCTGAAAGATGAAGAAAGAAGGGGAAAAATTCAGGATCATGGAGTTTAATTTATTAAGGACTTAATGGATAAAAGTTGTGTCTGGGACAGAAACAAGACATGAGGGCCACTGCACCATGAAGCAGGAGAAAAGGGGAGGTTAGTGCCCACACAGAAAACACTGGGACTTTCTCTGGAAATACTAACAAGGATCATCATTGTGGTACGGATTGGGATGCCAGCTCCCTATACCATGTAATGGTTTGAGTCCCAGCTGCTCTGCTTCTGATCCAGCTCCCTGTAAACGCACCTAGCAAGTCCATGGAAGATGGCCTCAGTACTAGAGGGCCACTGTCAGCCACATAGGAGACCCAGCTGAAGCTCCTGGCTTTGGCCTGGCCCAGCCCTAGCTGTTGCAACCATGTAGAGAGTAAGCCTGCAGATGGAAAACCTCTCTCTGCCACCCTACCTTTCTATAAATATAAGTACATTTGCTTTAAAAAAAGAAATAAGACCTATTATAAAAAGGCTTTTAAACCTAAGGCAAGAATCATTCCAGGTATCAGACAAGATTGTCTTAATCGTTTTGCCGAGTCCACAGAGTTTCTGAGGACCAACCCACTCAACAGAGAGCCACATCAAGGTGGACCCCTAGCAATGTTAACAAGGACACGGCTGTGGAAATAAGGATGTACACAGGCCTGAAAGAGAATCCTAAGGAAGATCCACACTCTTTCTTGGCTTGATATTAGAATTTGCATGTGCATTTGCCAATCTCACTACAAAATTGGGAGGTGCTTATGGACTGCAAACCTGTGTGATCCATTGCCTACTGAAGGGTTTCTGGGTTCTGGACACTTGAGGCTGCTGATTCTTAGCTGCACAGTCATCCTGTGCATTATAGGCCACCTGTCCTCCACTCCCTGGATATGAATAACTCCATCTCACCTGATATTGCCATGTGCCCTCTGGACAACAGAACTACCTTCTGGTTGAGAATCACTGAAGTCAAGTGAGGTCAAGAGGTGGGTCCTACCAGAGTCCAAATTTTGGCTCTGCCACTTCCCAAATGGGGTGACCTGGGAGAGACTGCTTACCTTCTCTGCACCTCTTTTTCCTCATATATTGAATAAGGATAATAAGGAGATTGGCTTCACAGTCATTTGAGGACATCCAGACAGTGACACTTGAGACGTACACAGGTAAACTCAATGAATGCCAGCTATTTTTGGTATGGTCATTTAAGGAAAGCAACACGGCCTATGACTGCATTTAAAAGGAATTATCTACCGCTTCTCGGCTAAGAGCAAGTATAGGAATTGCCTAAGAAATGTTACCTACTGTGGCTTACCTTATCATTTACTTTACCTTATTATTTACTTACTCATACCTGTAGCATTCCTCCTGTCACCACCACCTCCTGGGTTGGGCCCAGGAAATTGCCAGTCAGAGCAGGAGTTGGCATATGAATGAGCCCTAACATTCTATTCCAGAGCCTCGGTGGTTTGCAGCCATATTCATGGCTGATTTATGTATGTGTGTGTCTAATTAACACTGGAATTGCTTCTCTGTTGAAGTATGAAAGAAAAGGGCAGAGAGAATCCATGTCTACATCCAGAACAGAAAAGGTTATTCCAGCGTTTCAAATCTCTGGGTCCCACTTAACGTTAATGGCAAGAGATGGTTGCCATTTAAGAACTGAACATGGTTCTACTCCTTATTGACTTTTGTCATTCTCAAAAAGATTTAAAACAAACAGAACCCTTCTGGAACGCCAGCCAAGTTGCATAATTCTAAATAATCAATTATAAACGATGACATTCAGAACGATAATATTCCAGCCTCACTTCCCCCATAATATCTTCATTCAAACCCTCACTTAACCTGAAAAGTCACTTTTTAAAGATTTCTTTTCATTTTTCTTATTCATTTGCAATGTAGAGCAAAAGAGAGAGGTTCCATCCAATGGTCTGTTACCCAAATAGCCACAATGGCCAGGGCTGGTCCAGGCCAAGGCCAGAAACTCCATCCAGTCTTTCTGTGTGTGGCAAGGCTCTAGCCTTTTGGCCATCATCCACTGCCTTCCAGGCACATTAGCCTGAAGGTAGACTGGAAGCAGAGCAGCCAGGAGCAGCCAGCACACCAATACAGAATGCTGGTGTCAGAAGTCACAGCTTAGCCCACTACACCACAACCCTGGCCTGCAAAGGCAGACGCTGGTCCTCATTTTATTGAGGAAGAGGCTGACTCCATGTCTTTGCAAAGCTTGTGTTTTACTAAAGGACACAGGAAGCATACTAAACCTTGTCTGTTTCCAAAAACTCTAGATCTTGCTGCCCTACCTATTTTAAGCTAGATCCACCAGACACGTCCCTCAAGTCCCCAGAAAATCAATGTTTAGCTCCGTATCCTGACGTGTATGAGCTGAAGGTCCTGCTAAGAACTATAGATAATTAAAAGGCCACTTCCTTTGCTCTGAGCTACACCCGGCTTCTTGATGAGACAGGTGACACAGTCAAGTTATGGTTAATCACTCTGAGCTGAAACCCCATGAGTCTTAGCAGAAGGGTCACATAATCAGGCTCCAAAGTAGGTGGAGGCTCACTGGTGAGGCCAATGCTTATTAAAAAAGGGTATTAATAGCAATTCTTCTGGTATCCTTCCCATCCATCAGAGTGTGACTTGTTAAAAAAAAAATTAAGATTTATTTGTTTTTATTGGAAAGTCAGATTTACAAAGAGAAGGAAAGACAGAAAAATCTTCCATCTATTGATTCACTCCCCAAGTAGCTGCAATGGCCAGAGCTGATTCTATCCAAAGCCAGGAACCAGGAACTCTTTCTGGGTCTCCCATGTGTGTGTAGCATCCCAAGGCTTTGGGCCATCTTTGACTGCTTTCCCAGGTCACAAGCAGGGAGCTGGACGGGAAGTGGAGCAGCCAGGATACAAATCAGTGCTCATATGGGATGCTGGTGTGTGCAAAGCGAAGACTTTATCCACTAGGTTACTGCACTGAGCCAAAAAAATGTTTTAATATTTTTCCACATTAACACAAATCAAGCAGAAACATAAAACCTGTGTGTGTTTCATTTCTTTTGGGCAAAAGCACAATTTGCCATATTTAAATACAAGAGTGCTGCAACTAATGCTTGCCCATGAGAGACTAATACCAATGCATCCACTGCTACAAATTAGTTCCCATTCTGGTGGAAAATGCCTCTCAAAACTCCCTGGGTGAACCAGTTCTTCCAGGACTGTTGTTTTCCGGGGCACTCACCCCAACCTGCAGGGGTGGGATGGGGTACAGGGGTATCCTGATGCCAGAACTTTTGTATGATTATTTGAATCAGAGCTTTAGATTCACTTGTTAATTCGGTGAACCTCTTTGGAGCGATGGTATTTGTTTGTTTGTTTGTTTGTCTCAGTCACTGTCCCTAAGGTTGATTTCACCCCTTAAGCAGTGCTACAGTCGAAGCTGAGCCAATCCGAAGCCAGGGGCCTGGAGCTTCCTCCAAGTCTCCACGTGGGTGCAGGGTCCCAAGGCTTTTGGCCATCCTCGAATGCTTTCCCAGGCCACAAGCAGGGAGATGGATGAGAAGTGGGGCTGCTGGGATTAGAACCGGTGCCTATATGGGATCCTGGAGCATGTAAGGTGAGAACTTTAGCCACTAGGCTACTGTACTGGGCCCAGGAAATCTCTTTTTAACCCACAGTGTGAACAGAAAGCAATCAGAATATATACTACACGCACACAAGAAGGAGTTTTTGACAATTACATAAAATGTATACACAAAAGTACTTTCAAAACTCCATGCATAAGTTAAATGCAAAAAGTCATAAATCTTGTTGTATGTTTTATTAATCCTTTGCAAATTGAGAAAGAGTTCTCTGACTATTATTGCAAATAAATGGATAAACATTGTGGTTACACAGAAATGCATCATGTTCTCTTAAATTGCGTTTGTTGTTTCACTCCACAATAAATCATAAACAGTTTTTACTTTGATTTAATCTCCTTTAAGAGCCTTACAATGTTTCAGCACATAGCAATATAATTAATCTAATGAGCCTCCTAGCTGATCTCATCCATTCCCAGTAGTTTGGATAGCCTCTAAATGCCACTGACGCATGGACTGATGTCTCTAGTTTGTTCATCTCTTAGTTTCTGATTTGTGTCCCCCACCGCCTGCCCGACCTCTCCACCGAGATGCACCACAGGCGCTTCAGACTCAGTGAGCCCCACCCAGATGCCCTGGTTCCCGTTTCTTGCCCCTTTCAGACCTGCTTTTTCATGCTACTGTATGCCTCACTCATTAATGAAATGCTGACTCAAGCTGACAATGTGTCGGTATTAGAATCACTCCTTTCAGTATTTCAGAACTGCCTTTTAACAATCATTATTTTTAAATGTCAATAATCACCACCCCCTCAAAGAGAGATACTATTCAATCTACAACAAGACTGTACCCAGGTAAACCCATCATAAACAGAAAATATTGTAAATTAAAAAATGCACTCTGCTGAATATCACAGCTCAGCAACACAGTGTACTCTGGAGCACCCCTTGTCTTCTGTGTCTTAATAACCAGCAGACCGGAAGCTACAACTGCACAATGAAAGCATCTTCCCGCCTACTGCGAGCAAGGAGGAAAGTTCAAAATAAAGGGCAGTTTCTAATGAATCCATCGTGCTAAAGCTGAAACATCCCAAATCAGGCCAGCATGGAAATCCAGCACCACCTGTATTAAATGCACACTTTCTAGCTCACCGCCAGGAAGGAAGGAAGGAGTTACAACAACCCAACCAGGGAATACCCAGAAATGACTGGCCTCCCCCAGGCCTTCGTTGACAAAGGCTAATTTCTGGCAGAAAGAGACCAGGGACTCCAGTGATTTAATCTGGATGTGTCTGGCCTGTTTAAATTACTTACTGTGAGTAAACCTGAGATTTATGGGGAATGGCCAACTAAAGAAAGGGAATTGGCTAAGCATTTCTATCTGTATAATTAGTAAAGGAGGAAAAAAATATGTGTGCTGTGAGGACAACGATCTACACCCGTCACTGGGTACTCGCTGATTAAACGCGCGCCAACTCAGAACCAGAAAGAACTTGCATCTCACAGATCCAGGCTCTTCTATAAAGGGATGCAGCATTTGTGCCTACATCTTTCTTGTACTTTTAAAATCATTAGTTAGGTTTGGTGTTGGATTAAATGGATGATTCACAAATCTAATTTGACAAGTCAACTCTTTGTGCCAACACAATTTTCTTAAGGAAATTTCCCAAAAATGAAAACTGCCTAACATTTTGAAAGTAAAAGTTTAAAAAAAAAATTGAAATTTCCAAAGTAACTGAATATATACACATCCTTAAACATCTGATCCATACTGTCAAATTATTCTTTCTTCTGAGAAGCGTTACCTACTTCCAATCCCCCAAACAGAGCTTGAGTGGACTAACTTCTCCCACACTCATATTCCAACTCTGGCTCAGTCATCTTTACCACCACGGAGAGTGGAAACCAAAGGCCTCTCAGGCTGCGGGAACAGCAATAAGTGCTGGTGTCACGATGTGTGGGCAGAGGCACTGCGTGGGATGCCGACCTTGGCAGTTCACACCTTGGCTACTCCGCCTCTGATCCAGCTCACTGTTCACCCTGGGAGGCAGCGAGGATGGCTCAAGCACTTCAGTCCCTGCCATTCAAATAGGAGACCTGGATAGGCTTCTGGGCCCCTGGCTTCAGCTTGTTCCATCTCTGGCTTTTTTTTTTTTAAGATTTTTTTTTTATTGGAAACTCAGATAAACAGAGAGGAGGAGAGACAGAGAGGAAGATCTTCTGTCCGATGGTTCACTCCCCAAGCGGCCACAATGGCCACAGCTGAGCCAATCTGAAACCAGGAGCTTCTCCCAGGTCTCCCACATGAGTGTAGGGTTCCAAGGCTTTGAGCCGTTCTTGACTGCTTTCCCAGGCCACTATCCATATGGGATCCCAGTGCTATCGAGGTGAGGACTTTAGCTGCTATGCTATCGTGCTGGGCTCCATCTCTGGCTTTTTTAGCTAAGTGGGGAGTAAACCAGCAGATGGACTCTCTCCCCTCTTTTTCTCTTCCTCTCTCTCGCTCTTTTTCTCCTTCCCTTACCCCCACATCTATTTACTAATCACCCTCCTCTCACCTGCACCTGGTTCTAACTCCCCACTTTTTCTTGTTGTATTTGGAATTGAACCCTACCTCTTAGTCCTGTTGTAAGACCTTCATTCCATGGGCCCTTGGATAAAGTCTTTCTTACTGTCCTTTAATAAGCATGAGAACATTTGCCCCAGAGAAGGTTATATGTTCATGTCTGGCCAACAGGAACAACAGGACAGGACTGCGTGCTATGAAAATGCACAGCCCAGAAAGGAAAATGGGATGTATCAACTAAAATCAAACCAGGGAAGTGAAAAACACCGATGAATTTCCAGTGAGAATGGCATCTGAAGAATCACGGTTTGGGAGCAAATCCAACTAGAGCCTTTCCAGTCTCTGATTGGGGTTATTAGTCAGTGACAATGTCTCTCTTTGCCTTGAGTTTGTAATTTCATTTTCCTAATGATGTGTCAGCGATTTTGAGCCTTCGCTGTGAGCTATCAGAAAGCACAGGGCCAAAGGCTCAGTCAGGCTCCCCAGGCCTTGGGGAAGTCTCCCGCACCTGAGGACACTGCAGGACACAGGAGCACGCTCCCCGCACTGCTCTCAGGACAGCATCACGATATTCTCCAGCTCTCTCTTCAAGAGCAGTCACACAACCCTGGCTGAGCGCACCAGAAGTCGGCACTAGTCCCAGGAGTGAAACACATGTCATATTTTCTCAGGGTTTGCTAGCTTACAAGACTAAGCTTGAGGCCAAGTTGATTTCTGGTTTTGGTTTTTGGCTTTTCCACCTTTTAACATTGCTTATGCACCTAGATCCATCTGTGCATGAAGCTTCCGCAACATTTTGGATAGATGTGTCCTGCTATTTTTTAGTTTACTTGTTGTTTTTCAGTATTAAATTCCTATCATTAGAAATAGATCATTATAACTAATACAAAAATGCACTGCGGGCTGGGTGTTGTAGCACAGCAAATCAAGCCACTGCTGTGGAGGTTACCTGGGCACCTGATGATAAGGAAAGCTCTAGAGATGGGAAAGTCTCCAGCTAGCATCAGCAAGGTCCATAGCTAGTGGCAACAGCCCGTGTTGCAGCAGCAGTCAGCCTCTGGATGCTGTCTGCCTGCTGCACCCCTGCAGAACATTCAAGGAGTTTCTGCTCCGGTGAATTCTTTCCCCACCTACAACACCAGCCTTAATGCGTCACTTCCACATGCCTGGGTTTGCACCCACCTCTGCCTGCAGTCCAGCTTCCTACTGATGCACACCCTGGGAGGCAGTGGGCAACGGCTCAAGTCCTTGGGTCCCCGCCTCCCACATGGGAGACCTGGAGACTGTTCTGGACTCCAGGCTTCAGCCTGGCCCAGCCCTGTCTGTTGTGGGCATTTGGGGAGTGAACCAACAAATGGAAAATCTCTCTCTCTCTCTCTTCCTCTTCTTTTCAAATAAATACCAGAAATACTTTAGAGTGTGCTCTTACTTAGTAGTATCGATATGATAGCAGCGGCGTTTCTGTTCTAACTATACACTGTGATGCAGAACAGAATAGGAGAAAAACCGAAACAGCAAAATCCGGAAAACCACACATTTGTATACCAGCTCACTACTTTCCTGTCCCAGGCTTTTCTGTTTTCTGGCTCCCTTTGTATTATTGCCTGAGGGTTATTTCTTAATTTGTTGGAAAGGCAGAGCAATACAGAGAGAACAAGGGAAGGGGGGCAGCGAGGAAGAGGGAGGCTGACAGATCTTGAGTCACTGGTTGACAAGCCAAATGGCAGCAGCAGCCAAGCCTGGTCCAGGCTGAAATCAGAAGCCTGAAACTCCGCTTGGGCCTCTCTGTGGGAGGCGGGGACTCCAGCACTTCGGTGGTCTGGTGCTGCTCTCCCAGGCACATTAGCAGGGAGCTGAATTCAACTGTTGCTCCATTACTCCAATAGGGGATGACAGCTCAGCAGACGGCAGCTGTTCTCGCTGCACCACAACACTAGTCCTTCCACAGGACTCTCATTCAAATCTTGTGAGACAATTCACTGCTTTTCAGAAAAGTTCCAGGTTTTTCAAGGATGTCTGGGAAATGAACGACTTTAAAAAGTGGAGTTGGGCCCGGCGCGGTGGCACAAGTGGTTAAGGTCCTCGCCTTGCACCCCCGGGATCCCATATGGGCGCAGGTTCTATCCTGGCAGCCCCACTTCCCATCCAGCTCCCTGCCTGTGGCCCGGGAAAGCAGTCGAGGACGGCCCAAAGCTTTGGGACCCTGTACCCACGCGGGAGACCCGGAAGAGGCTCCTGACTTCGGATAGGCATAGCATCGGTCGTTGCGGCTCACTTGGGGAGTGAATCATCGGATGGAAGATCTTCCTCTCTGTCTCTCCTCTCTGTATATCCACCTTTCCAATAAAAAAAATAATAAAAAATAAATCTTTAAAAAAAAAAGAAAGAAAAGTGGAGTTGACACCTCCCTCCAGAGCAAAGGGTTGGGCTAAATCTTCATGTAATAGATTTTAGTTCCCTAAGCTCGGTCATTCTCCCATATTTTAGCCTACCATACACGCAGTGAGCTCGAGGAAACAGTAGTTGGAGGCATTGCTGTCAAACCCCTCAAACTGTGCATGTTCACCCAACACACAAAAGCCAGTCACTGACATCAAGGTGCTGGAAGACAGCAGGCACTTACTGCAAAACAGAGCAAGGACTAGGGCAGCTACTGCTTAATCCCCAGACACCCCCAACAAGTTCAGAGTATACGTTCTTATAGGTTGGAATTGGAGCTGAGAAGTGCAAGATCAGCTCATGTCCAAGTTGCTGGTTGGTCAGTGGAATTCGTGACCTTCCTTTGATTGGTTATGTAATGAGGCATCACCATTGATGGCACACACCGCTTGTCAGGTCAGGGTTACAAGAAACGGAGTTTCCCCACCGTGCCACGCCCTGCCCTTCCTGCCTCCTCTGGCACCATTCACCATTCCAGTTAATTGAAGGCATGAGAAGTGCACACTGCCCTTCCTGCCTTCCCATGGAAATCACTCCAGAGGTTCGCTCACCTGGCCCCTCCTGCCTCCTGCTGTGCTACATTGCCTTAGTAACTATCGGGAAACTTTGGCCTCTGGTAACTCCCTTCCTGCCTGAACTACATGGCTCTCAATCTGAAAATATATTGATTCATTTGTTCCTTTCCCTGAAATGGTGCCTGAAAGACTCAACCTCTGTGCAGAGATCCAAAGAGACCATGCTGGACACAAGTGTAGGGTGTTAATGGGGGTCTTTATTGCCCAAACTTGGTGACAGCAGCTTCCACTGCACTCCAAAAGCCACAGTACCGTGTAGCCAAAGTCAGGGTTTCCTAAGCTCCATTCTGCAAACAGCTTGACAGGCAAGGAGTACAAAACTTCCAATTAACTTAAGTGGCAGGAGGCAGGAAGGGAGTGGCCAGACACCGATGTTTCCTTGGGTGCATTCAATTAACTTGAATGGTGCAGGAGGAAGCGGAAGGGCAGGGCATACATAGCCTTCCCAGCCTATTTCCATGCAATTAACCATCCATTAACTCAACAAGCCTACCACCATGGAGTGCTGGCTGTCACCCACCTACACCCCATCACACCCCATACAGGCTTTGGGTCTTGCCTCTCTTGGAACCCTCCTCCTGTCAATATGACTGTCTTAAATAAATCTCACTTTGCCCACTAAAATTGTCGATACGAAAATTCATCTTTTGTGTTAAATAAAACTCTAGGCTGCCTAGTCGCAGTGATTGCTTTGAAAATGTAAAATCTTGTTCCTCTTTATTTTGTTCTTTGGAGAGGTAACTTCTTTCTGGCTCTTGATTTTACTATCAGAATAGCAATGGAGCAATTAAGTGTGCCCCTGTTGGAACGTGAGTCCCACATCCCTGCATTTCCAGGTTTTATTTGTTTGTTTGTTTCTTACACAGGGGAAAGCGCACCAGGGAGTCTCTGAGAGGGTGCGAAGGGCTGTCTGCAAAGGCTATCTTTGACCAGATCAGAATGTCAATCTCCCCATCTCCCAGTCCTCAGGTTTATGGCCAGGGCTTTAGGAACACAGGGCAAGAGGGGATGGTAAGTAGGGCAGTGGGCAGGCTGCAAGGGTTTAGCGGTAGGCCCATAAGGGAGGCAGGGGACTGGTAGATGCAGCAGTAGAGGGGTGGTGGTGGGCGGGGTCCTAGGGATTGGTAGATAGGCCCATCAAGTACAGTGCCATGAGGCTAAGGTGTATTGATGGGAAGAGGGTTACAAGGTTATAGCAGACTGGCTGATAATAAAATTGGAACATAAAATGTCACAAATGTTAAGAAAATGGAGACCTAGGGGAAGCAGATATTTCAAATGGCACCGAGCCTAAAATGGTGGGGTTTTCTCAATCTATAGGGCCGGTATTGGAGTCACTCTTCACACTGTCCTTCACTGTGTTCTCAGGTCATAAGCAGAGAACTTGTTATTTTAAAAGGTTAGAGTTCTAGTTCATACGTTATTACGATATTGTTATGATATTCTTACACGGAGCAAATTCCCGCAGCCTGGTTCTTTACCATGACCTGAAAACACCAGACATAACGAGGTATCTTAGGAGGTTTATTCCAGCAGAAACAGGACAGGGTGGTGGGAGAGCAGTGGGTGGGAGGGGGCCGGAAGCAGGAAGGAGAAGAGAGAGCAAAGGCAGAACCTCCGTTCACACGGGATGTGACCACGAAGGGCGTGTGTCCCTCCAGACAGCTGCACCTCCGCTCACACGGGATGTGACCACGAAGGGCGTGCGTCCCTCCAGACAGCTGCACCTCCGCTCACACGGGATGAGACCATGAAGGGCGTGTGTCCCTCCAGACAGCTGCACCTCCGCTCACACGGGATGAGACCATGAAGGGCGTGTGTCCCTCCAGACAGCTGCACCTCCGTTCACACGGGATGTGACCACGAAGGGCGTGTGTCCCTCCAGACAGCTGCACCTCCGCTCACACGGGATGAGACCACGAAGGGCGTGTGTCCCTCCAGACAGCTGCACCTCCGCTCACACGGGATGAGACCATGAAGGGCGTGTGTCCCTCCAGACAGCTGCACCTCCGCTCACACGGGATGTGACCACGAAGGGCGTGTGTCCCTCCAGACAGCTGCACCTCCGCTCACACGGGATGAGACCACGAAGGGCGTGTGTCCCTCCAGACAGCTGCACCTCCGTTCACACGGGATGAGACCATGAAGGGCGTGTGTCCCTCCAGACAGCTGCACCTCCGCTCACACGGGATGAGACCATGAAGGGCGTGTGTCCCTCCAGACAGCTGCACCTCCGCTCACACGGGATGAGACCATGAAGGGCGTGTGTCCCTCCAGACAGCTGCACCTCCGCTCACACGGGATGTGACCACGAAGGGCGTGCGTCCCTCCAGACAGCTGCACCTCCGCTCACACGGGACGTGACCACGAAGGGCGTGCGTCCCTCCAGACAGCTGCACCTCCGTTCACACGGGATGTGACCACGAAGGGCGTGTGTCCCTCCAGACAGCTGCACCTCCGCTCACACGGGATGAGACCATGAAGGGCGTGTGTCCCTCCAGACAGCTGCATCTCTCTTCAGCTTCATCCTTCTCCTTCTGCAGCAGCGAGGCTCCACTCCCCATCTCCATCTCTCACCTATTACTAACTTATGCTTCCATCCGGGCTCACAGCTCCTCCCTCAATCCCTCCGTTTCTCTCTTTCCACCTTATGAAACAGCTGAACATTTCCTTATAGTGTAACTAAGAGATAAATACAAAAATCACTTTTCTGTTCAATTAATATTATAAATATAAATCATCAATGCAAATTAACTCTATAAGAACTAAACACCACAGAGGGTCAAACTTACTTAGATTAAAAAATTGACAATCTAATTTTCTCTATAAAATGTGCGTGTTACTAAATTTATCCCAGGAAAATAGGACTTAGTGAAAATAATTGTCTCAAGATGAAATCAACAGTAAATTACAATCAGTATGTATAATACGGGGAAAATAATAGATTCAATAAAATCTGTTCCAAAATCTAAGTAGCAAACAATTGATTCCATGTCACTAATTATAGCAAAATGAAAATGAAAAGAGTTCAAGGAAAATCAGAAAAGTCTAATTGACCAATATAAATAATTTATCATGGAAGTAAATTGGTCCAGTAGAGCTCACTTTGTATAGTGCTTTCTCAGCATGTCCCACCATGTCAGTACAATTCCGATTAAAGCATTTGTATTCTAAATGGTCCTTATGTCAAATTGGTGTGTGAGAAGATTAAAACATCTCACAGCTTCTAAGACCAGTGCAGGGGGTCTCAGCCGTAGACCACCCACCCAGGTAACATGGTGTGGTTATGGTGTTCTCAACAGAGAAGCACCACAGACAGTTATGGTGAACTTTGTTTATTAGCAGTCAAGCACAAGCTTATGAGGTGGGGCCAAGGAGAATATTCCTCAGGGTAGTATCAATATTTCTATTGGATAGAGGCATCTATTACATATCATAAGCCTAGACAATTAATACAACTGTCGTGTACTTTGCCAGGTGGCACTGTATAGCCTATCACAATTTATATAACTCACCCACATCCTGGAGTTGTTTATCACAAGACAATCACAGGTCTACCACAAGATGGGTATGGGCCGGGGCAGGCAGAGGGAGCAGGCGGCCAAGTTACTGCAAAGTACCTAAGTTACCAGAAGAGGTTGAGGGGGAGGGAAACACCTGGAGGGCACTGGGCTCCCTGCTAACTGCATGGGTCTGCAGGGGTCTCTAGGCACTGTCAAGACAGAAGGGTCTCCAGACATAGTCTGAAACCAAGGGGGTCCCACGTCTCTAGACATGCACAGAGGCCTCCATCCTGCTGTTCTTCACACAGGCTAGGTGGGCTGAAGAGCCATTTTAGCACTCACTCGCCCACAGAACAGCTCTGCCTAAATTAGTTCTAGTTGGGTTCTTGTCCCTTTCATCCCATACTTGCCTGAATAATCTCAAAGATAGCAAGGCCTTTTGGGTTCCCTGTAAAGGAACTTATTCATGATCATACTTAAACAAGGGCTAGGAGACCATCCCAGGGACTTAGGAATCAACTCTAAAAACTATTGGATTTTTAAAATGTTTAAGTCTCGGTCAGTGTTATGCTTTCTACCTTATTCAGAGCTTGATGCTATTTTTAAACATTAGGGGGCTAGCACTGCAGTATAGCGAGTAAAGCTGGCAAATGACATCTCATGTGGATACCAGTTCATGTCCCAATCGCTCTACTTCAAACTCAGTTCTCTGCTAATGTGTCTCAGAAAGTAGCAGAAAATGGGCCAGTACTTGGGCTATGTACCCATGTGGAAGACCTGGATGAAGTTCCTGGCTCCTGACTTAATAACCCAGCCTCAGCTGATGCAACCATTTAGGGAAAAAGCCAGTACATACATAGATGACTTTCTCTCTCTCTCCCTGCTTTTTCAGATAAATAAAATTTAAACAAAAATTAAATAAAATGTGTATTGCATAGTTGGATGGATAATTGGATGAACATAAAGACAGATATATAAGAGCTTTGTTTTTCTGGATAAATCTAACTTTTATCTTCTATCCTTGGCTTTCAACATAATTATAGGTGTTAAGTATGTAGGTACCTAGATCATCCAATCTAGCCAATAGAATAGAGCCCTTAGAGATACTAATTACTACGTAGGGTAGAATGTCAGGGCTGCTGACACTCCACTCACCAGAGAACTTCAGAGAATGTTTATTACTGATACAGAGGAATGCTAGAGAGAGCAGGGTGGAAACACAAACCAAAACTGTCTTGGAAAAGGAGAAGAGAGTGGAGGGTGGGGCATCTTCTAGTGGCTAAGAGGTGAGGCTAGGGGGATCCCCTGTGTCTGAGAACCAAAGGGAAAGGAACACGTCTAATCATTCTGCTTACATTTCAGGTCAGAGAGGAAAGGAGAAGTGAGGTCAAAAGAAGTCAGCAATTATACGCCACCAACTGTAATCCGGGGCAGAGATGCTGTCCATGGTTTAAGCTGCCAGACTTGTACTAGACTGACAGCCCACTCTGGCTCCTGAATCCAGCTTCCCAATAATGCCCACTGGGAGGCGTCATGGCTCAAGTAGCCGGGTTCCTGCCACCCATAGGAGAGGTCTCAACTGAACCCCAGGCTCCAGGCTTTAGCTTCTGCCTCGTGCCAGCCTCTGCAGGTGTCTGTGGAGTAACTCAGTGGATAGGAACACACACACACTCTCTGTCATAAATATAACAATTAAAAATCAAAATATTGTTATCTGAATCTTTACCACCAAGATAACATATTCCCTAACATACCATGTAGGGTCATCTTGCTTATGAAATGACAACAGTTTTGACTTTTTTTAATGGGAAATTTTTTTGCCTCATATTTCTATGTAACGTCATCAGCAATATGACAGATTAAGGACCCATGGATCATTTCAGTAAAGAGCCACAGTATAAATATTTTAGGTTTTATGGGCCATACAATCTCTATCCCAGATACTCAATGTTGCTCTTCTCACACAAAAGTGGATATAGAGGACACATAAACACCAGGCGAGGCAGTGTTTTCATCAATCCATGCCAACAGACACCAAAACTTGAATGCCATATAATTTTCACATGTTATGAAATATTATTATTTTCAACCATAAACGTATGAGAAAAGCACTCTTAGCCATAAAACACCCAGGTGGAAAGTCATATTTAGAATATGTGCCAAAGTTACTAAACACTGTGATAAATCATTGTTACTTTTTTTTATAAATATTCTCTACCTCACCACCACTTGCATTGGTGAGACATATTTCCCAGTTCTACTAGACTTGGTTATACAACTTGCTGTGGACAATAAAAAGCTATCAAATATGATAAACTTGGTTCATGTAAAAGAGAGAAAAAAAGACTTGAGAAATCAAGAATTTCATTTGAGGGACACTGAGTCAAGGCAGCTGTAAACAGGATTCTGTCAGACTGAAAAATAAGAGATTCAATTTTTGGAGACTTCCATGGAAAGTGGACTTTGGAATCTGTTCACGGACTGGTGACTGAGCAGAGATGCTGCACTGAAAGCCTCTCCAGCGAAGAGGGGTTGAGGACCAGCAGCCTGAGGACAAGAACCTGTTGAGGACAAGAACCTGTGCCTCTCCTCAGCCTAGCACAGCACGTGCAAACGATTTTGACTCAGTTGAACTGTGCTACCAGATGTAATGTTAGAGTGCTACTAACACTGTTAGTATGTTAGAATGTTAGGAATATTAGTGTTAGGTGATATTAGGCCCTTTGGGTGAGAAGCTAGGTCAGAAGGCACCTGAACTGTGGGAAAGCTCCACTTCAGTGATAAATCTGTCTCCCTTGTTTCTTTGCGAACTTATCTACCATCTAACCCGGGTGCAGGAAGGCAGGGGCACAGTTCCCCCGGTCTCAGGGACTGGAGGAGCCATAAAGATAAGGGTGCCAGGATGGGATGAACTGTAAATAATAAGTGTGGGAGCATAAACAATAAGTGTGGGAAGGTAAACAATGAGTGTGAGAATGGAACAGACTGCTTACACCTAAATTTGTTACTTTTGAGTTGACTTTGATATATGTTACAGCCAAAATAGGGTATATAATCTCCAGCCTTATGTTAAGTCGGGGTCCGATCTGCTTCGCTGGCCTGTGTGCCCCAAGTGCGGTCTGACCCCAGCATGCTGGCGCAATAAACTCTGTTTGCTTTTTGCATTACCAGCGAGACTCTGTCGTTTTCTGGGGGTTGCCTAGCTCACACCCTAATGTCCAGGAAGGGGGGAGCTCTGGCCCGGACTCTAACAGTAGACACAGAACTGCACCATTACCCCCATGAGGTGGGTCCTACAGCCACCCCTGTATCACTTTCCAGACAAGGAAACTGACACCCACAGGAGCCAAGGTAACTTGCCATGGGTTCACCCAGTTCATCTGAGAGCAAATGAGCATTTAAGTCCACAATGGGCTGCTTGGGTGTTGCTATCTTTGTGACTTTGCTTTGTTTTAAACTCTCTTATTTTTAAATCATATTAGATTTTACAGGGAAGTTTCAAAAATTACACAGGGAGTCTGTACAGGCTTCACCTGCACTCCCCGAATGTCAAGCCTTGCAGAGTTGTAATCACACCACCAGGAAATCATCAGCAGCATGCGCCACTGAAGACCTGTCCTTTGCTACCCTCTGGGAAGAAAAATTTTTCTTCTGCTCTCTTAGGTTCAGTAACTGGGGCCCTGTGCATTAAACCTACAAAATAGAGATTAGCGAGAGAAAAGACGTATTTTTATTCAGGTACCCATGTTTGCAGAACAACAAAAAAGTGTGTGATGGGGGGGGAGGAGTCAAACAGAATCTGAGGCTTTTATGGCAGGGGAGCAGTAAGAAGCACCTTTGCAGAAAAACAAGGAACTTTCTAGAAAAGAGGGATGTTGGGAGCCATATACTATAGCCATACTGAAGCCATTTTGAATATAGATCTAGGTCAGTGAAAAAATATCAGCTAGCCAGGTTCAAGAGGAACCAAATCCTAAGACACCCTGTGATTTGCAAGTCATTTAGCAACTCACCCAGCTCTGACCACCCTTGGTGCTCATAACAGGATGGTGGTTTATGCCCTACCTGCCAGCGTCCTCTTGTGAGCATAAGGGGGTTTGGGAAATAGCTACCCAGAAAGAGTTGTGAAACCATACCCACCTCTTGTGAGCATAAGGAGCTTTTAGAGATAGCTGCTCAGAAAGAGCTGTGAAACCATACCTGACCCTATTTCCCCCTTTCCCCTCACCCATAGATCCTGTTTTGCAGAGTATAAATGTTTGTGTGTTTGTGTGTGAAAAATAAGATTTGGTCAGCTTGATCAGACATACTGTCTTACTGTCGGTTTCTTGTCTCTTGTCCCCCATTCTCTCCCAGGTGGATCGCGACCCCCGTTGACTGTCCTGCTGGACAGGACAGATGGACAGGTTCTCCATAAGCTGCAGTGATAGGAACTGGCATTGTGGTAGAGTGGTTTTAAAACCAGCCACTTGCCATGAGATGCCAGCATTCCATTATGGAATACAAGTTTGAGTCCTGGCTGCTCTACTTCCAATCAAGCTTTCTGCTAATGCAGCTGGAAAGCTAGAGGAAAAATGGACCAAGTATTTGGGCTCTTCCATGGGCAAGAGACCCAGCTGGAGCTCCATGCTCCTGGCTTCAGCCATTTGGGGAGTGAACAATGAATGAAGGATATATTTAACTCACTCTGTCCCTCCCCCTCCTTCTATCATTTTGTCTTTTAAATAAGTAAACAGGAAGAGAATGAATTGGAGGAGAAATTGCACTGATGTTGGAGATTTATGAGACATCCTGGACTCACAACTAGTTTCAATGGCTGGTCGATTGCTCCTGACCCCGTAACCCTAATTCCCACCATGCCATTAATCATGTCTTCCTAAACTTCTCCTTTTGAACTTCTCAAAAAGCTCACTATCTTCTTTAGGAGAATGGTTGTTTGCAACCCCATCTGAATATTCAACAACACGTCACCCCAGACACCACCCTTATCCTCTTAAAGGACCATTCCACACTTTGTAACTCCCTTGTGAGGTTGCCCATACTCCCAAGTGTGTACTTCCTTGTGCCTTTAAACAGATTATGCATTCCTGCTCACTTTTATCCAAGTTTTCTCCCGGATTCTTTTACATTTAGAGACAAGAACTTGGACTAGGTCAAGCAGGGGGTCTCCCAGTTCGGACTCTCACAATCTTCACTTTGCCGATGAGAAGACTGGAATTTTAATAGGTCAGGAAATGGGCCAACGGCAATATGGAGAGTGCAAGGCAGAGCCAGAATTGGAAGCCAAGTCGTCACCATGAAGCCACTGTTCTTTCTCAGGAGAATGAGAACTTGATTCTGAATCCTCAAAAAACTGATCTAGAGCATCCTGTCTCTTAGAGCAGAGACAGGGTGAGGTCTGGAGTCAAGGTCCGAAGCTGTCATGGAAAGACTCTGATTAGGGCATGTCCAGCCCCTGGGCCAGCCATACCACCTGCTGAAAATGCAAACTCCAGGAAACAAACTAGGTGACTGAATACCTACCACCAAATCCTGCCAGCAGTGGGTCAAATGAAGGCCATGTGCAGCTGGAGGAAAACATTGTGTTATGATGAGGATGAAAACTAGTGTTTGGGATGATGCTGGCTGACAGGGAGCAGGCACTCTTCTAAGAGACATAACACAGACCAGCTACACATGGTTTCACCCAGCCCTGTAAGTGGGTACTATTATAACTCTGAACTCCCTTTTTACTCATGTGATGAAACAGGACTGGGAATTTTTTTTTTTATATGTACAAAGTCACACGCTTCCCAGCTTGGCAAGCTCTTCTTCAAACGTGGGTGGGCTCTTACCACATCTGATGTCAGTCAATTCAAACGCTGACTATTTAGAGAACAACATAACTTTATCTGGAGGCTCAGGAATCACAAGTCAGGAAAGGCCAATTCAGACACATCAGAGGAGTAGTGCATCAGGGACTTGACAGCGAGTGGAAGCTCATCTAGTCAGGAGACACCAAGTCATCACAGGGAAATTCAAACGCTCCAAGAGAAACTTTGTTGAAGTTGGAAAACAATGTAAGGGCTCTTGGTGATCAACAGAAGATACAGAAAAGAATCACAGGCATGTCCATAAAACAAGAGCCTGGTCATCTCCTAACACTCAGGAACTCAGGGCAAAGGTCCTGAAGCCATTGGGATGGAAAAGCATGGGCACAGGAACTCCCTAACCCACAAGCTTTGATGACAGATCAAAGAGAGGTGCTTCTTCTCCTGTATACTGTCTGATTATTAGTAGCTAGAACACAATGTCTACTGATTGACCCCCTTGCATGCAAGCACATAAACCACATCCTGTTAGACCCTCATTCCATATGCATACGTGACCCTCAGTCTTTAAAAGTCTTTTGGTGCTAATAAACTTTCACTATTGGCCATCGGTCAGGAGTCCATGTGTATGATTACTGGCACCATGCACCAAGTCCCTTGCTGCTGGATAGTGAACGCCTGCCACTCACACGGGAAACGCAGATTAACTTCTCAGCTTCTGGCTTCAGCCTGGCCCATTCCAGCCATAGCTCGCATTTGGAGAGAGACCCGGTAGACAGATAGATAATCTCTTTCACTTTCAATTTCCCACTTTTCTTCTCTTTCTCTCTTATGCCTCTTAAAATTTGAGGCGGGGAGCCAGCGCGAGTCTACACCAATGCAAAAGGTTGAATAAAAACGTAGGGGAGAACAGACACGTTTCTCATACAAGAAAAAATTTTTTAAAGATTTATTTATTTTTATTTGAAAGATTTACAGAGTGAAGGAGCGACAGACAGAAGGAACTTCCATCTGCTGGATTTCTCCCCAAGTAGCCACAATGGCCAGAACTGAGCTGATCCAAAGCCAGGAGCCAGGAGCTTCTTCTGGGTCTCCCACGCAGATGCAGGGTTAGGACCATCCTCTACTGCTTTCCCAGGCCACAAGTAGGAAGCTGGAAGGGAAGCAGAGCAGCCAGGATACGAACCGGTGCCCATATGAGACCCCGGGTGTGCAAGGGAAGACTTTAGCTACTAGGCTATGCACTGGGCCCAGGAAAGTTTTAATAGTTAATAGAGCTACTCTGGTCTTCAGAGGTGGGGCACAACTCTCACAGCTTGAGTTGGTTGTGCAGAAGGACTTTCTCCCAATGAGCACAGTACGGAGAGCGAGGAGCACAGCATCTCCACGGTGGGAAAGCTAACAAGCACGATGACAACCAGATGATCACATCAACATCACCCAGGATCAGTTACATGAATGGTAAGTCGCCTTGACATGATAATGATGGCATGTTTTCTCCAGTGTCTTCTTTCCAGAAACATGTAACCCAAATCTAGTCATGAGTAAACTATCGGGAAAATCACTGCAAAGAGCCATCCCACAAACTAGTAAGCAGTACTTCTCAATGTTATCTTCGAAGACGAAGACAGCCCAGAGGAACCTGAAGAGCTGTGGCTACCACATTTCACAGCATGTCCTGGATGACCCCAGGACAGAAAAGGGATACTGAGTACTAACTAAGGAGATAAAACCTTCGAGTCCATTTTCTCTTGTGATAATGCCACACTCTATGCAAGCTTTAAAGAAAACACATCTATTAGACCTGGGCAAAGTGCAACTCGACTGAGTACACTCTTTTCCTTTTCATTTTCTGATGAATAAAAGCTAACTACTGAGCTTGTGCTTAACTAAAGTATCTGTTTAATTCAATGGGTAAACAATGCTTGCTTGAGCATCTCCGAAACTGGCCATGGAATAGTAAGCTGGAGTTATCAAGTCCTCAGGCCCTCCCTGGTCAGCGTGACCACAGGACTGGATGTGACTACAACATGAAAGCAACACTGTGACTCTAATCAGTGCCTTCTCACCTGGCTGGAGGCCAGCATGGCTGCTGGCCCTATCTTCTGTTACTCCTTCTCCTGACTCCCCCTTCTATCTGCTTTAAAAGTTCTCTTGCTAGTTTGCAGTTTGGCAGTGAAGAAGGCTGCCTTCCTACCAGGAACGCTGGCTTTTAGAACAAACTTGCCACCTTGCACCAGCTTTCCTTTGTGCTTGTTTTTGAGTGGCAAGCAGCCAGGAACCAATTTTGGCTTGTAACACAAACTTAACGGGCCACCTCTAGTGATGGCCTTTTATTGCTGAAAGAACCCTGAAGTGGTGTGGGTGTCACATGGTATGTGAGTCTACAGCCTCTCACCTCCCCCTTTCACCGTCCCTTTCCCTCTCTCTGTCTCTCCCTTCCTCTCTCTTTTAAAGCTTTTTTTGTTTGTATCAGAGGCTGAACTATAGGGAAAGAGGGGGAGACACAGAAAGATGCTTTCTCCACTGGTTCACTCCACAGAGGGCTGCCCTGAGCTAGGCTGGAGCTAGAAGCCATCTGCCACTGCTTTCCCAGGTGCATGAGCAGTAAGCTGACTCATAAATGAAGCAAATCAATGCCCCTATGGGATGCCAGCATTGCAGGAAATGGTTTAACCCACTATACCACAACACCAGACCAGGGTCAGGGAGCAGCGGCTTAAGTCTCCAATCAGACACTCCTATGCCACAGAGCGTCTGGGATCCAGTCCTTGCCACTCGGCATCCTGGGAGGCACTAGATGATGACTCCTCTGATATTTGGCTCCCTAACTTGCATGAGGGATTTTTGGCTCCTAGATGGAGTTCTTGGCTTCAGCCTACCTTCCTCCAGCTGTTGTAGGCATTTGGAGAGAGAACCAGTGGATGGAAGCGATCTCCTTCTTCCTGCCTCTGGGCTGTGTGTGTGTGTTGCTCTGCCTTTTAAGGAAATTAAACTGTAAAAAACTTTCAATTCGCTAGGGTTGGCACTGTGACATAGAAGGCTGATCCTTAGCCTTCAGGGCACCACCCCATGTGGGTATTGTTCCTGTCCCAGATTCTCCGCTTCTGATCCAGCTCCCTACTGGAAAAGTTCCAGAGAATGGCTCAAATCCTAGGGGCACATGCACACTTGTAGGAGACCTGGAAGAAACTATTGGCCCCTGACTGACCAAGTCCCAGCCATTGCAGCCATTTGGGAGTAAATCAGTGGCTAGAAGACCTGTCTCTCCTTCTCTCTGTACCTCTGCCTTTCAAATAATAAACCTTCCACAAATAAATCATTGATTCTAACAAATGTACCATACTAATGCAAAAATAATAATAATAATAATACAGGTTTGCATAGTGCTATGGCTAGCAGGCTAACCTCTATATGAGCACAACTTTTTTTTTCCCTTAAGTCCATCCAAACCTAATCTTTAAAAATTAAATTCACTTCAAAAAAATGAAAAAAAAAATGACCACGTTTAATCAACTGAGCAGATTACATAAAATATTTGGATTCAGGAAGCTGCAAAGACCTTGATTTCTCTAGAGAGTGAGAAAACAACACCCAGCACCCACTCAGTGCTTTGAGGGCTCCAAGGAGACACGGGCCTGGGGGACAGGGATCATGCCCACCCGTCTCTGCTGCAGAACTACGACCGTGAAACGATGCTAGGAACGTCCATGTGCCAAGAAGGGTGATCCGTAGCTTGCACGTGCAAGCTGATAGGTTCTACCCCAAAACTGAGTCAGAGGCAAACTCTGAGGCATTCGGGATTCCTTCTTCACTGACCAGCAGACTGTTCCAGATCAGCACACATGGAAGAGGGGAGCAGCCCCGACAGGCTGCAGCTAGGGGCTTTTAAATTCACCCTGGCATGAAAAATGTGACAAAGGGGAAACTGTCAAGAGATCTTGTCTTCTCAAGGTTGAGCAGTCTTTCTTCCTGCAGTTGTAAAAGAAGTGCATTTTGGCCTGGGCTGTCAGGGGAAACTTTATAGCTGAGTGCTAATCTGAAGGTAAGGGCAAGCCAGACAGCATTAGGAGAAACAGCAATACCATCACTTAGGTTAGGCTATCCAACGGGCAAGTGTTTACACAGACTAAGAGCCACATTCTTCCTGGCACTAAAGCTGAAGTTAGCAAGCAAGCAAACCTGGTTTACAGAAGCCAGTTTTGCAGTGAGCCAAGTTTTAAAGTAGATGTCTTTCTAATATTCTGGTCCTGCGTATGTGTCCCTAACGGAATGTCTGCTTTTCTGCTTGCCCTGCAACTCATGTAGACTTAGAGAGCATAACAAGACTTCACACCCAATTGAAGGGTGCACAGCATCAAACACCTTTGCCCCACTGCAATGACATTCCTTGCAAATGGGGGAAAATGAACCGCCAATGAGAACTGTTTCAATGACTAAGAGAGACACTTGTCAATCCAGTTTGGCTGCCTGTTGATGGGTTGAGCCATTGCCATGTCTTCTCCAGAAGATGGAGCTTCAGTCTAAAATATGGATGTAAGACAAGCTGGCAAGCAGGGCTCACAATGCAAGTTCAAACAAAAACACATAAATGTGGTCTCTATCAAGGAAGGTTCCAAAAGCATTTTAAGTCACCTTGGAGATGAGTTTGTTTGACCAATCCATCATAAACATCCATTGCTTCAGCTATTTTCAACCTCACTGGAAAAGAAAAAGGAAATTTCCATGGGAGTCCTAAAAATCATTCAGTATCATCTCATTTTTATATGGCATTGCTTTTCTTAGAAGTCCAAAGGTTCACCATTAACGTGTCTGGTTCCTTTGTTGAAAGCGGTGACATCTAAGCTCACTGTTCCAGTGAACTTATTATGTGGATATGAATTGTCTGAATTTTCTTTGAACTGTTCAGATGTGAAATTCATCTCTTGCATTTCATAAAAAAAAAAACAGATCAATGTGCCTTGGCCCCTGTATCAGCCATAGCTTTCTACCTAAGCTCTTCGCATAAAATTCCAGGGAAGAATTCTGACAGGCATACTTTAAGCTCTTCACGGTGACCACAGGAACGGGACCAAGACAAAGGTAGATGGTGGCCAGTGTCATTGATCTCCTTTGCTGGCTGTACCTGAGTGTGGGCACAGGCTTCTACCTGTACTTATTCTGGCTCAGGTATGCACCAGTGGATACAGTAGCCTAGCCCAGCCCAGCTCTGCCCCCAAACCAGTTCAATTCACAATAAGTGTTATAGCTCTGCCCAGTCTGGTCAGCCCAAGTCCCAGCTCTCACATCTGGTCAGCCCAAGTCCCAGCTCTCACACTCACCAGAGAGGAAATAGTGACTCTGCAGGGGAGCCCCCACAACCCCCTACCAGGCTTACCCTGCTCCAGAGTCTTTCATGTGCCAGCAGGTGCTGCATAACAGTCTGCCCTGACATTCACCTTCAGGTGCTGCAGCCTGGTTCTGCCTGGCCTGCCCCCAGTTTTAGCTCATATCAGCAGGTGTTGCAACCTAACCAAGCCCAGCCAGCCCCCAGGCCCAACCCTAATGTGAACTGGCTGGTGTTGTGACCCAACCTAGCCTGGCCTGCAGCCTTTCTTGACTCTCACAACTGCCAATGGGTGCTATGAACTGGCCAAGCTCAGCCTAACCCCAAACCTGACCCACATGTATGCAGGTGGGTATTAACCTGGTCTGGTCTGAGTTAGTCCCAGCTTCAGCTGGGGCCATCTGCTGCTTTTCCCAGAACAATAGCAGGGAGTTAGATGGGAAGTGGAATAGCCAGAACAGGAACAAGTGACCATATGGTGGTGTTTTTCACCTGCTATACCATGATGCTAGTCATTGGCACTGCATCTTGATGGAAGTTTTATTGTATTCATGTTGCACAGACAAACACACTGAGTGTATGTAAATTGCTGGCTGACTCCTCTGATCGACCTGTTCACCAAGCAAAGCTAAGTGTATTTAAGGTAGTAAAGGGGAAAATCATCTTGAGAGCATCTTCAAGGTCTTTCAAAATGGGAAAATAAGTGTTGAAGAGGGCAAACATTTTTCCTCACTTTTTTATAACTAGGGCCTGAAAATTAAACTCACAAAACACAAACAGGAGCAAAGGTACAACATTTTTAATTAATATTGGCGTGTGTGTGTTCGCAGGAAGAAATGAAAACTGACAAAAGCAGTTGAATTTGTGAGCTTAGATAGTCTTTTAATAAAGAAAAGATGGCTTGAACTTCAAGGGATTATAGATTTGGGGTAAGTGACTAGGGAATGCATGGAGTGGACAAGAGGACAATAAGGACTGAGTCAGGTCTGTATGGAATCTGACCTTGGTGTCGATTCCCCATCTCAATGACAAGAACTACTCTGCTCTCCTTGGTACTAGCATGGGAAAACATGGTATACCTCTCAAAGGGACATGTCAGGCCTGTTTCCAGGCAATAACAGGAGAATAAAGAAGTATTCTGATATCTATTGATTCTCAATTGCCTTATACTCAAAATCAGTCTTAATCCAAAGCAGCAGTATTTGGGAGTGTTGTAGTCTGGTCCCTTTCATTTAGCTAACAGTGCTTGAATACTGATGAAAGTTTATGACATAATAGCTTTAGGCACATGGGCACAATGATCTTAAAGCAAATCTTGAAGCAAATCTTGACAAATAACCTATTTTGGTGGCTGGTTGTCTGTTTTATCTTCAACTAGTAAGAATTTTCTGGAACAAGCAACTATGCGCTTCATGCCTGGTTCCTCTACTATTTAACATATTATTATATTGATAAACGGGGCCTGTGCAGTGGTATATAAGACTAATCTTCCACATGTGGCACCCACATCCCATGTGGGTGCTGGTTTAAGTTCCAGCTGCTCCACTCCTGACCCACCTCAGTGCTAATGGTCTTTGAAGGCAGCAGAGGATGGCTCAAATTGTTGGGCTGCTACACCGTGTGACAGACCTGAACTCCTGATTTCCAACTGGCTCAGCTATGGCAGTTGTAGCTATTTGGGGAATGAACCAGCAGATGGAAAACCTCTCTCTCTCTCTCTCTCTCCAATTCTGCCCTTTAAATTAAAATAAATAAATCCTTGGGGAAAAAAAAAAAAAGAATATTGAAAAGAGTCTCTGCTTCTGGTATCGTTTAATTCAGGGACAGGAAAGTATGTCCATTGGCATTCTCATATCTATTCAATGTGTTTTATTAAGCCTCCATTTTTCTCCAACTCCAGCTGTCTCTGGGTGACATATTCCGTAGCCTTACTTCTTAAAAGTATAAGATGATTTTGATCTGCACACAAAGTAGGTTTAAACCCTAGCAAAACAGCCAAGACAACATTTAAAAAGCCAGCTAAATTCCAAGTAGGGAATTACTTGAAAGGCCTGATTTCACTATTTTTGCAACCAGGACACAGACTCCCACACAGCCTCTTTTAAAAATCGCTTTATCTTCAGAAAAGCCAGCTTTCTCAACCAAAGTTCAGTACATTTTTACAGTAACACTGTAAAAAACTCTGACATTGACAGATTCCAAAGAAAATGAGGTAAGCTATAAAACTTCAGAATACTACTCATTGAACATATGGCTAGACGCTTTATTTAAAGAAAAGGACAAGGAATTCAGAAGGGCTATAATTAGGAAGCGGCTCCATGCCCAGCTCACAGGAACAAGCAGCTTTGCTAGGACTCTGAGCATTCAAGACAATGGCCTCTGACATTTTGAAAAATGGCCATATTGTACCAAGTCAATAAATGTGAAAAGGTACACTCTGTGAGCAGAAAACCGTGCAAAGCGACATGCTTTTTGTTGTCTATGGGCAGGGGTAAGACGACGGACAGGGAGTGTTCTCTGTTACTATGACAATCATTTCCCTTTGTAAGATGGACGTGACCCGATGTGCCCAGCTTCCGCCACCGCGAGTGTAGGTAGGTGGAAATCTGCTTCCGCTTGCCTTCCAGTCTCACCCTGCTCAACTCCATTCCTCACACAGCAGCTAGTGTCATCCTCAACCAGAGACATCACCTGCATCACTATCCATCTTTCCAACATTCTTGTCAGTGAGTGACGTTATGCTACGTTAGTCTTAGTGGCCTCCCCTGACCCCTTGTTCTCCTGGCAACTCCGACAGGTACCAATGCTCTTCAACTCTCAGTGCTAGGTCTCTCTCTGCACACATCTTCCCTTTCCATGCTAAAGAGGCAGGAAAGTTTACCTTTCCCAAAGGAACATGCCTGCCGACCTATACACCGTAGCTCTCTGCCAATCCACACAGCTTTCACCTCTCATCAGTAACAATGAACCCCAGCTCTAAGTACATAGGTCTCCATTCATATTCTATTTTATTATTCTCCTGCCTAACAGAACGGGACTCCTATGGGAAAGGGGTCTCTGACAGTCTTGTTTATTATCCTATCCCCAGGATCAGACATATTTAAACTCAACAGATATTTATCAAATACATGAGCAAGAACCAATCAAACACGGCTTTTGACGCATAGCATCCCTGAGTTATCCGGACATATGTTCATTTTACCTATACAAAATTGATCTTTGAATAAAATTTCTAGCCATCTGCAAGATTCCCAAAATCTGGTGCACTTCTCAATCAAATGTAATCACACTCTTCTTCAAATACCTAGCTCTATAACTATCCCTCCCTACCTCATGGCACTGAATGTTTTCTAGTTTTCATTAGTACTTTTTATTTAAAGATTCATTCATTTTCACTGGATAGCCAGATATTATGGAGAGAAGGAAATCCAGAAAGATCTTCAATCTCCTGGTTCACTCCCCAAGTGCCTACAACGGTTGGAACTGAGTTGATCCAAAGCCAGGAACCAGGAGCCTCCTCTGGGTCTTCGATGTGGCACAGAGTCCCAAAGCCTTGGATCATCCTCTACTGCTTTCCCAGGCCACAAGCATGGAGCTGGAAGGGAAATGGAGCAGTGGGACATGAACCGGTGCCCAAGGGGATCCTGGCACATGCAAGGTGAGAGGACCCCAGCCACTAGGTTACCGCACCGGGCCTTTCTTTTTATTATTATTATTAATTACATTGTATTATGTGATACAGTTTTATAGGTACTGGGATTCCCCTCACCCCTCCCCCAAGCCCTCCGCCCATGGTGGATTCTTCCACCTTGTTGTACTACCATAGTTCAAATTCAGTTGAGATTTTTTCATTGCAGGTATATACCAATCATAGAGTTCAGCATCTTATTGTCCAGAGCACTGGGCCTTTCATTAACATTTTTACATGAACTTGCTTTGTTCTCCTGCTAGACTATAAGCATCTTGACATACTGAACCATGCCCTACAATCCTTTGTTCTCCAGTCCTACAAAGAGTCTTCAAAAAGTCTGTGGAAAATGCACATTATGAGAAAGTATGCATGGATTTCAAAATTATTTGCACCAGCACAAACTTGGTTTTTAAAATTCACTTCCGCATGGATGTCTTTGAAGCCGCCTGGTAGTTGGCATTAGGGAGTAGACATTTAGAGTTGTAGGGCCTGGGCTTAGGTCCCACCTCTGGGAAGTTAGAGCAACTACTTAACTCCTCTGAACTTTCATCTTATTTTAAATTGCAGTGATCATGATAACTCTGGCCAACCAAGCCTGACTCCATCTGTAACAGCCACAATCATGGTCAAGGCCAGGTTAGAAGGTGTCAGACCAGTAACTGTTAAGGAGCTCCTTAGACAAACCACACATACTCTGGGGAAAACAGCCCAGGCTGGTGACTCAGATAAGAGGCTGCTAAGTTAAGACAGGGAGGAAAGACTGTTAGGAAACAGCATGTGTTTATTCTGCAGCCTCCTGGAACCACTGACATATATCTCCAAGCATTCAATTATGAAGACTTTTCAGTGTGGAAAATTGTCAAAATTTGCCAGTGAATACCCATATATTACTTAGACTCAACAATTAACATCTTACTTATAGTGCCTGCTTCATCATGCGTCTGTTCACTCGACTACCTGCTCTCCAATTCCTCCTGTTTAGAAGGAGGGGCACACTTCAGAGCCAGCTGCAGACACTATCGAAGGCTTTTGAAGAAGGCAGTCATTGGCCTCTCTGCATCATCTCTTTAGATTCTTCCTTGCCCCCTTACGCTCTAGTCGCTCCGGCAAAAAGCAGACAGATGTTCACCCTGCTGTTGCTTTTCAGAGTCTTGAGTCCAAATCATTCACCCTCTCCTCGCTCATCCCCCAGATTTTGAAATTGACAACCCAGAAGACCACAACTTGTCTGCCTGAACAAAATCAATCATCTCCACTCTTATTCGTTGTATGAGTTTTGCTTGGTTGAATTTTTAAAATTCAACTGAAATGTGATATAGGGTGATGATAACAACAAAAGGAGCATAAAGAAAAGTTTAATCACTCAGTGTCCCCCTCGGAGATCATCGTGACAAGTTAATCACAGTGAGGGGCTCTTGGCTTTGCTTATCCGGTACCCATTCTCCCTCTGCTGATGACACCACGCTCTCAGGGAGAACTGCCCCTTCCACTTCCACGTGCCCAACTCCTGCATCTACGGTGGGCACAGGAACTAGGCCATGCCACCCAAAGCATTTTGTCAATGGGTCATTGTGACTAGTTACAAGATGAGCATGGGACCTAAACCCAAAGCAGTGAGATTCGGATCCAGGGCCTTCCCAGAGTTACCAAGAAAGTAGAGCTCTTCCCTCGGGGGTAGTCACCTCTCTGGATAGAAGCCTGTGTTTTCTAGGGGTCTGAAGGTCCAGAAGTCGTCCTTGAAGAGAGCCAGCAAATTTAAGGGTGGCCAGCCAGAGGAAGGGACGAGGGTTGGCAATGAGATGGGGAGATTCCATCACCTGCCGTCAAGTGCCTGGATCCAGCTCTGCCTGGATCGCATGCCTCCAGACTCAGCAGTCAGGTGAGTCTACTCTGTTTACTGCTTTAAGCCAGACTGGCTTGTGCTTTTGCTCCTTGCACTGAGAGTAATTCAAAAAGTTCATGAAAAAGTAGGGTCAAAAGTTTACTTAGATGGAAACAAGTGTTTTAAATCCATGCATTTCCCCCCCCAAAATATGCATTTTCCATGAACATTTTAAAGATCCTTCATATGCATGTGTTGTGCCTGGATCAGTGTCAGGGCAGCAGGTTGGCTCCTGGTGGCACGGGGTATGGCTGCACAGGCGTTCTGCAGACAGCAAGCGGGCAGCAAGCAGGCAGCAGCAGGTCATCGCGCTGGGTCAGTGTTGCACCTCTGCAGGCAGCGACAGATCGCTGTGCAGGATCAGTGTTACAGCTCTGTATGCAACAGCAGGTCACCGTGCCTGGTCAGTGTCACAGCTCTACAGCCAGCGACAGCAGACCCGCACCATCTCTGCTGCTTCCATCGCCATTTTGGGCTTCCCTAAATGAGTCACCAGGAGTCAGACTTCCATGTAAACACACAGGAGTGTTTTCGAGTTCGCCCAGGTCTCTGAAGAACACGAAGACCCTGAGCCTCTAAACTACAAGGTTTTTATACAGCCAAACAGCCAATCAGAATCATAATTTCGTCATCCTTCATCTACATAGGATCTTATCTCTAGGACACACTATTGGTTAGTTCAAAGGTAAATTCATGGGTCACAGGGGACATGCAAAGGGATCAATTTAAGGCACACACTATTGGTTAACTACTTAACCTTTTAAGGCACACTGCTGGCCAACTCTTAGGACCTCACTAAGACATATTATTGGTTAACTATCTTTCCAAGGCACACTACTGGTCAACTATTGAAAACTATTGGGTCCTATCCTTCTACTTTGGGTTTCTCTTCTACTTTGAGCGGGAGTTACTATGTAAACACAGGTTGCTATGGGGATACACTTTGAGCAGGCAAGTCTTATCTAAAAGGGCAGATCAGGGGTCTTTTGCCTGGTGAGATGCTCTTTCAGCGTGACTGGACAAATGTCATTTAGGCTGTTCGGCCCGTGAGTTCACACAGTTTCCTAGCCAGGCAAGCGAGACAGAAGTTACAGCAGTTACAGAAGCAGAAATATCGCAGTTAGCAATCAGCAGCAGGCAAATGGCTAGAATTCTGGTTCCCAGGTTCCTCACATAAACTCCAAAATATTTTCCACCAGCACAAACTTATCTTTTAATTCTGTATTTCATAACTACTGAATTTGCAAGTACAGGCCAAAATTTTTCTAATTATAGGAAGTTGGAAGTTCCCACAGAAACTCTGTATAACTAGGTATATATAGTTTTCTGTTAATTCTGGGTTATCTGTACAAATATATTTGTAGGCAAAACTGTGTGTGTGTGGGGAGGGGGTATAGATTGATTCAGGATGGAAGAAAAATCTGAGATCCTAATGGTCATAAAAATGCCAAAATAAATGAGGAAATGCTATAAAGTCCTTGGCTTTCCATGTGATTAAAGCCTTATTAAGAAGTGGTTCCCAACTTCATACCTCCTGCACTTCCCTCAAGCCTCTTATCTAAAAGCTGCATGAGAATGTGGTTATTCTGTTCAGGGGCCAGCTGCCCTGCACAGGAATTGGATAGCAGACATGCCGGGGAGTCACAAAGCAGGGTGGCCTTGAGGAGCAGGGAGTGAGGCTGATAAAAGTCCTTGAGAGAGGAATGAGTAGCTTAAAAAATAGCAAATGGCTTTGGGAAAGAGAGAGATTGTTACAGGCAAGAGAAGTAAACACTGCGACTGACACAGAAAACACAGCTGAGACCCCAGCCTTTGGACAGGCAGAGGAGGAGGTGGGGGCAGGCCTGCACGGCCCAGGGAAGCACAACTTAAGCAGATGCCAGAAAGCTGTATAGAGATGCCAAACACTACTGCAGCTGCTTCTTACTCCTTCATAGCAGGGACACGTGCTTACTTCCATCAATTGTGAAAGGTCTTCAGTTAGAAAGTAGTCGTTTTTTAAAAGGATAAGCAGTATGTCTAAAAAAGACTGCGGCTGAGAAGTCATGTAAATTCATGTTTCAGACACACATACTGAGCATTTCAGCTGGCCTGCTTCAATGTGTGTGCACCATGCAGATGCATGATGATCTTCAAACTGGGCCACACTGTAATTCCCCACCTTCCGAGAACCACCTGTAACCAGCCCCTGCCTGCCTTAAGTTACCTGCAGCACTTGAAACTGAGCCCTTGTCCCTAAGGCGTTTCATGCAGACTCTACCATGCCCTCATCTCTGCCTTTGCTTGAAGTTCTGCTATCTCCAACTGGATTTCAAGGTTACAGGCACTGTGGAGCAGCCAGAGACCTGCTCATGAGCTATACCACCCAACTCCAAGATTAATCTGTAAGATCCACCTACTCCATTCCTTCTGAGAGTCCAGAATTGAGTCTGTACTTCTTGCTCTGCCCTCTGCAAAATAAACATCTACTTTCTTCCACCACCAAAATCTAGGCTTTATTTTGTTTCCTCCTGAGATGCCTATCTCAAGACCACTTTTGTACTTTGTATCCTGAGTCCTAGTTGAACTTAATCATTTACCAACAGATGTCCTATTCAGCTATTCTCAGCAAGCAAAACACAGAAGGCAAGAAAGCAAGCTAAATTCAGCACCCGCAAAGTAAAATGAAAGGCACCTACCATACGGAGATAGGGAACCTGCAGTCTGCCAGGACAGTAGCAAAAACATTTACAAGTTTCCTGCCAGCCCCTCTCAACCCAATAAACAGAGTATACTCTTCACACAGTAGTTTAACAAACTTCATTGCAAATACAATATTTCCCAACAATTAAAAGATTCTCATTCTGATAAAATGCACATGACATCACACCTGTTGAAGCATTGTAAGTGTATTCTTCCAGGACAGTGAGCTTATTCACACCGTTTCACAATCATCACCACACATCTCCAAGCCCCTTTATCATCTCAAACTGAAACTACACTTACTACCGTTCATTCCCCAGCCCCAGCACTGCGCACCTCCCCCCATTTGTTGCCCCTGGTAACCATTCTTCCTCTATGAACTATTTATTTTCATTTTTATTTTTTATTTTGCATGGTAATTACATAGTTGATCACGATGGAAAGGATCAAGGGTTACAGATAAATGAGTGAAATAATTATTTCCAAATTTGCTATTTCTTATTGTTTCTAGGGGGAAGGGAGAGATAAAGAGGGAAGCCACACCCAGCTTGCCAAGTATCTCAGTACCTAGGGATGGGGAAGCACCACCCAATATCCACCCAGAGCCCCGGTGTGTGCAACTTTCAAGGGTTCTGCCCAAGAGGTTCGGATAGTTCTTAAATGCTGTCGATTTTGCTGATCCAAGGTCTGTATGAATTTTACTACTCTAAGTAACTCATGCAAATAGAATCACAGAACAATCTCATTTAGATTTTTTTTTAATTTTTGTGGATTTTTTTATTCATTGTCAAAATTCTCCACTAAATTTGTATACAAAATTTTTAAAGATATTTCTAGGAAAGGGTCCAATGTATTTTCTATACATAATACATATTTGTTAAGTTATTAAAATGCCTATAGCAGCATAGTTGCTGACTTGGTATATATTTTTTTTAAGATTTATTTATTTATTGGAAAATCAGGTATACAGAGAGGAGGAGAGACAGAGAGGAAGATTTTCCATCTGATTATTCACTCCCCAAGTGTCATCTTGATTTTTAAATTTAAATGTACATATATATAATTATTATTATTATTTGAAAGACAGAGTTACACTGAGAGGAGAGAATCTTCCCACATGACCACAAGAGCTAAAAGCGAAGCCAATCTAAGCCAGGAGCCAGGAGCTGGGCCTGAAGACTAGCAGACACCCCCTGCTGCTTTCTCAGGCCACATTCAGGGAGCTGGATTAGAAGTGGAGCAGCCGTGCTCGCTTCGGCAGCACAAATACTAAAACTGGAACAATACAGAGAAGATTAGCATGGCCTCGGCGCAAGGATAACCCACAGATTTGTGAAGTGTTCCATATTTTTAACAGAAAGGAAAAAGACGGAGCAGCCAGGACAGATACCAGCGACCATATGGGATGCCAACACTGCAGGTTGAGGCTTAGCGTGCTATGCCTCAGTGCCAGTCCTATTCCCACCTATTTTTAATGATTTATAAATTTAGTCCATAACCACTTATTTTAAATACATCAAGCACTTTGAAGCATCCACAAAGGCTAGATGTTTTATATACATTCTCATTTGGATTTCAATGCTCTGTATTCAGTTCTGTTAAATAAAACTGTACGCACATAGCAACCGTCATAATCCAGGGTGTCCGCTAAATATGACCATTTTGGCTTGAGTTATGCCCTCCTGACTTCCTTCTCTCCATCCAATCCCCTTGGCAAGTACAGGCCCGGGTAATGGCTGGAGATGTCTGAACAAGTGCGCTTCCAAAAGTAGAAATGGCTTTATCTATGAACTGCAACACAGAGTGTACAAAATGTACTAATTTTACTAACTTTACTTTGTCATGCATTGGCAGCCTCTTTACTGCCTTAAGCCCACAAGCTAAGCTACAAAACTGGGACTCATTGGTATATTAGTTATAGCCTTACACAGACAGCCAAACAAGCTGCCTATCTCACAAACACGCCTGCGTCTGAAACTACCCAGGAACAAACACATGAGTATATTATCATTTGCATTTCCTTCCTTCCCACCTTCTGCAATCAAACAAGTCCTGCCAGCCCACTCGCCCATTCACAGAGGTAGTGCATAACTCATTTCCTACTATATTTGAAAAATACATTTATAGGGGAGTCCAATGCGGTAGCCTAATAGCTAAAGTTCTCACCTTACATGTGCCAGTATCCCATATAGGCACTGGTTTGTATCCTGGCTGTTCCACTTCCCTTCCAGTTCCCTACTTGTGGTCAGAGAAAGCAGTCAAGGAAGGCCCAAAGCCTTGGGACCGTGTGCTCGTGGGGGAGACCCAGAGGAGGCTCGTGGCTCCTGGCTTTGGATTGGCTCAGCTCTGGGTCAGTTCCAGGTCAGCTCCGGCCATTGTAGCCACTAGACGAGGGAATCGGTGGATTCACCCTGCTGTCCCTTCTCTATCAATCCCAAGGGCCATCGAGTTCAAATTTTTAAGAGAAAATCTTCCCTGGGAATTTTAATATAAAGATCACTGTAAATTTAACAACTATATTTTGCCATAGCAGACAGCCTCTTTATCATCTGAAATGTATAGGTGCCTGTCCTTGTGAAAAGGACAAATTAGGACAGGGGAACTTAATTTTTTTTTTTTTTTTTTTTTTTTTGCCTTCTGTATCTTGCTTGCTGAGAATAGCTGAATAGGACTTCTCTTGGTAAATGATTAGGTTCAATTGGGACTCAGGGTACAAAGTCAAGTCCCTGAGTTCCTGATAGAGGCTCCAAAGGTCTGAGAAAAGCCAACTCAAGGAACAGCAGTCTTATGATGTAACGGTCAGAAGAAAAAAAAAAAGAAGCCCCTAGTTTTATGATTTTATGGTTTTATGGTTTTAGCCTTTACCCTTTGTGCAAGTGATTTTTAAATGCTGTGTAAGTGATTTTGGCCTATAAAAAGAATGTTGTGTAATGGCTCAGGGCTGGTGTGCCTACCCTCCTGTGTGAAAAACTGGCCCCAGTCCCAGCGCGCTGGTACCCGAATAAAGGCTCATGCTTTTGCATCAAGCCTCGTCTTCGCTGATCATTGGGGAGACTCACTTTCTCGATAGACAGTAAGGCGTCCTCACTTCGGGGTGCCTTATATTTGTATGCACTATAATGTGCATAGCAGAGCCAAACACCATGCATGCACCGTAACCTAGCACCAGCACCCTGGTCCAGAACTCCACGCTGACTGCTCTTCTCTGGAACAATGCAGGCACACACACACACACACACACACACACACACTGTGCACTTGCTCAGGCAAGTGGTATGGTCATTCCAAAAGAGCCTTCCCTGCGAATGACAGCACAAACTGATTCACATAAAATGTGCTTTTACTATATCCACCTTGCACGATACAGGGGGTCCTCTGAACTATCTAAAAAGACGACACATTGCCCAGAACCGACTCGGCAACGTTGACTACATGGACAGTGAGGAAAACGCCACACACACAACACAACGCTAACGACAGGCGGAAGTCTTCTACATCCCGCCAGTCTGGCAGCTTCCTCCTCCTCCCGGCCGTCTGCCCCGTGTCCTCACAGCAGTGAACGCACGTGGACGGACGTCCTTCTGGGCTTTGCTTCCACAACAGCCTAACAGTTCTCCTTCAAAAAAGTCATTTGCACAAGCCAACCAATTACTTGTTTTAAAAACATGCCATTTTCTAGCTATCATGCATTGCAAACCGCTCCCTACCCTCGTTTCTATGTCTAGATGTAGCCAGAATTTTTTTTTTACATGTTTTTTTAAAAATTGTTACTGAAAAGGCAGTGTTAGGGTCTGATTTTGCCAATTCCCCAGAAACGACGCAGAGTTTATTGTGCCAGCATGCCGGGGTCAGACCGTTCTTGGGGCATGCAGGACAGCCAAGGAGAGGTCGGACCCCGAACTAGAGAGAGCCAGAGATTATATAGGCCCCCTTCCGGCCATCACATACATCATAGTAGAGCATCACAGAGTAACAGACTTCAGACATGTCATTTTTATGGCTTCCAGGTACAAACAGTCCACTCCGTTCCCACACACATTATCTTTATGGCCCCATGGTTTAAACAGCTCATTCCGTTCCCACACCCATTATCTGTATGGCTCCCTCTGTTCCTGGGACCGAATGATTGCACCCCTGTCCTCCTGCACCGGCAGTATTTTACAGATAAGGTTAGAGACACTGTTCACAAGGCCACAGAGGAACAAAGGACCTATCTATCGCTAAAGTGGAGTTTTCCCATGGTCGGGACGCATCCTGACCTAGCAAAGCAGCAGTTTCTGGGCACGAAGGGCCTAACGTTGCCTAAACGCTAGCATTCTAACATTATACTAACACCCTGGCAGATTTACAGAAAAAAGAGAAACATCTTCCATTCATTCGCTCACTCTCCAAGTGGCCACATCAGCCAGAGCGGGGCCAGTTCAAATCCAGGAGCCAGGCCCATGTGGGTGCTGCAGCGCAAGCCCGAGGGCTGCACATCCTGCCGCTCGCCCAGGTGCATTAGCAGGGAGCTGGATGGGAAACGGAACAGCCAGGACTCCAACAGAGAGACACAGGGCATGTCTGACAGCAGACCAATGCCGACTACGCCCCAAACTGTTTTAAAGTAGGGCTGTATCCATTTTTTTCAGCTATTTTGTTTAAAACTCAGGGTTACAGAATGAGAGGGAAGAGGGAGAGATCTTCCATTAGCTGATTCGTTCTCCGAAAGGCCGTAACAGCCGAGCTGAATCAGGCTGAAGTCGGGAACCCTCTGCGGGTCTCCCACATGAGTGCTGGACACTCAAATACGTGGGCCAGCCGCCACTGCTCTCCCAGGCGAAACAGCAGAGAGCTGGCTGGGAAGTGGAGCAGCAGGGACTGGAGCTGCCATTTCGTGACTTAACTTGCAGCAGTCAGCCAGACCTGCCAGTGCCCCACTATTTCTTTCCAGCACTGGGAAGCGGCAGTGCCTGTTCCACGCACGGCTCATCGGCAGCGGCCTGGCCACGGCGACCCTACCCACGAGGTAAGGACAGGCCCGCATCAGTGCCAGACAGCATTCTGGCTTCATGACCAACTGCCCGAACGGTTCCAACCGTCCACCTCCGTCAGCTGTGGCCCTTGGGTTCTCCGGGACCCGGAGGTCACGCCACGCGTCCCGCGTGGGGCTGGGGGGCTGGGGGCGGCCCGCCTCGCCCGCCTCGCCCGCCTCGCCCGCCTCGCCCGCCTCGCCCGCGGCCCGCAGCCCGCAGCCCCGCCACCCGCCAGGTCCCCTCCTCCGTTACCTGAGGGGTCTGCGGCCCCACTCGCTCGCGTGGCCCAGGACGGGCTTGGGGAGGCCCTGGGGGGCCATCAGCTCTCGGGGCGCGGGGCCGCCAGGGTCAGTTGGGGTGCGGGGCCTCACCCCGCACACTCCTGGGCGACTTCCTGTCCACTGTGCTCACTTCCGGAAGCCGAAACTACGGTGTTTCCCCTTTAAAAAAAAAATGTAGGCGTACAGGTTGAACCAGCCTTGCTTTTCTACGCTGTAATTCCACATTTCTCCGAATCCACAAGCTCTTGGCTACTGCGTTCAAAAAGTAAGAGAAAATACTATTTTGTACTGGCTAACGACGAAAAGCCCCGCTGTTTTACTTTACTAAATCTTGTCCTGACAGGTCTTAAACAGTAATCTGGTTTTCTGAATTTTTTTTTAATAATAATATAGTTCTATAGGATCCAGGATTTCCCTTGCTGCCTCCCCAAATCCCTGCCACCCCATTAGTTTCCTCCATGTTTTTTTTTTTAAAGATTTATTCATTTATTGGAAAGTCAGGTATACAGAGAGGAGGAGAGACAGAGAGGAAGATCTTCCGTCCAATGATTCACTCCCCAAGTGAGTGCAACAGCCGATGCTATGCCGATCCGAAGCCAGGAGCCTCTTCCGGGTCTGCCATGCGGGTGCAGGGTCCCAAGGTTTTGGGCCATCCTCAACTGCTTTCCCAGGCCACAGGCAGGGAGCTGGATGGGAAATGGGGCCACCAGGATTAGAACCGGCACTCATATGGGATCCTGGTGCGTTCAAGGTGAGGACTTTAGCCGCTAGGCCACTGCGCTGGGCCCTCCATGTTTTGTTTTTAAAGACTAAAAATTGTAGGGAAAACCAGTTATGATTAATTAGGGGAAGAGTATTGTGACACAGTTAGCTAAACCATGTGACAACTGGTTCGAGTCCTGACTCCTCCATTCCAATCCAGCTCCCAGCTAAAGGCCTGAGGTACAACGTGGCTCAAGTGCCTGAGACCCTGCCACCCACTCACTCATCAGGTGAGATCTTCCATCCACTGATTTACTCTTCAAGTGGCCCCAACCACCAGGGCGTCCCCAGGCCAGCCAGGATCCCCCTCGTGGGCTCAGGAGCTCAAGCACTTGGGCCATTTCCTGCTGTTTTCCCAGGGATCTGGCATTGTGGCATAACAGATAAAGCCACTGTCAGTGAGGCTGGCATCCCATATAGGCACCAGTTTGAGTCCCAGCTGCTCCAGGTGCGATCGAGCTGCCTGCTAGTGGGAGAAGAAGCCTAAGATGGTCCAAGTGTTTGGGTTGTATCACTTCCATGGGGAACCTGGAAGAAGCCTCTGGCTTTGACCTGACCTGGCTAGTGTGGCTATCTGGGGAATGACCAAAAGAACAATTGTTACAGCTGCATTCCATCACTGAGGCAAGAATTGACAAAACACGATCAGCTGTCTTTCTTTTGCTTTCTAACTCTCAGGAAGTAACTCCCCAGGGGGCAGAATGTAGAGGAATCCAGAACACTGAAGACAAAGTCATCTGAGCAATGCAGGGAGAACTGAGAAGGATGTGGGAATCAATGTATTATTTTTCTATGCAGCACACATTCAGTGACTTAAAACAACACCGGCTGATAATCTTAGGGTTCTCTTAGTCAGGAGTACAGTGGTGTCAGCTGGGAGCTCTGCTGATGACCTCCACAAGCTTGGAACTCAACGCTGGTCCCATAAGGCTCTGGGGAAGAATCTGCTCGCAGGTTCATTCTGATTGTTGGTAGAATTACTTTCCTCTTCATGGTTTCCATGTGGTCCCTTCCATCTTCAAGGCAGCACCCATGGGTTGAATCCTTCTCATGCTCTAAATCTCTATGAGTTTCCATTGTCCTGTATCTGTCTTACTTGTTTCTTCCCTTTAGGAAAAGAGGTTTATGTAATTATGTTACAGGGAAAAGAGTGACGGAAGATGACTTTGGTTCTTGTCTCACACAGAAGCTCCACGCCGATAAGACAGTGAACAAATCAAGATTTCTGTAAGGCCTTCTGCAACAGCAGCCAGGAAGGGGACTCCAAGAGAGGAAGACTCCAGAAACTCAAAGTGGTGTTTTTAAAACACAGTTTTGATGAGCAGAATATTAGATGCCAATCAAAGGCCCAGGACAAAACCTGTCAGAGGATCAGAACTGTAGCCCCACTTAGCCTGCTCCAGGCAAAACAAGAAATCTAGGGCTGGCGCCCTAGTACTCTGGCTGTGGCAAACGAACCAACAGGTGAAAGATCTCTTTGTCTCTCCACTCTAGCAACGGCTCTCAGGTACATAAATAGTTTTAAAAAGTAAAATAGCAACTCTAGAAGTTTCATAACATTTCAAATAACATATTACAATTAAATTATAGGGATGATTGCTTAATCTGGAATCTGAGATAATTTATGACTCAGGAAATCATTTATTGTTGCCATGTTACTATTTTAGAGGTATTATCATCGTGACCCTCAGAGAGTGAATTTAACTTGCCTAAGACCAAGTGGCTGAAAAGCGACCAGTGTGATTTTGAATGTAGACTGTCCGACTTAAAACATATCAATTATTAAAGTGATACACGGACATCCTACCACTTTAAATCAAATGCGTTTTAAGGCTATTCTTTTTTTTTTTTTTGATGGTCAAAACCGAAATTTATTAGTGGCATCAGACTTTATACACTGAGGGTTTTGTGGGATAAGGGAGGAAGTATTGAGTTCATTAACAAAACCCAGTAACAGTTTCTATGCTTTTGTTTGGAACTCCTTTTGTCTTGTGTATTCCACCAAGTGTCCTCACACACATACTGTCCATTCAACTGTTCCTATGCAAATGACATCCAATCAGGTATACAAAAGGTGGCCATTCGGTCGTCCTCATGCAAATATTATCCTGTGCTGGCTGACCTTCTAGGGTCACAATGTCCTCCTACAAATCCCCACTTCTGTGCTTTGTAAAATCAGGCCTGAAAGATGTAGCTGGGGGAAACATGCTCTTGGAAGAGCAGAAAAATGGGGAGAAACAATATTATATATTATACAAAGATGACTTCACCAGGGACCACATACGCTAGCTGCCTATTATTCCATCTAGCTCCTTAACATCCTTTTTCCCCAGAGAATGCCCATTGGCTGCATTATCAGGGATAGGGGCAGGCGATCACTCTGCTTACTTCAAGCTGAGAAAGAAGTGTAGAGGGGGCCCCAGCAAAGGCTATTCATTGTTGACTGTTGACTTTGGACTGTTAAGCCCAAATTCCTTATCCAGTTGCAAATTGCTCATCTCCCATTTGTTCCTACACAATCTCCCTCCTAACAACCTTATACATCATTTAATTGTATTCAAAGTTATTCTCCAACACAAAAAAGTGTGCGAACAATGTCACTATTTTATATTTCCCCTTAATGTCCTGCTTAAAACAGTGGTTTTTCTTATCTGCTTTTAATCTTGCTACGATAGCACACCTCATGTTCCCATATGCTTCTAGAATATTCCCGACTCAGAATGAAGCATATTAATACCTTTATATTATTATCAAAAATACTATTGTTGCAGGATTTTTGACTCCGAGTATGGCAGCAACCTCAAATTCTTGTCTCGCAGGAAAGAAGAATTTTCATACGGACACAGTTTAGTTTTAAAGCAAGATTTATTAGAAAAGCTGAGAAGAGAAGACTCCCGTCCTAGCGACGGGAGGGGGTTTTGAGATAGAAAGGACCCTCACCCCCTGCCATAGTGGCAGGAGGAAAAGGACCCCAGTGCTCTGCCATAATGGCAGGAAAATAAGAACCTGTATCAATGGTGGGGAATGCGCCTTTTAAAGGTTTCCCTCAAAGATGTTTCTCCATGAACAAAGAAAGTTCCTGGTTTCCATGGTACCTGGCCTTGGGACAAAAGGCCACAGAGGTGCCAGACATAGGACATTCCAGGCCTTAGGCAGATGTGTATTACTTCTTCCTGCTCTCCTTTCAATGAGAAAGCTATCAGCCTGAGGCCCTCCCACAATGGCCAGAGCTGATGGCTGATACTTCAGGTGGGGAATTGATATGCTAATAGCACCCCTGTCCCTTGGAAGAGACGTGCCCTGGTGAATCCAAGACATGGTGGGGAAATTTTCTTTTACTTGGGGACCCAGAATACCCTAACTGCCTACTACCCACTCTAACTCCTCTCTCACTATTGACCTCCAAGACTCCCAGAATCTCAGACCGCATTGGAGAACTTACTGACCTTTTATGTCAGTCTTTGCCTCATGTTTTTGTAGTGAGTTGTACAAAGCAGGTGGTTCTACTTTTTGATACAGAGGGGGTTTTACAGTCATCACCAGGGCTTAATTTCTTGCCCTCTCTGCAGCCTGGACTCGATTATTGATTGTTTGCTCGCGGCTACCAACCACATTGGCTCACAGGGGACCTAATGAAACCAAGTGTAGCCAATTTACAGATTCCCAGTTTACGGAATCAAAGAAAACCATATTAGGCCTGTGGTCTCGAATCGCAAAATTTAAGGGTTTGTCGAAAAACTCGGTAATAAACGAAAACTTTCGTATGGCATTTAAAAAATTCAAACAAATTAATGATCGATTTTGGTGACGGGTTTTTAAAAAATTATATACACATTCATAGTTGTCGACGCAAAGAAAAGCTGAACTCGGGCCCTGTCCTCCTAGATGGATGGTGGAAACGCCAGAGCCTGACGGGAAAAAAGCGTCTAAAAAGCTCAACGCTTAAGTCCCTGGGCCAACTTCCACTTCCCCCCTCTCCGCCACCGCCGTTCGGCCTGCACTCTGATTGGCTGTTGTGCCGCGCGCTCTCGCTGCCATTGGCCCAGAGTCGTCGGCGGTGGGCGGAGGAAGATTTACCTCAGCCGGTAGCCGGGGACGCTCATTTGGCCCTTGGCTGGCGGCCGGCGTCGGTTGTGAGGAAGCCGGCTGTGCGCTGTGGCTCCAGGTACGTTGGCGGCGGCTCAGAACCCCGCGGGAGTGGCGGTTGGACCGAGGAGGAGCTGAGGGGCCGCGCAGCGGTGCGCGGGGTCTGCGCTGAGGTCCGCGGAGCGCCAGGTGAGCCCGGCGGGGCGAGCTCCGTTGGGCCGGCTGGAGCGCGGACGGCCGCGGCCACTGCCTGGCCCGGAGAGGAGCGGGCACGCAGCCGGGCGCAGGGAGCGGGTCGAGCGGCCCCGCATGGCGGTCGGCACTGCCCGGCCGAGCGGCTTCGCTGCGTTGGGGCTTTTTGTTCTGTTTTTGGTTTTGCGTGAGTAAAACGCTCGAGTCTTCTCCCGTGTGCTTTTGCAAGTGAATGGATAACATTTAGCTAACTCCCCCAGATTTCTTTTGAGTTGTTGTTTCGGGGTGGGGGAGAAGAAATTTAAAACAATTTCTAGAATAGTTGACTGGATCTTACCAAACGATCTCAATACGCAGTGTTTAGTAGGAGCTGGAATGTCGGAGAGAATGTAAAATTCTGAGGGACATGATGAATTACCTTTTAAGAAAACTAAAGCTTACCTGTATCGGGTGCTGTGATTGATGAAACCCTTTTGTTTTTAAATAGAAAAGCTTCTGTTTAAGGATAATTTAAGATTTATGTGGGTTTTTTTTTTTCCTAATTATTCTCCCTCTGACCCCTAGTTTTTTCCCCAATTGTGGCAGGCAGGTTTAAGAATGTGTCTAAACAGAAGTAAACAATTGTTTTGCTTAAAACTTACTGAGAAAGCTGCCCCTGCCTTGTGTGGTGGGGATGCGGACGGTTCCAAGAGCAGTGCGTGTGGCTTGCTTTCAGGCACAGCTTTTTTTTGTTCTTAAGACATGTAAGATTTAGAAGACAATGATGAATCATTTACATGAGGGAAATTGTTGTATCCACTTAGACTGTTAATTCTAGATTGAATTTAATGCCATTTTCATTATGATTTTGTCGTATTGTAGCCAGTAAGTAATCTACGACATAACTTTGCAAAAACAGATGGGGAAGAAATTGAAGATAACTTATCTAACAGGAAAGCTATTGAAAATGCAAATATGAAGCACCTGAATGAAGGACTAATTACACTGAATTCAGCTTTCGTGAAGTATGCCTTTCTTTATCCATCAATTTGTTTGTAGATGTTTCGAATCTGATCTTAAATTAATCTACTTGATTCTCAGTCTTACCTGCAGATATGTACAGTCCGCATCCTCAGAATGACTTCTGCCTCAACAGAAAGCATGAGCGGTACTTTGTTGGACATGATTTGCGTGTTTTAAGAACTGGTTTATTTGGGTTCATCTTGAATTTTCTGCTCTGCTTACATTATCTGCCCTGTACTTCAATTCAGCCTTCAGTTTTATTGTATTTCTTTTTAAGCTGCTTTATTCCTTTAAGAAGCCATTGTACTCCCACAGCATAGTTCTATTATAGTGGGTGTGTACATCTAGCTGTATTTCATTCAATGTAATTAGACTAATGGTAGCTAATGAAAACTTAAAAACTCAGCCCGGCACGATAGCCTCCGTGGCTAAGTCCTTGCTTTACAAGTGCCTGGATCCCATATGGTTGCCAATTTGTGTCCCAGCTGAACCACTTCCCTTCCACCTCCCTGCTTGTGGCCTGGGAAAGCAGTTGAAGATGGCCCAAAGCTTTGGGATGCTGCACCTCAACAGGAAACCCAGAACAAGCGCCTGGCTTTGGGTCAGCTCAACTCTGGCTGTTGTAGGCACTAGGGGAATGAATCAGCAGATGGAAGATATTTGTGTATCTGACTTTCCAATAAAATAAATAAATCTTAAAAAAAAAAACTTTGAATATTCTCACAAGTGAATGATACAGAAAGATGGAAGCACTGAATTCACCATCTCATTCTGTCTCATATTCTTATATAATTTTGATTCTCAGCTGTCTGAGACTTAAGCCTGTTTTCGTATCTTAATTGCAAGACAGATTTTCATTTGTTGGTTCATTCCCCAAATGCATTACTTGGGGTAAGTTGGGTAGGCACAGTCCAAAACCAGGAGCCAGGAAGTCCAAGTAGGTCTCTCAGGCAACATACCTCCCAGGGTTCACGGTAGCAGGAAGCTGGAATCAAGCAGGGATAGAACTTCAGCCTAGGCACTCTTAAATGGGATGCAGGCATGCTGGGCAACGTCTTAGACCATTGTGCCCAAATGACTCCTAAAAATACAGCAGACATGGGTAACCTTATCAGTCTGGCTGAGACTAATTGTAATCAGGCAGTATGGAAAGAGAAGCATGATTTTTTTTTTGCAGGGAAGGGAAATAATAAGCTATGAAGTGAATACTGAATGCCTAAGTAAGCTTTAAGGCTGCAGATCTAAATACAGATCTAAATTGAACCATTTTATGGAGGCACTCTGTGTCTACTAGTACAATAATTTCCATGAATGTTTTGTGTATACTGCTGTTGGTAAGAAAAGACTTGTAGCTGAGGCAAAAAAATTTTAAGGCTTTTTTGTCTGGTATTTACCAAGGAGACAGTAATTCAAGTGACTTTCTAGTATGTTTTAGTTGACAAAAAAAATACTTAACTTGAAAGAGAGCGAGAACTTCCATCCATTTGTTCACCCAACAAATGACTGCAGCAGCCAGAGCAGGACTGGTCTGAAGCTGGAAGCCAGGAATTTCTTCCAGGTCTGTCGCATAGGTCTGGGGCCCAAGAACTTGCACCATCCTCTACTGCTTTCCTAGGTTCTTAGCAGGGAGCTGGCTCTGAAGTGGAGCAGCTAAGACTCAAATTAGTGCCAATTGGGCATGCTCGCGCCTCAGAGGATTAGCCTGCTAGTGGACTGCCCCCTAAAGATTTATTTCAAGCGTGTAATTTTAAAGAGGGAGAAGAGAGGGCCTGGCATAATAACGTAGCGGCTAAATCCTAACCTTTAATGCACCAGGATCCCATATGGGCGCCAGTTCTAATCCCAGTGGCCCTACTTCCCATCCAGCTCCCTGCTTGTTTCCTGGGAAAGCAATTGAGGATGACCCAAAGCTTTGGGAGCCTGCACCTGGCTCCTGGCTTCAGATTGGCTCAGCTCCAGCCGTTGCTGCCACTTCGGAAGTGAACCAGTGATGAAGGATCTTTCCTCTATAACTCTGCCTTTCCAATAAGCTTTTACCAAAAAGAAAAACAAAACAACAACAACAACAAAAAAGAGACAGCCTCTATCAAACAGTTAACAGAGAAGCCTTTATTTTGAAAGCGTTAAGAGTGAGCTCTTCAATCTACTAGTTCACTTCCCAGCAGGCCACATGATTGAGGCAGAGGCAGTCTTCCAGGTTTCTCATATTCGTGGGTTAGGCCCAGATGCTTAGACCAAACTCTGCTTTTGCAGGCCAATGGCACAGTAGCTGGATCAGAAGTGCAACACTTGAAACACAAACTGATGTTTCCGGCATCTCAGGGCTGGCTTCATGCACTTAGCCAATCCAGAACTAGAAATGTATTTCCTGGGGAGGTGATCTTTAACCTGAGAAAATGTTTGTGATAATTCTGAACAATTTGAAAAAGTGAAGTTTAGCTTTGTAGGGTGGCTAGGTTCATGGCTCCGTAGAAAACAAAATATGTGAGGAAGATAATTTAATCATACTGTATGGCTGCTTAGAGAATATTCATATAAATGAATCTGAACTATAGCAGTTGTGTGGAGTAGAGAAAACGGCAAAATACTCATAGTAATCCCTCAGTATTCATGGGAGCTTGAATCTAGGGCCCCCAACTCTCAAACCAAGTGTTTTATTTTGAGCATCTCATGTTACACTGTTGAGATATGTATTCATATATCTCAACAAAGATAAAATTCTGCTAGCACTCAAGTTGAGCTGATACTGCTGATCCATAACCCACACTAGTGTAGTAAGACATGCATGTTCATGATATTGTCACATGACACAAGCTGGCCATTAGTTTTTATCATTTGGTTAATCACTTTATACCTATTAAGGATAATATGGTGTCTGCATAATACCACATCTGCTTTGTACCTGTGACGTAAGTGGGGTTTTTTGGGAAATATTTACAAGGAGAAAATATTCTGTTGGTTCACACCTGGGTGGCCACATCGGCTGGAGCTGAGCTGATCCAAAGCCAGGGGCTTGTTCTGGGTCTCCCATGTGGGTACAGTATCCCAAGGCTTTGGGCCATTCTCTACTGCATTCACAGGTCACAAGCAAGGAGCTGGGAGGGAAATGGAGCAGCTGGGATACAGACCATCATCCATGTGAGATCTTGTCACTTGTAAGGCAAGGATTTAGCCACTGAGACATCATTCTGGGACCATTTTTTTTAAGACCTTGGTTCAAGTACTAGCTTTTAAAAATGTTTAGTCTTTTAAAAAGATTCAGTAGATTTCTTCAAATTTTTAATGTGGGTTGCTCTTTAATGCATATGTCTTAAGATACCATCCTGGGGCCTGGCATGATAGCCTAGTAGCTAATGTCCTCGCCTTGCATGCACCAGGATCCCATATTGGTGCTGGTTCTGATTCTGGCTGTTCAGCTTCCCATCCAGCTCCCTGCTTGTGTCTTGGGAAAGCAGTCCAGATGGCCCAAAGCCTGCAGTGGAGACCCAAAAGAAGTTCTGGCCATTGCGGCACCCTGGAGAGTGAATCATCAGACGGAGATACTCCTCTCTTCCTCTCTGAAGGAAAAAAAAAAAAAGATACCATCCTGATCCTAAAATGAAATATTCCTGGAGATACAGATGTTTCATTTGGGGAAGCCCCAAGTTAAGGTGCAGTCATGGCTTCAAACTATTTAAGCAAAGAAGTTGGACTCTGTGTTTACAGCTTTCTACTTTTAATAGTCCTAGTGATTGGGAGTTCTTGAACAGCACAATTTGATTATTTGTCCAAGTTAGAACATCAGTGTTACAACGTGTGTACTTTTCAACACACTTTTTATAAAAATTGAAGCTAAGAAATTATCTCATGACTGAAATTGCTAGAAATTGTGTGATCACAGTGGAATTTTTTACTTTCTGTAACAAATAACACCAGAAAAATTTTAATTGCTTAGAAATAGGTTTCTAATTATTCCATAGGTCAAATAATTTAAAATGTAAATTAAAAAAATATTTTGAACAAAGTGGTAGTTAAGATAGGAGGTTAGGAAAATAGGGTCTGGGAGCTTGCACTATGGTGAGTAAAGCTGCTGCCTAGAATGCTGGGTGTCTTCCATGGCACTAGTTTGTCTTGCCTGTTGTACCGCCAGCCCAGTTTTTTTTACTGGGATAGCCTAAGTGTTTAGGCCCCTGCCAGCTATTGAATAGATCTGGGGGAAGCTCTTGACTTGTTCAGTCTGTTACAGCACTGTCCATTGTGGCCACCTCAGAAGTGAAACTAATGTGTGGGGAGCAGGGTGCTAAAGCCACTCCTGGGATTGGAAGGGGCCGTTGCAAGATGGCGGCTGACCCAGGGCCAGGAGGCGGAGCAGGTCTCGCCAGCAGGTAAACAGGAAGTCACAGGGTTAGGCTAATGCCCCTGCTGCGATTATTGGCCTGTCATGTAGCGCCAAGTGAACCCACGGAGAGAAGTGATTGGTGGAGAATGATATAAATGTAGCCAGTAAATGCTAGGGAACGGACGGACTAGGCCGGATGGACAGACAGACGAAGATGGACGAGAGAGATTAGGTGGCGGAAAGGAGACGGGGAAAGTACGGGAAGAAATGTGGGAAGGAGGGCAGTAGAAAGAGGCTGGAGAAGTGGTGGAGGCATGCTAAAGCCAATGGGGACGGGAGCAGCAGAGATCAGGATTTAAACGCAGCTGCTTTTGGCAGTGAGAGGTCCGGTTCCGGCTTTTCCAGGACCCTCAAGAGTAAGCCTCGTCGTTTTTAGTGTCAGCAGCAGTGGCGGCACTAATGGGTGGAAGATCTCTCAGGAGCTCTTCCAAAATAATCCTTTAATAATTAAACAGTGAAAATTGAAGATAGGAGTTTTCACCTTCAGCTGGAACAAGGAACAGCAAGCAAATCAAACTGAAAAGAAGGAGAACATCAGAATTGCAAAATATAAGAATGAAATGGACACTATACAATATCAATATCAAACCAACAAAGCTAAGAGAGCATTAAAATGTATTTGTTTTTAAGGGCCGAGTGACAGAGCAAGAGTGATCTTCTAAAGGCAGCAACAAGGGCTGAAACAGACTAAAGGCAGGAGCCTGGAACTCCATCTGTGTCTCCCAATGGAGAGCAGGAACCCACATATGGAAATCGAGACCTGCTGGCTTCCAGCATTTGTTTCCAAGAAGCTGAATCAGACGCGGAGCAGTCATTGCTTGAACAGGCACTGTGATGAGGACACACTGCCCGTTGGCTTTGGCTGCTGTACCACAATTCTCATTCCAATAGTAAGTGCTTTGAAAATCTTGAGAAAATGCACAAGTTTGTGGTACAAATGACGGAATTAAAAAAAATCACCAAATGCCAAGAATGCAGGACAGCATTACAGATTACAAATGGAAGTTATGAAGAACTTCATTCTGATAAATTTGAAATGAAAAAGCAACTAAAAAAGGACTTAAAGTTTGAAGGGTCCTATAGACTAAATATTGGTAACCGAAACTTTTTAACTGTGGGCTGACATGATATTGTTGATGAACGATTTAAACAGGTAATGGAGAAATAACACCATTCACTCATAAACTTTTCAGAGAATAAGAACAGCCTTATTTTATAAGGGCCAACATAATTTTTGAAGTTTTCTTTTTACTGCAAAATTATCTATACAAAGGGGAGGAGAGATGGAGGAAAATCTTCCATCTGATGATGCACAGTGACCACAACTGCTGGAGCTGCTCCTGTCTGAAGCCAGGAACCAGGAACTTCTTCTAGGTCTCCCATGCGGTTGCAGGGTCCCAAGGCTTTGGCCATTCTTGACTGCTTTCCCAGTCCACAAAGCAGGGAGCTGAATGGGAAGCAGCGGGATTAGAACCAGCCACCCGTATGGGATCCCAGTGCATGTAAGGCGAGGACTTTAGCTGAGAGAGTATCACGCCTGGCTAGAAACCAATGTTTGAAAGTATAGATTTTGTTTCTAAATAATGGAAAAACTTGAATGGCACCACCGTGCATTAAAAAGTACCATGTGTAAGCTGGAAAAGTAGAACAAAAATTTGACATGCACACAGATAAAATGGCAATTAGCAATGTAAAATGAGTGGATTAAGCAATGAAGTCAAGTGGCAGAAATTGCCATTAGAGGGGAAAAGATGCTCAAAATGTAGTACCAAAGGGAAACTTTGGGTTTTAGATACAAATTAGAGTAAAAGGAGAAAAGGTCATGCATAGAATAGCTATTAGAAACCTAGCGTGGTTATACTGACCTCAGACAAAATAGACTATAGCAAAGAAAGTATTGCCAGAGACACAGGGAGAGTCCTGCATGAGGGTATTACAGTTACAGGTGCATCTAAAGACGGTACCAGGATGCGTGCAGCAACAATTTGACATGGTGCAATTCAACAAGTCATGAATATTTCTGCATTTCACTTACATGATGAATCAATAACCAGAAAGATCAGCAAGGAAACAAGACATGAGCATTGCTATAAACCAGCTGAACAAGAGACCTCTTTTGAACAACAGAATTGTATGTTATTTTTAGTATACATACGACATTCTCCAATGCAAATGTGTTAACCTATAAAATCAACAGACTTAAGGATTGCAATAATATGAAAATTATCTGATGGCAGTGAAGTGGAGAAATCATTAATGTGTAGAAGGTAACAGTACTGAATGCCAAGGAAACCGTGAAAGAAATGAGAAAGTACTCTGAGATGAATGAAAGTGAAGACCCCATACCTAATCTAATGATGTGAATTAGAGTAGTTTTTAGGAAGACTATTAAAACAAGGATTGGTAGAGAGTGGAAAAATAGAGAAAGTGAAGGAAACTTTTGAAATTATCAGCAAAATTGACATTTAAGAAAAAGTCAAGTTTCTAAAATGAGGAATGAATGAGGAGGCATTGCTATTTACTTTCCAGAAGTTAAAATGCAAGGGTGTGAAGTTTTTATGGTATCAGATTGCCTGCAAACCTAGATAAGCCTATTTTGGATGTGTCAGTGTTTACAAATCAGATAGGAATGTGATTAATTTAGATGGGGCTAGGTGGAGGGGCCAGTCATTCTATCAGCAGGTGTATCCACACGCTGGGCGTTTGGAGAAAGTAAATGTAGATGAGTTGGTCTCTCAGACCTACAATATACTTGGGCCTTGGATGTCAGATGCTGGCCTCTAAACTCCAAGACTTATGCTATTGTTTCCCCTTGCTGGCAAGTCAGGTTTTTAGCCTCAGATTTGTGCTTAAGAGTTTTCTTGGTTCTGAGGAAGTTAGACTTGGACTGAATTGTGCTATACACATCCCAATATATCCAGCCTACAGACGGCAACCTATTGTGGAATTCGCAATTGCTGTAAGACATGAGCCAGCTACTCAGATAAATCTAGCTTTGTGTGAACATGCATATCCACACACACACCTATTCTGTATATTTGGAGGACTGTATTTAAAAAGTATGCTGTGGAATAATTCTATGCAACACGTCAAGAAGATGAAAGATACCTCAAGAAGATGAATTTCCAAAATTGAAGAAAAATCTTGACAAACCTGGAACAAAGAGACTGAATTAGGACACAGAAGCCACAAATTGAATGGATTTACTGGTGAATTCTACCACACATTTAAAGATATCAGTTCTTGCTGGCATCGTAATGTAGTAGATAAAGCTGCTGTCTGCAATGTTAGCATCACATACGACTGACAGTTGGTGTCCCAGCTGTACCACTTCCAGTTCAGCTCCCTGCTAGTAGCCTAATTAAAGCAGTGGAAGATGGCCATAGTGCTTGGGCATTTACAGTTCGTGTCAAAGACCAGAAAGAAAAATCAACCTTTGGCCAGGTATACCCTTTAAATGTTAGTGACCACTTGGAAGGGACCAGTGGATTGGAAATCTGGTAGCTCTGACTTTTGTATAAATGAATTTTAAGAAAAAATGGGAAGATACCAACTCTTCACAAATTCCTGAGAAATAGAAGAGGATGGAATCACTCTACAGGCCAATCTTCTAATGATAAAAGCAGATCAAGACATCACTAAACAAAACTGCCCATCAGTACCATGAATGTGCGTACAAAATCCTCAACAAAGTATTAACAATTCAAAATCAACAACATGGAGCAATGGTTGGCACTGTCCAGCCCATGAGCTGTTTGTTGTGAAAAATCATTTGGCCTGTCCCTGCCATGATAATGCCAGTGAAAACTCAAAATTCAGCATATCTGTAGCCATCTGAATTTCAGATTGGTAATTCTGTGTGGCCTGTGAATGATATTATAAATATCCAAGTGGCCTTTAAAGGAAAAGTTAATCCCTGATGGAAAAAATTGTGTATCATTCTAACAAAGTTATCCTATTGCAAGTTAGTTTTCCATTCTAAAATCTATTACTGACTTCATCAATAGAATAGGGAACAAAGCTGTGTGATTTTCTAATGGGAAGCAAACAGTCATCTGACAAAACCCAGTACCTGTGTTTGATAAAAAAAATTTCAGAAAGTTCAGGATGTTGATACTGTATCTGGGGAAAACCTGTAGCTAACATGATTCTAAAGACAGTTGTTCCACCTGAATTAGGACCAAGATAGGCATTCTGACCACTTTCATTCAGCATTGTGTTGGAAGGTCCAGTTGGGATAATTGGGCAACAAAATACAAGGATCAAGACTGGACCAGCATTTGTTCTAGTGGGTTAAGCTGTTTCCTACACCAATGACCTCTTGCAAGAAAACTCAGAATTTCAACCACTTTGCTTCCAGTCCAGCTGGTGTGCCTGGGAAATTGAAAAAAACTTGGCCCAAGTTCTTAAACACCTGTCACCCACTTGGGATACCTAGGTGGAATTCTAGGCACCTTGCTTTGGTCCAACCCTTGCCTTTGCAGCCATTTGGGAAGTGAACCAGCAGATGGAAGATCTCTTTATCTGAGTGTCTCTGCAACTCTGCCTTTGAAAAAAGATTTTTATAATGTGACCAGAAGGGAAGAAATAAAAGTTTGTGAGGAGTCTGAAAGAACAATTAAAGATAAAAACAACTTGAAATTTATAGACTTATTAGGTGAGTTGAAAAGCATGTCAACTGGTGTTTCAAAGTTTAACATCTTTTCCAAAGCTTTTGTCAGGATACTAAATGCTGTTTAAGATGCAACAGCCATTGTTCGTTCAGTCCAAGGAGCACATTCACTTGCAGTGAACAATCTAAAAAGGAAATTAAGAAAGCTTTGAATTACGATAGCATGACAAGAAATGCTAGGTGTACGTTCTGAAAACTGCAAAATATTGAGATATTAAAGATTAAATCTTTGATTATTGCTCATTTTATAGTATTAAGATAGCACTATTTCCCTATGTATTTTGGATATTAACTTACCAGATATGATTTGAAAATATTTTCTCTGATAATGTTGATTGTTCATTTTGCTATATACATGCTTTTTCCTTGATATAATTCAGCAGGCAGGGATAAACAGGATGTCTCTGGTTGGTATAGTACTAATTTATCAGCCAAGTTTTGCTTTACAGAGGAAGGGCAACGAGGAGGAAGAGAGGGCTGTGGAAAGGAGGAAATACATAGAAAAAAGCAAGATGCAGCCACCTTAAAAGACTAGATTGATGGAAAGAGTGCAATTCTACTCCATAGAGGAATGGCTGTGAAGGACTGTGGCACTGAGGGGCTTGAAGGGAGTGTTTAAATAATCTGGGTTTCTATGTGCCTAAGCTGGAACTACCAACAGTGGTCACTAATAGGTCTGTGGTTGCCTGTATCAGACATGAAGGAAGTAAACAGGGTTATATGTTCTTAGAAGAACCAGGTGTTTAGAGTTTCTGTAGAAGATAACTCAAAAAAATTGGACGTCTCATTTTGTGCTGAAGTAGGTAAAGTGGAAATCTGTTACCTTAACACCTCTTTTGTCTTAATGTTGCTTGTGTTACTACCGCTTTAGTGTCCTGTCCTGGGCACTTTCTCCCCTTTCCCATAAACCGTGTCTAGGAGTTTTATAATTTTAGGTCCTCTATTAATGTCTTTAATGCATTTTAAGTTAATTTGTATATGTGTTGTGCAATGAAAGCCTAATTTCTTCTGTATGTGGTTTCCTAGTTCCCCAGTATCATTGAAGACTGGCCGTTTTCCTTTGTGTGTTGTTGGCATTTTGTCCAAAATAAACCACAAATGCAGAGACTTAATTTGATTTCTCTTGTTTTCCATTGGTCTGTGCATTTGTTTATGCCAGTGCCATGCAATTTTGATCATTAGAGCTTCATATTATGCTCTAAAATTGGCCTCCAGCTTTCTTTTCACTTAAGATTTCTTTAGCTATTTAGTCTTGTTTCAATTGCACACGTATGATCATTTCAGCATTTATGTGAAAAATGACATTGAAATTTTGATAGGAATTGTGTTGAATCTATAGATTGCTTCAGTAGTATTTTAATGGGATTAATTTGAAATAGAGTTTATAAACAATTCAGAAAACAGGTTTTTTAAAAAAAGATTTGACGTGCTGGACAGTGTCAATATGTTAATCCTCCATCTTGCAGCACCGGCATCCCATGTGGGTTCAGGTTCATGTCCTGGCTGCCCTACTTCCAGTCCAGCTCTTTGTGTCCTGGAAAAGCAGTGGATGATGATTGAGGTCCTCGTACCCCTGCACCCATATTGGGAGACCTAGAGGAAGCTCCTGGCTCCTAGCTTCAGATTGGCTCAGCTTGGGCCATTGTGGCTGTTTGAGGAGTGAATTAACCGATTTAAGATCTCTTCCTTCCTCAGTGTAAGTAAACGGTTAAAATTTTGGGGGGGAAAGAGTTACGGAGAGAAGAGACAGATCTGGTTCAGTCCATATATGGCCACAACAGCCAGAGCTGAGCCAGGTAAAGCTATGAGCCCAGAGTTTCTTCCAGTCTGCCCGATGTGTGAAGGGGTATAAGAACTTGGGCCACCTTCTGCCTTCCCAAGCACATTAGCAGGGAGCTGGATTGGAAGTAGAGCAGGTGGCATATAAACCAGTGCTGATATGGGACGTTGACATGGCAGAGGGGGCTTGCTATACCACAATGTCTGCCCCCTGAAAACATTTTTTTTTAAGTGGGCACAAGAATGGAATGAATGTTTTTCAAAAGAATACATACCAGTGGCTAACCAGTAGATGCAAAAGTATCCAATAACACTAACAACAGAAATACGAATTAAAACTGCAAGATACCTTTTATGTTGTCAGAATGGTTAAAATAAAAAGTAATTGTTGATTATGTAGACAAACATTTAATACTGTTGCTGTATAAATTATCCATTTCAAAACGTGGATTGTTCCTCAAAACATTGAAACTACCATATGACACGTCAATTCCACTACCATCGTGCTGGCTGCAATCCTCTTGTCAGGTATAATTTCATTGTAAACCTCATATGTAAACAAATAGTATTTAGTATTAAGTAAAATAGTTTTTTGAAACATTTTTCAATTATATTTCCAAAATTCACCTATGTGATTGTATATAGTGTGTTCTAATTTTTTTTTAACTTATTTGAAAGGTAGAGTTACAGAGAATGGAGGATAGAGAGCGAGTGATCATCCGCCTGTTGGTTCACTCCCCAAATGACTGCATTGGGCAGGGCAAAGGCAAGCAAAAGCTAGGTCCCACGTGGGTACAGGGGCTCAAGGACTTCCACTGCATTCCCTGGTGCATTAGCAGGAAGCGGGATCAAAAGTGGAGCAGCTGGGGCTCAAACTTGTCCCCCAATATGGGCCAACTTGGTAGGCAAAGACTTAACCTTCTATACAACATCAGCATCATGTTTTGTTTTGTTTTGTTAATACATTTTAGTGTCCATTGCAAAGGTGAAGTCATTGTAGATCCATGTGGACCACTGGTTGGGATGGAGAGGGTCTTGCTGTGGGGGTAGGAAGAGGACAGGCGAGAGCAATATTTCCACCCTCCCTCCTGTGTCTGCGAGCGTGAACGAAGAGGGTGTACTGCTCCTTGTCCTCAGACTACATTCCAGGGATGGAAATGGACTCTTGATGCCACTCCAGGGATCTTGGTGGGGGGAAAAGAATGTCCTAGGGCTCTCTTGAGTGGTAATAGGTAATAGTGACATAGAGCTGGGCAGGGGTGGGGGCGATTTCAAGCTCGTGGCCCTAACTAAGCTTACTGCATAGTTGACCCAATTCCAACCCTCATCTAGGGGATTCTTACTGCTGGCTTCTGTTTAGTGACTCTGGTTGTGTCCCTGCATCATCTTGATTGCTCTAAAACATTGTTTGCCTCATTGTGAAAGAGGCGACACATTCCTTCAGTTTTCACAGGAGCTCTTCAGTAGCCTCATGTACCTTCCAAGGCCTCTTGGTTGTCCATGTCTACCACAGGCTCAGGTTAAGTATTGTGCCACTTTCTACCGTTTACAGAGGTACTTAAGGTCTTTTGTGGAATTTGAGGAGCCAGTTGTCTTGTCTTCATGTGCAACTGGATATGTTCTTCATCCTTTCAAAGGAGTCAGCCTGCAACGTGTACGCCGTGGTCGGACCACAGGTCTATAGAGTGTTCCGTGAATTCCACAACACATTCTTGCAAGTGCTACGGTCTGATCTGTACCACCACCAGCCCTGTCTCCCATACATATTGTTGGGTGTATCAGCCTGCTGCAGCAGCCCCTTCAGAGCTACTGGCCTCAGTTCCTGTGAGCGCAGGCAGGTACAGTGGTCTGCTCTGATCCTCCTCCAGCCCAGCTTTCTTCCTCACGCTCTGAACCTCTACCAGGCCGTTCCCCAGACACAGTTCCCATGTGTGGGCAGGTGCTGTGGCCTGGCCTCTGACCCCAGACCCAGCCATATGTGTAGATTTTAGATTATCATAATTTATCTTGAAATCTGTGAAGTATGTTTGGGTAATTTTCCATGTTCTGTTGTTACTGTTAGTGCTTGTCTTAAGAAGGGTATGTGTAGGCATTTCTTGAATGAGCTTATTGGACAGTGATGAAATAAGCAAATAATTGAACTTTAAAGCACATGACACCTGTTTTCTGAAGCTGTTTCTAATTTACAGTCATACAGGTAGTATGTAAGAGTTACCAGTGATCCACAGCTTCTTGAGCCCTTGGTTTACTAATCTTGAATATAAAATTTTATCTTTTATGTTAGATTAGCTGCTGGCCAAAATGTTAGATTCACCAACCGCCAGGGAATTACATGAAAAGAATTGAGATGGCCTTTAGTTCGGGGAACCATGGTCACGGGCTTCCCTTCCCCGTGCAGCAGGAAGAGACGTGAAGGAGGGGGCTGCAGAGGAGGAAGAGTGCAGGAGAGACAGGGAAGGGGCTTTTTAAACTCTCCTTGACACGGAAACCTAAATGGGGTCACCTTGGCCCTTATTGGTGGGGGGATGTGGGTCTGTGCCCCTCATTGGTGCAGTGGTGGTCTCACCACCTGTGGGGCACATCAGAATTCCGCCATCCATTCCGGTTTTGGTTGGAGGCAAACTCCACCTTCTCTGGTTATCATGGTAGCCATTTTATACTTAAGGTTTATTCTGTGTTTGAGAAATCCTTCCTTGCCTCATGGTGATATGTGAAATTGTCAGGCCTGCTGGTGGCAGAAAAAGCCTTTTGCTAATGTAAGTTATCTGAAGACATGGACTGAACCATGTCTGAGGAATGATTTAGGGGGAAAAAAAAGTAGGAATGCAGAATGCCTGATCAGTGAATTGTTGATAAAGTTCAGAAGCAACAGAAATAAACTGTCATGAGCATGGGTTTCTGTTTGGCTGGTTACCTGGAAAACTGCATGAGAATGTTCAGGGAAGACAAGGAAAACTGCTAGTTTGGGGAGATTAAGTGTTGGTAATGACCTAACATCCCAGTTGTAGCGCGGGCCTAGGAAATGCAGCTTATTACTTAATGTCAGGATTGATTGAATAGGCAACAAGAAGATGCTTAATGGAGAAATGATGTTATTAAACTACACTGTGGCCATCATCCATGCTATTAGGATGACCCAGTTTGTCTTCAGAACTTAGACTTTTATATCCCAAAAAGCCAGGGTGTCCAAAACTCTTGTTACAAAGGCCAGGATATGCAAGCTTTTGTTAATCACTGTCTTGGGTGGAACAAAGAGTCTCTAGGGTTGGTTTTCCTATGTTAATTAAACTAGAAGACCGCCAAAAGGGAAGAGCAACTAAGCCAACCTGAACAAAGGGAGGAAGAAAGAGCCTCAGGGTTAGGAGGGCTTCTTGCACAGTTTAGGACCAGATGAGAGTAGAGCTTTGGGACTTGATTGCTCCAAGATAAACCATCACACTAGGTGTTCTTGGCTTATGATAAGCCTCTAGTCCACACACAGCTCCTTCAGTTAAAGAACAACTCCATCTAATTGAGTTTGGGGAAAATCCAAGAGATCACGGAAATCCTGTTATGAATTCTTTTTTGTCAGATATGTCACATTCCACGGAGATCTTTGAATTCGTGCTGCTGTCCTGCGGCATGTGATGAGAAATGACTTACCTATATTTTCTCAAGCTTAATCAATTTATTGTGTGTGTAGAGAGAGATGTAAACGACTTGTTGAAGGAATTGCAGAAAGAGGAAGAAACCTTTCATCTACTGGTTCCTGCCTCAAAATCTAGAGCCTCGGACTTTACCTGAGGTCCCACCTGAGCAGCAGGGGCCCAAGGTGCTGGGCAATCACTTGGTGTTTTTTTCAGGCACATGAGTAGGAACTGAATCAGAAGTGGAGTTGAAATGGTGTTGTACCCAGATTTTTTTTTTAAGATTTATTTATTTTTATTGGAAAGATCGATATACAGAGAGGAGGAGACACAGGGACATCTTCTGTCCAATGATTCACTCCCCAAGTGACCGCAACGGCTAGTACTGCACCAATCCAAAGCCAGGAGCCAGGAACTCTTCCTGGTCACCCTTGGCATGTGCAGGGTCCCAAGGCTTTGGGCCATCCTCGACTGCTTTCCTGGGCCACAGGCAGGGAGCTGGATGGGAAACAGGGCCATTGGGAACCCAGCACGTGCAAGGTGAGGACCTTAACCACTGCGCTATCATGCTGGGCCCTGTACCCAGATTTTGAGATCCCCAGAAATCATCAGGAGTCTGAAGTCAATGCAAACACATAAGGGCGGTTTATTCAGACAAGCCTGGGCTCCTGCCGGCAACGTCCATGTCAACAAATATCCTAAGCCAAGTAGAGGTACTAGGGTTGAACTGTAACCACTAGACTACTACATCAGGGCCAAAGTAAAAATTTTATGTTTAGGGTACAAAATATAGTAGTATCAACAAGCATTACATGTTTAGGTGAAGCTGTTTGTTTTATGTGTTTAAAAAATATATTCTTCACCTAAAGGAAGGACTTAGTTGTTTACTTTGTCTATGGAAAATAATTCAAAAAATGTAAAGCAAATCAGATAATGTGCAGTCCTATAAATTAAAATTCTATAGGACTATAGGAATATGTACAATTTTATGTTTATAGGAGTATCTGTTAATTTTTAAAATTTTGTTTTTACATTTTAAATATGTACTTTAACCAGTTATCTCAACAACCCTGTAACTGTTACTTTCGTTAATTGAAAATATTTTTAAAGAAAGTTTCAAGTAAGAAAGTTGATCATGATAAATTAGTAAGTTATAGATAAGCTTTTGGCTGGGTTACTTGTACCTTTGGTTCCAGGTTTTTATCTTGACTCTCTAAGAATTTATTGTATTTGATAAACAGAAAGCTCTTCAAATGCCAAAAATGGCTGAGACTGGTCTGAGGCTGAAGTTGTAAGCTGGACATTCAGTCCAGATCTCCTATATGGGTGGCGGGGACCCAGTTATTTGAGCCATCACTTCTGCTTCCAGGGTCTGCATTTTCCTACAGCAGCCAGGAGCCAGCGCTGAGCCTTTATACCCAGGTACTCCAGTATGGAACTTGAATCACTGGCCTCAGAACTGCCGGACTGATTTCCTGCTGCCTATGCTAGATTCTTGAGTTGATTACTATTTTTTTTTTCTGTAATCTTTTACTTGAAAGAAACAGGGAAGGACAAAGAACTTTCATCCACTGGTTCACTCCCCAAATGGCTGCAATGCCCAGAGCTGGACCAGTCTGAAACTGGGAGCCAGGAGCTGCTTCTGGGTTTCCCTTGTGGGTGCCAGGGTGCCAAGGCCTTGGGCCATTTTCTGCAGCTTCCCAATATACAGTTTAAATATAATCTGGTAGTGCTTTCTGAAAACCATTTACTATCCCATGTTGCAAGTCAAAGATGTGGATACTAAGACACTAATTTACTTTTCCTGTGCTGTGTGCTGGACTTTTTCCTAAATGATGAAAAGTATTACATAAGCTAAATAAAATTTGTGTGCTTGTTTGAACACCCATTTCTAGTTCATTGACTATCCTAATGCTTGTGTACTCATAACCGTTGAGGACTCATGGTACCACTATGTATTGTGAAAGCTCAAACATTAAGATAGGTTAAAAAGGTGCTGCATTGGCTTTGGGTTTTATAAAAAAAATACAATTAAATCTTTAAGCAGTGGCCATCTTGATTTATCAGCAGTGATTGATAGTGCTCACGTGGTACAACAAAAATGATCAGATAAATTTTCAGAGTTAGTACCAAATAGATGCTTACTGTGGTAATATAAAAATCTGAATCTTGGAAAAAGTTATTTTCTAGCTGTGGTAGATGGAAATGTGCTTCCTAAGAGAAGTAATCATCGAAAGCAAGAAAAATACAGCCTCAAGGTGTTTTTAAATATTGCTCAGGAAATAACTTGTTCACTGGAGAAATATATTTAACTATGATATTTTAAATTTTAGGTTATGAAAGATGGCCAGCTCAGATAAAAGTAAGCCTAAACCAAAGGTATTGAAAGCCAAAAAAACAATGCCTACAAGTTGCCGAAAGCAAGCAGAGATGCTGAGTAAGCCAAAGCATGTTGAAGCCCTGAGACCAGCAGCAGCTGAAAGTAACGTCAGTTTAAATAATAATTTCGTAACAAGTACATGTAGACATTCTAAAAATTTTGATGTCTCATTGGATTCCAGCAAAACCACAGTATCCTCACAGAGAGATATAGTACTTCCTCAGAGTTTAATGAAACCGGTTGAAGAAATTGTTCATTCAGAAAACAGATTGCATTGTACTAGTAATGAACAAGTTACATGTTCTAACCAAAAGCCGAGGAAGTCGGTAGATCCTGCCGGCGATCTCTGTGTACAAAAAGCGAAAGAATCACAGGTCGGTTCTGATAACCATTTTGAATATCAGGCATGTGTAACAAGTTCCTTTTTTGAACTTAAAGAGAATTATAATGTAAAATCCTTTTGGTGGCCACCTTCTATATTGGGTAATGTTCTCCAGATGCCAAATACTACAATAAAAGATACAGCGGATGGTGAGAGACTTGACAACATGGTTTCCACGACAGAAAAAACCTCCAATTCAGAGTCATCTCGTAAAACGCAAAATGACATTTTAAGTTCAGACTCGGACTTTGTGCCTGCTGAGAAAAGACCTAGATTGAATTCAGTCAGTTCCAGCATCTCCATTGCTGAAGACAAGAAAAATGAAGAAAATAATAAAACCTGTTATTTCAGCATTTCAAATTGTGAAAGAACAGAAGCAAAGTGGCAGTCACCACTTGACACTGATGATAATATCGGTAAGTTATCTTTTGGTGAAATTAAGATATTTTCCTTTGAGAGATTTTCACAACCTCAAATATAGCAAGAGTACGTATGAGTTTCAGCAAGGAAAAAACAAACGATGACTACTTAAATATCTTGTTTTTGAACCTTTTGTGTAAAAATATTTACTAATTTAAAAGTTAGTGTTAGGAGAAGACAAAGAGCTTAGCTGCACCGGTTTCCTCCAAATGGCTGCGGTGGCCAGGGCTGACGCAGGCTGTGTACGCTGAGCCTGGAGTTCCGTCCGTATCTCCTGTGTGGGGGCACAGGCCCATGTGCTTGGAACATCCTCTGCTGCTTTCCCAGCACATTAGCAAGGAGCTGGGTTAGAAGTGGAACACCCAGACATGAATGCTGGTGCTACAGGTGGCAGCTTAACCTGTTGCATAATTCCACTCCTTCTGAACCTTTCTTGCTGGAGAAAGGGAACGTATTGTTGAGAGAAAATTACAACAGATTTAGTTTTGCAGATCTTTATTTGCAAATCTTGGGATTGGGCAATAGCTCAGACCCAAAATGGTTTAGTTGCTGTTGGTTGACAAAGGAAGTAACTGGCATGTTGGGGGGTGAAGTAGAGACAGTCTGGCAGGTCCCAGCTGCGATCTCCCTTGCTTGAACGTGTCTGAAGAGTTGGCCTGTTATGATTGCCTGACGCTGCATGATCGCCTGCGGACACGTGAAGTTAAGGCTCATTTTATCGTATATCGAGAGGAACCTTTCGCACCAAACTTAAAATATATTCAAAGGCATCTTTTAGGCCAAATTTTATTCACTTTTTACCAGAATTCATAATATCAAAGTAGCAATTAAAAGGTGGCCTTTGTCAGTTTTGTTGTTTTCATTTTACCCATATGTTTTATTTTATTTAGAAATATGTATCTATATGTGAAAGGCAGAGTTGGAGAGAGGAGACAGAAGGCACCAGGTTTGCCCCCCAAATGGCTGCAGTGGCTAGGACTGGGCCAGGCTAAAGCCAGAAACTTCTATTCTCTCATGCGGGCCATCTTCCAGTGTTTTCCCAGGTTCATGACCAGGGAGCCACATGGGAAGTGGAGGAGCTGGGGTTTGAACTGACACCCGCAGGGGATGCCAGTGCTGCAGGCAACTGCTTAACCCTCCCAGTCACAGCACTTCAAACTCTGACAGGATTCAAAAGAGCTTGTTCAAAGAGGGTTTTTAAAATTGTTAGTGAACCCATTTCAGTTGACCTATAAATGATGTGTCAAGCATAAAATGCCAGTAGTACACATGGATGTATTATGAATGTGTGTGAATATGGAGAACCATACAACTAAATAATAAATGAAGTCCTAGAGTTATAAAACCATAAAGATATCAAAAGGAAATTTCATTAGAGGCATGGTGTTTATGTTGGTTATTGACATAGAAGAAGAAAAAAAATTTTTTTTTATCTCAGCTGTACAATGATCCTCATTTAAGAAAATTTAAAATTACGGCCCAACACGGTGGCCTAGCAGCTAAAGTCCTCCTTGAACGCGCTGGGATCCCATATGGATGTCGGTTCTAGTCCCAGCAGCTCCACTTCCCATCCAGCTCCCTGCTTGTGGCCTGGGAAAGCAGTTGAGGACGGCCCAAAGTCTTGGGACCCTGCGCCCTTGTGGAAGACCTGGTGGAAGTTCCTTGCTCCTGGCTTTGGATCGGCAAAGCACCAGCTGTTGTGGTCACTTGGGGAGTGAATCGGATGGAAGATCTTCCTCTCTGTCTCTCCTCCCCTTTGTATATCTGACTTTGTAATAAAAATTTTAAAAATCTTAACAAAATTTAAATTACATAAAAGTAATAATGGTATTACATACTCAATAATGTAGGATTGTTTAACTGTACTCATAGAAATAATATGCAATCATTTAGGTAACTAGAGAATTTAAATGCTAGAATATGCTGAGTTTTCACTGGCATACATGTATTTTTTTAAGATTTATTTATTGGAAAATCAGATATACAGAGAGGAGGAGAGACAGAGAGGAAGAGCTTCCGTCAATGATTCACTCCTCAAGTGAGCCCAACGGCCGATGCTATGCTGATCCGAAGCCAGGAGCCAGTAACCTCCTCCAGGTATCCCACACGGGTGCAGGGTCCCAAGACTTTGGGCCGTCCTCGACTGCTGTCCCAGGCCACAAGCAGGGAGCTGGATGGGAAGTGGAGCTGCTGGGATTAGAACCGGCACTCATATGGGATCCTGGTGCGATCAAGGTGAGGACTTTAGCCGCTAGGCCATGCCGCCAGGCCCCCATACATGTATTTTTAAAAATTTGATCATTTGAAAGGGCAGAGTTACAGAGAGGAAATAGTGTTCTATTCCCTGGTGCACTTTCCAAATGGCCACAACCAATGCACTTGGGGCAGACTGAATCCAGGAGCTGGACGCTGCTTCTGGGTCTCCCTCCCACGTGGAACCAACAGCCCAAGCACTTGGGCCATGCTCGGCTGCTTCCCCAGGCCATTAGCACAGAGCTGTATTGAAAGTGAAGCAGTCAGGATTCGAACAGATGTCGCTAATATGGTGACAGCACTGCAAGCAAAGGCTTAACCTAACATGTGGCAGTGCTGACCCTAGTGTATATGTGTTTAATAGACTGTTGGAGGAATGTATCTGATTTCAGAACCCTACCTCAGATACTCTTCTTTTTTTTTTTTAAATAGAATAGTTTGGGAATTTTTCTGTGCTGTTACATTTTTGTCATGTTTTGATTTTTCTATTTGCGTAGAAGATTCCTAAATTTGAAGGAATATTTTTATCTAATTTTGTGTCTCTCCAAGGCCAAAATCAAAAAAGGAGGATGTTTTCAGGAAAAGAAGAGAATGCCAAGCACATGAGAGCTTCAGAGCAGATTAATGGAAATGTTTTGCCTCTGGAAAGGCAAACAGCCTTACTGCAACAGGTACAAAAATTGCTATAAACAGAAATCCTCATTTTTGATGAGTGCAGATATTAAATTAGTGCATCTCCACAGTGACATAGTACAGAGAATTTCTTTGACGTGAAAGCTATAACCAACCAAAATTTCCCAAGCAATTCTGCAAACTATTTCAGAAACAGAAATGCTGTTTTAACGTAAAGATTTGTTCACTAAAGTTAGAGGGAGAGACAGGATGCTGTATATGTGGGTTCACTCTAAGTGGGTACAGTGGCTAGTGCTAGGCCTGCCGGAGCGGAAGCCGGGAGCTTCGTCCTGGTCTCCCATTGAGGTGGCAGGGCTCCACATACCTGTTACGTCCCACAGGTTTCCCAGGTGCATTAGCGGGGAGCTAGATCGGAGGTAGAGTTCAAGGCTCGAACCTGTACTCGTGAGATGCTGGCATTATAGGCTATGGCTTAACTTGCTGTGCCACAACACCAGTTCCAACGTGCATGTTAAAAGCATATATTCTGTGCATATGCATTCACTTAATAAACAGCAGGCTTTGTAAAGGACTCCTGCGGAACTAGCTTAGTAGTTGAGTCTTTAGTTTTTCCTTTTGCTTTGTTTCCTCCCAGAAAGTGTGAACAACATACTAATTCTTACAAACTTGTAGGGCCCAGCGTGATAGCATAGCAGCTAAAATCCTCACTTTGAGTGCACCAGGATCCCATATGGGCGCCGGTTCTAATCCCAGCAGCCCCGCTTCCCATCCAGCTCCCTGCCTGTGGCCTAGGAAAGCAGTTGAGGACGGCCCAAAGCCTTGGGACCCTGCACCCATGTGGGAGACCTGGAGGAAGCCCCTGGCTCCTGGCTTCGGATCAGCTCAGCTGTGGCCATCGTGACCACTTGAGTGAATCAGTGGATGGAAGATCTTCCTCTCTGTCCCTCCTCCTCTCTGTATATTTTCCTTTCCAATAAAAATAAATAAATCTTTGAAAAAATAAAATAAAATCCATAACTGTTGTATTGCTAGCTTGAATGCAAGTTAATTTCTAAAATGTAATTAATAAAATTACTTTGAAATTTCAGATGTCGGTTTTTATTTTAAAACTCTAGGTCAGACATTTGATTCAACAGGAGATCAACAATATACATTTCAAACTGTTTGACGACAAACTGAAAGAATTGAATGAACGCATTGGAAAGACACACTGCAAGATTAGACATGACACAAAAGCTACTGAACTCTTTGTAAGTTTCCAATTTGATTTAAATCCTTTTAAAAAGTAGAATCTGACTCCCAGTGAAATTAAGTATATTTTAAACAACAGTGCTCAATGTGGCTTGACAATAGGTTGCTGAGCTTTAGCACTGTCTATACCTACAATGTTAAGATGCACTTACGTAAAGGATGGACTTGGGACTGTTAAAGGACAGCACTGTTGTTAAAATATGGGGGAAGATGCTGAAGGGGAGGGTGGAAGGAGAAGTGCCTGAGCCCATGGAGCTATATCATGAAAAAGTTTTTAAAAGTTAAGTAGAATGTGGTGATATTTTTCCTGTTAGACATATGACCCAATGTAAGTCTAACATAGACAACTGTATTGTATTCAGCAGTCATGTCCCTTGAAAAATGCTCTGAGAACCACCAGGTATTGTGTGTGAATCGACCATTTTAAAAAGACATAAGCACTTTCTTTTTTATATATCTTTTATTATTAGAGTTTATACAGTCTGTTTGAAAATATCTTGGAATTTTTTTGTCTTTTATTCTTGTAAGGTTACTTGTTTTTGCCAACTTTAGTTCTCTTATGTACTAGTTACTATTCTTACTTACTGGCTAATGTTCTTACTTTCAGTTCTTCATTGTCATGCAAGCGTAGAATTAATTTGAATCTTTATGCTTGCATAGTCACCCTTCTGTATTGAGTTCCTGTGTCTATGGATTCAGGTAGCCAGGGATCAAAAATAATCAGGAAAAAATTGTGTCTGTTGAGCATGCACAAACTTTTTCTTGTCATTATTTTCTGCAACTCCTTACACAGTATGTACTAAATGTCATCTAGAGGCAATTTAAAATCTACAAGAGAGCGTGTAGGTTCTCTGCAAATATGATAACCATTTTGCATAAGGGATTTGAGCGTCATTGCTTGGGAAGGAGTGGGCCTTGGAGCTAATCCCTGGAGGTATAAAGAGACAACTGTATACATTTCTCATTTATTTAAAGGTGTTTAAGTCTCACAAAATTGCCCTATCAAATAATTTTCCCTCTACATTTTTTTTTTCCCCTCTACTTCTGTATGTCATGTTATTTAGTGTTCCGGTTTAATGTTTTTCTCTTTTAGACAAAAGTAACAAGGCTTCAAAGACGTGTTCAAGCAGTATTATCATTTCAGAGGAACCATACAGAACCAAATGTATCCAGTAATACAACCTATAAGGTTGGTATGAACACCTAGGAGTCTTCATAACCTAGTTGACTCACATTATTAGTAGTTGGCCTATCAGAAGTGAATATGTTTCCAAGCTTAGACACAAGGTGTTGAAGGTGGTATTTCTTTTCAGTAAAGGTAGTAGGGAGGAGATTGGTGATTGCCTAAGGTGCTCCCCTTACCCTAATGCCATCTTCGTATGAGAAGTAGCTAACATATACAGGAAAGTTGAAAGAATTATAATCAAGACACAATGTCTAGGTTATACTTTAAATATTCTACTAATTCTCATCACTTGTGTGTTAGTCTAATCATCCTTCTGCATTTTGGTATCACTACGTGAAAGTACTGATGTTATTCCTGTTGTCAAGGGGTCTGCACTCCACACCCAGTTGACCGCTAAGCTGGATGACTTTCCTCAGAACAAAGCCTGTACATCTGTCCCTGTCCCTTTAAAAATCCATTTGCTGGATTGCTGGAGAGAGAGAGCACATTTTGGATCAAGAGATCTTTTGCCCCAGGATGCAGGCTTCTTGAAATAAACTTTAGGCTAACACACCGGGGCCTGGAATTGTGTGTTTTAGGAAGTTAATTCTTTGTATTAGAATTAAAAAGTTACTAATTGTAACTAACTAGTAATTAAAAAGTTAATTCTTTGTATTTTTAACAGATTAAATATAGTTCATAGATAAAATTCTTAGAGTAAAATGATATATTTCCTCCCCCCATCTTTTTGATCTTTTTTTTTTTTGTGTTTGAAATGAAGTTTTTTTAAAAAATTTTGCATTAGTGTAAAAAGACTTAATGCTTCCCCAAATGAGTTTAGCGAGTAAAAAGCAAAAAGACACTTGTTTAGTGGGAATGCAGACAATGACTATCAACCATAGTTGAATGGAAAAATGACCATTTCACCCATATTCAATAAATTTGAAAGTAATCACAGATCATTAAAACTATAACAGTATAGTATTCTAACCATTGATTTGTCAAAAGGTGTAAAAGTTTTACAGAACTGCATTTTCAACAATACTGGTTCAGACAGGCAGTTGTTTGTTTCAGTTTTAGCTCCCACATACAAGGGAGGACTTGCGGTCTTTGTCTTTCTGTGTATGGCTTATTTCATTCAGTATAATGTCCAGTTATCTTCATTTTGCTACAAATGGTAGAATTTCGTTCCTTTTTATAGCTGAATGGTATATATCATATTTTCTGTATGTGTTCATCAGATAGACGTGTTAGTTGATTACAAATTTTGGCTATTGTGAGCAGTGTTGCTAGGTCTAAGCATGGTGATGTGTTCCTCACTTGGGTATATATACCTACTAGTGGGCTTGCCGGATCATATGGTGTTGCTGAGCAATTCCCCTAATGGGGTTGTTTATGATTCCCCAGTCCAGGTCCACTCACCTGATGCACAGAAAAACCATTCTCTGACAAAAGTGGTGGATGAAGTTGGTGTTTTATTGCAGTGCACAGGGCAAGACGCCGAGCAGCTGTTGCTTAATTCCCAGGCTCCCTAATAATAGGGATGAGAACTGAGGCTGAGACACACATACATGTAGGGTTCCTGACTGGTCTGCAGTGCTGTGCTGTTGGAGTCTGGTGGGCTCCAACCCGTGGGGATGGGGTTACTTGAATGTAGTTACAGAATTTCCTTGCAGACGATGCTGGCCATTAACGTTCTTTCCTATTGGAGAAGCAAGTGACTCTGAGGAATCTCTCCCTTAAGTCAGTGAATTCCTTTTGATAAAACACTGAAAACTGGTGAATTGTGGAGCTTTTTGCCTAAAAATTTAATTATTTCTTTCTCATCTTGTATCAGTTTTTAAGTTTCCTTTGCACAGTCTTTCATCTAAGTTGTGTAATTTGTTGGCATACAAGTATTTGTAAAACCTCATTTTGCTTTAATAGCTTTAGAGCTGTAGTGAGATAGTCTGCTTATTTTTGAGACGGTTCATCTGTGTTTGTTTTCCCTTGATCAGTCTTGGTAAGGATTTTAAGACTCTATTCTCTTTTCTGGTTTCTGGTTATTATTTTCTTTGCATACTTTAGATAATTTATTCAGTTTCTAGCTTCTTCCCAAGTTAAAAAAAAAAGCTTAACTTTTCTTCTAGAACCATTGAAAACTGAATTTGGCTTAGTGAAACTGAGCTCAAACTCCGACACCAGAGCTGTGATAAAATATTTTTGTTGTTGTTGGTTTTTGTTGTTTTTGTTTTTTGGTTTTTTGGTTTTTTGCAGTTGCTAAGATTGTGTTAGATTTAATACAGAATTTGGTGCCAGGAAGTTGAACAAAGACTTCAGAATGTAAGAGTGCATTTTGGAATTGGACGGTGGAACATGATATTTTTTTTTAAGTTGGAATGCCTTGGACAAACTCTTTAATAGAAATATGGATGCTGAAGACTGCCTGTGTGGTCTCAGAAGAAAATGAGTAAAGAAAATTTGTGCGATCTTCTAAAATAAAAAACACTATTGATGAGGAACATTGCTAGCTGTTGGAGAAAGGGGATCCTATTATGGAGCGCCAGTAAGCCTTAACTGAATCATGGTTATAAAGCAGTTGCATGGAAAACAGAACTTCTAAGCAGTGAACTTTAAGTCTTATTAGACTGATGACTTTTTGTGAGAAGTTTAAGGGAAAGTTTTAATACTTACTACTTCTGAAAGTGTAAGAAGGAAAAATCTGGAAAACTGTTCAGCAAAAAGGAGCCAGGGTTTGATTTTGGAAAATTCTCAGCCTATCCAGATTGCTAGATTCTAAAATTAGAAGCTCTTTGTCAGAAAAGCACGTTCTGAAGACCAAAGGTGTAGCTGAATAGCCCCTTGTCGGTGGCTTGGAAGCATCAGCTGGTCACAGTATTTCGCCACACAGAAGGCTCTTTGAGGACAGTGGGCAGATATTGTCCCAGCAGGTGTAGGTATAGATACAGTGTAGTAGGCCCTGGCTTTTTTCTGTGAACTTAGGTCCAATCATAATTGGAAATTCCTCAAAGTTCTTGCAGTATTTTCCTCTTTAATATCATTCTTTTGGCCCCAGTAGGTCTCCCATTCGGTCCCTGCACGTGTCACCTCCATGCGCAGTGATGTCACTGCAGTAGATTGGCCTGCTGCTGTCCCTGGTGTGGAACATACCCTACCACTGTTCCACGTGAGAGTGGCCCTGCTGCCACTGCAGTGGCTTGGGCTGCTGTTGTTCTGAGTGCGAAGTTCTGGAGATTGACCCCTGTCTGATGTATGTGAACACTGCCACAGCCCATTAGTCCTGTGCTGCTTCACTGACACTGCTTGGGGAATTGGACTCCCTGAGAAGTAAGGGTAAGCCACCACTGTCACAGGTCTGGTTTTTGGCACCGTTGGCACCTGGTATAGGATATATAAAAACTAACAAACACTCAGGCCCCTCAAACGTGATGTTGATCCTCCCTTGTAAGATTTTCAACCAGACTCTTCTCCCTCAAACCTTTCAGAGTTTGATGATTATCTGCTGAATTATTTCCATTGTAAAGGTAGTTTGGTGGAAAAGCAGATGAAAGGGTGTCAGGGCCACTTTGTCCTGGAATTGAAAGGATATCAAATATTCCTATACCTATAAAACCTGTTCATTTTGTAACTCTGTATATCTTCATTTTTATTCATGTAATCCCTTTGAAAAGTCCATAAATTGGGCAATCTGTTGGTTCTTTTGGATTGGTTAGTAAATAAGCATTGTAAATGCTACAAGATACCAGGTTGGGTACAAGTGCCAACATGTTTCACTCTGAGTTTTAAACTAACGTACCAACTAGACGAACATATTGGTAGTCTTATTTCTGTTTGATAAGTTTAACAGAAATTCAAACTTTCCTTGTTGAAGTCTGAGGTTTATTGGTTCCCAAAACTAATAAAAACTTGTGTAACATAGCTTTTTTAGTTAGTTTTTCCTTTGTATCCACAGTAAGAAATTGTATGTACCACCATTTGTTTCTTTGTAGGATTTTTAATTCCTTCTGAAAGAGAATACTCATCAGCAGCAATTGAAATTATAATAATTTACTGTGTTTTGCTGAACATATGTGGAAATATTGAGAATATTTGCCAAGTGAAAATTATCTATTTTTAATTTTACCTTCCTCAACTTCTTTTTTCTTTAACCCCTTTTACCTATTTTGCCCACTTAACAGGTTGCAAATTCAGAAACCGTAAATCTGGCTGAGAATCAGTCAGTTAAAAGTCTAAGTGAAAGAACGAATTCTGCGAAACATGAAGCTTCCAGCCCTTTAGAAAAAGCAAGTGAAAATATTACATTGTCAGCAGATCATGTTGAGTTTGTTTCTGAAAGGTAAGCATTTCTACAAAAAGGACATTTTGTTTTGCTTTTCTAAGATTCATTTTTATTGGAAAGTCATTTACAGAGAGGAGAGACAGAAAGATCTTCCATCCACTGGTTCACTACCCAAGTAGCTTCAGCAGCCAGAGCTGAGCTATTTGAAGGCAGGAGTGTCCTGGGTCTCCCATGCAGGTGCAGGGTCCCAAGGCTTTAGGTGGTCCTCTGCTTCTTTCCCAGGCCACAGGCAGGGAGCTGGACGAGAAGTAGAGCGGCCGGGATATGAACTGGCACCCATGTGGGATCCTAGTGCATACAAGGTGAATACTTTAGCCACTAAGGCTACTGCACTGGGCCTGGACAAGGTTATTTATGTGAGTATGTTTACACATATATACTGTTTCTCAGTTCACCATCCTTCAATTAAAATCTTCATATTTAAATGTAGACTTTTCATCTGTTATGAAGGTAGGATTGGATTTTTATGACATTACTAAATTTTGCATTGGTTGTGTTATCAGGGTTTTCCTTTACTGTGCTGGTTCTCATAACTGATAATAGTGATTGTAGAGATCCCATGGCTCACTGCAGTGCCTTCTGATTCTATTCATGAGCAGACCACGGTGCTACAAAGCAGTAGCTTTAAAAAGTTACACGAAACAACAGGAAGACTAGGGAGAAAAATACCCAAAGTTAGTTCCTTGCCTGTTAGAAATAATATTATGATAACTTCAAATAAAGGTCAACATGTTAGTTTGTTTTACTAAGTCATAACGTAGCTGAGACTTCTAATCTGTAGTCTAAAAGACTTGAGGCTGAGAACTGGTAGGATTATTTTCACATAAAAACATGATATGTGGTCCTGGCTTGGATTGGGGCTGTGAAGGAACAATATTAATGAGTTTTTTTCTCATCTTTGGTGATTATCAGTAGTTTGTGAGCTGTATGGTATTATTTATTGACATTGATTCCTTGGAAAGATTTTCGTGTTAAATAGACGAAAATATAATGACCCCACTGTTGGAACAGTATCATCCATTGAAACAACTGTTGCATGCACAGGGAAGCTGTAAAATAAAGGAGAAGCATTACCAGTCTACCCCAATCATAGCCAAATTCTTAGTGTTTGCAGGGGCTTATGTGCAATTTTGACTCTTTAGGAGGTACCCTTACATATATATACAAGATTGAATTCAAATATGTAGGGAATCAGTTGTATACTTCCTATATCAGCAAGAAATTAAAAATTTGAAAAGCTATAGTATTACAATATCAAAACATCAGGTACATTCAATCAGGGATTAAAACTGAATAAAATTTAAAAACATTGATAAAAAATAGTTCAGTAGATGTTGACTTTTTGGGCAAAGCAGTATTATGAAATGTTTAGACTTTTAAGTTAATTTTATATATAGAGTAGAACTTCTGTCAGTGTCCAATGTGATGTTTTATGCATTAAGCTGAGTTATAAAATGTATTTGTAAATGTAGTGGGCTAAGAAGCCAAGATAAGTGAAATGATAAAGTACAAGGAATTTGCTATCAAATGGCATATCAGGATACTACAAAGCTACAGTAATTAGGCAGACATTGGCAGGTGCTAGACAAGTGGATAATTGTGAAAAGTCCAGACACCCAGACATACATGATGGCGATTGTATATCAATTTTTTAGTGATTTAATCCTCAGCAAAAGATGCTATTTTAATTTGCAAACAAAAAAAATGTGACACACTACCCCTTAGAAAAACAATAATTTCTGGATTGAGGAGCTATCTAAAGGAAAAGCATAAAGGTCTTAGAGTAATAGAATGTGAATTTGGATACAGGAAGATTTCTCTTTTAAAATTGCTATTTATTTGAAAGACATAGAAACATAGAATTTCATCTGCCTTGTTCACTCCCTCAGTGCCCACACGAGCTGGGGCTGAGCCAGGCTGGAGCTGGGAGCACAGTCCCGGTTTCCCACATGGCTGCTTCTCTAGTACAACCTTACAGGAAGCCAAAATTAGGAGGCCAAGACTTGAACACAATCCAGTGTGGGGCACTGATGTCCAAACAGCTACCTAACTACTGCACCAAATGCCTCTGGGGAAAGATTACCTAACACAGACGTTCAAGGAAAAATCAACCAGTTGCCAGATTACAATGAGAAACTTCTTTTCAAAAATCCATCATGTGGGGAAAGATACTCTGAGCACATGTATCCTGTGAAGGACTGTTACCAGTGAGCTAGTGCCAGAGGAGGAGTTCAAAGTGTTTGACTGTTACTGATGAGAGAGCGGCAAGAGAGAGTTCAAAGTGTTTGAGTGAAAGCCAAATGATACAAGAGAAATCGGCAAAAGACATGTATGACCACTTCATGAGAAAGGAACACCAAATGGCCGTCAAACATGAAAAGGTGTTTAACTTAGAATTGGGAAGATGCAAATTAAGACCATTGTGAGAGAATATATCAGCAAGGAGAAAATAAAGCATTTCAAAATCTGACAATACCAGCCATTAATGAGGTTTGAAAGTAAAGGGAATGAATTGCTGTTCTTTAATATTTTGCTACGGGGTGCAGGACTCTAGGGACTATTTGACATTACCTATAAATAATGAAGATGTATATATCACTGGTGCAGTAGTTCCATCATTTGATTGATAGACATGTGCAACAGGATGCCTCTGTAAGAAAATTTATTAGGAGCTTTTTCCATTAACAGCTGAAAACCAGAAACTGGCAATCCAAAAGATCATATATGGAGAAATCTGTCCACCCCCCAGTTATAGAAGAAACCCTAGTGCAATCCAGACAGGTGGAAGTGGTACAATAATGAATAGGAAGGGACCTCAGACACATGGGAAAATTTGAGTTTACGCCCACAAAAACATTGTTGAGAAGTAGCCTAGAAAGAATAGTATGGTTCCATTTAAGAGAAGCTCAAACAAGACAAAATCTATTACTTAGGGATCTAAAGCTAGACACAGTATAGAGAGCAAAATAAGTTATAGCTGTACATGCTGTTTATGAGGGCAAGTTTATTTTAAATATTTACATGAATGATTTTACTACATTTTGAGTAACAGATGTTATAATTATTCAGTAGAAAATGTATTTTTTAAATCCTGTATGAAAATTATTCCCTTAAACAAATATTGTACTTAACGCAATCCTGCTGGTGTGTGTGGGGCTCATAAGTCTAATCTTAATACTTATTTTCTGTTCCATCTCAAAATTTATTTTCACTTACCTGAAGGCAGCGAGACAGACTATCCACTGGTTCAGTCCTCAGATGCCTGCATAGTCAGAGCTGGACCAGGTCAAAGTGTGGAATCCAGAACATTCGGGGCTGCCACTTGGGTGTCTGAGCCAAGACATCCCACTTCTCAGGGTGCACGTTAGCAGGAAGCTCATACGGGACGTTGGCGCTTGCAGGCAGATTAGCCAGTTGCCATCATGCCGGCCCCTAAATGCAGTTTGATAGTCTAGTTTTCACATGGATGCTGCATCTGTTTTTATTATTTTCTTAAAATCGTTAACTGTCGTTATTTTCATGCCTTTGGACATCCTGTAGATCGGTTTTTCTGTGAATTTCCAGGAATCTGTGGACATACTTGATAATTTCTGTTATTGAGGCTATAGATGACAATCTTGCTATAGATAGAGTGCGCCTCTGACTGGCCTCCCGTCAGCGCAGGCCATGGAAGGCACAGGTGATGGCCCTGTAATCGGCATTGGTCCCAGTCCAGCCTTGACTGTTGCAAGCATTTGGGGAGTGAATCACAGATGGGTGCTATCTTCTTGTCTCTCTGATTCTCATTTAATCTGCACAGGAAAACTAAAGGAAATGAACAGTGAAAAATAAAAGAAGTAAGAATAAAAAAACTTTAAAGGACAGACGTCATCCATTAACCAAAAAAGTACTATTAAGCTATCATTCAGCTATCATTCCATCCAAATTGTTTTGTCCATTTGATAGAGTCTCAGTCAAAATTCCAGCAGCCTTTTTTGTAGAAAGTAGCAAAGGTGTTGAAAAACCTTTATGAAAATGCAAAGACTTTGAAGATGAAAACATTTTTATATAACAAAGTTGGAAGGCTTAGACTCCCCACATTCAAGACTTACTCTAAGGCTGCAGAGCACTGGCTTGCCTAGGGGAGGTGTTATCGCCCAGTGAGCGGGCATGAGCACTTGCAACCCCTACCTTTACAACAAAGATGCCAACACCATTTAGTACACAAAATATTTTCAACAGATATTGTTAGAAAATAGAGGGTGAATGTGATACCAAATCCAAAATTAACTCAAAATGTGTCAGGCCAAAATGCGAGAAAATTGTATAATAACGCTATATAGAACATTGATGAAGCATTTTGATGAGCTTAAACTTGTAAAATGTCAAACTTGATACAGTATGTACCCTAGTAATTATAGTCAGCTAAGACTCCCATATCAAAATACATGGAATTATTCAATTCCAAACGTAGCTCCTGGCTCCAGTTTTCCTGCAGAGAGGAAGCAGTAATACCCCGGTCATTAGGTTCCTGCCATTCGTGCTCAAGACCTGGGTGCAGCTCCTCCCGGCTTCCCGGCTCCCCAGCTCCAGCCCAGCCATGGCTGTTGCAGGGATCTGGGGAAGAAACCCGACAGACAGGACATGTGCGTGTCCGTGCATATGCTTAAAAATTCAGATTTGATACAATTTATAAAATGTCGGGGTGAAAACAGATCTTTAGCTCAGAATATTTTATAACCATAATCAGAAGTGTTTGCTATCACTGCTTGAGTTTAGAAAATTCATGGTAAATATTGCTGCTGGAGTGATATAACGGAGATTAGTGGGTTTTTATTGTAATGGCTTTCTTTCCAGCTACATGTGTTTGGGCTAGTACATGTGCTAGTGAATTTTGTGGTTTTTTTTTTTTTTCCTATTTAAACACTGTATGTTTGATATTCAGTGTGAATAAATCCTTATTAAGTATAATGGGTCTATTGTTACTGGATTTCCTCGAACTTTTAGCTATATAATTGGATCGGTAATACATTCCTGTTCACAATTGCGCAATTAAAACATGTAATAAAATGCTAATGTAGGGGAATTATAACCATTAATTGCATGTTTAAGCCTGATTATGCATGTTTATTTTTCTTTTCAATTTTATTTTAGTAACAATGATGATGTTTTGTTGATTTCTGTGGAAAATCCTAATTTGACAGCTCCAATTACATCAAAACCAACAGGTATCTTAAATTGATTAGCATATGATCTACCAAATTCAAAAGTTAATCTTTATGAAAAATCTTAATTTATATTTATTCTTTGAAATGTTCTAATTTATATCTGTTGAATAGTACCTAAATAAACCAGTGATTCCTAATTATCATTCCTTTCTGCTCATTTTATTGGTTTAGGACTTTTGCACTGTGTTTATCACAGCTTCTGCAAGCCATAAAACTGTGTTAACGAACATGCCTTTTTGAATTGCCAGCCTTGTCTGCATGCTAGTACTGCTGGTTTGTTTTTTGTCTGGTTTATTAAATTATCTTGTAATTCACCTATTAAATAATCTTGTAATTTACATTAGGTCTAAAGCTTGTCTTTTTCTTAGCTTTGATTTCTTTTGATTTCTGCCTTTTTTTGTAACACTTTACTGCTTTTTAGAGTTTGTAGGTTTTTATTTCTATGAAACTTTCACTTTAGATCTCCAGTGAGAAATTTCTTGTTGCAATAGCCATCTTCTCTGGCCCTGAAGTTTTTATCAGACATCCATTCTTTACTATATTAGAATATTCACATTTTAATTTTAGAACACTTTTCCTCCATTTCATGTCTTTTTAAATATAGGTGACTGTGCTGGCACACTGGTCTGGTTAACAGATTTAGCAGTGACCAGGCCCAGGGCGCCCATCAGCTATTAGCTGCCCCTCTCCAGTAGGGTTATGCTTGCCTAGGATAGTGCAGCCTCGGCCACTGCCCACAGCTGAGAAGAGCTTTTTTTTTTTTAATTCTATGGTATAATTTCGTAGGCTTTTTCTCCATTTCTAAAGCCACTTAATTGTCCTCTGGTTTGGGCTGTAACGACAGAATCAGAGATTACTAAAGATGTGAAGCATTTTCCTAAGGCTTCCTGCCGGCCTCGAGAAGAAAGTTCTTCAGCCATGTCAAGCAGTCCATTCTGAAGAAAACAGTATGTTCATTTCCAAGCTTATTTTTTCAAATGCTGGAATATTGTCCAGATAGATGCTCAGGAAAAAAAAAATTACTAGTTATTTGTAAAGTTACAGAAGCAAAAAAATCTTTTGATTCATAATTACATTTTATAAACTGTATTCACCATCTTTGGGACAAGGTCTAAAGAATTACTTTTATAATTATATGAAAAGAGCTCATTAGCATTCCCATTATTGTGTTTGAACAGTCATCTACTTAATTCTCTTTCAGATCTGAGGAAGGTTTCGTCAACAGGAAATTCTAGCAGTTCACTTAATGCTGACACAGAAGTTATGGTGGGTAATAAATAGTATCTTTGATTATTCATTTAAATATGTTCTTGGTGTTTTAAAATGTACTGTGTGTACGATAACTTAGTTTTGTCATTCATTCTTTTCCTGTCTTCACAAATGAGGTGAGGGTGGTTGCTTCAGTGGGTGCTGCATCCCTAATCATGGGATGTTCCAGTTAAGATTAAATATTATATTAATGAGCTGAGAAATTGCCTGAGTAGTGAACGTAACCAGGTTCCCATCCAGCTTACACATTGTTAAAGTCTGACACATTAACATAATTGAGAAATTTGTGACTAGTTAGCATAACCAGGTTCCTATCCAGCTCATAATGGATTAAGGTCAGACTGGTTAGAAAACTAGTAAATTATTGTGTCTTCAGTTAGCATCCACCATGTTTCTTTCTAGTTTATAGAATGTATTACTGTAATTGAGAAATTAATGTCTGAATAGTTAACCATAAGGAAGTTGTGGTCTAACTTGCACACTGCATTAATGTCTGACTGGTTAACATTAACTGGTAAAGAAATGTGTGACTAGCTAGCATGACCAGGTTCCAGTCCAGCTTGCACATTCAGAGGCAGAGAGTTCATGGTAAACAGTTGCAGCTGTACACCAGCTTTGTTTAGACTTTCTTACACTCTCAGAAACCATTCAACAGAAGAGGTTATCTTTACTAAATTAAACCAGTGTTCAATTTCTAGCTTCTCAATCGTAGTTTTAAAATTATATCTCACTTTTTAAAAGCATCTCTTAAAACTTTGTGTTTTTTTTTGACACCTTCTCAGGCTACAGAATTGAAGAAACTTGATTCTATAATTGATTTGACAAAAGAAGGCCTATCCAGCAGCAACAGCGACACAAGTAAAGGACTTACTTTTTCTTTTAAATATCTCTTAAGAAAGTAGAAAGCATAATACCTGGATTTTATAAATACTTAGAAACTTAGTCTTATTGTGCTTTCATGTGGATTTATTTTAAATTGCTTGCAGTTTTATCACATGTAGATTAACTGTTCACTACAGTCTGAGAGTAGAACTGTCTTTGCCATGTTCCCCTTAATTAGCCATACCTACCTCCTGTTCCCAGTCACTAACCCTAGCAGCCACTTTGTGATTAATTAGATATAACTGAGTTTGTGAGTGTTAGATAAATGCAGTGGTACAGTCAATATACTGAGACTGGCATTATTCCTTCAGCTTAATTCTCTTGAGCATTATCTACCTTGTTACGTATCACTAATTGCTTCTGTTTGTCGCATCGTGGTGATAGACCTGGGTATGGATTTCCCATGATTGTTTATCCTTCACCCATTGGAAGGCCTCTGGAGTGTGTGGGGCCATCGTGAGCCTCTTGTCCCCTGACTGAAAAGGGAGCACAAGAAGAGATGAAAAGCTTTAGAAGGAAAGTAGCTGCAGAACCCTTTGTCTGAGATGTAAGCAAAAATGAAATATACTCTCCTGGGGCTAAGATATAAGTAATGAAAAGTATAAACTCATGTTTAATAATTTAAATAAACTTAAAGATAAACGCAAAACCATAAAAACACATCATAATCAAGTTCCTAAAAAACAGTGATAAAAATTGATATACTACAGATAGGAGAACAGAGAAGTCCCAGATTGCCGGCTAAAACTATACGAGCTAAAGGAACGTCCACTGACTTCGTTTAAAGCCTGGGGGACTATCCGCCTAAAAATCTGTAGCCAGCAAATGCATACATCCTTCAAAACTGAAAGTAAAATTAGGACTTTTCAAATGAAATGTATTGCCAGTGAATTTTATCAAATGCTAAGTTCTTTAAGTAAAAGGAAAATAAAGTGTTAACGTATGAGAACAACAGTGCAAAGGGGAGGGTACGGGAGTGGAAGTCTTGCTGTTAGGGTCTTACATTAGATCAGTTGTTTGGAGATACAGGTAAGTTAAAGATGCAAAAAGTAACATCTGCAGCAACAGTTTTCTTTTTTAAGATAAACAGAGGAAGATATTCCATCCGCTAATTCTCTCCCCAAGTGGCTGCAATGGCCGGAACTGAGCTGATCTGAAGCCAGGAGCTTCTTCTGGGTCTCCCACACGGGCACAGGGTCCCCCACGGGACTTTCCATTTCTCCCTCTCCCCTTCCGCCCTTCCTCTCTCTCGCTCCTGCTCTCTTTTGCTCTAGCTTCATCTCTTATCTCTGTCTCCATCCACTGTCTCTCCCCATCTCTCCCTCTCTTCATCTCTCTCTGCCAGCTCCATCTCTCTCTCTCCTTGGTTTCTCTCTTCGTCTGCTCCATCTCTGCCTCTCCCTGCCGCTCTCCACATCTCCCTGACTCCCCTTCCCTTTGTCTCCTCCCCTGTTATCTCTCCCACTCCCCCCCTTTCCCTCTCGCCCATCATCTGTTTACGTCCTCCCCTCATCCTCCTTCTAGTCAGCATACTCCTTGAAAAGAATTTTAAAAATTTCATTTGGAGCAGGGTGCGGTAACCTAGTGGCTAAAGTCCTTGCCTTGAACACGCTGGGATCCTATATGGGTGCCAGTTCTAGTCCTGGCGGCCCTGCTTCCCATCCAGCTCCTTGCTTGTTGCCTGGGAAAGCAGCTGAGAGAGGACGGCCCAAAGGCTTGGGACCCTGCACCCACGTGGGAGACCCGGAAGAGGCTCCTGGCTGCTGGCTTTGGATTGGCGCAGCTCCGACCATTACAGTCACTTGGGGAGTGAATCATTAGACGGATGATCTTCCTCTCTCTCTCTCCTCCTCTCTCTCTCATATATACACACACACACATATATACAGAATCTGACTTTGCAATAAAAATAAATTTTTAAAAAAGTTTCATTTAGAGCATTCATGAAGTATATTATGTGATTGTCATTGGTCATACAAGTAGACACAAGATGGTTTTTATTAATCTATTCAAAATTCTGAAGTTTTGAGCTTCTGAGCTATCCGTAATACCTTCCAACATAAACCCCCTAACCAACTCCATCTGTACTCAGACTCTGCTCGTGCCTGCTACACTTTGTCAGCCCCCACACACGTTCTGTCTTCTCTATCCCCCTCCCTGTTCTCTACCTCCCTGTATTTTTGTTTCTCCTTTCTTTCCACAGTCCACAATTTATACCAAATTCGTTTCAAACTAATACAACCCCCCCATTAGTAGAAATTCCTTTTGCCCTCACCTACCTTTTTTTTAAATTTATTTGTAAGACTTGTGTGTTCTGTGTGGAAGTGAATGTGCTGCAGACATCCTCTGTGGTCTAACGTGGGCAAGTCCTCCTCTAGGCTAACTGAGCACAGCCCCTCATCCATGTGGACACACTGCCTGATGTAGTTACCCTTAAGGAAGGAAAATTCTCTACCTTTGGGGGGAAAAACACCCACTCAAAACTATCTCCATATGCCATGTGTTGGTATTTTTAGTTCATACTTGAACACACAGCTGTGAACTATTTGCTTAAAGGCTGTTGAACTGGTTATTGCAGATACATTTTATTTTCTCAATCTTGTGTTCATAGGAAGTCCAGTATCCACCTCGGAGTCAGTGTTGAAAACAACCCCAGAGGCACCGGATGCAGCCAAGGTACGGTGATCAAATGCTCTCTGAAGGCCATGCATTCCAAATTAAGTGAGGAATTAATTTAAATGATACCCTGGTATAGTGAGTGAAGCTACCACCTGTGGCACTGGTGTCCCATCTGCTCCACTTCCAATCATACTGCTGTGAAAGCAGCTGGAGATGGCCCATGAGACCCAGAAGAAGCTCCTGGCTTCAGCTTGGTCCAGCTCGAGCCATTTGGGAAGCAAACCAATGGAGGGACAGTCTCTATTTTAAAAAGTAAGATCTGGTGCTGGTTGGGATACCTGCGTCCCGTGTTGGAGATCCTCGTTTGTGCCCAGGAGCAGAGGTGGCCCAGGCACGGGGCCTCGGCTAACCTGGCTCCGGCCATGGCAGGCGTTAGAGGCGTGAAGCAGCACAGGAGCACTCTGCCCACCCTTGTTTCTCTGCCTGTCAGAATAAGTAACAGTAATAGCCATTGTTGGCGGAGGGAAATGGGCGCCCTCGTGCACTGACAGTGTTCATCATAATGAGTAGGTTTTGGGGACAGAATTTGGAAATTCAATGAACATTGTATCAACCGTCTGCAATTTAAACCCATTGTGGACTGCTGATCTTCCGAAGTACCGAATTCCTTAACTCCAACAGAGGCTGAACCCAGCTTACCTATTTATTCTTGAAACATTCGTGTTGGTTTGCTAAATGGCTTAAGGAGTAGTGATGCGATGTATAACCTCTTTAAAATAATCTATATCTACAAATGTGGTTTTAGGTTCTGGACTCCTTTGCACACCTGCCACCCCTCCCAGAGCCACCACCGCTATTACCTGAGCTGGTAGACAAGCTTCGAGACACACTCCCTCCCCAGAAGCCTGAGCTCAAAGTGAAACGGGTTCTGAAGCCCAAGGGCATTGCTCTGACGTGGAACATCTCCAAAATCAACCCCAAGTGTGCACCTGTGGAAAGCTACCACCTCTTCCTGTGCCACGAGAATGCCGGTAATAAGCTGATTTGGAAGAAGATTGGAGAAATCAAAGCCTTACCGCTCCCAATGGCCTGTACTTTATCTCAGTTTTTAGCTTCCAACAAGTATTATTTTACTGTCCAGTCAAAGGATATTTTTGGGAGATATGGACCATTTTGTGATATAAAATCTATCCCTGGGTTTTCTGAAAACCTTACCTAAAAGAAGTGTCTTCAGTAATTACATATTGTGTGCTGTATGTTCTGTTTTCATGTTTGGGCTTTTATTTTACAGTGTCTCAAGCACTACTTGCCATTTAAAGGGCCAGTTCAGATTGGGAACCCTGTCACAGGGACAGGTGCTTTTCATATATTGAGTCATATGTTTTCATGAATTTCTGAATTAGTTTTGTACTCAGTAATGTGCTTCTGATGTCTGCGTTGTGAAAGATGACACTGTCATGGACCCATGTGGCTAAGGTGCGTTGAGCAGTGCCTTCAGTAACCACAGAGTTACCGCTGCTTATATCCGGGCCCTAGAATAAAATCGGCCGTGGACTGTTTTGTCGACAGCTGTTGGTGACTGGCTTGTTGGTCAGTTTAGCTACAAGAAAGAGGCCATTCCTAGGCTGCATCTCCACGAAGGTGATGTGACGTCCTCCCATTCTGTTCACGTTCAGAGTGCAATGTGTATGCCTCCTTTTTGTGGGGCGTAGGGTCCATGTCAGTCTTTTGAGGGAAGTAATCTCTTAAGTCTGTGTGTCGTTATGTCTAAATAACATGTTCTATGTACACAAAACAGTGCCTCTTAGGAAAGCATCATATGACCTACTGTTTCAACCTCAAATGTAAGTTACTTGATTGCCTAAATAGCTACCATTTGCTCATTTCCTGGTTGCTGTCAGTATTCAGAGAACATAACACTAAGAGGCTCATGCTGATGTCTCGTGCACACCTGTACCTAGAGAACACTGAATGAGGCTGTGACTAAACGTGGCCCAGAGACGGCAGTGTCCTCCAGGGCCTAGTGCGGGCCAGTTACAACTGCAGCTGGCCTGTGGAGAAAACAACCCTGCCTGTGAGAATGTTGGAAAGAAGGGCATTCTTCCTTGATATACGTTCTGGGATTTAAAAAATGAGTGCTTTCCCTTGATTTGTGAATGCTTTAACATCTTCACTAAGAAAAGTGTTTTTTGTAGGTTTTTTTTTTTCCTTCAGGCTCCAGTGTTTGTCTAAAACATAACAAAGAGCCAGATTCTATACCCTACATAGTGAGGAGAATTGGCCTCCTCGAGGTTCACCTTAGGCTCAGGGACTGCAGGGGGATGGGAGATGCCCTGCAGTGCAGGACAAGGAGTTCATCTTGGGCAAGGCTTGGACCCTCGGGGTGATGCGAATTAGCAAAGACCTGGCACCAAGAGCAAGATCTTGAAGGCCATCACTGAAGTTGAAGCTACTGAAAAAGCATCTGCAAGCCTGATGAGTTCACATGCCTCAAGGAGATTTCACACTGAAGGCGCCAAGGCAGACAGCTTTGAGGGGGACCTTCAGCAGCATCACCGTCTCCTTTGTAGAAGCAAAGGCGAGAGTCTCCATCTCACTACCATTGACACAGGAAGAGAGTCAGGCTAAGGACAGACGAGCACCTCACCCCAGGAAGCAAGTGTCTGTCTTCCTTAAGCCACAGAACCACACTAACCAGTGCGCTAACATTGGTGATACCATAAAAAGCTAAGGGGCCACACACAACAGCCACGAAGCCCAGGGCCTCCGCCTTGAGCACATAAGAGAGGAACCTGTGCTGCAACTTACTGGATTTTAACGTTGGGACTGCTCATGTACATCACAGTCCATCACATATACTCATACTCACACCCAGGGCCACAGATGTAGGGAACAGTGTCGTGACTGCCTGGTGCTCTAATGGCCACAGTTACACTGTGCATACCATACTGAAGTGCTCGGACACATGGAACATGAAAAGTGCTCCAGCTTGAAACCCCAGATACACAGTCTGGTTTTACCAGAGCACATTTCTAAGCTGCAAGGTAAAAGGAAAGCAAACCTTTGGTTCTCCGTGAGAGGGACCCTCTGACACAATATGAAGCACAAGGTGGAGGAAGTTAGGGTTTCAGACAGTGTCTCTGTAGTTAAGTTGGAGCTGCCTGTGCCAGGATTGCAGTTTGCGGCTGGGTCAAGATTGGAAAATACTTCCTGAAATGTTGGAAAGCACAAGTGGAACAGGCATTGTGAGGACAGGGCATCAGTGTGGCAGGTGGAGGGCTTGTTCCCAACACCGTGACCTCACAGCTCCCTTTGCTATGCAGTGACGAGGTGCGTGTGTGTGCCACACCGTGCTTTCTCAGCCTGTGACTCCAGCACGTGAAGGCTGTAGTGTGCAGACAGATGCACAAGCAGCCTTGCTCCCGGCTGGCTTGACCCAAGCTGGCTCCAGGCTCAACACCAGACGCACGGAGACTGCGTGGCCTTTTCTACCATTGGTCACCCTTGGCCCTTGTTCTGGGAAGTTGAATAGCATGGCAGTTTGCCCAGCCTTCAATGGAAAGCAGCATGTGCCATACACTACTGGGCTACAGAATGGATGCTCGGGTCTGGAAGCAAGATTTGGGCAGCTCCTTCCATCCTTCTGAGCCTCCTGTCTGCAAAATGAAGGCAGTGCAGACCTGTACTCAAGAACTGCCTGCTTCTTCCTAAGCCTGTATCCACCTCCTCTTTCCCTTCACCCTTCTCCCTTTTTCCTTATGTAACCAGTTCTGTGTGAGACTAGCACAGAACTTTTCTTGTATCTGGAGGGAGGGGAGAGGCCACACCCAGCCTCGCACCCATCCCAGGGTCCCCAATGTGGGGCATGCTGCCAACTCTTGGCTGGTGTAGTTGATCAATTTGTTTTTTAATTTACATCTTTTTTTTAAGAAAAAAATATTTTCATTGGAAAGTCAGATTTACACAAAGAAGAGGTCCTCTGTCCACTGGCCCACTCCTCAAGTGGCCATAGCAGCTGGAGCCAAGGGAGCCTCCTCTAGGTCTCCCATGCAGGGGCAGGGTCCCAGGGCCTCAGACCATGCTCTGCTCCCCTCCCAGGCCACAAGCAGGGAGCTGGATGGGAAGCAGAGCAGCCAGGACAGGAACTGGCACCCACATGGGATCCCAGCAAATGTGAGGTGAGGATTTAGCCACTCAGCCACCATGCCAAGTCCTTAGTAAGTTCTTTCAAGTAACAATAAAATAAATAAACCTCTTAAAAATATAAAAGATATTTCAAATATACAAATAATTCATACAAACAACTGTGTGCCAAGAATTTGGAAAATCTGGAAGAAATAGGTTTTTGGAAGCATACAACCTACTTTAGTTATGAGGACATAAAAAACCTGAATAGACCAGTAACTAAGATGAAGATTAAATCAATAATAAAGACTGCTGCCACAAAGGAAAACCCAGAACTAGACGGCTTCGCTACAGAACTCCACCAAAGGCGAGAGGAACCAATTACAATTCTTTCTGAGCTATCTGAAACAACTCAAGGGGAGAAATCCTTCAGTGAGCCAGCATCACCTTAATTTAGGATCAGAGACACAACAAAGAAAATGGACCAATATCACTGATGAACATGGACAGAAATCTTCAACAAAATACTAGAGAACTGAATCCCAAGATGCATCAGATACAGGATACTGTTCACCAGACTAAGTAAGATTCGTCCCTGATATGCAGGGATGGTGTGGAGCCCGGCTGGCTGACAGAGTTCCAGTCTCCTAGCGACTAAGCTTCAGTCTGCTGAAGCTGTTGATAATGTTGCTGCCCCCTCTGCCCTGCTTTCCAAAGATAAGCTTGTCTGGTTTCCCGTCTTACCGTATTGCCCTGCATACTGAAGATAAGTTTGTAGCTTCCCGCTTCAAATTTGTAATTTCCTACCAAGACAGTATGGCCAATAAAAACATGACAAAAGATGTTCACTAAACGCTGGCCAATTATTCCAGCGCTTCTGTGGGGGAAGAAAAAAAAGCCCTAACCGAGCCGAGGTGTCCAGGCTGGAGCTGATGGCAGGTGCAGGTTGGGGCCTCCATCCACTCCTGCTGGGGTGGTGACGGTAAGACCTGGCTCGAGCCTGAATGAAACCTTCATGCCGGGCCCTATCTCTGACTTTGTCATGAAAATAAATCTTAAAAAAAAAAGAAAGAAATCTGAAAATAGATCTACTAAGTGACCCAGCCATCTCATTGCTGGGTATTTGCCCAAACAAAATGGAACCAGCATATAGGAGAGTTATCCCTTATAGGAGCTCAATTCATAATGTCTAGGGCATGGCATCCACCATCCTGACAGATGCCCATCAGTCCATGAGGATAAAGAAAATGTACACAGCCATGAAAGAACAAAATCCTGCCTTTTGCAACTAAGTGAATGCAACTGGAAGCCATTTGGCTTAGAGAAATAAACCGATACCAAAAAGATGGACATCATAGGATTACTAAAGCACAGAGTTCAAAAACATGTACTCCGCAGGTGCCAGGGTGGCATTCTGCGATTACTGTGGGGCGCCTTTGCGTACAGTCCGGGCTTTGTTCTTTGTTCTACGTTATCACTTTCTGCTTATCGTGCATTGACATGTTTACTTATCGGGGTGTCAAACGTGGGACTGCAAAGTGCAATGAGAATATGCTATTCTAAGAACTGGAAGGAAGGAAAAGAGAGAAGCAATAAACAAACCTACTTCTTGCCATGTGCTCAACAGCCTCAGGCACCAGGGCCTTCCTGCCTGGGGTGCCGTGCCTCCCCTGCCTGCCTGCACGCATGTTCAGCCACAGCTTCCTGCAGCACATGCACTTGCCGAGCCTTCCTGGCACCCATCTCCACCCCCTGGCTCTCACCCCTACCCTCTCTGCCCCCACCCCATGTCTGTCCTGGCTTCCTCTGTGGGCCAGCACTCTCCCAGCCACACCTCTGCCCGCACCACTTCCTTCGGCTCGATGCTGAGGCTGCACTGTGGGAGGTGCCCTGTCCTCCAGCTGGACCCTACGCCCTCCCCTTTGCTGCCAGGCCCGTCCTTCACCAGGCTCCGCATTTACTGCATCTCAGATGGCCCCTGGTCCATCACGTTTCCCCCAAGTTGGATGAGTTCTCTCTCCCCTACACGTGTCTTCCTTACTTTAATCTTGATCAGCTCTAACCTGCACTGCACTAGAGCGCCGCCCGTGGAGGGGGTGAGGGGACAGCGCGGTGAAGGCAAGACCACCACACAACACCAGCATCCCTGGTGGGCACCAGTTCAAGTCCTGACTGCCCCACTCCCATTTCAGCTCCCGGCTACTGTGCCTGGAAAAACAGCCGGCCTGAGTCCCTGAACACACGGGCGAGACCTGGAAGAAGCTGCTGCTCCTGGTGCTGGCCTGACCCAGCTCTGTGTTGTGGAACCAGAGAATGAGAGAGCTCTCTCTTCTGTCTCCTTCTTTCCTCTTTTCTCTCTCCCTTTCTAAATAAACAAATCTTACCAAAAAAAAATTTTTAAACATAAAGATCACACGCAGGCTGGGGTTGTGGCGTATCAGTAAAGCCAGCCTCCGCGACACTGGCATCCAACATGAGAACTGTTTCAAGGCCTAGCCAGGTGCGTGAAGGGGGCCCAGGAGGAGCAGGCAGCAAAGCGACTGAGCCTGGGGAAGTTTATTTAACATCTACAAGTCCCTGCCTGGCCCGGCAGTTGAGTGGTGGCTGTCAACTGTACCCTGACATCCTGTTTTAATCCCCCAAACTAACCCACCCTGCATCCTGTTTTGATCCCCACATAGAAGTACCCAGCCCCGACCCCTGGGTGCGACTTCTCTGGCCCGCCGTCTCTGCTGGACCAGTGAACCTCACCTGGGAGCACTCTCAATAAAGCCTGCTTGGAGTCCAATTATACTCTGTGTGGTTACCTGACTCTGCACCTGAGTTTGTGTCTGGCTATTCCACCAATCAGCTCTCTGCTAATGTGCCTGGGAAAACAGCAGAAGATGGCCTAAGAGTTTGGGCCTCTGAACCTTGGGGGACATCTGGATGAAGTTCCTAGTTTTGGCTTGGCCCAGTCCTGCCATTTTTAAACATTTGGGAAGTGAACCAACAGATGGAAAATTTTTCTTCTGACTTTCTTTTTAAAAAAAAAAGATTATTAATTTGGGTCCAGCACAGTAGCCTACTAGCTACTTGCGTGGTAGCTACTAGTACCTTGTGTGGGCCAGGATCCCATATGAGCACCAGTTTGTATTCTGGCTGCTCCACTTCCCATCCAGCACCTTGGTTGTAGCCTGGGAAAGCAGTTGAAAACAGCCTGAAGCCTTGGGACCCTGCACTCGCATGGAGACCTGGAAGAAGTTCCTGGCTCCTGGGTTCGGATCAGCTCAGCTCCGGCCGCTGCAGCTACTTGGGGAGTGAATCAGCGGATGAAGGATCTTTCTCTCTCTCTGTCTCTCCTTCTGTCTGTAAATTGACTTTCCAAAAATAAATAAATCTCTAAAAAATATATACATATAAGGATTTATTTTAAAAGATTTATTTAGTTTTTTGTTTGATTTTGTTACTAAAAAGGCATATTTAAAGAGAGGAGAGAAACAACTTCTGCCCACTGGCTCATTCTTTAGGTGGCTGCAATGACCAGAGCTGAGCTGATCCCAAGCCTGGAGCTTCTTCCAGGTCTCCCATGCGGGTGCAGGGACCCAAGGCTTTGGGCCGTCCTCGACTGCTTTCCCAGGCCACAAGCAGGGAGCTGGAGGGGAAGCGGGGCTGCTGGGACACAAACCAGTGCCCATATGGGGTCCCAGCGCATGCAAGGAGAGGATTTAGTCACTGGGCCATTGTGCCGGGGCCTTTAACTCTGTCTTTCAAACAAGCAAGCAGCTGCAAAGGCTGGGGAACGAATAGCAGAAATCTCACGTTTTCCTCACTGCTAAAGTCCCGGAGCAAGCGGTCACAGAGGTGGCACGTCACTCGGGGGTAGCCATGGAGACAGATGGACGATACCCTTTACAAAAGGACACGTTCCCCATAGACAATTACAGACAGGACGCTGAGAAGCCAAAGGCCTCTTCGCCACCTCCCATCCCTGACTCACTCTCCCTGCGGGGGAGGTAATTGCACCTGCCAGTTGAAGGCATTTCCTCCCAGACATTCCCCAGCACATTTATAACATCATCCTCCAGCTGCTCCTGACCTTCCCCCACTCCACACCTGGTAGCAGAGGGCCAAGGACGCACTGGTTTGTTTAACTGTCAGCTGAAGAACTTCTGAGCCTCCTCTACACTAATTTATCCTCTGCTTGCTGACAAATTAGGAAGCACAAGTGTATGGGGGTGGGGAAGATTTGGACATGGAGGGATTCTGGTTTCCAGTTTCTCTGGCGTGTATGTAACACGTGGCCCTGGGGTCCAGCAGGGTGTGCAGCAGGCTGATCTGACCCTGGCATCCTCTGTGTGCCAGTTGGCGTCCTGGCTGCTCTGCTTCCTATGCAGCTCCCTGCTAATGCAACTGCAACACAGTGAAAGGTGCCAGAGGGCTCGGGGCCCTGGCTCTACTCAAATGTCAAATAATTTTGAAACTGTTCTACTACAAAAGGAGAAAAATCAGTACACTAAGGTCTTATAGATTTGCAAGAAAAAAAAAAAACGAAAAAGGTAAATCAAGAGCAGTCTGGCCTTAGGTGAACTGGAGTATCATTCAAGTGCAACTGCAAAATTAACTTCTCAGAACAAACAGTAGTAAGAGGCTCTGCGGGGGCAGCAGAGGGGGTCTTAACGTCTAAGAGGGAGCGAGCTGGGAGAGCAATGGAGCAGAAAAGATGCCACCTGGGGACTCCAGGGGAGGTGTGGCTGCGGTTCCACAGCCCATTCACTGCTTGAGGTCCCAGTGTGAAACCAGGAACAAGCCAGCATTCAGAGACGTGGGAGAAAAGAGCTCGCCTGACCTGGACAGTCAGGTTCGCAGGCATTTTGTTTAGACTCCTCAGCGAGAACAGACAGCTAAACCGTTTTCTAGACAAATCAACAGGTTATTTGGAAGGTCAGTGTCTGGGCTCGGCACAGATAGATCCACAAGGGGTTCAGGAGTCTTACAAAGCTATGCGGGCAAGGCAAGCATTTGTTCCATCTCCTGGGACACTGGAGGCTGTGCCAGGGGCGGCTTCACCCTCACTACTTTCCATAAACACCTGAAGAACCTAGGCGTTTTCTGCCTTTTGTGATTCTGCCTTAATGGCTCGGCTGGGGGCTGTGTGAACCTCAGGCCTGATAGTCTGTGTGACACCCGGCAGGACACCTGGCAGGACACCTGGCAGACCACTCCTCAGGAAGGAGGTACCTGGTGTTTGATAAGATTCACAGCCCAATAGCTTATCAATTTGTACTTTTTGAAAGTTGCTTGCTTCAAACCCACCAATAGAAGCCTGCTAAATCATGACTGTATAATTAATAGCCTGAAATGTATAAGAACTGGGGGGCTTGGGCTCTCTCTCTCTCTCTCTCTCTGGCTCACGTGCTCTCTTCCTTTTCGCCCTCCCTGAGGATCCTGCAGCAGCCTCGGCTGCAGCTGCCCCTCCCCCTCCGGCCATGCTGGGCTGGGGGAGGTGGCTGGAAGACCTAGGCTAACCTGAATAAATGACCTTTATGCCTCAGCACTGACTTCAGACTTGATGATTATCTGGGGATTTCAAAAATCCGGCACCACACACCAAACCCAGGTAAAGCTCAATAGTGTCATATCCATCACTGCATACCCTAACAATTTCATTCCTTTTCACCTGTTTTTATTACATGATTTATTTGAAAGGCAGAGCAACAGAGAGAGACAAGGACCTTGTATCTGTCAGTTCTCTGTCCAGATGGCTGCAGCAGCCACAACCGGGTCAAGCCAAAGCCAGAGCCAGCAGCTCAGCCCAGGTTCCTGCAGAGGTGGCATGGGCTGCAACCCTTGGGCCATTATTTGCTGCTTCCCAGGGTACACAGGAGCAGGAAGTTAGGTTGGAAGTGGAGGCAGGCTCTGATCCCAGGTTCCCCGATATGGGGCGTGGCTATTCCAGGCCAGGGCACGACTCTGCACCACACTCCCATTCTAAGCAGGGCACCTGCCTGTGGGATGCAGGCATCGCAGGGAGCACCTGCAAACACGGGCACCGGGCACACGGGCCCTTCAACTGCTCAACTCACATCAACCCTGTTGCACTGAAGCCTCCTGTACCCTTCATTTCCAGCCGGGCACTGAACTATTCTGATGTGTGTCTGCACGATGCCACCCTGGGATGTTTTCATGTTAACATACATTCAGGACAGGGTGTTCCCTCACACAGACTGAGGTTTGTCGACATCTCTGTCACCCTCTCGAACAAGAAAGGGATCCTAGCATGCCTTTTCCACACCCCAGACATGCTGCTAACTGGAGGTTTGGCAAGAAGTTAACACTTTTTTTTTTTTAAAAAGGCAATTATGACTGTTTGCAGCCAGTAATTGTTTAATTTCCTGATGTTTAGTTTCTGTGCTCACAAATTTCTTCATTATACATTTTTTCTTTCAGCTGGGAACCGAGAGTGTTAAATGCTGCTAACCTGTGTGGCTAAAGTGTCTTCGCCCTCTCGCCAACACTGGGGTCTTGCTGGTGTGCCATCTGGCGTGTGCAGATCCCGCGGGGGCTGCAGAGCTCTCTGCCTCTGTTCACGGTTCTTGAGAAGTTTCCTGTGAGTCAACTGCCTTTCATGTACCAGTAACACACCACGGCTTCCGGATGCCTCTTCCAGTGTCTCCCAGGCATGATGTGCTTCCTAGTGAAAACGTAGTAAGAAATAGGCAACACCAGCCAGGAGACAATTTTTTCCAGATTCCATCTGACTCCCAGAAAGCCTCTGCGTACGGCCACCTGTTGACAGGGCGCTCAGGAGATAAGTTAGCACTTTGAGGACACAATTACCCACAATTATCCAGATGTGCGAAATGCCGCAGGGAAAATTAGTGTCTTCAACAACCACTGGCTAAAAGGCGGCGGAGACTGGCCTTTTTGAACACTGTTCCAAACGTCCTGATCAAAAGCAAACGTGGACTTTGTTTGGATCCTGATTCAAACAACCCACTAGAGAAAGTCTCTCTGAGACCAGTAGGGAAACTTGCCAACAGGTTTACTTTAAGGAACTAGGATTTAAATGTCAAGGAGTTAGTATTAACGCTTTAGGGTTGAACAATGCATTTAAGAACATCAATGTGTGAAGCTGCCCTAACCCTGATCCCACTCGTGGTCACCGCCTTGTACTCCCTGGGTGGGTCCCAGGAGTTGAGGACCACCACATGGCCTGAGTGAGGACCCAGCTCTGTATCTCGCGGACCATGGCACATCCAGTGTTCTGCCAAAGCATGCTGGGCTGAGCTGCAAAGGCAGCCCGTCCAGGCTACGATGCTTCCAACGGCAAACGCCAGGTTGGCACACATGCTTTGGGTTTCAGAAACATCCAGTGGGCCTTGGTTAATGATCAGCTAGCACTAACATGTCCCCGTCCGGATTTCCCAACGTTGGCACTGTTACTGAAGTTGCTGGTTTCTCTGTAACTAATTCTACCTGTGTTCAAAATGCATTGCTGAAAACACTAAAAGTGTTATTCTTATTTCTCTACGTTCACACTTCCTGATCACAGGAACACGTTGTTTACAAACTGCATGACTGATCGCTGACATCACTGCTGAGAATAAACTGGGAAAACCTGAGCCCGGCGCGATGCTCAGTGGCTAAACCCCATATGGACACCGGGCTGTGTCCCGGCAGCCCCGCTTCCCTTCCAGCTCCCTGCCTGTGGCCTGGGAAAGCAGTCGAGGATGGCCCAAAGCTTTGGGACCCTGCGCCCGCATGGGAGACCTGGAAGAAGCTCCAGGTTCCTGGCTCCGGATCCTTTGCGGCCACTTGGGGTGTGAATCGGTGGATGGAAGATATTTCTCTGTCTCTCCTTCTCTCTGTAAATCTGCCTTTCCAGTAAGATAATAATAATGAATCTTTTTTTTAAGGAGAAGCTGATAGATATGCGTGACTCAGCTAATGAACAACTTAACACAGGATAGAATGAAGAAACGGCCGGCCCTTGGGACGCACCTATATTTACTACCCCTGAAATAGTCAGGAAAGTGAGGGCTTTATGTGACTTAAGAAACATCTACCAAACTGTGCAGGCTGCAGGTGTCTTGTGTCCTGGCAGTGCCCGCAGAGCAGAGGCCCCACCCTCACACATCTAAAGACTGGCTTTGAGTGAGCCATTAGCGCCTCAGCAGAAACCAAGACCAACACCAAATTACATCCCCGCATGCAAACACACCAGGGAAGGTTTTGCCTCCCCTGGTGAAAAAAATGAATGAAAAAATAGTCCCACTGTGTGTCCCAAATTTGCTGACAAAGCCTTAGCACCCATACATCTGAAATGGAGTGCCTTCCATTTATCTCATCACTACACCATGATGTTCTAATCTCAACTCTTTCAGAAAAACTGGTTTATCAGGCCTTACTGGAAACAGAACAATGCCTTAAGGCAAAAGCTTGAAAAAAAAAAAAAAGGTGTAAAACCAGATCTAGGTGAGGAAGCTCTAAGAACCCAGAAGAGCCCGGCGGGGACTCCTTGATCCTTCAGCTGTGATAACAGATCAAAGAGAGCTGGTTTCTGTAGCTTACACTATTTAACTATTAGTAGCCTGCTGACCCCCTTGGATGCAAGCACACAAACCACATCCGGTTTCAGACCCTCCTTCCTTGTATCTCGGGGACCCTCAGTTTTTTAAAGACTTCTGTTAATAAACTTTGGCTATTGTAAGGAGTTATTCCAATATCCCACCCTGGACCCGGCGCCATTTCCTTACAGCTCACAAAATTAGCGCGAGTCCAGCCGTCCACCAATCAGATGTAACCTGGCATTCCACCTGAGAATCCCACCCCTACTCACCAATCATCCCTAAGCATTCACCTGCAGGCACCAATCCCCTGGGGCCTGCCCTCAATCCCTCCGAATCCCCACCCCCCACACCTGGCAGACAGAAAGGCCTCCCTTCCCTTTCTCTTTTCCCATTGATCTCCACCTTCCCTCCCCCCTCGTTCCTGCCCTTCTGGAATAAACCTCTAAGAGACCTCGTTGTGTCTGGTGTTTTCAGGTCATGGTAAAGGACCAGGTTGCGGGAATTGGCTGCGTGTAAAATATCGTAATATCGGCCCCGGCGCGGTGGCGCAGTGGTTAAGGTCCTCGCCTTGCACGCCTGGGATCCCATATGGGCGCCGGTTCTATCCCGGCAGCCCCGCTTCCCTTCCAGCTCTCTGCCTGTGGTCCGGGAAAGCAGCAGAGGACGGCCCAAAGCTTTCGGACCCTGCACCTGCGTGGGAGACCCAGAAGAGTCTCCTGGCTTTCGGCCGTTGCGCTCACTTGGGCAGTGAATCATCGGACGGAAGATCTTCCTCTCTATCTCTCCTCCTCTCTGTATATCTGACTTTGCAATAAAAACAAATAAATCTTAAAAAAAAAAAATTGTGGGCCAACACGATGGTTCAACCAGCTGACCCTCCACGTGCAAAGCACCAGCATCCCATACGAGCTCTGCATTGTGGAGGCTCTACTTCTCACCCTGCTTGTAATCAGAGCCTTGGGCCCTGGCCCCCACGAGGGAGACCTGGAAGAAGCCCCTGGCTTCAGATGGCCTTAACCCTAACCATTGCGGCCATTTGGGGAGTGAGCCAGTGGCTGGAAGCTCTCACGTGCCTTCTCACTTTCTGTCTCTCCTTCTTTCCTCCTCTCTGCCTTTCAAATAACATTGAAGACAAGGCAGCCCGTCCAGGGTGCCATGCTCATAATGGCAAACATCAGGTTGGCACACAAGCTTTATTCAGAAACATCCAATGGGCTGTGGTTAACGATCAGCTAACACTAACATGTTCCCGCCCGGATTTCCCAACGTTGGGACTGTCCCCGCAGTTACTGTAATCGGTTCTAGCTGTGTTCCAACTCCATCCCTGTAAACACTGAAGCTCTATTGTTCTTGGTTTCGCTGTATTCACACCTGTCCCAGAGCCTGTTGTTCACTAAACTGTGCGTGGTTGGTCACTGGCGTCACTGCTGAGAATACAGCCTGGAGCAAAGCTGACTTTGGGAGGGACAGAGTGCCCTCTGGCTCCCCAACAGACGACTTTGAGTTTGTTTCTTTAGTTCATGTGCCGTGGGTCCTGCTTCAGATCAAGCTGACACGCTGCCGCGCTGGACACAGCACCCAGAAGCTCCCAGACCCCTCTCTGTATGAATGGTGAATGCGTTCTGTAATATCCTCCTTACCCTATGTGTTGGCTGCTACTTGCTGTGACTTGAGGAGTGAGCCACAATGGCACCATCCCCCTGCTACAGAAAACTGCCTTCAGGGTCTCCCCCCCAGATTCCTCTAGTACCCCATTGTCAGAGGGGGTGAGCCTGCTGCCCACCAACCAGCCTCCTGGCACGCGAGAGACACACAGACCTGGAACCCCTGCATTTCTGGTTTACTTGGGAAACACACACTCTTATATAGAGCAGTGAACAGCCTCAGGCCAGGAATTCCAGGACGTCATCAGCCACCTCCCATAGGCCGGGGCAGGAGAGCGGAAATGGCCCTGGCCAATCAGTCTTTCTTTAAAATAACTTGATATTGGACAACTTACTCGGGGTGGGGGGGGGGGACACAAAACATTAGAACAATCTGATCCCTGCCCTGGTTCACGCGCCCCGCTCTGCCCTTGGCCACCATCTTGCTCACCACGTGGGACACAGTGATCTTGAGTGACAGTCACCACCTTGTTGAATCAGTGACCGATTCGCCCCTGAGCCCCTGAGCTGCCGAAGCCCAGACTGAACTGCTCAACCAACAGACCTTCAAGTGGGCGACAGGCTTAGGCATCTGCATAGCCGTGGAGGCCATGGGACATGAGCATTCTGTACTGGAGCACATGTATTCAAGTCCCAGCTGTTCCTGATTCCAGCTTCCTGCTAACATTCCCCCTGGGAGACAGCAGGTGACAGCTCCCTGCCATCCACGCGGGAGACCCTGAGCAAGTTCCTGACTCCTGGAAGATTTCAGCCTGGCTCGGCCTCATCACTGCGGGCTCTGGAACAGTAAAGTGTGCGTCTCTGCCTTTCGAAGCAGTAGGAATTTGAGAGCTGCTTCAAAGATGTCATTGAATGGAGCAACACAGAAGGGAAGCGAAAGAGATGAGAAACACTTAGATCAGGTTTCTAGAAGACAAACTAGACGCAGAGTAAGAGTTGGTTCAGCTGTCGAGGGCTTTGTCCATGTCGAGGAAGGATCTCCTGAGATGTGTGGGGTTCAGGAAGAATGTTCCCACCCCAGTCGTGTCCACATCACTCCTGCCTGGGGGGCCTCACCTGACAGGATCTCCCGGAGGAGAAAGGACAGGTGAACTGAACATTCAGATGCACACCCTGACCCAGCGCCTGAAGAGTGGTGCTGGTCCTCAACTGCGGGTTCACACCGAGACGGGCCGGCGCCGAGGAGCTGGGGGTGCAAGGCTGGGTGGCGGGGATTGGCTTAGCAACGGCAGTGTTAAAGGTTATCAGGGATAAATAGTAAATTAGTGTCTAGAGGTGAGACTAGTAAAGATTGTAACAGAAGTAAGAGGACAGAGTGCTGAACAGGGGTAAGGCAGCCTTTCAACTGTTACCACAACCGCTGCACTCGGCTTCTGTAATCACTGCTTGGCTTTACTGCTTAAAGAACAGGACGGACACCATCATGGGCCCAAGGTCAGAGAGTAGGCCTAACTTCACTTCACACAGTGTCCCCCTACCCCGCCACAGGACACTGGCAGCACAGAGGGTAACTTTTTTTTTAAGATTTATTTTATTTTTATTGGAAAGTCAGATATACAGATAAAAGGAGAGACAGAGAGGAAGATTCTCTGTCCGATGATTCACTCCCCAAGTGACCCCAACAGCTGGTGCTGCGCCAATCCGAAGCCAGGCCTACCATGTGGGTGCAGGGTCCCAAGGCCTTGGGCTGTCCTTGACTGCTTTCCCAGGCCACAACAGGGAGCTGGATGGGAAGTGGGGCTGCTGGAATTAGAACTGGTGCCCATATGGGATCCCAACAAGTTTAAGGCAAGAACTTAAGGCCACCGCGCCAGCCACAGGTGGTAACTTCACCCACTGCTGACAACAGCGGCCCTTGTGAGTCTTCCTTAAAGTTTAGGTAATCCACAGAGAGTCTGATTGGCTCTGAGTTTCTCTCACGGGTCCCTCTTTGAAACAGACACTGTGATGGGATTGACATTCCTGAAGGATTACATGAAGTGCGGGAGGGACAGTTCCTCAGTTAGGGTCAGGGTCCTGCTCCCCAGAACTGGTGAAAGAGATATAGGGACACACTAATGCCTAAATGCCTAACCAGTTGGCATGAGCTAGCACTACACTAGGTCAGCTGGTAGGCTTGACATACCGGACGATTCTGCAAAGCTCACCCGGCAGCCTCCACCCTGTCAGAACCGGGACCTCAGTTGAGGAGGAACAGGCAGCAAGGACGACCCAAGCCGCCCCGGGGCTCTTGGCTGCCACCTAGTGGTGATGATGGGCCCTACTGTTCTACCAGATAAAACTGCAGTTTCCTAAAACTGCTGAGAAGAGCTGGAAAAGCGGGAGCTGAAAGGAGCAACCCCTTTGTCAGGTGGAACAGTAAAAAACTGTACCCCAGTAAGTTTTCCACCTGCCTCCCAAGTACTAGCCAGCCCCTCCTTAAAAGGCAAATCCACATGCTAGAAACAGAATGTGTCTGTTCGGAAACGGATCTTGGCAGACATAACGAGGAGTCTCGGGATGAAGCCATCTCAGAAGAGCCCGATGGGCGTCAGACACACGGACAGGAAGACCGTGGCCATCAGAGACTGAAGTGACACAGCCACGGGCCACAGAAAGAAGCCACCGGGGACCTGGGAGAGGGGTGTTGGCCTCCAGAACTGCGAGTTAACTTCCATGAATTTAAATTTGTGTTAGAGTGGAGGAGAAACCGAGTGGCCTTCAGGCAGGAAGCCGGCAACCTGCCTGCGTACGGGGGAGGGACCTAACGGAGCCCCCGCAGATGCCCCAAGCGCCTGGGAATTAACCAGGGCATGCACTGCCAAGCCCTCCCACGTCACCTCCCGGCTAAGGAAAACACCCCAGGTTCAGGGGAAAAAAGCTCTCTGCCGAAGCAGGCACACGTTTACATAAGTTTGTTTACACGAGCTTCCCGCACAGGTGCCCCTCGCCCACACCAGGCCGAGCTCCGAGCTGAGCCCTCCCAAACAGCCTTCCTCCACAGTGCCCATCACCTTCCCACCCCAACTCAGGAGCCAAACCCCAACCCGGTCTTCAGGTTTCCACTTCTTTCTGTGACGTTCCTGTGCACTCAAGAATGTGAAAAAGCATATACCCTCTCGCCTGGGGGGGTTGTTCAACCCGCAGCTCTGTCTCAGGGTCCTTACAGGAGGGTAGAAAGGGGGTTAGCCCCTACACGCTAGAGATAGCAGCTCAATACTGGGGTGAAGGGTTCTGCTCAGGGGGTTCCAAGTGTTTGCAAAACACACGGGCAAAGTGAAGACAGCGACCAGGGGAATGACAGCGAAGAGGGCATCGTGACAGGCGCAGTGAGGAATCCAAAGGCCACTGACCAGCAAACCGGACTGTCCTCCATGCATACGGCCCAGCAGGCTCTCTCAAAGGAACAATCACACTGCTTCAGAACTGCAGCAGGGGCTTTGGGGATAAACAGCCCGCTGCTGGCAGGGATCACATGAAATTCTTTCAGGATTACCACATCTGGTTGAGGAGAAAGGGCTAGGCCTGGGCACAGTGGAAGGCCCCTCCATCCCTTCTCAGAGGGTCTGGGTTCAAGTCCCACCTCTACCTGCACGGCCAGCTCCCTGCCCACGTGCACCCTGGCCATGCAGGCCTGGCCTCTGCCGCCCGCATCTGCATTGGATTGCCGAATCCTGGCTTTAGTTGACCCAGACCTGGATGCGGAGTGAACCAGTGGATGAAGTTTGTTTGTTGTTTGTTTTCTCTCACTGCTTTTCAAATAAAGTTTGTTAGATAAAGGGGACAGGTATAAACGCTGCCGCAGGTCCTGCCAAGGACGCACGTCGAAGCTCTTTCCCTTGCTGGGGAAGACTGTTCTGTGAGGACCACCTTTCTACGCCCAAGGCATATTTGAAACTCCTCCTAACCGGCCACGTTTCCCTGGCGTTGGCTCCAGGGCAGCAGCATACTTGAAACTGGGCAGCTGGGAGGGGATGCATAAGGGCAAGGTAGTATAAGTTCTTTATGATGTCATTTTTTCTCATCAGTTTAAAAAGAAGGGAGGTGGCACATGGCTCAGTGGCTAAATCCTCACCTCGCATGAACCAGGATCCCATACAGGCTTTGGTTCATGTCCTGGCTGTTCCCCGTCCCTTCCAGCTCCCTGCTTGTGACCTGGGAAAGCAATAGAGGATGGCCCAAAGCCTTGGGACCCTGCACCCACATGTGTGGGAGACCTGGAAGAAGCTCCTGGCTTCTGGCTCTGGATCAGCTTAGTTCCAGCTGTTGTGGCCACTTGGGGAATGAACCAGCAAAGAGATCTTCCTCTCTGTCTCTCCTTTTATCTGTAAATCTGCCTTTGTAATAAAAAAATAGATAATAAATATTTTCTTAAAGGTTTATTTATTTTTATTGGAAAGGCAGATTTACAGAGAGGAGAGAAAGAGACCTTCCATCTGCTGGTTCACCCTCCACCCCGGCCATAATGGCCAGAGCTGAGCTGATCGGAATTCAGGAGCCAGAGCTTCTTTCAGTTCTCCCACATGGGTGCAGGAGTTTGAGGCCTTGGGCCATCCTCTGCTGCTTTCTCAAGCCGTTAGCAGGGAGCTGGATCAGAAGTGGAAGAGCCAAGACTCAAACTAGCACCCGTATGGGATGCTGGCACTGCCAGTGGAGAATTAGCCTACCACATTCACATTTCTCGTCAAGTATTCACGTGAGCCCAGGGCTTGGGAGAGCAGTTTCCAATCATGAGCAAACTGTGGGCTAACATCCACACACAACAGCACAGGTGATCCCACAGTCTAGAGACCCCTTGTGCCCCCGAGAGGGACCCCTAGGATCAGGGACCCTCTCGGGCCACCTGCAAGTCACCGTGACCATCACCACACCTGGCAGCCAGTTGCTTTGGGCTAGTTGTGCTTATCCACCACTTAGCAGAAACTGTCCCCTATGCCAGAGGCATGCGTCTGCCGGCGGGCCGGGCCGCGCGGAGCAGGCAGAGGAGCGGGGTAGCTAGCACAGGAGTCAGCCGAAGCCGTGGCGCACATTTGTGACGGGATATTCTTCTGGGCAGGGCTTACTCCTGCAGGCAGCCTAGAGGCCAGGCCTCGGCAGCCGATATTAAGGTCCACTACACAGGACAGTTTAGGACATGAACAGCCCACTCAGTCTCGCTCCCTATTTCCACCTGAATTCACTGTTCAGCACTCGTGGAGCTGCTCCTAAGAATTACTGAGCATTTATCTATCTGCCAGGCACTCTCGGGCACTGCCACGGAGAGCAGGGCACTCTCAGATCTGCCTTCCAGTGGGAGACACAGCAGGTTAACAGATAAAAATGCACCCGAGAAGTGTGAACTATGGGGACGCAGGAAAGGTTATCCGGCCAACTGCCTTGGTCTCTCAACAGAAATGTGCATACCCTAGGTCAGAGAAAGACCCGGCCAGAACTTTGCTTCACCGCTAATTCATTCATTCATCCATGGAAGTGACAGAACAATTCAGAACAATGGCCACTAGGTGGCAGGAGTGCCATGTCTCTCGTCCAACTGACCTTCAACACGCTGGTGTGGACACCGACTCATTTCCCAAGGCCACCAACTCACAAGTCCCACCTGTGGTGCAAGCAGCAAGCCTTCCCCGACTCTGAGGAGCCCTCCCAGGCCACTGTGCTGACGCCAGGTGCCTTCAGTGCCTGAACTCCCCAGTCTCCACGGGGATTGCCTTCCTTAGCTGGCCTCCCCTAGCCTGAGCCCGGAGGTGCCTGCTGTGTTCTTCCAGGGCATCAGTCTTACTCAGAACCCAAAGCTGGTGGGCTCAGCACCAGACAGCAGGAGGTTCCAAGCGAGGGTTAAGCCTCCACCTGCAGCACCAGCAACCTGTATGAGTGCTGGTTCGAGTCCCGGCAGTTCCACTTTCCATCCAGCTCCCTGCTAATACGCCTGGGGAAGCAGCGGAGGATGGTCCAGGTGCTTGGGCTCCTGCACCCATGTGGGAGACCCGGCTGGACCTCCTGGCCCCTGACTTCAGCCTGGCGCAGCCCTGGCCGTGGCGGCCACACGGCGAGTGAACCAGTCGTGGAAGGTCCTGTCTCTCCTTTCTGCCCTTATTAGAACTGAATGATGTAGGTTAATTAGCCTTGGGGTGGGTTTTGGTCAATCAGTCCACACACCTGCATCCCATACTGGGGCGTCTGGGTTCCAGTTCAGCTGTGTTCCCCACTTCAGCTTAAGCACCTGTGTGTACCCCGAGACACAGCCAGCAATGGCTCAAACACTTGGACTTGTGTCACCCACGTGAGAAACCAGCATGCAGTTCGCGGTCTCAGCCTTACTCAGCCCTCACCACTCAGTGCAGGCACCTAGGGCGCAAACCCATGGGTGAAACTCCTGCCCCCTTCCTCCTCCTAAAGAAATAAATTGATTAACACAATTAGTTTAAGCTGGGAAGCCATCACGACTGGAAAAGGACTCAAACCCTAGGACTGCGGAAGCCCCTTGGTTGACGCTGTCCAGGATGAATTCGGGCCATGAAACGCACAGACCTCTGACCTCCCCTCCGCCCAGCCTCCTGCGAGAAACAGGCAGGACCCGGCTACTGGAACATCACGGCAGGAAGCCGGCAGAGAGCGTCTGCTGGGCGGTCTGCTACCCAGAGCACAGGAAAGCAGTGCGGGTGGACGCACGGAGAGGAACAGGTGTGGGCCGCAGCCCGCGGAGGACAAGGCAGAGGAGGACCGGACGGCTGACCGAGCCTGGAAAGCCTGCACCTGCGGCAAGGGAAGCCCGGGAGGTCCATGCCAGAGCCCGGGCTGTGCCTGCAGTAGGCGCAGGTGCACCTGCGTGAGCACCTGCCAACGCCGCCGGCCTCGCCTTTGCTACCCCGCATGGCACTGCCCGCTGCCAGCGGCTCTCCGTCCAGCACTCGCTCACGCCACAGTCCAAGCGACCCCAAGACCCTTCCAGACCCCAGACAGCAAGCCCCGCGCCAGCCGAGGGCCCTTCGGCGGCTGCCTACACCAGGCCTCCCACCTGAGCCGGACTGGCCCCCGCGCCTCCCCGCCTCCCCGCCTCCCCGTCCAGGGACCAGCACACGAGGCCGGGCGAGCTGCACAGCTGCAGCCCTGGACCCCGCGGGTCGCCGAGTGTCACTCACCCAGGAGGCGGGAAGGCCGGTGTCTGCTGGCTCCCAGGCCCCGACCGTGCTGATGCTTCCTCATTAGTCTCCAGTCCCTGCAGCTGCTCCTACCCTCGCTCCACACTTCCGGCTCTTACGTCGTCATCACGCAGTGCTGTAGTATTTGCTCGGGATTGGCATAGATCCACCAATATACTTTTTAAAAAATGAGTTTATTTGAAAGGCAGAGTTAAGGGGAGAGCGGATATATAGAGAGGGTAAGATCTTCCACTGGCGGGTTCACTCTCTAAATGGCCGCACCAGCAGAACTGGGCTGGTCTGCAGCCAGGAGCCGGGAGCTTTTCCTGGGCTCCCACGTGGGTGCAGGGGCCCAAGGACGTGGGTCCTGCTCTGTGCTCTCCCAGGCATGTTCGAGGGAGCTGGACCATGAACTAGTGCCCACAGGAGACGCAGGCACCGCAGTATTCACCAGCCCTTCTCCTCCTATGGATGTTCAATGATCTCCAGGTTATAATAAGTAACACAATTACATTTGTGGCTTCACCGGTTCGCATCCCACTGTCCCAGCTGAAGCTAGGAAGCCTAAGGGCGGTACAGACCCGCCTCCGGCTGCCTCCCACGAGGCCCCTGAGCAGGAAGCCAGAACCCGGAGCAGGCAGAGCCAGGACTCAGCCCAAATACTGTCAGCAGATCAACCACAAGTCCAACCGCCCATCGCACACATGTGGCAGCAGCAACACACAGGCTGGCGTCCCCTGTGGGCACTGGTTCATGTCCCGGCTGCTCCATTTCTGATCCAGTTCCCTGCTAATGACCTGGGAAAGGCAGCCGAATACGGCCCAAGCTGTGCTTAGGCCCCTGCACCCATTGAGGAGCTCATGTGTAGGAAGCTCCTGGCTCCTGGACTCAGCCTGGCTCAGTCCTGGACATTGTGGCCGCATGGGGAGTGAGTCAGCAGACGGAAGCTGTCTCTCTGCCTCTCCCCCTACCTTCTCTCTCTGTGTCAAATAAATAAATATTTTTCTTTAAAAAAATGTACAAAATGGGGCCCGGCGCAGTAGCCTAGCAGCTAAGGTCCTCCCCCTGCATGTGCTGGGATCCCATATGGGCTCTGGTTCTAATCCTGGTGGCCCTGCTTCCCATCCTGCTCCCTGCCTGTGGCCTGGGAAAGCAGTCGAGGACGGCCCAAAGCCTTGGGACCCTGCACCCGCGTGGGAGACCCAGAAGAAAATCCTGGCTCCTGCTTCGGATAGGCACAGCTCCAGCCCTTGCAGCGGCTTGGGGAGTGAATCGTCGGATGGAAGAGCTTCCTCTCTGTATATCTGACTTACCAATTAAAAAAATAAGTTTTTAAAAAATTGCACAAAATGATCACATGGCTAAAACTTAAAGGTCAGTGAGACTCAGCGCAGAGCTGGACTGACACGCTGAAATCGGCTGCCACTCAATGAGCTCAGGTGGATGAGCCGGGACCTCGGCAGCCATGCTGTTGCCCCAGGTTCCCACTAGAGGGAGCAGCAGCGCTGCCCTCTGGCATCCTGAAGTGGTTGGAAACAGGGTCAAGGCGGACGCGTAGCTTTTGGTGGGAGGAGCAAACATGCCGACCTCGTCTGCAAGTCAGACGCGTTCTGGGGAGTTGTGCTGCCTGCGACCCCGCGCTCCACATTGGAGAAGCTGTTGTAGCTGCTGTCCTGAGCCAGCTCCCTCTTTACTGCAATCTGGGACAGCAGCGGAAGGCCGCCCAAGGGCCAAGGCCCTGGCACCCACGTGGGGAACCGGGATGGAGCGCCAGGCTCCTGGCTTCAGCCTGGCCCAGCCTGGCCACTGCAGCCAACTGAGTGAGCCCACAGATGGAAGATGTGTGTGTGTGTGTGTGTGTGTGTGTGTGTGTGTGTGTGTGTGTCTGACTGCCTTGCCAAGAAATAAATCTCTCAAAATATTTCCTGCTGTGTTCACCACCACATATAAAATGAAAATAGCCAATCTCACTTGAGTACATATGAAGTTTCACCCCTTCCTTGTTTTTTTTTTTTTTTTTAACTTTATTTTGAGAGTCCAGACAGGGGCAGGTAGAGGCTCCTGAAGTCACATCACAGGGCAGGAATATCGGCGTCTTCTCTGACTGTGCCAGGCAAGCGTGGTGCAGGTAACTTTCAACACCTGTAATCTTCGTAATTGGGGAACAGTACAGGCCTCAGGCCCAAATCCTCTTCAGATAACAGGTTAAAACATGCATTAATAGCATTTTTAAAAAGTATCTGAACCAGACCACTTAACAACAAAGGAAGCTTTTGGTTTCCGGATTTTCCTCCTATTTTTTAAGTTTATTTTTCCTTCTCCATTCCTTGTTTACCGTCTGATACAGCTCCCCTCTGAATAAATGCATTGATGTAAGAAGAGCTGTTTGGAAGAATACTGTGTGTGTGTGGGGGGATAATACTACACACAGGGAACCCGAAACAAAGAGGTGGGACCTGGGTGAATGACGCGGCCGCAGGACAAGTGGGTAGCTGACTGCCAAAATGCCTGCCGCAGCCGGAACCAGCCGCAGCCGGGACCAGCCGCAGCCGGGACCAGCCACAGCCGGGACCTGCCGCAGCCGGGACCAGCCACAGCCGGGACCTGCTGCAGCCGGGACCAGCCACAGCCGGGACCAGCCGCGGCCGGGACCAGCCACAGCCGGGACCTGCCGCAGCCGGGACCTGCCGCAGCCGGGAGCCAGGAACAGCCTGGTTTTCCACATGGGCGGCGGGGTCCCAGCCACTCGAGCCATAACCCACTGCCTTCCAAGGTGCCCATGCTGGGACCAGGATGTGCGCGTCCCAGGTGGCAACTGAATTGCCATGCCAAATGCCCACCCACAGATGGAGATGCTGGCCTGGGGCAAGCTGTGCCATTTTTACAGTGACAGCAATGTCTTCCTTACCAAACTGGGAACTGTGAAGCAATCAGTGTGGGATTGGCTATAAGCCCCCACGCCCAGGGACTACCTGATTCCCTGTCAGTAACTTCGTCATCAGCCAGGGTCACTGTTGCTTGCAACTAGGAACTGCAAGAATCCGACTCTTAGAAACGTGAACTTGACACTCAAGCAGTATGGATGAGGTCACAGTTCATGTTTGCCATGACGCAGGGAACACCTAGCATGCGTCTCACAACAGACACAGAAGTGCTGGTGAGTGAATGAATGACAGGATGATTGAATGGAGGAAATAGGAACCGGGTGTTCTGGAGCAAGCACGTGGACCTGCTACAAGGACCGGGAGAAGCAAAGCAAACCAAACTGCTAGAATGCGAACAGTGTCCCTTGGAGATTTGAGTTCCAGCCTCGGGGCGGGATGGGCAAGGCGAGCTCCGCGGACGCCTCCGGCACCCCTCAAACAGCCACGACACCTCTCATGCTCTGGCTGAGGTCTGTATTTGTTGCAAGCTGAAGGACGGGCCAGCTTCAGAATGGCAGGGCCCTATGGATGAGGGACGGAAGGGGTGTCCTGCTCGAAGAGCGTGAGGAACCTCCAGGTGGCCCCCAGCAGTGGATCACGCCACCAAGCTCAACTGTGCCCGCACACAGCTTATGCGGGCACCGAGGAAGCGGTGGAAATCGGGAGGCAGTGAGGGCTGCCTGCTGCCAAGCCATGCATCGTCAATGGCCCACTCGCTGTAAACCCATCTATCGCCCTCCTGGTGACAGATCAGGAAGCCTTGGCTCGCACCTCGGCAGCATCTAGGCCCTGGATGTCATCCGTGCTGGGAGCCTCAGAGTCCCTGGACGTGAAATTTTCTCATGCAGTTTCAGATGACACAACACACAGAAAATGGGCTGTTCAGAAGGTACATGAAGCACCAAGTCTCTAATTATCCTAAAATCACATTTGTCCCCAAACCAAGACTCCAAGTTAACCCCTCGGCAGTTCTCTGCATTTCCTCTACTGACTGTGCCTTCCAACACACGCAACTGTCCAACTCGCCGTTTTGTAACCTTTAGGCTGCTTAGATTCTAAACTATGACACACAACTGCCAACCAGTTCCACATTCACACAGGGGCTGGGGGCGTGGCTTCCTCCAGTCAGGCAACACACAGCATCCTGGGATGTCGGTCTGTTCAGCAGCAGGTGTGTGGGAGACGGGGAGGCCCCGTTTCTGCTGTATGCCCGCTCACGTACACAGGTGTTCACCCAGCAACCAGACAAGCACTCACCAAACTCGGTGCAACAGAGACCCCAAAATAATTTTAATGCAAATTACAAAACAAGTTAGTCTGCCTCCCTCACATAGCCCCTTGTGGAAGAATTACAGTACTTTATAAAAATGCCATAGGATGCGCAAACTACAGTGCCTTCGAATAACACCTGCTGCCAGTCCTGGTTTGGTCCTGATTTTCACTTTTTGGGGGTCGTCTTTGGTGACTTCGTGTTGGTCAGTGAGGAAAAGTTGATGAGAAGCACCAGCAGGGGAGGGTAGGTGGGGTCCCCTTCCTGATGCCATGGCCTCATTCCGATGGCTCCGGGGTGGCCCACGGCAGGAGCTCCTCAACGCGTGTGGGCACTGAGAAGCCACGAAGACCACACGGCCATTTCCAAAGAGACACACAGCAGCTACTGCTGCGTGTTCCTGCTCACAGCAAAGACCCAATGCAGGCGGGAGTGGCCTTACCCGGGGCCACGCTGTGCTGGGCCTGAGGCCTCCCCATGGGGAGGAAGATGGGACAGCCCCTGCAAACTCCAGCCCACGGGGCTGCGGACTGGCCCAGCCCCGTATTTTCAGTCTCACGTGGAGACGTCAGATACTGTTTGACAACCAATGGACAAATGAACGAATAATGTAGATGGAAAAACCCAATCCTACGCTAAAAGCTGGCCTGAAAACTACTCAACCCAGACACCTGCCCAGGCTGGAGCTGAGCTGACGACAAGTGACCACGGGGCACAGTGCGCAGTCAAGTGCACAAGTACTGAGCCTGAGTCGCATGCCCTCTCCCTGGGCCCTGATCGGTCGGTCCCAGGACCCAGAGGCCGCAGAGGCTTCTGTCCCCACCCCGCCCCGCCCCCACTGGGGTCTGGCATCGCCACACAGCTCACTGCGCCTCCACTCCTGTGGACGGACGAGCCACCTTTCCCAGTGGGGACTTCCTCCCTGGCTGCAGTTACCCCAAGACCGGGCGACCCTCCACAGACGCATCCTCTGGAGGAACCACACAAAGGGGCACTGTCAGGAAGTGCCCATCTTCCCCGGGGCCGACACCCTCAGGGGAAGCCAGAGCCGGGCCTCACCCGGACCACATAGCCTTCTGCTTTGCACCTCGGGGTGGTGTGCAAGCCCCTCACAGTCTCACTCCTTTCCCTAACTGGTTTCCTAGCTGTGTGAGAGCCCTCAGGGGACAGACCACCTCCACAAGGTGTCCGCTGTGCCCAGGCCATGGTGATGTGCACTTGGTAAAAGATGCCAATGAATAGTGGGCGGTTCTAGGAACAGAGGTCTGTAGGGGGCAGCCAGGCTGAGGACGCGGGGCAGGGAGGGAAGGCAGGCTGCCGGGCACTACCTCCCCACCTCCCCAGGGTATCTGAGAACCGGGACTGGAGCTGGTGTGGCCCGGATGTAAGCAGCTGTAAGAGGCAGCAGTGAGGGTCAAGGGCAGGTGCAGACGCAGGCCAAGGTCTGCTCAACACAGCACTGGCTCTGCTTGCTCGGCCTGGGGAGCTCGTGTGTGCAAGGTGCCCAGGCCCCTTCTCTGCAGTTGCCAAGGGTGCTGAGGAGCACGGGTGAGGAGCCGTGGGTCTGACACAGGCAAGGCCAGCAGGAGCGACCAGTAGGGACAAGGGGACACTCCTGCTTACCCAGGGAGGGTCGGGGCACAGGTTGGCTTACGTGAGGCCCATGGGGGCTACATCTGCTTCTCCCACAGAGCTCTGGGCACCCAAGGGACTGCTACCCCCAGCTGGGACCTTCTGGCGTTGGGACTCAGGAGAGAAGGGGATGGGAGTGGCCAGAACCCCAAGAGATGCCACCCCAGGCCGCCTTGGCTCTGCGTGGCTGCCAGCGTTTTGCTTTTCCATTGGGCGGTGCAGAAATTTTCAGGCAGATGGTCGTTCTGACGGTCAACTTTCAGTCTGTAATTTTTGATCCTCAAGAATGCAAAAATTCTTTTTTTTTTTGGTTTGGTTTTGGCTTTTAAAGGAGACAATATGTTTGCTAGAAAAACCACAAAACAACAACAAAAAAATAAAATGATTATATACACAGCGGTGACCCGCGTGCGGACGGGCGGCCACGCGGGGCAGCCCCTCTCACTTGCGCTTCCTCAGGATCAGGTACATGAGGCCACTGAGGAAGGTGAAGGCGAAGGCCACCCAGGCCAGGATGTAGGCGTAGCCGTATCTGCCGTCCAGGGTCGGGCTGTAGTAGTTCAGGTTGCTGTTGTGCACGTCCTGGCGCCGGTCTGTGTAGATGGACGCCGCGATCATGACGCACAGACCTGCCGGGGACAAAGCCGGGGCTCAAGGACCAACAGCTCAGGCTCCCCCCAGGTGCCTGGGCATCACAGCGGGGCTTCAGGGGCGCATGGGGGAGCAGACCAGGCCACACGCCACCCCTTCTCTCTCCCCTTCTTGCTGGCTCTTCCTCGTTCTGTTGGGGCAGCCAGAGGACAGGCCACAGCCACTCTGTGCCAGGACTTGGCAACCTCGTCCCAGGACAGCCAATAGCTGAGGTTTTCACAGGCCGCAGTCACAGCAGATGAAGCAGCTGTGTTCCCAAAACCATGTATTTACTAAAACATCTGGCAGGCTGGGTGGGGACCCCAAGGGCCACAGCTTTCCAGCCCTATTTACTTGTTTATGGCTCTGTGTCCTCAACTCTGTCCCCCACAGGAAGTCTCTCTGTGGAATAAAAAGCAAGACTCTCTGCAAAGAGGAAGAGGAACTGAGGAGGAAGCATTGCTTTATGGCTGGCTTTCCCCTAGCTTGCTGAGACTGTTGGCCAGAATGCAATGTCTGGAGCCACAGCAGCCTGCTCAGAGTCAGGAGGGAGGGTAGTCAACAGAACGGGAAGATGTTCAGAGTGGCGGTGCTTGAGGCTGAGGTGCTGCCTGGCCACCTCCCTGGCACCATCCACCTGGAGAAGAACAGCCTCTCCATCTGGGGATTGTTTTCCTACTGAAACAACCTGCAATGCCAACACTCACAGAGATCAGCACTGAGATAATGAGACTCCGTGTTCTTCCCGGGGCACCTGTCCCTCTCGGCCGCACGGCTCAGGCGGGGGCACAACACACGATCCTTCCTCGCATCTCTGTCTGACGTCAGCCTTGCTAAAACTCCCGAGGAGGAAGCCGACTTTGGGCTCACCCAGGTCTACAGCTGTGATCCAGCCACCGGCTGACCCTTGCACGGACCAAGTCCAGCTCTCTCCAGCTGACAACTTCGCATCCGCTAGGGCCAGAGATCTCAACCTGCCCGTGGCCCAACTGGCGACCCACCCCCGACACCTGGCCCGCTGGCCAGCTCCTGGTACCAGCCATCACAAGACTGCAGCCAGTCTGTGCCCTTTCCCTGCACTGCAGGCAGCCTTTGCCACTCAACCACAGATGCCAGCTCAGGCTTCATGTCTTGGGGATGTCTCTCCTGTCCCACTGAGCCTGCCTGCTCAGCACGGCGCAGTACCCACCTGCCTCCTCCCTGCCAAGTCCGCACCTGCCACACCAGGCTCGCTAGGAACAGGGTGCTGACCCGGCCAGCCCCTCGCTGCCACTTACATGACATGAGCTGGATGATGGAGGTCAAGACGAATCTCTCGCCCTGCTTGAGGCGGAAGAGCTGCAGCAGGAAGACGAGGAAGGAGATGCAGCAGAGGATGGTGGACAGGATCATGGTGGCCTGCACTGCCCGCAGCGTGGAGAACTCTGTGGGCAGAGGGCATGGGCAGTGCTGAGCACGGGACCGGAGCCGCCGGGCCTGTGTACATCTGACAGCCCTGAGTCGGGGGTGCAGGCGGTCACCTGTGCCAGCCGAGGAGCCCTCCACGCCTCCCCCTGAGGTCCACTTGACAGCACCTCCACACTCACAGCACCCGTCTGTGCAGCTCAGGTGCGGGAGGGGCTTGGGGACCGAGGCAGGGTCTGACCCAGCAGCTGCTGAATAAGAAACCAGGTCGAACCTGGGGGGTCTGCACCTGACCAAGAAAGAGGGGCTCTCAGGGTTCTAGATCTCCACGCTACCTTCTGCCAGCACTCAGCAGGCTCCCTGGGAATGGCAGGGGGTGACCTCTGAGATGGCAATTTTGCAAGGGAAGGGGGGCTTCCTGCTTTTCAGATTGACCTTAAACTGAAGGCTGGGAGGGTCATGGGCTTAGTGCAGGAAACTCCAGTGGCAAGGGGCCAAGGCTGCAGGTCAAGGGGATCCACTGAAGGGCGAAGGACACAGCGGAGGCTTTATTCTGGCCAGGTACGCACAGGAAGACGTGTGCACACAGGTGGCTTCCGCACCTGTACAGTGAGGGTACCAAGACTCCTACCTCACCTGGCCAGGAAGGGGAGTGAACCCATCTACATGTCTACGTGTAGGGCATGTGTGGGGGGTTCCCAGTGTCAGCTGACACGGGGGACGGGGCGGGGCCCAAGTGGGCATCTCAGGACAACTGCTCGCAATTATGCAGGGTTACAGGAAGCTGGGCACAGACAGAACTGGGCGGCACTCCGTAAAATGCTCAGAGCAGTGGGCTCCAGAAGCCCATGTTGTGGAACCCCAAGAGGCACTGTAATGGCACGTGCCTCTTGCCAGGTTGACGGCAGAGAGGGCACAGATGCGGCACCCCGCTCCTGCTTTCCCGTGAAAATTACTCCAGAGGCTCCACACACCTGGCCCCTCCTGCCACCTGTTCTGCTACCTTTGGCCGTTAACTATAGGAGAACTTTGGGCTCTGGTCACTCCCTGTCTGCCTGAAACCTTGTTTGTACCGCATGGCTCTGGATCTGACTGCAGGATGAGAGCTTAAAAACCCCTGACTTGTCAGCTCTGGGCACGGTGGCTCCTGGAGTGTAACGGGAGCTGCTGTCACCAAGCTTGGGACATAAAGACTCCCAATATCCTACACTTGGGTCCAGTGTGAGCTCTTTCACACTCCGCACAGCACCAAAGGGAAACCTGCTCCCAGCTATGGCTCCAAGGCCGCTGCTACCCACGGCACTTGATGCCCCCTAAGATCTGGGTCTTTGGTTGGCACCTTTGCTTGGCTTTGAGCGTGGGACAGAACCATACGGGGGCCCGGACATTTCCAGAGGGAAGGACTTCTGGCCAGACTTGAATAATGACATTTGGTTTCAGTCTAGGAGTTTGTTTAAAAGCCTTCCTTCTGTGACCAGGAATGCAAGCGTATCACTCGTGGGGGGAAGGAAGGTGCCCTTTCAAAGAAAGAAACACGAGGAGGAGGTCAGCTGTGGTGGGCCAAACCCCGCAAACGCTCACAGGAAACTAGGAAACGGGGCTGGCAGCAAGCGGCTCAGGCTTCGAGGACCACAGGGCCCTCCTCGCTGCTTGGTTTAGGGTTTTGGTTTTCTTTAGCTAACAGCTCTTTTAAAATGTGGCAGTGGTTCTTGGCTCAGGAGCCACACAAAAGCAGCCTTGGCTGAATTCAGCCAGTGCATGGCGGGCCTCTGTTGTAAACAGAGATCCAAGTAAACAGCCCCTTCCCCCGTTGCTGGCCACACGCATGGGGACAGCCAGCCTCCTCCCCCGCTGCTGGCCACACACATGGGGACAGCTGGGGCTGGCAGGCGCAGGGGAAGGGGGCCGCTTACAGCGCCCTGGGTTAGCTGGGGAAGGCTCCCTGAGCCCTGTGGCCTTGAGCTCGGAGGGGTCACATCTGGCCTGAATTGAAGCTCCCTCCTTCCTGCATGACTCTGACCTGAGATGGCCTAATTAGCCTGTGTGCTGGCTGCCCCAACTTAAAAAAATAAAGCTGGGACGCTCAGTGCGGTAGCCTAGTGGCTAAAGTCCTCGCCTTGCATGTGCCAGGATCCCATACAGATGTAGGTTCTAATCCTGGCCAACCTGTTTCCCATCCAGCCCCCTGCTTGTGGCCTGGGAAAGCAGCAAAGGGCGGCCCAAAGCCTTGGGACCCTGCACCCACGTGCGAGACCCAGAAGAAGCTCTGGGCTCCCAGCTTCAGATCGACACAGCGCTGGCCATTGTGGCCGCTTAGGGAATGAACCAGCAGATGGAAGATCTTCTTCTCTGTCTCTCCTCCTCTCTGTATATCTGACTTTCCAATAAAAATAAAATAAATTTAAAAAAAAATGGGGCTGGGGGTTGGGTACAAGGAAGACCCAGCTCTAGGCTTCACAGGAGCCCTGCGGTAGGCGGGGCTTTCCCTAGCTATGCTGTTAATTATTTTTGCTGCTCTCGGCAATGCTGATGTCCTTTCTGGGTGCATATTGAGATGTGGGGACCTAGAGGGTAGTGTCCTCCGCTCCCCAAACAGGCTGAACGAATAAAAACCAACACTAGAACAGGATGCCGATTAAGCGTGAAGATCCGATAAAGGATGGATTACTTTATTTTTTTTAGTACAAATGCGTCTCCATTACTACATGGAATGGGACATACACTAGACACTGCTTCACCATTTAACTACCATATTCATGATAACTGGACATCATCAGGCCACAGGGCACCAAGATGCACCCAGCGTCCATTCTATGACAGAGAGCGCAACTGTTGGACCTCACGGTGGCAGAGGAGGCAGCTCTGCATTCACAAAGCCCTTGCGTGCAAGGGGCAGGCGTGGTGCGGCACCTTACCACCCCCCACTCCACAGCCGAGGAGCCTGGGGTCCCTAGTGAGGCCACCTGGGAGCCAGCCCTGAGACCAACCAGGAACCTAGAAACAACTGCTCTGAGATTACGTAGATGCAAGGCTTGGCTCAAAGACCAGAAGAACATTCTAGACAAGAACAGAAGCCACAGAGAGATGAGACCCAACCCAGCCCCCTGCCACCCCCTGCTTCAGGAGACACAGGCCAGGCTCAGCCTGGGCTCCTGGAGACCAGGAAGCGAGCACCAAACGTCCCCCTCCTGACCCTCTGCGTCCCATTCTGCGTCACCCACTTGGCTTCGTTCCTTCACACTCACCTTCAAAGGAGTCCCCGATTTCCGTACAGTTTGTGTTGTTGATGCAAATTCTCCAGACGTCTGCAAAAAACTCCTCTCCTACCCACCACGCCTGGAATAGGAAGTGAGACAGAGGGGCGGGTGACGGGTCTGCGCTGCCAGCCCAAGTGGTGAGCATGGGCTCTGGTTTCTCAAATTACAGGACAAAGGATGCTGGCTGGGTGAGGTGTCCCTGCCCTCAGCCCAAGTATAGTCTCTTCTTTCCTTTCCGGGATGCTGCAGCCCCACAGTGTGAATGTGTCCCCAGAGGTCTATGGCCCGGAAGCCTGGTGTGAGCAGAGCCGCTGGAAGGTATGAAAGCTGGTCTTGCGGAGTGAGTTGGCACAACAGCAGCTGGCTATGGCGGGGTGAGTGGACGGCTCGGTCTTGCACCACACACGCCCACTCTGTGGTGTAAAGCAACAGGGGGCCTTTGCCAGAACCAGTGCGTCCGTGCCACCAGGCCTTCCAGCTTCCACAAGCTGTGAGCCAAACCCACCTCTTTCTCCCCAGATGTTCCAGCTTCAAGACTGATGTTAGCGCCTCCCCAGCCCACATCTAGGACAGACCCCCCTCTGTCTGGTCAACCGCTGTTCCCGCTGCTCCTCTACATATCCACCAATGAGGAGGCCTGCAGGTGCACACTGAGTGCTGTCCGGCTCCTGCTGGCAAAAATGCCCACGTGTGCATCCTGCCAGGAAGTACCATGACAGTGGAGAGCCCCGACCCCTCAGGGTGCCTGACAGGGGTCATCGTTGCTGTTGCTACAGTGACTAGTCAACAGGAGGCCTGCCCATACAGAGTTGGGGTGCACCTGTCGTGGTACACTCAAGAGCCTCCCAAACAATGTTTCTGCCCCATGAACATCGGACAGAGAAGAACTCTGCAAAAAAGAGGGACATTCATCAACATCAAGTCTGTGTCTGTCAAGTTCATCCCTGCCATGCAGCCACAAGCTGGATACTAAAGGCAGGAGTTACAGAGCCCTGGGGAAGCGTGCAGGGCATGGAAAGGTGTAAACAGGAGCCTGGCTGGGCACGGCCCAGTGACACAGTGACAAGGACCTCTGGCTGGGGGTGGGGAGCAGACGTCACCTGCCATGGGCCACCCTGGAGATCCAGGCCAGTGGCCCTCAGGGTAGGTGCTGGTGGCTGCTCCCCATGGGACTCTGGGCCGTGTCGTGGTTTCCACAAGGAGGAGGGAGGCTGCTACTGGCGGCTAGGGAGCAGAGTCCAGGCATGGGACTGAATAAGCAGTTGGCAGAGCCAAGATGCCACAGGCCCATGTGCCACCAGTGCCGAGGCAGCCTTGCAGCATTGGTTAGACTGGGCTCTATGCAGGGAGGTGAGCTGGAGACCAAAGTGACCAGCCTACACAGCTGGCAGGGGCTTCTCCGCGGGAAGGAGGCAACCCCAAGGCAGGGTCACCCCTCTAGGCCCAGGGTGGGGCTGGGCAGGGGACTCACATTGTCGATGGTGGAGATGAAGAGCAAGGCTGCAGAGACGATGTGGAAGAAGATGATGAAGACCAGGAGCACCAGCATGTTCGCGGGACACAGGGGGCCGAAGGGTCACCGACAGAGCCCAGGGAGGGGTGTGCTGTTGCTGCTGCGGGAGAGAGAGGGAGAGAGAGAGGAGGGGGGAATTAGACATGGCTGTGACCAAGCACAAGGAAGCCAGGAAACAAGCACCTTGAAGTGAGGTCTTAAAAGCTCAAACCATCTCACATCTTCCCTGGCCTGGAGGACCTGCTAGACTGTGGCCAGAAGCCGTTCCCCGGTGGAACCAGACACCACGCTCCTGTGGAGGAGGGGAGGGTGGGACTGGCTAAGGTCGCCACTGAACAGAAGCAGCCCTGCGCCAGCAAGCAGCAGCTGTGTGTACGCCAGGAGCTGCCCCGGATCCCCAAGCCCAGCAGGCCTCTGTCTCAGGATTCTGTCCTCTCTTTAAAAAAAAAAGCTTTATTTATTTGAAACTCAGTTTAAAAAGGAGATCTTCCATGCATTGGTTCATTCCCCAGGTGGCCGCCCAGCAGGGCCCAAGCCAGGCCGAAGCCAGGAGCTTCCTACAGGTTTCCCATGTGGGTACGGGGAAGCGCTTGGACTGTCCTTTGCTGTGTCTCAAAGACGCATTAGCACGGAGCTGAATCAGTAAGGACTTGAGCAAGTGCCATATGGGATGCTGGACAGCTAGCAGTGGCTTACCCCGCTACACCAAGTTCCCAGGATAACGTTTTTTTTTTTTTTTTTCAACTCAGCAGGATGATCTGAATAACATACAACAGGAAGCAATTACAAATGAAATGGAAAATCTTAGGATTGGTACTGTGGCATAGTAGCCTAACCCTCAGCCTGCAGCGCCAGCGTTCCCTACGGCACTGGTTCATGTTCCAGCTGCTCCATCCTGACCCAGCTCCCTGCTTGTGGCCAGAGAAAGCAGCAGAGGAAAGCCCAAGTGCTTTCAGATAAAATAAAACAAATCTTTAAAAATAATAATAAAAAAAAAAGGATAAGATGGCCAAAGAACTAGAGTCATAGCAAGTGGACAAACATGACATAGAGAACGGCTCAAAATATCCCAGAGGCACCAACGCACGAGAACTTGCTCACCAGGACTGAATTCATGACAAAAGAGGAAAACAAAAACAGATGATGGGGAGAAATGCTAAAGAAATAAAAGTCACACTTGGGAAAGCTGATGATGTCTTCGCACATTTTCACCACTATGACACCATCTCGGTCAATAAAAACACGCCCAATGATGAGGTCACATCCAACGACATGGCTGAAAGAGCACAGCCCCTAAAACCCACACTTGGAGCATTCCGCTGTCATTCCATCAGTTCACAACCTGGCACTGTTCCTGCTTAGCTTTTTAAAATACAGCCCACAAAAATAAATTTTGAAAAATTAGAAAAAAATACATCCCACATCAGAGCTTATTGTATGACAAAAATGTCAGCCTGCTTTACATAGCTACACACACACACACACATTCTGAACCACTTCCAAGTAAGTTTGGGACATTTCCTTACCCAACCACCATGGGATGTGCACAATTAACAAGTTCACAGCACACAGCACAACCGTGTCACCTACAGCCTGCATTCGGCACCCCTACGAGCGGCCAGGCCGTCTGCAGCTCGCCTTCGCTGCCCAGGACCCCGGCCCAGACAGCGCCCTGCATTCATCGTCTTTCCTCTTTAGACCCCTCCCATCGGGAATTCTTCTAGATTGGCTTTTTGTGGCACCGATGTTGAGTGCTCATCATTTTCTTTGGGGACTGTCCCTCAGAGCTGTAGAGGGCTCCTAGTGACTCTGTTCAGGTTCTGGAGTGTTGGAAGTGGCGAGGGCAGGGAGGTGACATCAGCTATGTGGCCTCGGTGTATCCCACCGAGAGGTGCAGGGTGGCCGGCTGTCCCCTTGCTGGGCAGGCCAGCTCTGACCACCTGGGGATGCCCACCAGGTGCTTTCACTGTAGATGCTTCCTTTTGTAACTGAAGAGTAGTTTGAGTTTCTTGATTGAGTGAAAATATGATATTATGAAACTAATGGCTAATAAAGGATGACCACAATGTTGCACATCTGTCACTATCATTTCATTCTAGAACACAACAGTGCCTAGAAAGGAAACCCAGCCCCTGTGCTGCCATACCCCCGTGGGAGACCAGACGCTCCTGGCTGCTGACTCCTAATAGCCCAACTGTGACCGTTGTGGCCACTTGAGGAGTAAAGCAGCAGATGGGAGATCTCTGATTTACCTCTCTGTGTAACTGATTTTCAACTCAAACAACGGATGAAGCAACGGCTCTGCTCTCTCCTCCCCAAGCCCCCGGCATCCTCTATCCTGCCTCCTGTCTCTGTGTACCCACGTTTGTGCAGATGGGACCCCACCACGCACTCTCGGGTGCGCCTCACTTCACTTAACGACGTTTTCCATCCGTCCACGTCATGGGTCCTGCTTGAGAGAACGTGCAGGTCCCATCTCTCGTCCAGTGCTAACATCTGAGCATGCGTCAGTATTTCTGATGCAGAGTCCTCTGGAACCCGCTCTCCCACTCCTCCAGCAGGCATGCTGCCTGCACGCACTGTGCCCTTTCTCCATCGGTCCTCCTTTCCAACCACACTCCCTCTCCACCCTTACTCCCTCAGGGGACGGACTGGCACTCACAGCCCTGCCCGGCGACCCAGCAGCCCTGTGGCTCAACACTTGGTCTGGGCAGGCCCAGCGGGAACTCCGTGCATCACAACTTGGAAGAACCCACCGAACCGGCTGTGAGATTCCTTCAATTCCTTCAAAAAGGACAAGCTCCCCTTTGTTTGGGTCTGCGTCAGGCTTGGCTGCCATCCTACAGTGCCCCCAACTTGCTGCATTTCTGATCATTGCAGGAAAAATGCTCATGTACCAGGCAGAATGCCATGCTACGTTAATACCAGCCGGAATGCCGAAATGCCAATGTCTTCAGGGCCGTGAACTCCAGGGGGACAATAGCTTCACACACTGTCCAGCTTGGATGACTCAAAAGCATATGGACACAGAACGGAAAAACAGAAAGCAAGCTTTTAACCATTTGCTCCCAGGATGCTACAAGGCAGATGGTCCATCGAGAGAACATTAAATAGTGTCCCTTGGCCTAGCAATAAGCTCCCATTCCAACCCTTCTGAGTTTACGGGAAAATACTTAAACAAGTACCACCCTGGTTCTCACAGTGGCCATCTTTTTTTTTTTTTTTTTAACATAAAGAAAAATCAGCTTTGGTCCTAGTTTGTAGCTAGAATGAAATAACTTTAGTTTGAGTTTATTATATTTGTGGTGGATCTCTTACCTAAGAAAAGCACTACGTGGGATCTGACACCCGTGGCATAGTAGACTAAACCTCTACCTGCAGCACCTGGAATCCCACATGGACACTGGTTCGAGTCCTGGCTATTCCACTTCTGATCTAGCTCCCTGTGGGTGTGCCTGAGAAAGCAGTGGAGAATGGCCCAAGTTCCAGGGTCCTTGCACGCACGTGGGAGACCAGGAAGATCCTGACTCCCAGCTTCCAGTCAGCCCAGCTGTGGCCACTGCGGCCATTTGGGGGGAGTGAACCAGTTGACTAAACATCTCTCTGTGTTTCACCTTCTCTCTATGTAGCTTTAATTCAAAAATGGTTACATCTTTAAAAAAAAAAACACTATGTAAATAAATGGCGTTGAGTTGGTAGTTTCAGATATTGGGAACAGTTTTTGATACAGGGGTCAAGGCAGCCTCATGCCTGGTCTGAAACCTCTGGAGTATAAGAGTGGCTGGAGACGGTTTGAACCACTTGGACCCCGGGAAACTCAGAAGAAGCAAATGTCACCTGCTTAGTACTCTCCCTGACAACACCCAGAAGTCAGATCCCCAGAAGTAGACTGGGAGAAATTAACAACAACAAAGCACCCAGGGCATCGCTGGTGATGTCATCAGAGATTCAAGAAGAAATCACTCAGGAGGGGAAATGGCATTACTCCTGAAGAGGGTATAGAAACGACCCCTGGTCCTTCTATGCCCAAGGAGTTCTCCCTCCTCTGCCACCATTCACTTTCCTATGCGTCCTGTTCTGGGAACTCTCATTCCTTACTCCTCTTGCTTCTGTGAGGAAAAAAAAAAAAACAAACACAGGACAAGGGTAAAACTTCGGGCCTCATGCCCCGCCCCTCACTCGCTCCCTATCTCCTGATTGGAGGGCACATTCCTCATCCATTCTCTGGATTGGTGGATCTCCTTCAGCACCTTCCTCCAAAGGGGTTTGACATCTGAACCCATCTTCTAACCAATCATAAAGCTCTGCAGACACTGTTCTTTCCCAAGGTCCAGGACTCTTCCGGGAGCTTTCTGATGGCTGCTGGTGTTGTGCTGTGAGGCAATGCCACCCTGTGCCAACCCAGTGCTCTGTGGATGGTCATTCAGGCACTTGCAGACTCTGCTACCCCAGCCACACTACCCTGTGCACACGTGCATGCCTTGCTCAGAAAGCTGATTCCTGCAGCTAGAGGTACTGAGCCAAACACCCTCTCATCTGTTTCATAGCCGGTAAAGCATCCTGGGCACTGAGTGCTGCGTCAGCCTTGACTTTTGGATGGGATCAAGAACCTACCGCCTCTTATTTGGATGTTGCATCTCCAAATTGGAGTCAACCCTTGCTCCTCCCAGACCCCTCGAGGCGAGCCTCGGCCATCCCAGAGCTGTTCCCAGGGTCCTTGCTCCAACCCACACCCGTGTCACCCTCTTGCCCCCTTCTGAAGCCCCAAGAGCTATCCTGGGGCTGCAGGTTGCAGGCTGGCCTTGAGGTTACTCCTTGCCATTCACCAGACCGCGTCTGCTTCCTGGGCCTGTCTGCTGGGCACAGCCAGTCCCTCTGTCTCAGCGTGCTGGTTCCCACAGCCTCAGCCTCGGCTCAGACACCCCTAGAGGGGCCAGCCCATGACCGCCTGGTGTGAAGCAGCCAGCCCTCCTCCAATCTATCCCGTCTCCTGCCTAGGACTTCACCAGCTCATGGTCTGTCTCCCTCTGTCCCTGGCTGTGCCCACTGCAGTGAGAGATGCCCAGTCCCACCAATGAAGAGCTGGATAGGCCCAAATCCCCGACTGTTTGAAGGCAGAGAGTGAGGCCAGGAGGGCCAAGACTTGCTTCAAGTTCACAGCAAAGCAAGAACAGGCCAGGGGTAGAAAGGATGGGATCCTAAACACCATTCCGGTACCTTTTAGCCTCAGTGGGTGATCCCTCGGAATGCCCAGGGCAGCCTCTGGACACACCACAATCACTTCCCAGCACAGTCCTCTCCGTGTTGCCCAAATCAGTTACTACACCTCCTATAACTTCTTCAGGGGCTGAGCAGAACATTCTCAGAAGCCTCCTTGGGTGGGAACCGGCATTCGGCCTTGCACTTAAGATGCCAGCACCCCATACTGGAGTGCCTGGGTTCGATTCCCGGCTTTAGCTCCAGACACGAGCTTCCTGTCCTGTGCGCAGGCAGCAGCTGATAGCTCCAGTGGTTGTGTTCTCTCATTTGCAGAACATTCAGGCACATCTCTCAACTCACTTGTTCTCTTCCTGCCCAGGGAGGGGTTTGTCTTCCATGGTTCACACACCTCCTTCTCCTCACCTCCTCCCCCTTTACAATGAGAGTAGCACCTGTCAGCTCCATGGTTTTCAGCCCAATACTGTAGAGTACACAGCCAGTGTATTACAACTGTAATTTTTTTTTTCTTGAAAAACTCTTTTTCCCTAGCATGCCTAGTTGCCTGCTTCCCTTCCTTCCTTCCTGTCTCTTCCCCTGCTGGACTCAGGAGCCAGTGCCAGGAATCTAATTCAGACACTGATGTGTGAGGCAGGCAACTGAACCATCAGACTCATCGCCAGCCCCTTCCTGCACATTGGCCCTAGCAGTGTGCTCCCTGGCTTAGCGGAAACATGTGGTATTTTCAGGGCTCCACTTGGCTCCCCCACCCCCTTCCTTCCTCCTGCTTTTCTCCCTGTGGCTCCCCCGATTTCCATAGTTCTTTGGTTCTTGCTCCGTTTTCAGGTATGAGCTGCAGAGTGCAGGTGTAAGGCAAATGCCCACTTTGGGTTTCAAGCTCACAGCCGGAGCTGCCCTCTGCATTGCCCAGCCCTCTCTCCTGACTCTCCTGCCCTCCCCTGCCCTCTAAGCGTCCAGCCTCCGCAGCCGCTGTTCCTAGACAAGCAGGAAAAACCAGGCACACCCAGGCAGTCTCCAGAACAGACTCACACATGCAGAGCAAAGTGTGCTCAGGCCACAGAGGGCCACCTAACTCCCAGGCGCATAGGAGAGACAGCTGGGAAACCTGGGGAAATCGACTCTTTGTGGTGAGAGGTTGCACCGGGGTTTACAGGCACGGCGCTGGGGCTGCATGGTAACCTGAGCAGCTGGGCTCTCCATTCCACAGAGGGGAACTGAGCCTCCCAGGGACCCAGGCCCGCCAGGCTTTTTCCAGTGCCAAGTCCTCTTGAATTTTCCTGCCACCCTCTCTTTATTCACATGCTTTGAGCCTAACAGAAGACACAGTTTCATGAGGCAAAGGGGTGGAAGGTAGCGTTGCCCATCTCTCTCGCATCCTGTCACCTTGCCTAGGTTCCCTCAAGCTGTGCACCTGCCAGGTGTGAGAAGGCAGCATCCTTGTACTTGGCCAGCAGCTCGTATTTAGAGGTGACGGGCTAATTAATGGAGAGCTTGATTAAGACCACACTTTAGACTTTGTTTGCAAGAAAATTAGGGTTTCCAGCATTTAGAGAAAAAAAAAGTCTTTTGAGAAGCAGGCACACACAGAGAGACAGAGAACTCAATCTGCCAAACCATTCCCCAAATGCTCCCAACAGCTGGCTGGCCAGCATCAAAGCAAGAGCTAGGAATTTGGTTCCAGTCTGTCTCACAGGGATGCAATTACTTACCTCCTCAGGTGTGCATTTGCAGGAAAGGAGCTGGAGCCAGGAGTTAAAGCCTTGCACTGTGATGTGGGTCTTAGGCATCCCAACCCCCAGGCTCAAAACCCGCCCCGTTCCTGCGTTCTTAATCTCATCAGCTTGGTGGCAGAGCCGAAGCCCTTGCTAATGTTTCTGAATCTTCTGTGAAACTGGCTTGGACCAAGGACGCTCTTCCAAGGATGGTGCACAAAGAAAAGAATGGACTCGGCCCTGTTTTGTTAATGTCATCAGCTCCCTTCCCACCCAGACACTCCAGCAAACCTCTCAGCCAGTGGCTGGCTATCCCAAGCTCAGGTGCTGTTGGTACCTGGGCAAGCAGCCTTTGGATTGGAGTCTAAATACTCCCTGTTCAGGTCAGTTAAACAACTGCAGAGAAAAGGGAGCCCATGACCAGGGTAGGAGAAGTGCATCACCCTCTGGGTATGAGAACTGCAGGAAGAGGAGGAGCCAGAGGGAGGAGTGGGGAGAGGGAGGAGCGGGCATTCTGCACACAGAATGGGACATTCACAGCCCAGTGACTTTCTAGTCCTAAAGACTGACAGGTGCCTCCCAGGAGCACCATCTTCACCTCAGAGGGCAAACAGGGACTTCCCAAGACTGACATGAAATGCTGTCTCCTGCAGAGTGGCATTGTCCTGCTGTGCCCCAGTCCACCACCTGCTTACACACGTGTGCACACACATCTGCATGTGTGTGCAGGTGCAATCATGTCAATGCGTGTGTATGTACTGCACATCTAGCCCAGGGTATGCCTCATACAAGGATTCTTGCCAACGATTCACTGGCACTCCTGCCGCAAGAGGCAGCCTTTGTTTTACTGCCAATAGTGTCCTGTGGGTTAAGAGACGGCCTAAAGGCCTTCCCACAGGCAGCCTGGGGTCCCCCTACCGTGCCCCCTACTGCAGGAATCCAGCCCCTGTCGCTGCTGCCAAGAGGAAGCTGTTTGGGCATTCACCCCACGGAGTGAGAGAAAGCACTGCTGAGTTGTCCACTCGCTCCGCCCAGCTCTGACCCCACCCTCGGGAACTCTTTCTACAATTTAAACCGCAGCCGACACTCTTCCCGGAGCTGGAGCCTGTTCCCGGAATAAAGGGCCCGGAGACCACCCCTGGGTGTAGGGCTTTTGCAAGACTGACCCAAGATGTCTAGTGTCTGGAGGCAAAAGTAGGGCACCCTAGCTCTGCCCAGGAGGCCAGGAGGATGTGGTGTCTGCCCCAGGGAAGGTCCGGCTGGTGAGAGTGGCCCAGATAGCACTGCCACGAGAAGCTGGTGGCTCAATCCAGGGCTGGCTGAATACCAAACCCCGGAAGGGCTCCCAGGGGGCCAGTGGCTTTGGCCTCCATCTTCAGGAAGACAGAGGTCAGCCCTGCCTCCTGCCCTGGTCTCTGGACAGCAGCCAGGTAGGAACAGCCAGGCATCCAAGATGTAAGGGGGTGGCAGTGGCCCATGTCCCCTGGTAGCTCAGCTGCATGCTCAGTGTGGCCTGGACTCTGAGCTCAAGGCCAACACTTGCCTGTGTCCGGAAATGGCATCAGGCGGAACATTGGATTTTGGCAGGGCTCCAGGCAGAAGCCATTGCGCATGGATGGGTCTGTGTGTGTACAGCCCTAGGGCTTCCGGCCCATGGGGGTGAGATGATCGTGACGTCTGTGACAGCAACAGCAACCATGCACAGCCTGCCGGGTGGCAGCCACCCTTTTGGGCTCTTTGCATTTCAGAGCTAACTCATTACTCACCAGATAGGGCTTTGTAATTAACCCCGTTTTACAGGCAAAGAAAATAAGACCCCAGAAAGGTTAGGCAACTTCCCCACAAGTCATGCTGCTAATTAAGGCCAGAGCAGGGACTTGAACCCACGCAGCATGACATCAGAGAGACCAACATGTGGCCCAGCCCAAATCCTGTCCCTTTAAGGCCCGATCAGAAGATCCACCTGAAGTGCAGGGGCCACACCAGGCTCGGCTACCGGCGGTTCCTCCAGGGACACACGTGTTCAGGAAAGACTGTCACCACTCAGGGGAAAGTGGGGCAGGTGTGGGGACCGTGTAAGTGCGGTGTGACACGGCAATGGAGTCCCTCTCTGGGATGCCCACCTCCCAGATGGCAGTGCTTCTGATCCAGCTCCCCACCAGTGCACAGCCCAGCAGGGGATGACCCGAGGACCTGCTCCCCACAATGTGGGCCCACACAGCACTCTGCTCCTGGCTGCAGACTGGCCCAGCCTTAACTGCTGTGGGTATTGGAGGCATGAACCAACAGGTGGAAGATTCTTCATCTGTCTCTGTCTGTGTGCCTTCCAAATGAGACAAAGAAAACATCGGGGGCAGGGAGAGTCATCTCAGGGTCACACATGTGTGCAGGGCAGAGAGCCCCTTGTCGATGAGACTGTCCCTACTGGACAGCCCTCCCAGCACTCAGCGCCCAGACGAGGGCCCTGCTGAGCGAATGGCCGAGGCGCGAATGAGAAGCTAAGACGTGCAGGGAGATGTTCCTCACCATCTCGGCAGCAAAAGGAGAAATAACTACTTCCCAAGGAGAGAACTACAGGTCCAGGTGGCTCCCCTGGCGAACTTACCAGGCGCTTAAGGGCTAACAGCGGCAATCCTAAACAAACCACTTCAGGAGAGTGGAGAGGGAGAAACACCCCACACCCCCCCAAAACTACACAAATACACCCCCAAGAAACAAATCAACATCCCTCATTCACCTAAGCAAAAATGGTTATGATGTTAGCACATGAAGTCCTCCTACCGAGAGGAGGAATTCAGCTGCTCACTCTGTCATCACAGAAAGGTGCCAGAGAGGCCTGGTTCCGACCAAGAACTCAAAGAGCGTCAAGTACCTCCTCTTCCTCCATCTACCGGCACATAAATATGCCCAGCTGGAGGCGCAGGAGGACACAAGAGCATACAGGCTTCTCCAGGGAAGGCCACTCCAGGCCAGCCGGTCCCTGGGGATCGACCACCACCCTGACCAGGGACACAGACCACCAAGCCTGGCCCGATGCTGAATGTTTGGTCTGTGTGTGATGTAGACAGAACAGCTAGTAGCTGCCCTCTGCGCATGGCTGCTACAGCTCTCTGCTGGGTGCGAGCACACAGGAAGCTCCTGCTAATTCTAAGGCCCGGCTTCCACACACTGCTGCCGAGGGCTGCACCTGCAGGCACCTGGCTTGCCACGTTGGGAGTGGGGCTGATTCAGATCAGGTTACTAGGGGTCAGATTCAGGGTGTGCCCATCCTCACAGCCGTTAGGTTAGGAACGTTCTTCCTCTCACACAGCATTGTTTACCTGAGTGTTCCTGTTCACAGCTCCTCCCTTTTGCTCCCCAACAAGATTCTGCCTACAGTGCAGCCCCTGCTCCCCCAAAGCCTCCAGGCCCGGAAGCCAGGGCCCCACCTGGTCAACCTGTTAACACTGGAAGGGGACACAGGGTAGTAGCAAAGCAAGAAGGAGTTCAAATCCAACGAGGTCGGAGCGTGGCCTTAAGCCAGACCATACTTGGGCTTCGCAGCTTACATGGGCCATTGCTTCAGTCTCCCTGACCATCAAGCGGAGATGACACTGGCACACTTCTGACAACCTCGAGGAGGTAATTAAGTGCAAGTGCACGGGAGAAGATGCTACAGGTGTGCTAATCACCACCAGGTTCAAGGTCAGGGCCTTTGCCAGGGACCTCCTCCTCCAGGCCTTCTCTGCACTAAGCAGGCGTCCTCTCCAGTCTCCTGATGCCAGAGGAAACAAACCCGATGGGCAGGCTCTGGGAGCAAAAGAAACAGAGCCAGGCCACGGGCCGCTTGCGACACACGCTCACATCAGGGACAGCTCAGGCTCCATCTCAGCCACCACCATGATGTTTTCCTAACTCCATCGTGCTTGCATGGCCTCTGGAGTCCTGGGTACAGCGGGGGACCACCGGCCCCCTGTTCACATTGTAACCTGGCGTTGTGTTACGACTGACGTGGAAAGTCGGCATCACTTCCCACAAACAGAAGGTGTCGGGAAGAAGAGACACAATGAACACAACACGGCACTTTGAGACGCCAGCTAGAAGCTTGCTGCTGCAGTGCCAAGTCAAGGCTAACTTTCCACCCTTTTTGCTAAGACAGGATGTCCCAAGCGTTAGGGAACTTTTAAAGATACAGCAGCACAAAAACTAGATTTCCTTTTTGCAGGGTGGGAAGGGATCTCGAGCAGGAGTGGCTCACAGGGGCGCTCTGCTTTGTTTAATGCCATGTATCCAGCATTGGTCAATGGGCACTTCTGGGCTGGCCTGGGTCAGGCCACGGTGTCTCCAGGCAGGTGTTTGGCGGTGAGCCAGAGGCGGTCTGTGACAGACCACATGACCTTCTGAGTAGGAGCTCCGATGTCTGCTTTCCCTGAGGTCTTCAGCCTGAAGACCTCGCCTGAGATCTTGGATTTGCAGGAGCCAAGACCTGAAGACGATCCTGAAAGTTTTCCTCCGTGACTTCAGTTACCCACAGTCAACCAAGGTCCACAAGCAGTCCGTCTCTTAGAATCCCAGACGGCATCAGTGCAGACATGTGAATTCACACACTGCTCCGAGCAGCTCCACATCATCCCTCACCATTCTGCCTGAGACCACAAGTGCTCCTTTAAGCAACAATGTCTACATGGTATATGCTACCCGCCTGGGAGTCACTGAGCAGTGGCCTCGGGTATGAAATCAACTGTAGAATGTCACAAGGCTTGCGTGTAAGTTTGGCAGTCATGGTGCAGGCATCCATGGTGGACTCTGTGTGTGTGTTAGAACATATCAACCTCAGACACAGGGAGAAGTGAACATTAACACGTTGTTTCTTTGCAGAAATTGAGCACACACAGCATCCCTCCACCAGCGGGCTATGCCCACATAGTTCCCCACCTGACAGCAGGCAGATCGTGCCTCTCCACTGAGAACTAGCAGGGAGGGGTTCCCACCTTGACACTTGGAAGACTGACTTGGGCAGACCTGAGCCAGCATGGTGAGAAAGGTGGGGTCACCTCTATGACCCTGCAATCCCACCGCACCCTCTCTCTGCCCACAGCTAACAGTGTCTAATCCGATACAACAGGAACAGCAAACTCTCACAGTCTCAGATGAAAGGCGCCACGCAAGATCGTTAGAACCACACCTGGCCTGGCTAGTGCTGGGATTACTTTTACAACATCCAGTTTCCACTCATGCCAGCTCCAGGACCGCAGATCGCACTGCCGCCCAATACTGCATCTGACAATAGTGCTCTCAAGTTGACAACAATGATTCCCACGCTTCAGCCATCCACCTGCCACCTTCTCAAGTGCGGCCTCTGAGATTTCACAGCGCAAGTATCCTCAGCTCTATCCACTTTCTCACATAAATACAAATACTTTTAAAATAAATCTTTTTGGCTTCCCGGAAATGGAAAAATTAGCATCATGTACCACAAATAGACATTGATTATGAAAACAAATAGTCAAGTCCCTTCCCTGCCCCAGGGGAAAAAAAGTTCGTAAATTCCAGGTCAGTGCCATTGCCTAGCAAAGGAACCTTTTAGAACCAACAGAGTCAAGCTGAGAGCTGCTGGATCTGAGTTAGGAAACTGGAACACAGAAGGCTGCATACATTAGCATCAGCAAGCGAGGGGAGCGGGAGCAACTGCCAGGGCTGGACCACCCTCATGCAGGAAACCAAGGTCCCTGTTGACTCCCACCCTGCCTGGGGGGTTGAATCTGGACTCCCAGGTGTGTGCAGAACATCAAGGCCACAAGGCCGGGAGGCAATGGAAGATTGGGCATCCTGGTGTTCAACATAATCCCCATTTTATAGATAAGAAAACGGGGGGTGGGGGGGGTGGAGAGGTAAGGCAGCTTTGCTAAAAGCCACACCACCTGTAAGTGGCAAAGAAAGAGGTTGGTGCTGTGGCATAGCACGTAAAGCTGCTGCCTACGATGCATCCACTCCACATGGTTTGTGTCCTGGCTGCTCCACTTCTGATCCGGCTCCCTGCCAATGCAACTGGGAAGGCAGTGCGGCAAGATGGCACAAGTGCTTGGGTCCATCTGGGAGAGCTGGTTGAAGATCCAGGGGTCTGGTTCCAGATTGGCTCAGCTCCAGCCATTGATGCCAATTTGAGAGTGAACCAGCAGATGAAAGATCTCTCTCTCTCTTTCTGTTTCTCTGTCTCTAATGTTCCCTTTCAAGTAAAAACACATCTTTGGGGAGGAGGGGGAACAGGAAAAGACGGCACAGAGCAGCAGCAGGGTCTCAGCACAGTCAGTCTGCAGCAACGGGGGGGGGGGGGCGCGGGAGGCTGGAGAGAAGCCCCCCAGGGAAAGTGGAAGCCTCCCCCAGGAGGCTGCCCCAGAGCAAGGAGCTCAGAGCCTCTGGGGCGCCCCACTGAGAGGGTCCCCCCTCAGGATCCAGCGGCACTGGGTCCAGATTCAGCGCTGCTTGACCAAGTCTTCCATGCAGAAATGGTGCAGGTATTTGCAGATATCACACACACACCCCTAGGCTTTATTTCTAGGTTACTCAGAACACCTGGTACAATGCAATGCTAGGAAGATAGTTGCTAGGCCCCATTGTTTAGGCAACAATGGCAACAAAAATCTGTACAGGTACAAAAAGATATTGTTTGCAAATATTTTCCATCTGCCGTTGGTTGAACCCAGGCATATAAAACCCAAAGCAGGGAGGTTCAATGTATGGGTACAAAGCTGCCCGAGTGGTTCCAAGAAACAAGCTTTTTAAAACACTGGGTTGACTCTGGAAATGACTTTCGTTACATATATATATATATTTTAACATTCATTCATCTTAAAGTCAGAGTTACAGAGTGAGAGACATTCTCCATCTGCTGGTCCACTTCCAGTGTGGCTGCAATGGTCATGTCTAGGCCAGACCAAAGCCAAGAGCCAGAAGCTGCTTCCTGGTCTCCCCCACGGGTGGCAGAGGCACAAGTACTTGGGTCCTTCTCCACTGCTTTCCCAGGCTACAACCAGGGAGCTGGATGGGATGCAGGGCCACCGGGACACAAACCTGGTGCCCATATGGGATCCCAGCGCATGCAAGGTGAGTACTTCAGCTACTAAGCTACTGTGCCATGCCCATTTTTTTTTGTTCTGTTAATCACAGCAATCTGAGCACCAGCTTTCCATATTCATCGTGGGCGGGAGCATAATGCAGCACATACGCAAGTAAGTTTGTAGCTGTGCATGTAAGATGGAGAAGCTGCCAGCTCAAGGGTTTCTCAGACTTGCTGGGAATTCAGAAGCAGGAGACACATTTCTCATTTCTCCTGGTTTCTTTCTCTAGCGCCAGGACCCTGCAGCTGGAGCTGCGCCCTGGTAGCACAGACAGGCCAGCAGGTGCAGGTAACGGTTCCTCTTCATCCACATTTGTTGCCTGCCACAGACTCTGCCCCAAGGCACCAGGTCGCCTGTGGCCAGTTGCACTGGTAAGTGGCTCTCCACCTCCAGGGGCATGGAGGGGGCTGGATGAGAGCAGTCTTCCGGGCTGCGCCCAGGGTGGGGAGTCTCATGCCAGCCGATTGGCATCCTTTCCTGGCTCCCAGTGAGACACGGAAGTGAAGGATGCAGAGAACAGCAAAGACATGGGTTGGTTGCTGTCTGTCCCCAGCCTGCCCCTAGCAGGTCCTGAAGGATGCTTATCCTGCTGGGCCAGGGGCTGGGCCCTCAGTCATAGGTTGAGAGGAACCCAGGAAAGGAAGCCTAAACTCTGCAGGTGTTCCTGGGCCTCTGGGGACAGGAGCCAAAATACATAGCAGTGGGACTCACAGGTGCAGGCCCCAGCACTCAGGCCCCAGCTATCCCATGATGGGCACACCTGATGAAAACGGCATCCCTGAACAAGCCTTACACACCTGAGTCACGTGCTTTAAAATCCATTCAGTTGTAAATCCTTTTTTCTTCTATTTGAAAGGCAGAGTTGCAGAGAGAAGGGAGACAGAGATTGCCATCTGCTGGCCCACTCCCCAGATGTTCACAACATCTGGGGCTCTGGGGCTGAGCCAGGTCAAAGCCAGGAGCTGAGAGCTTCTTTCAGGTTTCCCCTGTGGCTAGCAGGAGCCCAACCTTTGGGTCACCCTCTTTCTTTCTCAGGCCATTAGCAGGGAGCTGGGTCAGAAATAGAACAGCTGGAGTTTAAGCTGGTGCCCATAGGTGATGCCAGAGCTGCAAGCTGAGGCATAGTCTGTTATGCCATGGCACTAGTCCCAGAGCAGTTTTTGTTAACACGATCCGTGTACCACAAAAATCGCCAACAAAGGCCCGTGGACTGGATCCCGCTTTGGGGCGTGTGGGTCACTGGGCCTCTTTCAGGTTCTGGCTTACAAGAATGTGACCCGTGTCATGCTGACCGTGCAGCCTGGGCCTGACACAGCTCCCGGCACAGCCAACTGCTGGGGAGAGGAGCAGCCATCCAACTCCTGCTGCCTCCCTCTCCAGCCTCCCCCTCCTGCCTTCTCCCACTGCCTCCCCCTCCTGCCTCCCAGCCCACCCCACTCTGGAGCCTCCAGTTCCCAGGGGACCTCCCTTCTGGGACTTCTCCCCGGGGGCCCGCCAGAGTGAGCTGCTGGACCCAGGTCACTGTGCCTGCCAGCCCTGGCCACACGCACAAAGCACCCTGGGAATAAGGGCAACATGCAACGGGACAAAGAAACGAAGGGACACTGGAAGGAGGAGGAAAGACACACAGAGAGAAGCAGGAGCTGGAGGAAAGAACAAAAGCAACGAACGGGCTACAGCAAGTCAGCGGAACTGTCACAGAGTCCAGTGCAAAGGGGCTGGAGCAGTCCCTGGCCCAGACACCCACCCGTGCGCCGGTCCCACCCTCTGCAGAGTCCTATGCCATCCTTTCCCGAGGGGCACTGGGAATCAGCATTTCATCAACACTTCCCCAGGCAATTCTGCTGGGCAGCTAGCTGGGAACTGAGTCACACACACCTTACAGGGCAGGGACGGTCTGCTTCACCTCAGGAACAGTGAGACCAGAGGTCAAAGGGCTTGGCAGGTGTCAATACAGAAACAGCACGACCTGGGCCCTGGGAATGAAGAACAAGGATTGGAGTCTGCCTAGAGAAGCAGTGATGCACACATGGTGGGCAGTGGTGGCATTTACTGAGGGGACAGACACCCAGGGACAGGGGACAGGCCGGGGTCCACTGCTCCCAGCCACCTCGAGGCTCCTGAGCTTACGATCACTCCTCCGGATCTCACAATGCCCCCACAGGAGCAGGTTCATGCGGTCTGGTAGCAGGACTTGCAAGAGCTGAGACTTGAAGGTGGTAGGGGGACGAGGGGAAGAAAACTCAGATGGCCAGAGCACCTGCCAGAGCTGCTGTGGCCTAGGAGCTTCCTGACCCCCAAAGACCAGGGCTGTTCCAGAGCAGGAAGCAGATGCCCACTGCTTGCAAGAGGTGCAGGACGGGGCTGCAACCCAAAGGGCTCACGAGACTTGGGTTCAAATCCCAACTCGGCCGCTTCGAAGCCACACAACATTCCTTCCTTCACACTGCTTTCCCGCCCACAGAGCAGGGCGTGGGGGGCGGGGGATAATGGCAGTCTCCTCCTTGTGGTAGCGTATCTTTCCACATGCAGTTTTGCTGCTGGGTTTTTAGTAGTATTACTTCCATCATGCTATAGGGCTCCGTTCATGTGGGTGCACACAGATGAGCCCTGCTCAAAATGACAGGTGCATGGGATGCAATAGCATATGCCATCACTAGGGGTGCCCATGCCCGTATCTGAGCAGCCGTTCCAGGAACAGTTGCTCCACTTCCAATCCAGCTCCCTGTGCCTAGGAAAGCAGTAGAGGCCCCTACCCACAAGCTGGATGGAGTTTCTGCATGCTGAATTCAGCCTGGCTCACCTCTAGCTATTCTGGACATTGTGGAATGAACCAGCAAATGAAATATCTTCCTCTCTGTCTCCCCCTATCACTTTAAAAATATTTATTTACTTTTGTTGGAAAGGCAAACATACAGAGAAAATATACAAAGAGAAAAGATTTTCCATCTGCTTGTTCACTCCCCAAGTGGCTGCAATGGCCAGAGTCGAGCCGATCCGAAGCCAGGAGTCAGAAACATCTTTGGGGTCTCCCACACGAGTGCAGGGTCCCAAGGCTTTAAGTCATTTTCTAATGCTTTCCCAGGCCACAAGCAGGGAGCAGGATGGGAAGTGGAGCAGTCAGGACAGGAACTGGTGCCACATGGAATTCTAGCACATTGTAAAGCAAGGACTTTAGCCACTAGCCTACTTGCTGGGTCTCTCTCCCTATCACTCTTTTAAATTTAAAAAAATCACTTAAAAAAATGACTGACGGAAATGTGCATTGCTTGCACCACCACCCCCTTTCCCTCCCATCAGTGCTCTGCAGAGATCCTTGCATTGTGACAGGAAGCCCCCTCCATGGCCTTCCTCCGCCTTCCGTGCTCTGTCCCCACCACCTCTTTCCTCCCAGGCACTACGGATGCTCTGGACACTCAGCCGCCTCAAGCAGGGCCTCCACCTGCAACCGATGCCTCCTCTCAAGCTGCTCCCTCCTGCACAGCTTGGGGGAGTTCTGGGGGTTTCTTCCAAGCCCATCTCCTGCCCCACGAGTCTGAGCAAATCCTTGCATACCCCCAACCACTAGCTCCCCTGAAAACACATCCCACGGCCAGGGTCCTGGAGCAGCCCCCTCTTAGATACATTATCTCCTTCACTGCTCACAAACGGCCTCCTCTGAAGGCAGGGTGTTCCCTCTGTCCCGCCACAGTCTTGGCACTTGCCACTCAGAGCTGCACAACAAGCTCCGTCAAGAGTCCAGCCAGCAAGCCAGCCCCCCACCCTTGCGCAAACCACAAGTATCTCATCTCCAGCCACCTCCACGGGCGGCTGTTGCCACCTCACCTTCTACCTGCAGAACAACGAATGGGCGGAGGATGACCTTGGTTAAAGACTGGACCCAGCGCAGTAGCAAGTCCTCACCTAAATGGGCGCCGGTTCTAATCCCAGCAACCCCGCTTCCCATCCAACTCCCTGCTTATGGCCTGGGAAAGCAATCAAGTACAGCCCAAAGCCTCGGGACCCTGCACTCGTGTGGGAGACCTGAGAGGCTCCAGGTTCCTGCCTTTAGATCAGCTCAGCTCCGGCCATGGCGGCAGCTTAGGGAGAGAATCAACGGGCAGAAGATCTTCCTCTTTGTCTCTCTTCCTCTTTGTATATCTGACTTTCCAATAAAAATAAACAAATCTTTTTAAAAAATAAGTTTAAAACCTCAACTTGAGTTTCCACCTAAGCAGTAGTGAATCTGAAAAATACATAATGTCTTAGGCTCAGCTGCAGACCTTCCACACTGAGGGCAATAAGCCACTCATTGGCATGAGCGTCACAAAACAAATAAGGATCTTGTTTATCCACTCTAAATTTTTTTTAAAGACGTATTTTTATTTGAAAGGCAGAAGTGCAGAGAGGAGGAGATAGAGAACTTTCATCTGCTGGTTCATGCCTCAGGCTTGAGCAGGTCCAGAGCCAGGAGCTTCCTCTGGGTCTCCTACAAGAGCGCAGAGTTCCAAGGACATGGGCTATTTCCCACTGTTTCTCCAGGCACACTAACAGGCAGCTGGTTTGGAAACAGAGCCAATGAGACACAAACCAGCACCCATATCGGATACCGGTGCCACAGCTTCCAGAAGCCAATGTCATCAACAGCATGCTCCTTGCCCCTTATATATGCAACAACTTCAGGGAGGAGAGTGCCCTGTGGACTCCAGGACCCAGCCAGCACCTGAGGGCGCGTGGGAACAAAAAGCAGTTCTTCCAGCCTCACTCCAGCCTGCCCAAGTCCCCAAGTCTTGGGTTGGTCCCAGAGCCACTTGATGCTCAGTGGACACTGGCCTGAGCCCAGCTCTCTGCTTCCGAACTCCCTCCTATGTGAGTCATGTGGCGACGTCCCAAGGCTGCCCTCATTGCACTGACCTGTCAGCTAGGAGGCGCCCCAACACCCAGATCTCACCCTGGGGCTGCCACCCACATGCCCCGGGACCCTGGTGAAACGGCTTTACCTCTCGGGCTGCTCTTAGTTGTCAGTCTGGCACATTCTTAGGCCCTGCAGCTCCTGAGATTGTCCAGGCCGGCCCTGAGCAGCGTAAGCAGAGGGCTGGCTCTGGCTTGCAGGCCCAAAAAGCCACTCCAAAACTCAGCAGCTCGGCAGCCGGCCTGCCCGCCTCCGCCCCGAGTGTCAGGTTACCAGCCCCAACTCTCCCCGGGCGGCAACTCCGCCTCTGATATTTTTAGACTCCCCCCTTTCAGCCCAGTCTCTAACAAGAGCCAGACGCCCTGCCAAGTTCCCGCCATGGCCCTGCCGAACTTGCCCTCTTTGGGGCCTTCTGCCTGGAGTCAGACGTCACCAGCTCCCCATCCTCGCCAGGTGGGGAGGTGACAAGGGGTGCCTCCTCCTTTCATGCTCCCTTCCTTTCGCAGGCAAGCTGTGGCCAACAGCTCAGAGTCACTGATGTCAACTGTCTTCTACCTCAATTCTAGCTGCTGCTCCAACACACCTGCACCCCAAGCCCAGAAAGATATACCCCCACCCAATACCCACTCTGCCACAAGAGATCCCCTACAGGACTCCGCTCACTCCGCCTGGTACCCCACCCCAACCTCAGCCCCAAAGTCTACACTTAGCCACAAAGCTGGGCACCAGTTCCAGGTTGCAACACACACACACACACACACACACACACACACACACACACACCCCACACCATGACCTATGCCCCCACCAGGAGGATAGCTGGATTCCTGCCCCCTAAATAAACCTTCCCATCCAGCCAGCAACTCAGTGCCATCCCACCTTGCCTGGAAAGGCCTTCATATATCTCAGGGTCGACAGGCTTTCCTTCCTGGTCACTGTGACAAAGAACTGGCCCTCCAAGTGTCCAAAGGCGCAGGGTAGAGGTAAGGGTGGGCAGGGGTCAGTGGGTGCCTGCCTGGAGCAAAAACTGGCCTGTCCAAGATCCCCATGAAGCTAAGATCCTGTGTCCGAGGACGGACAGACACACACGCGCGCGCACGTACACACACACACACACACACACACACACACACAGCTTTTATTCCCATACAAAGACCCCACATAGCCACAAAATCCAGGCAAAACATTCACTTCCCTTCCAGGAAGTAAGGGCCCCAGAAGGGGCTGGAGTGCCATTCTCACGGAGCGGTGCCCTGTGCTGACCACCGACCCACTCCGAGGCTTGGTCAGCTGCAGCCAGTGCCAGCAGTGCAGCCAGTGCCAGCAGAAGGGTGTGGGCTCTGCCTGCTTTGGCGTGGTGGGGAGAAGGGGCAGTGCTGGCTGCCCCTCCCCTCCTCCCACCCCTGGCTGCCTTGGAGGCTTCCAATCCAAACAACTTTCCCTGGTTCAGGTCTCCTGAAGCACATGGAAAAGCGGAAAGGGGAAAGGCTGGGGCTCGGTGGCTGCTCTGCCCGTGCTCCCCGATTCCCCAGCAGGGGTGGAGGCAGAGGCATCCAAAGCTTTCTCAGTGGGAGAACAGGTTGGGCACCTTCCTGCCACCCCCGCAGTTCTACCAGGCATCCCTTTGCCAAGGCGCTCCTGGGCATCTGGCCTAAAGGGGTCTCTACACAGCATGGGAAAGTGGCACGCTGTAGGGAGAGGCAGGGGGCAGCCCCCTGTTGTGAGTTGGCCTGGGTTTTCCCCACCTGCCAGCCAGAGAGAGAACATGGGAGGATTCAGGAGAGGCTGGGGCAAAAGGAAAAAGCAGGGGCCACCGCAACCTCTTGCCACCCCCCATCAGCTTCAGCCTGCTCCCTGGCGACTCCAGCCACACCCCAGCCCCCATATCTTCCTCACTCACAGGTACCTTCTTACCTGGAAACCACAGCTTGGGAAAATGCAGCCAGCTAGAGTTCCAGGATGTCTGCCCCAGTTAATCCAGACAGAAGGGTGAAGGGAGCCGGAACAGGCTTTGCTTGTTTCATTGTGATAAAACACACAACAATGGGGGAGCTTGGTGGCGCAACAAACTAATCCTCTACCTGCAATGCTGGTATCCCATACGGGCGTTGGTTCAAGTCCCCACTGCTTCACTTTGATCCAGCCCCCCCGCTTAGGGCCTGGGAAAGCAGCGGAGGATGACCCAAGGCCTTTGGTACCCTGCATCCATGTGAGAGACCCGGAGGAAGCTCCTGGCTTCCAGCTTCAGACAGGCCCAGCTCCGACCATTACAGCCATTTGGAGAGTGAAATCAGTGAATGGAAGATTTCTCTGTCCCTCTCACTGATTTTCAAATAAAATAAATCTTTTTAAAAATTGCAAATCTCTATGGCCTTAATCGCTTGTTGATGTGCACTGTGAGGGCACAAAATTCACTCGCCACGTTGTGCGACCATCTCCACCACGTTCACCAAAACCTTTTCCGACTTGGGCACCAAGTTCAACTCTGATCATCGCATGCCGGGAGACCCCAAGGCTCTGGCAACGCCACTCTGCTTTCTGTCTCTACACTTGTCTCTTCCAGGCATCCGGAGGAGGGACAGCACAGCGTCTGGGTGCAAGGTTCTAAAGTCCTAGCTCAGCTAGAAAATCCTCAAGAGGCGCACACGGACCTGGGGCCAGGGAGAGAACAGCGCTCCCATCTCCACATTGGCAGCTGACTGGGGCGAAGCCCCGACGGACTCGGGCCAGCAGAGAGCTTCGCTCCGCTGGCTGCCCGTTGGTCCCAGGTGTCCCCAATTAAACGAACCCCCCCCCCCCGGCTGGCTGCCCGCTGGTCCCAGGTGTCCCCACTTTTACGAGGCTCCCGTGTCAGCCCCACCTCCCTGGCACGTACCCAGGCGGCTGGACTTGCGGAGGAAGGGTGTACACCACACCCCAAGCGCTGTGTTCCCTCCCTCTGGAACTGTAAGTGGGGGCGCCTGCTCCCTAAAAACCCCAGCCCCGCCCTACCAGAGTGGGAGCTGGAGAAGTGCCATCCTAAAGGCCCCCCAGACACCTCCACCGCTCGGGACCCAACGCAGTCGCTCCTCACCGCTGGAGGGCGCGACGGAGCCGTGCGCGGCCCGAAGCCCGGGGAGGACCCACGAACCGGCCAGGGTGCACCCAGTCCGCCAGGCCACTGCGGGAGGCAGGGCCCGAGGCGCCGGGATCATTACCATGACTTGTAAAGTTGGGTGCTGCTCTGGACGGCGAGCACCCCGGGATGAAGTCTGGCGGGGGCCAAGAATCCCGCCCTGAACTCCTCCCCAAACTTTTCCCGCTCGCCTGGGAGCGGAAAGCGAGGGAAGTTGGACGGGGGTGGCGAAGTGGAATTTGGGGGCATTGCGTCCCAGGCGCAGGCGGGGTCTACGCGGCGAGATCGGCGCAGGGAAAGGGGCACTACGGCGTGTGGAGTGCCTGCCTTTCCCATACCTCGGACTCCCTTCGGTGCGAGAAGAGTGGGGGTCGCGCTCCTGCCTCCCACGGTGCGTCCTCTAGCTGTTCCGGAGCCCCCCGACGGCACTCCGCGCGCGGTTCCCAGGCACGGCCCCAACTCACCGGGCGCTGGCGGCAGCGGCGATGGCTTTGAAGCGAGGACGGGCTGGGGCGCGAGGCGAGGCCACCGGGCTGTTTTGAAGCTCTGGGCTGGGACGGCGCGCTCCCCCCGGCGGCGGCGCCGAGCCTCCTCCCCCACGGCCCCCGCCCTCCCCGGACCCGCCCCCGGGCCGTGATGTCAAAGGCCGGGAGGGCCGAGGGGGAGGGGCCGCGGGAGGCGGCCGGGGGACCCAGGAGGGAGAGGGGTGCTGGCCCCGGGGCCCCCGCCCGCCTCCCTGCGCCACCCTGGCCAAGCCCGGGCGGAGAAGGAAGCGCGGCCCGCGGCGCAGAGGGAGAAAGGGCAGCGCCTGGCAGCCTCCCGGGCCGGGCGCGCTGACTCTCGCGGGTTTCCACTTCGCTCCTCTCCTCCCCGCATTTCGATCCCTTCTCCCGCGCTTCTGTTAATACGGTGAGCTTGTCCTGAATCCTTCCTACCTCAGTTTCCCCTGACAAGGCCTGTCTCCTGGGCTGGTTGTGAATCTGCGAAGGATACGCGCACGCACGGGGCTTGGCACGCGGGGAGCCGCCAGGACTGCCATCCACTGTCACTCTTAGCTGACCGCGCAGGAACCCAATTGTGCAAGAGTCCCCCGGGTCCCTCGTCCCCGCCCCCACCGGCATACGCCCAACCCTGGCAAGAGCCACTCCTCGCTTGCACCCACGGTCCTGGAATTTTATTGTCCCCTGGAAGCGACATCAAAAGACAAGGAGCTGCCTTTCTTTCCAAACTCAGTCTCCCTCTCTGGAAACAGAGCTCGGACCTGCCTGAAGGCTCTGGGGAAATGTTGGGGCACCGAACCCCATCCCACACTTGAGAAGGGGCCCCGGGCTAGTGAATTAAAGACGTCGAAGACACTCCAAAAACAGGCCCACAAGATTCAAGGATGCTTCCAAAGGTTCATTGAAAATCCATACTATGGAAAAAACTTGGCTTGGATTTCAAGGGGTTTTTTTCCCTCAAATAAATTCATCTTTTAATCCCATTTCCATGAGCTTTTTAAAGCAGCTTGGCCTTATATTTTTAAGCTTTTTAACTTAGCAGGCTAATGTTCTTTGCACACACTCAAAAAAACACAGGGTGATTGGCACATGCCACTGGGAAGAGAATCAGTGACACTCCACCCCCTTTTTATTTAAGAAATGCAAATTTTGCAGTAGCATGGTCTGGCTGGGACAGCACAGTTGAAAATTCTGATGAGCATATTTAAACATTTCCTGTGGCCAGCTTTGTGATGGGTGTGTATGTGTGTGTGTGTCCACCTAAATGAGAGGTTGCCGTGGGGGCTGAGAGCCCTTCCAATGGCCATGTCATTCCCCAGGCCCCGAATGTCTCCACCCGCTCTCTGAACTGACATATTAATTCTCAACCTAACCAAGACTCTCATCCCCCAAGGAAGCAGTACTTTAGGACTAAAGGGCAGGCACCAGGTGCTGTTTGAACTGAGCACTCCCTCCATGGTGGGGGTCTATCTGCTACAGAGGAGAGCCAGGCAAGACCCACCTATAGGCACAAGCACTTGCCTGTTGTGACTGCCTGGAGGACAGAGACACCATCCCCACCACCACCACCAAAAAGACAAAAACAAAAAAACTTCCGCTAGAGTGGGAAGTCCAGGGTGAGACAGAAGCCAGTGAGGTTTTACATTTAACTCAACTTTCCAAACGCTCCCTCTGTATCATACAGCAGCCCTGCAGGAAGACGGCTGGGAGCACCTGCCCATGAAACTTGCAACAACGCCTTGAGCAAGTGCTGAGTGTGGATTTGAACCCCCACTCACTGCATGCAGCCCCGTTCTCTGCTTCACACACCCTCACTGCTCACCAAATGCTAAGGACCCGGCACAGGTGATAGTTCTTGCCATATCCACCTGCTGCCTGGACTAGGGCTTCCTTGAGATTGTTTTTTTAAATTGACCCTGTTTATTTTAATATATTTATCTTAAAAATAAGCACTCTCTCACCAAGGTAAACAGGAAAACAGTGCCATCCGCCAGTGATAGAAGACAAACTCACAAACATAAACACTACCAAAATAAAACAGGGCAGCCAGATACTGCTGGCAGAACAAGTCTGAGCCTGTGGGAAAGAACCTCTTAGAAGGGGAGACCAGGGGCCATGCTGCAATGCTGGCATTCTGTGTGAGCACCGCTTTGTGTCACGGCTGCTCTGCTTCTCTCTCAGGTACCTGCTAATGCATCTGGGAAGGCAACCAACAGATGGATCAAGTACCCTCCCCCCCGTGTAGGAGACCTGGATGAAGCTCTCGGCTTCAGCCTGGCTCAGCCCTGGCCATTGTGGCCATCTGGGCAGTGAAACCAGCAGATGGAAAATCTGTCTCTTCTCTCTTTGTATCTCTACCTTATCAATAAAATATGAGAGGTCAGCGAGTTGTTAAAAGCACTCGAGTACGGACAAGTCCTTTTCTTGTCATCATCATGAAGACACCATGGTCCTTAGAGAAGCAAGCCATCCTTGCCCTGTATCCTCTCCTGCTGGTGGGTGTGTCCCGCTGGGTTGAACCTGGCCAGGTGCAGTGATGTCTCCCCAAGCCCAGAGAAAGGAGGGGACCAGTTGTTCCTCTAGTTGCCAAACTTCTCCGGAGCTCCACCTATCTGTCCCGTCCATCTGCTGTGCGCTACTCTCACTTTTCTCTCTTTATACATCCTCCTCTTCCAGACATTTCTCCCATACCCGCTTGTATCGCTGGCCATGCTGTTTCTATAATTTGGGACCCTTGTCAGGGTATTGGGTAAAGTAAGAGTGGGTTTCCTAGAGTTCTGAGTCCTAATACAATAACCTCTATAGTAGAGCAGGAGATATGAACCAGCTGGACAGAACCACACCAGCACAATGAGTACAATCCCTCTCTCCTTGACATTGAGTTAGGTCATATGACTCACTGACTTTGGCCAATGAGCCGTGATTAAGCATGGCACATGGCAAGATTGGAAATCTTTGCAAGAGCAGGAGTTTTGTGGTCATTTTGCAGCAACAGTTGGCTGATACAATGTGGAAAAAGAGCATGAACTCTAAGGAGGTTCTTGGGAATATGGAAGGTCGGGAAGAAGCCCAGGGTGGGGTTGGCTCCAGGCCTGGTGAGCAGAACCAGAACATCCTGGTGAGTTTGGACTTGGCAGAATCCTGCAGTCTCTGGTGAGATGTTCCTGGCCACTCTGTACTGGCCTTAGCGGAAGGAGTAAGGGCTGTTCACCTGGGAAAAGCTCTGACCCTCTCCCTTACACAGCCCAGTGGAACTTGAAGCATGGCAGAGCAGTAGCAGATCAGAAACTGTGTCCTCTTGTCAGGAAGGAAGGAAATCAGAAAGAAACATGACCAAGGTCCACAAGGTCTAAGCGGGAATCTGATACAAGGGGCCAGAGCAATGGCTCAACAGGCTAATCCTTTACCTGTAAAGTAGCAGCATCCCATATAGATGTCAGTTCATGTTCCAGCTGCTCCACTTCCCATCCAGCTCCCTGCTTATGGCCTGGGAAAGCAGAGGAGGACAGCCCAAAGCCTTGAGATCCCTACCCTTGTGGGAGACCCGGAGGAGGGTCCTGGCGCCTTACTTTGAATCGGCTCAGCTCTGACTATTGCAGTCATTTTGGGAGGGAACCAGTGGATGGAAGATCTTTCTGTCTGTCCTTCTGTCTGTAAATCTGCCTTTCCAATAAAAATTAAAATAAATCTTTATGAAGGAATGTGATGCATCCAAGATGACTCACCTTGGGCCAGCGGGTCAGTGACAACTTGAAGCTGGGGCTGCCTAACGTCCTTCAGTGACCACTTCCTGGGGGCTGAACTGGTGACTAGGCTGCCACAATAGCCACAGTGGTCTTGTTGCCTGCTCTTCTTGCCGTGATGTAACCTCTTCCCATTCAGACGGGGCTGGACCTGATGAACAGACATAGGCAGACACGATGGGAAGTCACTTATACAATTAGGTTTCCAAACACAGTGGCATCAGTGTACCGAGTAAATGCTCTGTCACCCTCTTGGCTTACCCGTGGCCATCAGTAAGCCACTTTGTTAGAGAGCCCACATGGTACTGACTGGAGGCATGCTGCAGCCAGCAGACAGCTAGCTAAGAGCTGAGATGTTCTGAGGGCCAGAATTCTGCCTGTACTAAGCAAGCTTAGAAGCAGCTTCTTCCTTCCCAAGTGCCCCATGAGGCAAACACCTTGGCTGACCTGGTAAGAGAGATGGTGAGGGAAGCAGGAGACCCAGCTAAGCCTCGCCTAGACGCCTGGCATATATGAGGGTTGCTTTCCAGCTGCTAAATTGTGGGGTAATTAATTATGCACCAAGAGGTCACTAACATGAAATCTATGAATAACATTCCTGTCTACTGACTCAGGCTGCAGAGGCTGGGTTCTAGCTAAGGCCTTTGTATGCATCGAGATAGGCCGAGTTTTGCTGTGATAACAAATGATTCCAGATCTCCACGGCTTCCCACTGTCGACACACCCTGCTCATCCTGCCTGCCCATGTGTCCGTGCTAGCTGTATTTCAGGACACAGGCTGATGGAGCAGCCTTTCCCGTGCGACTCTGGTCTTGGGAAGAGGGAAGATGAGATGCTGAGCCACCCGCTGGCTATTAAAAGCTTCTGTATGCTCACATGTCACTGGCAAAGCAAGTCGGAGGCCGCATAGCAGAAAAAAAAATCTCCCAGTAGCCATGTTTTCTTGGGAAGGGGCTCTGCCACTCAGCATCCAACACCATCTGAGTTTGGCTTACTGGTCTTGTTGTCTCAGGGTGCAGGGGTGTAACAAGCACCTTTAAAGGCCCCACAAGCAACATGTCCTCTTGTCCACCCCCAAAGCAATGGGGCCAGAGCTACAGGAAACCTTCAGTGTGAAGGTCACAGGAAGCCAAGTATTCTGTCCAGATTCCCCTCTGCCAACCACAGACTCTGCCATCAGCACTTCCCAGTGTAGCCCACTGTCTGCCCAGCTGACCCTCTGAGGGCCAGCTGGACAGTCCCCCTCAGCCTACTGTCCACAGACTTGGGACAACCAAACTCCCTAGAGTGAGATCTGAGAAATGGACTCTCCTGAGTCCGTGTGGCTGTCACGCACCTCCCCGGACCAGGCTGGGCCACGGTGGAGATGACCCTCTCTAGCAGCAGGACCAGCCCTCGGACCCTGCACCTGAAGGTTTGGATCTCTGGCCTCACCCCTTCTCCTGGGAGTTGAAGGTAGAGCTGCCACTTGGGATCTCACTTTCCTCCCCACTTTTTTTAAAGATTTTTTTTTTTTATTGGAAAGTAAGATACACAGAGAGAGGAAGACCTTGCATCTATTGATTCACTCCCCAAGTGACCTCAAAAGCCAGAGCTGAGCTGATCCGAAGCCAGGAGCCACGAGTCTCTTCCTCAAGGGCTCCCACGTGGGTAGGATCCCAAGGCTTTGGGCTGTCCTTGACCGCTTTTCCAGGCCACAAGCAGAGAACTGGATGGGAAGTGGGACCAGTGGGATTAGAACCTGCCCCATATGGGATCTCAGCACATGCAAGGCCAGGTCTTTAGCTGCTAGGCTACTGCGCCAGGCCTTCCTCCCCACGTCGTGCCTTTGATGGAATGGCAGAAACATCTAGGACCTACCATGCTACAGCTTTCTGTGAATACAGCAAGAATGAACAGGACTAGTTCTGCCTGCCACTGTCCCCAATGAGCCCTTACCCCATGTTTCCTGCTTTTGTCACTTTCTGGGGACAGAAGGACTTGGCCAGGAGTGTCCTGGATGCCCAGCCTATCCTCTTTGGGTCACTCAGAACGAAGCACGGTGTGACCATCGGGGCCTTTGAGAAGTGTGCTGGTATAGCGATCACAGACCCAGCAAGAAGTAGGAAGATGACACTGGAGTGACACCTGACTTGGAAGCTCCACATTGGCTAGTTGTCACTGTTCAGTCATTTAAAAAAAAAATGAGGGGCCAGAATGGTAAATCCTCCACCTGTAGTGCCAGCATCTCATATGGGTGCCAGTTTGTGTCCAGGTTGCTTTACTCTGTTCCAACTCCCTGCTTGTGGTCTGGGAAAGCAGTGGAGGATGGCCCAAGTCCTTGGACCCTGCACCCACACGAGAGATCTGGAAGAAGTACCTGGCTTTGGATCAGTCTACCTTTGGCCACTGTGACCATTTGGGGAGTGAACGAATGGATGGAAGATCTTTGTCTCTCCCTCTTTCTGTAACTCTTCCAAATAAAATTAAAAAAAAAAACTTTTAAAAAATGAGCTGTTCAATACTGTTCACTTAAACTGGAGAGGGACTCATGACAGGTGACCATGAACACAGAATTCTCATACTCCTGGTCTTGGTCTCCCTCGTCTCTGCTACAGCCATTCGGGGCCACGCACACGCTGTCTGGTTCTCCCACTGCAGGAGTGTGTCATTGTAGACTGCTGGGCTCTGGTTCCCAGCTCCCATCAGGCGTGTGTCACTGTGGACTGCTGGCCTCTGGTTCCCAGCTCCCATCAAGACTCTCGGCACTGTAGCAACAGAGCATCAGAGCCCTCCCTAATGTGAGTTTCCTCAAAGTACAGTCCACAAGGTTGGGGGCGGGAGAAGGACAGGAAGCAGGACACAGATGGCTTTCCACTGCCAGCAGCAACATCCAAACACCCAGAGTCAGGACAGTCCCCAGGAATCTCCCCACGAGGCAGGCAGGGTGGAGCCAGCTCTCTTGGCCCATCTTCTGAAAAGAACAGAGTACAGTTTGGCATGGGAAAGGAGAAGGCAAAAATAAGTGGCTGTTGTTAGCGCGTGCTGTCCCAAGGGTGGGTGGGTTCTTGTTTTCCTGGGATCTGAAGTCCCATCATAAACATTATCCTTTCAGTGTTTGACAGCATCATTTGTACATTTCTAAATATTTTTAATACTCTGAAACAAAGCCGCCCCTTCCTTCCGATCTGCAAACATCTGCCCAGGGAAACGCTGTCCTCGCAGCCAGGCCCTGCACAGACGCTTCAGCACTTCGCCTGCCTGTTGTGCCCAACCACGTGGCAGGCAGCAGCAAGAGGGCAGTGAGCACACGACCCCACCCCCTCCCCCAAGTCCTGTTGTGTAGGACTCAGCAGCCAGCACTGCTCAGTTCTACTCAGCATCCTGCTTGACTCCTGAGATGTGTGTTTGGTTTTTCTCTCCAAGATTTCTGGGTGTCTTTGAGTGTGACTTGTCTCTGAGGTCACGGGGCCGTGGAATTATCTTCCTCCACTGATTCAGCCTCAGACCTCAGGCCAAACTCACAATTTCTGGTGATTCAGTGGGTATCAGGTAGTGAGGATGGCAGCCCTTTCCAACGGGAGACGCCCTCCCACCACGCCCATGATCTCACAGCCCGAACTTCAAAGATCAGGGACCAAATGTTTAGCCTCACGGTCAAGCTGCCAGTTATCACCGCTGCATCAGCATCACAGCACGTGGGTCCCACATCCAGCTCCACTTGATTCCAGTCCCCCAGTGGTGCAGACCCCAGGAGGTAGCAGGTGACAGCTTGTGTGGTTGGGTCCCCACCACCTGCACAGGAGAGTCCCCGACTGAGCTCTGGTTCCTGGCTTCACTTCAGGCATGTGAGCTTTTGGGGAAGTGAACCAGCGAATAAGTTCCTTCCATCTGTTAAATAAATACCTTTTAAATAATAATTTATGGTCTGCCACATGACTTTTTTTTTTTTTTTAAGAAAAGGGTTCAAAAATTGACAGGATAAGAGGAGACCTCAAAATTCTTGACCATTGCCATGCTTCCAGGCAGGCTGGCTGGCTAGGTCACTCTGGACGAAAAGCACTCTTGATCTGTACACCCTACCAGTTTGGGATCCCTCCTTTTATGGGATTAAAATCCTTCTGGACACAGCCTGCATCTGTTGCTCATCTGTCCTCTGAGGAGTGAGGGCTGCAGGATGAGGTAGCATCGGCCTGCAACAGCCAGCACAGAGCAGGTGCTCGGCCAAGCGACTCTCCCTACTTGCCTTATACAGCGTCTTCACCCTCAACGGGACACATGCTTGCTGGGGACACAGGTCTAAACTATCTCACTTGCTCTGCTTTTCACCAACAGTGGACACATGGTAGGTGACCAGTTAGTATCTTCTATGAAAATGAGGAAAAGCTGTCCCCATGAGGCCATGATTCAGGAAACACAGTGTGGCCAATGGGAAACACCCCTTCTTCCAGGCAGGCACAGATCGAACCAGGCAGGCCTGGGACTGAGTAAGCAATCTGCAGACCGGACACCTTCCTTAACCAACCATAGGCAGGAGCACTGAACATGAACAAATATTTGATCCATGAATGAATGAGTGACATGTAAGTCCTTGGGGATGTGTGGTGTCTTCGCAACATGTCTGGTTTTTTTTTTTTGTTTTTTTTTTTTTTATGCTCAGCCTATTGAAAGAGTTCGGGGTCATTGGTTGGTGTCCAGTCAACCAATAGAATGCGGCACAAGTGACTCTGGCCTCCAAGGCCAGGCACGCTAAACCGTATGAGTGGGGTCTGATTCTCTGGAGGCTGTCCTTACTGAGCATCTGCTTCCTGGCACTGGGGCTCAATGCACCCCAAGCCCTGGAGGGCCGTGATGGGTAGAAACAAAGCCAGCTGCTGCCCTCCTTGATCACAATTCCATTAGGATTGGATGGATCATCTATCATCCAGGGCAGGGTTTTTCTGAGCGTGAAAGGGATACTTTTAATAATGCACATACAACCATGTTCCTGGAGATTGGAAGGTACACTCCCGCTAACTACGATGAAGTGAGTGACCCTTCAGATTTAGCTCACTGGAAGAAATAAGGAAGGGCTTTAGCCTTAAGACCTGGTACCTTGGGGTTGGCTTGGTCTAGAGGGAGGGAAGGATGCCCCAGGTGCAGAGGACACTGTGGGTGGGACCGTGAAGGGAGGAGGCTCTGGAAGAAGCCATGGGAGCCGGACAGGGCAGAGCAAGGTTGAGCGCAGGCAGGTCAGGGCTCAGGTGGATTGGGGGCTTCGTTCAGGTGGAACAGGACACCGTCTCAGTCAACACGGTCTGCAGGACAGCTGTGTGTGAAGGGGCAGGAGGGGCTGGAGAAAGCAGGAGATGAGAAATGAGGGTAACTGGAAGCCAAGGTCCCTCTCACCTTGTATAACGATGCTAGGTCTGGGAGAACGACAGCCCCAAGGGGGCTTGCAAAAGCTTCCAGGAAAATATCTAAAGAAAGTCATGGTATTTAGAGGGCTGAGGAGTTTGGGAACCAGGAGGAAATAGGGACTTTCCCAGGAGTCTTGGTATCTAATGGAGCAGATGTATTTGAGATGTGGATGCTGAGCTCTGGAGACCAGATGGCCCGATTTGGTTACTAAGCAAGCAAGGATTTGCTAGGTAGCTTGTGGGTGAGCTGCACTTTGATGAGGCTTTAGCTGACAAGAAGAGATCTAGGGGGGCAGGTGGTTCCCTAGGACACCTGGCCCTGCAGGGAACCTCCAGTATTTACTCCTCAGGTCTGGTTTCCAAAGGGATTTAAGACAGCTTACGATCAAAGATGCAGACACAATAGAGCTGACACAAAAGAAAATAAAAACTATATAGATGGAGGAGGAAGGGACCAGGAGCCCTTTGTACCCACAGATGAACCTATGAATCACCCGAGGAACCGATTAGCCATGCAGATTTCTGGGCCCCTTCCAAAGGTGCTGGGAGCGTAGGCCGGGAAGCAGCCCAGGACGTGTTCAGCAAGTCCCGCCACCTGCAAAGGGATGGGGCTTTATTTCTTAGCTCTTTTTAAAAACATTCCAATGTTTAATTAATATTTAAAAGATTCAATGTGATTTGTCGGTACAAATTCTAAGAACACAATGACATTCCCCTCCTCCCTTTCTCTCTCTTTCCTTTTTTTTTTTTTTTTAGCTTTTGAGATAACATGTTGTAGATACATAACACTGAGTTTTTTTTTTTTTAATTACTATTGTTTCTTGGCCTTTTGGCTAAGAGCAAGTGTAAAAAAAATATTTATTTGAAAGTCAGAGCTACAGAGAGAGTGTGTGATCTTCCATATGCTGGTTCACTCCCCAGACGGTCACAACAGCCAGGGCTGGGCCAGACCCAAGCCAGGATGCAGGAGCTTCTTCCTGGTCTCCCCTGTGGGTGTAGGGTCCCCTATGGGTGCAGAGTCCCAAGGACATCCTACACTACTTTTCCCCAAGCACATTAACAATGAACTAGGTGGGAAGTGGAGTGGCCAGGACTTGAACCGGTGCCTATATGGGATGCTGGCATCACAGGCAGCAGCTTAACCTGCCACGTCACAGTGCCAGCCTGAGCTTGGGGTATTTTAAACGATGCAAAGGCCCTTCTACAAAGGGCCAGAGAGCTAAGCTTCCTCACTTTGCAGTCTAAACATTAAGCAAACTATCAATGAGTGGGTAATGGCTGTGTTCTATCAAACTATTGATAAAAAAACTTGGGATCAATTTTGGCCCCGAGGCCAAGGTTAGCAATCTCTGAAAAGGTGGTAGGGGTGAAGGTGGTGCTGAGATGACACATTTTGTCCTGGAAACCTGCTCTTGCGCCAAGCTTGAAGCTCGGGGAACAGAGAGCACCTGAGGACCTCCGCCCGTGCAGCCTGCAGGCCTAACCAGGCAGGCCAGGCTCCTGTGCTGCCTCCAGCTAGAGGAATGAGTCAGGAGCTTTGAGCCCTATCTCTCCTCTTGCCAGGGGTGTCCAGCACCTCTCCATCCCTCACACGCTTGGCTGCATCAAAGCACTCGAGAGACACAGGAGGGCCAAGAACTCTGCTGAAAATGTTCCCTGGTATTCTCAAGTGGTCAGTGATTATATGTGTACCTGTGCTTAGGTGGGGAACTCAGCCACGAACTCAATAGGAACACATCTGCTATGAATGCCTCCACTGGGGATGTTCTCAACCACTCTGCAGCATCTACCAGAATACAGTCCGGCACGGCGCTCAGCCTCCACTGCTTTCCGAGATGCCTCCTCCTTGCACTGATTTTATCGAGCACCTTGCACACACTAACCCCATTGCCTGCCCCAGCTCACTGGAGTCCCGCAGTAACCCTGGGAGGGAGATCCCAGGATCCCAAGGAGCGGATGAGGGGACTGAGCTTCAGACAAGTTAATTAAGGGGAGACAGCCGAGTCGACAAGGCCTGTGGCTCATCCCACTTGTAATGACCACACCCAGCTGTTCTGTTGCCCCCTGGAGGAGCCATTTCTCCTCATTTGGCTTCCCTGCGCTTTATCTTGACCTCTGTGCTCCTAGCCACTAAGGTAGTCTCAGAAAGCACCTGCTCAGAAGACCCACTGTCCAGCATCAGCCTCATTCCTCAGTGTGCCAGGGGACCACTGGGGCTTAACCTGGCGGGTGTGTGGGGGTCCCAAACCGAGTCAGTGCCTACCGGGGCTACAGAGAGGGAAAGAAATCAGGTTCCCCCTCACACCCTTCACAAGCTCTTCCCCTTGCCAGGGTTCACTGGGTGGTACCCTTGCCTGCCACACCCATAACCCACCTAACCAGTCGGGCCACACCACCCACACGCCAGCCAGATCCTTCAGGACGGGTAGATGGCATGACAAGGCTTGTCTGCTGCCTGTCCTGGCTGCCAACTCTTTCCTGTCCTTCCTTACCAAGTGCTGGAGGTCTAGGACTGTGCTTCTCACTCAGGAGAGAAAGCAGGATGCTTTCCTGGGAGTCCGGGGACTCCCTCCCACTAGAATATCAAGACTCATTACTACAGGGACGGTCCCCAAACCTGAGTGTTGTGTCTGCAGGGGAGTGTGGCAAGCAGGTGCTACAGCCTCCAATTTGGCCTCCTTTCGCAAGCCTCCATTTCCCCACTTGCAAGCAGGACAAAGTCCCCGTGAGGACTGCCTGGGATGAGCCACACTCCATCCGCTCATTCCATTTGTTCTTCTTTAGCACTAACTAGCAGGAGGCCAGACATGCAGACAAGGGCTCCCTCGGAGATTCACACTCAACAAAATCACCAAGTAAGCCAGCGAGAGCAGCTCTATGAGCAGCAGCAACAAGGTCAAGAAGCAAAGCCCCTGGCTGGGGCCTGAGCAAGGGCTTTGCCAGGGAGCTCAGAGGCTAAACGAGGGAAGGAAGGCCTCATGGACACTGTGAGCTGGGGAGGCAGCAAGCACAAGCGCCCTGGGTGGTCCTGACTGTGGGATGAAAAGCGACAGAGCTGGGATCAGTGGTGCATGATGGGTAAGAGGTAGAAGAGAGGGTCCCAGGAGCCTGGCGCCGGTGCCTTCGGAGGATTCTCAGATCCCCTGGGGTTCTGCAAGGTCCTGCAGGGCCTGGCAGGTGTTGGAGGGCCCGGAAGTGGACCTCATGTTCCTCCTCACCCAGTTTTTCGGGGAGGGATCTGGTAGGCTTGGATTAGGTGTACATCCACCCCGTGGCCAGCGGAGACTGGATTCCCTGCTGGACAGCATCAGCACTCACAGATCTGCCCTGGAGAGCCCAACTGCAGTTTCCAAAGGAGAATGAGCTGCTAGCAGAGAGGGCCAGCAGGGCCACAGCGGCGCCCCCACACCACTGGATATTCCAAGTCCGAGTCCCGTGCCAGTCCAGGCCATCTGAGCCCTGCTCGCTGCTGCAGCTCCGCTACACGTCTGCTGGTGGCCCACCTGTGCCACAGCACAGAACCATCCAATAGAGGAGAAGCACCTAGCGCCACCCCCATCCATCCCTGGTGTGCCTTGGAGAAGGGTAGATCAAGTCAGGGCTGGTGAGGAGCAGGTAGTGGGGCCCAGCACTCCAGACTCTAATGACCCTACACAGGAGTCCACAAGCTTCTCTGAGCGTCTGCTGCTCCAGTCCCTTGCCTTCTGGCCACACAGAACCAAATGGGCTTTCTTGTCTTTGTGTGACCAGACTAAGCAGTAGGCAGCATGTTCTGTATTTCCCCATAGGCATGCAGCCCTGGGAGCCGGAACAGGGCATTTCATCTCTCTGCGTCTGCAATCTCTCACCAGGAAAAATAACTTTCTGCTACCTACTTCATGGGATGGGGAAGACGGAAGAAATTCACGTATCTGGAGACCCAGCGACACTAGCGTCCCATATCAGAGCACTGGGCTGAACCCCAGGTGCTCTGCTTCCAACCCAGCTGCCTGCTAACGTGCTGGGAAAGCAGCAGCAGATGACCCAAGTCCTTGTGTCCCTGTGCCCACAGGGCAGATTGGGAAGAAGCTCTTGGCTTCTGGCTCAGCCCCAGCTGGAGAGTAAATCACTTGCTCTCTCTGCCTTTCAAATAAATTAACAAATCTTTTTTTTTAAAAAAAGATTCATTTTATTTTTTATTGGAAAGTCAGACATATAGAGAAGGAGAGACAGAGAGGAAGATCTTCTGTCTGATGATTCACTCCCCAAGTGGCCACAATGGCTGGAGCTGCGCAGATCCAAAGTTAAGAGCCAGGAACTTCCTCTAGGTCTCCCGAGTGGGTGCAGGGTCCCAAGGCTTTGGGTTGTCCTTGACTGCTTTCCCAGGCCACAAGCAGGGAGCTGGATGGGAAGTAGGGCCACTGGGATTAGAATCAGTGCCCATATGGGATCCTGGCACATTCAAGGTGAAAACTTTAGCCACTAGGCTACTATACCAGGCCCAAATAAATTAGTAAATCCTTAAGAAAACAAGCAGCACTTGGTATGTGCTATATTTGAGGTGGTGACGATGATTTCCCAATCCATTTTGTGTCTATACCCTACTTTGTGCTTGGAGATAGTTCATTTATTTATCTAAATTTTTATTGGAAAGGCAGATTTATAGAGAGGAGAGATAGAAGGATCCTCCTTCCACTGGTTATCTCCTCAAAAAGCTACAACTGCTGGAGCTAAGCAGATCTGAAGCCAGGAGCCTGGAGCCTCTTCTGGGTCACCCATGTGGATGCAGGGACCCATCGACTTGAACTATCTCCCACTGCTTTCCTGGGTCATGAACAGGGAGCTGAATGAGAAGTGAAGCAGCAGGAACAGGGACTGGAACCCGTAGGGAATGCCAGCACTAACAGGCAGAGGATTAGCTAACTGAGCCATTGCACTGGCCCTAAGATGGTTTCTTAATCTCTTTAAGCACGGGCAGCCAGCATGTACAGAGCATTTGCCAGGCCTGGTGTGTGTGTATGTGTGTGTGTCTGTGATTGAGTAAAGGTAGAGATGGTTGGGCCAGGCGTGAGCAGGAAGTGGATCAGGGTGAAGGGACAGTGAGGCAGGGTTCGTGGAGGAACCGTCATCAGCCACCCGGGAGGAGTCTGAATTTGGTCTTGAAGGTGACAGCTTATGCAGTGGGATGAGTCACCCGGAGTCACTCTGGCTTTTCATCAGACAAGGAAAGTGATGCTCTCTAGGATGGGGCTAACATCCCGGAGTCCTGGCACTGGGCCGGCATCTGGGCAGCCAGCGGGCATCTGGACAGCCAGCGAGAATCAGCTGGTGTCCCTCCCAGAGCTTGGACCCGCCGGTGACCCCCGTCCCCTGGGCAGAACCAGAGTGGAGCTCTACTGCAGGGTCAGCCCCAGCGGCAGCCCAGCCCCGGGGGGGGGAGGGGAATCCTCTCTCTGGCCTCCTGCCCACCTCCGGGGAGTGCCCAGGGCAGAAATCCGGCCCTGCCTGGCCCAGGCTGCTTGGGATAACCGCCTGCCCGAAGGGGAAACCTTTTGTTTGGAAGGAAATGGTGCAGAAAGGGCAGCAGCCTTGCTTTAAAACTGGACTAGGGCGGGCTTCCAGGGCTGAGCTGGGAGACGGGGCTGGGAGCTCCCGGGGCTGGCTCGTTTCCTCTGCAGTTCTGCCCGAGCAGCTGGTGAAGATTTTGTCCAGTGTGTTTGGGGGCACTGGGCTACGCACTTCAGATCCCAGGTTCAGCGAAGTGGTGGAGTCTAAGGGTCAGAAGGGCAACCTGCAGCTCCTGAGTGACCTTCCAGTGCTAGGCAAGTCCTCTGATAACCCCCTGGGCACCTGCTAGGGCACAGCTCCACAGGAAGACTCTGCTTAAGACGCCTCCTGCATGGCATAGTGACACTGCTCAGTGACAACACAAGAGTGTTCAGAGCTGGAGAAACACCCAGAGACTGCGTCTGTGTTCTCACAGAACTGATTCCTGCAAGGCTAGCCGGTTCCCTTGCACCATTCCACAACAAAGCACACTACTGCGCATGATCAGCACACACAACGTCCCACCCATTTCAGATGAGATCGGGCGCGTTCAGGGTGGTCTGGCCGTAGACATCCCACCCATTTCAAACAGCATGTAGAGAGAAGTACAAGGGCCAGCACTGCGGCACTGAGGGTGAGGCCACTGCCTGTCTTACTGGCATCCCAAGTGCAAGCACAGGTTCAAGTCCCAGCTGCTCCACCTCCCACCCAGCTCCCAAATGAAAAGGTCCCTGGGAAAGCAGTGGAAGATTGTGCAAGTCCATGGGCCCTTGCCACCTTGGGGAGAGACCTGGAAGGAGTTCCTGGCTCCTGGCTTCAGCCTAGTCCAGTCTAGACTGTGGCAAAGCATGTGGGCAACTGAACCACTAAGTGGAAAAATCTCTATCTCTTCCTCCATCTGTCTCTCTCGCTCTGCCTTATAAATTAAAAAGTTTAAGGGAGGAAATAAAATAAGAAACAGAGTGTCTTCTGAATGACAGGAAAGGGAGGAATGACAGACTCAAGGCACTGTGGAGAAGGGCCCATGTGCTGCCGCCAGCTCTGTGAAAGTGTGGATGGGAGGGTTGTGTGAGGATTCTGGGAAGTCTGCTGGAACAGAGGACCAGTGGGGTGGGGCAGACCCACGACGCCCAGGAATGCGACTGCACTACCCATCCGATGCACTTGCAGGCAGGTGAGCTCCCGGCTCAGCCCAGCCCTGGCGAGCTGGGACGCTCAGCGCAGAGAGCTCAGGTCCACGTGGCCTCGGGCCCGTAGAGCTGGGTGCTAACAGAGAGCATGGCCCCAGGACCCCCATGCCCTTGCTGTGATGTGAGCTGCCGCCCCACCCCTCGGACCTCAGAGCCAGGCAGCACCTAGGAATAAGAAAAATCCCGGAGGGAGGAGTGCAGGAGATTGGAGCCTTGTTACCAGAGAGACCAGGCAGATGAGGCAGACAGAGGGACAAGTGTGGACAGGTGTGGGCAGGTGGACAGGGAGCCTGGCCAGGACCTGCTGCCACAGGGTCCCCCTTCCCGTCAATCCCCAGGGGCTGGTGGCATGGAGAAACGGCTCAGGCATGCCTCCCACAAGGAGGGCGGGAGGAGACGGCAGGTTGGGGCGCCTGACTCAAGCCTTCCTGTGGGTGCCACCCCACTCTGGGGGTGATAACGGGGGGGGTCGGGGGCACGCAGTAGAAGCGCTCCTGCAGGCCAGGCCGTGCCTCCTCCTGCACTGGGGAAGGGGGAACAGGGTCAGAGCTTGCTCACGTATGACTGGACCGCTCCAGAGGTGGGCAGCTGAGAGCCCACCAGACCATCCTCTTGGGCAGAACATAGCCCCTTGCAGTTTCTCCTCTCTTTCTTTGGCCCCCTTCTCTGTTCCGTGCAAGTTCCTGCGATGCTTCCTGGAGGATGTTTGGTTGTTTAAAGTCCTGAAGATCACACCTACCACCTGCCCTCTGTGCTAAAGACGGTTTGAGGGGAAGCCCTAGGTGAAGCAGTTAAAATGCTGCTTGGGCTCCCGGCGCAGTGACCTAGTGGTTGAAGTCCTTGCCTTGCATGCGCCGAGATCCCATATGGGTGCCAGTTCTAATCCTGGCCATCCCACTTTCCACCCAGCCCCCTGCTTGTGGCCTGGGAAAGTAGCCAAGGATGGCCCAAAGTCTTGGGACTCTGTATCCACGTGGGAGACCCAGAAGAGACTCCAGGCTCCTGGCTTCAGATTGGCACAGCTCTGGCCATTGCAGTCACTTGGGGAGTGAATCAATGGACAGAAGATCTTCCTCTCTGACTTTCCTCCTCTGTGTATAATTGATTTCCCAATGAAAATAAGATAAATTTTAGAAGAAAGAAAGAAAACCTGGTGAGCCCCATTTCTTTCAGGGGCAGCTGCCTCACAGTGAGTGAGGACCAGTCTGATGCTGAGCTTTTTTGTTTTTTTTTTAGATTTATTTTGCTTTTATTGCAAAGTCAGATATACAAAGAGGAGGAGAGACAGAGAGGAATGTCTTCCTTTCGTTGATTCACTCCCCAAGTGGCTGCAATGGCCGGAGCTGAGCCAATTTGAAGCCAGGAGCCTCTTCCAAATCTCTCACATGGGTGCGGGGTCCCAAGGCTTTGGGCCATCCTTGACTGCTTTCCCAGGCCACAAGCAGGGAGCTGGATGGGAAGTGAGACCGCTGGGATTAGAACCAGTGCTGTATGGGATCCCGGTGCATGCAAGTCGAGGACCTTAGCTGCTAGGCTACTGCACCGGGCCCACTGCTGGGTACAGCTGCTTGCTCATTTTGAACCAATCCTCCTGTAAATAACACACAATAAAAGGCACTGGGCGCTGTGTGCTGCAGCTGTAGGGACTTCCTAAAGCTTTCTCTGTGGACTAACAGCTGGGGCACACATGGGTATACACACAAATATACCAGGTGCTGGGTGCTCAGTTTTTAGGGGCGGGGAGCATTGAAGAAAGCCTGTGTCCCCCTGATAGCTGGGGGTACTAACACTGGAGCTGGGAAGCTGGAGAGGGCACCTCTTCCTGCCCCTCTCCACCCAAAGCAGGTGACAGGGGTTGGAGAACTCCCCCAGCTCACAGGGCCTATGCACGGACAGTCCTGTCACCGCCATGCCGCTTTGTCCCAACGTGCTTAGCATCTTTCAAGCTGTTTGTTTTGTGCCTTGTGGTGCAGATTCCAGCCCCTGAGGAATGCATGCTCGGGACGTGAGGGCAGCTGTGGAGGGCCCACCTGCACACCCTGGCTTTGGCCACCCAGGCTCAAGCTGCAGACGGGGTGGGAGTGGCAAGACTGTCCCTACCTGTCCCAGCTCAGGTTGCCCTGCCCCATCCGCTCCACCTTACAAGGAGAGTGAGATCGAAACCCTCCCCGCCCCTCAGGAGTGGGCTGGCCCAGCCCCCTTGGGTTTCAGGGCGGGAGCTCAGGAATGCTCACCCTATGTGCAGCACACAGTAGGCATGGATGGTCTGCAGCTGGGCTGGGGTGGAGCTCCCGCCCTGCCCATTCCCAGTGTCACCTCGGGAAGCCACCGTGTACCAGTTCCTCCAAGTTTGGAATGTCTCTGGTGACTGTCAGAGCTGGGGTCTGGTGGGGGTGCAGGCCGGGAGGTGGGAGCTACTGCACCTCAAGGCTTCTTCAGAGTTTGCTCTGTTGGAGACCCCCACACCAGGCATTCTGATGCTACTATGGGTCCTGGAACCATGTAACCAGATGGGAGCCAGCAGGAGTTCCCCAGGGCTTTCCAGCCCTTCCTCCCTGCCCGCTGGCTTTGGCGGGCAGGCTTTGGGATCAGCAATTCCTCCCCGAGGAGCTGCCCCGCCCTCTGTGTCTTTGATCACCTGGGTCCACCTGACATGATCTTGCCCTCCTTCCCCGACTCCACCTGTGCAAACCCGTCCATCTCAGCTTGGATCTAGGAAGCTGGGATTTCAGTTGACCTCCACTGTGTGTCTCTGTGTTGCTCTAGAGTAGGTTGCTTGACCTCTCTGTGCCATATACCTCATCTTGAAATCGCAGAGGTAACCGGGGGCTGTCCCCCAGCTGCCTATGCAGAGTCACTCCCTACTCATGGCCCCCATGTCAGAACCTGGCTTCCCAGCCCCTATTTGAGCATAAATTAAACACAGCCTGGAAGGCTTTCCTTGGAGAGTGGGAGCTCAGCTGTAGGAGCACTGTCACGGCGGGTGACCACGAGGGCAGTGGCAGCTGCACTGTGCAGGCCACATGCGTGTGTCACAACACCTCCTATTGAGGATGTGTGCTCAGAGGGTTAACTTTCTAGCTTTGAGGAGAGGCTTTTCTGCTTGAATCATCGGGGACAGATTCTGTCTGTCGCATCTAAGCTCTTAACGGTCATAGTGTCCACCTTCCAGGGCCTGGGAAATGAACAGGAAGCCAGCCCAGTCTCCTGAGCTGCTTCCTTGTGTCTAGAGCATCTGGTCTTATGCTGTGGGGACAATGGTCCATACCTGTGACCCAGGATACATCTTGCTTCTCAGGCAACAGTTTTCTCCCCACTGGGCTTTTCTCTCCTTAAGTAGCCTAATGATCCAGGATTGCATGAGGTGCCAGGGTCAGACACACATGCCCAGCCTCATCATTGGACTTCAGACCGGGGCTGTTGCAGCTGGGAGCAGCTGTGTCCCTGTGGGGACAGGCACTGAGCTTCCTGACCCAGGGGCACAAACTCAGCCTCAAGGGATCCGGGATGCCTGGGTCCTTCCCACTTAGTGACTGACAGTCCTGCAGGTGGCTCTGCATACCCAGCCACTTCCATGGGGCAGCAAGTTCAGCCATGGGGGCTTGGAAGGCCAGGTCTTAGTAGCCGCTGCCTCTCACTGACCCAGCACTAACAGCTCCCTCAGAATACAATCTGATTAGGAACTGGGATTGTGGCAGACAAAAGCAGCAACTCAAGTGAAGCCATCCTGATGTCCCGACAAGAAAATGGAAACTTGGGCACAGACGTGGTGGGAGAGGGCCGCGTGATGACAGACAGAGGTGCGAGGGAGGCAGCTGCAAGTCAGGAGTTGTTGGTGACCGCCAGAAATCACCATCAGCTCCTCTCCCGGGGCCTGCAAAGGAACCATCCCTGTGGACGCCTTGAGCCTGGACTTGTGGTCTCTGGAGCTGGGAGACGGGAGCTTTCGCTGCTTCCAGCCCCCTGGCTTGGGGTAATGCATCCTAGCAGCCCGTGGAGACTAACACCAGCCACTGTTTAGGAATACGTTTACGACAGCAAAGAAGGGGCGGGGACAAGCCAAAGATGCCACGGACATCCTTCTGGCTGGGACTCTGCAGGCACATGGAGATGAGGCCCCTGGCTGTCCCTCCCCACAATGTTTATAATATCAAGGTGGCTGGAATGACAGGGACTTTGTCTAAGGAGCTCAAGGGCCTACTGGCAACATAGCAACTGAGACTTAGTCTACTGCAAATAAAATGTGAGTCATATGTGTAATATTTTTGGTTGATTGGCAGACAGGGAAAGACAGAGAGTATGCACTTCTATCTGCTGGTTCATTCTCCAAATAGCTGCAATAGCTTGGGGCTGGGCTGGTCAGGTGCTCAAGCCGAGAACAAGAAGTATAAATAACCCAGGTCTCGTGAGGCAGGCAAAGATCCAACCACCTGGGCCGTCACTACTGCCTTCCAGACCCTGCATTGGGGGGAAGCTAGAACTGAGCACCAGAGCCAGGAATCCAACCCAGGCACCCCAATGTGAAGCCTTCAGACCACCCAAGTAGGGGTGGCACCCTTCTAGGAAAAGGAGGTGATTTCTGCTTCCTTGGTTATTCCCCCATCTAAATTACAGGGACAGGAAGGGGACAAAGAGGGGGACTGAGCCCCTGCTACCTACTGTTGCATGGCTTAGGTCCCTAGACCCTTCAGTCCTTTCCTCTCTCAACCATCTCAGGTCCTTCTGTGTGGGCTCGCCAAGGCCTAGGAGGGACTTGCCTTACCTCTAAGGCTGTTGGGCTTTGCACCGTATCACCCACAAGTTCATACTCAGAGCATGACGGGGTTAGAGACAGAGTATTGACAGAAAGAAAAAAGTAAAGCTGAGATTATTAGGGTGAGCTCAGGAAAGCTCCTTGCTGCCAACGCAGCTGAGAAAGCAGCAGAAGATGATCCAAGTGCTTGGACCCTTGCTACCCATGCAGGAGACCTGGATGGAGTTCCAGGCTCCTGGCTTCAGCCTGGTCCAGCCCTGGCTGTTGTGGCCATTTGGGTAGTGAACTAGTGGATGGAAGATTTCTCAGTCTTTCTGATTGAAAATGAATAGATGTTTTAAGAGAGAGAGAGAGATCAAGACACAGGTGTGCCTGGAGAGGGGAGGCAGAGACAGTGGGAAAAGATGGCCCCTTGGAGAGCAGACTCCTGCATCTCCACATAGGGATGCCCCAGTCCTTGGCCACCAGGTAGGCACAGGTATGACCCAGCCCTTGGCTGCTGGGTGGGTGGGTTCTGCCAGCCCCTCCCTGTCATTCTGAGCCTTCAGAGAAGCAAGGTAAGATTTGGGGAGGAGTTAATGGGTCAATTCAGAATCTCAATTCTTTACAATGTCTCGGGTCTCCATTAGTCCCCCATAATAATAATGTGTTGGTCAAAACATAAGTAAATGAAAACCTCACCTAGAATGAGAAAGAACTTCTCTCTATTATCTCCATTGGAGGAGGAGAGACAGAGGAAGATCTTCCGTCCGATAATTCACTCCCCAAGTCACCACAACGGCCGGAGCTGAGCTGATCCAAAGCCACGAGCCAGGAGCTCTTCTGGGTCTCCCATGCAGGTGCAGGGTCCCAAGGCTTTGGGCCATTCTCGACTGATTTCCCAGGTCACAAGCAGGGAGCTAAATGGGAAGCAAGGCTTCCAGGATTAGAACCGGCGCCCATATGGGATACTGGAGCGTTCAAGGCAAAGACTTTAGCCACTAAGCCACTGCGCTGGGCCCCTAGACCATCTCCTATGGCTTTTCCCAGGTGCATTAGCAAGGAGATTAGCTGGATCAGAAGCAGAGCAGCCGGGACTTGAACCAGTTCCCATATGGGCTGCTGGTGCTGTAGGAACTAGCTTCACTGCTACATTGCAATGAAAGCACCGCTTTGGCCATATTTTAAACATTGATCAGTTTAAGCCTCAGTTTCCTCTTCTGTAAAAATGGGAATCATTATAGAGTTCCGACTGAAAAGAGCTAACTCAATGAAAGCGTTTAAAACAGTGGCTGATGTATCAATGAACACTAGATGTTGCTATCATCCAAATGAGGCATTAGATTTTTTTAATGACTTATTTATTTTTATTGAAAAAACAGATTCACAGAGAGGAGGAAAGTCAGAGAGAAAGATCTTCCATCTGCTGGTTCACTCCCCAAACGGCTCCAATGGCCAGAGCTGAGCAAATCCAAAGCCTGGAGCCAGGAACTTCCTCTGGATCTCCCACATAGACGCAGGGTCCCAAGGCTTTGGGCCATTCTCTAGTGTCTTCCCAGGCCACAAGCAGGGAACTGGATGGGAAGTGGAGCAGCCACAAACCGAAATTGGCACCCAAAGGGATCCTGGCACTTGAAGGGGGGAGGATTAGACAATCAAGCTGTTGTGCCGGGCCCCAAACACGGCTTCGCGAAGCACTGCCAGCCCTTCCCTTCCATCAAACTTTTCACTTTGAAACTTTCCCTCAACAGAAATTCTAGGGCCACTCATCTTTCCTTGAGTTTATAAGACTCAGTCATAGGCACAGGACCCAGCATAGTCCCTTTGTTGGAAAGCCTGAATAATTTTACCATGAGGCCAGGGGGCATCGCATGTAGGTGTGCAGGGGTCCTTCTGAGCACGCAACCTCCCCTGCTGAGCACTCACAGATTTAGGGGGCAAAGTCAGAACCCAGGATGCCAACCTCTGGCCTTGGCCCCTCCCTGGCCCGTTCTGCTCTGTCCCATGCAGGCCAGGTACCCAGGCACTGCACTTCATTCCTCTGGCACAATGGCACCCTAATCCAGGGACCCCCTTGCCAAAGACATGCTTCTGCAAAAGGTTCCGCTGGGCCCCACTGGGGCGGGCTCCTGGGTCTGCAGAAGGAAAAGGTGGGGCCCAGGCTGCTCTTAGGAACCGGGGCTGCAAGTTCCTGGTTTCAGGGGACGCCTGCTGCAGATGGGGTGGGACACGTCCAGGCCTGCTCTGCACCCTCCCCCGCTCCCACTCCCGCCAAGTCACCCAGCGGCCTCACATGGGCGCTCCTGGTCCAGACTTCAGAATCTGTTTTTTGGGTTTTTTTGTTTGTTTGTTTTTCAATGCTTGTGTGCTATTTACTAGCCCTGGCAAAGTTCACCCGGGTCCCTCCTTTCCACTCCAGCAGTCACCACCCAGAGGCCTCTGGGGATGAGAGACAGCAGGCAGCCACAGGCACCCCTGGGGTGCCCAGCAAGGCAGGCTTGGGTGGGTGTTGGCAAACAGCCATGTGTTAAGACATTCTACCCAGCTCACAGCCACCTGCCTCCTGTCCCAGGTATGGAGACTGGACATTCCCCCCCAGGACTGCAGGGCCATTGCCACTCTGAATGCCCATTCCTTCATCTCTCATGATGTTTAGGTAAGCCTAGGCAGGCTCTACGGGCCTGGGTGTGGGCACATGGGTGAGCTCCCTGCTATCTTAGCCCAACCTGGGCAGGGCACTGGGAGAGCCCCAAGGGCCCCTCCTGTCCTCTGAGGGAAGTCCAGGGCTTCCTGCCAAGCTCAAAATCCTGAAATGCAAGCAACAGTCTCATGGGTGCCAGGCCTACAGGGTGGAAAGGCAGGAGGAGCCAGGGGAGTGGTGTGGGGTGGGAGGTTCCCTCTGCTGCACTCTAGCCCCACATTCCAGGGGCGTTCCCAGGACCCCTGCCACCCTCCAGGGCAGCAGTGATGTGTGTGAGTGACAGGTGCCAGGCAGAGTGCAGGGGTCCTGAGTGGCTTTCAGCCCTTGGCTCCCGTGAATCTCACATCTGGGGAGGCAGGAGTTCACAGCTGTGTTACCACTGCCACCCCACAGGTGTGAACAGCAGCCCTGTCTCTGTATGAGCTGGGGACAGCAGCTTCCCACTCCTTACGCAAAGTCTCCTTCTCCAACATTCCTCTGCCTCATTCTCCACCTCTGGTTCTGAAGATGCTTTATTCACCCTGTTTTTTTTTTTCTCTTAATCTTTTAAAATTTTATTTGAAAGGCAGAGTGACAGAGGAAGAGACACAGAGAAAGAGAGATTGAATCTTTGTTGGTTCACTCCGCAAAAGGCCACAGATTTGGGGCTGGGCCAGGAATTCCATCCCAGTCTCCCACACAGGGGACAGGAACCTAAGTACTTGGGCCATGAGGTGCTGCCCTCCAGCTGCATTAGCTGGATTAGAAGCAGAGAGTCAGGGGGCGGGGAAGGGAACCAGCTTGGTAGTCTAGTGTCTAAAGTCCTCACCTTGCACGCATCAGGATCCCATAGGATCCCATATGGGTGCCGGTTCTAATCCCAGTGACCCTGCTTCCCACCCAGCTCCCTACTTGTGGACTGGGAAAGCAGTCCAGGATGGCTAAACTTGGGGCCCTGCACCCGTGCAGGAGACCCAGAAGCTCCTGGCTTCAGATCAGCTCAGCTCAGGCCATTTAGGCCACCTGGGGAGTAAAATAGCGGGCAGAAGATCTTTGTCTCTCTCCTTCATTCTTTAAATCTGACTTTAAAAAATAAATAAATAAAATAAATCCTGGGTACTCCAGTGTCCCCAGCAGCAGCTGCATGCACTGACCACAGCACCTGCCCCATGCCTGGGTTTTATTACCAGCCTATTCCCTCTCCCTCCGCTCCAGTTCCCGGAGACCCAGATTATCCATTTGGGATTCTTCCTGTGTAGATGGGGTAATGTAAGTCCTTGGCATCGAGTTAAAATTCCTACTGTTCACTCTATTCATTCTAAAACTACTTACCTAACAAATACAGCCTGAGCCCTATCTGGTGCTGCATGTTGGGGTGCAGAGAGAAGGGAAGGAAGCCTTGGGGTGTCCCATCCTGTGTCTTTTGGGGGGCACACCCCCATGGCATTAAACAGAGCCCAGACCCCTTGCCTGGAGTCTCTGGTTGTAGGGACTGGAAAAGGCCAAGGTGGATATGGGGAGATGAATATATTAGGAGCCCTGGGTGGCCTTGAAAAGATTTCCCATTCAGCAGATGTGCACACTGAGCCTTCGCAGCTCTGACAGAATCAGCTTCTCTTTCAAACCCCACCTCCTGTGGGTCCTGGCTGCTCCGCCCTTGAGGCCCTGATAGAGGGAAAAGGGGGTAGGCTCAGGAAGCCCCCATCTCCGCCCCTGACAAGCTTCTCTCCCCCAGGCCTTGGCAGACAGAAAGTTCCAGATCTGGTTTCGGTTCCCACCTGTGGAGCCCACCTCAGCAGCCTGTAGATCCAGCAGTTGGTGGGTAGCTCCAAGGCAAAGCTATTTTCCAGCCTCGCTGCCAAGCCCTCAGGGCTCCCTCTCCCCCACCACACTGTGCCAGGACCCCCCACATACTTCACCCACCTCCTCTAGCCCAGAGGGGTCACCTGCCAAGAAGCTAACAAAGAGCGCATCCCTTGGGTGCACCTGCCTCCCACCACCTCTTCTGCCCTGGATACTGGCGGGTGTGTGTTGTCAAACAGTAGCATGGGGGTCAGTCCTACAGGGAGGCAGGACACAGTGGGATATGATGGGCAGTGTCCCCTGGGGGGCAGGGCTCCACTGGCACAGAGCTGACCAGTTGCCCCCTCTTCTCCAAGGGCACCCCGGACATGGCACCCGTGGGTGGCACTACAAAGTGGGCCTCATTTGCATGCAATCATGAGAGGCATGGCGAGGCAGCTGATGTAATTCCTTATCCTGCATCTCTCCCACCTGCACGGCGGGGGGTGGATTGAGGTGGGCAGGCACGCTGCCACCCACTCAGCCAGCTCATTATCTGCTCTGTGATTAGATTTCAAGCCCCTGACTCAGATTCCTGGAACTTGGGGGGAGGAGAAAGGGGTGGGGGTAGTTGCCTGAGAGGGAAAGAATTTGACCCTCAACCTTGATCCAACAACAATATCCCTGGACCATTTTTGAGAGAGCTTCAGGCCCCTGGGCATTCAGGAACGCCCAGGTCCAGGAGGCAGCAGGGGACAGGCCTGCACCCCACAGTGACATATGCACCCTTCTCTTCTATACCCTCCTGCGGACCTCACACCCTCCCCTTCCCTCGGCAGTGAGGAGCCCCTGCACCAAGTGCTCTCATGGACCACTCTCAGCATGCAGCCGTCTTTGTGGAGGTGGGGGTCGCTCACAGCTACCATGCCATATCCCGGGGCCAGTCTCCGTGGCCCAGACATGAGCCACCCTCCTGAATTCCTTGATCAGCCTGCATGTTAGCATGACCCCCATTTCACAGACGAGAAAAAGCAAGGCCCAGAGCTATTGGGAGGCACCCAGGGAGGGAGCGTCCGCCTTCTCACAATGAGCACGCCCTGGACTCACACTGCTCTGCAAAACAGGTGAAAGTGGTTGCCTGTCCTGGGAGAGGCATAGGAAGGGCGGGGCACAGACACCCAGGGCACCCCCAGCAGGTGCCTGGACAGTGCTGGGATGACAGTAAGGCAAACAGGGCAGAGGAGAAGGGGCCCTTGGCAGGCTGAGGCTCGGCTTGTTTGCAGACCCCCAGGGGGTTAAGGCTCCCTACATTTACACAGCGGTACATCCACTTGCTGTCCATATTTTCAAGAAAATATCCAATTTTTTACTTTAATTTTCTTGTATTGAACGGAAAATTTCAGGAAAACCTAGAATAACGTTGGAAGAAGGTGTGAGAAGGGCCACTGATCTCCCTCCTCTTCTTGGAATGTCACATTTATATCATAAAAGCCACATTTAAACGCTATATTCTCAGCATTGTGTGACCACAGTTTGGAAACATTCCCATCACCCAAAGGAGACTCCATCCCCGTTAAGTGAGCACCGCCCCTCCCAGAGAGACCCCCCCAGAGCCCATGCCCCTTCATGGCTGCCAGCTCAGCCTCTGACCCGCCTGTCCTTGGTGCGGGCAGCCCTGCTTCCCGAGGACAGTCCCTGGGCTGGGCTCTTTCTCCCCTAACCCCAGCTCTTCCTCATCCCCCAAGACCACCGTGAGCCTGGGGCTGAGCTGTGGGCAGCTGTGACACCTCACCCAGGGCACACACACATGCTGCCAGCCACAAACCCGCTAAGCATGTGGCCTGGCACGGGCGAGGCCCGGCCAGCCGCAGTCCCTGGCACGGCCCCTTCTTGGGCTATCCTGGGCTCTGCTCCCCACGGACACCCCCCTCCACACACACACACACACACACTGCACCAAAGGAGCGCCAGGAATCCCAAGCAGCACTGTTGGGAGGGGAGGAGGAGAGCAGGGCGGGCCACCTCAGGGACACAGAATTCCACCCGGGAGCACGCCTGGGGTCACGTGGCACTAGAGAAGTGTACAGCGGGAGGCTGCAGCCCCAGCCCCCAGCCCCATACCCAGACCAGGAATGTTCTGTATGCTCTTCGGGGAGGAACAGAAGGACGCCACATCGTCCTGTAGGAATTCTAACTGTGTGCTTTGAACCTGCCTCCCAGTCGCCCCTCCCCCAGCCCTTGTGAGGGGACTCTTGTCAAGATCTCCCGGGGAACCATAGGAGCAAACAGCCAGGACTTTGTGTGAAGGCAATGCTCTGACATTTCTGGGCAAGGCAAAAAAATGCAGCCGCCTCCCTTCCCAGCGCCTGGTGGCCCGGGGTGGGGGATGGGCTGGAGGTGTGCCAGTGGAATCGGGGGGCACCTGGGTGGTGGTACCTGAGTTAGCAAACGGCCCGGCTGTTCTTGTGCCTCAGTTTCCATGTCTGCAAACTGGGGTGGGAGCAGTCCCTGCCTTGCCGGAGGCTCTCAAGGGCCTGGCAGCGTCCAGGCAGTCAGGCTGCCGTCTGCAGCTGTTCCTGTCGCTCTTCTTGCAGAGAACACAGGGAGCTGTCCCAGACCAGCTGCTTCATGACGGAACCCAGGCGGCCCTCGGTTGCTTCAGATGGCTCCAACAAACCTCACCACACCCCTTTTTTGGACTTTGAGGCCACCTTCCACAACAGCCTTTCTTGTCTTTGGGAAGCTGAAGGCTGTTGGGCCAACCCTGGAGACACATAACTGGATTTCAATCCTATCTGGCGCTTTATTTACTGTGTGGCCATGAGCAAAGTTCTTAGCCTTTCTGTGCCTTAATTCCTACCTGCATGTTCCAGGGTCACGTGGTGATTCAAATGCGAGGGTTGCACATTAACTTGCCCAGCATGTAACGAGCCTTTGATAAACTAGGGGTGTACCCCTTCTTTAACACAGTCATTCTTAACTCTAACAATCCCCTGTAAAAGAGGTGCTGTGGTCCTCTGATGGACGAGGAAGCTGGGATTCAGAAGGGTGAAGCGGCTCTGCTAGGACACAGCCAGTGCCCGGAGCAGCCACCTGCGTACACAGAGGTGGGAAGCCTCTCTAAACCTGCTCTAAACATGGTCAGGCAGGGAGTTCATCTTCTCTGTATTTTCAGGATTCTTCACAAGAAACCTCTACCATCAGAGGCCAGCATCTATCCATGTTATGTCTTGGTGGAACACAGCACCCCGGTCTAGTGCTCATGGAGGAGGCTTAGGAACCCGCCCTGAATTAGAGCTTCCCTGGGGACCTTCACGGAGGGTCCATAGGGGGAGCACTCTACAGATCAGGAGGTGAAGTTTACTGCAGTTTAGGCCCCTCCAGGCTTCACCGGCCTGGGCTTTGTTCCTCCTCCCCTCAACTATACTGCTACCCATGTGGGCAAGGATGGAGACTTGTCCAAGAAGTGCAACAGATTTGAGAAAGACTGGGCCAATAGGGCTTACTGATGGATTATGTGTGGAGAGAGAGAGAAAAAGAGTGTGAGTTTACTTGGGAAGGAGCTGAAGGAGCTGGTGGTGGCCTATAGCTGGCCATGACACTGGTGATATCACAGGAAGGGGTGTCAGGGCCCAGGGTTGGAAGAAGAAAATCTTGGGAGGGCCTGAGATGACCAAGGAGAGCAGTGTGTGGAGAAAGGTAGGGAGGCAGTGCTGCTGTCATAGCTGGCGGGGGGTGCTTGCACAGACACTGAGTGTCCGAACTCCCTGGCCCTGTCATGTTCAGTACCAACCCCAGAGTGGGGGACAGAGGAGATTGGTGGGGACTGCAAGGTGAGCATAATATGACTTATACCCAAAGGACAGGGTGTGAGGGTGGAGGGAGGAACTGGGGGTTCATTTTGGGGATCATCGCAGTGGAACGGAATCTGGCCATTTATGTATGTGGCGGCAGCCGTGGGACTGCACAGGACACGAATCTGGATCCAGGCCCAGTGAGGGCTCTGTTCTCATCACTGTTTATCCAAGTGGGAATGAGAAGCCCCACGTGGAGCAGGCATCGGAGGCAGCTGTTGGGTGCCACTTGAGAGCCTGCAGCTGGCTCTGAGTTCCATCTCTGCCCCTGATTCCAGCTTCCCCTTAATGTACACCCTTGGAGGCAATAGGTGACGGCTCAAGTCCTTGACCTGGACGGAAGTCCCAGCTCCTGTCTTCACCCCAGCCCAGCTCTAGCTGCTGTGGGTAACTGGGAAGTGAACCTGAAGATGGAAGTCCTCAGTCTCTGTCTCTCAGCTTAAAAATTAACCAGCCTCAAGAATTCTCTAAGATGGAATCTGTGCGCTCCCATTCCTTGGTTGGCATTTGCTCTTCACTCCATAGGGCTTTTATGGGATACCCACTGTGTGCAGGGATGAGGAAGCTCTGGGGTGTCCCCATTACTTCTGGTCGGGCTTGTGTGCTGTCCCTGCCACAACCCCATCTCACAGGCTCCTCCAGAGTCGTCCAGGTTGATATTATTATTAAATCATCCTATCAGTGAGCACATGCTCTCTAAATACCATCCTCCAGTGTCAGACATGGTGGTACAGCCTGGTAAGCCACCACTTACAATTGTCACTTTCTGTATCAGAACAGTGGTTCAAGTCCTGGCTGCTACACTGCTCCCATTCCAGCTCCCTGCTAAGTGTCCTGTAGGCAGAGAGTGACGGCTCCATTACTTGAGTCCCTGCTACCTATAAAAGAGACCCAGATAGGAGTTCCAGGTTGCTGGCTTCAGCCTGGCCCAGCCTGGGATGTGAGGGTAACTGGGAAGTGTACTAGATGATAGAAAATACACCTCCCTCTCTCATTTTGCCCCCATCAAAGTAAGTAAATAATCTTAAAAATAAAATATCACTGGGACATGTAATGGCTCAATAGCTAAGTCTTTACGTTGCAAGTGTCAGGACCCCATGTGTGTGCTGGTTTGTGTCCCAGATGCTTTACTTCCCATCTAGCTCCTAGCTTGAGAAGGCAGTAGAGGATGGCTCAAAGCCTTGGTACCCTATATCCATGTGGGAGACCTGGAAGCAGCTCTTGGCTCCTGGCTTCAGATTGGCTCAGCTCTAGCTGTTGTGGCCATTTGGCAAGTGAACCAGTGTAACGAGAATCCATCTTTCTTTCCTTCTCTCTGTAAATCTGATCTGCCTTTCCAATAAAAACAAACCTTAAAACATAAAATACCATCCTTCAATACCCCTGTGGAAGCAGAAATCGCAAAGAGCAAAGTGGGAATAATTTGAGCAACTGAAAGTGGCATTAGATTATGTATGAAACTGTAAATTATGAGCCCATAAGAGTATAAATGACAGAACACATAAATTAAGGAGAATGGCTATGTCTTACGTTTATGTTTTATTTAATGAAGGGCAGCACAGAAAGAGATCTTCCTTCCACTGGTTCACTCCCCAGATGCCCATATCAAACACAGGAGCCTGGAATTTTATACATGTGCCCCATGTGGGCATCAGAGACCCAATCACTTGAACCATCATCTGCCACCTGCCAGGGTGTCCATTAGCCAATGGACCCAAACCAGGCACTTGGATAGGCATTGTAGGTGACCAAGGTGGTGTCTTCACTTCTGTGCCATCACACATTTTAGATTAACAAATATATGTGGAAACTCTGACACCTGATTCCTTCCACCCTGAGTGGGGGCTCGATTTACTATGCTTATTCTTTGGGTTAGGGCAAGTAAGAAAGATCAACCTCGTGACAAACCTGGAAATGCCACTGTAACCCAGGAAGAGAGGTTAACCTCACCAGCCATGTCACGGACACTGTTGAGCGTTGGCAGGATGGGGAGAGGAAGGCATTTCAAAGCCATGGGTGGGCGCTGCTGCATGGTGTGTGTGGAAGCTTCCCACCCACCCTCATCTGTCTTCAGACCTTGGACCCTAGAAGAGCCCCACTTCCTGCCCTGTACTTGACATTGGTTCTTCTAGACTCTCCTTGCTGCCCTGTGCTTTCTGTCAACCCAGCATCATGCCCCTCTGCGTTACATCACTCTGTGACAGCTCCTCCTTTCTGGAAGCTTCTGGTACCTGTGCTTCCTCAAGCACAGGCCCCCCAGCCTCTCTTGAGGTCTAGGAGTAAAAATGCTGAGTCATATTTCTTTTCTTTTTTTTTTTGAAAGACAGAAAGACCTTTGATCCATTGATTCACTTCTCTAATGGCCACAATGACCAGGGCCCAGGACTCCATGAGGGTGTCCCATGTGGGTGGTAGGCACCCAAGTACATGAGCCATCACCGGTTGCCTCCCAGGTTAAAGCTAGGATTTGGACCCAAGACTTTTGACTGCCAAATCTTGTATTTTCCGCTTGCTCCTCACCACTGACAATCACCTTTAACCTCATTTCGCAAATGACAGTGCCTAGCTTAAGAGCTTTTTGAAGGCTAGTGCACAGCGCAGCCAAGTGACAAGAACTTGGCCCCACATGCTGAGCTCTGGTGCTCACTCTGTAGACACAGAGCCCACATCGTGCTACCAAATGGACAAACAGAAAGAGAGAGAGAGAGACAGGAAGGAAGAAAAGAAGGGAGGAAGGAAGGAAAGAACAAAGAAAAGGAGGAAGGAAAGAAGATTGGTCTCTCTCACTGCTGGAGACGCTTACAGCATTTCCCAGTTCCATGGGGGATGGTACGGGGTGGGAGGACCGCCTCCCTTGGGACCTGCCCCAAGGCCAGGCTCCCACAATAAATGAGCTCCAGAATGCTTGTCTTGGGACACATTTATTCTGGACACAGCATAGTTCACTCTAGAGAGAGAAGGAGAAAATGAAACTTTAATTTTGCTCTTTGGCTTTTTCAAATTTTGCATCACATAAGAAAACCAGCGGAGAGCTGGGTGTCAGGGCCGCAGCAGCAGCTCAGGTGTAGCCCACCAGGCGGGGAATGCTGGGGAAGGTCTTACGCATGCCCATGCACCTATCCTTGTCGATGCAGAGGCTGTTGGCCTTGATGGCCAGCTCGTGCTCCAGCCGAGACTTGGTCATCAATAACAGCTGCAGTGTGTCCTGTGTCTCCCGCAGCCTCAGCTTGAGGGTCTGCAGGGTGTCATCGATGGTGAACACCTCATTCACGAGCCTAGGGTGAGGGTAGGGGAGAGGGGCACGGTTTATTCAGCCATCCCCCCCAGAAGCATACACCACACAGCAAGAACTCAGCTCAGGGCTGAGAGCTGGAGGTGAGGGGGCTCAGCTTGGGAGGAGAGGAGGGCAGTGGCACAGGCAGAGGACTGAAGGCACCGGGACTGGTGATGTGGTAAAGCAAGTTGAGCTGCTGCTTGTGATACAACCATCCCATATGGGTGACAGTCCAAGCTCCAGATGCTCCACTTCTGATCCAGCTGTTGCGAATGCAACTGGGAAAGCAGCGGAAGACGATCCAAGTACTTGGGCCCCTACTATCTAGGTGGCATAGAATTCCTGGCTGCTGGCTTCAGCCTGGCCCAGCTCCAGCTGTTGTAGCCATTTGGGGACTGAACAACTCTGCCTTTCAACTAAACAAGTAAAATCTTTAAAAATGGAATTAAATGTTCAGAATAGGCAAATCTATAGACAGAGAAAGCAGATCAGGATTACCAGGGGCTGGGGAGTGCTGAATGAATATGGAATTCCTTTTTGTAGGGTGATCACAAAAATGTTTTGAACTGACATCTTGACGATGATCACATACTGCCAATGTACTAAATGACTGATGGCACATTTTGTGCTAGATGTTTTTGATTACAATATTACAAACCAGGATAATAAGGTTGGCCTCGTTTAGACTCAAGGGCCAGGTGTGATGACTGCTCTTAGAGACCCATTGGTTTGGAGTATCCAACCTCTGCCATGTGTTGGTTGTGGAAGCCTCATGGGCCCACATTTCTCTTGGCCACCCAGAACATCCTTGTGCAGCTTACAGTCAATGGCTGAGGGGCATGAGGTGGCCAAGACCATCCCCTGTACAGCTGGGAGCAACAGCAAGGGGCAGTGTAATACTCTGGAGTCACCCATGGGGTCAAGCAGAGCAGGCCTGCCCTCTGCAGCTCCCTGCTCCCACTGCCATATGAGGCTCTGCTTCCATGTAACTCCACAGGCACCAGAAAAGAAGAGCTTTGAGCAGGAACTGGCCTTTTGACCACTAACAGGGACACCACTTCCTGTGGTGCAGAAGTGTCCTGTGCCTGATCTGTCCTATGTGGAACCTACTGGTCCCCTCACACCCCACCATCAGGTAGTGAATATGGAACACATGGATATTTGGTTAAGAGCCCAAATTTTGAATTGCATTAATTTAATGTGTTTAATTTTAAGTCACCTATATGTCAATGAAATAGCCTCCTGCAGCTAGTGGATACCAAACTGGATGACACATTTCTGAAAAGAAGAGGTTGAGGGAAACCAAGATTCCTGGATTTAGTTCTCAGTGCATTGGGAAGCTGCAGGGAGCTGGTGCTGAAACAGGGGGTGATGTGCTGATGTAAGTTTGGGGACAACCCTGGAAAGAAATCAGGATGGAATGGGTTGAACAGGGACCTCATAAGGTCATGCTCAAGGACTCCCCTTATTGTGCCTGGGAATGGGATATTGTTTGGAAATGGGATCCTTGAAAATGTAATGCAATTCAGGGTGATGAGATTATCCTGAATTTAGGATGAACCCCAACCCCAATAGCCCCTTTCCCTCTAAGAGAAAGAAAAGACTTTGAGACCCAGAGGTGGCAGGGATGTGTATACAAGACGAGGCACATCCAGGATGCCTGGCAGCTGCCACACAATACAAAACCCCATCCTCACAAAACCCCGTCACAGCCAACACAAGCTTTCCACCTCCTTTTCTATGAGGAAGGCTTTGTCAACAGGTTGTGCCTCCTTTAGTAGGTGGGGTGTGCAGGAACCTTCCAGTGAAGGAGGAAGGTCACAGTCATGGGTGGAAGGTGTGCCAACAGAGTTGGGGTGAAAGTGCAGGGAACACGAGAGGCCTCCCCTGTAGAGCCTGCAAGGAGGAGGTGACACCACCATGTCCCCATCTGGGAGGCAGTCATGCCTTGGCTCTCACAGGTTCCCAGAACACAGGCAGCCTCAAGGCCACAACCAACCGAGGTGGGTAAGAAGATGCCATCAGGATGGCATTGTGGACAGAAGATTAAGCCACTGCCTACCAATGCTGGTATCCCATTTGAGGGCCTGCTCAAATTCGGCTGTTCCACTTCCCATCCAGCTCCCAGTCAATACACCCGGGGAAACAGATAATTATAGTCCAAGGGTTTGGCCCTCTGCCCTCCCATGTGGAAGGCTTGATGAAGTTCTAGGAGCCTGACTGCTCAGGTCCAGGCCTAGCCATTGTGATCATTTTGGGATGGATGGACTAATTGATACAGGATTAGTTCTGTCTTTCAAATGAGTAAATAAATATTTTAAAAAGCAACAGCATCAAGGGGTGGGCTTCCCAGGAACACTACCCTGGTTTCAGAACTCCAGCACCTACCACGTGCTCTGCTGGGCTGTGGGATGAGATGTGCCAGGGACCAGAGGACCCATTGCTCAGATCCAGATATTCTCAGAGGAGGCTACCCCTCGAAGCCACCACTTACTTGAACTGTGGAATGTCTCTGCACAGCTCCACGTTGGGCCTCCGTGTGCGGCACTCCAGTCTGCTCTGGGCCACCTTCAGTGGGCACTCCTTGGCCATGATGGACCTCTCCAGCAGCATGATGGTGTTCTCTGCCTGGAAGATCTCCTGCAGCGTCTGTGGGGAGACACCAGGGCCATCACTGAGGGGGGCCGTGAAGCCAGTTTGGGCAGCCTCCACCCTCGAGCAACCAGGGATCAGGGATATGGCCTTTTCCAAGCTGCCTCTGGGATGGCGGCTTAAGGCATCTGTGGTCACCAGGACACTAAGGATGCTGGGGGATAGGTGAGTCCCAGGGGAGCTCAATTTTGACTCTCCAGTATGCACTGGATTGGCCAAGTAGCGTTCAGCAGACAAAGGAAAGACAAAGGAAATGTGCACCCTTAAGATGGATATGTGACCTAGACCAGACAGCCTATGTGCAGAGCCAATTTCGTGAGGATTAATCTGCATTGTTCCAGATCTGTTGACAGTCCTGAGCTTATCTTCTTTTAGGTAGGTCAGCAAACGAGGGAAAGGGAGAAGGAGAAAGAGGGAAATGGAGAAGGAGAGAGAGAGAAGCAGGGGAGAAATTAAAAATTACCTACTTATCTATAGAAACGTTTTCCCCAATACAATGCTGCTATTTTGCTCTAGAATTTAAGAAGAAAATTCTAGCCCTAGGAAGAGGCAGAAGAGAGACCGCATGGGCCTGGGAATGTTCCACATCTTGATCTGGGTGTAGGTTTCATTGGTGCAAACTCATCAAGCCATGCACTTGAGCCTAGACTGTGCTGATGCCCCTGCTAGGCTCGGTGTGATCCAGACAAGGTCGCCTGTGCTGTGTTCCCACCAAGTCTACAAATGACACCCAGTGCAGAGGATTGCCTTGTGGTAAAGATGGGCCAGTGTGACCTAGGAAGACCTCACACCTTTTGCTGCCCAGAGATTGGGCACCATTTCAGGAGTCCCCTCACCAGTGACCTCTTGGGCGGGGGGCACTGCTTCAGAAAACTTGCTCTTTTTGCTCGGTGTGTCTGCCAACAAGATGGACAGCTAACCACTCTTTCAACATTGAAAATCCATGCATAGTCCTTTTCATAATGCACATTTTCATGTGCTTTGTGAAGTTCCCTTATCAATCAGACACACTCTTGGTGAAACCCTGGTTGAAAAGACGCACTATCAAAACCATGGACACGGGGCGGAGGTGCTGGGAGAGTGAATGAGCAAAGACTGCTGATGTCAGAGAGACCAGTTAAATTACAGAAAGCCCAGGTAAGTCCTAATTTCAGAGAAACCACCAAGCACTCTGGTGTGTGTCAGGCCATGAATGCATTCTCCCCACATTCATTGATCCCCATGTTTTGGCATGTCAGGATGGGGTTTCTCAAAGGTAATTATTAAGACTCTCAATAAAACAAGCCAGAAGCAGGCACTCCATGGGGCCTAGCAGCTAAAACACCACCATCTCACACTGGAGTACCCAGGGGGTTCAACTCTCAGTTCTGGGTCCACACTGCAGACCTGAGCAGCAGAAGTGATGCAAGTAGCTGGGTCCTTACCATCCACATAGGAGACCTGACATGAGTTCCTGGTCCCCAGCTTTGGCCCATTCCTGGCCACAGCAGATGTTGAGGAGTGAACCAGAAGGTAAGAGATCTCTCTCTTTGTCTTTCTCTGTCTCTTGAATGAAAACAAATCTCAAAAATGTAGATTAATAAGAGACACCAAGAGAGTTGTCTCACACCCACCATGTGAGCGAAGAGAAAATGAGAAGTTGACAATGTGCAACCTAGGAGAGGAATTCTGCCCTCCTCCCACCCTACCCCCTAAGCCCAACCATGCAGGCGGCCTGGTGCAGGACTTGCCAGTTCCAGCCCTTCAAGACATCATTGTCACTGATTCAGGATGTCGTGTCTACAGCACTCACTGTCACTGTTACAGGATGCTGTGCCTACAGCACCTAATTAGAGCAGCTTGCCAAGACCAAGCCATGTCTCGGGGAACACAGGAGAAATACCAACCCTGACATCCCTAGTTAACTGATCTTTTACACCTCTTCCATTCTATTTGCTAAATCTAGCCACCCTCCTTACAGTAGTAACTCAATAAATGTTCCTTGAAATAATACACGAGTCACAGCAGGATCTGCATGTCTAGATTTTTAACCTGTCCCAGTGATTCTGTGTAATCGAAGCATGGGAGTAGTCTGCCCTAGATATTTACATAGTTCCACTGCTCTCCAATTTGTATGTAGAGGGAAACCAATCACATACCTGAACAGGTTAAGGACAGTAAAGATAACAGCTAGGGACTGGTGATCCAGCGCAGCAAGTAAAGCTACCATCTAGTGTTGGCATCTGTAAGGATGCCGGTTTGAGTCTTGGCTGCTCCACATCTGATCCAGTTCCCTGTTACTGTGCCCAGGAAAGCAGCAGAGGATGGTTGAAGTGCTTGTACTCCCTGTACAAGACCCGGAAGATCATTCTTGTTCCTAACTTCAGACCGGCTTAGCTCTGGCCACTGTAGCCATTTGGAATGGGAGACACCTCTCTTTCTCTGTCTTTCCCTCTCTCTGCAACTCTACCTTTCAAATAAAGTTTTTAGAAAAAAGACAACAGCTGGCAGGGAAGGGGGGAATCTCAATCTCTCTGAAATTGTATTATAAAGTTCAAAAATTCAAAATAAAAATTAAAAAAAAGAAAAAAGCAATAGCCAGTCTCTTCCTCCTAGAGTTGTAAAATCACAGTTTTCCCTTTCCCTGAGCTGCCAAATACTCAGAAATCACAACAGATCCTAGAGATTACTTTTTAGTTACGTTGGATCCATGTATGGGCACCAAGAAATTGATTTAAATATAATTTTTCCAAATAAGCTCAAGTCTCAGCTTCCGTATCTGTCTAAGACAAAGTCCTGAAAAGGACTTGCTTCCTACTGGTGGAGTTGAGACAGGCAGCAGGGTTGGGAGCCAGGGTGGTGGGGCACTGGCCAGCCCTCACAATTCCACCCAGGGGGCAGGCTGGCCCCTCACCTGGCCCTTAGGAGCTACTCTGGCCACACGCTGGTTAAACATTATCCCCTAAGAATGTCCCATGCTCAGCATATGAACGGCATGTAAACACACTCAAGTGGGGACACCCTGCTTTGGAAGCCCTGGGGCAGGCCCAAGGCCAGACAGCCTCACCTCAGCCTGGTATACAGGAAAGTAAAGCCTTATTTAGCTGAAGAATGCTACGTGGTGCCATGTGGCCTGGGGTGTGCTCTGTCCTGGCAAAAAGCCTCTCACCCAACCATCCAGATGTCCCCACTGGGGAGCAGGTGCAGACCACGGAGGGATACTATAGGGGTCAGTTGGCGAGAAGCTGCTGCTGCTGGTACCTGGCAGCTCACCCAGCCCTGCCAATCCTTCACCGTGTTCTGTCTCAAGAACAGCAGTGGGGCCCGGCGCGGTGGCGCAAGTGGTTAAAGGTCCTCGCCTTGCATGCCCGGGATCCCATATGGGCGCCGGTTCTAATCCCGGCAGCCCCGCTTCCCTTCCAGCTCCCTGCCTGTGGCCCGGGAAAGCAGCAGAGGACGGCCCAAAGCTTTGGGACCCTGCACCCGCGTGGGAGACCCGAAAGAGGCTCCTGGCTTCGGGTCGGCATAGTATCGGCCCGTTGCGCTCACTTTGGGAGTGAATCATCGGACGGAAGATCTTCCTCTCTGTCTCTCCTCTCTGTATATCCGCCTTTCCAATGAAAAAATAATAAAAATAAATCTAAAAAAAAAAAAAAAAAAGAACAGCAGTGAAGCTGTGGGTGAGGCCCAGGGCCGAGCAGCCAGAAGCCCTGCATTCCTTGTTTACTTTTTCCATGTGGGAAACCTAGGGAAAGATCCTGGGTGCTGGCTTCAGCCTGGCCCAGCTATGGCTGTTGCAGCCATTTGAGAAGAGGAAAGAAAATTCTCTTTCTCTCTGTCACTCTGCCTTTCAAATAAATAAATAAAACCAAACTTTCATTTATTGAAACTTCACAGAGGTCAAACAGGAAAACAACCCTCACAGTACAGAGACTTGGTGTTTCTCATCAACTTCCTTTGTAAGTTTTTCTTAAAGAGAGGTGCTTAAGAAAATGTACTAACAAAACTTCTGCGGCCTGGGGCATCCTGAGTTCTCCAGGGAGCATCCTGAGCAGGTGACGCCAAAGCATGCAAAATAAAGCAGCCTCAGAGGTGAGGAGGTAGGGTTCGCTGCCACAGGCAGCAGTGTAGTGCTGCCCACCAAGGCCCTGGTGCTGCCCACCAAGGCCCTGGGCCCTGGCAGGAAGCCCCCAAGGGCTGAAGTCCTTTCGAACACAGACTGCGGGAAAGACAGGTGTCTTTCAAGACCTGCTTGCAGCTTGCTGCTGCTACAGGTTTGCAGATTTCTGAGGGCAAATCTGATATCAATAAATGAAAAGCAGCAATCCCAAGCTTCCAGACCCAAAGAAGCTTGGGGCAGCTTGTAAGGTGGGAGTACACACAACCCCCTGATGGAAGGCCCTGGGCCAGTCTGCACATGCTTGAACTGGGAAGCCTGACTCAAGGCACCTGCTATGCATACATGCATACACACACACTGCAGGTCCCAAGCACCTCCACCTCGCCTTGCAGGCACCCACTGCACCCAGTCACCTACTCTCCCCGCTCCCCACCTCCCCCCGCCCCCCAGAGCTGGCGTGTCCCACACATCCATCCTCCTACCACAGGACCTTAGTACAGGCTCTGCCTGTTGGGATGCTTCTTCTCTCGCCCCCTTCAGGCTGGGGCTTCAGCGCCGAGACGATCTTCCCATTTTTCAATTGCAACCCCCACATTAGCCAGCACTCCTACCTGCCTAGTTCCCTGTTTGTTTTCTCAAGAGTCCTTCTGCCATCTGATATACTATACTGGGAGGGGTTAGGGTCTACTTCAATCACTTCTGAATCCCCAATGCCCACACCAAGTCAACACTCAGAACATAATCAACGATGATGATGATGATCATATCTGACACTTAAAACTGCGCTTACTGTGAGCGAGGCACATTCCCAAGGGCTGCGATTATTCATCAATTAGTAGGTGCTCCATGAATACTCACAGGTGTGGTTAGAATGGGAGTACAAACAATGGCCTGGCTCTAGCCAAGTCTCAGTTGGTGGCACACTTGAGCTGGGAGACCTTGGGCAAGTGTCTCAAGCCTTCAGAACCTTTCAAAGGCCCCTCATTAAACCACCTCCGTCCCCCAATGCTCCCAGCAACAGTGTGGAGGTGAGCTATCTAGCAGACACAGCGTATCTAGCTGCCAGTCACCTGTTCCCTGCCTATAACATATGGAGCTGACGGCTAAGAGGTGCCCGGATTCATGGCTAAACATTATGTCTGAGAGGAAAAACTGCACTTGAATTGACAGACTGGGCAGGCATCATCGACTCATCAAGCACACAGATGGGGTCGACACAGGCTGCATCACCATCTTCTGCACTCTTGGGCTTCTAGACCCACACTGGACCTCACACCATAGACCCCGATTCTAGGCCTTCAGACCGCGATTGACTTAGCCAGTAGCTTCCCTGTGCCCTGAATCCTCCCCCTTCGTGTGGCCAGGAGTCCTGATGTCCAGCCTCACAGCCTGCAGACACACCTTCCTGCTTGGTCACTGAAGCCCAAGAGCAGCCACAGGCCCTGGAACGTCCTGGGAATTGCTGTCTTTCTGTTCACTTTATCTTCCAAACCCAGGCAGGAGGCAGAGGTTTGGCTGCTGGGCCATCGGTTTGCAGCCCTTGCTAAAAGCACTCCAAGCTGCCCACCCCTTTGAGGCTGCTATACCTTTGGGAGTTCTGGATTTGCAGAACAGAAAACAATCCCTCCAGCACAGCTCTGCTCCAAGTGTGGCTCATAGGCCAACATCCCTGGACTCAGGGCTGGTCAGGCCTCACCACTTAAACTGCAGCGACTCATCCCCATGCATGTTAAAATCCAAATGTGGAGGACCACAGGGTCCAAGCTTAGTTGGGGGCAGACCTCACTGTGGCTACCCTTTGGAGGACACAGAGATGGACAGAGTGCACAGTGTGGAGAGACAGCAGCCTGCGTTTCCTGGGACATCAGGAAGGGCTCCCAGGACAGAGGCTGAGGGACCATGTCTGTGCCTCCGCTGTTGGGCCTGTGGCCTCAGCAAAGTGCTGAGTCTGAGCCTCGGTTAACCCACCTGTATAACTGAGCTCATCACAGGGCTCACCCTGGAAGGAGACTGTGAGGACTGCTTCTGGAAACCCCTGCCATGTATACCAGCCAGCAGCCACACAGCTGGATCCTCCACCTTCCTGCTTCCTGTCTATTTGTCCACCCATCAACTGTTTAGTGCTGTCCCCTCTCTCTCTCATACATTAACCCTAATGCCCAGAGGCCAGGGTTTCTCAGCCACAGTATGGCTGGCAAGGTGCACTGTGGGGAGCTGTTCAGTGTGTGCCTGGGTCCTGGAAGTCCTCTGACCCCTCAAACACTCTCCCTCTCTGGTTTCCTGCTGGAACCTGAAATTCACTTCATAAGAAGCTTCCCCATCTGCAGCACCACTGGCACATGGGGCCTGGTCGTCGCTGTTGTAGGGCTGTCCTGTGCTGTGTGAGGTATTTGCATCCCTGCCTGCTACTCACAAATGCCCACTGCACATTCCCTGCTGCAGCTACACCAGCCTAGACCTGCCTGCACACATTGCCAGACATTTCCGGGAGACCCAATGGCCTCTGGTTAGGAACCACTGTGCCAGGAAATTGAGGCTTCAGCCTGACAGGGAGAGGGCTGAGAGCGAGACAGTCATACAAGGGTGAACAGCTACTCAATCATTGAGTGACCACAGGGGGGCAGAAGGGACATGGGGTGAGAACTGTGGTCATAACTGTTCCCTGAAACGTGGTCCCACCCCTGCATCAGGACACATGGCTGTGCCTTTGCGTCCTGGACGATGCAGGCAGGCTCCCAGAACACACCTCCTGTGCCGGGTTACCTGCACCATTCTACACACAAGCCCTTAGGCACAGTCCCTAGGCAGCCTCACCTGGTGATCTTTCAGGCCCACATCAGGCCTACATCTGGTCTAAGCAATCGTTTATTTATTTTTTTTATATCAACTCTCATTTCAGCTTTTAACAGACTTTGGAAACAGAATCTGTGCAGTATCTCCAGGAATAGAAAACTAGTATCCCTGGCCATTAAGACAGAAGACTCTAACAATAGAGAAAGAAGGCAAATGAAGCAATTAATTCTAATGAAATTTTGCTGCTTCTAAGCTTGTACGCCTGAGAGGGGCCGGGAGTGGTTTTGTTAGCAGGAGAGGGATGTCAGAGATGGATGCGCACTGTGGAGTCTGCTCCTTGGCACTGTCAGAAAGCTGCACAGACGGAGCTTGAGGAGATAGGCACTGCCTCCCAGGGATTCCGCGGGATCGAAGGGTGGTCCAGTGAGGAGGACAGGCCAGCTGGCCCCATTGCCCCAGGCCCAGGCAGTTTCAGGAAGCAGCTACCAATCACTTGGCTGCAGGCCCCTGCCCTGGCTGAGATCCGGCTGCTTGCAAAGCACGAAAGCATTTCCCACTGCACAATAGGTTTCAGGCCTCCCTGGACAAACAGAGGCGCTGGCAGCAGGCGCTGGGGGCCTCTGATCACTGGCTGGGGCTCTCACTGCTCGGATGCCCCAACTCCACAGCCTTCCTACCTCCCTCGGGAAAGGCTAAGGACTGCCTGGCAGTTTCAATCCCAAAGAGACCTCAGCAATATCAAGCCTTTTGAGGTTAAAATCCATAACCCCTCTGCCTTCTGTTTAAACTTTGTTGCCTGCCTTCTGACTGCATTCCACGGCTGCTTCTCTGGATCGCCTCTGATAGGCAAAGCTGAATGAACAAACACAAACACTTCATAGTGGGCTACAGCAGGGCCTGGTTTAAATACTCAGGTCAGGAACTAATCCCTATGGGAAACCTGGATTTAATTCCTGACTCCAGACTTTGGCCCAAGCCAGAGGTGATTTTGAGCATTAGAATAAACTAGAGGACAGTACCCATCTCCTTTCTGCTTCTCAAATAAAAGATTTTTTTAACCAAATGGTTAAAATATAAAATTTACATTATGTGTATTTTGCCACAACACAGAAGTATGTGGAGCTGGCATGCTCATTGAACCAGCTCATCCTCTGCCTTATGGTGCTGGCATCCATGTGGCTGCTCCACTTCCCAACCAGCTCCCTGCTTTGTGAGAAAGCAGTCAAGTATGCCCCAAGCCTTGGGACCCTGCACCCACATGGAAGACCCAGAAGAAGCTCCTGGCTCCTGGCTTTATATTGGCTCAGCTCCGGCCATTGCAGCCACTTGGGGAGTGAACCAGCAGATTGAAGATCTTTCTCTTTCTCTCTGTAAATCTGCCTTTCCAATAAAAATAAATAAATCTTAAAAAGAAGAAGGAAAATTTAAAAGAAGAACTGTTTGACACAAAACAAGAGAGAAATAAGAAAAGAAATTTGGCATTAACAGCATTCATTTATGCATCGATTTCTGAGAACATCAGGGTGATATTCGAGGCTTCTTCTCACTCACTGCCCAAAGATCGCACAAGCAGCAGGTAGGTGGGGCGGGCTGGGGTGCAGGGTGTGGGACCACGATGTTGAGGCAGGAAGGAGACAGTGACATGGACAGCAGCTCGTGCCCCCTGGGCCCAGCTTCACCCACAGTAACTCAGAGACCCTCCTGGCAGCCCCGAGTCAGCTCTCTCCTTAACCCTAGACTACAAGCGGGGGGCCTGGTGCCCAGACAAGCTAAGAAAGTCTTCCAAGATTCCCACCCAAGCCATCAGCCTCATAGTCTTTGCTTCTAGCCTCACAGTTTGGGGGTTGAAGATACTGTGGCAAACACAGCCCCAGGATACAGGGGCCGTCCACCCAGAGGGTGGGCAACTGAACCGGAAGGAGTCCTGGAGGAGGGAACCTTGGAGCTAAGCCCCAGAGCCAGAGTCAGCAGAGTTGCAAGGAGGACCCAACTCCAGCCCAGTGCCTACTGTTGTAACTGAGGTTTCCCTGGGCCCCAGGCAGGCGTGTCTGTGTGCATGGTGGCTGTGGCTGCTTTGGCAAGACCTAGGCAGAACTGAGTGCTTGTGACAGGAACCACACGCCTGTAAAGCTGGAAGGACCCTTTATCTACCTCCCTCCCCAGAAATGTTTGCTAGTCTTGTTCTAGAAGATTCATAGGAAAGTGTTTAGTGAAGGATAGAGGAAAGGTAAGCATGTCAACTTGGCCCCCTCCACCACTGTTGCCACCCCCAGCCATCTTCCACTCTCCCTGTGTCCCCTCTTAACCTCTGCCACCCTCACTCCACCAGGAGGAAAATAAATGAACCACAGCATGAGGTTGGATTCTGGCACTTTCCTGTTTAACACCCTTTGAAGTCTCCCCACTGCTTTCAGGACAAAATCCAAACCAGATGTTCCATCAGGGCCTACCAAGACCCCAAGATCTGAGCCCTGCCCCTCCCGCCACCTTGATCCCACCCCATCCTGGCTCCACAATGCCCCTCCCACCACTCCTTGCCAAATGCCTCCTTTTGAATCTGCTCTCGATGGAAATTTCTCCTGCCTGTCTGCTTCATTCAATGCAGGGCCCCCGGGAGAATCTGACTCATCCTCTATGAAGGCTGATTACATCTTGAAATTATCTCATAGAAGCTTCTGTTTGGTCTGCCTCCTCCACTTCCCAGGCAAGACAGCGTGAGCTGCCCCCGAAGCCCCATCAAGCCTCATCTGCCGCCCACTACGTCTCCCCAGGTACAAACACAATCTACGGGGGCTGCTGTTCTGCAAATACAGATTCGAGCCCAGTCCCTTGCCTCCACCCAGCACCCTCTAGTCAGAACTGCCATCTCTAAGTCCTTCCTGGGTGTATATGTTGTAGCCACTGCTGTTCCCCAACCAGAACAGGATGGCTGCCACGCTCACACAGCTCCTTGCTGAGTTCCAGCACTTTGCCTAGCCTCTGGCAACCAGAGGGCACTCCTCACCTGGCACTTCCTGCCCAAGAGCAGAGTATGAAGAGCTTTTAGTGCAGGAGGAACAGGAAGTAGAATTAGAAAGTCATGGCCTCATCAAAGCAAAAAAGCTCTCACCCCTGAAGGGGGAGCAATATTTGAGGGAGAACCCACAGGTTAGTATTTCCAAAGTAGCTGGGGTAGGCAGAAAAGATCCGCTCAGTCTGGCAGGGACAACGTTCTCTGGGGGTTGTGTTATGGACACCAGGTCATGCTCAGCCACGTGGTCTTCAGATGGGGAGTGGCAAGCAATAGGGGCCCCTATGGCCTACTGGAGTCTATGGTGACCATCGGACCAAGTTCCCAGCTGTGCCGCCCAGGGAGCAAAGGGGGATTGAGCCCCTGGAAGCTCCCAACCCCATCCTTTCCACAGCTGGTGGGATGCAGGGGGATCATTTCAGCACCAGGAGTGGAGACTGCAAGGTGCTTAGGTACTGCTAGGACCACTCCCAGGTGAGGGCTGGGCTCAGGGACGACGGTCCCTGCATGCATCTGCCCACCTTGGCCAGCTGTGTCTGCAGCTTGTTCTTCACGTCTGTCACCTCGGAGATGCGGGCGTCAAAGGCCAGGTTGGTGTCGGTGAACTGCTTCCACATCTGGTCCGACAAGCTCTCCACCAGGTGCTCCACCTCCTCCCGCAGCCGGATGGAGTTGGCCCGCATGTTCTGCGAGTGCCTGATGTTGTCGTTGCTGAACTTGGCCCAGGTCTCAGGCACGGAGATCCTTCAAGGCAGACAGACAGGACGCGGCTGAGGGATCAGGGATGAGGATCAGCGGGATCAGGGATGAGGAATCAGCGGGATCAGGGATGAGGGATCAGCAGGATCAGGGATGAGGGACCAGCAGGATCAGGGATGAGGGATCAGCAGGAGACCTCCCAGGCCTCAGTCTCTCTGTCTTCATGGTCTGCGCCCTGAGGCGGGAAGGAATTCTTGAGGTGAGGGGTTGTTCTGTGTGGGGCAGGGGGATGGCAGCATCCCCCAAGTCATACCAACCACAGATGTCTCCAGAGATGGCCAAGTGTCCCCTGGGAGGTGACACTTACCACATTGGCCACCACAGTCCCAAGCCACCCTTTGTATTTCTAAAAGGGCACTCAGTATTCTTTTTTCTGCCCCCATCCCCCTACATGATTAGCCCAGAGAGGCCCAGCAGCAGGCTCTGGGCACTATGGTAGCCCAAGCCCTCCTCTGGGTGCCAAGCATGTGGCTACACTCCTATTGCTAACTTGTCCATTTAAGGCATGGTCCTTGAGCACCTGCTGCCCCCCAACCTTTGTCCCACAGGTCCCAGGCCTCAGTAGCAGACAGGACATTAGGGGCCCATGTACAGCCAGCACTAACAGCAGCCCTGGCTTTCCAGCAGGCCCTTCCCAGCCATAGAAACCAGAGCATCTGCCTGCCAGCCAGGCTGCCAGCTTCTGGGAGAGGCATTTGGGTGAGAAATGACCCTCCCAAGATCCCGGGTAGACGGGCAGCCGTAGCTAAGCCTGGCTCACCCTGGCAGCACCCAAGCAGTGTTCACTCTCTCAGGAAGAGGGGCAGGATGACCCAGAATGGTCACTGCTGCAGATCTCAAAGGGCCATCTTAGCGCTTTGACCTTTGTTATGACCCAGGAAGTGATCCAAACTTAGACTTCCTCCTCCCTTCCTCCAGTATATTCTTTCTTCAGTATAGCAAGTATCAGCTGCACAGCCTGTGTGCCGAATGCAGCCCAATGAGGGCACCTCGGAACCTTGGGGAAAACGGCATTCAAAATAGCCTGATTTGGGTGCAAAAACTTCAAAATCCATGTATGATTCTTTTCACAAAATGGATTTTCCACAATATTTTGAAGATTTTCCCATGTAATGCACGAGTTTAAACAAAATCTTTTGCATCAGAATAAACTTACATTTCAATTATGTTTTTTTCCAATGACTTTACATGTGTCATATATATGGTGCAGTGGCTAATCCTCTGCCTTGCAGTGCCAGCCTCCCATATGGCTATCAGTTCATGTCCTGGCTATTCCACCTCCGATCCAGCTCTCTGCTCATGGACTGGGGAAGCAGCAGACATAGCTCAAGTTCGTGGGACCCTGCACCGGCATGGGGGACCCAGAAGCAGCTCTTGAGGCTGGCTTCAGATCGGCTCAACTCCAGCTATTGTAGCCATCCGGGGGGTAGGTCAGTGCATGAAAGCTCTTTCTCTGACTCTCCTTCTCTCTGTAAATCTGCCTTTCCAATAAAAATAAATTTTTTTAAAAAGCGGGCACAGGCAGACAGTCCAGTGTTTAAGAAGCTTGCACCCCCCATGGAAGTAGCCAGGTTTGATTTTGGATGCTAGAACCCAGGCTCCAGTTTCCTCTGTTGCAATGACAGCTCAGTAATTGGGTTCCTGCTGTTCATATGGGAGACCTAGACGGAGTGTCTCGTTCCTGGCCTTGGCTTTGGGTCAGCCCTGGCCATGTGGGCATGTTGGGGAGGGAACCAGTTTGGGTAGGAATGTGCATACTCTATATAATAAATAATACAATAAGTAGAAAGAAAGAGGGGGTCATGACAGTCACCCCTTTTGCTTTGTACCCACAGCACTCCTCTCTCCAGCCTTCACTGGCCCATTCAGGGAGAGGCATCTGGTCTGACAAGCTCTCCACCAGGTGGAGCACCTGGTGAACCCTGGCAGGTATATCCAAGGTCCCTACCTCAGAGCTGCCATGACGAAAGCACTCACTGTTCCCATTCTGTGCCAGGCTCTGTGACTGCAGTGCCACATGCCCACTGTGCTATGCTCACAGCAACCCTGGGAGGCAGGTACTAAGAAGGCCCAAAGAGATTGAGTGACTCACTCAGCCTGGCTCCAGAGTGCACTCTCCTAAGGTATGGCCAGTGCAGGCTGGCATCCAATGCTCTCCCAGCTGAGCTGGCATTTTGCTGCCACGTAGTCACAGCCACAGCGTTGTCTTGGTCTGATGCCCAGTGGCAGTGGCCCTCTGACCCTCACTGAGCCCATCACAGCGTCTCTTTGGAGCAAGGATGGAAGGTGGCAGCACTTGGATTGAACACCTGATCAGCTTCCAGTCCCTCGCCAGGCCTTTGCTATGTATCTGAGGCTCCCTTACAATCTTCCACAAAATTCTTGGATTCTCTTGCTTATAACAGAGGACACCCCACTTAGCCACATACCCCCCAAGCTGGCAGGCGCCTGATGTCCCCCCAGAGTGGCCCTTCGGCTGGGGCCAGAGCCCAACACTTACGTGCCGTCGACTTTCTCCATGCCATGGAAGAAGCTGATGCAATCCGACGTGTTCCTCAGATTAAAGCACTTCTCATCGATGAACTGGGCTGAGTGTTTGTCCTCGATGTCCCGTTCCAGGGCATGCTGAGCATCCCGGTTGTCCCTGCCGGGCAAAGGTTATTCCTGGACCATGCATGGACCCAGAGGACACACACGGTCACGCAGCAGGTGAGCACCAGAGCAACGGCTGCAACCAAATGCCCAGACTTCCAGAAGGATACTGTGTCCACACAAACCTCCCCAGCGCCCTTCTACCCCAATGTCCCCACCACATACCCAGAGCCAACCCCACTGCCCCACCTTGCCACAAGTCCACACAGATCTCAAGGCATTCATTAGCTCCGGGAGGGGTAAAAATTTACTATAAAGGATCAAACAGTATTCTAGGCTTTGTGGCTCCCTGCTGTCTGTTGCAACTACTCAAAGACACACAGAAGTCACCACAGATAATATGGAAATGATGGTGTGGCTTTGTTTCAATAAAACTTTACTCACAAGAACAAATACCAAGGCCCTCAAACTCTAGGCTGCTGATCTGACTTGGAAAGCACTTATTCACATCTTCAACAAAGCCTCTATCAAGTCAAATCACTTCATAAATCATTACACCTCCCCTTTGCAGGGTACAGAAGGATAAATTATGAATGGGACAAATACAGTACAAAAAAAATTTCAGAATGCAAGGGTAGCAATGCAGGCTTGGAAAGGTTAGAGTAATGCGAGGAAGAAACTGTCAACTCAGAATGAGATGGTGGTCAGGGAGGGCTTCCTGGGGAGGCGTCTGAGCCAGGTTTGCATAATAAACAGGAATAGACAAAGTTGTGCACGGGAGTGACCATTCCAAGCTGAAAACATCATATGGACAAAAACAGAGACACTAAAGGGAATCTGCTCACAAAGCCAGGCTAGTCAAGGACCAGCTAGAGACTGGGTGGAGTGAGGGGTTGTGTGTAGTTACAGGGTGGATGTAGGTGTAGTCTAGAAGTTGGTGTGGTCATGGGGTGGGTGGAGCCAGGGCTGGGTGAATGGCAGAGTGGGGTTCACTGGGTAGAGAGACTGGCACCTGTTAAAGGATGAGGACACAGGGCAGCCCAGGGCTCAAGCCTGGAGAACTCCCATCTTGGCTACAAACCTTAGATTTAAAGGCCACTACCTGCCAAACTTGAGGCATTTCAGAACCACTTCCATGACTGTTGCCAAACATCAAATACCTGCCAAATATTACCTACTAGTTTTTAAAACAACCTTTAAAAGATGCATAAATGTATTTTAAAAGGAAAACATACATGTCTTTCAAGGAAAACCAACCACTCTTCCTGCTAACAGGGCATCATTTCAGACACAGACACAAATTACACTAGCCCCACTGAAGTCCAGGGCTCCCAGTCCAGGGCCTGGGCCTTTTTCTTGCTTCTACGATGACCAAAAAGAGAGTGTAGTCAGTCCTTGTTGAGGACATGTAAGCTCTGTCAGCACACTGGCCTTGAAATATTTAGAAGCATCAGAAGAGACAGACAGAAGGAGCGTGCACTAGGTGAGGTTAGACCCAGATGTCAGCTAGAGTCTCATGTTGTTCTCTTGTCCCTTTTCTAGCAGGTTCCTCTGTGTCCCCTCCCTTGTCTGTCTCTATGTCTCTGTCTGACTTTATGGTTTCTTGTGTGGTCTGATTTACACTTTCTTCTTACTAAGGGTGTTGGTTGCTACCAAAAGTTTTGAGGAATCAAGGAGGACGAAAAAAGAAGAAGAAGAAGAAGATTACACCTTGCCAGGGTCTTCACTGTCCCAGCACATGTATTAGGGCAGGTGACACAATCCTGGGACCTTTGAGGCCTTCCCCATTAGCACAATCATGGCAAAGTGGAGCCCATCCTGTCCAGTGAGCTAGAACACGATGGAAGACAAGAGTGTGGAGAGCAGAGCTGTCGGAGGACCCAGGGACCAAAGAACCCAGGTGGTCTGGTGGGCATGGTTCTTACCAACGAAGGCTGGGGGAGCCTTCCAGGGTGGTCCCCAACTCCCCCTCCTGGCTCAGGACCAGGCTGATGGCAATGCACACCAGGAAAAGCTCACTCCTGCCCACACGCAGGCCTCAGCCTTGGTCCAGACAACTCCTGAGTCAACAGCCCAATGGTGCCAGTGCCAGAGAAGCTACCCGAGTAGCCAGGCTGCGGAGCCTCATGGAGGGGTGAGGGACAAGGCTGAGGACGCAGCCAGCACAGAGATGGGCTAACAGCCTGTCTCTCTTGCCTGCTCAGTCCCTAAGTTCGCCCAGATCCATTCTCTTTCTCCCTCCTGTTGGGCTACACCAGCAGCTCTCTGCATCAGCATTGCCTTTCCAGGACCCAGCACTCCCAAGCAAGGCCAGGCTTCCAGTTGAAGCTGGCCCACATCCCACACCCCAGCTCTCTTTGCACCCTTGTATTTACTTTGCCATATCCCCACAGATAGGAAACTGTAAAGCCACAGGAAGAAAACACAGGGAAAAGCTCTAAGCTCAAATGGCACAAGTCTGTGCTGTGGTTCTCGGCTAGAACACCAGCAGCACAGGCAACAAAAAGCAAAGCAGATACAAGTGATAGCCTCAGACCAAGAAGAGCAAAGAAAACAACCAACAAAGAGAAAAATCTGACATAAAAGGAAAAATTTACAAACAATACATCTAACAAGGTATTAATATTCAAACCGTGTAAGGACAAGACATCAACCAGATCTCAGAATCGACAGGAACTGACATTCACGCCAGGGTCCCATGCCTGCAGCCCCTGCTGGAGTGCCTGGATTTGATAGCCGGGCTTCAGTCCAGACTCCAACACCCTGGGAGGCAGCAGTGTAACACCCAGGCTCATGTGACTGAAGCTCCTGGCTCCAGGTTTTGGACTAACCCTGGCTATGGTGGCCATTTGAGGCATGAACCAGCGGATGGAAGATTCTGTTTGTCTCCTCTTTCTATAACTCTTTCAAATAAATAAAGCAAATCTTTTTTAAAAATTAAAAATTAAAGAGAAGACATTTAATGGTCATCATATTCATGGATATTCCACTGATCATCAGAGAAATGCTAAGTGTGTAATGAGCCATCACCAGTATCTCATGGAGCTTCTGTTGTATCCAAAAGGTGGGAAGAGTGTTGGTTTTTACCCTCCGTCACCCCGGGGTAAGAATGTAAATTGGTACAGTCATTATGGAAAACAGTGTGGAAATTCTTCAGAGATATTGAAACAGAATTCCCACGTGGTCCAGCCACCCCAAGCCTGCTGTACATTCAAAGGAAATTCATGAACACTTCACACTGAACCTGCAGGCCTCAGCTCACTGCAGCAGCGCACACTAGAGCCAAGCCCTGGAATCAAGCTAAGTGTCTATAGTGCAAGACCCTCTTGCTGAGGGTGAGAAGGTGGCAAGTCCCTTCTGATCTCAACTGACCTCATAGAAGCAGGGAGCAGCCTGACAACTGGTCAGGGACAGGGGCTGGCACTGGGAGATGCTGCTCTAAGAACGTGTCCTTTCAGTCGGAGCAAATGTAATTTCAAGAAGTCTTCCAGCTGTCTAGCTCTGGCCAAGCAATCTGACCTTTGGGTAGCTTGTCTGTAACATCTTATTTATTTCTTTCAAAGGGAGAGAGACAGAGTGTGAGCAAAAGCTCTTCCATGCAAAGCCAGGAGCCCAGAACTCAGTCTGTATCTCCCACGTGGGTATAGGGGCCCAATCCCTGAAGTCATCACCTGGCTGCCTCCCAGCCGGACTGGAAGTGGAGGAGCTGGGATGGAAACCCAGGTACTGTGGTATGGGATGTAGGCATCCACAGAGAAACTCAACCACTGTACCAAACACTCACCGTGTCTTTCCCCCTCTTATCCTGGGGAGCCCCTTGTCTTGTACATCCACTCCTAACCCCTCCAGGGTGTCCAAGGCCTGCTGGATTGAGGAGGTCACTGTAACGCCCAGGGCTGCCAGGATCCCAAGTTCCCACAGCTGATTGTCAGGCTCTGGCCATGTCCACCACACAGAAGACTGGCCAGGGTCACCAGCCCACACCCTGTTCTCTGTGTCCCAGTGTCAAGAGTTACCAGTGATGGGAAACCAAGAGCAGTGTGTCAGCCAGCTCCAGAGCCAGGCAGGGAGCCAAGCGCCAGGAGCTTAGCCATGGTCCCAAGCCCCATAAAACTCCAACCTCCTTCTAATTAACAGAGGGGCCTGCAGGCCAGTCAGTGTGCCACTTACCCAATCTTCCAAGAAGCTGATTCCTTTTGAAGGCCCCTGGGCCCTAGGCATCCCCCAGTTCCCTCCCGGAGAGGCCCCAGGCCCTGATCTGGCTGCCTAACAGTATTCACCTGCTGCCATTTGCCAGGACCCAGACTGACCTGGTCAGGCCATGTGAGGAAAGGATTCAGGGAGGCCAGTGTCCTTTGGCCAGAACTTGTAAACAAGAGCTACACCTGGTCATGAGAGCCTACTGTACACATCACAGTACTACCATCATGGTGCCCGACGGCAGCCACTGCACAGGCAGTGACACCACAGGCAGTGACCCACCTAAATCAAGACATTCTTAGCTTTCATGGGGAACTGTTGCTTGTTAAGCATTACCAGCACACCACAGTCCCCAAGAACCACCAAGAGACCAGTGAGTCCATCTGCAACTCCCCACTTCCCGATCTGGAGGGAGGGCGTCCCAAAACAGACCTCGAGGAGAGCAGAGAGAAGTCCTTACCGCATCTGGATGTCAATTCTTTGAAATAATTTCCTCAGCTGTTCTTGGCAGCATTTTAGCAAGTCTACTTCCTGAAAGGGAGAATGTCAGAGCAGCACCTCTTAGGAACTCACAAGTGGGAGCCCAAGCTTGCCCAGCCCACCCTCAGTCCTACAGATGAGAAAAGACTAGGGCACTCCTTGATCAACCCACATGGTCCAGCTTGTCAGGAATCTTGCCTTCCCCAGGAGACTTGTTCTTTTTATGACTTTATTCTTACTTCCGGATTGAAAGAGAATGTTGCACCTGCTAGGCACCGAGTGCTCAGAGATTGTTTTGTCATGCCATCAACAAATGCACATAAAGGGGCACAGAACTGACACACAGCAGGTGCTCCAGAAACACTAGCTCTAGGACCCATGCTAGGTCATATCAGGTTAAGCTGCTGCCTGCTGCAGCATCCTATTAGGGCACCTGGTCAAGTCCCAGCTGCTCCACTTCAGATCCGGCACCCTGCTAATGGCCTGGGAAAGCAGCAGAGCATGACCCAAACTCAAAGGCTCCTGCACCCACATGGAGATCCAGAGGAAGCTCCTGGCTCCTTGCTTCAGCCTGGCACAGCTCCAGCTGTTGTAGGTATCTGGGGAGTGAACTAGCCAATGGAAGATGTCTGTGTCTTTCTCCCACCCACTCTAACTGCCTTTTGAATAAATAAATATCTAAAAGAAAAAATGAAAAGAAATGCTAGCTCTTTTCTTGGTGGTGGCGAGGGTATGAGTACTGTTGCCACACCCACTTTTAGAGATGGCAAGAGCCCCAAATGATCCCTTTTCTCCCTGTTGCTAAACCACTTCCTAGGTACCCAGTTTGCTCCCTGAGCCCTCACTTCCTATATGTGGCTTCTTGCCAGGTGGCTCAAAATCCTTCTGGCCAGTTGGCACCAACCAGCCCGCCCTCTCCCCTGGTCCCAGCTACTCCCCAGGAGATGGGACAGACCCCGGAGGCGCCTTACCCGAATAAGATTTTTCTCCACGTTGTCATGGACCAGGTCAATCCCGATCCTTTTCTCTCGGTGGTACAGGCACTCGAGGGCCACCTGCAGGGGGCAATGGGACAGAGCGTCTTCCCTCTGCAGCTGTGTGTAGACCTCCCACTGACCTTGGCCCCAGTCTCTTCCTTGCTTCCAAAAACCTAGGCAGTTCCTGTGGCTACATCAGTCTATTTCCCAGATTTCCATCTCCCCTGCCTCCTTAGGACTGTGGGTGAAAGCAGGATCAGGCAGTGTCCTGAGGGACCCACAAGGGTTAGGAGTAAGGGCTAATCAGTCCTTCTTATAATTGTCAGCAAGCCTGCCCATGTAACTATAACACAGTAATACTCCACTCCAGTTCCAATAAAATTAGCTCAGCTGCCATCTGCCTCTCACCTTCTCTTAAGTACAACTCCAGGCTTAGCCACTCTGCACGCCTGGGTCACTCCTCCACCAAGCTGCACATCTGGTGTGGTGCACAGCTGGTATGGTGTTATAGCATCCTGAGGTCTCACAGGCTGGTCATGCCAGTATGACAAATGCGGAGCCCTCCAAACTTTGCCCAGGATTGTGTGTAAGAGCCCCTCTTGGGAGACCTCCACATATGAGGAGAGCTTTTGAATGTGGCCAGGCCCAGGTAGGGCCCAGCAGCTCTGCTACACTGCCAAGGGCCTTACAGCTGTGGAAGGTGAGGGCATGGGAGAAGGAGCTGCCCCGGGCACTCTGCAATTGGAGACTAGGGGAGATGGTGATTGGCTGCCAGGCTGTGATGTCACAAAGAGCAGTGGGAGCGAGAAGGAATCAGGGTTGTGGGATGCGGATGCACGTGGGAGCTCTGAGTCTGTCCAGGCAAACCGCAGAGTCCCCTCTGAGCCATGCTCTGTGCAAGGGCCTGTGGGTAGGGCACACTAGCAAGGATGCATCCCAGCTCTCACCCAGCCTGAGCTCTACCAAAGGACAAAACACATACCAAGAGACTGGATCGTTCGGAACCATGATCAGGGCAGCAGTGGAGATGGTTAGGGCAGGAAGTGATTAAGGAGGGATTCTCTATGATACTGGATTGGGAGAATCAGAGATGAGTGGGAATAACACATCAGGAAGCGGGGTACTAACAAGTGTAAAGGCCCCGGGGTTGGAGGAAGAACAGACAGGAAGCCATTAGAACTGGAGCAGAGAAAGTAAAGCAAGAACTGTAACGATGGTGTGGGGAGGGGTGGAGAAATTCAGAAATTAGGACCTTCACCTTTGGGGTGTCATCCAAGAAGCCACAAAATGGTAGAGACTGCAGGGTAGTGCTGTCAATCACGGCTCTCGCTGCTGGGTGGAGGCTCACAAGCTCAGGAAAGAGGGACTGCCTGGCTGGCATGCAGGTAGGGCTGAGACACTGGGGGTGCCCGTATCCCCCGGAGGCTACAGGTGCACACAGGTCCTTCCAGTCAGGCCAGGGAGCGGACACAAGAGCGACAGGATTCAGACACTGCCACTGTGGGTCTCAGAAGGAGGCAGTGGGTCCTCATCCTAGGGGCGAGCTCGGGAATTGCGGAATGGTGGGAATCCATGCTGCATCTCCCAGGAGGACCTGGAGCAGGAGCGGGCCTCTGGGTTGGAGATTCCAAGGCACCACATGCCCCTGGGAGCAGGAATGTGGTTGGTATAGTGTGGGCATGAGGCAGACGCCACTGGCTCCTCCTCAAAATCCACCCAGCTCCTTGTACGGTGTCTCCAGGACACACAGTCACAGCCAAGGAACCCACGAGAGTTCTGGCAGACGGGTTTAAAAACAAGGGGCTCCTCTGTGTCCCTGTTGGAAGTTCATGCCCCTTTGAGTATTTGTTTCATTCGGTGTCCATGGGTCCAGAATGTGTCTGGAGGATGGGAGGCCTAGAAAGGGCCAGGGAATGCCCACCCTGAGCTGTCTACGCAGGCATGGAGAGGAACGAGGCAGTCATTTCTAGATAATCCTTCAAGGGACCCTGACACACACGGGTGTGTACACTCAGCTTCATCTGTGTCGGTGAAGACCCTGCAATTTTGCTGTAAGTCTGAGAAGAATCAGGCTGACAACCTCCACTTTTTGACTGAGGTTATCTTGGATTGACTAAAAACACATTTTTATTTTAAAAGCTGCTCTTTTAGGAAATCTTTCAAAATGGTTATAACAAAAAAATGTAAGGGTTTTTGTTTGTTTGTTTTTTAAGATTGCATGGATTTCAAAATCGTTTGTACCCCAGTTTTTTCCCCACCCTTCCATTCCACGTTTCCGGGTACTTTCTGAGTATCCTGGCCCAGGAAGCTGCAGCTCCCAACACCTGTAAGGCACACCCATCACCTTTATCTTGGGCGGAGGCATGCGCTGCCCGCCGCCCCTGCACACCCAGTCCCCATCCCGCCCGACGGCAGGTTTTGCTCGCCGGCGGCCGCGCACACGCCCGCGCTCACCTGCAAGGGGCAGTTGATCTCCTCCACCGCGCACTGGAGCCGCTGCTTGACCGCCTCCAGGCTGTGGTTCTCCGTGCGAAGCCGCTCCAGCTCGTAGCCCAGCTCGGACTTCCAGAAGCCGATGTCCGACAGCCGCTGGCCCAGGTTGCGGGTGGTACCTTCCTGCATCTGGCGCGTCAGCTGGTCTTTGTCCTGCATGAGGCGCAGAGAGTCGCCGGTCAGCCTGCCGGCCCACAGCCTCGAGGCCTCGGCCCCGCGCATCTGCCGCTCATTGGCCTTTTCCCAGTCCCGCGGGCTGCAGCGGCAGAAGAGCGCGGAGCGCAGCGCGGGCAGGATGGTGGGCGGTCGCAGGGAGCTGTGGCACATCTCGGGGCAGCTCTGCGAATCGGTGATCCTGTAGAAGAGGCTGGGCCTCCAGCAGTTGAGATAGCGGTACCCAGGCAGGTAGTAGGGCTGGTAGCACTCCTGGATCACCGGGGTCTGCGCCTGCGCCGCGGAAGGCAGCGCCGTCGCGCACATCCTCCGGGGGGTGCAGTAGCTGGCGGTCTGACTGGTTCCCAGAAACTCCATCCTCCACTCATAGCCCCTTTAGGGCCAAACTGCCCGAGCGCCACAGGCACCCATGGGGAAAAAGGGGAAGGCACGGGCAGCGCCTCTGTGACTCAGCACCACTGTCATAAAGCCCGGCTAGAGGGGCTCACGCTGCAGGCCGGCTGAGGCACCTTGTCCTGAAGACACTAAAGCAACAGTGAACCCCAAGATCTACAGATGGGGTGGCAGCTCTGGGAAACCCAAGCAGCTCAGTGCCAAGTTGGCCAAGTTTCTAGTTTTCCTAAAGCGCCCGGGGGTGCTGTGGGCTGCTTCCCAGCCCCTGGGGAGGAGCCCCTTAAGCAGCCAAGCTCCAGGTGGGAGTGCACTGCATCCTGCAGGCAAAGCAGGGCAGAGGGAGGGTCTGTCTCAATCACTCTAGATAAACCCCCCCAGGCCCACTCCAGCAGCCTAACCCTATCTACCCCCTTCCCATGTGCTCCACCTCTGAGCGCCAAAGTAGGACCAAGTGTCTGCCTCCTTAGGACCAATAACACAAGACTGCAGGGACCAAGCTCTCCACACAGTGACCCCAAACTGCAGCAGGCATGGCCTAGACTCCTCTTTGTGCACAGAAGACAGATGGCCAGGGCTGACCTCTCAGGCTCTGGCTCAGGAGTTAAGATGAGGCTTGGGGGCCCAGCACGATGACTCAACTGGCTAATCCTCCCATTGCAAGTGCCAGCATCCCATTTGGGTGCTGGTTTGTGTCCCAACTGCTCCACTTCCCATCCAGCTCCCTGCTTGTGGCCTGGGAAAGCAGTGAGGGATGGCTCAAGGTCTTGGGACCCTGCACCTGTGTAGGAGACCCAGAACAAGCTCCTGGCTGCTGGCTTTGGATCAGCTTGGCTCTGGCTGTTGTGGCCAGTTGGGGAGTGAACCAGCGGGTGGAAGATCTTTCTGTGTCTGCTTCTCTCTGTAAATCTGCATCCCACACTGCAGTGCCTCAGTTTGAGCCTGTTTGCCTCTGCTCAGGAGTCCTGTTAACCTGTGTCCTGAGGGCCAGCCAGGGGGTGGCTCCAGCAGCTGGGCCCCTGCCACTCACAGCAATAAGCCACTGGCTTCCAGGCACCTGGGCGAGGGAACTAGCAGAGGGAGGTCCCTCTGTGCGTGTCTCTGTCTCTCTACTGCTCAAGTTAAACTAATAACTTTTAGGCTGTGTATTCCTTTAGTAGCTGTGTAATACGCCACTGTATGGATGTACTGCTGTTTATCTGACCGTTCCCTATGACTGGTCATTTCAGTTACGTTTTGCCACTACAAGTGTCTCTACGTCTCTACGATAGACTCGCACATGGAATTTCTTCATCAGGTTTCTGGAGGTCCAGTTTTCTCCCCAGACACTTCACCCTCCTCTGACTGCATTTACACACCTGTCCTGATCAAGCCACATGGGCATGCCACTGTCACAAACACAAGGAGAACCTCTCCATCAACCCCAGGAAGTCCCCCTGTGCACTGGCCCTGCCACCCAAGCAGCCCCATGGCCCCACAACACCCCATCACCAGCTGCAGTGCTGGGAGCCTCGCCCCTCTCTGCGTGTGACGTTAGATCCACTGGGGACATGCGTGAGCAGCAGCGTGGGACATGGCTCATACCTTCCCCGCGGATGCATAGCATTGTGGAGCATTCCCTTCCCACGGCCCCCTGGATTTGTCCTCTACGGCTGTGTCTCTTTTACCTGCCTGGGTTCTGTTCCAAAGGCCCTCCCAGCCCGGACGTCTCAGCAGAGAGCAGCCTGGGCTTTCCCTGACGCGTGGTGTGGGTTGCTGAGTCAGACCCTGGGCAGACCCCAGTCTGGCGTAGCAGCTCCTGTCTGTGTGACAATAAGGGCACAGAGGGCTCCCCAGGACACCTCCCCTTCCTTGGTGCTGGAGAGGGGGCAGGAGCAGAGGGTTAAGACAGCCCAAGGAAAGGCCTGGTGACTCCCCAGTGCACGGCTCCCTATGAGCGGGAAGCAGTCAGGGCCCCTAGCACCTGAACTCCCGGCTACTTGGTTGGAGATGGGCAAGGACAAGCCTCACAAAGGGAAACTGAGTCACCAGAAAAACCGACCTGTTGGCTTTATCTTCCCAAGCAATTGTTTTATTAGGGAAAAAAAAAATCTCATTCTTAAAACTTCAATCTGCATGAGAACATATACTTTGGCAAGCTGTCACATGCATGGGAATACGTGCTTTTGTGTGACTGTGTGTGTATAACCCATGTGTGTTTTTCCATGGCTGAAAACAAAGGAAATAAATTGGGGTCAAGCCATGTTGCAGCGTCCAACCTGTAAGATGGAATATTCTGGTTTGGAAAGTGAATCCTTTTTTGCTGGATTCAGACTTTTACTTTAAAACTGAAATGCATTTTCCTTTTAACTTATCTGTGTCAAAACTTAAAAACTAACCCAAAGTATCCCACAACAGCTTGGACTCAAGTCCCACGAGTCCCACGAGTCCCACGGCTGCTTCAGATCAGTTAATGTGCCCTTCCGGTCTGCTAACGCACTCCTGGGAGGAGCAGGGGGTGGCTCACCCCCAGGAGACCCCCACGGCGCTCCTGGTTTCTGGCTCCAGCCTGGCTCAGCCCTGGCTGCTGTGGGCGTTTGGTGCACAGAACCAGCACACAGAAATCTCTCCCCACCCCACCCCCACTACCTTCCAAAGTTACAATAAGTTAGCTTTCAAAAGGGTAACATTTAATAATAATAATAGTCTACTTCGGTGAGAAGTGCCCCCAGTTCAGTGCTGCCCAGCGAGCCCTTACTCACCACGGAAAGACTTCCATCTCCGAATACTGAGCAGGTGTAAAGCTTGCTTTGTTCTTGTGACACCAGCTGGATGGCAAGATCCACGTTGCTGTGAAAAGTGGAAGAGGAGGTTGAAAGAGGGGCGTCCTCGCTGACCCCAGCTGGGAGGCCGGGGTGGTTCCCACTTCTACACACCCACTCGGGCTCCAGGCCCAAGGTTGCCTGTGGCCTCGCAAACCTCATGTGTTTGCTGGCGGAGCTCCCAGTGCTGCGGAATCGGGTCACTCCACACCTGTGATTTTAGAGTGGAACCCATCTGTTTGCAGAAGGACGGCCTGGGGACCCTGATGTGCTGTCTGGGAGCAGGACTGTCCCACAGAGAACATGGTGATGCAAGCGCATGGTTCCCTGCTGTCTGTCATGGAGGCCACCAGCTGAGTGTGGCTGCTGCTGGGCACTCGACCTGTGGCTAGCAAACAGAGCAAGACGGTTTCAAATTCTGTTGCTTCTAAGTATGTTACAGATAGCCACATGTGACCAGGGGCTGTCACCGCAGACAGGGCTAGAGAAATGGACCTGTGCAGATGTGGATGCAGGGGTGAGGAGAGACCTGGAGTAGACACAGGTGCGCGCCCTCACCTGCAGGAAGTTAGCGTGGAGGATGGCGTGCGCTGGGGGAGTGGCATGGGCAGGGCTGAAGGGCGAGGCCAGGCTGGCCCTGGCAGCCCCAGGATATTCGTGTTTGTAGAAGGACGAGTTGTAAGGGAATGCAGAGGTGGACGCCAGAGCGTTAACAGATGCGAGTGAATGTATGTGTAAAGTGTGCAAGTGGGTGCGGTGTGAGAGTGATGGTGTGTGAGCCTGAACAGGGCTGTGGGTCGGAGTGTGAGCGTGAGCCTTCCGGTGTTGTGTCGGATGGGGGGTGTGAGGACGGGTGTGTGAGGATGGGGCATGGGCGTGTGTGCACTCGTGTGAGAGAATGGGGTGCGGGTGTGATCACCGAGTCCAGTGCGGACCTTGGAGAGAGCAAGGCGCGGCTGAGGCGACAGGGGAGCTGAGGCGGCTGAGGCGACGGGGGAGCTGAGGCGGCTGAGGCGACGGGGGAGCTGAGGCGACGGGGGAGCTGAGGCGGCTGAGGCGGCTGAGGCGACGGGGGAGCTGAGGCGACGGGGGAGCTGAGGCGGCCAGGGGCGCCCGGGGGCGGCGGCCGCTGCAGCGCCGGCCTGCCCCGAGTCGCCGACTCCCGCGTGCCCCGGCCTGGCGCCCAGAGGCGTCCTCAGCACCTCAGTCGGGCCGCGGCTGCCCGGGCTGACAGGGCCGCGCCGCCTGAGGAGCCGCGGGGGCGCCGGCCCAGCGTGCCCGCAGTCCTCGGGCGTCCTCTGGCGGCGAGCTGGCGGGAGCGCGGCCGCCTGTTCCCCGGAGCCGAGACGCCGCGCAGCGCGCTGAGGACGGAAAGGCTCCCGAGGTCCGAGAGCCGCACGGAGCGCGCACGGCGTGACGGGATCGCGGAGAACTCGGCCTCGCCTGCGGAGGACGGGAAACAGAGGGGACGCCGAGAGGGAGGGAGGGTTATGGGGCGCAGAAGCAGCAGCGGGGCTGGACCTCAAAGCCAGGCACTCCCTCCCATACAGGCATCCTGACACTGGGCCAAGCACAACCTCTTTCATTGGTGAGTTACCCCCAAAAGGCCAGAGCTGGGCCAGGCTGAAGCCAGGAGCTAGGAATTCCATCTGGATCTCTCTACAGGAGAGGCTGGGACTGGACCAGAAGCCGAGCATCCTGCACTGGAACCAAGCTCTGATATAAAGTGTGGGTGTGCTGAGGGGTGGTGCAACCGTACAGCCAAACTCCTGACCCCTTGCTGTGTTGTGAGTTTCAGAATGTATTCTCCAAAGGTAAGAGCCACACACCTGAACACCACACACACGCCCTCCAGTTGTGTAAACAAGGATTGACCGGAGCCACTCAAAGATGCTCCAAACCCCGTAGAACAATAGAAGGACAGTGAGGCGAAGAGCATGCAGATAAACGAACCTCTGCCTGGGGACAGGAGCTCCTCTTACAGAGGAAAAGCGCAGCCTCACAGCTCAAACAGGCTGGAATCGCCCGTGGTGCTGCTGGCCATAGTAACATCACATCAGCTTCTCTGTGTGTGTGTATCCAAGTACCTCCATCTCTTTCAAACAGATACATCTTGTCTTTTAACTCAATTATATGTGACGTGTCTGATGTATATAAATTCCCTGGTTAGATATTTTTGCTGGATGCAAACACTGCTAATGGGGGAGCACCCCCTCGTGGTGTATTCCGGGAACTGCAGGCGCCGGTCCTGCACCTGCTGACTCAGCACTCAAGTTTTAACCACTTGGACCAGCTTCAAGTTTCCTTTCATCCACTAATCTACCATAGGATGGGGCAACTTTTCCCACCCAGGCCTCAGTTTCCCTGCACATAAATGAGAGTGATATCTGATGCTACTCAGACACAAAGCTCTGCTCTCTGGGAGCTCTGCACTTGATATCTGCTCTGCGTAAGATCATTTTATCCCCACAGCAACTACATGGGGGCAAATGCTTGTCTCTCTTTACTTTACCCAGGGGCAAGCTGAGGCCCCAGTGTGATTCTGCTCCTGTGTTCTACAGTCTTGACTCCAGAGCAGGAGTTGTAAACCACTGTGTCAACTCCTCACCTGGCTTGAATTGTCCCCATGGGGAAATCTTAGGTGTAGTCATGGAAAAATTTGAGATTAAAAACACACCCAGCAACCTCCTCACCCCAAGACTGTGATTAAACTTGTGTGTGCAGGGAACACCTGTTTTGAAACTCCCGAGGAGATTGTAGTGTGCAGCCGGTTAAGAGGCCTGCTTCTTGGGGTAGGCGTTTGGCATGGGTTGTACCGCTCGGGACATCCACAGCTCACACTGTAGAGCTTGAGTTCTATTTGCAGCCTCCTGCCAAATGTGCGCCCTGGAAAAGCAATGATGGCCCAGGGACCGTAACCCCAAGCCTGTCTTCCCCGTGTGGGGCACTTGGATTGAGTTCCTGGCTCCTGGCACGGGGCTGGCCCAGCCCTGTCTGTGGCAAGCATTTGGAAGGTGCGTCAGCAGATGGAAGAGAACTCTCTCGCAACTTCAAACAAATAGGAAATCCCCATTCTAAAACGTGCACACCGGTGTCCCAATTGTCTTGGTGCAAGCTTACATTCTAATCATTTCACAAGCATCAGCACACTTTAAAAAAAATAATAGGCTTTGTTTCTAGGAGTTTTAGACAAGCAGAAAAATGAAGTGCAAAGCTCCCCCCCTTCCCCTGCTTTCCCCTTGTTAACACCCTGCCTCAGTGCGGCGTGTCTGAGAGGAGAATGCTGCGATTAACCCGAGCCTGGAGTTGATCTGAGCGCATGTCCACTCTGGCGGCCGTGCATCCGATGGGGGCTGACAAGCGGACAATGACCGGAGCGCACTAGGACAATATCAGTCAGACACGGGATTTTCACGCCCCTAAAAACGCTTTGTGGGCTAACAGCTCATCGTTCCCACCCCTAACTCCTGGCAACTACCGACCTCTGCAGTGTCCACAGCATGGCAGCCTGATTTTTTTGAAAGTCAGAGTTACAAAGAGAGGGAGTGAGATTTTCTCCTTGCTGGTTTACTCCTCAGATGGCCACAATGGCCAGGGCTGGGTTAGGCAGAGGCCAAGAGCCAGGAGCTTCATCTGGGTTTCCCGTGTGGGTGGCAGGGTCCCAAGTACTTGCACTATGCCCTGCTGCTTTCCCCAGGCCCTTGTCAGGGAGCTGGATCAGAGGTGGAACATCTGGGACATGAACCAGGTGCCCACGGCGGATGTCAGCGTTGCAGGCAGTGGCTTTGCTCACTACACCACAACCCTAGCGCCACACTCAGGGAAAGCACAGCGTGGTGCGTTCCAGTGGCCACGAATGGCTCTGTGCACTGCTGCTCAGCCCTTGGATGGATTCCTGAGGACTTGGGCAAGGGCCAGACAGGGTGGGCATGTGTGACCCACTGGCCCGTGTATGGATGCTCTGTGGGTGGGACTCCGGGCTCCACAGGCTGCCGGGGTACCAGGAGCCATGCGGAACGGGGGGACGGGCCACAGAACACGAGATGAAGCTAAATCCTACCGCTGCGGCCCACGGAACCTGAAGAAGGCTAATGAGCAATAGAGGGACGCACGCGGATCTGTGAGGGGAGACTAGGGGCAGGGACACATCCTCAGGAACAGACATGACGCGCTTGCCACACCTGCTAGGGGGTGTGGCCACAGGGCCAGTTCTGGCCAATGAAACGCGACAGACGGGCGTCATTTCCGGGGTAGCAGCATTCAGCAACTGCAGTAATCCCACTCGCTCGGGTCCTTGGTGTTGGGGTGGGAACTTCCCACGCTCCCAGCCCGGTGGGCGAGCGCCTCTCTGCCCTCCCGGTCTTCAGGGATGCTGTGTGTTCGGCTTGGGCACCCAACTGGGGGTCTCCTACTCAGCCTCCTCCCCAGGCTCTTAGATGGGCAGTTCTGGGAAGCCTTCCTTGTCTTCTGCCAGCACCCCCACCTGTGATTACAAGCCTGGGGTGGTGGGGGGCCTGCAGGGTCTTAAACTGTGCCAGGACGCCAGGCAAACAACGCGGCAGCTGGTTTGAAGAGGTGTCGCTGGCTAAATGGGGAAAGGCGTAGGGACGGGGGTGTCCAGAAGAAAAAATTACAATTTGTTCTAAACCATGGGCTACATGTGTTTTAAAGGATCCATAAATCCATAGTGCAAAAAGAAAAAAAAAGCATAAAGGAAGGTCTGGAAAGTTCTTTCCGGAGAATGACAGGGGACAAACAGCTTTGTCTATATCATGCAGAAGGGACTCAACCCACGGTCGGGGATGTGAACTGAGAAGCCCGCGCAGGGATCTCAGCGGACCCGCGGACCCTTGGACGGGGCGGCGAGGTGCCTGACCCTCTCTGCTGCAAGGAGTCACGCACTTCGGCATTTACCACACACTGACGGCCCCACCCGCGCGTGCGCACAGCCCTCCTCTCCCGTTACTTATTTCGCGCGGCTGGACGGGCAGATTGGACCCGCGGGGCGGAAATGAGCCTCAGCCGGTTCCGGCGACCGGGTCCGAGGCGAGGGCGGCGGCATGGAGGAGGCGCCTCGCGGTGAGCTCGCGGAGCGGGAGTGAGAGCAGGGCGGAAGGGAGGCGAGCTGGTCTAACTGTGACACTGTCTCCGCGCAGACTGTCCGGGGGCCGACAGCGCCCAGGCGGGACGAGGGGCTTCCTGTCAGGGATGCCCCAACCAGAGGCTGTGCGCGTCTGGAGCCGGCGCGGCGCCGGACCCGGGTGAGGAAGGGGCGCGGCCTGCACGGGACGCGAAACGCGCAGGCCCGGAAGTAGACAGAATGGGGGCGGGACCTGAGGGAGGAATGACAGGCATCAGTGACCAATGAGGGTGACTGGGGGACGAGCCTGAGGAGGTGGGCTGTGGAGGAGTGGGCGGGTGAGGCGGGACTTGAACTGGGAGGGGCCTTTTAAAGCGGAGGGGCGGGGTTTGCGCAGCTGGGCGGGACCTTAAAGATTAATGACAGCCGTGGAGTCCAGTGGAACCTTTAGGGGACGGGGCCCCAAGGCAGCGGGGCGCGGATAAAAGTTGGGAGGAGTCAACTTAAAAAAAGTCAACTTAATAAAAGTTGGCCGGAGGCTTGAGTGACCATGGATGCCGGAGGACAGAGTGGATGAATGTTGAAGGCAGGGAACTCCATGTGGCTTTGCCACTTTTTCTTTTTAGCCATTTTCTTTTTTGAGGAGTGGCTTTCTCGTTGATTCAATAAGAAATAGGCTTGGAATGAGGCCAGCAAGTGAGTGAGCAAATAAACCCTTGCAGCGTGGGCAGGACTCTGGTGGGCCCACTTCGGATGATCTTCAATCCAGAGACGGTCTTGGGTTTGATTCCCATGCTGCAGGCAGCATGAGCTCCGTCAGGGCTGTAGGCCTGCCCGTCTCCAGGGATGGAGAGAAGAGTCAGATCCCAGTGTGCTTTGAAGGATTTGCGATAAAGTGACTGAGCGTACAGGGGTCTGAAAAGTAGCAGGCACCTGTCAGCGTGTGTGCTGGCAGGGTCCCAGCCGCAGTGCGGTGCATACTGGGGCCAGATCATTCTTGGTTTTGAAGACTGTCCTGTGCTGGAGCCCAGCAGCTTCCCCTCCGTGTGACACCAACAGTGTCCAGCTGTCCCCCGGAGGGGGTTTGCTGCAGGTTGGGAGTCAGTGCTGTGTGTCAAGGACATAGAGTCCGGCTGTGGCACCACTGCCGTTCTAACGGGGAAACAAACAGGGAAGGTGATGCGGCAGTTTGAGGTGTGGTGGTCGCGGCGTCGGCTGCTGGGAATCCCATGGGGAGTCTGAGACAGACTGCTGGTGGTGGCTCTTCCGTGGGAGGGACAGTCAGGGACCTCGCGCCCTGGGTGGTGTTCTCTGCAGCCGTGGAGGAAATCAAGGAGAAAATGAAGACGGTGAGGCACAAAATCTTGGTGCTGTCTGGGAAAGGCGGCGTTGGGAAGAGCACCTTCAGCGCCCACCTGGCCCACGGTCTGGCAGAGGATGAAAACACACAGGTGAGGCCTTGGGAAAGACGGGGGGCTCCTTCTGTCGAGAGGGTGTGGGACTTCGTGGAGGATGGTTCCTTATGCTGAGCTGGACGGAGTCTTCAGGGAAAGTGACCAGCCATCAGGCACCGTGTTCCATCATGTTCCCTGGCCAAGGAGGTGGCTGGCAGCTGTGCGCCCCTCCCAAGTGTGGGCCATGTGTCGTGTGAGAGCTGAGCTTCTCGCTCCTCCTCAAGGACCACATTCTGCTTTTTCTCTATACCAGGAGCGTTGCAGACCACGCCAGCAGGCCATACCCAGCTGCCCGCTCCTTGCCTGCCTGTGAGCTGAGAACACGTTTGTGTTCAGTTATCATGTACTGTCCTTGATTTTTGCCCACAAGCCTAAGGTGTTCTCTGTTTGGCCCTTGGCACCCGGTGGTTCACTGCTTCCCACTTAGCCAGATGACCAGGAAAACTCTTCATGGCCCGAGCTGTTCTCTGGGGGCCTCTGGACTCTCACAGCTCAGCTCTGTCCGCACCATGCTCTGACCCTGCGCAAGACACCAGCTCTTTCTGCCTTGGGTTTCTAGTCTGTGAGGGTGCATGTGACGCTTGGCGCTGCACCTGCTGGATGGCAAAGTGCTAGATGGAGGTGTGGAGCGGCCGGAGCCCAGAGCGGTGGTGATGAGCTCCGTCTTAGCAGGTGTGGCCTGCCCAGAGCACTACACAGAGCCCACACACGGGCTGCGTGCTGAACAGTCCCTTGGCACCTGAGGGCCAGATTGGCCATGTCATCCAGAAGCGTGTTTGTTGTTGGAAACTGCAAAGAGTCCTAAAAAGCCGTCTGGCAACGAGCTTTAACTGCCCCATGAGAGTGGGCCACTGACGGCGTCCCTGGCTCAAGTGTAAGGATGTTGCTGGGTGCTTGTGGATGTGGCCGACGGAGCTGCGTTACTTAATGCGGCAGGGCTTTCGGAAAGAAGGCAGCAGCCAGGGAAGCGTGTTCCTCAGCAGCAACAAGCTCCCTGTCCCAGCCTGTGCACGGTGGCAGTGCATGGTTAACGCCATGGATATTTATTCATCTGCAAGGCAGAGTGACAGGAGAGCGCATGGGCAGTGGCACCAGGACTGGCCAGGCCAAAGTCAGGGACCACAAACTCCTTCCAGGTCTCCCATGTGGGTGTCAGGGACGCAAGCACTCGAGCTGTCCTCTGCTGTTCTCCCAGGAACATGAGCAGGGAGCTGGATTGGAAGCAGAGTGACTGAGACTCAAACCAGTGCTCCGACACAGGATGGCAGCCTCGCAAGTCGACGTTTAAGTGGGGGTTAAGCTGCTGCACCCAGCCTCTACCCCACCCCTGTCCTGTGCACAGCTTCCTCCTCACCCCGTCCCTCTTCTGCCTGTGACCAGCCGAAGCTTAGCACTAACGCAGCTCAAGGCTGCCCCGAGGGAGCGCTTAAGGCGGGCAGGTGTCTGTCATCCCTTTAGAAAAGGGCCCTGCATGGGCCCAGGTAGATGAAGCCAAGGAAGGAGGCACCTTTACAGGGTGAACCTAACCCCAAGAAGTCAAGGAGTTGCATGCCACCTCCCCACTGCTCAGGCTGCTGCTGCAGGGCGGGAGTGCGGACTGTGGGGCAGTGAAGACACCCACTGGAGCGCCCACATCCCTGGCAGAGAGCTGGGCTCAAGCTGTGGCTCCGTTCAGGCTTCCTGCTAGTGCAGATCCCGGAAGACCACAGCTGATGGGGCCCTGCCAGCCGTATGGAAAACCTGGATTGGGTTCCCAGCTCCAGCCCAACCCATCCCTGACTGTTGTATATTAGTGGATGGGAGCTTTCTCTGGGTTTTTCTTTCTCTGCCACTTGCATAAAATCTTTGAAGAGTCTCTGATGCCCATTTAAAAAATGAATAATCTTCCCTGTGACCTAAAAGGCAAGCTGTACCACCAAAAGGCCCATACTATGTGTTTGGGGACCCCAGTGGTCCCCCTGAGCCCTTGTCTCAGAGATGAGCAGCCCAGACAGATGAGGCTGATCGACAAGAAGTGCAGACACACAGTCTTGGGGATCAAGAATAAGGAGCAGACTCCCTTTTCCTGGGGTTCTGGTCAAAGCCTGGGGGTGTCAGCAGCCTCACAGCATCCCTGCCCCTCCTCCCTGTGGTGTTACCTCTTCCTGCCAGCTCCTCCCGCCCTCCACAGGGATGCTGTGGATGAATGCAGGCTAGAGACAGATTCCATAGCAAATCCTACAGGGACAGGACGCAAGTCTCCCCTGGGATCCAAGTAGTATCTCTGGATACCAGCCCAGGGCGGGCGCGTGTGCCCCATCTGTTTCTGACATCCTTATGTCCCCTGACCCTTACGTCCTCTGATCCTTACGTTGCTCTTCTGGTTGTAGAAAGGGAAGCGGGTGAGATTGTTTCCTAAGAGAGGGTGTGGAGAGTGACTGCGCCTGGGGGACAGCCTCTGTCAGCGCCACTTTGGAGGCTCCCCTGCAGCATGCCCAGGTGGCATTCACACCAGCCCCAGGCGGAGCTGGGCTCCTGTAGCAGGTTTCAGACGGAGCGGGCACTGCTGCTGGTATGGCCCAGCAGAGGGCACCCTGGGCCACAAGGTTCCAATCGCCAGCTGGCCTGAGAGGTTGGATTTGTAAAAAGGCGGGAAGAGGGAAGCAGGACAGACTGTGAGGCAAATTGCAATGTTACCCAGAGGTGCTGCACTTTGGATCCAAGACATTCCAGTTTTCAAGGTGAACACCGACCCTGCTCTCCAAAAGGTTCCGGAAGGCCAGGTCTGACCTCACATCTCAGATGAGGAAAAGCAAAATGTTTGGGCAGAAGGAATCCCCAGCCAGCAGCTTTTCTGGATTCCTTTATTTGGCCTTTCACAAAAGCTACTGGTTAACCTTCAGGATCACAGAAGCGCAGCGAGAGTTTGGCTCTGGTCCTTCTTACCAGGCCCCGCAGGAAGTGACAAGAGTACTGGCCTTGGAGACAGAAGACCTCGGCTCATGTCCCTGCTCTGCTGCTGGCTTCCTGAACTGGTCACTGAGCCTCTCTGACCATCAGTCCCTCCTGTGAACAGATGATACTGCTGAGGCTTGTGGCAAGAGTAGGGCGTGCAGTGGCTGAACCTGGGGAGGTACATGGCCTGACCCCCAGGCCTCTCCAGTCACCCCAGCAGAGCCTGGCCAGACGCAGGGTGGGGTGGGAGGTGACGATGAGCTTGGCCTGAGGAGTTGGAAGACCGGTGGCATTTGGCTGCCAAGGGACTCCAAGCCTGGCCCTGGCCCAGCCCGGCCCTCATCCTGCAGCCTCGCGTCGTGCGCACCCGTGTGATGGCGCTGCTGTCTTCTTCCCCAGGTTGCTCTCCTAGACATTGACATATGCGGACCGTCAATCCCCAAGATAATGGGCCTGGAAGGAGAACAGGTAACAGCGAGTTTACACGCATTTTTCCTCTGCTGCCGCCTGCGTTAGCATTGAACTGCTAGCCCTTAGCAGAGGGCTGCATGCACTTGTCTACTTTAACAATAACTGTGGACTTGTGCGGGCGTTACGGATAAAGTCCATCCATCGCACTCAGTTCCACTGCCTTCTTAGATGGGAAGGGAAACAACAAGTGAATTGCAGAAGTGGGACGCGGAAATTCAGCTCTGACCGGGAAGGCTCAGCCAGGGTTTGCTAGGGGTCTGCACCCTGGAGGAAGGGGGGCTCTTTCTGCCCTTGTGGTCTCCCCTGAGGAACTGAGACTATGAGGCCACTGTGTGACACAGGCAGGGGGTAGGGCTGCTACCAGTGTGCTGGTGGTGGTCTCTTCCTGCTGGTTTGCAGAAGTGTTTCCCCCCCAGGACAGTGTGGGGAAGCTAGGAGGAGGGCGCCATCTCCTTGACCTGGCAAGATGTTTTGTTTCCCTCTGAGTATTGAGCACTGTTCTGGGGACACTAGTGAATCGTGGGAGAGGACAGAGCTAAAGGACCCTGGACTAGGGCAAGGTGCTGTGCAGAGAAAGGAGGTGAGTCTGTGCAGGCCTCTGGAACCAGCAGAGGAACCACACTGGGGTTTCACAAAGCCAGCACTGTTTAATGATATGAGAAGGAGAAATGAACAGGATTGGACTGTCTCCTCCACAGTATTCGGCCATGGCACATTTACTCACCCTCCTCCCCATTTTGGACACATATGTGCCCAAGGTGTGCATGCATGTTTACCCCTCTTTTAAGCCCAGACAAGTATGAACCGGAATTGCTAGGTTATTAATTTTTTTAATTGTTTACTTTTATTGGAAAGGCAAATTTACAAGAGAAGGAAATACAGAAAGAAAGATCTTCTGTCCACTGGTTCACTCCCCAAGTGGCTGCAACAGCCAGAGTTGAATCAATCTGAAGCCAAGGGCCAGGAGCCTCCTCCAGGTCTCCCACGCAGGTGCAGGGTCCTAAGGCCTTGGACCATCCTCTATGGATTTCCCAGGCCACAAGCAGGGAGCTGGATGGGATGTGGAGCAGCTGGGACACAGGGACACAAACCAGTGCCCATATGGGATCCCAGCACATGCAAGGTGAGGGTTTAACCACTAGGTTATGTTGCAAGGCCTGATATGTTATTAGAGAGGTAGAAAGATGGAGCTCCCGTGTGCTGGTTTGTACCCCCAAATTCCTACAACAGCTGAGGCTTGGCTGCAGCTGAAACTGAGAGCTGGAAATCGATCCAGGTCTCCTAGGAGAGTGGCAGGAAGCCATCCATGTGAGCCATGGCTGCCTCCTGGAGCATGCGTCTGGCTCCTTGGGGTCAGGAGCCAGAGCTAGTTACTGAACCCAGGCACTCTGATGAGGGATGCGGGCATTGTCCCCACTAGCTTAGTGGACCAAACATGTCCCTGTAGGTAACTGTATTTAAAAAGAGACAAAATTCCAAGTCTTTCACAAAAGATATGTACTAGACAAAACCATAAAGACAGAAAATAGATTAGGGGCCGCCTCAGTCATGGGGGAAGGGAGCAGGACCATGAGTGACAGCCAGGCGGTGCAGGATTTCATGTTGGAGTCATGAAAATGTTCTAAAATTGAGAGTGGTGGCAGGTGCACTCCTCTGAATATACAGAAAGCCACTAGGTTTTATACAGTAGATGGGTGAATTATAGGACCATGAACTGTACTCCAATAAAGCTGTTGGAAAAACTGAGACTTCGTCATCATCATCACCATTAACAACAGCAAAACACTTTATATTTTGATTGCTCTGTATCTTTTGTATCTCGATTGCTAACATGTAATGGGACATATTTTTAGTACTGGTTTCGTGATAGAGGCCAGGCAGAGTTGCATGTAACACTGAAGCACATCCTCTGTGGGAGGGGTCGCCTGTTGACCCCAGCTCTCCCTCCTTGGTGTCATCAGGCTGGAGCCCAAGCTCAGGCCTCTGACCGGCAGGTTGTAGATGAACTGCATGGGTCATTCCCAGGGTGAGAAGATGCTGGCTGATGCACCTGCATCTCAGATCGCACCGCCTGGGTTCCCAGCTCCTCCCTGGCTCCTCTCCCAGCTGCCTGCTGACGTGGACCCTGGCAGGTGGCAGTGACGGCTCCTGTGCTTGGGTTCCTGCCACCCACATAGTGAACTGGCTTGCATTTCTTGCCCACTCCTGGCCAGTGCAGGCATCTGGGGAGTGAACCAGGAGGTGGGAGGGCTCTCTCTCGCTCTCTCTTGAATTTAAAAAGTTATTCCTTTTACTCGTGGATTCTTAGAGTAGCAGCCTTGTGGCTCCATGGCTACCCAGTTAATGCCTGTCATGTCTGAGATAATCCCTCAGACCTCAAGCTATATTTGAACTTGAGTAACTGTGGTTCCCTGGCCAGGCAGAATTTCCAAATAACCCAATTTGGGAGCCCAGGGTTTCAGTCGATTTGTATCTTCCATGGCCCAGCCCTCTGACATGCTACCAAGAATTCAATGGTCACACAAGACAGTGGAGTGGCCTCCATAAAGCGGCCCTCCCTGTTCAAGTGTGTGTGCACAGAGTGTGTGCTGTCTCACAGTGTGTGTCAATGTTGATGTCCACACAGGTTCACCAGAGTGGTTCAGGCTGGTCTCCGGTGGTAAGTTTCCCCTCTGCCTTATTTCTAGAGTGGTGCGCTTGGGTTGTGCACAGCCGATTGATTGTGGGGCAGTGGATGCAGTTAGGACTAGGGATTGTTACGTCTGAAGGGCCGGGGCTTAAACGTCCCTAGCCTGTGGGCCTCTGTCCTCTGCTGCGGTTGCCCAGAAGAAGCCCTTCGGATCTGAACAGCCATGGCTGTGCTTCAGTAAAGCTTTATTAGCAAAAACAGTCGTGGGCCCGATTTCTCCTCAAAAGCCCCGTTGGCCAACCCCTGGCTGAGACCATTAAGGAAAAGACATTTGTGTGTGCATGTCAGCTGAGTTTCCTGCACACTACACAGAGCTGCTCGGTGCCTTCTGGGTTGATCACCCCTCTTGGTAACCTTTGTTTCATCGATGACTCTGGGATGGCCACAAGGAAGCCATGTGCCGATTGTGTGCCCCGATACGAGGCGCGGGCCAGCCTCACTGTGTGGTTTGGGTAAAGCGTGCCTTGCCCTTGTCCCCGCTCTCTCTGCAGTACGTGGAAGACAACCTGGGGGTGATGTCGGTGGGCTTCCTTCTCAGCAGTCCTGACGACGCCGTCATCTGGAGGGGACCCAAGAAAAACGGTTTGCTGCTCCCTCAGTCCTCCTTTCCTTGTGTCTTCCTGAGAGGGCTGCTTGCCCCAGCTTCCTTCCACACCCTGTGCCAGCCCCAGGCCAGCCGCCAGCCGTGGCACAGGTGGTTGGCCCCTCTCCTCCCTGATCAGAGAGGATGATGACAGGTACCAGCTTCTTGATCTCCTGGGAGTTGGCATGTCCTTGAACCTGCAGAAACTTGCAGTTGCCATGCTGGTGACCTGCGTTCCCATGGCCTGTTTCTGTGTGAACGAAGGGACACTTAGGCTGGGCTGTCCCAGGATGGAGGACAAGGGCCTAAGAGGTATCCTGGAGTGCCAGCTCCTCAGCTTCAGTGGGCCGCGGAGCCCTTAGGTCCTTGCTGGGCAGGGTGTGACCTTCACCACCTGAGCGGGGGTCTCCGTGGCTCTGGCTGCTATCCACTAGAAACTGGCTGCACCTCTCCCCCAGATGGCCTGCAAATGCTGGCTGCCCCAGGGAGAGGCCCTGACTTTGTGTTCTCAGAGCAGAGGCCTTGCGCCACAGATGTTGTGACCCACGATTCCTCCCACAGGCATGATCAAGCAGTTCCTGCGTGACGTCGACTGGGGCGACCTTGACTACCTCATTGTGGACACTCCTCCAGGCACGTCGGACGAGCACCTGTCAGTCGTGCAGTACCTGGCTGCAGCGCACATCGATGGGGCTGTGCTCATCACTACCCCGCAGGTAAGCGGGACCCACCCTGCACTTCTTCCTGTGGCTCCTAACCCCGTCCCCGCAACAGCTGCAGCTGCACCCCCTCAGGGCTCTGCAGAAACCCCTTGTCAGGGGCTGCCTCTTTGGTGTTTGCTGTTGAGCATTTGGCTTCCCACAGTCTTTTAGTTTGGGGATAGATCTGAATGGGCTTTATAACTTTCCCCTGTCTACCTGCCAGGCACCTCATAGCTATGCCACGAGCTCCCCATAATCCCAGCCATAAGGGTGAGCCTCCCTTAGCGCCGCCCAGAGTAAATTCTGCACTGAACAAAGACAGTCAGCCGTGACTGCAATTTGTCTTTTTTTTTTTTTTTAATGTACTTATTTTATTTGAAAGGCAAAGAGAAAGGGATTAATCAATTGGCTTTCATCCACTGGTTCACTCCCCATATGCCCTTAACAGTCCAGGCTGCAGCCAGAGGCCCAGAGCTCCATACGTGTCTCCCGCAGGAGTTCTTGGGCCATCTTCGGTTGCCTTCATGGACACGTTAGCAGGGACCTGGATTGGAAGTAGAGCAGCTGGAACTCGAGCCAGCACTCAGATGCAATGCAGCATCACGGGCAGCAGCTTAGCTCACTGCACAGCATGCTGGCCTCCCAGTTGATCTTACAGGGGCCCATCCTGAGCTCCTGCTCAGCTCCAGTATACTCCCTGCACGTGCCCCGTGAACAGGGCTGGGGGTGTACAGTGAAGTCTCTCAGTTTGTCCTGGGACGCTGAGACCTTCTTTTGTCTCCTGTTCACAGACCAGCTCACACTGGGCAAGGAACCACAGAGCAAAGCCTAGATCACCTGCGCTGGCACTTTCTGGCTAAGTGCCTTTTCCTTGCTCCCTGAGGCTGACAGCCAGATGTGTGTCTCGGGGAGAGAATAGCTCACGGGAGGCCCTGAATCTCTTGGGCCGTGATGCGTCAAGTGACAGGTGCTGAGGAGCAAACACCCCAGACAACAAGCAGCTGCACCAGGCTGGGGCAGAGGTGTGCGTGGAGATGGTGAACACGGACGCAGCTGGAGGGCACTAGGCAGTGCGGTGGCGGCAGTGACGCCGAGATCAGGCGTTCAGGAACTGAAGTGGATTTGAAGGTCCCCCGCTGGAAGGCCAGCATTCCTCGTCCTCTTTCTACCAGGAGAGTTGTTTGTGCTCCTGAGCATCTAAGCCAGGAATTGGAAGACTTTTTCCATCAATGGCAGCTGGTAAATATCCCAGCCTTTGAGGACCTTGCAATCTTTGCCCTAGCCAGTGAGTGCTGAGTTGAGGGCAGCCACAGGCCAAACAGGCACGAGCTGCAGGCATGGCCCAGCAGGGAAAGCCACTGCTTCTGATGCTGGCATCCTGTATTAGGGTGTCGTTTGAGTCTCAGCTGCTCTGCTTCCAATCCAGCTTCCTCCTGATGCTTCTAGGAAGACAGTAGAGGATGTCTCACATGGTAGACCCAGATAGAGTTCCTCGGCTCCTGGCTTTGACCTTGGGCTGTTGCAGGCATTTGGGGAGTGAACCAGTGAATGGAAAACAGGTCTCTCTCTCTTCCCCCATCTCCCCCTCCCCTTCTCTCTCATTCTGTCTTTTGAATAAATAAGTAAATCTTTAAGAAAGAAAAGCAGACAGCCGGCCAGGTCTGGCCCGCAGGCTGTGGCTCGCAGGGCTCGCCCTCCTGCAGAAGTTGGTATACCCATTGGCTCGGGGGACAGGGACCAGCAGGACAAGCACAGAGACGCGGCACAGGCCCCTGCTGCCCAGACTCTGATGCATTTGCTGACTGCTTGGCTGCTTGAGTTCCTCCTCAGGGAGTTTTGTGGAATGGCAGTGGAAACAGGGCTTGTCAGCACATCACAGGTACTAAACAAGTGCTGACTGAACACAGGCCTCCGGGGCAGCACGAGGGGACAGCTGCTGTTTGGCCCCGGGAACACCCATGTCCCCGCCCTTGGCAGGAGGTGTCACTCCAGGACGTAAGGAAGGAAATTAACTTCTGCCACAAGGTGAAGCTGCCTATCATCGGAGTGGTGGAGAACATGAGCGGCTTCATCTGCCCCAAGTGCAAGGTGAGAGCGGGGGCCCGGCTCCCGCCCCCTCATTTTTGGATATGCAGTCACAATTCACACCCTCCATTGCCGACTAGAGGAAAATCCTGGTGGTGGTGTTTAAGTGTCTCCAGTTTTCTTAAGACTTCTGAAATAACTCCCCCACCTCATTCATGTCCCTTCCAGAAAGAGTCACAGATATTTCCTCCCACGACCGGGGGTGCTGAGGTCATGTGCCGGGACCTGGCGGTGCCTCTGCTGGGCAGAGTGCCTCTGGATCCACACATAGGTGGGTGAGTGGGCCAGGCATGGGGGAGGGAGTATGGGTGCCTGCTCCCACCCTGCCATTGTGGGGGGAAGCAGCAGGAGCTACAGACTGAGAAAGGGGAGGATGGTTCCTTGGGGAGAGCGGGGCAGGGTCTGGTGAGGGGACTGGAAGGGGCGGGCAGGCAGAGGGAGAGAGGGGGCTGAAACACTGATGCCTCGGGAGAGTGTCCCCAGCTGGGAGCTGGTCAGTGCTGTCACAGCCACAAGGCTGGAGGGTCTGGGATGGGTGACCACCACAGCTGTGGCCCTGTCACTCCTAAGCAGAGTGGAGCATGACAAGCACACAGGCTTCAACCTCAAGCTGTGGATTCCGGTGCATCCCCTGGCCCAGGCTCTGATGTTCAATGCCCTGGCCTCAGATCCCTACCCCTCACACTAGTGTGAGCATGGGTGAGCCATTTCACCTTGCTAAGCCTTTACGACTTGGTCTGTAAAACAGGACAGCTGGCTACTGTGAAGTGGCCGCAAAGCTCAGATAAGAGGACGCTGGGGACCTGCCGGAGCACTCTCCTAGCTCCGCCTACCCAGTTGTGGGGGCTGCAGCAGAGGAGAGGGAGCCTGGAAAGTAATGAGAACACAGCCCTATGTCAGGGAGGGAAGCCCAAACATGCAGAGGATCCCAGGACAAGGGAGCCAGCTTACATGATTCCGAGGTTTCCCTAACAGGGTCTGCGTGGGCCCTGTGGCCCCCAGCCCAACTGTTTCCACTTGGCCAGCAGCTTCCTCACAGGTTCCTCCCCAGATCTGTTTCCCATCCATCAGAGCAAACACAGCCTGGGAGTCAAGGGCAGCCTCAGTCCACCTGACAGGGTCAACAGGCAGCAGTGGACAGGGTACCAGGTGGCCCCGTGCTCAGGCCCAGTGGTACAGGGGATCAACCTGGGGCTGAGGGTTGGCAGAGCAGATGAAAGGTGACACCGCCAAACATGCCCATCAGGACCACTGGGTGTCAGCAGAGGGTGGGAGCCAAGAGCCATACAGTTGTGAAAGACAGACTGTCTGGTTGGTGTCCACGTGGATGGCCCTGAGATAAAAGCATCCCTGCAGAGGAACGTGCTGTCTACTGCCTTTCGTATTTTTAAGTGCATGTGTTTGTGTGTATGTGCCACATTTATATACACAGGACCAACACTGCCCGACTCAGCCATTTTTGGACTTAGGTTTCTTGATTCATCCTTTTCGAGATAGAGAGCTCCCATCTGCTGGTTCATTCCCTAAATGTCCACAACAGCTAGGACTGAACTGGGCCAAAGCCAAGACTCAGGAGCACAATTCAGGTTTCCCACACAGGTGGCAGGAACCCAGTGGCCAGAGCCACCCCCTCTGCCTCCCGGGTGTGCACAAACAGGAGCTGGGGTTGGCCACTGAGCCCAAGCACTCCCGCATGGCACCTGGCATCTTCAACAGAGTCTTCATGGTTAGCCCAACTCTCCCAGTCCCCGCCACCAAGATTTCCTCTACCACACAGACTCACCACCTTCTTTACTCAGACCCAGAGAACCCCCTAAAATGCACGCTCCTGGGGGCTCTGGGACCTGCCTGGGCCACACACCACCCACATGATCTGTGGTCATGCATGGGCACGCCAGCTGGGAGCCCTGCCAGGCCGCTAGGACCCAGCTGAGGCCTTGGAGAACCACTGCCAGCCCCCATGCCACCGTTCCTCCTGTGCTCTGTGCCATCTCATGACGGGTCACCTTCAGGTCCTGTCATGGTCGATGCAGGAAGAGCCCCCAGACCTCCTTCCACTGTGTTTGCTCACGGACTTGATTTCTCTCCTGTCTCTCTAAGGCAAGAGCTGTGACAAAGGCCAGTCTTTCTTTACTGATGCGCCAGACTCCCCTGCCACGCTAGCCTACCGAAGTATAATTCACAGTAAGTGCACATGAGAGCCCGGGGAGCGCAGCCGCCTCCGGGCCGGGCAGTGACCCGGGGTGGAGAGCTGCGTCATCCCTGCCAGCCTCAGAAGCAGTCACACTGCTGGGGATCTGGAACAAGCACCAAGAGGCCTGGGCAGGATCACCTGACACATCAATATTGTGAACAAACTCAGTTGTAAAGATATGAAAAAGGAAATGCAGTGAAGCTATATAAAAATGGATTTTAAAAACCACCAGGGCAAGCCAGCCCATGCTGGTATGCAGGCGGCCATCAGAGCCTGGTGTAAGGCAAGGGGCCAGCAGTTACACCACGGTGCCCTGACATGTGGCTGGGCTCTATGTGCTTGGTGCAGTGGCACCAGAGTATGCAGAGTGGGCCCAGGATTCTCCGTTTATAGACAAGACTATAACAAGGCCTCCTGCCATCAGCTGTGACTGCAGTGGGTAGTGTGCAGTATATTCAGGTCATGGTCAAAGGTTCAGGCATCTTTGGGACAGAGCTCATTATGGGATTAGGCTATGGTGCCACCCTCATCCCCCCATCCAGTCAGCATGCAGCATCCCCTGCCCTGGCAAGGCTGCCTGGGGTCTGACACTCTGCCCCATCCGCCTTGTCTGTCAGGAATCCAGGAGTTTTGTGGTCTCCCTCGGTCAAAGGAAGAGGAACCCATCAGTTGCTGAGACAAGAGAGGGCTGCAGGCCAGAGCCATGGAGCTGAGGGACTTGCCGCCAGCCTGTCCAGCCTCATCTGACCAGCAGGGCACAGGACCAGGTGGGGCTGCGGGCAGAGAGGGACCAGAGCTTGGCGTGATTTCACGCCCATGGAGCTGCTCGATGCCTGTCTGCTTCTCTCTCTAAATTCAGGCCAAGGGCTTCTCTGATTGATGTGTGTTTGTGAAATAAAAGTGCTTCCTTGCTACCTCCTGGAGCCTGCCTTCCACACCCGGGCATCTGTGTGGACGTGGGGTTCATCCACACATGTGGGGCCCGCATGGATGCACAGCCATCTAAGTTGTTCCTGCCTCTGAGGAGGACCAGGCCTGGCAGAGCACTAGAGGGGACACAGGTGGCTTCATGGCAGGGGACAGGGCCACGTCCCCAGCTGGGAAATTGCATTGGGGTGAGCCCCAGGCCAGGGGTCCTCGTGAGATGGGGAACACTGCCCAGTTCTTGGTAGATAGTCACCCAGACCAGGCTGACTGTTCAGTGTGTGCAGAGGGGGCTAGCATCATGCACAGAAAGATAATAGCTCCACAGTTGTCACCATGGTGATGTGAGGCGGAGTTTATCTATGTCAGATACACACACAGGAACTGAGACCAGCTGAGGGAAGCACAGATTGCTGTCCTCCATCCCGCTCTGCGTGTAGAAGTAGAAGGCTGGGCAAATCCCTTAGGTCTCTCCCTCCCACCCCTCATTCCCCCTCTGTCCCCCTTGGGCCAGCACACGTGGGTCAGATCTGCCTGTGGTCACACCCCGCTCCAGAGTGCCTGGACAGAGCCCCGGGGCAGCCCCCACCCGGCCACCTCAGGGCCCTTGGGGAAGCACAGCAGGGCTGGGACACACCCTTCCCACAAGCTCCCGTGCCCCACCAGGCCAGGCCTCTGAAGTCCCTAGGGCAGGCCTGCAAGGAGATGGGGCTGCGAGGTAGGGGGACTGGCCATGGCTTCCTGTCCTGGAGCTCAAGGCAGGCTGCTCTGGCCAACTGCAGCTAGGCAGGCCACCGGGGCAGGAGGCCTGTTCACAGCAGCACTGCCCAATCCCACTGGGCTCACACAATGCAGGAGGAGCCTGGGCAACACTGAGGGCTCATCAGCTTTCTACCTCCAGAAACACCTGCTACATTAAATGAAAATTGATCTTTTCCTCAATTCCATATAAATATGTATATTTTAATCACTTGAAACTGGGGCCAGCATTATATCATAGCCAACTAACCCTCTGCCTGTTGCACCAGCATCCCATGTGGATGTTGGCTGGAGTTCCAACCACTCCATCTCTGATCCAGCTCCCTGCTAATGGCCTGGGAAAGCAGCAGAGGATGGCCCAGGGCCTTGGGCCCCTGAGCCCACATAGGAGATATCGAAGAAGCCCCTGGCTCCCAACTTCAGAACAGCTCAACTCTGGCCATTGTAACCATTTGGGGAGTGAACCAGTACCTGGAAGAACTCTATCCATGTCCCCAACTTTGAAGTAAAAATAAATCAGTTAAAAAACAAAACAAAAAAACAAACTTCAAATGAAGGTGTTGGCGTTGCAGTGTGTGAGTAAAGCTGCTGCCTGCAATACTAGCATCCCATTTGGACACCAGTTCAAGTTTCAGCTGTTCCACTTCAATCCATCTCCCTGATAATACGTCGGTGAAAGCAGCAGAAGGTGGCCCAAGTGCTCAGGCCCCTGCACCCTAACCTGAATGAAGCTCCTGGCTTCATCCTGGCGGTTGTAGGCATTTGGGAAGTGAACAAGTGATGGAAGATTCTCTCCTCTCTCTGTAACTGCCTTTCTAATAAATAAATACATCTTTTTTAAAAAAATCACCTAAAATGAGCCGTGGTGGTGACCATAGGACAGTACTGTAGGACTGCATGGCAGCAGGTCCACGCGGAATGGGATCCACAAGGAGGATGCAGCTGGCAGGGCTGAGGTGGGGAGGATGAGAGTTTAGAAGGTGAGGAAGTTGTGGGGGCTGACAGGTGACGGTGCAGCCATGTGAACATACAGAATGCCACTGTACCACTACATGCTTTAAGTCAGTTCAAATGCTTCATTGTATGTATATTTACGATGATACAAACACCAACACCACATCTGACCCAGGCAATGTTGCATAGCATAGCCACCCGGCAGGCCGCCTTTGCCTTGAGCCTCTGGAGGCCAGCAAAGTCCAGGAGTCAGACCTCAGCACTCACCGTCTGGAACACCGTCTGGGACAAGAGGCTGGCTGCCACTCTGCTGAGGTCACTGTCGCCTCCCATCTTGCAAAGGATGTAGCCATACAGGTTGGCGGCCTGGAGAGAGACGCCAGCGATGACGAGGGCCTGCACACGGATGAGGCAAAGGCAGCTCTGAGCACACATCTTGGAATGGTCCCCTCCAGCCATGCAGAAGCAGCCGCAGCACCCCGGCCTAAGAGGAACGGCCAGCCTCTCCCCAGCACGCACTCACAGATGTCTCAGTGCAAGGCAGGGAAGCTGGCAGAGGCCCCGGCCCGGGTCAGGCCCAGCCAGGTGCAGATTGCAGCAGGACTTATCCTGTGTGGGGGTCTTTTGTTCTCTGTGGAAGGGACTAGCTCCTGGAAATGAGAGGCAATGCCTCCAAAGTAAAACCTGTGGTTTCTGAAGCTGGCTTAATGCTACCCAGGGAGAACTCCTTGCCCAAGGTAGGACACCTGAGGATTTTATTTTTCTTAAAGATGTATTTAGTTATCTATTTGAAAGGTAGAGCAAGTACTTGGGCCCCTGACACCCAGATAGAGTTCCAGGCTCCTGTCTTCAATCTGGCCCCACTCTGGCTCTTGCAGGGACCTGGTAAGTTAACTAGTAAGTGGGAACTCTCCTGCTTCTCAAGTAGTAAGAGAGACCAGCAAAGTGGCATAGTGGGTAAAGCTACCACCTGTGACACAGGCACCCCATGAGGGTGCTGGTTCATGTCCCAGCTGCCATACTTCCAAACCAGTGCCCTGCTAATGGCCTAGGAAAAGCAGCAGCAGATGGCGCAAGCGCGTGGACCTCTGCCACCCATGTGGGAGACCCAGGTGAAGCTCCTGGTTTCACCTGGCCCAGACCTGACTGTTAACAACCTATCTGAGGAGTGAACTGGAAGATGGAGGGTCTCTTCTCTCTGCGCCTATGCCTCTCCAACAAATATATATCTTAAAAAAAAAAAAAATTAGGTGGAAACAACCAAATGGCCATGAGCTGACGAGTGAGAAACAGAATGTGGTTAACCTCTCAGCCATGGAGGCTACAACACACGTGACCCCCTGAAGACATCCTAGGCGAAAGAAACCTAGGACCACACATGATCCGACGGACACAGATCTCAAGAGGTCTATAAGACCAGAGGGCAGTGCCTGGGTGCCCAGGAATGTGAAGGAGTGATAACAAGGATACCCTAAAACCAACTGTGGCCACATCTGTACAGCTCAAGGGAAATGTTGACTATGAAAAGGCTGCACAGACCACAGCCATCTGGGGCTCCAGAGAAGCTTCACACACAGGCTTGGGCTTTCCATGAACTTTCTGAAAGTTGCCCTCACGCGCTCTAAACTGGCAGCCTGTGTGACAGGTGGAACGTTTCAGTCCATCCCCACCCTTCTGCTGGGTGACAGGGGCAGGGTAGCACAAAAGCTGGGGAGCCTCACCAGCCACTTGAGCCGCAGAGAGAACAAGGTGCTGAAGAAGAAGACGACCCAGATCACAGGGCAGATGACGAGACCCAGCCAGAAGATGCGGGCTTCCGCTTCTGTGGCAGCTGTGTGGCCGGGAGACACCTGGCCCAGGAAAGGAAGTTTGCTTTCAAAGCCTGTGGACACTTGGACCCCGTGGGCCTTTCCAGGGAGTGCCAGCAGCAGGGCCAGCAGGGGTCCCAGGGAGATGCTGAGTTGGGAACAGGTGGTGGGACAGGAGGTGGCCTCTGTCCTAGCTCCACTTGATTCTGCTCATCATGGGCCGCACCTTTCTGGCTTCAAAAATCCAGTGGCTCTTCCCATCTTCATCGATCTGGTTCCACCAGCGGAGGCCCACCAGGAGTCGTCCAGTAACGTTCTGAGGAACACGGACAAAAAGAGCCAGCGTCGTGCTTAGGTCAGTGAATGGAATCAAATCACACCCCACCTCACCTCCCTCCCCGTGGGGTAGATCTGTGCTGGGAATGGGGAGGAAAAAGAGGCTGAACTGTATGTAGTGGGTTTTCTAATCGGAGTCCAGGTTTGTTTGTTTCTTTTTCTTTCTTTCTTTCTTTCTTTATTTCTTTATTTCTTTTTCTTTTTTTGAGATTTATTTATTCTTATTGGAAACTCAGATATGCAGAGAGGAGAGACAGAGAGGAAATCCTCCATCTGGTGATTCACTCTCCAAGTGGCAGCAAGAGCTGGAGCTGAGCCAATCTGAAGCCAACAGCCCAGGAGCCTCTTCTGGGTCTCCCACGCGGGTGTAGGATCCCAAGGCTTTGGGCTGTCCTTGACTGCTTTCCCAGGCCATAAGCAGGGAGCTAGATAGGAAGCGGGGCTGCTGGGATTAGAACCAGCGCCCATATGAGATCCCAACATGTGCAAGGGGAGGACTCTAGCCATAAGGCTACTGTGCCAGACCCAGAGTCCAGGTTTCTAAGCTTATGTTAAAAAGCAGCAGATATAATCCCCCATATGTGTTTTAAATGTCTGGTTTCTATATAGTAGGTCACATGTAGATTTTGTAATAAGTCGTAGCCAGGGTGGGTAGTGTTGGCACAGTGAGTTAAACTACTGCCTGGGACACGTGCCTCCCACACTAGGGTGCCCATGTCCAGCTTCCTGCTGATGCACAGAGGAAGCAGGGGGTGATGGTCCCAGTGCTTTGGGTTCCTGCCCCTCAGCAGGGAGGCCCAAATGGAATTCTGAACTGTTTTCAACCTAGTCCAGCCCCAGGTATTGTAGGCATTTGGGGAGTGAAGCAGCAATTGGAAAACTTCTCTCTGTGTATATCTGTCCGTCTCTACCTTTAAGACAAGTAGACTTTAAAAAGTCTTTAACAAGGGCCCGGCGCGGTGGCGCGGTCCTCGCCTTGCACGCTCGGGATCATGTGGGTGCCAGTTCTATCCCGGCAGCCCCGCTTCCCTTCCTAGCTCCCTGCCTGTGGCCCAGGAAAGCAGTCGAGGACGACCCAGAGCTTTGGGACCCTGCACCTGCATGGGAGACCCGGAAGAGGCTCCTGGCTTCGGATCGGCATAGCATCGACCCGTTGCGCTCACTTGGGGAGTGAATCATCGGACGGAAGATCTTCCTCTCTGTATCTCCTCTCTGTATATCCGCCTTTCCAATAAAAAATAATAAAAATAAATCTTCAAAAAAAAAACCGATTTGTTAAAAAAAAAAAAAAGTCTTTAACAAGTAACTCTAAGTGGGCCTGGCACAGTAGTGTACTGGCTTGGGTCTTTGCCTTGCACACGCCAGGATCCCATATAGGCGCCAGTTTGTGTCTTGGCTGCCCTGCTTCCCATTCAGCTCCCAGCTTGTGATCTGGGAAAGCAAGGCCTTGGGAACTTGAACCCCATATGGAAGACCCAGAAGAGGCTCCTGGCTTCAGATTGGTTCAGCTCTAGCTTTTGCGGCCGCTTGGGGAGTGAATCATCGGATGGAAGGTTTTTCTCTCTGTCTCTCCTCTCTGTATGTCTGCCTTTCCAATAAAAATAAATAAGTCTTTAAAAAATATTACTCTAAGCCACATAGGGTTGTCACTTTCATTTGAGGTGCCTGTATGTCCTGGCAAGCCACTTACTGAATGCTAAATAGTACATTCCTCCAGCTAATTTTAAGTGACTCCAGCCATCTTCTTGGGGCTGTTACCAGCAGCTGAACTGCAGTGACCACTTTCTGGGAATGATAGCTACGTGTCTGGGGCAGATGTGACATCCCAAAAGAAAGGGACCTCACCTTCACGGACCAGAAGTCGAAGGACAGAAGGAGCAGCACAGTGACAAAGCAGCCCACGAAGCTCCTGCTGAACCAATCACAACACACGTAGGTGACGATGGCACTGACTCGGAAAAACAGGTGGAAAAAGGTGGCCAGGGGGTGCCTAGGAGACAGTGAGGGGGCTGTCATATCCCCAGGCCTGCATGCCAGTCCTCCTGGGGAGGTGACCTTGCTCTCCTCCCCCTCAAAGAACCCAGTACTTTCCCCTCCTGAGACTCCAAATACCACCTCACCCTCTCGAGAACTGTGATCCCCTTTGAATTGAAATGTGACAGCTACCACTGCCTCACCACCTCAGGATGGCGACCAGTTCCCTAAAGGAAAAGGTTGGGTCATTCCACGGTTGATGGGCATGTGTACAGCTCCCAAGCCTCGTGGCACTGGGGAGTCCCCATTCCTGGAGAGCGGGGAAGGCTCTGGACCTGTGCATGGCAGCTCTCAGCGTTCCCATCTCTGCGGTCGGTGGCACGTGCGTGCTGACGGTTCATCCAGGGGAAGGTGCCCTCCTCACTGACCTGGAAGGAGTGTGCCAGCCATTCCCACACCACTTGCTTTGCCTCTTTTTCCTAGTGAATCTGCAAAACCACAGAGCCCAGGGTACACTGTTTGAAAAGACTCACTGATTGGTCGGGGGCAGACAGCAAACACCGACAGGGGCCAGGTAGGTGACAGCAGGGGAGGACATATGTGGCTTTCTGTTTCTTTTGTCGGTATCTGAATTGCCACAGCACATATCCACTTAGTGCTAGGTAGCAATTTAATTACATCTCATCTCCAGGGTGGGGAGAGTGGCTGTTGTACAGTGGGCTAAGATGCCACCTGCAACACGTGCATCCTGTGGGAGCACTGGTTCAAGTCCCCACTGCTCTTCTTCGGGCTAGCCTAGGTTTTACTCGTAGCTCTAGCCCAAGTGGCTTCGTGGCCTTTCCTATGAGACATGACCTTGGCACCTCAGTCTCCCCTTCTGTGAAAGCAGAATGCTGATAGGGCCCACTTCCTAGGAAGTGAAAAGCCTGGAGCAGGGGTGGCACAGCCCCTGGTGACGCCCCCCTGCTGCAGTCCTGGGGGAAGTGGCCTTAGCTCCACCTCAGCATCACTCGAAGCAGCTGCATTGGAGGGAGCTGAAATGTAAAATTCCCCGCTCTGACCACAACTTTCTCTCTCATGACCAAGGCAGGCACCTCCTTTTCACCTTGGTGGGGATCCCCAAAGACTCCTGATCCTACTGCATTTCCCAGCTAAACCTTCACATTCAACACTGACATATGGTAGTTTCTTGCTCAGAATCCAACGTTTTCCCCACCAGAGGAGGGCCTGGTGAGAGCCCACCAACTCAGGGAGAAGGAAAAAAAATGACACCACTGTTGAAAAAGGGAAATGAAACCACAAGTGCCGAAAGGTGGAGCGAATGCAGCGGGCTTTTGTTGTAAGATTTTTTTTCCCCCTATTTTAAAATCCATTCGTACAGACCTTTTCTTTTTCTTTTTTGGGGAAAGTAGATAAAGATCTTCTGCCAACTAGTTCAGTCCTCAAATGCTCACAGCCCCATGAGCTGCTGGGCCAAGCAGGAACCAGGAGCGGGGGGACTCAATCCGGGCCTCATGTCCAGGGGTGGCCAAGAGCCTGGCCCTCGTACCATCGTCTGTGGCCTTCCAGGGTGTGCCATTGGCAGGAAGCTGGATCAGAAGCAGAGGCAGAACTGGAATGTGGGATGTGAGCATCGGAAGCGATTCCACCACTGCTCCGAGCACTTCCCCCACCTGCACAGCTGCTGCCTCCCCTACTCCACCAAGCGCTGTCTCCAGTCACGCACGGGCACCAGGAGTTCAAATGTGGGGTGGGTCCTGGACAGAGGCAAAGCCCACTTCCACAACAGCTTCAGCAAGCTATCACTCCAGGGCCAAGTCCCACCCACTTGCCTACTTTACAAATAAAGTTTTTTTGGAACACGGTAACAGTAGTCTACTCAATAGCCCTAGCCAGCAAAGCTGAAAAATCTACTCAGAAAGCATATCAGGAGGGGTGATCTGGTGATGAAATTGAGCCACATTCAAAGCAAACTACTGGCTTCCACATCTCACAAAAGCTAGAAATTGTGTGTGTCAGGGGGTGGCAGAGTGAACCCACAGACTACGCTAGAAACCAGGCTGAAGTGTCCCAGGGTGGGTATTGGGCTCATGGCTGGGAAGGGGCATAAGGGAAACTTCCAGATGCTGGGAAGTCTTCACATCTTGACATTATACATACATTTGAGTAAAAGAAAAAATATTCATCAAACCATCCACTTAAAATCATTACACTTTATCCTCTTGTGCTAACCTCAGGGTTTTTTTTTTTAATATTTCCTGTTCAAAGCCACTGACCAAAGACAAATCTTTGCAAGTCACTATGAGAACTCTTCATGTGACAAACCTAGCAGCCACGCTGCTTAGTGTTGACCCAGATGAGCTCTGTCAGGCCTGCAAAGTGATACTGCCTGTGCTTTATTTGTTCCTGTTGGCCAGGTGTCAGACAACGTGATCATATATCGATAGGGAAACAGGCAAACTTCCAGATACAACTCAACGATAAAGAGAGGTGCTATGAAGCCATAGAAAAGGTGTGGAGGAAACTTGAACTTAGCATCTGCTAAGTGAGAGAGGCCTATCTGAGAAGGATGGGGGTGACTCCAGCTATGGAACATTCTGGAAGACACAAAACTAGGCAGTCCCGGGGGGTTAGGGTGGGGTGAGGGTTTGGGGGTAATGATACCGTTCTGTGTGACCCTGCAGTGACAGATACCGGTCACTAGGGGTCCAACACTGAGAGGGAACCCTCATGTCAACTGTGGACTTCAGCCAGCAATAACATTGGGCCCATCTGTTGTCACAGATGTCCCATGTAATGCAGGACAGTAGTGGGATGAGGCTGATGGGAATCTCCACACTTTCTCCTCCATTTTTTCTATAAACCTAAACCTGCTGTGGAATGAGAACCACAGAGGGTATAAAGGTGGGTGACACCAGTTGGAGGTGGGGGATAGGAATAGACAGGGTCTTCAGAGCTACGAGGGAGACAGGCAGGAAACACTATCTAAAGATGCCTCTGTCCTCTTCCCACAGAGCTCTACAGCAGGCTTAAGGAGAAGCAGCTCGTTCATTCTAATGCAGCCGTGATCTAAATGATGAGAGTTACTCTTGGCACGGGCTTCTAGGCTAAGTTACACTGACTGTGATGCCCACGTCCCCCATCCCAGTGCCTGGGATGGATAGACAAATAGATTTATTTATCTATTTACTTACTTGTTCGAAAGCAGATCAGATATACAAAGAAAGATCTTCTGTCCGCTGGCTCACTCCCCAAATGGCCACAACAGCTGGAGCTGAGCTTATCTGAACCCAGGAGCCTGGGGCATCTTCTGGGTCTCCCACATGGGTGCAGAGTCCCAAGGCTTTGGGCCATCCTCTGTGGCTCTCCCAGGCCATTAGCAGAGAGCTTAGTACGAAATGGAGTAGCGGGGACAAGAAGGGTGTCCATGTCGGATCCTGGCGCTTGTAACATGAGGATTTAGTCATTGAGCCATCATACTGGGCCCGGTGCCCGAGTTTAAGTCCCAGCTGCACTCGCCATTCCAGTTGCCTGCTGATGTACACTCTGAGGCGGCAGATCTTGGCCCAAGGACTTGGATCACTGCCACCCATGAGAGACCCACATTCCTGGCTCCTAGTTTCAGCTTGGCCCCGCCCTGGCCATTGTAGGTATTTGGGGACTGAACCAGTGGGTAGGAGCTCTGGCTGTCTATCTCTACCTTTCAAATAAATATTCGATAAAATGTTTAAGTTGTGGGACCATCAAGATGGTTCAATTGGCTAATTCTCTGTCTGTAATCAACAGTTTCCCATATGGGTGCCAGTTTGGGTCCTGGTTGCTCCTCTCTCCATTCATCTCCCTCCTGTGGCCTGGGAAAGCAATAAAGGATGGCCCAAAGCCTTGGGATCCTGTACCCCATGAGAGAGAGAGAGCTGGAAGAGGCTCCTGGCTCCAGGTTTCAGATTAGTTTAGCTGTGCCTATTTGCAGCCATTTGGGGAGTGAATCAGCAGATGGAAGATCTTTCTGTCTCTCCTTCTCTCTGTAAAGCTTTTCAATAAAAATAAATCTTAAAAAAAAAAAACCCAGAAGTTTTCATTATAAACTACTAAATAAAGAACACTCATCCTAAACCATACTCTAAATTCTCAATCTTTTAGTCTCTCTGAAGAGTTTAATACCTTTCCATTAAGTAAGAGTCTGGCCCCCTCAAAAACAGCATCTGGGGCCTGCAGCATCAGCATTGTACCAGGGCACTGGTTCACGTCCCAGCTGTTCCACTTTCCCTCCAGCTCCCTGAAAATTGCCACGGAAAGGAGCAAAAGATTGCCCAAGTCCTTGGACTCCTGCACCCAAATTGGTGAGCTGGAAGACGCTCCTAGCTCCTGGCTTCAGATTGGCCCATCTCTTGTTGTTGTGGTCATTTGGAGAGTGAAACAGTGAATTGTAGGTCTCTCTTTCTGTCTCTCCTTCTCTGTAATTCTGCCTTTCATACAAAACTAAATAAATCCAAAAAGAAAATAGCAGCCAAGCTAATGTCTAAAATTGACTCCCAAATAATCCTGGGGTGGGATTGCACAGGGGGTACAAATGAAACGGGTGGGTCCTGCATGGACCATGCGGAAAGCAGGCAGGCAGAACACCTGGCTGCCCAGTCTCTGTACTTTTATGTAAATCTGAGCTAAAAAGTAGAGGAAAAAGGTGCTCAAGAGGCACTGTTAGCTGGCAATGAGGCAAGACGGCTTTCTGGACAAACCAAGCCCACGGACTGATATTCTGGGTGCCTCGCAGGCCCATCTGTGGTTTAAAAAAACAACAAAAAATATTAAGACCTAAAAAAATCCCCAACTGAGTAACTGGCCACTATAGCTGGATGCATGAGGAAAATTCCAGAAGCCAGGTCCTTTCTGCTGAGCTTCCAGGTCCTTTCAGCTGGAAAGTGTGATGCAGGGAAAGCCAGAGACTGCATGTGTGCATACCTGCCCCGCCCTTGCAAGGCTCACAGCCTTGGATGAGCCACTCTGCTAACCTGGAGCCTGTGCAGTGGGAGATCAACCCGACCTTAGGGGTCTTCATCCCCTCAGGGATCAAACCTCCAGGATTCTAAGCCAGAGGGCATCCTGGAGGGGATGGGGCCCCTGGCACTCTGCTCATTGCTTTGAAACCAAGAGAAAAGCCTGCAGCGAGGTTGTTTTTGGTGAGGTGCTTTGGCCAGGCAGCTGTCCTGCCCCGCCCTCAGTTAGGAATAGGCAAAGTGCTGCTCTGTGTGCGTTTAGCCCACACACACCGACCCGACCCAGTAGCTTCTGTGCTTACAGTGGTGCTGTCCCCACAGAGATGCTGGAAGGAGGGTGCCTCAAAAGACAGCTAAGATAACAGAGCTTAGCCCCACCCTGCTCCCCTGTACCTGCCAGCTCCCCGCCTGCCATGGAAGCCTGCTGGAAGTGCTGTTTCTGAGGTCCCACACCATCCTGAACCAGGAATTGGTCTTGAATTTGCAAAAAGACCCCCAGGTGATTCCTATGCATGTGACAATGCCAGAGCCCTCCTCTTTCTGTCCTCCTCTCATGGCCAGTTTGGTTCCAGGAACAACTCCAGAAGGGGATTAAGAAGCCAAGCTGGCAGAGTACTCACTGTACTTCCAGCTGCTCTGCCTTTTTTTTTTTTTTTAAGATTTATTTATTTTTATTACAAAGTCAGATATACAGAGAGGAGGGGATACAGAGAGGAAGGTCTTCTCTCCAATGATTCACTCCCCAAGTGATCACAACAGCTGGTCTGCGCCGATCCAAAGCCAGGAGCCAGGAATCTCCTCCAGGTCTCCCTCGCGGGTGCAGGGTCCCAAAGTTTTGGGCCATCCTCGACTGCCTCCCAGGCCACAGGTAGGGAGCCGAATGGGAAGTGGAGCTGCCGGGATTAGAACCAGTGCCCATATGGGATCTTGGCACATTCAAGGCAAGGACTTCAGCCGCTAGGCCACGTTGCCGGGGCCCAGCTGCTCTGCCTTTAATCTAGCTCTCTGCTAATGCTTTTGGGAGGCAGCAAAAGAAGGCCAGGGTGCTTGGGTCCCTTGTACCCCTGCCATCTTGGACCCTGGCTTTAGCCTGACCCTGTCCAGGCTGTTGTGGCCATTCAGGGATTGAGCTAATAGATGGAAAAGCTCTCTCCCTTTCTCAGTTGCTCTGCCTTTCACATAAATATATCTTAAAATAAGAAAAAGGAGAAAGAAGGAAGAAAGAGACAATAAAAAAAGAAGAGAGGAAGGGAGGAGGGAGGGAAGAGCAGAGGAGATGGGGGAAGGGGAGAGATGGGAGGCCAGGAGAGGAGAGAAGAGAAACCCAAGGCCCAGGTGCCTAGCATGGAACTCTGTAGGGAAAAACCAGCCAGGCTGGATCTGAATGGCCGGGATGTTGTTCTCCGGGAGGATCTCCACCTCTCCTCCTTCAGACCCTGGCTTCTCTCTGCTCCCTGGCCCGGGGGCCTGCCTGGTAGAAGCCGAGACTGTTGGGCTGGGATGGGTGAGCACATGCTGCTGGCTCACAGCTCACAGTTTCTATTCAAAGGTCAGCACAATAGAGGTTTGTGTGTGGAAGTGAATAAAAGCACAAACTTCCCTCTGCTCACCACAGTTTTTCCCTCTTGTTTCTGTTCTTTATTTCTTTTTAAAGAGACATTCCTACTTCAAAAGGCCACATGTTCTCCGTGTCACATTGCAAGCAGGAGCCTGCAGGGACCGGGCTGGAGGCCCCAGCACTAGACCAAGGCTGGTGCCCATGTGCAGCACTGCACCTCACACCCTGGGGCTGCAGAAGAGCCGGTGGCTTCCAGGCAGACCTGCCTAGCACGAGCCCAGCCCAGCCACAGCCTGATCACTGACTCCCTGATGCTGCTGGGTTCCTAGCAGACGTATTGGCTAAACAGTCTTCCAAAGAAACCACGCCCAGGTGCTCTTACTGGGACAGAGTGGGGTGAGGTCACCATCTGTGACAACACCCCATATGGATTCCTTTCCTAGCTGCTCCACTTCCATTCTGCTGACGACTTGGAACAAGCAGCAGAAGATGACCTAAATGTTTTGATGTTCTGCCACCCACATGGGAGACCAGGCGTTCACAACAGCTGAAGGGTAGAAATGCATGGGTGTCTGTCAGCACAGGGTCTATCAATGCCATAAGAAACATTGTGGCCATGCAGAGGAATTCTGACCTGCACCACATACAACTGGCCAGACTCAGGAACTAGGTCCTGGGTTACACAAGCCCATTCCTATGAAACTTCACAAGAATCAGGTCCACAGAGAGCAGGTCAGATCAATTTTAGAAGAGTTTTCCATGAGCTTTCTGTGGACAATTCTTGCCCTTGCTTCATAAGCATGATTTCAAACTTCTCTGCACCAAATAAACCTTTTTAAAAATATATTTTATTTAACTGAAAGACAGGATAGAGACACAGACAGAAAATAGAGGATCCCCATCTGCTGGTTTCGAGTGGCTGGCAGAGACCTCACCACCTGAGCCACCACTGCTGCCTCCCAGGGCCTGCAGCTGCTGCAGAGTGGAACGGAACCAGGCATCCAACCCCAGCACTCTGTCTTAACCCTGTAGCCAAACACCCACCCCAAACTCGTCTTTTAATTCTATTTTCCCCTCTGCTTGCCTGCCAAGCAGCTCCAACCCCTGACCTCCAGGAACAGGGAGAGATGACATAATGCCTGTTCCCTGCACAGCCCTGGCTTACTCCTACTGGCTCCCACGTGCAGGACTTTAACTCCACATAAAGCCAGCCATAAGGCCAGTTGCTGTTTTGTCACTGGCTTCAAAGAGCTGGAAGGACACGGGGCACCAGGTTCCTCTGCAAGAACACTCAGCAAAATGGAGACACAGAAAGAAAAGGGTCTTCCATCTGCTGGAATGCCCTCAATTGCAGAGGCTCAGCCAGGTGGAGACTGAGAGCCCAGCTCTCTCATCCAGATCCCCCTTTGGGTGGGCAGGGACGAAAATTTTTGTTTTTGACGATTTATTTATTTTTACTGCAAAGTCAGATATACAGAGAAGAGGACAGACAGAGTGGAAGATCTTCCCTCTGATGGTTCATCCCCAAGTGGCTACAATGGCTGGTGCTGTGCTGATCCCAAACCAGGAGCCATGAACTTCCTCCAGGTCTCCCACAAGGGTGCACGGTCCCAAGGATTTTTTTTTAAGACTTATTTATTTTTATTACAAAGTCAGATATACAGAGAGGAAGGGATACAGAGAGGAAGATTTTCCATCTGATGATTCACTCCCCAAATGACCCCAACAGCCAGCGCTGCGCCGATCTGAAGCCGGGGACCAGGAATCTTCTCCAGGTCTCCCACACAGATGCAGGGTCCCAAAGTTTTGGGCCGTCCTCGAGTGCTTTCCCAGGCCACAGGTAGGGAGCTGGATGGGAAGTGGAGCTGCCGGGATTAGAACCAGTGCCCATATGGGATCCTGGCATATTCAAGGTGAGGACTTCAGCCACTGAGCCACGTCGCCGGGGCCCACCAAGGCTTTTTTAAATTGTCATTTTCCATGCTACAATTTTGTAGGTATTGGGATTTCTCCTTATTATCTCCTCCCTCCCGACTTTCCATTCCTACCATTTTCCTCCATATTATCACAGTAATTTAGTCTTTTAGTGACAGTTACAAATTTAACATTTTATTTAAGTGTATCACGGCATTGCAGGTATAGGAAAAGGTCGAACTGAGAAAAAAATTGTAATACCTTTTATGCCAATTGTTGCACTCTGCTTATATGAGAGAATGTCCTGCTCTTAAAAGTACACGTTGAATAATTTAGGGGTAAAGAACAGGATGTATTTATCTTACCCTCAAAGACAATCAAAACAGAAAATGCGAGAATCGTGGTAAGGGGCCGGCACCATCCTTATCCTATTCTTGTTACTTCTGCATTACTTTGATATCATTTCAAAATAAAAAATGTAGATTTTTAAAAACACTTATTTATTTGAAATACAGTGAAAAGGAGAAAGTGTGTGTGCGTGTGTGTGTGTGTGTGTGTGTGTGTGTGTGTGTGTAAGAGACAGAGGGGGAGATGGGGGAAGGGAGAAAAAAAAACAGAGAAAGAGAGAAAGATGATTGCAATAGCCAGGGTTGGACAGGTCAAAGCCAGGAGCCAGGAGCCAGGAGCTTCATCCAGGTCTCCCAAGTGCGTACAGGGGCCCAAGCACTTGGGCTATCCTCCACTGCTTTCCCAGGCACATTAGCACAGATCTGGATTGGAGATAGAAAGTCAGGACTCGATCCAGCACTGGGATATAGGATAAGGGCTTAACCCGCTCTGCCACCACACAGTCCCTAAAGGGTTTTTTTTAAACTGGGGTTTCATCAACCACTAAAACTCCCCACCACAACAAAAGTGGTAAGTTTTGTAACTGCCACATATATGTATTTTTGTGTAAGTTTATTTTAGCACTCAAAATAAACTCTGATGCCAAATTTGAAAGCACAAATTATCCAAGAACACAGTTTATAATCAACACATATATATATTTTCCTCTGATTTTCAACACTGCTTAAGGAATAGTAAGTTTAATGAATGTACCAGCCGGATGTTGCAACATCTGCTCTAAAATACTATAAAGTCTCAGAGAGAGATACTGCTGCATTTCCACACAGGGCACCATGAGCAACTGTCAACAGCATCTGTGGCCAGTCAGTAGTCCCGAGTTGTCCTGGAAGCCGCCTGGCTCCTGTGCAGGGTAACAGCTGGGAAGCAGGCTTTGGGCGGAGCCCCGGGGGCTTTCCCTGTGGATTCTGCACGGCAGCTGTGGAGTCAATCTCCATGAAGGACCAGCCCTCATCAGAACCCACCGGTGACCCTCATGTCTGTCAGCTACCCTTCCACAATGCAGGCAGGTGTATACCTGAGCCAGTGTCAGCATCTCCCATTTATCCAGAAAGACCATCTAGAAAACCATTCCAGTATTACCCAGAGGAGTGTGAGACTCCGTTGAGCTGGCGTCTGCAAGGATGGAGCCCGTGATGCCTGGGTCTCTCATGGATGTTGATGAATTTGAGATGTCCCAAGGGTATAAATCCTGCATGTCGGGACCCACTGCCCTTAACAGGCTCCTTCCAAATATGCAGGTCCCAGACAAAGGTCAATATGTCTGGTATGTCCCTGGAGCCCACCAGCACGTTTTGCTCCATCCTCTTTCATCTGGTAGTCACGGGCACCTGTCCCATATGTCAATTATATCACTCCCTTGCACCTGTTCAGCTCCCTCCAAAGACTGCCCATCAAAGGCAGACAAAATCCCAAGATTCTCTATTCAGGCTCTTCCAAGCCCTACCTGGTCCTTCCTGTACCAAATGTCCAACGTCTGCTCCTCCTTACATACTGGCATGGTTCCCACAATCCCCAGATCACACCCTACCCCAGGGCCTTCACACACACTGTCTCTGCTGCCAGAAGTCTTTCCGCAGATCTCTCCTCACTCTTTCTCCTCATTCAAGTCTCAGTTCCAATACACCTCCTGCAAGAGGTCTCCTCTGAGTTCTCCCTGATTTTTTGAAAAGCTCCCCTGCCCCAGGTCCTGGATCCCAATACATTGCTTTCCCTTGGTAGCACTTGCTGTTCTTTGAAGTTATCTTGTTTGGCTGCTGTCTTCTCCCTAACGAAAGTGTCAGCCCCTCAAGGCCAGGGTCAACGCTGCCTGGTATTCTCCATGCTTCCTTGTATGGTACATGACACACAAAGACCTTGAAGGTTTTTGTTGATTAATGAACACACAAGTGTGTGAATTACATGATGCACATGGTCAAGCTGCAGTCCAGGACGGGGCAGCAAGGACCCCATGCCCTGCCTTTCCACAAATGCCTTCCTAGGCCATGTGGGTCACCACTCAGCAGAAACCAGCCCTCAGGGATTCCACAGGGAGTGGGTCTTATGCAATCAATTTCATGTGAACACAAATTTGAGTAAAGGGAAGTTATGCTGCTAGAGGTTCCAGGAGTTAATTTCAAAATAAGCATGGCTGGGCCTGGATCAAAGAGAACTGAAATCTGTTTAGTTCCCTGATTCTGTGGGCTATTTTCCTGGGCAACCATGGACCTTCCTTAAAGTTCAACAATCATCTCGCAACGGGGAGCTGCTTACGTACCCCATTTCTGCATTTTCAGCACAGATTTCAGAGGGCCAGGGGCAATGGAGTGTGTCACACAGGGGCTGGAATATGTGTGTGTGTGTGTGCGCAGGGCTGTAGATATAACACAAGGGCTGGAGTATGTGTGTGTGCACATGGGGTGTGGGTGTGTCACACAGGGGCTGGAGTATGTGTGTATGCGTATGACTGTGTGTGTGTGTCACACAAGGGCTACTGTGTGTGTGTACACGTGCGTGCGCGCATGGCTGTAGGTGTCCCTAATGGATGTTGTGTACGTGAGTATGTGTGTAAATATGACTGTGTGTGTTATACAGGGGCTGGAGTGCACATGCACATGGGTACACGTGTACCAGAGACTTGTTAGTATGTCAAGAGTAACAGTGAGAGGCCACCAGCCCTCCTCTGTACTGTCACCTGTTCCCCCCTTTTCCCCTGATCCCAGTCCCCAGCTTCCCCTGGGTTCATGCCACAGCATCAGGGATGCTTGCAGGGCATGGGCAGGGTCTCCAGACACTGGCTGTCCCAGCTGGGGACAGGGTGTTTCTGCTGCTTGGCTGCCCCCATGCCAGCATGGCTCCGCAACTCAGAGGGATCCAGGCCTCTAAGGGGCGTGAACCTCTCGGGGCAGCTGGAATGGAGGGAAAACAGAAAGGTGTCCCCACGGCAAGTATAAGATGAAGACCCTGCACCTGCTGTTCCACAGCCCCGCACATCCCACCCTGGTTCCTGTGGGCACAGGCGTGGACAGACGTGAGCTCCGGGGCCGCATGCTCTCACAGGTTTGTGATGCACATGAAATGAACTACTCCATGGAAGACACAAGAGTGCCTGTGGACAGTGAAGTGACAGACACTGCTTGCCCTCCGATGCAACGCCCCCTTCCCAACCAAAGCCACTGAGGACTTCCTCCAGGGCCTGCGTTGAGGGCAACTTTCGTATTCAACTGGGGGAAGACAAACAGGATTGGGGCAGGTGTTTTTCACTTCTCTTTGATTAGGGCCCAGCAGTACTTATTTGGAACTTCACTCCTTAAACCCTTGTCAGTGCAACTTCCCCTTCTTATCGTTGTGTTCACACGAAATTGATTGCATAACTCAAGGTGCTGCTTGGGTGGCCCAGACCCCATAGTACAGTGCCTAGTTCAAGTTTCAGCCCCTAAGCTTTCGATCCACATCCCTGTTCATGGGCAAGCTGTTGGGTCCCTGCCGCCTCAGACCTGCATCCAGTTCCCAGGTCCCACCTGACCCAAACCTGGCTACTTACAGGCATTTGGGACATGAACCAGCAGATACAAAATCTGTTTCTTTGCCTTTCAAATAAAACAAAAAGAAATGGAAAAAAAATAGCTAAGTTCATTGTGGATGACTCCTGCAAGAGCTGGTGAGGGATTTACAGAGGGGGTCTGGGCTCCATGTGACATCTGCCTTCAGGCTTGGCCTGCAAGAACACACAACTTCCTGTAGCCTCCAATAGCATTCTCAATGGGATACCCACCAGGGTGAACAGGGACCATCTGCATAGCACTGACCAATGAACCGGCTCTGATACCCAAGGCTAAAACCAAGTCCGGAAAATGTGGCCAAGGCGGGGCCTGACAGTCCTGCTAGAGAGGACTCACTGGAACCTCTGACCTTTGGGTGCAGCAGTCTGCATAGATTGTGTCTTGAGGGCATAAAGCCAACTTCCCAGAGGAAGGACAGTTTCCAACTCCAGGGAGAGCCCCAGTATGACAGGCTGTCCCAACCAAGTACACACCTGCGCTCCAGCACAGTCATAAAGTCACACCAATACTGGGTACTGTTCATAGAGCCCTCACTGGGAACTGGGGCCATGCTAGGCCTATCATATAAACTTCTTTCTATTTATTTGAATACGTTTTTTTGAAAGTCAGATTTATAGAAAGATGGAGAGACAGAGAAAGAAAGATCTTCCTTCCACTGGCTCACTGCCCAAATGGCCACAAGGGCTGGAGCTGAACTGATCTGAAGCCAGAAGCCAGGAGCCAGGAGCTTCTTCCAGGTCTTCATGTGGGTGCAGAGTCCCAAGGCTTTGAGCCATCCTCGACTGCTTTTCCAGGCTATAAGCAGGAAGCTGGATGGGAAGTAGGGCAGTCGGGACACAAACTGATGCCCAGTGGGATGCTGGTGCTGCAGGTAGAGGATTAGTCTATTAGGCCATGCTGCCAGCCTGTTGTACAAACTCCTGTCATTCCACTTAGCAGGTTCACACAACCTGATGATGGATCCCCTACATCTTGCCTAGGCTGTGGAACGTGCCATGTTCTCTGTTCAAGTTCCAGGTCACTATAACCAAAAGGTTAACCCTTAGCTAGGCTGACGCAGACCTGCCCAGGAATCACCTGTTGCATAGCAACAGGAGCCTCCCTGGGATGATCCCATTCATCTGCTGGCTGCCCCAGGGTGAGGGGAGCTGTGCACTGGGCCGGGATGAACAGAAGCAAGAGAAAGGTTAGTACAGAAAGAAAGGCTGTGGTTTTCTGACTCAAGGTGATCATCAGCACTTGGGCCCAGGCTCTGGCAGTCAGACACGAACCCTGCAGGTGACAACACCAGAGAGGAGGCAGGTGGTGTTACATTGCTGGCTCTCATCCTTCTAGAAAGCTGAGGAAAGTAAAGTTTCCTTGAGCCTCATGGGGTGCCTGCCAACTCACACACATTGCCACACTGCAGGGATAAAGAAACTTGGCTGGGAAACAGCAGAACTGAGATCCAAATCTAGGCCTGCCTGACCAAAAACCCAGGCCAGCCTCAAGTGCTTAAAGTGGGCCAGGGAGACACAGCAGGACACAGCAACTTCCTTCCTGGGAAGGCATGTAAGAGGACTGAACCCAAACTTACACCCCAAAGTTCATGGCAACATGGCTCCTCAGAACTAAGGAACACACACAGCTCTGAGGTCCACAGCTCCTGAATGGATAAATGCAGTACAGTACACCCACACCACAGACCACCACTCTGCCATAAAAAGCAATGGCATGATGATGAACACCAACACTTGGATGAACCTGGAAATGCCACCATGCTAAGTGAAAGAGTTCAGATGCAAGTCACATATTGTATAATGTCATGTGTCACTGTGACTTGGCTAAGGGGCTGCCCAAATGGCTGTGGGTATCTGGGAGGCTTTTTCTGGAACAGGTTAGCATTTGAATCACTCTCAAAGAGGCATCCTTGAACCTGTCTGGCTGCACACAGAACAGAAAGGTGGAGGGAGAAGGAAACGTGTGTTGTTAGCTGGGTCTCCATGCTCTGCTTTCAGACACCAACACCCCCTGGGGCTGAGCCCTTGGGGTCTGGACTGGAGCTGGACCTGCGTCTCTAGCAGTGGCCAGCAGATCTGGGAACTTTACAGCCTCTGTAGTCAGAGGAACCACTCCCATCCAAGATACTGCTTTCCATATGTTTGCATACAGCCTGCTGAGAAACCCAGATTCCCAGCAGACGCCATCAATATGAAATGTCCAGAACAGACACACTCGTAAGGCTGCCCAGATCTTTGGGCAGGGGAAAGTGGGAAGTGACTGCTGAGTGGTTATAGGGCTTCGATTTCAGCTAGTGAAAAAATTCTGAAACTAGAGTGCTACGGTTGCACAATCTCATGAATACACCGAAAACTACACTGAACTGTTTTCTTGAAAAACATGAATTTTCAATATCTGAACTACCATCAATGAAAAACACAATGGAAACATAATTTAACATTAAAATCCCAGGCAGATGCCACATTGGAGGGGTGGTGTTGTGCGATAACGGGTTGAGCAGATGCCTGTGACAGTGGCATGCCATATGGGCGCCAGCTTACGCTCCACTTCTTATCCAGCTCTCTGCTAATTCACCCTGGAAAGCACTGAAAGACGACCCAGCTGCTTGGGCCCCTACCACGCATATGGGAGACCTGGAAGAAACTCCTAACTCCTGGTTTTGGCCCGATCCAGTCTATTACAGCCATTTAAAGAGTGAACCAATGGATAGAGGATTTCCCTCCCTCCTTGTCCCTCTGACTTTCAAATAAATAATCTGAGAGAGATAAGGGAGTGCTTGTGTTCCTGTCCTGACTTCACTTCCAGCTTCCTGCTATGCACACCCTGAGTGGTAGCAAGTGATGGCTCCAGTGGCTGGGTCCTTACTGTTCATTTGGCAGACATGGACTGTTTCTAGGTCCTGATTTCAGCCTGGCCCAGCCCCAGCAGTTGTAAGCATTTGGTAGTGAAACAGAGAATGAAAGATCTTTTTTGTCTGTCTGTTTTTCAAATAAAATGAAAATAAACAATAACTTAAAAAAATTAAAGAGTGACAAATGGAATTATATCCAACAAAAACTTCTGTGTTTTTGCATCTCATCAACAGAGCAAAAAGGCAACCTAAGGAACGGGAGGAGATATTCACACCTCACATATATGGCAGGAGATGAATAATCAGAAAATATAGAGAACTCAACAACAAAAAGTCAAATAATCTGATTAAAAAATAGGCAAAGAGGGTTAGCATTTGACCAGGTAATTAAAGGGTCCACATCTCATACTGGAGTTCCTGAAGTTACTTGCAGCTTGACTTCCAATTCCAGCTTTTTGCTAATGTGCACCCCTGAAAGCAGCAAAACGGCTCAAGAACTTGGGTCCCTGCCACCCACCGGGGGGACCCTGACTTTCTATTCCCAGCTGGGGGCCATGATGGGCATCTGCAAAGGGAACCAGTAGACGAGAACTCTTTCTGTCTGCATCTCCATCATCACCTCTCAAATGAATGAAAAAAACCAAGTGGGCAATGGACTTGATAGACACTTTTCTAAAGACGAAGTCCACACGGGCACCAGGTACATGAAAAGACACTCAGCATCACTGTCACCAAGGAAACGCCAAGGCAGACCACCTTGAGATAACACCCCACTCCTGTCACTGGCTTCTGTAACAAAACCAAATGGGAAATAACAAGTGCAGGCAACTATGTGGAGAAATTGGAACCCTTATACAGTTTTGGTGAGAGATAACATGTGGCCACTGCTATGAAAAACACTAGAAACAGAAATACCACATGATCTAGCAACACAAAAGAATCAAAAGTAAGGTAGCAAAGAAATATGTGCATATTTGCGTTCATTGCATCACTATTCTTCATAGCCAAGAAACAGAAATAACCTAAGTGTCCATTGATAGATAAATGGATAAACAAAACGTGGTCCCTCCATACACTGGGATATGACTCAGAATCAACAAGGACGAACACTCTGGCACCGGCTACAATGTGGACGAACTTGACGCCATGATGCTATGCAATACAAGCACAAGGCCGAGGACAAATGCCACATGACCACACTTCTAGGAGGTGCCCAGTGGAGCCCAAGTCAGAGACAGAAAGTAAAATGGCAGTTACCAGGGGTCCCAGGGGTAACAGAGAGAGGGTTTCAGTTTTTCAAGATGAAAAAGCCCTGTTTCACCACAATGTGCATGTACTCAACACCACTGACTTGGTTTGCAACTAGGGGTGAATTTGCTCCCCCCCAGAGGGTATTTATTCAGCAATGTCTGTCAGTCTTGTAAGTGGATGTAGTTGAGGCCAAAGACCCTGCCAAACCATCTGACAAGACCCGAGGCACGTCTTGCAACCAAGAAACATTGAGCCTGGGCCCTGGTAAAACTGGTCTTGGAGTGTGCAGAACCATGAGGTAAACCTGTCCTGTTTGGAGCCAGTATGTTTAGGGTGGTTGGTCTTCATGGTCATGGGGAACCAACAGCGTCTATCTGCTCCATTCTGGGGATTACTGAATTTGGATTAGAGAACTTGATATTAAAATAACATCAGAGATGTTTAGAAAGAACGGCATTGAGGTGCCAGGGCCCCCACACCTGCTGGCTCCCAAGAACTGGAAGGGGAGGTGGGGTAGAACAGTGGGTGAGGATAGATGTGCAGTGCGTATTTCCAGACTAGCACTGGCTGGTTCCATTGGACAGGCACATGGCTTCACCTAGGATGGGCCTGCCTGGCTAGCACCGACCAACAACTGGAGAGAAACCCCAAGGCTTTTTCTGTCTCTCCAGCCTGTTGCGGACCTCCCACTCCTGTAGCCCCAGTGGCTTTCCTGACCCTCTAGTGTAGCCTCAGGGCCACATAATTGGTGTTCCTCCACAGACTGCCATAGCTGTCAGCATCTTCTTATTCCAGCATCACCTCCTCTGAGGGGCCCTCCCTGGCTGCACTAAGGCAAATGACCTTCCCCAGTTACTCTTTCATTACACTGCTGATTTTCCTTTGAATACTTCTCATGCTATTTGGTTAAAGCTTTTTGTTTTCTTGTCGGATACTAGCTCCAGTCCTTTTCCCTTCCCCCACCAGGACTGCAGGTCCCAGGAGCACAGGGATCCTGCAGTAGGAAAACGAATGCATCCGCAGCACTAGGCAACGCTTGCCCAAACATACCTGATCTTGGCTTTCCTTAAGGCTAGCTCCTCTTCATTGCCGAAGTCCAGGGACACATCCTCAGTGTCGTCCACCAGGGCCTGGGGAGACGCCATGGGGCAGGTGGTAGGCTCCTCCCCTTCTAACTCCCACGCACCCCTAGGGCTGGTCTCCACGCATCTCCACAGGCTCCCAAGTGCCTCCCAACCTCCACGTCAGGTGGCTGAAATGGCAAGCCTTCTCCACCAGCCAAGACCCCAGGGATGCAGCCCAGCCCCCTCCCAGCGCTCCCGCAGGCTCCTCCCGAGCTTGTCATCACGTTCCCAGCCCCTGGGGTTCCCCGCAGCCCTACCTGCTTCATCCTCCCAGAGACTGCTGGGTCGTTCACACCCCAGATTCTGCACCCGCTAGCCACCTCAAGGGGTGCACGGGCTGACAGGCTGGGATTGGAGCCTGCGCCTGGGCTTGGGGCGGGGCGCGCTGCTCAGAGCGCAGTCGCGGGATGGGGAGGGGGCTCGACTACCAGCACTGGGCGGGGCCCAGGAGGGTCCTAGAGGGAAAGCGCCCTGGAAGAAAAAAGCAGGTGCCTCAAGGGTGGAGTCTGCAGAGAGGGCAGCTGGGGTGGGAGGAGGGGTGGAGGGGAGAGGGGACGGAGCTGAGGGGACTGAGTGGGTGGCCGAGGACAGTGGAGGCATAGCCGGAGTGGTCAGTGACTGGTGTTGGTGTTCCGTTTGCTTAAGGTCTGTGTGCAAGAATCCCCAGGGCCATTAGGAAAAGCAGATTTCCGAGCCTAACCCAGGGGAATCCTCCGAATCCTGTCACCCGGAACCTCGCTGAGATCCATCCCTGACACAGACTTTGTTTAGAAGAACCCAAAACTGGTTAAAGGAACCCCCCAGCCCTGGCAAATCTGAATCCAATCCCTGGTACCCAGTAAACTCACTACTGACACGGGAGACAAAGAAAATGAGGGTTTTTAGACTTTTATAAAGGCATAGGGCTTAATTGGGGAAAATGCAGGTGTGCAGGGCAGATTAACTAAGTTCAGGGTCATGGTTAACCAAGTTTACACAGTGTCAGGCTGACCCACAATGGTTCCAAGAACCTGCTGATAATGAGGCTTACTTTGAGGAGTATAGGATTAAGTGACATTTCAAGGGATCATAAAACATCCAGCTCTCATGTCCAGTCTTCCACAACTCCAGCCTTGCACATGTACAGGGGTCTTCTGCTTTATGTGTCTCTATAATGTCTGCCAGGCAACTACATCAGGGGACCACTAAAGTCTCAGGGCTCTCTCTTGGTAAGAGGGCTGGCACATACACTCTCTCTCCAAATAATCCATCTTCCCATAATTGCACCTTACTTAACCTCCCTGCTTTGCATTTTTTTTTTTTTTACAAATTTTATTTGTTTTTTTATTGCAAAGACAGATTTACAGAGAGAAGGAAAGACAAAGATCTTCTGCCCACTGGTTCACTCCTCAAATAACTGTAACAGCCAGAGCTAAGATAATCCAAAGTCAGGAGCCAAGAGCTTCTTCCAGGTCTCCCACATGGGTGCAATGTCCCAAGGCTCTGGGCATTCTCCACTTCTTTCCCAGGCTATAAGTAGGGAGCTGAGTGGGAAGTGAAGCAGCTGGGACATGAACTGACATCTATATGGGATGCCAGAGTTTGTAAGGGGAGGATCAGCCAATTGAAACATTGAGTTGAAGCCCCTACTTTGCCTTTTTATCTCATACAGGGCGATATAGCAGGGAAACATTCCCCAACACACTCGGGGCAAAGGACTGGGCATCAGGATGCTAGACACTGCGGTCTTGCCCTTTGCTCTTGGAAATGTGCCATTTGTGTCCCTCCCTGGTGACTATGTAAGGACAGCTAGGCCGCAAGCTACAGACACAGGTCATCCCATGCTGGATCCACTGGGTGTGGCTGGAGTCTTTGTTCTCTGGAAAGACCTAGGGCTTCTGCCCCACCTCTATTCCCTAAGCTGACTACACAAAGAACTTTCCAAGTGAGTAGGGAGGCAGTGCTTTCTCCTGGGGATAGAATGCCTACTTCTGTAAGAGTCACGCCCCTTTTTCCAAGTATTTCCAAACCTGTGCAATTCAGGTTACAGCTGGTGTGATCCTTGGGAACTTGCTCTCTCCATGAGGAAGAGATAGAGGAACGAAACCAGAAGGCGACGAGGCAGAACATTGAAAAGAGGGAAGGGTACACTCCCAGGAAAGCAGCCTGGAGGGGCTTCTTCACAAGGAAAAGCCCTTGAAAGGAAGTGAGCTGGGGGTTTTATAGGCTTTGGAAAGTTCATCCAAGGGTTTTTTTTTTTTAAAGATTTATTTTTATTATTTTTTCATTGGAAAGGCGGATATACAGAGAGGAGAGACAGAAAGGAAGATCTTCCGTCCGATGATTCACTCCCCAAGTGAGTGCAACGGGCCGATACTATGCCGGTCCGAAGCCAGGAGCCTCTTCTGGGTCTCCCACGCAGGTGCAGGGTCCCAAAGCTTTGGGCCGTCCTCGACTGCTTTCCCGGGCCACAGACAGGGAACTGGAAGGGAAGCGGGGCTGCCAGGATTAGAACCGGCGCCCATATGGGATCCCGGGCGTGCAAGGTGAGGACCTTTAACCACTTGCGCCACCGCGCCGGGCCCCATCCAAGGGTTTTTAAGTGTTTCTTGTATGGCAAGCTCATCTTGCCTTTTAGCCTCCCATTCTTCCCATTTGGTTGTGACTTGCACAGGACAGAGAACAAGTCCTATCTTGGGGCCTGTCAGTGGGGAGGACTGTCTGCCTTCACCACGCTCCTAAGCCTGACTGAGCAAGGGTAACCTATCAGTGAAATCTTCTCTTTCTTTATCACATTTGCTTTCTTGCTTGGGCTGGTTTCCCAGCTACTATGAAAACATTCCCCAGGGCCAGTGCAATGGCTCAACAGGCTAATCCTTAGTCAGCAGCAATGGCATCCTATATGGGCACCAGTTCTAGTCCTCATTGCTCCATTTCCCATCCAGCTCCCTGCTTATGGCCTGGAAAAACAGCAGAGCAGCCCAGGTCTTTGGGTCCCTGAATCCTATATGAGAGGTCCAGAAGAAGCTCCAGTTTCCTGGCTTCAGATTGGCTCCGCTCTGGCTGTTGCAACCATTTGGGAAGTAAACCAGCAGATGGAAGATCTGTGTGTGTGTGTGTGTGTGTGTGTGTGTGTGTGTGTGTGTGAGTGTGTCTCCTTCTCTCTGTAAATCTGCCTTTCAAATAACTCTTTGTTCAACCTCTTCTATTATTTCCATTCTAATTGACTCCTTTTGGCATTTAAAGCCCCATTAGAAACCATTTGAATTAGGTTTCTTGGATTTTACAGCTTCCAGTTGGCCAGCTTTGACTGGTACTTCTTACCCTTCAGAGTGCGATAGGTAAGTCGTGGATTCTGACTGGTGTGTATGGTTGAGGGATGGGGTGTAGATCTTGGCACGGCCTGAGGGTTTTTGGTCCTCTGAGCTGCTGTTGTTGTGTCCAGCAGTTTCCTTGGCTCTACCGTACCCCAGGGCCTGACCTTCTGTCCGTGCCCATGCCACGCAGGCCGAGAACATTGGATTCAGAGAATGCCTCTTCCTGGAGCCCCAGAGTTCTGGAAGCAGGGGAGAGGCCGGAGTGGGAGTGGGGGGCAGGTGGAGGTAGGCAGCAGTTTTAGAACATTTAGGGGTTTTTCCTCTTACCCCGAAAATCACCAGCAGCTGGTGTCTGTTGAATTGAGGCCGGGAGGTGGGAAAACCCCCTTGGAAGCCCCTTTTAGGGCCAACTGACATTCTCAGCTGTCACTCTGGGGATGCCTGTCTTCCACAGGCCACTCCTCTCTCCCCTCCCTGCCTTGTTCCATGTGGCTCAGAGGACTCAGATACCCATCCTGGGTCAGGCCTGGGACTGTTGCTTCTCCCCCTGAGAAAGCATCCTCATCTCTCCCCCTCTCTCTCTCTCTCACACACACACACAATCTGTATAGCTCTCTATGGGGGTCAATGTCCTAAATGTGGCAGTGGACAGGGCCTATTTGCGAATAACTAGTAGTTGATAATAAACCAGCTGCTGCTAGGAACACAGCGGTGTTGCAATGGGTAAAGCCAGTTGTAATGCCGGCATCCCATATGAGCACCAGTGGTTCTACTTTTGATCCAGCTTCCTACTAATATAGCTGGTAAAGCAGCAGAAGGTAGCTTAAATGCTTAGGCCCTGCCACCCACCTGGGAGATCCGGATGGAGTTCCAGGCTCCTGGCTTTTGCCTAGTCCAGCCCTGCAGGTTGTAGTCACAGGATGGAAAATTTCTTTCCCTCCCTTTCTCTCCTTCCCTCACCTCCTGCCACCGTGTGTTTGTGTGTGTGTGTGTGTGTGTGGAACTCTGCCTTTCAAAATTAGCCTTAAAAAAGTAGATGCACTAAGGTCACTTTTTAAAAGAGAAAGGTTAGGGCCTGGTGCAATAGCCTCGTGGTTAAATCCTTGCCTTGAACAGACTGGGACCAATTTGTGTCCCAGCTGCTCCACTTCACATCCAGCTCCCTGCTTGTGGCCTGGGAGGGCAGTGAAGGACAGTCCAAAGCCTTGGGATCCTGTACTTGTGTGGGGAATCCAGAAGAAGCTCCTGACTTCAGATTGGCTTGGCTCCAGCCATTGCAGCCACTTGGGGAATGAATCAGTGGATGGGAGATCTTTCTCTCTGTATCTCTTCTCTCTCTGTAAATCTGCCTTTCCAATACAAATTTTAAAATCTTAGAAGAGAAAAGGTTGAAGGCCCACGCTAAGCCTTTGGAATGCCCGAGCTCAGCTTAGGAATCTGCTTTTCAGAAGAGCGCCAGGGTGGGGTGGGTGGGTTCCTGGGAAGACAGAGTTTGGGGACTCCCTGACCTCTTCCACATTCTCTGATGGCCCAGGGGGGCTTGAGGAAGGGGACGCAGAGCTGCAAGTGTGCGCCCCACCCTGGAGCCAGAGAGACCCCAATCTGGGCTTGGGCAACTTGGGCATTGGGTGACCCCTGGAAGGGCACACAGGGAGTGAGGCGGCCATGGTGGGAAGGATACCGTGGCCGTGGGCAAAGGGCTTACCTCAGCAAAGTTAGAGCACATTTCCCACAGAACCAGAGAAAACCCGCGTAGAAAGCTCCCCCTCAGAATAGGGGCTCGGCAAACAGCCGCCCTCAGGCCCGCGGGCACAGGAACCCGAGGACCGGAAACGCGCTGGAAGTGAACCCCATACTTCCGGCAAGGACATCTGCAGGGCGGCGCGGAGCTGGTGTTTCCCGAGAGACTGTGAGGCCCTGTCACCCTGACTGAACACCCCAGGACAAATGGCGCCTGAGACTGAGGTAGGGCGGATGGCTGTCCCTCCACCGACCCCGGGGGTCCTGCCCCGTGGTTGGGTGTGACTCTTGGGGCCCGAGGCCGCGGGAGGCCCGTGGTCTGGCGGGCGGCGACGGGCCGGGCACCGCAGAGGGTGCACGTGGTGTTGCGGGGTGTTGCGGCGTTGGACGTGGGGGTGCTGAGGCCAATGAAGAGGGTTCGTGAGGGGCCGTGAGGGGACCTGGGGCTGCGCAGGCCGGGAGCGGCACTCCCTGAGACCCAGCGGGGCATCTGCACTTCCGCCCCAGTCGAGGTTTCTGTATCTAGCCCTAATACAGGAACGGAGTGAAATTGAAATCAGCAAGCTTATTTAGTGGAAGTCAAGTTTGGGATATACCTAAACTTTAAAATCAGCTGATGTATACCTCAAGTTCCGTGTGTCTACGGGTCTGGTGTTTTCTGCATGCCTCCGGGTCAGTCCTTCCAGGCAGGTGAGACAGGACTCATGGCCTCCTGTCTGAATATCTGTTCCCTAGCGCTCCTCCCTCCTGATCCTGGTACATCCTGCTCCTCACCTGCAGCCAGGGCAAGGCAATCAGGGAATAAGAGCGGGAGCCCCAAAGGCTCCTTACCCCTCACTCTCAGGGGGCCACCGTCAGCTGTCCACCTTGATGGCAGGTACCTGCTGAGTGTTGAATATCTACTTAGATTCCTACCCAGTGTCTAAATCTCATCCCTGCAGGTGTGTGGGCACAGAGACAAGCACTTAGACACAGAAGGCCCGTGCCTTCTCTGGGTTTTAATTCTAGTTGTATATAAATAAATACAGCCAAGCTTAGAACAAAATTAAGCAAACCTAGAACTAGGTAGAAAGTGCTACGCCATCTCTCCCTCTTTGTCACTCTGCTCTGAACATTTCTTTTTTATATTATTTTAAGTTTATTTTATTTTTATTAGAAAAGCAGATACACAGAGACAGGAGATACAGAAGAAAGATCTTCCATCCGCTGATTTACTCCACAAGTGTCTGCAATGGCCAGAGCTGAGCTGATCCGAAGCTGGGAGCCAGGAGCTAGGAGCCTCTTCCAGGTCTCCCACGCAGGTATAGGGTCCCAAGTCTTTGGGCCATCCTCGACTGCTTTCCCAGGTCACAAGCAGGGAGTTGGCTGGGAAGTGGAGCAGCCTGGATATAAACTGGCACCCACAAGGGATCCTGGCATGTACAAGGCAAGGATTTAGCCACTAGGCTAGTGTGCCAGGGCCGCAAATATAATTTTTAAAAGATTTTTTTTTTTTTTATCGGAAAGTCAGGTATACAGAAAGCAGAAGAGAAAGAGAGGAAGATTTTCCTTCTATTGATTCACTCCCCAAGCGGCCACAACAACAGGATCTGCATTGATATGAAGCCAGGAGCCAGGAGCTTCTTTTAAATCTCCCGTGCAGGTGCAGGGTCCCAAGGCTTTGGGCCATCTTTGACTGCTTTCCCAGGCCACAAGCAGGGAGCTGGATGGGAAGCTAGGCCACCGGGAATCGAACCAGTGCCAATATGTGATCCTGGCGAGAATTTAACCACTAGACTATCACACCAGGGCTGCAAATAAAATTTTTAAAAGAAGAGTGAAGAGGCTGGCATGATGGCTGAATTTGCTAATCCTCTACCTGCTAGTGCCAGCATCGTACATGGGCATTGCTTTGTGTCCAGGCTGCTGCACTTCGCACCCAGCTCCCTGCTAATGACCTGGGAGAGCCGCAGAGAATGGCCCAAAGCCTTGGGACCCTGCACCCACATGGAAACCCAGAAGAAACTGGATTCAGATTCGACTACTGGATTCGACTACTGGATTCAGATACGCTCAGCTCCAGCTGTTGTGGCCATCTGGGGAGTGAAACAGCAGATGCAAGATTTTTCTGTCTCTCTTTTTCTCTATAAATCTGATCTTTCAAATAAAAATAAGTTTTTTTTAAAGTAAATAAAAACAGCTTAAAATAAAGCAATAAGTGTGCTGAGTGTTCCAGAACAAAGCTGCTGTGCTCAGACTAGGCGTCTGGAGTCACTATCAAGCCTCAAAATGGGGCAAGACCCAGGGAAGCATTATCTGCAAAACACACAGTGGAATTTAGTAGGCAGGAAAGGAAACAGAAGACAGTTTTTAAAAATAATGTTTAACCTGTTTGTATATCAAAATGATCGTCCTTTGAATATATTGAATTAAATAAAATGTATTATTAAAATGAATTTACCCAGGGCCTGTACCATAGTATAGTAGGCAGAGCTTCTGCCTGTGGTGCCTACATCCCATATGGATTCTGGTTCATATCCCAGCTGCTCCACTTCTGATCCAACTCCTTACTTATGGCCTGGAAAAGCTGCAGGGGGTGGTTCAAGTTCTTGGGCTGCTACATCCATGTGGGAAATCCGGAGGGTGCTCGTGGCTTCAGATCGGCTCAACTCCAGCTACTGTGGCCATTTGCAGAATGAACCAGCAGATGAAGACCTGTCTCTCTGTCTCCTTCTTTATGTAACTGCCTTTTTTGAATGTGAAATAATTCTTTTAAGCAAATCAATTTACTCATCCTTTAAAAAAAAAAAAACTTATTTATCTGAGAGGCAGAATTAGAGCTGCAACGCATTGGTTCACTGCCCAAATGCCTACAAGGAGTGGAGCTGTGTCAGGCCAAAGCTATGCTTCCAGAGCCCAATGCAGGTCTCCCATGTGGGTGTCAGGGGCCTGTGCACTTGAGCCTTCATCTGCTGCCTCCCAGGCTCCATGCTATCAGGAAGCTGGAATGAGAACTGAGTCAGGGTTTGAATCCAGGCATTCTTTCATGGGATGCAGATACCTTAACTGACAGATCCCAAACCCAGCCCTTGTGTTTACTTTTTACTTGCAGCTTCTACAATATGTAAAATTACAGTGTTACTTGTATTGTATTTCTTTTTTAAAAAGACTTTATTTATTTATTTGAAAGGCAGAATGGTAGAGAGGAAGGAGGAAGGGGAAAAGGGACGAGAGAGAGAGCTAGAGAGAGAATCTTCTGTGCACTGTTTCACTTCCCAAATGATTGTGGTAGCCAGCTGTAATCTAGGCCAAAGCCACTGTCTTCCCAAAGGAATTAGCAGGAGATTGGATCATAAGCCGAGTAGCTGGGTTTCAGACCACACCAGTATGGAGATGCAGGCATGATTGTGGGATTCCAGCTTTTGCAAGTGGTAACTTAATCCGCTGTGCCACCCGGCCAGCCCTGGTGTTGTGTTTCTATTACTAAAGAGTAATTAGTTGGGTGGGAGTTAGACAAGGAAGTCCTTTCTGAACTAAGCCTCAGCATGGAAAAAAAAGAAAGAAAGAAATGTAAACAAATATGAAAGTGAACAGCTTAGGAAACTTATTTGCACCCATCAGCTATTGACAGTTCTCATGACAGAGCCTGTGTGTTAGCACGGATACATTCCCTGCCCCCTCCTGTATGATTTTGATACAAATGCCAACATCTTATCATGTCATTGGAACATTTCAGTTTGTAGTTCTGAACAGTAGATTCTTGAGAAAATTACACAGAAAAAAAAAAAAAAACTACGCCTGGATTTCATTTTTTCTTATTGGTACCAGTATAAATCTATCTATTGATACTGCTTTCCACCAACTTTCTAAAGTACCTCGGGTATGAAGGCATGTCGCCTCCTAGCCCAGGCTCACCCTACCCTGCAGGGTGACAGGCAACCACACGGAAGCTTTGAGGCTGGGAGCCCAGACCCGCTGCTGGGTGGGTGGAGTGAGCCAGCCCAGTTCGGAAGCCCTGGCAGCCCCGCGCAGAGGCCTGTGCTGTTGTGTTGAAATGGGAGCCTGCCTTGGCAGGACTGGAGCCCGCTGGAAGGAAGCCCACACTTACGGGAAATGTTCTGTTGAGGAGAAAAGGGTACAGGTTGTTTGTCCCAGGCCTGGATCCTGTCCAGACAGCTCAGGAAGCCTCGTGCCATGCTCAGTTCCTCCTGCCAGCAGCCAGAGGAGAGCTCCTTGCCGTAAGAGCTCCTTGTATCAAGACTGAGAGTCACGTGCCATCCCTGATCCCCATTTACCACGCCAGACCAAACACAAACCCAAACAGTAGTTTGTGTAACACTTAAATGAGTTCCAAGTAGGCTATACCACACACTCTTCCTGTTTGGGTTTGAAGCTCAACTCTGCCTCCTCTCAGCTGGGGCGTCTTGGACGAGTTACTAAACTTCTCCAAGCCTCAGTTCCCTGTGAGGTGTGGAGCTAGGCAAGGTGCATGGGTGGTACCCATTTTATTGAAAAGGAGACTGAAACTCGGACAGGCTTGAAAGCAGGTGCACACAGCTAACATGAGAACTATGTAGGGATTATAGTCATTTGCCTTTTGCCCACAGTGTTACCATAATACAAAGCAGGAGTTTGTATCCCTGCCAAGCTCTTAACCCGAAAGTTTCTAAGCACGGGTCCAAAGACCACATCTGATCTCCAGATATTTTTAATCTGGAAATTTAAATAACAGCAATAATAAAGAGTTGGTTGAATTAATTTCCAGCATTTAAAAACCAGATGTCACTTTTCTTGGGTTGAGATTCATTTTTCTTGTTTCTTGGAGAGCCCAGCAGGTGATTCCACATTCCCTTTGGAGGAGGCTGAGTCAGTACCCTCTATACCACCTTAAATCAGGCTTGCCAACACTGCTTCATGCTCAGAGACCAGACTGTTTGTCTCAGTTCTCCAGTTGGCTCTTGTAAGTTTGTCATTGCTCCTTACAACCTGCTGTCTTATAAGGGGGTGCCCCGAGATGGGGTTGGATGGTAGTGATCCTGGAGGAAAAGGGGTACAGGGGAGGAAGTCTGTGCAGGATATAACATCAGGCAAACTCCCCTGAGGAAATATGTTTCCCAGGGCTGACCTCCTGAAGTAACACATGGAGTGCTGAAAAAAAACAAAGTAAGTATCTCAGACATCTAGAGGCAGAAATTGTCCCTCCCACAGGGAGCTAGCAGGTATCCCCCTGTGCTGCCTGTGCGTCTGCTCCAGGCCTCTCTTTGGATTTCCCTCGGTCCCTAAGCTTGTGGCATTCTAACTGCAATCTCTGTGTGCATCTCCATGTTCACATTCCCCTTTCCTTAAGAAACTAGTCATGCGGGATACAGGGCCCACCCGACTGTGGTATGACATCACCTCAACTGATGAACGTCAGCAACGCCCTTGTCTTCAGATAGGTATAGAACACAGACTGAGGTGCCGACCCACCCCAGGAGCTCTGACCCAGCTGACACTCAAGGACAATTGGCACACCAGGCTGGCACTTGTGGACCATCGGCACACCAGGGTGGCACTTGTGGACCATTGGCATGCCAGGCGGGGTTGAACCACAACTCCTTAGGGTGGGGTTGAGGAACCCCTGGGAGAAACAGGACTCCTCAGTTCAGGCACTGCTCCCTGTTGGTGCTCCTGAAATGTAGCTTTTGTATGCAGCAAGAGTTGCAGATGTGAGGCAATCACGAGCATTCTAGAGTGGTGATTAAGGTTCAGGACAAAAGCCTGGAGCAGGGAGGAGTGAGTCTCAGGTACAGGGTCCAGTGGCACCCAAATTGATGACCACCTTGGCAATTAGGTGCTTGTATGTAGTGTGTCTTCAGGCCCAGGACCCTTCTGTTGGCACTGCCAGCACAAATAACATAACACCAAGAGCGAGACAGTGGAGCCATCTGGGAGACCACACAGATGTCCCAGGAGGGAACAGATAGAGGGTGACACCCTTGTCCTCCAAGAGTGTCACATTTGAGCTAGAAGTTTCAGCATGAATAGTACAGCCCCTGGGGCATTCATGCAGTATCCTGCTCTGTGGATGGGGACAGCAGGAGGATGGCTCAGGCTTGTCTTCATAACAGTCGCTGCAAATCCAAACCCTTGACTCTAAGCCCACCAACAGTTTCAGGTGTCTCAGACCTTTGAAAGCAAGGTAATTGACCTAATCTTTGCATGCTGGGCTGTAGGTACTTGCAGAATAATCTCATGGGACATTCTTACATGTAGCTTCCCTGGTGGCAAACTTCCACCACAGCAACAATGAGCTGAGGCTCCTGCAGGCAAACTCTGGCTCTGCCAGGACTCAGAGCATCGTGAATGAGCTAGGCTAGGCTGCTGTAGCAAACAGACCTTTCATTGACTTCTTGCTTGTTCAGTTCTCTGGGCTCGTGTTCAGATCAGCATGGGTATTGTGCTCCATTTGCAGGAACCCTGGTTCTTTCTGTCTTGTGGCTCCACTGTTCCCTAGGACTTTGTTGTCCAGCCAGAGAGAAGAGGAAGAAGAGTAAGAAACAGGTAGCCCTGCTCTCTTGAAGGACTTATACGAGGGACAGATGCCTTTGGAGAGAATTTAGTCCCATGACAGCACCCAAATCAAGGGATGCTAGAAATACAGTCCAGTTCTATGCTTGACCACAGTTCTGTTTTTATGGATGATTGAGAAAATTGAGTTCACGTCTTTCACAAGGTGAATGTGTACCTCTGGGCTCCCTCTGCTCAATTCTTAATTGGGAGCGAAGTAAGAGTCCTTTTTTCTTTAAAGTTCTTACTTAGCTCAGTGTGCAGCAGATGACAATCCCTGATAACTGGGCACCCAGTGTCGTGGCTTCCGTGCAGAGTTCTTGAATGTAGCAGAGTCTAGATCCATTGTAGTTTGGGACAATGACCAAGATGGCCAGACTTGGATCCCAGCTAGGAAAACCCAAGCCTCTGCAATTGCAGAACTCTGTCTGAACTCAACTCAGCTTTGTTCCCATTCAGCATGAAGGCCGAGTTGGCACCATGTTGCCAGCCATAGAAATCTTGAGTCACTGGTCCTGCTTCCCAGAGCTCTGGCAAGGGCACCAGCCAGCCCCAGGGCTGGTTGGATGCTGATAAGTATCTTGATGGCTGAATTTTTCTTTGTTGAAATTTTATTTATAATTTCTTTGTTTTTATTGGAAAATCAGATTTACAGAGAGGAGAGAGATCTTCCATTTACTAGTTCATTCCTCAAGTAGCCACAGTGGTCAGAGCTGAGCTAATTTGAAGCCAGGAACCAGGAGCTTCTGGGTCTTCCACATGGCTGCAGGTCCCAAGGTATTGGCTTTGGGCCATCATCTACTGCTTTCCCAGGCCACAAGCAGGGAGCTGGAAGGGAAGTGGAGCAGCTGGGACACAAACCAGCACCCATATTAGATTCTAAGGCTTTGGCTCTAGGCCATCCTCTACTGCTTTCCCAGGCCACAAGCAGGGAGCTGAAAGGGAAGTGAAGCAGCTGGGACACAAACCAACACCTATATTGGATTCTAAGGATTTGGCTTTAAGCCATCCTCTACTGCTTTCCCAGGCCACAAGCAGGGAGTTAGAAGGGAAGTGGAGCAGCTGGGACACGAACAGGCAGAACTTATGAGGCAAGTTAGCTACTGAGCCGTCACTCTGGCCCCAATGGCTGATTTTCTGTTCTTTGGACTCATTTAAACTTTCTTGTCTGAAAAGCATAGTCTTCATAATTCATAATTTCAGCTCAGATCACTTTTGGAAAAAACCTAACCACACAGCAGAGTGGATCTTCAGGAAGGCCCCACCCTGGACTTGATTGGTCCAGACAAGGTCACTTCTTCCTGTGGGACCCTATGGAGACCGTCCTCTGTGCTTCCTTCAGAGCCAGGTGACCCTCTGCCAGCTGTACTCAGGGGCTTGGAGTCATGGAGGCTGATGAGCTGCCCAGTGCCTCATCACTTGAAATGAACAAGGCAAGCTTGCTGGCCTGCCTTTCCAGAGAGGGAGCGTAGGCCCGAGACAGGGAGGCCTGGCCCAAGGTCCCCGGGAGGGTAAGACTGTGTCTCCAACATGTTTGGCTTCCCTCCCTGCTGCCTGTCCTCTGACTGCACACCCAGTGAGTTGTTGTCAAACAGTCACTGTATTCTCTAGATTCCTGCTTAAAACCCTTCAGAGGCTTCCCATGGCCCGCACAACGAGGCGGGCTAGAAATGTCTCCCAAGTCAACCCTGGCCACCATCCCCTCTGCCACCACTTCCAGCCGGATGACCATTTTTATGATTGTTTTTGAACACCTAATGCTTGTTCCTGTCTTAGGGACTCAGCCTTTGCCACTCCTTTGCTTGGCATGCTCATCACGTGGCTCCTCCCTGGCTTTCAGGTGACCGCTCAGATGTCACCTGCTGGTGCAGTCACGTTGTTGTTTGCGCTTCGGTGTTTGCAAACTCCTGCAGCTCTTTGCTAAGCGACCTTCTCTGTCCTTTAAAGGATATTCAACCCAGCAACAGAGACCAGAAAGGCTGAGGCAGCAAAACCCTCAGGACCTCTCCTCTGTCAGTGACGCTCAGGACTTAGTGTGTGCAGACCTCAGGACCCTTGGAGGGATAATACTGAGGCAAGTGCTCTTCAGTCTCTTGGAGGCGACCAGTTGTCCACAGGGTGCTCTGATTGAGAATGCTCTGTCCTCCACATCCCTCTCCCCTACCAGTGCTTCCTGTGCCACCCCCTGCACCTGCCTCTTGCTTCTAGAGTGATGCACACCAAACCTTGTCCTCAGAAGCCTTCCCTGCCCATTGTATCTGTAGTGCGTTGGACTGTGGACCCCCTCACAACTGTGTGTCCACACCCTATGCCCTGGAACCTGAGATTTTTTAGGGGAAGAAAGTTCTTTGCAGATATGGCTGAGGCTGTTGAGATGGGGTTATCCTGAGCTCAGGTGGGCCCAAATCCAGAGACTGGTGTTCTTAAGATGCAAAGAAGCAGGTTGCATGCAAAGGAGAAACACTACATAGTGATGGACACAGAGTTGGGCAGAGCTGCCACACACTCCTCCAGGAGCACTAGAAGCCAAGAGAGAGGCATTAGTGAGGTTCTCCTTGGGGACCTCCAGAAGCAGCTAACTCTGCCAGCACCTTGGTTTGAGATTTCTAGCCTCTAGAACTGTGGGAGAATAAATGTCTTGTTTCCAGCTATCCAGTTTGTGGTAGCTTATTATAGTGGTCTGAGGAGGCCAGCACAATAGCTAAGTGGCTCTATTTCCATTTTCCTTAATTTATGGCCATGAGCTCCTTCTCATCTTCATTAGAAGTCTCCAGGTGGCTTCGTTATTGCCTGTCTCCTGAAAACAGGCCCTTGACCATCATGTCCTCACACGAGGACAGTATCTGACCGATGGTAGACCCCATGGTGGCCCCAGTACCCAGGTGGAGAGTAGTTCCTGAATGAGTGAGTCGCTGAGCTTTGGTCCAGTGCTTCTGTACTCCCTTTGGCTCCATCCTGAGTTAGAACACAAAACATATCCGCCACTGAGCCTCGGCTCCATCTCATCTCTGCTGCCCATCAACATCCCCTGGAAGGATTTTTGCTTAGAGCTATAACACACTCCAGCCCTGAGCCTCTGAGTGCATTCATCTGAGGTGAGGTGTGAGAAGCCATGTTCTACACACACACACACACACACACACACACACACACACACGCACACGCACACACACACACACACAATTTTAATGTATTTATTTGGAACAATTACATACACACAGATCTTATACCCACTGGTTGCTTCCCAGATGGCCACATCGGCCAGCACTTAGCCTGACCAAAATCAGGAGCCAGGAACTTTTTTCAGGTCTCCTACATGGGTGGCAGGAGCCCATACGCTTGAGCCATCTTCCACTGCTTTTCCCAGGTCATTAACAGGGAACTGGAATGAAAGTAAAGCAGTCAGGAAACAAATTGGTGCCCGTATGAGATACTGGCATCATAGGCAGTGGCTTTTATATGTCACATTACCAACCTCAGCAGCATTCTGACAGTGCTACCCCAGGAGCCAGCATCAGATGGAATCCCATTATCAAAGCACTGGTTCAAGTCCTGCCTGGTCTACTGCTGATGCAGCTTCCTGAGAATGCTTTTGGGAGGGTGATGGATGAGGGCCCACATCTTGGGCCCTACCACCCAAGGTGGAGCTGTTTTGGCCATTGTGAGGTGAACCAGTAGATAGAAGATCTTTTTGTTGTTTTGCCTTTCTATTTATTATTATTAAAACAATAATAAAGCTGTCCCAGGCTATGTCAGTGTGCAGACAGGTTGTTGGGGTTCCATCAGTGAGGTTTTAGTTGAAGGGAAGGAGTGAAGATGTGATCCAAGTTTTAGGGTGACTGACTGTCCCAGTGTACCCATACAGGGGCCTCTCCAGATAGGACTCATAGTACTAAAACAGGTGTGAGTTGATCACCTGATGTGTTTTCAAGCTCCTTTGATGATGATCATGTGACCAGTCCCTATCCTGGGTACTTCTAAAAGCCTGAGTCCCTCAAGGTCCTCCCTTCCCCGAAGAGAGGTCCCTGGGTGGACAAGGGTGTAAATAAATGAGCAGCGTACGGGTGGGACAGCCAGCCGGCATTCAGGCTGCTGGTGTGATAGACTGGTGTCCGTCCTCCCCGCCCCCATCCCCAGCAAGCTCTGTTCTCATAGAAGGAGTTAGATTTTCCCTTGTGGCTTGTGGATACTGCCTATTCATTATGAGAGCCTTTTTGGGTTAGGCTGGATTTCTGTCTGCCTCAGATGTCCCCTGCCAGGGCCTGACATGAAATAGGTGCTCAGTAAACAGAGGTGGAATGAATAGCAGCTTATAGGAGATTGATGGTGGCATTGGCTGAAAGCAGCCAAGCTTCTCCCTGTCCCTCCTTTCCTGATACACCACACTCAGGTCCTGCCTGCCACTGTGTTAGACATAAGGTAGAGGTTCCATGTCTGTCTGCTGGTTAAATGAAATCGAGACACTGACAGCTTTTCCAAAGGGACATCTCCCTCCCTCCAGCTTCTTGCCCTACTAGGGTTCTAGAGGTTTCTTAGATCATGTGACCCAAGTGTTTGTCCAGCCACATCCATGAAAATTTTTCTCTGTTCTGTTCTTGTGGCAAAAACAACTAAAGTCTTCTTAAAATTTGGAAAAGAGTCTGTGCTTGGCCAAAACTGAGTCAGGCACTTGAAACTTCTGAGCCTCTGTGTGCTTCTTGGTGAAAATTGAGTGTTAGCGAGGACCTGGACAACTCAGTGGAGCCAAGATCCACTGCCCTTGATATCACCCCCTGTGCCCAGCCCAGTCCCTCGTCATCTGCTACCTGCCGGATGACGTCTGCGTCAGGTGATGTCTGATCTCGGCCTGCCTTCCCCAGGCATCCTGTTTGGGTCTGTCTGTCCACAATCCCCTTTCTCTCTGATCTGCCCCTCAGTAACTGGCCTCCTGTTGTCCTGGGCTGAAAGTTCCCACTTGCCTATGCTGTAGTCACCCCAAACTCTGCCCCACGGCAAGACCCAGTGCAAGTACTCCTCGAACCTAACACAGCTGTCCTCACCACACTTTTGCAAGTATCCGTGAATAATTTGTTCTTTTTTTTTTTTTTGGAAATTGTTATCTTTTCATTTTGAATAATTTGTCTTATAACACATTGAAAAAGAGCTTTTAGCTATCTCATGGCCAATTCACTCAAGACCACTTTTCCTGTTCTCTCTTATGATTAGTGTGATCCTGTGGCCAGGCAAGGGAGAAGTTAATGATGTCATTTTGGGGTTATCTCTTCCCCTGGGATGGGACGCAGTCATGTTGGGGCAGCCATTCTGGATCAGTGTGTTGGAAGTAATGGGTAAAGATGGGAAGCCTGGTGCCTTGTCCTGTGGAGCCCCCTTAACTACTCTGGGTGCCTTCTCAACTGTTCTCAGAGACAGAACTGTACATCTACATTGACCTTTGTTACTTGCTGGTGTACGCCTCTTCATGCATTGCATCATACAAAAGTATCTGGGTGGATGTTCTGCCACCATGGCATTATATTTGACATAGTTTGACTTAAAAAATTTATTCTGGGGCCCGGTGCGGTGACACAAGTGGTTAAGGTCCTCGCCTTGCACACCCGGGATCCCATATGGGCGCCGGTTCTATCCCAGCAGCCCCACTTCCCATCCAGCTCCCCTGCCTGTGGCCCAGGAAAGCAGTCGAGGACGGCCCAAAGCTTTGGGACCCAGAAGAGGCTCCTGGCTTCGGCTTGGCATAGCATTGGCCCATTGCGCTCACTTGGGGAGTGAATCATTGGACGGAAGATCTTCCTCTGTCTCTCCTCTCTGTATATCTGCCTTTCCAATAAAAATAAAATAAATCTTTGAAAAAAAATTAAAAAAAAATTATTCTGGGGCCCGTTGCAATAGCCTGATGGCTAAAATCCTTGCCTTGAATGTGAGAAGGCCAGGGAGCTGGATGGGAAGTGGGGCTGCCAGTTTTAGAACTGGTGCCCATATGGGATCCCGGAGTGTGGTTCCCTGCCACCACATGGAAGACCCAGCAGAGTACCTGGCTCTGACCTGACCCAGTGGGGAGTGAACTAGAAACTAGTTAACACATTTCCATTCACTGTTCACTGCCCAGATAGCCATAATAACCAGGGCCAGGACAGGCCAAAGCAGGAGCTTCTTCCAGATCCACCATGTGGCTAGCAAAGGCCAAAACTCTAGATCACCTTCTGCTTTTCCAAGGCAACTAATGGGGAGCTAGATCAGAAGTGGAACAGCTAGGACATGAAAGCTGGCATCCTTATGGGATACCACCATTCCCTGGCTATGACACACTGCTATCCTCGATAATGTATTTTTATGGAAGCATAGCAATCATAACTGAAGTATGAGATGATAAATGTACAACTGACTGCTCTCAACAACTGGGCAGTCTCATGGAACCACACCCAGCCCAAGAAATAGGATGTTGCTAGCCCTGCAGAAGCCCTCGCTGGGGTCAGTCTCCTTGTAGCCACTCCTAAAGGGGAACCGTCGTCTGGCCTTCTAACAGCATAGTTTCATTTTCCTCTTTGGATTTTTCTAATTTTTTAAAACTATTATTTATTTGAAAAAGTTATAGGGAAGAAGGGAGGGAGAGAGAGAACGAGAAGGAGGCAGGAAGGAATGGAGAGGAGAGCGAGAGCTTTCATTAGTAATTGGCTCCGCAAATGACCGCAATAGGCAGGAACAGGCCAGACTGAAGCCAGAGCCTGTAATCTGCCATCCTGATGTCCCATGTGATTACAGGGACTCAAGCACTTAGGCCACCTGCTACTGCTTTCCCAGGTGCATTAGCAGGGAGCTGGATTGGAAATGGGGCAGCTAAGACTTGAATTGGTACTCATCTGGGATACAGTGTCTTAACCCACTGTGCTACACTGCCAGCCCCCCTTTCTGGGCCTCAGATCCTTTCTGCCTCTGATGAAATGTGGACGCCCGTGGTCGTAGCCTCTTTCCAGCCTCTGGAGACCCAGAGGTCCCTCTTCCCCACTCTGGGCTTTCCTGTTCTCTTTCCACATGTCAAGGAGGAACTGGCCATGCAAACGTCAAGAAGGAAGCCGATCCCATCTCACCACCCAGGAATCTTTTCGTGTCCCCTACCACATGGGAGGAGGCAAGAAGGCCAGGGAAGGAGTGGCCTGCTCTGGGGATTCCTCAGGAGAAAAGCCACACTCTAGGGAGGCCCCATGGCAGCAGGAGCATCTGGGGGCTTCAGCGTCACAGTCCCGTTTGCCTTCCCACCTGCTGGGACTTTCAGGGGATTTCCAGGGCTTGCAGAAGCAAGGAAGCATGTTCCAGAGTCCTTGATTTCAGCTTCCTGAAATCCCACGCAGCTTCCTGAAAGCCCACGCAGCCTGAAGCCGAAAGCCGGGCCTTGGGTCTGGGTCACAACTTCCTTTGGGGTTTGGGCACAGGCCAGACACCTGCTTGTCACAGCCACTGTGGGAGTCAAGTGGTCTGACAGGCTCACATCTGCTCAGCTTCCCTGGATGTCCAGGGCATCTTAGATATGGCCTCAAGCCATCCAGGCATGTGTGGGTCCCTGGCACTTACGAGAGCATTCTCAAGATGTGGGGTGGGAAGAGGGAGCATGTGGCAGACAGCGTGCAGGCGGAATGCTGGCATGGCTGTCACCCATGCTGTGAGAGGCTGGCTGGCCTCCAGAGGGGCTCTCTTGCCTCTGCCTCTCACTTCAGAAAGCACATTAGCAGGTGGGTCCCTGTGTCTGCCACCCACCAGCTTCTCTAGGGGACCCAGTAGAGCATCACACAGGGTTGGGGAGAGGGAGAGGCAGGCGGTACCTGCATCAGAGACAGCCCATGCAATGAGATAGACTTTAGTCCCCTACTTTACTTCTCTGAAATAAAAAGCCAGGGAGTGGCTATGAGGAGTATGTCCGGGCTGCAGGAGGAGGCTGCCTGGCTTTGTTAACTAGCAGGAATCCAGAGGCAAAATGAACTTCTCCTTTTTAATGACAGCAGGCAGTGTGAGCTAGGGCCTGCATTGCCTCCCTGAACATATGCATTTCAGGTCCTTGGGACCAGTGTCCTGGATGCTAGCTACACTTCTCGGGGCAGGGAAGTATTTCCAGTGCATGCCCTCTATGGCACTTGCTGTAAGACTGGGAGTAGGGGCCAGTCACCAGGGTTTGGCTGCAGCAAACAGTGAGTTGTGGCCATGCTTAGCTTTCTGGTGTAGGCTTTTTAAAGAGACGTGGCCGTAAGCTGCCCAAAGCCATGCGAGAGCCTCACCAGTCTTGGCATGGGGAAGGTGGCAAGAAGGTTGGATGTTGAGACTGCTGCAGGTTTCAGCTTTCTGGGGCTTGCCGTGGGAATGGGATGCCTCCCTCCACTCCAGGGCGCTTGTCTGCTCCTTGCCTTCACTGTTGGACTTTGATAGGAGCCACTGCAGATGTCTGGAGTGCTAGAACCACTGAAGGCAGGGAGTCAGGCCCACAAGTCTGGGTTTGAACAGCCTTCTGTGATGTCAGGAGTGCAGTGACCTGGGAGAGTGGCAGTTTCACCTCCGTTCCAGTTCATGCAGCCGACCACCAAGGCCTTGAGAAGTACACTGCATGAGGTCACAGAAATTTGAAGCTGGCTGTCCCCAGGTTGCAGTGACAAGTGGGTAATCAAATTGATTCTCACGTGGTCCTGGAGACTGAAAGTCTAAAGTGTCGCCAGGGTCTTGCTGCCTCTGATGCCCCAAGGGGACAGCTCTTCCTTGCATCCTGCAGCATCAGTGACAATTCTAGGTATCCCCCAAACTGCAGACATATGACTGAACAACGGACTACCCCACCCCCAGGGCTCCTGTCTTCATGTGGCTTCATCTTCCTCTCACCTCTGTGTCTCTGGGAGTCACTAGTCACTAGAGTTGAAAATGCAGAATGATCTTATCTCCAATTTGCAAGCTAAATCTTTGAAGATCCTATTTCTAAATAAGGTTGCATTCTCAGGGACTATGGGTTATGGTTAGGCCATGGACATATTTTTTTTTTAAGATTTATTTATTTTTATTGGAATGTCAGATCTACAGAAAGAAGGAGAGATACAGAGAGAAAGATATTCCATCTGCTGGTTCACTCCCCAAGTGACCACAACAGCCGGAGTTGAGCCAATCCAAATCCAGGAGCCAGGAGCGTCTTCTGGGTCTCCCATGTGGGTGTAGAGTCTCAAGACCCTGGGCTTTCTTCGACTGCTTTCCCAGACCACAGTCAGGGAGTTGGAAGGGAAGTACAGCAACCAGGATACAAATTGACACCCACATGGGATCCCGATGTGTGCAAGGCAAGGACTTTAGCCACTAGGCTACCATGCTGGGGGCCTGGACATATCTTTCTTGGGGATCCAGTTCAAACCCCTGCTGTCTAGCTGCCTTCACCATTTTGCTCCTGCCAAGATCAAGTGAGAACTGGAGCAGAAAGCCTGGGCACAGACACACAATGGGTGGGTGGGTATCTGTGAATGGGCAACCAGCCACCCAACTAAACAGGGTTCCAAAAAGAGAGAAGTGAGAAAACAGAAGGGAAGAAAGTATCTAAGAGCAAAACCAGAAAATTGCCTGGAACTGAAGGGCAAAGAGCAGAGGAAGAATGATGCTGCTCAAAATAGATGCAGGTACCTTGAATGTGACGCATTCTGGCAGACTTGTGGAGCAGAGCTGACGTAATTCCTAGGGGTTGGCACTGTGATACAGTGGTTAAATTGTCACCTGGGATACCCACATCCCATATTGGAGTACCTGCGTCGGAGTCTTGCCCACACTTCCCATCCAGCCTTGTGACAGTCCATGCCCTGGGAGGCAGCAGGTGTTGCTCAAGTGCTTGGGTCCCTGACATTCACGTGGGCATTGAAATTCCCTGGCTGCTGGCTGTGGCCTGGCCCAGCCTGGATTTTTGTGGCATTTGGAGAGTGAACCAGGAGATGGAAGAGTGCTCTGTCAATTCTCCTTTTCAAGTGAAAATAAAGAAATGAGTAAATAAGAATAAAACTTAAAAAGTAAATATTAAAGCACATCTGTTTTTCTGAAAAGCAAAGTCACAGAGAAAGGGAGAGGCAGAGAGAGAGCAAGCTTCCACCTACTGGTTCATTCCCTGAATGGCCGCAACTGCCAGGGCTGGACAGAACTCCAGCCAGGTCTCTCATATGGGTGGCAGGGGCCCCTAGCACTAGAGTCATCTTCACACTGCTTTCTCAGGCATGTTTGCTGGATTCTGAATCAGAAGTGGAGCAGCCAAGACTTGAACTGGCAATGCTTATTTAGAATGCCAGAAATATAGGCAGCAATCGAATTTGCTGTGTCACAATGCAAGGTCCTAAAAAGTGATTCTCACCCTGTCCACTAGAAACCTTTTGGTGGATATAAGCTTACACACTATCCAGAGAAGAGAGGCAATGTAAATGAGTAAAGCAGAAATGTGTGAGATGATAGGGAGTAGTGGAGATTGTGTCTAGCTGAAGAAGACATAGCGTCAGAAGTGTGCTTCTGAGATCAGACGAGATCGGGCATTCAGGGTGGTATGGCCATAGACAGAAGTGTACTTCTACTTGGAGAGGCTACAGACCCAAGGGCAAGGGTCAGCATAGTTTCTTCTGAGAGCTTCTCCTTTGCTTGTAGATGGCTTCCAGTTGTTGAGTCTTCATATGGTATTTCCTCTGCATGTCTTCTCATCTCTTAGGACTCCAGTTAATTGGGATTAGAGCCCATCCTAATGATTTTATTTTAACCTAATCTCTTTAAAGACCTACTGTCCAAATGTAGTCACATTCTGAGGTCCTCTTGGACTTCAGTGTAAGAATTTGGGTGGGGTGGGATGAGCTGGGTGGTAGGGATCAAGTCAGTCCTTGATGCCCCCAGGGAAGAACTCCCTTTTACATGATCAGTAATTCATGTTGCATCCAGGCCACACTTGCCACTCAGCTCTTGCTCTGCCACCTTGCCTATTCTTATCTGAAGAATGGTAGGCAATAGATGAAGCTGGCTCCTGGATGGATAGAGTTGGGCTTTGCAGGAGTTGGTGGTGAGTCATTGTCCCTTCACAGCTGAAATTCAGAGAAACAGATTAGTGCAATTATCTGGAAAGGAGAACTTAGCCATGTGGTTTCACCATCTTGGGAGGAAGTTTCATGGTTGATTCTACAAACAAGCAAAAGGAAAGCTTTCTATTGAAATAATTTCTTCCCTTCCAAATTTTGGATGCCAAGAATTACCCCCTAGATGATACACAGAGGCAGGACCTGGGCTGGGATAGAACTGCTGGAGCTGGAACAGCCCAGGTCAACAGCTTCCCTCAGCTGCCCTTTTTGTCTCTGTGCCTCTTTCTGTCTCTGTGCGTGGTCATCACACACATTGGTTAAGACCCACTTTGGAAAAGGCAGTGTTAAATGAGGACTAACGGAGTGACTGAGTGGCTGCTGAATGCAGCGTCGGGGAGAACTGGCTGGGGCGAGTGGTCGTTAGCACGCGAGTTACAGTAGATTTCCCTTTGCTGTCACTGTTGGTATGACTTTGTTGTCCAGAGCTGAAGTTTTGCTGTAAGGAAGATGTGAAATAGTAGGGAATGCCTTTCCCACAGTAAAGGGTGTGCCTTACATTGTGAGATCGCTGGACCATTTTTAAGTTGCAGGAATTTAGGTGAAGATGCTTCAAAAATGCATGAAGGCCTGGGAAACACTGAATTGTTATCATTGGGTGAAACTGGGAATCTGAGAATTAAGAAATATTCAGAGTCTACCTGTGAAGAAATACCACACATAAAATGGAACATCAGAAATGGAAACCCTAAAAGATGTAGGAAGAGGAGGAATGGGTTATGGCCCAGCAGGTTAGGTTGGTGCTACAATGCTGGCATGCCGTGAGCACCATTTGTGTTTTGGCTGATCCTCTTTTTTTTGTTTAGGTTTATTTTATTTTTATTTGAAAGGCAGAGTTACAGAGAGAAGGACAGACAGAGGGATCTTACATGTGCTGGTTCACTCCCCAAATGAATACAATGGCCAAAGTTGGGCCAATATGAAGCCAGGAACCTAGAGATTCTTCCAGTTCTCCCACGTGGGCACAGGAGCATAAGAACTTGGTCCATCTTCTGCTTCTTTTCCCAGACCATAAGGAGCTATATTGGAATTGGAGCAACCGGGACACTAATCAGTGTCCTTATGGGATGCCACAGGCAGAAGCTTAGCCTACTAGACCACAGCACTGGCCCCTGGCTGTTTCCCTTCTGACCCTGCAATTTGCTAAGGCAGCTGGAAAAAGCAGCAGAAGATGGCCACCCACATGGGAGGCCCTGATGAAACTCCTGTCTCCTGGCTTCAATCTGGCCCAACCCTGGCGATTGTGACCATTTAGGAAGTGAACCAGCATATGGAAGAGCTCTGCCTTTTCCTCTCTCTCTCAGGAACTTTCAAATAAGTATGTAAGAAAAGAAAGAGAAGGAGAAAGTCAGAGAGGCTAGATGCCTCACCTGAGTTCGAGGTAGGCCCTGGGAGCTGCTCGTATTGTTCCATATGTGTGCTTCCTTGGTAAAAGAGAGGTCAAAATGTGCACCTTGCAGGATCATTTTGAGATAGTAATAATAAAGATGAATCCAGAGCGCATACTTACTATGTGCTGGGCTCGGGTGTTTCGTATGCCATGTCTCACTCAAGGCCCATGGCAACCCCAAGAGGTAAACATTCATCTCCAGTTCTTTCTCACAAATGGGGTTCAGGCAAGTCATCTAGTTTTCCCCATGTCACATAGCTTGTGAGAGCTTTCCAGGTTCCATAATATGTGCTGTCCTATCCATGGATGCTCTTGCAAGATGTCAAGATTCTAGCAACGCTTCAGTGCTGTCAGTGATACCATGTGCTGGGGATGAGAAGGCAGAACTGGTGAGCTGTGGGCAGGCTAATCTGAGAAGCCTTCCTGGAGGAGGCAGATATGAAGTTGGACTGTGAGGCAGAAGCCATGGTTTGGATGTAGTTTGTCCTAAAAGTTAAATTCCTTGTGTAGCGGTGTTGAGAGGTTGTAGAGCCATCTAGAGTGAGGTCTCAGGGGACACATTAGGTCATGGGGTACTACCCCATGGAAGGGATTAATGCTGCTCTTGAGAGAACAGGCTAGGTGTCATGGGACTGGTTAGTCACCTTGAGAATGGGATATCAGAAAGCAAGGCCGCCCAGTATGTTTGAGTTCTTCCTCGTGCACGGCTCATGATCTCATGTGAGTTCCCAGGGGTGATGTCACTCGCCACATTTATGACACAGCATGAGACCCTCATCAGATGTGGCTGCCCTGCCTTGCACTTCTAGCCTCTAAATAAGCCCATTTTCCTTCTCAGTTACCCTACCTTGGGGTGTCGTCATAGCCACGTACAACTGACCGAGACAGTGGACTGGCGTTGTGCGCAGAGCTCTGGACAGGAGCTGTCAGTGTGAATGTCCAGGGAATTTAAAGGCCTGGGGCAGGGTGAGATTGCCCAGAAAGTGAGAATGTTTACAGAAGGCTGAGGACAGAGCCTTGGGTGCTCTTACCTTGACGGGTGGGGGAGATGCAGAAGCAGTAGCAGCTTCAAGTGGAGAAGGTCCTCCAGTGAGAGTGATGGAGCCTGTCCAGTTCATGTGTGGAAGCAGTGATGACCTTGACAGGAGCAACCTGCATAGATGGTGGGAATGAAAGTCAGGAGAGGAAAGGGGACAGAGACAAAGGGGTATAGATGATGCTCACACAGAGACTGGCCACAAAGGGAACCAGACCCGGAGCACACCAGCACTCTGCCATCTCCCGCTGGCCATGGTTGGCTCCCTGCCCCGCCTGAGTGGTAACCCATGTGAGTTTGGTACAGATAATTGTAGACTAAATAGTGATTATCCAAGTCACATCAGTCACCAGATCTACTCTAAACATAAGTTTGTTAGGAGACAACAAGTAAAACAAGAGCGGATGAGAAATCCCCTATCTATTTATTTATATTGGAAAGACAGATGTTTATTTATTTATTTATATTGGAAAGGCAGATTTACAGAGAGAAGAGACAGAAAGATCTTCCATCCAGTGGTTCACCCTGCAAATGACTGCAGTGGCCAGAGCTGAGCTGATCCAAAGCCGGGAGCCTCTTCCAGGTCTCTCTCATGGCTGCAGGGTCCTAAGGACTTGAGCCATCATCTGCTCTCTAATCTGCTGGTTCACTACACTACCAGAAATTATGCCAACAACAGGGTTTGTTTAATGAGGGAACAACTTAAAAAAAAAATTCTGGTAATTTCCATGCACTCTGACATCAGTTCTTTATTGAAAGTAAGACTGGACCCATCTTCTGGTTCACTACACTACTACAAATTATGCCAACAACAGTTTGTTTAATGAGGGGATGAATTTTTAAAATTCTGGTAATTTCCATGCACCCCAACATCAGTTCTTTGTTGAAAGTAAGACTGGGGCCTAGCACAAAAGCCTAGTGGCTAAATCCTTGCCTTGCATGTATGGGATCCCAGGTGGGCTCCGGTTCATATCCCGGCTACTCCACTTCCCATCCAGCTCCCTGCTTGTGGCCTAGGAAAGCAATAGAGGATGTGCCAAAGCCTTGGGGCCCTGCACCCATGTGGGAGATCCAGAAGAAGTTCCTGGCTCCTAGTTTCAGCATGTAGTCAGTGGATGAGTGACAGACTACCAGAGTGACAGCCATGAAACTTGCTGTCTGAATCTTTTGACGGAAAGTAGGGGAGAAGAATAATATAGCCTGAGAATTTGTCATGACAAGAGTTTGTCACCCCCAACTTCCAAATAAGAAATGGACTCCCAATAAAACTGTTGGGCATATCTAGACAATGGGATGCTGGACTGTCCGACATTGTCCATACCAGCAATGTCAGGGCACACTTAAATAACAGACTGATTGAATTATAACTTGTTATGAAGGACTATACTATTGTAACAATATGGGGAATTCAGTGGGGGAGGGTTGGAGTCTGGGGTGGTGGTGGTGGTGGGGAATCCCAGACCCTACATAATTGTACCATAAGATTCAAAATTAAAAAAAAAATTAAAATAAAAAAGAGCTTGTCACCAAGATTTGGGGCCTGGATTCATGTTACCCCATGTACTTTGTAAAAGGCCAACAATTAAATTTAGAGATGTTATAAATTGGACCAGTCTTGTGTAACAGGCCACTGCTTACAATGTTGCCTATTTGTGCAGCAGTTGATGTCCTGGCTATGCCCCTTCTAACTCAGCTCTCTGCTGGTGGCCTGGGAAAAGCAGGGGAAGATGGACCAAGTGTTTGGACTGCTGCTACCCAAGGTTTTGGGCCATCCTCAACTGCTTTTCCAGACCACAAGCAGAGAACTGGATGGGAAGAGGGGCTTCCAGGATTAGAACCAGCACCCGTATGGGATCCTGGCACGTTCAAGGTGAGGACTTTAGCTGCTAGGCTACCATGCCAGGCCCAAAATAATTTTTTTAACAGAAAATTTACTTATTTTTATTGGAAAGGCAGATATACAGAGAAGAGGAAAGACAGAGAGGAAGATCTTCCATTCAGTGATTCATTCCCCAAGTGGCCACAGTGGCTGGAGCTGAACCGATGTGAAGTCAGGAGCCAGGATCCTCCTTCAGGTCTTTCATGTGGGTGCAGGGTCCCAAGGCCTTGGGCCGTCCTTGATTGCTTTCCCAGGGAAAACAGGGAGCTGGATGGGGACTAGAACGAGTGCCCATATGGGTTCCTTGTGTGCGCAAGGTGGAAACTTTAGCCACTGGGATACTGCTCTCTGGGCCCTAAAATAAATCTTTAAACAGAATATTACAAGTTGGAAGTAGAATTCCCAGGGGTTAACAGAAGTCGAAATGAAGGACTCTTCAATGAAACTGAACTTCACACCATAACACAAAGATCCCCTACAATCTACAATAAAGATCTAAGGAAACAAATAGCTCAAAAAAAAAAAAAAATCTACCCGTCAAAAAAAAAAAAAAAGTCACAGCACAATGAGGAAACAAGTAGAAACAGACCCAGAGACTTCAGAATGCAGACAGGGACGTGGAAAACCAGATGCGTGCTGAAGCCAGGACGTGTTAGTTCACGAAAGCTGCATGCAAGTATCTCTCCCAGTTCTACATTTAGAAATACAACATTAGCTGGAGTAAGAGATGGGAAAAGTGGGAAGACTCCATAGATCAAGGCTTTTTTATATATAAAAAAGATTTTGTTTTTATTTATTTGAAAGGTAGAATTATAAAGAAAGAGGGAGAGAGGGATCTTTCATGCACTAGTTCACTCCCCTAGACAGCCGCAGTAACCAGGGCTGGGCCAGGCCAAAGCCAGGAGCCTGGTGCTACTCGGGTCTCATATGTGGGCAGCAGGAGCCTGAAAACTGCGGCTGTATTCCACTACTTTCCTGAGTCCATTAACAGGGAGCTGGATCGAAAGTGGGAGCAGCCAGGACTCAAAACACTGGCCTTGAGGGGTGTCAGCACTGCAGGTGGTGGCTTAGCTGGCTGCGTTGCAATGCTGGCTCCTAAATTAGGTATTTTAAATGTATTTATTTTCATATGCTTGAAGTGCAGAGTGACAGAAAAAGACAAAGAGGTAGAAAGAAGGAGGAAAATCTTCCAACTCTTGTTTTACTTCTCAAATGTCTGTAAAACCTAGGGCTGTGCCTAGCTGAAGCCAGGAGCCAGTAGCTGCATGCTTGTCTCCCATGTGGGCAGCAGTGGCCTGAGTACTTGAGCCATGATCTGCTGCCTCCAAGAATGCATTGGCAGGAAACTAGATGTGACGCACAGGAGCCAGAACAGGAGATGAGTGTCCCAAGTAGCCTCTTACCCCTGTGCCACAATGCTCACTTTTTTGTTGTTGTTGTAGTTTAGTAAGATTTATTTATTTATTTATTTATTTTTATCTGAAAGTTAGATTTTACAGAGAGGGAAGGACAGATAGAGAAGGTCCTCCATCTACTAGTTCATTCTCCAAATGACTGCAATAGCCAGAGCTAAGTTGATCTGAAGCCAGGAGCTAGGAGGTTCTTTTGGGTCTCCCAGCGGGTATAGGGGCCCAAAGACTTGAGCCATCTTCTGTGGCTTTTCCAGACCATTAGCAGAGAGCTGAATTGGAAATGACACCAACTGGTACCCATATGGGTTGCCAGCACTACAGGGTAGAGGTTAGCCTGTGACAGCCCCCACCCTGCTGTTTTTAAAATGGAAAGTGAGACAGTTTAATATTTACTGGAAAGACCTCGGAATATATTTAGAGATTAAAAGAGAAGTTTTTTTTTTTTAATCAAGGAACAAGATAGTATAAACTGAACATGTATCATAACAAAATAAGACTTCTAGAAACAAGAAATGTAGCTGGGAGTTAAAACTTAATAGAGAGATTAAAGGGTAGATAAGCAAAATTTCTAGTTCACTAATTCTGAAGAATGAAGACATTCCAATAATAGTAAGTCTAACAAAGACAAATTAGGGGTTCAGAAGCAAGCAACATGGAGGTAGCTCAAAAACCTGATAGAATTCAAAACATAAATTTTTTGGTGCAAAAAATATTTTGAAATCCATGCATTGTTTTGCAAAATATGCATTTTCACAAACCTTATGAAAAACACTTGTAGAAAAAACGGAGTCAACTAAACCCAAACCACTTGCTATGACTGTGTAACCTGTGTGCCCATGCACATTGCAAAGAGCTGCCTGGCATTTCGCTGCAGCTGATTTCCCTCTTGAAGGGATCCTTACAAATCTGATCTCATATTTTCCCTTCTCAAAGGAGAGGCTTATCTTATTTGACTTTTCCTTCTTTTAAGAGATCTTCAAGAGATTTTATATTCAGCTTTAATTAAGAAGCTCATACGTTCTCTAAGAGTAGGGATTTTTATCTTGTTTTGTTCACTGTTCTTTTCTCATTGACCATAATAGTGCCCCCATGGGGTTAGGTATTCAACAGATGAGGGCATTTCTTGGTTGCTCACTGTGTGCTAAACATATGTCCATATTTTCTGCAAGCATATGATTAACGCCATGAAGGCCATGGGGATGTTTGGATATTTCAGGATTCTAAATGGTAGACCAGGGATTCAAATCCACAGACTAACCCCAAACTAGCCACTCCTTTGATTTGCACAGGCCAGATGTGTATCAGTGCGGTATCATGATAGTTATGAGTGTTTATAAGGAACCATTTGGATATGTTGTGATACTGGTTTTAAATTGTTCAACTTCATATGCTATGGTTTGCAGGCTGTGATGGGGATTGCTGAGGCAGCATATGATGGGGCCAGTGTGAGTCATGTTGTGGTAATAACACTGATTAGCGAGAGGGAGGTGTAGGCTGGTGGAGGAGATGACAGTGATGAAGGTGGATGATGGAGGAACAGGGTGGGAAAGTGGTGGGAGTGATTGGGAGGTGGCAGAGGGTGGCTCAGAGGCAGAGCCCTGACCCTTAAAGCCTTTGCTGTTAGACTTTATTGGGCCAGTATCTCTTCCTTATAACTCCTCTGAAAAGCTTAACTCATTAGGATAAAGGAGTGACAAAAAGATAAAGCCAGAGCTGAAGCCCTAAATTATAAAGACTCAATTGCCCCCATAGGTAGCTTAGTAAAAGTCTAATGTTAGACTCTGTTCTGAGGGGTTAGCAGGAAGGCCCTGATCACATGAAGTACTCCCCAGTACTTGGATACCCTTGGACCCAGGCAGTTGGGATCCCATCTTTGCTGTTCCCAAAGAAATATGTTGATCCTTATCCCTGGCCGGTCAAAGGAAGGTCAGAGGCATTGTGGACCAACCAGAGGTCCATACACAAGCTGATCATGCACTGCTCACCTCCCAGTTTTGAAATGAAAGATTGATTACCTTTAATCCCTTGAGAAGCCAGGACTTGTGTTGTAGCAGCCTGGTTGCTTTTTTCTATACTTTGCAATAAGCACCTACTTTCTCCATTATTAATGTGTTAGTGATTGGTTTGCTGTATATCAGGGCAAGTGGAACCAGTTTTGGGGTTCTATGACAGCTCCTCCTGCAGCTGGTTTTGAGAGTGTTCTATAGCACTGGCATGAATGGTGCTGCAAGTAATGGTGATTGTGAAAGTAGTGGTGAGAGTATTGGGGGTTAAATGCTGGTGCTGGCGATGATGACAATGGTGGGGAAAGTTGGTGGTGATGACAGTGATGGTGCAAGAGGGGAATATGGTGAACTTGACTCTAGCATCCTCCTGGGACCGGATCACATGAGCGTTGTTTTTGACCCCATATTTCTGACCCCCATGAGCCACAGTGGGTCATGTCATCATCCTGCAGACGACATGTCAGTCGCATCTACTCTCCCTACTGCTGCCATAGTCACAGGTATGTCACATACCTGCTGCCATAGTCACAGGTGAGCTTCACATATTTTGAGGGCAACCTGAGAAGCAATGGCAGCAGGCCACATCCCTTAGAAGTGACTAAGGTGCCTCGGGCTGAGAGGCAGCAGCATCTCACGCAGAGGACAAGCAACAGGTACTGGGAACAGCTGGCCAAGCTCATGGATCTTGGTTGCTGGTCTTTGGTCCCCTAGAGGAAGCAGGCACGCCAGCAGGTTTTCCATTCCAGGCCCTCTTTTCGTTTTCCAAATACGGATTCCTGCCCAGGTCCTGTGGTTTTGTGCCTGTGAGCTGTTTCTACGGTGAGATGATTAACACCTACCCTGGATGGTTTTTGGTCACGATAAAGCCACACACAGAAAGCATCCAGCTGCCTATTGTGTGATCTCAGGAAACAGTAGCTGTTTTTCTTATTGTCTTCAGCATTGGTCCCTAGGCTAGAAGCGCAGGAGTTGGAGAAGAGGCAGTCGCTCCTCACTCAGCAAGGACTGCCTGAACCTCAAGCCTGGCACTGGGATCCCCCGCTTCTAGTCTTAGCTCCACGTTTCTCATCCTAAAGGCTCCTACTCTACTGGAAAGGGACTCAGGTCTCAATGTGACAGAACCACGACAACAAACACCAAGTCTCTGTTCCCCAAGGTATGATTCCTGTGCCACCTGGCTGATACCAGACACATAACCAGAAGAAGTGGGGGTCACTCATCAGCATCAAATAATAACCAATCCCATAGCAATTCTTACCAGTTCTGTCAGTCATCATAATCTTTTAGGGTCACAGCATAGGAAAGAGCCTTTTTTTTTTTTTTAATAAATCTAAAATATCAGCTATGCTATATGGCCCAAGTAACAGACTGTTTAAAACAGACAAGAAGGTATTAGAATAATGGTACAGATGGCTTTGCAATTCCAGTTCATCACATAAAACAGTGGAGTTCTGTCTTAGTCCCTTGAGAGTCTTTTGTGGGTGCTGCTCCCCCTCATCTTTCTCACCACACTGCTGACTTGAAAGCTGACTGTTCTGACCGCGTCTCCACCTAACATGCGTCCATCTCTAGATGCAGTTGCCTTTCTACTAATTAAGGTTTTGATCTTTGCATATTAATATATGTAGCCCCAGTTCATAAAGTTTCAGAAAGATTTATTTGAAAAGGTAGCAGAGGGAGAAAGAGAGACCTTATATCTGTTGATTAGTCTGGGTGGCAGGAACCCAATGCTAGGACCATCCTCTCCTTTTTCCCATAGGAAGCCAGATCCGAAGTGAAACAACCAGGACTTGAACTGACATCCTGATGTAGGATACCAAGATTGCAGCTGGCAACTTGGCTCACTGTGCCATGATATTGGGCATGAACTTTAACTGTTGTGTAGGAGTGTACTACAACTTGTTTGTTTAGTCTGCTTTTGAAGGGTGTTTGTTTCTAGGTCCTTGTGGTGATTTTTAAAAATAGTCAATGAAATTATTATATTTTTCATTGTTTTTTTTTACTCGTGTATGTTAAGTTTCAACTTTCATTGGTAAAACTCAGTCAATTTTTTTCTGCAATCATAAATCTTACTTTACACATTATTCTCATGTTGCCAAAGCAAACAATCATGCAAACATCACAAAGGTTCCATCGACCTGGCATGGTAACAAGGTGCAGGAGGAGGCCTCACTGAAGAGCATGAACTCCAAGATGAAATTGTCGAGCAGCCTAGTGCTTGTCCCTGCTCAGAAATGCTGCTGTGCCTTCCTTCCGGGGGAGGCGTTCTCAAGCCTTAAGTGCAGTAGGTGGCTGCAGTGGTTACATTGCTGTTTGACATGCCCACGTTCTGTGTCAGAGTGCCTGGTTAGAGTCCTGGGTGCCATATTTCCAATCCTGCTTTCTGCTCATGCACACCACGGGAGATGGTGGATGATGGCTCAGTACACATGTGGGAGACTCAAACAAAATCCTGGGCTCCTGGCTTCAGCTTGGCACAGATCTGGCTGTTGAGCATTTGAGAAGTATGCCAGTGGATGAATGATTCTCTCTGCTAACTATACCTTTCAAATAAAAATTAAAAGTAAATCTCTAAATAAAAATCAAGTCTCATAATGGAGGAAAATTGAGCAGTTGCATTAGCAGAAGATTCTAGACTATCTGTCCGCTTGAAACTTGCAACTTCAGCTTTTTTAAGATACTATTTCCTTTATTTGAGGGGTGACAAAGAGAAAGCGAGTTTCCATCTATCTACCAGTTAATCTGAGTCTCCCATGTGGCAGGGACCCAATTTCTTGGGTCTTCATAATTCCCTTTTTTCTTTTTAAAATTAATATATTTTAAAATTTATTTGAAAGTCATAGTTACAAAGAGGGAGAGAAAAAGAGTTTTCCCGTCCTCTAGCCCACTCCTCACATGATCACAATTGTCAGAAATGGGCCAGATCAAATCCAGGAGCCAGAAATTCCATCTGGATCTCAGAAGGTTAACATACCTGGACCGTCCTTTGTTGCTTTCCCCAGGCCATGAGCAGGGAGCTGTAGAAGTCTTACAGAGCTGAGGCACTATAGCATGTTGGGCTAATATTTGATGCAAACTGGAAATGAGCATAATTAATGTAAATATTGATGTAAATATTCTGTGTTCTTATAATTTAGACAGAGCTGATGGCCTTTGTTTTTAGCAGGAGCATAACTTTGCTGGAATCAAATCTTATCTTCTCTGCTTACCTCCATTCCCATCCCACTGCAATAGCAGATTGTGGATCAAACCTCAGTCCAACTCCTTTAGCTGTCACTGTACTGCCTGGATCATGCCCTATGAATGTGCCTTTAGATCAGCCATATCTTTGGACAGTTTATACACATTCTTTGGAGCCATTGCTCTCTGTTCTTTGGGATTTCTATCCCTACTTTCTTTCTTTCTTCTTCCCATCACCTCTTTTTTTAAAAAAAAAATCTGATTATTTATTTATTTGAAAGGCATGTTAGACAGAGAGGTCTTCCATCCATTGGCCCACATCTCAGATAGCTGCAACAGCCTAGGCTGGGCCAGGCCAGAGTCACAAGCCAGGAGTTTCTTTCCAGTTTCCCACATGGGTGAAGGGGCCCAGACACCTGGGCCATCTTCTACTCTTTCCCAGGCACTTTGGCAGAGAGCTGTATTGGAAGTGGAACAGCCAGGACTCAAACTGGCACCCATATAAGTCATCAACATTGGAGGCAGTGGCCTAACTTACTATGCTGCAATGTTGGATCCCTTACCCCTACTTTCTAGCAGCTATTTTTGTCCCAAATTCTGTTCTGATATTCCGGGCACAGCAATTAAACTTTGATTTAAAAAGAAAATCAGAAGTTTAGCTGTACAGTGTAACACTGTCTCCAGGCTAAACTTATGAACCGGGCAATCCACCAGTGATATCTCATTCTTCACGTGTTGACTCCTTTCTGGCATCATCCTGCTCTGCCACTCTCCAGTGCTTTGGGGTCATTTTTAAAAAATATTTTTGCAGAGTTTATAATTGTGGTTATGGTGGTTGAATAGGAGCTTCTTGGCCATATTGGGAGTGGAAATCCTTCTTTGTCTCATTTAAATGAGTAATGCAAATGTTCCCATCTGAGAGATGGCAGAGCTGAGACCATGTGGGGAAGGAAGAGCAGTGTGTTCCAGAATTGTGTAAAGAGAGCAGTCAGTCAATGTTTTCGAAAAATTAGGTGGGAGATTTTTAAAAGGATGTATTTATTTTTATTGGAAAGTCAGATTTACAGAGAGAAGTAGAAACAGAGAGAAAGATCTTCTATCAGCTGATTTACTCCCCATGCTACAGCAATGGCCAGAACTGAGTCTCTTCCAGGTCTTCCGTCTGGGTACAGGGTCCCAAGGCATTGGGCCATCATCAACTGCTTTCCCAGGCCACAAGCAGGGAGCTGGAAGGGATGTAGAGCACCTGGGACATGAACCGGTGCCTATATGGGATCCCGGTGTATGCAAGGCAAGGAGTTTAGCCAATAGTCTACCATGCCAGACCCAGGTGGGAGACTTTTAAAAACATTTTAGTTTAGTTTTAGTTCCTTTGAAAGGCAGAGAGATACTTGACTTACTTCCCAAATGCTTGAAACAGCCAGTGGTGAACAGGGCGAAAGCCAGAGCCAGGAACTTAGCCCAGGAACCCAAGCCATCTTCCGCTGGCTCCAAAGGTACACATTAGTAGGAAGCTGGGATTGAAAGTGTAGCCAGAATTTGAACCCAGGACGCTCTGATACGGAACAGGAACATCCTAAGCAGTGTCTGAACTGCTGCGCCAAATGCCTGCCCCTGCCTGGGGTTTTTCTAAAAGATTTGTTTCATTTATTTGAACAGCAGTAACTACATGCAGAGAAAGAGAGAGTCAGAGAGAGGTCTTCCATCCACTAGTTTACTCCCTAAATGGCCTCAACCACCAGGACTGGGCTAGACCAAAACAAAGAACAAGGAGCCTTCTCACACATTACAAGCAGAGGCCGATAAAGGCAAAGTACCTGGACCAAGATCCTATAACTAGTGAGTGGTAGACCTTGGACTTCAACCCAAGCAGATTAACTCCAGCCTATCTGTAACCTTTCAACCAGTCTGCCTTCTTGCTATGATGAGGCCTTTTTAAAGACCTGCCTCCCTCTGAGTCCTCCAGGGAAACACTGGGTTCCCCCACACGGCTCTTCTCTGAGGCGGGGGCACAAGTGGTACCCAGGAATGTATGTAGGGCTTCTGCCAGCCCAAGAGCTGTATTTCCATCTGTCTGCTCATCCAGCACACCAGCTGCCAACACAAATGAGGAAATTGTCCCAAGAAGGAATAAGCTGTAATAAAGCTGCAGAGATTTCCTCGTCCTGGTTTTCACTTCGTGTTTTGGATGCTGCGGGTCGGCTACAAGCGATCCAGGCGCTGGCCTGGCAGCTGCCCTGCCACTGAACATTACCATGAACCACTTCCAGGCCATCCTGACTCAGGTCCAGATGCTGCTCTCTTGCCATGGGCAGAAGCAGGTGCGGGCTCTCCTGGACCACCTGCTGGAGGAAGAGCTTCTCTCCAGGGAGTACCACTGTGCCCTGCTCCATGAGCCTGATGGTGAAGCGCTGGCCAGGAAGATCTCCTTGACTCTACTTGAGAAAAGAGACCTGGACGTGGCCCTCTTGGGATGGGCCCAGAGTGGGTGGCAGGCTCCAGCAGCAGAGAGGAGCCCTGAGCTCAAGGATCATGCTGGTAAGTCAGCATCCCTTCTGGGCAGTGGCTTGCTGGAGGCAGTGCAAAAACTTTCCCCTTCTCTCTGAAAGGGAAGTCTGCCAGGTGTCTGGCGGCCCTGACAAAGAGCCGGAGAGGCCCAGAGAAGTCCAGTGCCCGTTGCTGGGTGTGCTGAGGATACTGCATGCTTCCCGTGATGCCAAAAATGACACGGGGGACAAGCAGCTGAACGTCCGCTTGGTTCATTGTGTGAACCCCATGGGTGTACCAGCACTGGGGGTGCACAGATGGATAGGTCAGCCCTGTCGTCAAGGAGCTGGCAGTGTTTTGGGGGGAGATGAGGGTTAAAAAAGAGAGAGAGAGAATAGATGGAGTGCCACAGACAGAAGGGGCTGGACAAGGATCTGAGAACTGTGGGCACTGTGTATGTGGACCTGTGTGCTTGCGTGTGACTGAGTGTATGACAGACAGAAAGCAATAGACAGGGAGGGAGAGACAGACATGGAAACAGAGACAGGGATAGGAGGGCAGGAGAGAGAAGGAGAGGAGAGACCAGCTGGCAAAGAGCGGGAACGAGTGGCTTCTCTCTCAGGAGAACTGAACATGTGCACCTGACATCAGGAAATCCAAGCTGAGTTGTATTCTGTTTCACTCAATTCCTTGACTCATGGCTTCTGCAACATTTGGGTCTTCCCCGGTGACAAAGAGGTTCCACTCCATGGCAATGAACTTTACAAGAGAGTGTCCCTTCTGTTCCTTTCTCAGTGCAAATCAGTGCTTCTCTGAGTCTGTGACTTGGGTCATAGTTTTAGCCCTTCTTGGACCTGTGATTTGGAAACTGAGCTAACAGTTATTCATTTACTGAGCATTTACTCTGTGCACAGCATGGTCTCAGTGCAGGCCAGCTCTTCCTCGCTTAGCTCTCCCCTCAACCCAGAGGCCTTGATGATCTCTGTCTTCAGTTAACAAACCAGGGAAAACCTGCCCAGAGGTGGCACCTTGTCCAGGTGCCCACTGGTGGGAAGTAGTGAAGGCTGGATTTGGAGACACACACACTTGGAAGGGTAGATGGGGTGAATCACCTTCTGAGCTCTGCCTCAGGCTCCGGGAGATGCTGATCTCCAAGCCTTCCCCATCTGGATTTCTATGGGGTTGACTGTGATGGTTCCATTCTAACCCAGGTGAGAATTTATCCCTTGGCTGAATCTTTTGTTCCCTCCCTCCTGGCAGGTACCAAGGGCAAGGGTGTCTGCTTTGACTTCCCAGTGGGTGGCAAGCAGTCGGTGCGATCTTGACTGCAGATGCCCATCTGGCACAGGGTATACTTCCCGAGCCTTTCTGCCTCCTGGCAGCTCTCCGAACCCACACTCCTTCGCACGGCACCACTGCCCCTCTGTCCCCTCTCCCCAAGAGTGTCGGTTCCTGTTGTTTAACTCTGTTTCCTCCCTGGGGATGTAAAATTTTCATTTCTGATCCCATGTGACTCTAGAAAGTGGAACTGAGTGCAGGGTGTGTGGCCTGCAGAGGCTCAGTAGACAGAGCAGGACAAATGGTCTTCTTCCCCTCCCTCCCTCTTGTCCCTGTCCTCCAGGACATCAGACCAAGATGCTTCTGTAGCCTGGGAGACACGCAGCAGCCTTCAGTTGGCAGGAAAGAGCACAGGGAAAGGGAATTGTGTAGTTTTGCAGAAACGATACACTGACCTGGGCTGTAACAAGGCTTATGAGAGGGCTTTAACAAGGTTTACAACAAGGTTTTCGTAACCCTCCTCTCAATTACCCTATAGTGGTCTAGACCCTCCCCTGCTCTAAACACTGCAATGGCCCTCCAGGTCACTCCAAGGAAAGGCTGAATGCAGACACTGGGCCGCCGGCTGTTTACAGTCCAGCCCTCATCACCTCTCTGTTCATCTTCTGTTGCTCTCTGCCTTCCTCATGCATTCCAGCCACCCTGGGGCCTTCACTGTGCCTCAGACACACCTGACACACCTGCTTTGGGGCCTTTGCATGTGCTGCCCCTTCTGCCAGGGGCACTCTTGTGCAGGTGTCCTCACAGCCAACTCCTTAAAGCCCTTCAGCCGTGCTGCAATGTTGCCTCAGCATCAAGACTTATCCTGCTTGTCCCATTTACAACCGTCACTCCTCCTCCACCCGGAGTCCCCTCCCCAGATTGATGCTCTCCCTGGTGTGGAGGCTTTGCTCCTGTGTGTATGGCTTTGCATTGGATTCTCCTGTTGGAAAAGAAGCTCCACACTTTTTGGTCTATTTTTTGGTCATGAAACATCCTGAATGGCTTGCGTACTACCTGAGCACAGAGTAGGTGTACAGAACGCATTTGCTGAATGTCGAATGCATGCCCAGATGATGGAGAGATGGGTAAATAGATGGATAAGCAGGTAGATGGGTGAGTGACTCAGTGGATACCTGATGGACTATTGTTATTACCATCCCTCAAATGTGTAAACTGAGGCACAGAGGAGTCACAGACTGGAGAGGGAGCTTACTGAAATACTTCATACCTGGCCCCCTCTTTTAAAAAAGCTGAGGAGATACTGTAAATCTGTCAAAACTAACCTGGAAATCTTCACCCTGAAACCAGCCTGATGATTCAGAAGGCTTCTTCAGATATTGCAGTGCCTTCGCTGCAGGGCGCAGATTGGGGGAGGCTCAACAGTCAAGGTCCTTGTCCGGAAGGACATCCATGACCTCAGTGTAAAATCAAATGATTAGGCAGTTGCTGGTCCACAGCGAATGACAATAACTGGAGGGACAATCAGAAGCCATGGAAAAGAATGCTAGGATGTGTGGTGATAGCCCAGAAGCTGGGCGACTCTAGACTGGGACCATGCTCTGCTGCCTACAAGTTGTGTGACCTTGGCCACAAATGTGTTCATCTCTAAAACAGGAGTCATGATATACTCAGAAACCTCCTAGGGTTACAGTGAGGATTGAATAAGATGACAGCTGGAAGCCTATCTCCTAAGTAGGTCCTGAATAAACATGAGACAACTCAAAGGAGAATATCAGCAAGGAAAACTGAATGGCAGAAAATACGTGAGGGTCTTGAATTGCTCACAAGGCAGTCATTTTTGACAGTGTTCTTGGGGACCCCTCAGATAATTTCTAGAGACTTAATACCTGTAGAATGCAGCACTGGGTACCTGGGGTTGGACACACAAAATGAATGAGTCAGTGCCCCAGTCTTGGCACACTGAATAAGCACACAGGCTATGCCCTCAGACACATGCCAGCCCTGACTCCTTGTCTCAAGAGGTGTGACCTGGAGCACCTCCCAGGACCCCCATACAGTGAGGTGATCATAGTACTTAGAGTTGCTCTTCTGAGGTTTGAGGATACCAGCAACGTAAGGCACATGCATTCCTGGCAGGAGGAAGCTGATTCTGACTCAGCAACCTCAGGGTTGGTGCTTGATGTGACCACAGCACGGCGTGAGTAGAAGGATGACTGGAGATGTGACGTTTTATCAGTGGAGAAGGAGACAGGGCAGTGCCATTTTTGCCTACTGTCTCAAGACCGTAGGACACTTCTACTGGGGGTCTCCTGTCTTTTCTTTAACTCTGCTTCACCTTTTTTGTTGCTCCATTCTCTATGGGTGATATCTTTGTGTGTGACATTCTAGCTCCACCTAGAATGTCACCTGGCTCATTGGAGCCAGGTCACATGGCCCGCCAGGCTTCCTTTGTCCAATTTCCTTCCTCATTTGGCCTTAGGATATGAGAAACCAGAGCTGAGGCTAATTGCTGAGGGGCGAAGCTGCATCCTCCCACCTTCCCAGCTCTTCCCCCAAAACCATCCCCACTCTCAGGTGGGCCCACCCTCTGGCCTTCTGGAGGAGCTGAACAAGGAGCACTCGCGTCCCTGCAGCTGGAGCTGCTTGCAGTCAGGTGGACCCACAACATTTCAGTGCCAGGAGCCACAGAAGGAGAAGCACCTGCATTCGGAAGTTGGCAACTTCCCCATGGGTTTCCCCAACCAGTCTGCCCCTGCTCACCTTACCCTCAAGCCTGGCACCTGACCCAACTGGGAACATTTCTGTTCGCTGTGGCAGCAGCCTTGAGCAGCTTACCTATGTCCCTACTCTCTACTTGGTTTTCCAGATACCTGACCTCAGACTTACCTGGACTGTCTGCCCATACATGTACTCAGGTTTTTCAGTTTATTGTTTGTGATCCTCCATCTACTTAAACACACTTACTTACTTCATCTGCTTAGCTATGTATCGAATCACAGGGTGTGTGTTAGCAAGAAGCTGGGGGTGAAGCAGAGGAGGACTCAGGGACTCAAATCACACCCTCAAGCTTTGGGGTAGGATTCAGGAACCTCAGTGGTGATGTAACCATTGTGTTAAACGCTGGATCCTGCTAAGAAGTTTTGTAAAAAGTGAACAAAATAGAAGATGGATAAAGATGGAAGGGAGGTGAAAGTGAAACTCGGGTCTCAAAGGATGGCAGAGGTATAAATCAGCAGACCTGGAAAAAGGACCCCTGCCTGAGCCACGGCACCACAGTAGGGCTGGACATGGTCTGTCCAGGGTCACCACCCAAGGGACTGGCAAGTCTGCTAATCTTACTTTGAAGAACAAGCTCTTCCCACCCATCCCTAAATGGCAACTTTAGCTGCTCGTGGCTAATGTTCTGCATCATGCTGTGGAGTACTTCAGAAAGCTCTTAGAAGGATGAAGTGGAAAGACAAATTTGTTTGGGCACAGAAAGTTTTAAACTTTAACACTCTGGAGATCTTTAAGTGGCATCTCAGTAAGGAGAAAAAGCCTTTTACACTGAGGCTGGCATTGTGGCACAGTAAATTAAGCCATCATCTGAGAAACCAGTAGCTTATATGAGCACCAGTTCAAGTTGGCTGCTCCACTTCAGATCCAGCTCCCTGCTAGTGTGCCCAAGAAGCAGCAGAAGATAGCCCAAGTATTTGGACTGCTGTCTTCAGCCTGCCCCAACCCTAGTCGCTGTGGCTATGTGGGGAGTGAACGAGCAGATGAGATTCTCTCTCTCATCAGCTCTGCCTTTCAAACAAATAAAATAAATCTTAAAAAAGAAAAAACCTAGAGTCAGGGAACTACCCCCTCCAGTTCCTTTCCACCTTCACTCAGTTCTAGAGGTTGTGTATTCTCTTGCCGTCTCTCCATCTCCAGTGCACGTGCTGGAATTCAGATGCCACCAGCTCCTGCCTAGGCACAGTAGCCTCTCAAACGTGCACCAGTGTGGAGCGCCTGCCTTCAGCCATACACACAGCCTGACACACCGTATTGGAGGTGTTCCACACTGATTCAAGCCTCACCAAGTACACTTCTGGAAGGATTAAGGGAGGATGTGGAGAGACCAGGTAGCATGCAGGTGAGGCATGGTGACAATGACCAGGCAAGGACATCTCAGGCCTGGCTGTCGGCCCAAGCCCCATCTTGACATGAAGCTGCCGTGGCCATGGGGCTCGAAACCTCAGAGCCACCTGCCTCTAGGAGAATAGGAATGGCCTCAAGCTGGCGCTGTCTCTTCTTTGGCACCTTGTCATGGGAGAGTGAGACAGAATCTCTTTAACAGTTGCTGTTGTGTCTTGTGTCAGCCAAACAGACTGTGTTTCACATTGACTCTGAGACATTCTGTTGGTCTGCATCTCCCCTGGGACTTCTGAAAGCTGTGAGAGCTTCAAAATAATCCCCCAAGGCAAACATCGTCCTCATTTCACACATGAGGTGACCAAGGCCCACAGGTCCCACTAAAGGAGGGCAGAGTCCAAGTTCACACACCTGCCAGCCACAGCCAGCCCTGACTCTCACTCTACCACTCTTTGAGTAAAAATGCATGACCTTGGAAGTCATCATGTCCCAAACTTGAACCACATCAGTAGCACTCACAGTTTTTGCCTGTTCTGCCAACTGTATTAGACTATGATTTACTTACTATTTCCCCCCCAAAACAATTCATATTTTTCACTCATTTTCAAAGGAATCTTTATGTCCCATTTCAAAGAAGAAAAATGTCCCCACCACAGAAGGCAGTCATTGAAGGAAGTCAGAGCAGTGATACTGGATTCTAGTCAGACATCATGGGCTGCAGGAGGCTCTGGGGCCACATGGCTGCTCCCAGTGATATGGGGAGAGGCTGCTTCAAACATGTCGTGGCAGCAACTGAGGCTTTCTCCTTGCTACCGTCAGGAGGACGGACAGAGCCCTAAAGAGACACTAGCTCTATCCCTGTGTGTACGTCAGTATTGGTGTGTCACTCAAACTATCTGGCTACATGTGTACCATAGCTGGGCTAATATTCTTCTGTTTTAGTCCAGCATCTTAGAATGAAGAAGAAATGGTAGGTAGACCATTCATGAAGTTCAGAGCAGTTGGGTATGGGCACTGAATAGGAAAGGGGATGGAGTCTACAAGGGTGCTGTCCCCCACCAGAGGCTCACTGTGTTTGTGGGGCTCTGGGTATGGCCCAGCCTGCAGCCACTGGCAGATCCTGGCAGCTGACATCAGTGTGAATCCATCCCAGTTACCATTTCAGAAAGTTAGCTTCGAAGGCCCGCCAACAGACAACTTGCAGCCTTCTGTGGTCACCCAGTTTGTTCCACAATAAGGAACTGAAATTTAACATCAGAGGGTGGAGAGAATGTAAGGGAGTGTGGGCAAATTAGGGGGTATCCAAACATAAGAAATCTGAGACAAACGGAGTGGGTACCCTGCAAGGAGAGAGTTTTCTGATGGTCCCTCGCTTGCTTCCTTTGCATGTTGAGTGGTGGGCTCCTGGGAAGGTATTGGGAGACAGGCTAGTAATGAAGCTGCCTGCCTCAGAGCTGAGGATCAAAGGCATCCTTGGGGGAGGCTGAGGACACCCAGAGGGGCTGCACACCCTGGGCACCTCGGCCTTGCTGTGCTCCTCACAATGCGCTGCCTGGTTCCACCTGCAGGCTCCTACCGATCAGAGCCTCAAGGTAAACAGCCCCAAGGTAAAAAGGTCGGGTAGATGAAGTTCAAGCTGAGAATGAGCCTTTATTTAGAGTGAGGTCTTGGTTGGTTCTGCCATCCAGATAAACAGAGACACGGCTCTGCATTGGGAGGTGAGGCTTGGGGTGGGGGAGGAAAAGTGTGCACATCCCCCTGGAGCAGGCTCTTGGAAGATATGAAGCGGCTCTTTCTTTCCTTCCACGTGGAGGACTGGATTAAGCCAGGTGCCTGGACCTGAGAGGGCTTTATCAGTGCTGAAGGGTTCTAAAAGTCCCATGTGTTGTTTGCTTTCAGCACTGCTTGCCTGCTTTGCTCCCAGGTCTGGGTAATACTGGGTAAATACAGGAGCCATTCTAGGCTGGAGCCTCTGCCAGTCTCCACCCTATCCCCAGGGAAGCAGGGAAACAGAACTGGAGTCAGCCCACATGTGGCTGAGGGACCCCAAGGCAGCTGGTGAAAAGTAATTGAGAAAGTGGGGGCAGGGGACCCCCAGGCAGCTGGTGAAAAGTAATTGAGAAAGTGGGGGTAGGGTACAGATGGGGAGAGAAGCGCCTGGCACAGACACCTGGCACTTCTCTGATGGCAGCTGTGCTGTTGGCTGAGAGTGGCGTGCTTGAGCAAGTTGTGACCTTTTTGGAGTCTGCGCTTTCCTTGGCTGGGAAATGGATCAAGTGGAAAGTCTTGAGGACGAGGTAGTGGTGAGGAAGTCAGATGTCTAACGCACGTGTGATACCTTGTGGAAACCAAAGACCGGTATTATTGGCATTGTGTGGTCAGAAGGGGGCAGGGCCTTTTTGCCCAAACTCTCCTGAAAGGTGTGAGGTACTCCGAATGCAGAAATGACAAACTTGCCAGCCCTTTTGGATGCAGACACAGGTGACTGAGGGAGATGCCTGAAAAGGAGAGAGAGAGAGAGATCAGAGGCCATCTTGACATGCTTCTACAGTTTCACATGAGGAAATCCAGGCTGGGAAAGAGAAGTGACCTCCTCAAGGTCTTCCGCAGTGGGTGGACAGTGGTCCAAGACCTCAGGAGGGGAAGGGCAGAACTGTGGCCGCCAGCAGGTGTGGTAATGCTAACATGAGGTGAACAAAGCTAAGCTTCCACCCAGGGGAGATCTCCAAGGAGTTTTCTCTTCCTCTGCCAGCTAGGGAGTGGGAAAGGCTCGAAGGTCTCGGCCCATGTTCATGGAGGTGGTTTCCCACAGATTGAGCTGAGCGGGAGTGAAACGGAAGGCTGCACTAGGGTGGGGATGAGCTCACTGCAAGCCAGGGCCTGCAGCTCACTGCTAGTGGCTGGCGTGGGGTCTGGGACGCTCTCTCAGCATCTGGCTGGGCATGGGGAGCCTTGGGAGCGACTCAGGACGCTTCTGAGAAAACACATGGTAGGCGCCACAGGAGAGTCTGGTACTTATTTACTCGGCAGTTTGGTTCAAACACTGCAGTGCAACAGAAAGTGAAAGGGGAAAAGAGCACCACGCAGGGAGGGTGAGAGGTGGAGTGGCCAGAGGACTGACCCCGGAGTCTGCCACAGCCGGAGAGCTGCAGGAGAGAACGGCCGTCAGCAGCACAGCACTGGAAACACAGAGCACAGGAAACAGCGGTAGGTGACCAGGGCCCCCAGGCTTGGAGTCAAGGCTCAAAAACTGTCATTTTCTCACCTGATATCACACAGGAAAGCTGGGAGGAGCGGGGAGAATGTAGAGAAGAGCTTGGCTATTCTGTCCAGAGCCCCATTCCAGATCAAGGGGTAGGGAGGGAGAGAAAGCTGTGCTGAGGGGAGGCAGCAGGAAAAGCCAGGCAGGATTGTCTGCAGAGGCTGGGATCTGGCAACTCCCATGGGAGCGGACACAGGCCTAGGGCTAGACAATAAGGGACGGTCACCTGCATGGGATCCCATAGAGGCTGTGCCTGGACCCTGTGGGGGATGCAGAACCATATGCAGGACCTTGGAGCAGGGTTGCTATTCTTGGAGCCTCAGTTTCCCTGTTGGACCATGCCTCTGCCTAGACTTTGGAGTCCAAGGACTGAGCCCTCCAGCGGGACCTTTAGCCAAGGACCACAAAAATTCTCACTTCTCTTTGGCCCTCTGAGTGTTGGGGTAGGTCTCTTGAGACCAGATCGGATTTTGCCATACATCTTAACCTGGCTCTGGGATCCTGAATCACAACAGCAGCTAAGGAGAGATGCTACAGCACCCTGAGAAGGTGAGGGCAGGTTTTCCTGGGTTCTAGAAAAGTCCCACAGCCTCTCTCTCAGCCCCAGGTGACACTGGAGAAGTGGCACAAGCTGGGGAGCCTTTGGCACTACCCCTCCAGGAACTGCTAACTTTGCAGGAAGTTTTCTGTCTATGCTGTTCTCCCCAACTCTGACTACCCCTTGCCAGTCAGAATTAAGGAAACTGACAAGTGACTCTTTCTGCTCTTGGGCCTGGTGGAAGCAAAGGGGGAGGAGGACCCCCGAGTGTGGGGTTGAGGGGTGTTCAGAGATGAGCTGGGATCCCTGGGGTCTTCCAATTGGGGGTTACCTGGAAGATCATAGAGTGTGCAGGGGCCCAGATCTATTGCCCTTGCTAGAACTAGAGTGAGGCTGGGAACCTGCAGGTTGAACCATCTAGTCCAGGTGATAGCACTACTGTTTTTTATCCGCGCCCCCCCCCCCCCAGTAAAATACACCGAGAGGTACTGAGTGGTATAGCCCTTATCAGATCGCTTACTCTCTGTACATTACAAAGCCTCAGGTGGAAATTGTTGCTTGGTTTTGCAAACCCTAACAAACAGTTGGCTGAGTCAGAAATTGAACACAGCTCTCCCTAGTGCCTGGGAGAGCCATGATGACTTTTACAACGGCAGGGTAGGCAATAAAAGTTCCAAAGAAGATCTATAGATATAAGGCTATCTATGGGAGGGGTGTGGTGGAGCCAGGGAGTTAACACAGTAAGTTCTTGGTCTTGGGTCATCAGGGCAGCGGTCAGAGGCAGGGTTGAAGATTCCTGTCTTGAGTCTCAGACTTGTGTCAGTCACTCTGACAAGTGACTTCCCCTCTCCAAGGTTTATCTGTAACCTGGATAAAATATGGAAACTTTCTCTTTTTTTTTAATAATGCTGCTTTAAAAAAGATTTATTTATTTTTATTACAGTCAGATATACAGAGAGGAGGAGAGACAGAGAGGAAGATCTTCCGTCCTGTGATTCACTCCCCAAGTGGCCACAACAGCCAGAGTTGAGCCCATCCAAAGCCAGGAGCCTCTTCCAGGTCTCCCACATGGGTGCAGGGTCCCAAGGCTTTGGGCCATCCTCAATTGCTTTCCCAGACCCCATGCAGGGAGCTGGATGGGAAGAGGGGCCACTAGAACACAAACTGGTGCCTATATGGGTTCCTTAAGCATGAAAGGTGAGGACCCCAGCCACTAGGCTACCACACTGGACTCCAGAAAATGCATTTTGTAAAATTGAAATATATATGTACAAAAGGTTTCCATAAAAAACTTTATAGGGCCCGGCGTGATGGTGTAATGGCTAAGGTCCTCGCCTTGCACACCCTGGATCCCATATGGGCGCCGGTCCTAATCCCAGCAGCCCCGCTTCCCATCCAGCTCCCTGCCTGTGGCCTGGAAAAGCAATTGAGGATGGCCCAAAGCTTTGGGACCCTGCACCCATGTGGGAGACCTGGAAGAGGCTCCTGGCTTCGGATCGGCATAGCATTGGCCATTGTGCTCACTTGGGGAGTGAATCACAGGACGGAAGATCTTCCCCTCTGTCTCTCCTCCTCTCTGTATATCTGCCTTTCCAATAAAAATAAAATAAATCTTTAAATAAAAACTATAGAAAACACATTTTATGAAAAAAAAACCCATATGGATTTAAAAAATTTTGCACCAAATTAAACATCCTGTAATTCTATTTTCATTTACTTTTTGCCATTCCAAGCATGTTCAAGTGAAGAATTGTGTCATTTAGTCCATTCTTAGTGTATACAGCCATGACCGCTGGCAGTCTCCAGACTGGACTGTCATCCCAGACTGAAGCTCTGTGCGTGTGAAGTTGGAACTGCCTAGTGCTCTGTCCCCTGGCAACCTCTGTTCTGCTCTCTGACTCTGAGGTTCTGGCTCCTCCAGCTGTCTCCTGTCATCGTGCAGTGTGTGGCATTTGTACCTGGTGTTAGAGTCCGGGCCAGAGCTCCCCGCCCGGACATTAGGGTGTGAGCTAGGCAACCCCCAGAAAACGAAAGAGTCTCACTGGTAATGCAAAAAGCAAACAGTTTATTGTGCCAGCATGCTGGGGTCAGATCGTACTTGGGGCACACAGGCCAGCCAAGTGGATCAGACCCCGACTTAACATAAGGCTGGAGATTATATACCCTGTCTTGGCTGTAACATATATCAAAGTCAACTCAAAAGTAACAAATTTAGGTGTAAGCAATCTGTTCCATTCTCACACTCATTATTTATGTTCCCACACTTATTGTTTACATTCCCGCACTTGTTATTTACAGCTCATCCCATCCTGACACCCTTGTCTTTATGGCTCCTCCAGTCTTTTATGACTCCTCCCGACCCTGGCTCCTCTGTCCCTGGGGCCGGGGAACTGTGCCCCTGCCTTCCTGTACCTGGGTTAGATGGCAGATAAAGAAACAAGGGAGACAGATTTATCACTAAAGTGGAGCTTTCCCACAGTTCAGGTGCCTTCTGACCTAGCGAAGTAGTGGCTTCTCACCCAAAAGGGCCTAATATCACCTAACACTAATATTCTTAACATTGTAACATAGTAACATTATACCAATACTCTAACACTGGCCACTTTGTCTTGGCAGGACATCCTCAGGGTTCACTTGTGTTGTAGCCTGTGTTGGAGTGTAATGCTTTGTGTGGCTGAACTAGCCACGTATGGCGGTACCCCATCTTGCTCACCTCTTCACCTGCGTGTGGAGGGACACTTGGGTGGCTTGCAAGTTTTTGTGAATCATGCTGCTATGAACGTTGGTGTGCAAGTATCTGTTTGACTCTCTGTTTTCAGTATTAGAAAGCTTCCTTTTAATGTGCGTGTATTGAAGTTTCTTTGTAAAGTGAGTTTAAGGAAAGTAGTGATGGAAGCTGTACAACAGATGGTAGGCAGAGACGGCCCTAAAATGTGTGAAGGGGGCAGTCTGCATTTTGAGAGCCTCTGGGTTAAGGAGTTCCCGCCCCTAGGAATGCTATGAACTCTGCCTTTTCCACCGCCAGGCCTGGTCTGCTTCCTCCTCCCTGCCTGCCATTGCTGAGAAACTCCACGGCCAGGGATTGGAACCCATCTTGCTACCACTTGGAGCTTTCCTGGTCTGGCATCTCATCTTTCCATGGCTGGTGGGTCCAGTTCCATCGGGGCTGGGCAGCATGAGGACAGTGCAGAGTCCTAAAGGGTTCTGGGACTGCAGCGAGCAAGGCTGAGAGTAACAGGTTGGGGTCACTGATGAGCTGCCCTCTGCATCCCACGGTGCCCAAGTGGTAACTTTCATTTACCTCTCAGGCTTGGGCTGGCAAGGGAGCCATGGAGGTATCCCCGGCACCTCAGAGAACACAGCCTCCTGCTTCCTGCTCCTGCCCTTCATGTGATTGGCTGGCTTGGGTGCCTAAGCCAGTCCCTCCGAGCCCTTCTGCAGAGAAAGACTATCCTGGGCAGACCTCACTGCTGCTTTCCCTTGCCCAGTCACCTTTCCATCCCAGGATGCTGTCTTGGTAGATACTCGGGGCTGGAAGAGACTTCAGCAGACCTCCCAGCCAAGGGTTAGAAATCCAGCTGCCAAAGGGGCAGTAGTACTGTAATAGCAAGAAGACAGTAGAAAATAATGGGGCCTCTGGTTATAATGATTTATTCTCTCTGCAGACAGACATTGTGATGGTCAGTAAAATGCACTCTCTCTCTCTCACACACACACACACACACACGCGTGCACATATGCACACTTACACTTACATTGGCTTGGAAAACATAACAGCCAGGCCCTATGGGCTAATTAAAGTAACACTTTTCAGATTTATATGAGTGAAGTTGAATGTCTCACCTTTTGATTTGATTATTGCTTATAGTCCTTGCCTATTACTCAAATTGTTTTTTGCTTTTGTACTTATTGAACTCTATTTACTATTTCCATTAAACCTCTGACTATATTGAATATTTAAAATGTATTATCTGTAAGTAAGTAAGTAAGTAAATGAAAGTAGTTAAGGCCACCACCCCAACCCTGGAAAAAACTCCATAGTCTGCAAGCCAGGTGCCTGTGGCACAGCTGAGGAGTCTGCAGTCCTCAGTGGCTTCCCAGGGCCAGTCAGCACCGTCTTTCCAGACCTTTCTTGAGGAGAAGCTTGTCTGGTTTCCTTCTCTCTCTTTCTCTCTCTCTCTCTCTCACACACACACACACACACACACACACACACACTCCTGCCTGCCTTCCTTCTGGTCTCCCTGTCTGGCACAGAAATAGACCCCCCCCCAGCTGCCCCCCCCCAGCTGCCTGCCTTTCAGTCAGCCTCATGGTGTTGCTACAATCTTAGTGTCTCCTCTTAGTGTCTTCTGTGCCCTCTGCAGATTCCTCCGGGAAGTAAAGGGTATGTGTGAGACTGGCAGCTTCCGTCAGTCCTCAACCCCCACTACCCATTGTCTCATTATCCCGGGACACGGGGGCCAGAGAGCTGGGGCTTTCTTGGTTGCAGATGGTGCCTGGCTCCCACAGTGCCATGTTCCTGTCCTCTTCCCAGGACTGAGGGCTCCTGGCACAGATCAACTTAGCCCTGGATCCTTGGCAGGACCCCTTTTCAAGCGCCTGTGGAGACCAGGCTCTGTGCTTGCTCTGCTGCTGAGTCACAGAAGCACCTCCACTCCAAGGGGCGTCTTTACTGCCACTTTGGTTTTTTGTGTTTTCTTTCCTTTTGAATCGCAGAACCTTTCAACTTTGAGTTCATTGCACAGTTTGTTTCGTAGCACTATGTCCTTTGATCCCTTGAGGCATTGTGATTCATTTATTCCCTTTCTCACCTCCCTCGTTCCCGTGCTTGAGGCACCCATTCTGATGCATTGCAGGCATACACTTTGGTTTTTTGAAAACTATGTGTTGCTTTGTCCGTGCACATGTGTCAGCCTGCACATCTGGATTTCTGGCTCTGAGAGTTGCCCAATACTTCATGTTTCCCTTCTGTGGATGCTCTGAAGAGCTATCTGCGTTTGGTCTTTGATCTCAACCAATGCATTGGCCTCCTTGGAGTTCAGCAGCTACTTTCTACCCTACCTTTGCATCCCTTCGGTGTTGGACACCCACGTAGTCTCCCAACTCCCTGTGACCACAACAATGCAGAAATGGGGGATCCTTGGGGCTGGTGTAGTGGCAGTATGTTAAGCTGGCATTTGGGATGCCCATGTCTCATATCGGAGTGCTGGTTCAAGTAGTAGCCACTGCACTTCTGATCCAGCTTCCTGCCAATGCACCTAGGAAAGCAGTGGATAACACTCAAGTTCTTGAGAGACCATGTGAGAGACCTGGATGATGTTGCAAGGTCCTGACTTTGGCCTGGCACAGCCATGGCTGTTGCTGGCATTTGAGGAGTAAACCAGCAGATGTCAATCTCTGCCTGTGTTTCTTCCTTTCAAATAAATATTGTAAATAAGAATAATAATAATAATAACCAGAGCATCCTCCTCCCCTTGTGTAGATGTGGGAGTGTTTGTGATACATGTATCTGAGGACTGGATTACTAGGCTGTTTTAGCTGTGCATTCTTAGGTTTTCTCAGCCATGCCAGCTTGTTACTGAAGTGGCTGTTTCATTCTGCACCCCCATCATTCTGCAGCCCCCTGTATGACCAACACTTGACATTCCTAATTTTTCCAGTTGCACAATATCAAGTGACAGCAGGTGGCAATGCCCACCAAGTGCAGTGGATTCTGTGACTCAGGGAGGTTGAGTAATTTACACCAGGTCACACAGTTGGTGTGGACTGGGAATCTGAACCCAGAGTCCACATTCTTAAACACGAATGCCTGGGTCTACATTGCAGATTTATTGGCAAGGACTGTATTTTTTTTTAATATTTTTTATTTTAACAATCTTTACATGGTTAATTTGTGCATAAAGGGTCAAGGGTTACAGGAAAGTGGGTAAGACTATTATTTCCATATTGTTTCCTTCATATATCTGAGGTACAGGGGGATATTGAGGGAGAAGCCCCACCTGATTTCCCACCCACCCCAAGTCCCGCATGTGGGGCGTGCTCCGAGATACTCATTGAAGTGGTTTCAATAGGTCACCAGTTTTGAAATTGCTGCCAATCTTGCCTCTCCAAACACGATGAGGTTGTTGATAAATCCATTAATTGACATTGTCCATCATAGCGTCTCTATTTGCCCGGTATTTTGTTGCCAACCTATAGCTGAGGTGGTTGATTAACTTGTTCCATCTTCTGTCCCTTCATGGTTAGGGTTCTGGCATTTCAGTTGGGTAGATCACCAAAGAAACTTCGTCTGAGGTGTTCCCAGGCCAGATACTTGTATGCACCAGCAAGCACAGGGCCCAGCACAGTCCATCACCTGGTCAGCTGGTAGTTGCAATTGCTGGGTTGGTTCTGTTTTCAGCCCCGTCTTCTACTGGAACCAATGGGTGATGCAGTCCAGCCTGGTTCTGCACAGCACATACTTGGTCTTCACCTAAACCAGTGGGAGCTGCATCCTGATGAGAGCGGCCCACAATAACCCCCACCAGGCCAACCCCCTACCCTGGTTTGCCAGTATGTATGGCAGACCAGTCCAATCTGAGCCACATCCCCCCTGGTTCTCGTACATGACAAATGGCATTGAAGCTTGGATCCATCTACCCAGCTCAACAGTCAAGCCTTCACGGGTGTGGTTGAGTGCCTCTCTGTCTAGCTACCCCAGCCCCTGTCCTAGTTCTCGTGCCTTCCCGTGGCAGTGGTAACCCAAGAGGGGGGAACCCACTATTTCCCTCCCAGGTCTCTCACTCCCGGATTGTGCACTCTCCAGGTGGTTCTGTGGTTTAACTTGACAGGATTAGCCCTCAGTGCCAGTTTCTGCCAGCTGATGCTACGGCTATGCCCAAACAGCCCTCTTCCATTCTAATTGTAGGTTGCACCCATAGGAACAATCAACCCATCCTGGCTTTTCCCTGGTCTAGTCCACATGAGGCGCACAGGTGTTGTAGCCCTGCTTAGTCTGGTCTGCCCCCATCCCAGTTCATGCTCTCCAGTGGGAGTAGCTGTCCAGCAGGGGAACCTCCCCTTATTCACCCGCTGGCTGTTCCCTCCCCTCCTGTTTCTCACATGTGCTGGATGGGCACTGCAGTCACATCCGGCACAGTCAACCTCCTCGTGGCTTTCTGTAGTGTGGACTGGTTTTTATCGCAACCAAACCTGGCTCGACCCTTACTCTGTTCTGGTGCTCGGATTTGCCAGTGATGATTAACTGATTAGCCTGGTCGGCCCCCAATCCATGCCTAATGTATGCCAGTGGGAAACTTCTTGTGGCCTGCTCTGGGCTGTTTCCATTCATGCTTTTTGCGCTTACCCATGGGGTCTGTGTCCTGCCAGAGGAGTTGCCCAGGCTCCTCCATCAGAACCTCTCCCAGTGCCGGATTTTGCGCATGCCAGTGGGTCCATGAGCCAGCCCTAGCCCAGTTCCTGACTGGCTTTCGACCCAAGCTGGTTCTTGTTGTTGGATATTACAGCCCAGCCATGGCTCGGCAAGGACTGTATTTTAAGTCTCTTTGGGATCCCTGGGGGGAACTGAGGAGATAGTGTATAAATTATTGTTTTACAGATTTTGAGAGGAAAAATTTGCACAGAGGCCCACAGGTACAGAAGAGAAAAAGGAAGCTATCCTAACTAATGCCTCTGTGGCAAAGGCATATGGGGATGGTTGGACAGTCAGGCATCCCTGCGCTCCTGGTTTCCCATCACCATCTGACCTCTGCAAGCAGCTGGTCATGCTTGGGGAACAGAGTGGTTTTAGAGGGACCATCAGGGAAAGAAGACAGGCAGGTGGCAAGGAATCTGAATCGCAACACACCTTGCTTCTGCACACAGCTGGTGAGGCTGAGTGGATAAAGGCATGCAGTGAAGGACAAAGGCAGAACTTGGAACCCAAACGGTCTTTTAAGTTTGGGAGATTTTTCCGTTACTGTCCCAGGAGTTGTAGTCAACAGGCAAGGAAGGGTTTCTTCTCACAGTCTGGTCACAGTGCAAACCAGAAAGGTTTCTTGGTAGAAAAGCAGCATTTTCTTCCTTGGAGTACCTCCAGGATAGATGGCTACTCCAATCCTTTTTCTGGAAAGAAAGCCTGGCCTCCGTGTCATCTGTAAAATAGGTGTAACAATGCCAGTGTCCAGAGATGTTGTAGTGATGGAAGCAAACCAGAAAATGCAGGACATGCATCACAGCCCAAGACACACAAGAGCCCCGTCAGCAGAGCGCGGCTGGCAGGCAGATGGTCGGAAAGGCCGTAACAAACCAGTTGTCAGGTTGATTAGGTCTGAGTTAGACCTTTTCTGGCAGCGCTGGATTTCTCTCAGAGGAGAGAAAAATGAATTTTATTTCAGAACTTTCTTTAATACTGTCAGTGTGAAGTGTGGTTGGAAAACAAGCCCCAAAAGGACTTGCGGTGGCAAAACAATGAGAAACATTTTGTCCTCTTGAGTTCAGTGTGGCAGGGGTGGCCCAGGAGAAGAGTGGTTTAAAAAAGGATCTTCTAAAAATACTGCTCATTTACCAAAAAGGCACTCCTCTTTTACACCCAGAACAGCTTGGCGGGAGGAGAAAGCACCTTGACACCCGGTGCCCTCCCTGACTGGGGGAAGACATCTCCCTAGGGACACTTAGAGCCACTCAAAGAGGTCGTGGAAGGAGTCAGGCCTTTGAAGCTGGTTGGTTTGTTCACAGTCTTGCTCACTGCCCTCCTCTCTGAGCTTATTTTCCTTTATCTGAAGATAGCAATGCAAATGAACCCAGTTGAGTAATTTCTAGAAATCCTGCTATGTATGTACTGCCTGGCACACAGCAGACACCTGTGGATTTCAGCTAGAACATGCCCTGTGGATGGAGAGAGCCATCCATGTACAGGAGCATGCAGCAGGCTGGGGTCAGTGACCTGTACAGACAGGGTCCCCACCTTCTCCAGGCTCTGGCTTGTATGGTCTGCCCCCACCTTGCTCTGAAGTTGCAGGTGGGGCAAGAGCCCAGTTGAGGGACCTTCAAAACTTTGCTAAGCATCTAGAAACATAGAAGATGAGGCTCTGTGGACACTAGGAAGACCCATGCCAATATCCAAGATCTTGTCACAAATAGAAGACACATGGCACTGTGAGGAGATCCAGGCAGGGAGCCCCATCTCAGGCCCATGCTCCAGCTCTGATGTGCCCAACATAGCAAGCTTCCTGTGACCATGGGCAGGACCCCATGGAGCCACTCTTGTCCTTTTGAGGGTCCTTCCCCAGATCTAATAGTTGGAAAACTGGTATTTAGAGAGGGCACACTTTGTGTCTAAGGTCTCACAGCCAGGATTCAAACTCAAATTCCTGTCCCCACCACCTGGAGCACAAGAATCAGGCTGCTTCCTCGCTGGGGGACTGTTGCAGGTGAGAATGCTTTGCCACAGCATGAGGTGACCACATGAGGCTTCTTTTGCAGGTGGTGGATCGTGTGCCACCATGGAGTTGGGGTCTCTGGAAGGGAGGTACCTGGAACTTCTCAACAGTGATGCTGATCCCTTGCACCTGTACCACTTCTACGACCAGATCAGCCTGGCTGCAGAAGAAGAGATTGAGCTTTGCTCAGGTGGGCTGTTCTCCTCTGTCACGTTTCAGGTTCCTCCCCAGTGTAACCGTACAGCCAGTCTGCAGCCAAGGGAAGCACAGGTCTCTAAGCAATGGTCAGCACCATGGACAGCTCTCCCACATCCCTGCCAGTCCGCCTGCCTTTCCCACCTTCCACACAATCCCTCTCCTGTCTCTCCTGCTTCATCCAAAGTGCTTTTTCTTCCAGAACCCTACACAGACACCATCAACTGTGACCAGTTCAGCAGGTTGCTGTGTGACATTGAAGGTGATGAAGAGACCAGGGAGGCTTATGCCAACATCGGTGAGTGAAGAAAGAACTACCTGGAGAAAAATTCTTGGTTCTCGCCTGTTACTCTCAGCCACAGCAAGACCCTCTCAGAAGTCATAGCGGGGGGATGCAGAACAAGGGCCTGGAGAACAGAGCCTTCAGGGACGCAGTGGACGAAGAGCAGACAGGGAAATGGGAGGGGCAAACATGATTCCCTCGCACCCTCCACCTCTGTACCTACCTCTGCATCTGCTCTTCTTTCTCTTTCCTCCTCATAAGGTGTAAATAGCATGCACCGCATCTCCATTCTTCCCACACCCCAGCTCTATGCCACACTACTCTTACATGTGTAAGATCTGTCACTTATTGGGTACATTCATTACTGTCCATGCATTAAGTAGGGCATTGAACAGCGAAGGGCATTGGTACCAGGGGGACCTCTAGTTCACAGATAAGGAAATTGAAATTCAAGAGACGCAGCTGGCTATCCACAGCAAACTCCAGATGGTGCTGGGCAGTGAGAGGGTCTGGACTTGTAACCAGTTCTTTTCAGGGTTTCCTGAATTTAGCACAGGAATGTGCCTGTGGTTGGGAGATATGCAGCAGTCGTGGTTGAGAAGCCTTCAAACACGAATGGCTTTCAGACAGGGGCAGAACTGTCAGGGGAGAGGCACAAGTGTTGTTGCTGTAGCTGCTGGTATTTCTTTTTTTTTCCCCCTTTTTGAGGGTTTCTAGGGTAGAGGATGCCTCCCCACCCGAATCACCACTGTTTCCTAAGAGCCTTGGTGGACTTAGAAAGAGGTGCCCCTTCTGGTAGAGAATATAACTCCAAACCCAGAAACGCAACCGCACTGGTGGAGTACAGTGCATCTCACCATCTGCCCTCTTGGCTGGGCACCCCTGTACAAGGAACAACCTGCACACTGTCCTTCCTAAACCCTCTTCTGGCAACCCAGGGACTACATCAGTCAGGAGGGCCGTAGTTGGCATGGATGTGACCAGTTTGTCCTGAGGGCACAGTTAATCCAATGACACCTAAAGGCAGAGAATAGGGAGGAGTGGTGACTGTGATTCCGAAATGACAGAACTCTAGAGTCTGCCTAGTTCCTTCCAGGCCTCAGATTTGCCTGGGGACAGCAGAAGTGCTGGGGCAGGGCTGCAAAGATCCAGGCATCCCAGAGGATCTGAGGAGCAGGGCACTGCACTCCTTGGGGCTCTCCTCAGGAGGAGGAAACTGTTCTGAACAGCTAGTGGCTGTGGGTCTTCCCCTTGTCCTCGAAGACTCTCTCTCTGGGTGAGCAGTCATTGAAGGAATCCCCGAGCTGTTATCATGGCTTCGATATGGATGACCACTTCACGATAGCCTCATAGGAATGCCTGTGAAGGTGAAGTAAACTACCATGGTAAGATAGTTCAAAAGGGAGTTTCAGGAGGTGTTACGTACACCCCACCAACCTCATCATTAGCCTTGTTTTTGCCATCGTTTCATTCCTCAGCTTAGATGGTATCCATAACTGCCTGTTACCCGTAAAACTGAACTGGTGGCCAGGTGTTTAGGCTGGTGGTGATGACTCTGCTTCAGGTGCCTGCATCCCGTCTAGCAGTGTCCAGGTTCAGGTCTCAGCTCCCAATTCCAATTCTTCCAGCTAACGTATACCGTGGGGCCAGGAGGGGATGGCTCATGCAGAGGATGCCTAGATTGAGTTCCCAGCTTCTGTCTTTAACATGGCTCAGCCCCAACCCTAGCTTTTGCAGGCTTACTGAGGAGTGAGCCAGTAAATTTGAACAATCTTTCTCTCTGTCTCATCCCCAACCCCTTGCCTATCTCCTTCCCTGCCTCCCTCCCTCCCAAATAAAACTTTTAAAAAATCCAAGTCCTAATTTCTCCCAACTTGAAACTTCCACTGTGGTCATCCATCTCTTGAAATTTCCCAGACATACCTCTTTGCTTTTCCTCTCTATCTCCATTACCCAGAGAACCCTCCACCCTCCTCTCACACTCTGCCCCATCTTTCAAGGCCTGACTCCAGGATCCTTTCCTCTGGGAGGTCGTCCCTGATTGCCCTACCCAATATACATTCTTGTCTCTGATGCCCTGCCATAGCGTTTTCCCATTGGCTCCAAACTGTGAGCCACTTGGTATCAGTAACCATTTATTGGGTGCCTACTGCATATGTTTACTGTGCTGAATTCTTTAAATGCAGAGCCTGTAATCATCTCACCCATCCCTAAGTAGTAAGAACTATTTTTATTCTTACAAAAATGAGGAAATGGGAACCCAGAGAAGTTAAGTAGCTGGCCCAAGGTTGCACAGCTGGTGGAGTCAGTGGAGAGCAGAGATGGAATTTGAATTCAAGCCCTGTGCCAACCTACTTCACAGCAGTAGGCAGGTTTCCATGGATATTCACTTTACCTGTTCAGCTGGATTCAGAGCTCTGATAGGGTCAATGGTCATTCACTCAGTTGATCATGTGTGCCCTCAGCAATCATTTATGGAGTCCTCCCGGTGTGCCAGGTTGCATGCCTAGCCTAAGCCTGGCACACAGCAGGCTTCAGAGTGACACTGTTGACTGACTGCTTTTCCTTCTCTGGGCAGCGGAACTGGACCAGTATGTGTTCCAGGACTCCCAGCTGGAGGGCCTGAGCAAAGATATTTTCAGTAAGTTGGGGTGGAAATGGGGGCGTTCTTGGCTCAGCCTGCATTTGCTTCCTTATTCTTTGGGAGGGTGCCATTACATCTGATGACCATCCTGGCTGGCTGGTCAGCCCCCTCTCCCCATTGTAGGGAGGACAGGCAAGGCTGGCCTAGAACCTCCATTGATTCTGACTGTCGGTGTCTGTTTTTTCTCCAAAGTAGAACACATAGGATCAGACGACATGATTGGTGAGAACGCGGAGGTGCCAGTGGAAGCGGTGCAGGAGAGTCAGAAGAGACGTGAGTGAGCCCCTCCCAAGCCATTGCTGTGCCCACAGCCCTTCTTCCATTGACTTGTCTGCCTCACCCAGTGGTTTGGGATCCCCACCCCTCTCTTGCTGGAAACCCAGGAGGAAAGAGGTGGCCTGGGTACAGAGCTGCTCTCCTGGCAAACCCGTGCCCCTGGCTGCTTTGGCTGTCATTCCCAGGACCTTGGATTTGGGCTCTTCCTCAGTGGCTGTGCCTCTGAGGCTGTGCCATAGACTCCAGCATCAGCAAGAACAGAGCTAGGATCCTGGATCTTCTCTTTATGACCTGTATGACCTTTGCTGATACTTGTATCCATCGGAGCCTCCAGCCCACTTTCCCTCTTCATGTGACAGCCAAGGGGACCCTTTTAGAGCACACAGATCACTTTGCTCCCCTGTCAGCTTTCCAGTTAGTGTCTTGTATGAAAGGCGCACAAGGCCTCAAGAGCTGGCCCTTCCCCCACTCCAGACTCACCAAGAGCCACTGGATATAGCCACGCTGGCTTCCTTCCGTACAGCCCGTGTACACGTTGTAGGCCAAGGGCCTTTGTGTTTTTCTCTCTACCAGTTCTTCCTTCAAATCCTTTAGGTCTTGGCTGAAGTGTCACTCTTCCTCAAAGCCTCTCCTGCCACTCTTTCCACACAGGTTTCTTGCTTATTCTTATCTTATTTGTTTCATTAGACCCTAGCACTTGTTGCAGTCTGCACTAGTTATACTGTGAGGAAAGGGACCTTGTCTTTCTTGCTCATCACTACATCTTTGAAATGTAGCACAGTCCCTGGTGTGCAATTGCAACTCAATAGAGATCTGTTGAACGAAAGTAGCAGTACAGTGGGCACAACAGTTAATTGAGTACTTCCTAAGTAAGTGCTGGTTCACATATAAGCTCTGTATCTATTCATTAATTTTCTTTTTTTTTTAATTATTTGTTTAAAAGGCAATGACAGAGAGAGAGGGAGGTGGAGGAAGGGAGGTGGAGGGAGGGAGAGAGAGAGAGAAAAAGAGAGAGAGAGCTCTTCTAAGCCAAGAACTGGAGTCCATCTGGATCTCCCTATATGGGTGACAGGGGACCAAGTACATGGGCCATCTTCTGTTGCTTTCCCAGAGTGCTGGATCATAGGTGGAGTAGAAGGGAGTCTGATAATGGGATTCTGGAGTAGCACGATATCAGCTCAAGCCAAAGAGTTAGGGGCTGGGAGGTTTGGAGGTAGGGCACGCCATATCCTGACCTCAGAGGCAAGGCCACGTGGCCTGCCAGGTCTGTGCACCCTCATGGCTTAGGCAGTTGACCATGCTGTTCTTTCTGCAGCCTTCCCAGAGGAGTGTCCTGTGGACCTGAAGCAGCGGAAGCTAGGTGAGCCAGGCCTGGGGATCCAGGGGGCACTGGAGGCAGAGAAGCTGTGGTCTCTAGTACCTATGTAAACTGGCATTGAATGAGGGTCAGAGAGGTGAAGTCCCATGTCCAAGCCCACACGTCTGGTGAGAGGGGGGACTCAAACCAGGACCTTGGGTATCCAGCCAAGATCTGCAGTGTGAGGGCTGCTGGGAGATGCACCCTCTGCTCCAAAGCCCCTCCCCCAACAGCCCCTCCTGCTTCCCCTGAGTGAGTGCTGAGACCCGCACCGCCATTCTGCTGCCCCTTCAGGCCACACTTGTTCCAGTGTGCTGAGCCCCCTGGGGTCAGCGAGTCACCCAGGACCCTCGCTGAGTGACCGCCTCCTCTCATGTGGAAGACAGACTGAGGAATAGAGCAATCAAAAGCCCTGCTCTCAGAGAGGCCCAGTCTAGTGGTGGGCACAGGCCCTCTGTGCACGAAGACCCCCAGAGGGTGAAGTGGTCCCAGACCTCAGAGAGTTCCAAGTCTACGGGGGAGACAGGAACTCTGATTTCCAGGACCAGCATGCTGATGAGAGAGGCACGTCCCTCCCATCTAAAATCTCCCATTGAAGGGGTGACATTGATCCCTTGCCTCAAGTCTTGGAAGGGACAGGTGCATGGTACAGCCCTGCCATTCTCTGGATGAAGTTCGAATACTCAGAGCCTCCAAGAGACCCCTGAAGGACTCATGGCTGCTTGAAGAAGGTGGGAGGGATGGAAACTAGCAGCCTTTTATAGCTCCTGTTCTGCCCACCTGCTCTCCTGCTCTCCCCATCCTGTGGGGCCCTGGTGGCCTGCTCAGGAAGCCCTTAGGCCCTGTGTGTCAAGCTCAGGGCTGGGGCAGGGGGATCAGCTCTGCCACCAGGGCTTCCTCCAGCTACCAGGAAAGGATCCCTGCCACACCCCAGGAGAGCCCCTCCAGACTCCCAGATGATGTTACCCAACCTCTTCCATTGTCCCCTTCACAGCTGAACCTCCTACGGTGCCTGGGGTGACAGGCAGTTTCCTGGTGGGGCCAATAACGGATGCCTCAGCCCAGCCCTGTCTACCGCCACCTGCCCCGCTCAGCCAGGAGCCCGCATCCAGCCATGCCTGCCGGGAGGAAACCATCCAGACACCTGGTACTCAGAGTGGTGAGGGAGGGCTTCCTCTGCTGGGAGGTCACTGGGGTCCAGGCAGGCAGCAGGAATGCCCCATGCATGTCATACCCCCAGTGTCCCAGCCACTTTCATCCTCATGTGGAGAACAGGCCGAGAAATGACAGGCTCCAAGTCTGATAGAGCAAGCAAAGGCCCTGCCCTCAGAAAGGCCCAGTCCTGTAGCAGAGACAGCTCCTGTGTCCACGAAGGTCTCAGAGTGAAGTGGTCCTGCCCTCAGGGAGTTCCCATTCTGATGGAGGAGATGGGGTGCTTGGTACACCTGGAGGGACCCCATCCAGGTGTCAGCTCTGTGCCAGCCACATTGCTAGATATGAGAGATGGCAGCAGCTGCTGCTCTAGGGGAAGCTGGAGTGCTACAGGGGAGTCAGGCATGAACTGAACAATCACCAAGCAGAACCACAAGGTGAGTGTCAGGGAAGTTCCTCCCTCACTGTGTTTGTTTCTTGCAGCATCCCCCTCCTTGAGCTGCACGAACCTCGCTGCTGGACCCATCCAATTCATCCCCACTCTCTCCACTCCACCCCAGTGGCTCTGGCAAATCCCAGGGGCTGGGAATGGCATCTCCAGTGTATTCATCTGTCATGGTGAGTGTGCAAGGTTTTTTCCCCAGGCCAACACCCTGCACCACCACCTGGCTGCTGCCTGACCCCTTCTCTCTGGCTGTATTCAGCAGTTGGAACCTAGCACTTTCTCATAATCTCTCTAGCACAGCTTTCCTTGTAACCATCTTTCAAAAATCAGAGCAGAGGAGCCAGGCTTTGTGTGCTGGTCTGGAGTGCCTGAATGACCTTCCATGTTTTCCTTCCTTTTCTTAAAAACTCTGTTAATGTTTTCAAATTGCAACATTACCACATGCTCATCCACAAGCCAAACAATGAGAGACACTTGTAAGAGTCACCCGAGTGCCTTCCTCTTGAGTTGAGCACTGTGAACAGACTGGCATGCGTCCTTGCACAGCTTTCACAGAACTGTCTTGTTTCCTGAAGTTTAGCAGTCCCCACTGACCCAGCACACTGAGGGGCTGTGGCTTTCCTAGGGAAGGCATGTCTGGGCTTTCAAGAGGGTCTTTGCAGTCAGACCTAGAGTGTCCTGGGGTGGTTGTGTGAAACAGCAGGTTAAACTGCTTATGACACCCATGTCCGAATGGCTGCTCCAATCCCAGTTTGCTGCTCCTGATCCAGTGTTCTAATGGTCCTGCAAAGGCAGCAGAAGATGGTCCAAGTGGAGCATTTAGGAAAGATGAAAGATTCTTCTTTCTCTGTCTTTCCCTTCCTCTCTCCTCCACCCTTGCCTTTCAAATCAATCAATCAATCTTTAAAAAGAGTCCCTTTGTTGGGGCATGCCAGTGTCTGTCTAACGCACTGGAGCCCACAGGCAAGGGAGTGGTTTCCAGTGTCCAGGGCCACGGGACCTGGCCCCACAATGGGAAGAGGGCCAGGGTGGGGCCAGGCCTGGGTTCGCAAGGAGCTGGGTCCCTTTCACTGCTGAGGAGGCCGAGGCTCTGGCAGGTGAGCGCCCTCAGTGTCCTGCTGAAACATCTTGCTTTGCAAGTCCCCCTCCCCTCTGTGCAGACTGGTCAGGCTCCTGAGCCTACTTTGGGGCTAGTGGATCTGAGCGAGGCCCTGGATGGGTGTGTGCTTATTCTTAAACCTCTCTCCACCCCTAACAAAGGCAAGCTGCCCCAGGCCAGCCAGGCACCGCCTCCCAGCAGCCCCGCTGTCCACAGCCTCCCGAAGTCCCCAGACCGACCTGGCTCCACCAGCCCGTTCGCTCCATCTTCGGCGGACCTGCCCAGCATGCCTGAGCCAGCCCTGACCTCCCGTGCAGACATAATAGGTAACAAGCCACAGGGTCAGTGAGGGTTCCTGGGAGCCAGAGCCAGGCCCAGGGCCAGCGCTCCCTGGTGATCGTGTTTGTGAATAAAACCAGGCCAGGGTCTGCAGGAAGTGGGAAGAGGATAGCTGGAGAATCAATGTCCCACCCATCCAGGGTCACCAGCATCTGGCTGCTGGTTACATGCAGGGCAACAGGCCCAGCCTGCTCAGAGCTTCTGAAGCTGCAAATCCCAGTTTGCACTAGATGCCATGGTTTCTTGAGCACAGCTGAATTTTTTAAGTATAGCTTACCAAAGAACGGCACCTTTGAGCAGCTTCCTGTATGCTCTTGTTCCTGGAGCCGTAGCCCATGTATGCTCTGTCTGCGGGATGCACTGAGGCCTGGAGGAAATGGGGGAGGCCCTGGGGAACTCCCACCCAACTCTGACACTGCTCCTCCATCTCCAGAAGACGGTATGCATCCGACCGAATCCCAGGAACCTCGGGAGGTCTCCAGCAAGCTTCCAAAGTGGCCTGGTCAGTGGCGGGTGACAGGTCTTCTGTCCTGGGTGAAGGGCTTCACTTGCTCTTTCTCTGGCTGTTCAGCCCCTCTGGTGTTGGCTTCCTGTGTTCACTCATGCTCCCTTGGTTATGTCCACACCAGGAGCTGCTGTCTTGTGTGGGAAGCTGAGAATGACGGAGCAGAGGGTGGAGATAGAGAAGGTGGAGGAAGGAATCAGATGATGGGCTGGGAATGGTGGAAGGTGGGAATAAGAGAACGGCTAAATGGCTGACTACTCCCAGGGGTCTGTCCACGCACATTCGTGATATTAAGTCAATAGTGTCTCCAACAGCCCCAACCTTACTCCCATTTAACAGAAGAGGATCCTGAGGTTTGGTGAGGTATGCAGTGCACTCAGTTTCACATGGGCACGTGGCAGAGCCAGGATTTGAAGCCAGACACATGGGCTGCTTGCACACACACACCCCCACACACTTCTTTATACTGAGAGAACAGCCAGAAGGTCAGTGAGTGTAAGAGTAAGAGGAGTTGCAAAAGGAGGGGATGAACACGATGCTGTGTGAGTGTGCTAATGAGTGAGTGGGCTCTGGGCTAACGGAGGCAGAGGCCTGGGGGGCGAATGAGGAGGCTGGAGACAGGGCCTGCCCTGCAGTATGCCTCCCCCATCCTCACAGCCTCCTTGCCTTTTTCAGAGCCAGTGAGGCAGCTCTGGCACTCACTGCAGGACAAGTTCCAGGCTGAGCCTGAAGGCCCAGATGGCATCCAGATGGAGGTGGCTCTGGTGAGGGCACAGCTGGAGAGGAATGGCACCAAGAGCCAGGACAGGGAACTGGCCACGCTGGACTGGGCTGAGAGGCAGCTGGCCCACGGGGGTCCGGCTGAGGTGCTTCTGGCTGCTGGCAAACACCGGCGGCCACGAGAGACACGCATCATCGCCGTGCTGGGTAGGGCCGGACAGGGGAAGAGCCACTGGGCCTGGGCCGTGGGTCGGGCCTGGGCCCGCAGCCAGCTCCCACAGTTCGACTTTGTCTTCCATATCCCCTGCCACTGCTTGGACCGCCCCGGGGACACCTACCGCCTACGCGACCTGCTTCTGTCTCCAGAGTCGTCATCGCTGGCAGTGGATGACGAGGTCTTCAGCCATGTACTGAGGAGGCCTGAGCGTGTTCTGCTCATCCTGGATGCCTTCGAGGAGCTTGAAGCCCAGGAGGGCTTTCTGCCCAGCGTGGGTGGCCTTGGGGCCTCAGAGCCCTGTTCCCTCCGGGGGCTGTTGGCTGGTCTCTTGCAGCGCAAGCTGCTGCCAGGCTGCACCTTGCTCCTCATGGCCCGGCTGCGGGGCCGCTTGGGCCAGAGCCTGAGCAAGGCCGACGCCCTGTTTGAGCTGGCTGGTTTCTCAGCTGAGCAGGCCCAGGCCTATGTGGCATGCTACTTTGAGCGTTCCGGAGCCCCTGAGCAGCGAGAGCAAGCCCTGACACTCCTGCGGGACCGGCCGTTCCTGCTCAGTCACTGCCACAGCCCAACCCTGTGCCGGGTGGCCTGCCAGCTGGCGCAGGCCTCTCTGGAGCGGGGAGACAGGGCCCCGCTGCCCTCCACACTCACGGGACTCTACGTGGAGCTGCTGGGCCCTGCCATCAGGGCTGGCCCCCCAGGCGCCCTGCTGGGACTGGCCAGGCTGGCCTGGGAATCAGGCAGAAGGCACCAGAGTACACTGCAAAAGGGTCACTTCCCATCAGAGGAGCTCAGGACGTGGGCCGTGGCCAGGGGCTTGGTGCAACCAGGCCCAGGTGCCACGGAAGCTGAGCTGGCCTTCCCCAGCTTCCTCCTGCAGTGCTTCCTGGGTGCCATATGGCTAGCGCTGAGCTGCGAGGTCAAGGACAAGGAGCTACCACAGTATTTGGCGCTGACCCCGAGGAAGAAGAGGCCCTATGACAACTGGTTGGAGGGTGTGCCGCGCTTCCTCACTGGGCTCCTCTTCCAGCCTCATGCCCGCTGCTTGGGTGCCCTCATGGGGTCTGAGGCAGCCACCGTGGTGGACCGGAAGCAGAAAGTGCTCACAAGATACCTGAAGAGGCTGCAGCCAGGGACACTGAGGGCACGGCGGCTGCTGGAGCTGCTGCACTGTGCCCACGAGGCCGAGGAGGCTGGCATCTGGCAGCATGTGGTGCGGGAACTTCCCGCCCGCCTCTCGTTCCTGGGCACCCGGCTCACACCCCCCGACGTGCACGTGCTGGCTAGGGCCTTGGAGGCGGCTGGCCGAGACTTCTCCCTGGACCTCCGCAGTACTGGCATTGATCCCTGCGGGCTGGCTAGCCTTGTGGGACTCACCCATGTCGGCAGTTTCAGGTAGGAGCCAGGGACGGCTGTGGGTCCACCCTGTGTCTCATTTAAGACGGGCAGAATGGAGTCCCCCTTGTTTGAGGTGACAGAGACTCCAAGAACTCCAAGCAGGGCAGGTGCTTGTCCCATGCCTCGCTGGTGGCGAGGGGAAGTGTCTGTCTTCTACCCAGTGTCTGAAGGCTGCCAGGCCCCGGCCCTGTCTAGCGCCCAAGAGAGGGCTGGGTCCCTGTGTGCTTTCTTCTTACCCCCGAATCGAGCTTGCATTTCTCGGAGTGGATTAAGGCCACAGCCTTCCCCTCACTTCTTCCATTCTCCCAACCTGCATGCCACCTGCTGCTCGGCCAGCAGAGCAGGCTTCCCAGCATCCAGTCCTGACCACATCCCACCCCTCTTTACAGTCCCTTGAGGGCTCAGCACCAACTCAGGGTCAAATCTGAACTCCCTCCTTTGGTCTAAGTCCTTCTGCAATGTGCTGGAGCACTTCCGCTGTGTGGGAGAATCATTCCCACGTTCTGTCTGAACGCATCTTACCCAGGCTGTTAGGGTCCTTACAGATTGTGCTCACAGTGTTGTACTGAGCTTCCTAGCAGCCAAAGCAAAAAGGAGAACAAAACCAAGAGGGAGAATTGAAGAACAAGAAGAACCAGTAGAGGCTAGAGTGGTCATTGAAGGCTTTTTGGAGGAGGGAACGGGTGAGCTAAGGAGGGGAAGAAAGGTCTGATTCCCTTCCTAGAGTTGCCTTCTTGTTGTGGTCTGGACCAGCCACCAGGCCTGGGTCTGAGGCCATCCCTCCACAGGTCCAACCTGAGTGATACAGTGGGGCTGTGGGAGTCCCTGCAGCAGCGTGGGGAGACCAAGCTACTCCATGCAGCCGAGGAGAAATTCACCATTGAGCCTTTTCGAGCCAAGTCGCTGAAGGATGTGGAAGACCTGGGCAACCTTGTGCAGACCCAGAGGTGAGGGGCCGGAATCCTGCAATTTGGTGACGTGCAGGCTGGGTGTGGGTCCCTCTGTGCTTGTTGTCCTTGGAGATCTCTGCCCTGTCTACCTGGCTGGCAGCTGTCCCGAGCCCTCCTGGCAGGCAGTGTCCAGGCACAGCCCTCCTGGCAGGCAGTGTCCAGGCACAGCCCTCCTGGCAGGCAGTGTCCAGGCATAGCCCTCCTGGCAGGCAGTGTCCAGGCACAGCCCTCCTGGCAGGCAGTGTCCAGGCACAGCCCTCCTGGCAGGCAGTGTCCAGGCACAGCCCTCCTGGCAGGCAGTGTCCAGGCACAGCCCTCCTGGCAGGCAGTGTCCAGGCACAGCCCTGCTTCCTGTTCCTGTTCATCACTGACCATCATATACCCAGGTCCTTTCCAGCCATAGCCACGCAGAGGCCCTTTCCTGCAGGGCAATCCCGAGGTGTTTTCACATCTGGTAACGGGGTGTCTGCCGTCACCATTTGGGGCCCAGAGCTATGCTGTCTCTGCTGTCTGGATGTCAGGCCGGGTCCCGGGCGCAGAGCTATGCTGTCTCTGCTGTCTGGATGGCAGGCCGGGTCCCGGGCGCAGAGCTATGCTGTCTCTGCTGTCTGGATGGCAGGCCGGGTCCTGGGCGCAGAGCAGATCGATCCACAGCAGCTGTGTCATGGTGGGCCCCTGGTCCGTGCTGTGAGGGCTTCCGTGGAGGGTCTTCTCCATGACACGTTGTCCTGAGGCTTCCCCTCTCAGTGCAGAGACGGCTCCCGCCCTGTGGCATGCGGTCCTCCCGTGGACAGAGGCGGCCCTTGCCCCATAGCAGGTGGTCCTTCCAGGGACAGAGAGGGAGGGGTGCAGTGACAGAAGGCAGGCCCCCTAACATCACCTGTCCCTCTAGGATGAGAAGCACCTCCACAGACGAAGCCGGAGACCTCCCTGCTGTCCGGGACCTGAAGAAACTGGAGTTTGCGTAAGCAAAGGGCCACATGGACTTAGGGGGTCCAGCAGAATGGAGGTGGGTGCCCCAGCCCAGTCACTCTGCCTCCCGTGGCAGGGGCAGTCTGGGATGCCTACATGCTGCTCAGCTTGCTTGTTCCCAGTCACTCAGCAGATGCAAGAGTCCCTGCGTGGATAACCCAGGGATGCTGTTGTCCTTACTGAGTTTACAGACTAATATAATTGTGATTTGTGGCAGGAAGATCCAGGAGTATGAGAATACCAACTTACGAAGACTTCCTGGAGGAAGCGGCATCTGTACTGATGCTTAACAAGGGAGTAAGAATGGGCCAGATGAAGAAAGGCCTTCCAGAAATTGTAGCTCCAGGGATAGGAAGAGAGCCCCACACGGACCCTGCTTGCCGCTTCCCACGGGAGGGTGTTGCCGTGACCACCCCCAGGCCTGCATGTGGGTCGACACAAGGGCAGCCCTGGCCGACAACATTCTCCGTCCCCCAGTACCTGTCCAGCATCCAGGCCTGGCTGTGTAGCAGACTCCTCAAAGGTTTCTATCATGCAGAGACTCCCACTCAAGCCTGGGTTCTCTGCCAGCCCAGAGAATTCCCAGGAGCTTTTGGCACTGCCAGTCCCAGTCAGACCAGGACAGTGGGGCACATAAGAGGTCCTAACCACAATCATGTTCAGGTCTGTCTGGCCGTAGCACTTTGACCTCTCAGCTCAGGCCATCACTGCGTTGTACAGCCGGGGATGCTGAGGCCCAGAGCGAGCACATTGTCAGAGTCAGAAAATTCAAGTGCATCTAGCGGCAAGGAAGAAATCATTAACCAGCTCCGGTGCATGCGGGCTGTTTTACATGTCCTCCCGGCAGTGTCAAGAGCCGCTCTGGGGAGCAGCTTTCTTCCTCATTTACAGAAGAGGAAACCGGGCGGGGTGAGCGCTCAGCCACAGGCCCCAGGTGCGGCCCACCAGCTCAGGGCTCACCTAGTTATGGTCCCCTGCCCCGCCCGTGGAGAAAGCCCGGCATCTCTCGTTATGGACAGAAATAAGAGGCCACACTTGAGGTGCAAGAGTGGCTGAAAAGAGGAAACGTCTGGACACAGTCCCCGAGGGCCCCTTTTTTCAGCTTAAGTTTATTTTCAGCTTAAAAAGCCCCGAGCCCAGGTCGGAACTGCGCATTGGGGAACAGTAGCTACGAGGTAGAAGAGGGCTAGAGCCGGGAACCAGCCAGCCATTCGCCGGAAGCCTCAAGAAGGTTCTGAGGAAGGAAGGAAGGAAGCAAAGAACTATTTGGGGCACCTGTTTTGGGCAGTGCTGGTGCCGGGAACCCGTGGTGCAGACCGAAGGGGCATGGCAGTGAGGCTGCGAGGCTCAGAGCCCTCCCCCAACCTTCGGCCCTGCTCTACTGCACTACCTCCCCGCCCCCTCTGCTCTGGGCACGTGGACCTCCTTGCTGGTTTTAACCTCACCAGACATGGTCTGGCTCTCACCTTGCACTGGCCATGCTGTCTGCCTGGCCCACACACTCACCTCATTCCGGTCTTTACTCAGTAAAGTCCTCCCCCTGCCTTATTTATTTTTATTTTCTTCTCATGCTGCCTTATTTCAAATGTGTCCGTTTTTATTTGAGAGACAGAGTGATAGAGAGACGTCAGTGTTCCAGCTACTGGTTCATTCATCAGATGGCCACAATGACCAGGACTGGGCCAAGCGAAGCCAGGAGCCTAGAGCTCCGTGCTGGTCTCCTGCATGGGTTCAGGAACCCAAGTACCTGGGCCATCTTCCACTGCTTTCCCAAGCACGTTAACATGGAACTGGATCCGAAGTGGAGCAGCCGGAACTTCAGTCGGTGCTCATACAGGGCGGTAGAGTAACAGGTGTTGGCTTAACTAGCTGTACCACCACACCTGTCCCCAGCAAGACTTTTTTCTTAATCCTTGAGTAAATCAAATGAAATTCCCTGCCCTCCTGCTGTGGTCCTGCAGTCTAACCACACCAGCCTCCAGCTCACACAGTAGGGCCAGCACCGATCGCTTGGTTTATCCGGGATGTCAGATAAGGCAAGGATTGCTGTCGGCTTTGCTCACAGCTCTCTTCTGGGCTGCCAGGCCCAGCAGGAAGAGCAGTAAATGTCTGACGATGAGTTCCTCAGGCTGTGTACCAGCCTCATGCCAGGGCTGGCCGCTCAGGAGACAGGCGCTAGTCACGTGCTCTGCTCAGGCCCGCAGTGGGAGCCCTGTTCCTCCTGGGCCTTTCACGGTGACTGGGGACATTTCAGAATGAAAGCCAGTGAGAGAGAGTCTCCTTCTAATGTGTCTCAAGGACACGCATCCAGACCAAGGTAACCAGCACTGGCATTGTCATTTCATCAGACACTGGTTGTTTGAATATTGAGGAAGGTCGAAGGTTGTTATTCCAAGAACAAAGCGCCATTCTTTATATTGAATATGCTTAGCTATGTTTTAATGATACAGCCCTTTGTTCTGGTGTTTCTCATTTCCTAAAGTCTAAATGTCGAGGCAGGCTGTGTGGCCTGCGGTGGGTTAGGCGAGTCTTCTGTGCTCCAGTTTGCCCATCTGTAAAATGCAGAGAGGAAAAACCCTCTGCTCAAAGGTCTGCGTCAGATGGCATGGGCCTGGCATGGGCCTGGCATGGGCCTGGCAGAGAGTCAGTGTCCACTAAGATGCAAACTAGTGACCAAGCCATCTGGCCTGCCATGGGGGAGGTCCCTACCTGGCACCTGGCAGCGCCTGCCCCAGACCACTGTGGAAGGAGAGGGAGACTGGCAAAGCAGGGGCTGGCTTTGTGCTCAGACAGGAGCACTGGGAGCCCACAGTACGGAGCCTCGCTGAGCTGTAAGGCGCTGTGGGCAGAGGGAGGGAGGCAGGGAGAGAGGTCCCCTGGGACTGAGTCAGTGCCACGAATATCTCGGAGTTTAAGCTGTGCGCTTTGCCTCCTAGGTTAGGGCCCACCTCGGGCCCCCAAGCCTTTCCTAAACTGGTGAAGGTCCTCACAGCCTTTTCCTCGCTTCAGCATCTGGAGTAAGTGTAGATCCCGGCCCTCGTCCCCAGCCCGTCCGTGAGGCAGTGCAGAGAGGAGACCCTGGCCTCTGTCTGAAACTTCGTCTCCTAAGGCCCCAGCCCCGGAACTGCAGCAAGACAAGCTTGGGACCTCAGTGGGTGGAGGGGGCTTTCACACTAAGTGGGTGGAGGGGGGGCTCCCGGCAGCAAGACAAGCTTGGGACCTCAGTGGGTAGAGGGGGCTTTCACACTCATCCTGCTGCATGGCCTCGGCAGCCCCCCAGGGAGGCTGGGGACTCAGTCCTGTCTCTCAGTGAGGCTTCTGAGAAGTGAAGGAAGCTGTCCGAGCTCCCGGGACTCCTGTGAAGCACAGCTAGGGTTCTGGTCCTTCACTGGGCAGCAGTGACTGCCTGCCCCCAGCAGCTCGGAGGCGGGCCCTGTGCTTGTTTGCACCCAGGCCAGGGCCACAAGAATCCTGAGCTGGGCCAGGAAGGGTCAGGGGTTCCCATCTGATTCCCCCCTGCAGCCTGGATTCTCTGAGTGAGAACAAGATCGGGGATGAAGGTGTGTCACAGCTCGCAGCCACCTTCCCACAGCTGAAGTCCCTCGAGACACTCAAGTAAGTGGGCGGGGCCTGCCCTTCCTGCTGCCTCTGCCCCAGGTCCAGCTGACTCTCTGTGTCTTCCGCTGGCCCGTCCATTCACTCAGTCAACAACACGTTCAACTCTTCCTTCACTCACTCAGTCTTCTCGTCATCCATTCATCCTGTCATCTGTGAAGTCAGCAGCTTCTTCAGGGGCACCTGTTACACGCGGGCATAGGCTCTGCAGTCTCAGCTTTAAAAAGGACAAGTCCCCTGGCGGCGTTGCACAGCTCCCCGGGGGAAGGCACACGGAGCAGACATACACACCCCTAAGTATGCAGGCCTGGAAACAGCCAGTGCTCAGTGGCAGGAAGTTCCACTCAGGCGTGCGTGAGGGTAACAGGTTAGGATTTCTCACTAAAACCTACACAACGGTGAAATTGATTTTAGCTATTCTGGACTTTCGAGATCGGAGATGGGTGAAGCACCCGTGAAATCACGTGGCCCCATTTCTCTCCACCCTCTCACCCCCTTTGTCACAGGGTTAGTGAATCTCCTCTGTCATTCACACTTCCTCACTCACCACTGTCCCCAAGGTCAGCTGTCATCCACTGGCCACCCTGGGGCGCCTGTGAGGGAGCGTGTCCAGTCTGGACAGATGGGTGGATGGAAGCTGACAGACGGGGGCAGTGCCACACAATCTCAAGGCCTCACTGTCACTGTGTCCCTGCAGCCTGTCACAGAATAGCATCACTGATGTGGGCGCCTGCAAGCTGGCCGAGGCCCTGCCCTCACTTGCTGCATCCCTGCTCAGGCTGAGGTGAGTGAGGATCTGCGGTTGTCTGGGGGGAAGGGCAGGGAGCCCCATGTGGCTCCCACAAAGTCACCCTGAAATCCCTGAACAAAAGGGTCAGCCAAACCCCAGGGCAGAAGCTCTGCACAGGTCCCTCACTCATTCCAGAAAATGGGAGCTAGCCCAGTGACTGAAGAAAAGCACCTGGCCCCATGGCCCCAGTTGGCAGGAAACAGTGTCTTTCCTCAGAGGAGAGGGCTTCCTGGCAGTGAGGACACTGCCACCTTGTGGTTGGCCTGGGCATAGCACCTTGTGCTTTCCCGTCCTTTCGGCCCAGCTCCCTGGAGTGATCCTGAAGACTAAGGAAGAACGGAGCTTGAGACAGAACTCTTTCCATTTTCTGACCTGGGAGGAACTTCCCACGGACAGGGACAGACAGAGATGGATCCCCAGGAAAGACGGCATCTGGGGCATCCCTCCTGGGGTGTCCATACATGGTGGTCCAGCCAGGACCAGTCACCAGGACCACCATGTACCTGTGTGTAGGCTGTGTCCTGTAGGACCTACAGCCTGTGTGACTGCTGTGTTCAGCCCAAGCTCAGTTTTGTCTCACGTGCACCGTGGCCAGACAGCATCCGTGCTGGCAACTAGGGACAGATTTGAACAGGCCACACAGCTGCTTGTGTTGTTAGTAGAGGAGCACACATAGGTTAAACATCTTCAAATAACGACTCACACTGGGAAGGGAGCTCACAAAGCCCAGGACATGCTGGGTGCTGTGCCAGCACCAGCTCACTTACTCCTCCCCGATGGCCCAGTTGTGCCAGTGAGCACAGTGTGTCTGCATGGAGTGAAGGAAACTGCCCACAATCACCCAGGCAGAAAGAGACATGGCTAGGATTTGAACTCAGAAAGGCATTCCCCTAAGAGCTGTCTGACAGCCAGGAACCCTTTTATCCTGCCACTTGCCTAGACTCCCTGTGCTACCATGGAGAGGCCGCCCTGATTCTTTGGGCCTCAGTTTACCCCTCTGTAAGATGGGGCACTAATCCTAGCTGAGCGTGGGTGCCCCTGGATCCTGACCCCCAGCACTCTCGAGTCCTTCCCCAACCTGTGTTCCTGACAGCTTGTATAATAATTGCATCTGTGACGTGGGAGCCGGGAGCCTGGCCCAAGTGCTTCCAGACATGGTGTCCCTGCGGGTGATGGAGTGAGTATGCAAGTCTGGGCAGCAGGGCTAGGCCCAGGAGACAGCAGGCTGGAGGCTTTCCCACCGCCATCGGGGGAGGACCGGCCGGGGGCAGGGGGCAGGTGGCCTTGGTCAGGTCCCAGGATGGGTTTCTCCCCCCAGCGTCCAGTACAACAAGTTCACAGCTGCCGGGGCCCAGCAGCTCGCCGCCAGCCTGAGGAAGTGCCCTCACGTGGAGACGCTGGCGTAAGTCCTGGCCCCTGGAGGGAGGGAGAAGGGGTGAGAGCCTGGAGCTGTGCAGGCATGGGGCCCAGGGTAGCCCCAAAGCCCAAACTCTGCTATGCCCCCCAGTGCTGGTGCCCCTGACCCCAGCTGGCCTGACTCCTCATTTGTGAAATGGACCTGATCACAATATCTATCCTACAAGGTTCCATGAGGTTTAATTAGCCAGGCCGTGCTCAGCTCTTGGAACAATGTCTGGCCTGCAGAAATAAACCCTGTGGCAACACCTACCTCCCACCGCTTGGTACCCAGCAAGTCACTGATTCCACAGGTGGAGATCATTTTGTATTAAGTCAATATGATGTCTAGCACCCAGTGCTGGTACTTTATACTCTAATCTTTTGTACCCTCAAAGATGGTCAGGGTGGGTCTTCTGAGATGAGCATGACAAGGCACAGAGCCTTGTCACTTAAGCAACCTTTCTGGGGTCATGCAGGCTGTCAGCAGCAGAAGGGACGGGGATCTTTGGCCTTGCCGCTGGCTGCATCAGTGCAAGGGCTTGGGGCTGCCTTCCCTGCCCTCTCCTTGCCACTGAGTGCCCTCCCTTGCAGGATGTGGACGCCTACCATCCCTTTTGGTGTCCAGGAACACCTGCAGCAGCTGGACTCACGCATCAGCCTGAGATGATCCCAGCTGTGCCCTGGACAAGGTAGCTGGGTGGGGGGCACTTGAGAGGGGCCAGACATGGGGTCCCTGGGGTGTGCAGCCATGTGAAGGCAGAATTCCTAAAGGCAGGCTGGGCAGGGACCTTGGTCTCCACTCTGGCTGAGTACAAGCATCCATCCGTCAGGCCTTGGCAGCCCAGCCCTGGGTCCTCGCCGTGGCCGGGCTTAGAGGCTTGGGAAGGGCAGGGAGGGCGCAGCCATATGCGTTGGTGTTCACCTGGCCCAGCCTCTCCCTGTGAGGATGAGCACCCACACATCCACCCACGCTCTCCCCACCCCTCCTCTCCTCCATCTGTGCTGTGCACCACTCCTGCCATCCTCACCCTGATATCCTCTCCCTCTTGTTTCCCCTCCCTCCCCAGCTCATTCTCTGAAGACACTGACCACCTGCACCCGGGACTGGGGACTTGTGGACACAGCTCTTCCCATGGGCCTTGGCATCCTGTCCCCTCGTCAGCTGGGAGGAGTTCCCTCATCTGTTTTCCTGGCAGAACCAGGCTTGGCTCCAAACTCCTTCAGAGCCCAGGTGGATGCCAGCCCTGTTCAACTGTGGCAAGCCGGGCAGATGACTAGGGGCCTGCTGGCTGCTGTGGGCCCCTCACAACACTGAAGACAGCCATGGCCGGGTCAGGCCCTCGGCCTGGTGAGAAAGCTCAGCTATGTAACACTGCTAGACTAGACGTCCCAACAAGGCCTGCTTGGCCCTGGGAGACAGCTTTACAACCAGGACAGGCTGGGAGACAACAGAGGCCGCCTCTGTCCATGGCGCTCACTGTTTGCACGAACTTTGTTGACCAAGGTCAGATCTGGGTGTGGTCAGACATGCTGGACCTTAACTGGGACCCGGCTGGCAGTACACTAACAGAGGTGAGGGGAGATAGACTGGGCCGCCATGGCCTCGGGCCTTCATTCCCTGTGTCCTTCTCCACTACATTATGAAGGTCTCATTCAATAGATGCAGGGTTTGCATTGCACCATGATTGCCATTTTGGGGTACCTACTCTTCTGATTACCTAATACAATCAAGTCACCCCAAAATGTAGTGGCTTCCAGCAACACACACTCTTACATTGACTCAACCACATGCCTGTTCTTTAGGCTCAGCAGGGTTAGCCTGGCCCAGGGCCACCTGGAGGATCATTCACTTGAATGTCCAGCCCGTGATGCTGGACATTCAACCAGGGGAGCTGGTTACATGGGTCTGGGCTCAGGGGGGACCCAGGAGACAGGAGGGAGCTAGAAGGGGGCAGGGAGGCCAGAGGAGCAATCACCTGTCCTTGGAAGCCACGGGCCAGACCTGTCTGTCCTGACAGTGGTCGCCCCACACACACGGGCAGACACGGACACATTCATGCCAGCCCTGTCTGTCCTGATAGTGCCCCCCCCCCACGCACACACACGTACACACACACACACACACGGGCAGGGACACAGACACATGCATGCCAGCCCTGTCTGTCCGGACAGTGCCACCCACACACACACACGGACACATGCATGCATGTGGCGGAATGTCCCTTGGTGCAGGTCTTTTCTTTGCGACTTCCTTAGACTTGGTGGGAAGTGCATTATTTGAGGCTCAGAGAGGCTGGAGCCTCATGAGCTCTGCAGGGGAGCTCCTCCCACCACCCCTGCAGCCCAGCTGTATCCTGGGAGCTGGTTCCCAGCCAAGCTGGAATCCTACTGCAGTTGCCGCCAGCCAGAAGGGACTTGGCAGCACCACTTCCTACCTGGTAGCTGCCAGCATGGCTGTTGCTTTTCACTGGGGCATGGCCTGTTAGGTCAAAGGTGCCCACTGAGCCAGCCTGGGTTTGTCCCGGTGGCCTTGGGAGCAGTCTGTTCAGCCCCTGCAGGCCAATCCTGATACCCGTGGATTCAGCCAGGTTCCTAAATTCCGCTCCACTTTCTAGCATGTCAAAACTGATATCAGGGGTCTTGGGGGTCTGGCATGAGCTGCCTGGTTGGTATTCCTTACAGAGAGGCAGGTGCCTTCTGTCACGGCTAAGCCACAAGGCCATCAAGGCTGTGACCCAGGTGTAAGCCATCACTCCTCGAGGTATTCCTGCCCTCCCACTCGGGAGCCCATGGGGTGTCCATGAGTGTGACTCCAGGGATGAGCACAGAGCCATGCCCTGGCTCAGGCACCTGCTGCGTCCATCAGCCACGTGGGCATGACTGGACCTTACTCTTGGTCTGTTTGGAACTGAGAGTATGAATTCAGAGGCTGTTCACGGTGATGCCTTTTATATAACAAGTTGATGTGCAAGGGATGGCATAATTGCTCAATAAACCTTAATGATTGTGGTTGTCACGTGCTCATTGCTGTGCTAAGCTTCTCCTGCTCATGAGGCCCGAAGGTCTGTGGCTCAGCTGTGGACTCCTGAGCAAGACTGTCCAAGTCCAAAGCCCAGTTTACAAGTTCCCTCCCTGAGCCTCGGTCTCCCAGTTGTATAATGGGCCCCCAGGGGTGGGAGTTGCATACTATTTTTTTTTAATCAGAAGAAGTCAGCTTCCTAAGTATTGCTTTTACAGGTTGGTTGGAATCAAGTATCCACACCACTCATAGTTTCAAAAATATATTTCTGGCCAGAGGAGCAACATGGTGCATTTGTCGGTTCTGCCAACCTGATAAGGGACACGTGACTTGCAATGGGTAAGCAGGGAGCCCACCCCAAGCTGCTACGCCACCCCTCAGCTTCTGTGCCTCAGGGGGGTCCCTGTCTTAGGCCGAGGCCGGCCAGGCTGTCAGTTGGAGCTGGGAGTGGCTCTTGTGTGCGTCCTCTGTTTGAAGGCGAAGTGGAAGCAGGTGCAGGGAGGCAGACACTGGCTGGGTTCCTGTAAACATCCATCGCTGTTGCGCAGTCACAGGCCGAGACTGGGCCGGCCTGGCAATGTGGCAGGGGCACAGAGTCGTTACATGCCTGTGGGGGCAGGCCCAATCTCTCCTTCCACCCTTCTGGTTCTGGATGGGAACTTCTCTGTTGGCACAAAGCTTTCAAAGGGCGCAGGTCTAGGAAAAAGGCAAAAGGAACGTTACCAGTGTGGAGGTACCAGCTGCTGCCAGGCTTGCCAGGCTTCCAGGGGTTTGGCATAGGCAGGGAACTCTCCCAATCCCCCTCAAGCCCGGGGAACCACTCAGACAGCTATGCCCCCACGTGTCTGCAGTGGCCAGGTGGGGCCGGGCTGAAGCCGGGAGCTAGATTCAGGTCTCCTATAGGGGTGGCAGGAACTGGATTACTTGAGCCATCCCTGAAGCCAAGCTGGAGTCAGAAGCCAGGTGCTCTGACGTGGGACATGGAAGGCTGCCCAAACCTGTAAACTCAATTGCCTGATTACTAAGGACTTGGGCTGGAGAACCCAGCACAGCCTCACGTGGGCCGGGGTGCTGCTGCTTCCAGTTCTATTGGATGACCTGAGGCTCGGGCAAGGAGCAATCTCCGAGCTTGGGAAGTCCTTGGCAGCCCCTCCAGCCCTGCCTGGAAAGTGCTTGACAACCTACAGGAAAACTCTGGTCTGGCCATAACCAAGCTACTTCTGGCCTTGCTGGCCTCTGCCTCCCAGATGTGGCATTCATCTCTATAGCCCCATCCCTTGTGGGGGTGTCCTCTGGGCCTGCTGTGCTTAGCTTCTGGACCCAAACACTGAATACCAGTTGCAGCTCATTACCATGGCAGTAAAGAATGTGCCCCCAGCAATGTTCCTGTGGCCGCAAAGGGAGCAGCGTCACTTCCTCCGAGAACCGCCCATCTTCCCTTTTCACAGGCTGAAACATGGAGGTTCCATGACTGGGAGAGGTGGAGCTAGCCCTGGGCCAGTAAGGAGCAGGACTACTGCAACCAGAGCAGCCACCACTTTCTGGTTACAGAGGCTGTGGTGGCCTTGACCCTGCCTGACAGTGACCACTGACACGCTTCTCTGCCGCCTTCCATCTGCCTGCCTCTTTGCTCGAGTTCACCATATGCTGGCCCCAAGCTGCAAGTGCAGGCAGAGCTGTCTTCCCCACACCCCTTCACTGGATCAGTCCCTCAGCCCCCTCACTACAGCTGGGCTGGACTAAGCTCCAAGGCTGCAGCAGCAGGGACCTCCCTGCTCAACCCCCAACTTGTACTTGAAGCCTCATCCCTGGGTCTGTTCCTGGGTGGTTTTATTCCACTTTCTCAGCAAGCCCGAGTTAGATCCTGCTGTGATCCCATTTTACAGATGGACTAAGGTTCACAGATGCCAAATGCTTGCTAGAGGAGGCTCAGCTGAGGCATGCAGAGCCTGGCTCAGACATCAGGCCTTGGTTCCACCCAAGATCTAAACACAGAATGATCTTGTACTGCCAGGGTGTCAGGCACAAAGCCATGAGCACGAACACGGCACAAACTCGGCCCGTGAGAGCCGCGATCAGCCTGGTGAGGTCCTATACCCAATGACAGCAATGGGAAGAAACAAAGGATGGAGGTACAAAGGACAGCCGAGGCAGCAGGGGAGTGACAGGCTGACAGGGCACGACGGGCCCAGGAGCCCCTGGTGTTTGGGTCAGGCTAGGTGGGGGCAGGTAGGAGGCAGGAGCCAAACTCATCTTCTCAAGGCCAGCTGGGCATGTGCCCCTCCAGACGCCTTCCCTAGCCCCCACACTCCTCCCAAGGAACCTGCAAGCAGCCACAGCTAGGGGAGCACTACCTCCCAGAAAGGCGACCTTGGGTCCCTCTTTTATCCCAGCATGAGTATGCTTGCTGGTCCCCGCCTCCAGGGACCTTGTACAGGCCTCGAGCAACCTGCAGCACAAGGGTTTACTCAAATGTGTCCTCCCATGTGGAGGACTGCTACTCTCCCCTGCCCGGATGTTGCCCTCGAGCCCCCCTCCTCTGCCACTTCTGTGATGACAGGGCCCAGGCAGCTGCTGGCATGGCCCATCTGCCATCTCGGGGATGGACTGGATTCCTTCTGCTCTTCCTGTCACTGTGTCTGCCTGTTTATAGCAGCAGGTGCCAAGTTCCTCTCGTCCAGACATTTTGGAACAAGAGTAGACTTAGAGGACTAGAACTACGCAAATAATTGGGTGGTAGGCAGATGTGGCAGAAAACACCGCTGGTGTCCCTTTAGGCTCGGGGACGAGGCAGTCCTGCGTGCTCCACATCTCAGCGAAGGGGCCTGGTAAGGCAGTGATCTCTCCCAAGGTCACACAGTGTGCTGGGACCTGCATGTGGCCCAGGTTTCAGTCTCTGGCCAGAGGACCCACTGGGATGCACCCACGCTGACCGCTATAGGCCAGTATCCGCTTCTTTGATTTGCAAGAGGAAATCATGGTGACAGCTGCCTTTACCGAGTACTTTTCCACCTTCACCTTGCACTGCTTCTCATGTCCTAGTTCACGTATTCCTCCAAATGTACATCCTGCTTTTCAGATGGAGCTCAGAGAGGTTAAGCTGGCTGTGCAAGGTCACACAGCTTGTCCAAAGCAGCGTCCAGATCCAGAGCGCTGTGGTCTGATCCCAAAGACCCAGAACCATGGTGTGTCAGGCTCCCCACCCTCCTGCCACTTGCTATTGTGGGATTTTCTTTCTGAAACTATAGCCTTTGATGCCAGGTCACTGGCTGGTCATTTTTTGTCAGACACTGGGTGAGAACTGCTTTAAGAAGTGATGGTTAATCGGGCCATACCTCTGTGGAGGTCACTGAGGCTAGGATCCACAGGAGTGAGGACAGGGCCCACATGTCCCCTGTGCACTGCCATGCAGTCTGCCTCCCGCCATCCTCGTCCTCTGGACAGCTGGCTGAGATCAGGAGTGGGCCTGCTGGGGCTAACTCTGGCCCTGCCCCTTCCTACCTGTGTGACCTCAGGCAAACTGCCCCATCTCTTAGAAGCAATCTGTGGGAAACAGGGATGGTGGTGGTGCCAAGGGGCTTGTTTGTGTTGTCCAAGCACCTGCTCATTCCCAGCACACGTACGTGGCTGCAGGCTGTAGCAGCCTGTCCTATCAGCCCCACGTTGGTTCCCAACTAGAACCCAGCACCTGCAGGGGCATTCTCTTGGCCCCACGTTCTGTAGGTGGCAGTGCTTTTCTTCAGAGACAGTGGTTTTCAGAACTCCCCGCTCCTTTTGCTTGTACTGGACAGCTGAGCAAAGTGTCCAAAGCAGACTTCACTCAGGTATGACCTGCCACCCTGGGACTGTGAGGCCTGTCAGAGGGGTGGCGTGTGCCCACGGTCTTTGTGAGTCTGCTTTATCCAACAGCCACGGGCACTGTCACCTTAGTATGAGTTGCACATTACTTATCCTTATCTTAGAGATGTGGCCCAAAGCCAAACACAAAATTCACTTACATTTAGAACCTGAAAGGAATTTTAGACAGTCTTAATGAACCTGTGTCTTGACAGCAACCTGTCAAATGAAGTCAGGTGTGGAATTTTCCACTCCTGGTCATTTTGGTATTCAGATTTGAACTTTGGATCAAACATTGTAAAAAATCAGTGCACTTTATCTAAACTACTCAATGCACTTTGCTTTTTTTTTTTTTTTTTTGAAAGGCAGAGAAAAATTGAGATGTGCTGTGTCACTCCTTAAATCCCCACAATGACTGGGGTGAGCCAGCCCAGGCCAGACACTGCAAATCCATCCAGGGCTCCCAGCCAAGTGGTAGGGACCCAAGGACGTGAGTCATCATCAACTGCTCCAAGAATGTGCCCACCAGGAAGCTGTACTGGAACCAGGCCCTCAGACAGGGCCTGCCGGCATCCCAGTGGCAGCTGACGCACATGATGTCTGCCCCGACTCTGTATTTTTATAGGGAGTCTTTATGTCACTTCAAAATAAAAAACAGCATCCAAGGTAATGCTAGAAACACAATGAAAATGAAACTTTTAATTGTAGCTCCATGCCCTGACCTGCAAACCTGAGCCTGGCACTGTCAAATAGGACAAGTGGCAGGAGCTCTGAGCCTGTGCCCTCTGCTGCTGTTCCGTGGTCACTGCTGCCCTCCCCGTGTTCCCTGCCTCCCCGCCAGGGGATGCTCCAGACAGCACCCAGGCACCAGCACAGTGACTGGTGGGCCCGAGGCCTTCACATCATGGCTGGGTGCCTAGGGCTAGTCACCCGACCTTCCCATGCCTCAGTTTCTCCTTTGTCATGGAGCCTCACAGGGAAGCACCGCAGGGGGGTGAGGGCAGTTATTTTTAACCACTGAGCCCAGCCTCTTCCTGAGAGGAATGCTGGGAATGCAGGCTTTCCGGAGTTCCCAGCTGCCCAAGCATGACCCATCACTCAGGATGCACAGGGACCTGTCATTGCTGCCCCCACATCCCCTTCCTGGTGTGGCAGCCAGGTATTAAATGCCAACCTACGTCACTCATCGCCCCAGGTCTCCAGCATGTGCCCTCAGACAGGCTCTCCTGTTCAGAGGCTTTAGGAGAAGTCTACCTGCCTGAGGTGTGGGTGCAGCGAGGTGGGATTTCAGCCAAAGATGGCACAGGCCTGCAAGGCCTCCAAGCAGCAGGCTTTTGGGCACGTGTAGATGGGCTCAGCTAACACTGGATGCCATAGGAGGGATGGGCCAAAAAAAACGCAAGAAAAAGTTTATTCTAGTGCCCAAAAAGGATGGAAATCGATGCAACCATTTCATCATAAGCATTTTCCCTGAGCTTTCTGCAGTAGCCTGGTACACGCAGATCAAGTGATGGACCTGGCTGTCCTACGACTAAAGGACCTGGCACTGCTGCCTGCAGGTCATAGCCCGGTCCCTGTGCAACTGGCTTCAGGGCTTCTGCTCAAGACTCTGGTACTGTGTCAAGTGATGGCTTTCTTTTCAGTGACATAAATATGTTCCCTTTTTTTTTGTAAGGTGTACATATGCCATTTATTTGAAATGGCTGCAATGGCCAAGGCAGGCCCACTTCTAAGTGGGAGGCAGGAAATGCCATCCAGATGTGCCACATGATGGCTGGTGCCCAAGCACGTGGGCCATCTGCTGCTGCTTTCCGCAGGGAGCTGGATGGGAAGGGCAGCAGCCAGGACTCACATTTATGGTTGCTGGTGTCACAGTGCTGGTACATAAACATTCTTTTAAAAATAAATTCATTGCAGTTAGCATGATGGCACAGGTTGTTAATTCTCTGTCTGAGGCCCCGGCATCCTATATGGGCACCAGTTCATGTCCTGGCTGTGCCACTTCTAATCCAATGCTCTGCTTAGGGCCTGGGAAGGCAGTGGAGGATGGCCCAAGACCATGGGCTCCTGTGCTGCCGTGGGAGATCCAGAAGAAGCTCCTGGCTCTCAGCTTTGGGCCAGCTCAGCTCTGGCCATTGTGGCCATTTGGAGAGTGAACCAGTGGATGGAAAATCTCTCTTTCCTTCTGTCTCTGTAACTGACTTTTAAATAAAAATAAAATCTTATTTAAAACTAAATTCACAAGGAATGGGCATTCAGCTTGGATACCAACATCCTGTATCAGAGAGCCGGACTTGAAGCCTCAGTGCCACCGGCTTCCAGTTTCCTGTGAACACTGCAGAAGGCAGCAGGTGATGGCTCAAGTGGCGGGGGCCCTGCTTAGAGGTTCTGGCTCCTGGCCCCAGTCCAGCTCAGGTGCAGCTGGTGTGGGCACCTGAGGAAAGAACCATGCTGCATCCCATACAGCAGTGGTGACTGAGGCCGTGCTCCTCTTCTCCTTGCTTGCGTGCCTCGGAAAGCAGCAGGAGACGGCCCAAAGGACTCTGGTAGGGGATGCTGGCATCCTACCCATGTGAGAGACCCAGATGGAATGCCCAGCTCCTGGCCCAGCCTGGCCCAGCCTGGCCTCTGCGGACTTCTAGGGAATGAGCCAGCAGATATCAAAAATAAATTTTGAGGGGAAAAAAAAAGTGGGGATTAAAGAAGCAGGAACTTCATCACTGTCATGTGAACTGAAATCTAAAAAAAAGAAAGACTGAACACATTAAAAAGATTTTTTATGAATGAAGCACTGACATGTGCATTTCATCTTAGGTGATGAGCTATAAGGTACAATGATGGCCTACTAGGGAGAGACCGGGCAGACGCCACCCTAGCCAAGCCAAGGTCAAAGGTAATGTCAGCAGTGCCAGAACAGACACACCGAGGACACGCTTGCCACTGTGGTGCTCTTGCCAAGAACACACCATCCAGGTCTGATCAGCCCCAAACTGAGAGGCCTTCCAGAAAACACTAGACTAACTCTTCAGATGTCAAAATCATGAAGATAAAGACCAGCTGGGGAAGGGCTGCAGACTGCAGTCTCCTGCGCCACGGGGCAGTGAGCATGGCTGCACCCTGTGGCCAGGGCCCTCCTGGGACTGCAAGTCGGCCGGAAGCGCAGCTGCACCTAACTCACCTGGTGAAAACCATAGCCTACTGCCTGCTTTCCTGCCATCAGCCCCATTCCCTGAGCTGCACATGCTGCCTGTGGGATCTCCCGTGACTTGAATCTAACTGTGCTCAGGCCCCCAAGGGTCTGTGTCTTTGAGCCAGGCAGTGACATGGTGACATGCCTAACCCAGTTCTGCTGACAGCACAGGCTGCAGAACAGCAGGGAGAGCTGAGGCAGGAGGACGGAGAAGGAGCAGGTGGTCAGCAGTCAGGTGACAATGAGGGAAGCCGGGAGGCCCTGTTAAGATGGGGCAGTGAGCCTGCGCCAGACACACCCACCCTGCAGCAGCGTTCCCCAGCCTCTCCATCTGCAGCCCAGGGACTGCTCCTCTCCCCACTCCCCCCCCCCCATGTGCCAAGAGATGGCGTGGGTAGGCATTGGCTGCCTTCGGCAAGAACCGGGACAAGCCAATCCAGCCAGGCTGCCTCAGTGCCCAACTCAGGACGTGAGGGTGCTCTGGGTGCTAGGCCAGCAGCAGCAGCCCTGGGTGTCCACTCCCTTCCTGCTCCTGGGCAGGAACTGACACTGCAGGAAAACGGCAGAGGCAGATCTCCAGAGCTGCCAACCTGGTGCCCCGGGAGCCACAGGCCAGCACACAAGCTCTCTCCTCTCCAATCTCCCTGTTTTGTCCATGAGGAACCAGAGGCACCAAGGTGTCAAAGAGTGTGACCAAGGTCCTTGCTAGACCTGGGACTGGAACCCAGGTCATCTGAGCTGACGGCCCTAGCATTCAACCATGACCTTGAGGCCACAGCCTGCAAGAGGTGCTTGCAGAATGTTAGAGGAGCTGAACTGGGTGGGCGAATGCAGGAGAGGATGGAAGAGAGCCCACGGGGGAACCCAAGCGGGTGCACCCTTTCCTCCCACGCCTACTCTAGGTCCTGGGGCTGGCCCGAGTGTGCAGGGAGTCAGGGTTTCCTGGACTGGCTCGTGTGTCCCCAGGACAAAGAATGGGGAAGAGCAGATATGACTAAAGCTGTGCTGGTTGGTGCAGAGCCTGGGGACCAGGGCCTGCCAGATGTCCTGGAGGTTTCCTACAGGGCTTTCCTGCTGGTGGCGACCCCTCCTCAGCCCCCTGGGATGGGGCAGGGAGTGAGTGCTCTGCACTTGGCTTGCCACACGGCTCTGGGGTGGGGTCCCTGGCTCCCCACTTGTTAGGGCTCAGCCCCTGTGACTGCAGAAGCTTTGCAGGAGTGTCCCTGGTGCTTCTGCTCTGACTGTGCTCGCTGTAAGGTACATCCGAACATTTGGACCTCAGTTTTCAGTTCCAGTTTGGCTGGGAGAGGCAGCGGTCAAGGGATAAAGTGAGACTTTCTTTGCCAAACTTACCGTCTCAGAGTCAAGTACTTAGCGTGGCGACAGGGATTCATTGTGGGGTCACTGGGGCCTAGCACAAGGCTTGGCAAAATAGGCAGGCCCGACGTCTGTTGAGACTAAATGAGTGAGTCCACAGAGGGCCCAGAACCGGGGGTGTCCAATGAGCAGGAAAGATTTTGGGTGGATCACATACGCCCTGCCTCCAGCAGGTGTGCCCAGTCTGGTCCAGTTCCTTGTCACCACTAGCCTAGCCTTGATCATGGGTCTGTACGTCTCCCAGCCTCCGAGCTAGCCTGCCTGCGCCTGCACTGCTCACAGCTTCGAAGTTACCTTTGCAGAGAGTGAACTTGGTTGTGTCGTTTCCTGTCTGTGGCCTGCCAGGTCCTGCACGGCGTGGCCGCCACTCTCCTCCCCCGTGACTGCTCCTAGGGCGCCACTCCAGCCACTGCAGCCTCCTTCCGGATGTGGGATGAGCCAGCGTCTCTTCTGTCCTGAGCCCCCCTGAACCCCCCCTGAGTCCCCTCTGCCTCAGCTGCACTGTCTCTGTACCTTCATGTCTGCCTCCTTCCACCCACTTAGGTCCCAGCTCTGAGGTGCTGCCTCCTCAGGGGGAACCTGTGTCTTTCCTATAGGCCTTCAGCACTCCCAACGACCCTGATGAGCTAGTCTGGACCCTGCTGTCTTCCACTCTGAGTACCAAGGCAGTACTGTCTGGACTCATTCCCTAGACTGGTGTGAACAAATGCACATAGGCTCAATACAAGGCAAGCAGGCGGGCAGGCAGGCAGTGGGCTGGGGAGCTATGCAAAGTGGCGGGCACATCTCCACCTGCACCTGGTGCTTGCTAAACCCTCCCTGAGCTCAGCTCAACCCTGCACGGACCACTGCAGCAAACTGAATGTCTGTGCCCCCCACACTCCTATGCTGAAACCCCAGCCAAGGTCTGCGCGGCAACTAGGAGGTGGGGCCTCTGCAGGGTGACCAGGTCAGGAGGGCAGAGTCCACATAGGTGGCATTAGCACCCCCCCCTAAGAACTGTGAGAAAGAAACACTCCGTTTCCCCAACAGTCTGTTCCAGCACCACCAGGCAAAGGACAGGATCGGGGGAAGCGGTGTTAGTGTCCATCCTCCAAAAGAGCCCTGCTCACCTCCTCACCTCCGTGTCCCCTCTTCCTGCCACTCAGGCCCTGGGTCCAAATCAGAGTCCAGCACCACACAACCCGAGTGCCCAGCCTGTCCTGACAGCCTCCCCTGGGCCTGACAGGTGCCCGGCAGGCCCCCTCTTCTGGACTAGTTGACTCACTCTCCCCCAGAACATGTTAAGGGGGCTGGTCATAGTGCAGAGGCTGGATGCTGGGTTCCACAGCTCAGTGCAAGGACCGGCTGACCCACGAACCCTGGAGGTCTTACACACACAGCAGGCAAAGCTGGTGCCACTCCCTCCCTCCCCCACCCCCTAGCTTGCCAGTCACCCTGGCAGCCTCTGCAGACTTCAGCTGCAGAGCCCACAGGTTGGGCACACTGAAACCTGATCCCAACAGCAGCCGTGCAAGGCCAGGAAGTCCAGGCTCTTTGCAGAGGGGTTCTTTTCTTGTGCAGCAGCCTTTGGCCTTGCACCCACTCTCTCCATCCAGCTGCCCCTGGGGTTCACAGGACCAAGGCAGTCCGTGTGGCCTCTGTATCTCTTCTGACACCCCTAAGTCTTTTTACCCTTTGAGAACTAGTGAATCACCCCCCCCCCAACTCAAGGTCACCACCAAGATGGGCTGCGGATGGGGGGAGGAGCTGCCGGCTTTGCCTCAAACATATTTGGGTACAAATCCTTTTCCCTCAAGTCCTGGGGTTAAGTACAAGTCACTCAGTCCCTGGGTACTCCCTCCTCAACAGCTGTTCCCACAAAGAGGGGTCGTGCCAAGTCTGGCTTCACATGAGACCCAAAGGAGTGGGGTAGGGACGGGGTGCCCCTCTTGCCCTGGCCAGGATCCCAACCCGGGTTCATTCAGTGGGCACTTACAGGCCTCCGGGGCAGGGGAAGGCCTCGACCTGAGGTCCCATCCCCATCCAGACGGCGGCGGCGGTGGCATGATGTGGGCAGCTGGTCCAGGCCCAGGGGGGTTGGCAGGCAAGACCCTACTCCAAGTACCCATCGAAGACGTCCAGCTCCGAGTCGCCATCGTAGAGGCCGGAGCCGGGGTCGGAGAGCACGCCCAGGTCCACGAGTGCCTGGTCCAAGTCCTCGGGCAGGAAGACGAGGCCCACGTTGAGGACGATGTACTCCATGAGGAAGGCGTAGTACAGGATCAGCACGTTGACGAAAAACAGGCCCACGAAGAACATAGAGGGCAGCAGCGGAGGCTGCGCGGAGGGGACCAGGGGGCCCAGTGCGTCCAGGTGGGCTGCGATCCGGGCGCCGGGCATGCAGCGGGCGGCGAGGGCGGCGGCCAGGCGAGCTCAGCCCCGGCAGCGACCGGGCGGCCGACGAGGGGGCAGCTCAGCCATGCAGGGGGTGCCCCCGGGGCTCGACCGGGGCGACCCTGGGCTCCAGAGCCCCCGCTGCGGAGATGCGGCGGTCGCTGCCGCGCGGGGCGTGGGCGTGGGGGAGGTCGCTTGCAGCCCCCCAAGGTGTCCACGAGGCCCTCTCGACCGGCCGGCCCGCTCCCCCCACTTCGTCCCGTGAAGTGGCCAGCGACCGCCGGGTTCCCGTCCGAGGCACCCCGTTAGCAGCTACAGGCCCTCCTCGGAGCGCGGACAGGGACTCCCACAGCGGCTCAGCGTCGAGAGCCAGTCCCAGCCGCCGCCTCTCCCGCCAGGATCGGCCGTTCCCCGCGCCCCCTGCGCGCCCCCGCAGGCCCAGCGCCCATGGCTGCGGCCGCCGCGTCCCCTCCGGGCGGCGCTCCGAGCACCGCCCCCTGCCCCGAGCCACCCGGCGCTCATTGGCCCGCCCCCTGCCACTCGCGCTCATTGGCCGACCCAGCGCCCGCTCTCATTGGCTCAAGCCCTCCTGGGGGCGGGCCCCGCCGCGCCCCGCCCCCAAGGGGGCTCGTCCTGAAGTGGCTTCTCGGTTCGGCTGGGCGCCAGAAGTCGGGCTCGGGTCTTCCCTGGGGGTCGCGGGTTCGGGACGAGGGACTCGAGAGCCCACGCACACGGCTCAAAGCCGGACGGTTGACGCCGAGGCTGCGCAGCTCAGCGCAGGGGCCGTGCGCTGCCTCCGCCACTCGCCAGGGCTGCGCTTGGCGCCACGCCTCCTGGGGCTCGGTTCCCGCTGGCCCCTGGAGGCAGGTGGGCAGGGGGCTGCGGCTGCAGGCCCGGCGCGACCCGGGGGTCTGCAACGCGAGGTTGGGGAATGGCTGGGTGCAGCGAACCCCGGGCAAGTGGGCACTTCAGCCAGGATGTGGTGCATGTGTGTGTGTGTGTGTGTATGTGTGTGGATCTACATGAATGTATATCTGTATTTTCAAATAAAATAAATGCCAGGAGCTTCTTCCGGGTCTGCCGCGTTGAGTGCAGTGCCCCAAGGACTTGGGCCATCCTCCACCACTTTCTCAGACCTTAAGCAGGGAGCTAGATTGGAAGTGGAGCAGCTGGGACAAGAACTGGCGTCCCTATGGGATGCCAGTACCACAGAGTGAAGGATTATCCTGTTGAGCATTAAACTGGCCCATTGTTTTTCTGTTGTGAGCCATATAAGGGGGTGCACTGTTAAGTCTACATCCAACCTGGGACTGCCTGGGTTTCATTCCCGGCTCCAGGCCCTGGAAGGTAGGGGTCCATCAGCCGGGTGATGGGGTCCTTACCGCCCATATGCGAGACCTGGGTGTAGATGAACATGAGGATAGCCGGGTTCGGACCCTGGTTCTGTCATCTGCTAACGATAGGACCTCGGGCAAGTCAATTGCTCTCTGCTACAGTTTTCCACATGATAAAATGGTGATGATGACAACGATAATAATACTACAATCCCAACACATAGGGTTGTCGTGAGAATTAACCATGTAAATATATGCAAAGTGTCAAGGGCAGTGGCACACACTATACGCCATGCAAAGGCTATTCTTGTTTTTCTCACAAAGCCAATACTTGTTCATTCTGCGAGGACACCTTTTCATTTATCTGCATTAATCTGCTCCGCCCATCCGGACCAAGGCACCGCCTCTCCTCGCGCTGCTTCGTCTCGGAGGGCGCCCGGTGCACGCCGGGACTTGTAGTCCGCTAGCAGAGTCCTGACGCCACCAAGGCCTCCGCGAGTGAACTGCATTTCCCAGAGTCCTTCTCACTAGCGGCCGTAAAGCGCGGTGGTCGAACGGCCGGTTCCGGCTGAATGTCAGTGCGGGGCTGTGGGCCGGGGAGGAAGGTGGTTGGCGGTCTCTTTACCGCCTCCGCTGGAGCTGCGGCCGCGGGCGCCAGGCCGCTCGGCCGCTGGGGCATGAGACCGTGAGGCGAACGCCGGGCCGGGGCCGCCGACATGTTTGGCCGCTCGCGGAGCTGGGTGGGCGGGGGCCATGGCAAGTCCTCCCGCAATATCCATTCTTTGGACCACCTCAAGTGAGTGTGTGTGGGGGACGGGGTGGGTGGGAGAGGCCGCAGGTCGGGCGTGGGGCTGGGGGCGCTGGGAGGCGTGAGAGCCGAGGTCGGGGACCGAGAGGGGCGCCCCGGCCGAAGGTTGGGATTGGTAGTCGGAGCGCCGAGACTCGAACCCTGACCCCGACGCTCCTGGCTGTGTAACCTTGGGCCAAGTAGCTCCGCTTTGTGGACTGTCCAGATCCCCACGCGGAAAGCCGGGCGATGAGGTTTCGGCTGCGGATGCGGGTTTGGTTCGCGCGCGGGGCGGACGGTGCTGGCCAGACTTTCCCCGCTGATACTTCTCGGCATGGGACGGTTGAGGGGTTCCAAGGGTCCGGATTCTGGAGTTGGGCAACTCCGGATCCGACTTGAGGGGTGGTGCGGGGTGGCGTGCGTGTGTGTGTGTGATTTAGGTTTGGGTTTCCACAGGTGTGTAATGGCTAAAGTGATGGTACTTGCCCGCTGCCATGGCTTTGAGAGTTGCTTGAATGAGAAGATAAACAGAAAGCTGATAAGATGTGAAAATGGGCGATATGGCATAGAATTTAAAGGAACAAGATATTTTGGGGGGACAGGGAGAGGACCAGGGACAGCCAGAGCTGGAGTTGTGGGGTGGGGGAAGGATCTTGAGAGGCCGGCGTGAATGGAGGTGATGGGATGCGAGTGGCTTTGCCGTGAGTCTTGTGTATGAATAGGTATGAGTCCTGGACTCCAGCGCCACCAGTGCCCCAACTGCAAATGGGGATACTGATGGACACTCCGCCAGCACTCGGAAATGTCCAGTGTTGTCACACAGTAGGCAGCCCATGGTGGGAGCCGGGTTTTGCAGTCCCACGGTGCCTTCTCAGATGGCTCTGTCCCCGATGTTCCCCTGGCCCTTTTCCTTCCCAGCCAGATCCCTCTGTTGGTTTCACGCAGAGCTTCTCCACTGTCCGTGGTTTGTTTGTGTTCCTTCTCCATTTCCTGCTTCTAGGTGGGCTGACTGGCTTGGTTTGACAGTGTTTAGCACACAGTAGGAGCTCAGTGAGTGCTTAAAGGTGGGGGGACAATGAATGAGTTGGGATGTTTGCAGGCCCAGATCCAGAGTGCTGGGGCGGGGAGGGCGTGGGACGGGGGAGTAGTGACTTCGGGGAGGAAAATGTGGGAGTACCCGCGGGAGGAGGGAGTAGGCAAACCTCTGTTGACAAGAACGGGCTGGCTTCCAGAGAGATCTCCCGAGATCACTAACAGGGAGGGCCAAAGATAGGGTTGGAGGGTGGCGGGAGGGAGGCAAGTTAGAGGAGGGCTCTCATTTGGCCCTTGGGGGTTCTCAGCTGTGTCCTTCCTGGCAGTGAGCAGGCGTTTAATAAACGGTCATGGTCTGGGAGAGTGGGGGCAGAAGGCTTGTGAGGTGTTGAGGGATGCCTTGGGGAGGTGGTTGGAGAAGACAAGGACCGGGTGGGGGTGGCAGGAGTCCTGCATGGGAGGGCAGCTGGTGGAGGTGCGGCCAGGGAGTGGCTCAAGGACTTGAGGAATTTATCCGGTGGGTGCCCAAGGCAGGGCCTCTGCTGGCACACAGGTCCCCATGGGTTCTCACCTAACTGCCTGACTGCAGCCCTTTAAGTTACTTGGGTATTTATTTTTTAAAAAGATTCATTTATTTGAAAAAGTAGAGAGAAGGAGTGAGAGGGAGAAAGATCTTCTATCCACCGGTTCCTTCTTCAACTGCCCACAGTAGCCAGGGCTAGCCAGGCCAGAGACAGGAGCTTCTTCCAGTGTCCCATGTGGTACAGGGGCCTAGGCACTTGGGCCATCTCCTACTGCTTTTGTAGGCACATTTGCAGGGAGCTGCTGAGGCTTGAACTGGTGCCCATACAGGATGGCGGTGCTGCAGGTATTAGCCTCTGTGCCACAGCACTGTCCCTCATTCCTTGAATGTTTCCTGAATGCTTTACCTGTGTTGGGTCCTTGAACTCTTTCCTTCAGTCTTCACCAGTCTGTGAGTTATTAGAACTATTGCTGTGACCATTTTATGGCAATGGAAGCTGAGGTTCAAGGAGCTGACATCACTTGCCCTAAGGTGCTGATAGCTGAAGCGTCAGCATCGGGCCTGACCCAAGAGCTTGCCCTCATTACACTGTTTTCTGCATACAGCATCCCAGCCAGTCGGTTTGGGGAGACTTTGGATTTGGCTACACCCACGTGCTCATGGGATTCCCCTGCTGGCTGGCCAGTGGAAGAGGGTCTGGAGAAGGTTCTCAGGTTGCTCTGCCATGTCCTGGAATCTGCTCACATTCCTTGTTCAGGTCAAGTACCTGTCGGAAAGCTGAGCCGCCTGCCCTGGATCACGCTGATCTGCTTAATCCATGTTACTTCCCGAAGGCTGAGGGCCTTCAGAGACCCCGGCTTGACGTGGTAGTGTCCCAGCCAGGGCCGTCCGCAGGGCCTACACTGCTGTCTGTGTGGCTCCAGTATAAACCTCTCGGATCTTAGGGCAAGCCACGTCCTGCCTTGAGGGGGCTTGCTGAGCTTGAGGGGGGAGACTGTACAGAGAGGCAGGTGCTGGCACTGCAGCAGGGGTAGGGCTCCCTGGAGCCTTGCTTAGACGTGCACTAGAGGAGGCATTGGCAGAGTGAGTCACCAGGGATGGGCTGGAGTCGCCGTGTGGGACAGCCGAGGGTGGGAGGGCTCACCAGGACCCGTACTGTTCTCTGGAACGTTGAGGCAGTAGCTGCTGGTTGTAGGAACCTGGCTGGAGGTAGCAATGGACTTGGAGATTATGTGACACAAGGGTGACCTCTCAGAGGACTCAGGAGGCCTTCTTGGACATACGAATCACCACCCTGCCAGTGACAGTGCTTAAGGCACTCTGACCCTGAGCTAGGGCAGTTTGTGTGGAGAAAAGAGATTTAAAAGAACTTACAATTGATATCTTGTTGTTGGGCACACAAAGCATCTGGATGCTTTCTTTTTTTTTTAAATAAAGATTTTTTATAACAATTTGAGATTTATACAAAGATTGAGACCCTTTTAAAATCACATTATTTTGCGTGACATTTCCAGCTGGTAAGCCAGACAGGACTTCTCTTGTTAGACAGAGTTTCCCTTGGGCTAACTCCTAGGCAGCTGTGGACCTGTGCCCTCTGTCCTGAGTGGTCCATATCCCTGGCAGGTGGTGGCCCCTGTGACATGGCAGACATGCAGTTCTAATGGAACCCCTGTAGGTGGCGTCGTTTGCTACTGTCGCAGCATCTTTCCTGGGGATGATGAGTCCTTAGACTGGTAGAACTTGGCCATTACAATTTGCTTTGCTTTAGTTGTGGTCACCTCTTTGAGTGGGTCAAGATGGAAAAGCAGCTGGAATTGGCTTAAGCCCCCAACGGGTTTGATTGACTCCTGTCATGGAGGTAGTTTGAGGAAGCTGTAGGGAGACTCTTCCCGCCTCTCGGCTCCACCTCTGTGTGGCATCCTTGTCAGGCAGGCTCTGGGTCTGTAGCACATCAGTTTGGTGGTCCCTGGGAAAAGAGGACTGCTCCTTCTTGTATTGCCAGCAGCCCAAAGCTCAGCACTGCTGCACTCCCAGCGCTCATGCCATCCTCAGAGGTGTGGGCTGTGCTGACCACGCCTTCCTCACACGTCCTTCCCTGGAGCCAAGGCTGACATGAGCTTTACCCAAGCTAGTGGACAGAGAGAAAAGGGGTGCTTCTGGTTGGGGGAGGCAGGGTTACTATCCAAAGGGGAGGATGCATACCTGGCAGGCAGAGGCTCACCTGTGCTTGCATATTCAACTCTTGGCTAGAAGGTACTACAAGTTTCAGAGTGTGGGGTATGGGAGTGCCAGATTGGTTTTCTCATAGTACCTGAACCATTTCCAATGTAGCTGGGCCCACTGTGTCAACTCCAAATTCTCCCAGGCCTTCAGCAGGCTCCAGATTCTGGTCCTGCCTGTCTTGTTTGGGAATGCAGGGGCTTGGGAACAGCCTGGGTCTACTGACTTCATTGAAATACACACTGGAAGGCTGAGTGGCTGTCAGCAGGCTGGAGGTGGAAGTAGTGTCCAGAGGGGCTTGGGAGAGCCTGGGCCAGGGGAGCAGGTGGGGCCCAGGGCTGGTGGCAGGGGGTGAGAGAAGGGTCATGTTTAGGACCTAAGAGAAGGAAGAGTGAGGAGTACAGAGGGCACATAGAGGCCAGGTCGCCTAAGTTTGTAAATCACGGGAAGGAATCTGGAAGTTAGACTGTGGGCAGAGGGCAGTCACAATGGCTTTTTTTTTTTTTTTTTTTTTTTTTTAGCCAGGGGAGTGCTTCTGTCCGGCTAAAGTTTGGAGGGTGGCTTGGAGGAGGGCCTCCTGCAGGCCTGTGTCCATCTCCACACAGAGGGCAGCCTGAGTTCCCAGGGCAGCTGCTGGGATGGCGCCTACTGTGTGATGGTTCTGTTGCTAACTCACACGCATGCCTTGCACCTCACCTGGCTGCACCTTCACCATCGGCCAGGGCTCTCCTCTCATTCCTTCCTGCCCGATTCTGTGCGGGCCCATCTCTATCACACCTCCTCTCATTCCTTCCTGCCTGTCTCTGTGCAGGTCCTATCCCTATCACACCTCCTCTCATTCCTTCCTGCCTGTCTCTGTGCAGGTCCTATCCCTATCACACCTCCTCTCATTCCTTCCTGCCTGTCTCTGTGCGGGCCCATCCCTATCACCCCTGTAAGAATTCACTCATTTTCTCTGTGTCCACTTTCACTGCTTCACTCTGTTAACCTTTCACTTGCTGTCTTCATCCAGCTGGACTGGATTTCCTGTAAGGCCCACAGGCTCTTGAGCTTCATCCTGACCTTGGCTTAGCTCCCTAGGAAGCAGCCCAGGGTTCCTCAGGTCTGTCCCCTAGCCAGCAGCAGTGCTTTCTCTCTGTCCCCAAATGGGAGCAGAAGCTTCGTGATGAGAGGGCACAGTTCAGCTGGGTGCCGTTGGCTGCCAGCACAGGACTTGGAGTGTAGTAGGTGAGGACAGAGACTTGTCCCACCTGATTGGAAGAGGCCTGTTCTGATCTTTAAGCCACAGTTTGGTCGCAGGCCGTGACTCCTCTAGGATGTGAGCCCTGCCCCCACCCTCACCCAGCACCCCAGACCCAATCTCACTGCGAACCCAGCTCAATGTGCTTGCCAGGTAACTCTCCAAGAGAAGTACCGCCTGTGTACACCTTTCCCTGGTCTGCCAGCCTGACTTCCCTTGCTGAACTCTCGGGCCTGCTGGCCAAGGGCAGGGCACTGACAGGGGCTTCGAGGCACAGAGTGGGCTGCCCTGGCCAATGTGGCCAGGATCTCTGCGTTGAGACTGAGCGCTAAACAGACACAGGTCCATGTCCCCTTCTCTCTCACACACCTGGGCTACTGCTAGTCACAGGTGTGTGCATCGAGGGTGAGTTTCTAGGCCCCAGGATTCTCTGTCATTCTGCTTACCACTGTTCCAGCTTGAGCCCAAGTTTTAGCATCTCCCAAAAGGAACATCCTAAGTGGCATTTTATGGCTCAAGGCATAATACTTGGAGTTGTCCTAGCAAAATGTAGCCACCAAAGATGAACTGGGACCTGCTATTTCTCTTTCTGAAATGGACTGTGAGGTGTGAGGCTTCATTCATGCAGTGGGTTAGCCTGGCACATCCGTGGGTCTCTGGAGAAAGCAGGCTGTGCTGTTGGGCACTGTGTGTTTACGTGCATAGTCCTTGGGGATGAACCTCTAGGGTCCTGGGTGCGTGCTGGCAAGCCGCTGCAGCTCGTTGGTCTCCAGGCGTTTCGTTGGCCTTTGAGGAGCTTGGCCCTGGTAAGGGAGGCAGGTGGCTGTGAATTGGGGTGGCCTGTGCAGTAACGGGTGTGTGTACAAAGGCACCAGGGCTCTGGGAACAGTCCGGGGCATTGTAGGCAGCAAATCCAGTTGGTTGGATTCTGAACTCACATCCTTGTCAAGCATCTACAGGGCAGGCCCACCCGTACGGGCCACTGCCTCCCTGTGCCAGCAGTGTCATGTGTGATGCTGATGGAAAGAAGAAAATGCCAGTCGGGAGAGCCTTTCCCTCCCTGGCAGGGTGTCCTGTGGGTGGCCCGAGGATGTTAACTGGCATTTGTCCTAAGTGATCACAAGCAGCTGGGGCCGGTACGGTGGCAATAGGTTAATCCTCACACTGTAGCACCTACATGCTGGGTGGGCAGCGGTTCATGTCCCCACTGCTCCACTTCCAGTCCAACTCCCTGACAACTGCAGTGACTGGGACGCTGTGCCCCAGAGCTTGGATCAGTGGTGCCGGGTTAGGAAGCAACATAAGCAGGTGATTTCTGATGCAAGCAAAACTCTGCTGCTTGAGTCTCTTGGGGAAGAAGCCCTTGAGATAAAGTGGGCCGGCCCCTATGACCCACCCCAGGGTGGTTCCTGTGCTGTTGGGTTACCTTGCCTCAGGGGTAACTCGGCTTCCTACAGGCTAATGTGGCAGTAGATTATGGCAGAAACACTAGATTATGTGTATTTTAAAGGGCTTGCTATTTGATATAGATTGAAAATTGTGTGCAACTTCTCATTTAATTCATTAACAGCTTGGTTATGCAAGTACTGTGTCTTTAAAACATAGCCATCAGCAACAATACAACTCAGTAATCCCCAGACTCTTAAAGTGACAGATTATTCCGTGGGGTTCCACCTGCAAGTTGCCGTCTTTCTACAGCTGATCTTAGCCTAAAGGCCAAGCAGCAGTTCCCCCTCCTTCTGTCGCCCCTCTATTTAGGGACTTTTGGTGAAAGGATTTTCTCGTATCTTTCCCTATCTTGCTTTCCCATGCTTCTCACCCCAAACTGCTTGTGAGTTTGAGATAACAGAAAGTGACTTTTCCTAAGTCACCTCCACCTGGTGTCTAGTTTTCCTTCCCAAGCCTGAAGTCTGAAATCCTAAGAGCTGTGCTAGGGGGCTGACATGGTGCACCAGGAGACGCTGATGCTTGCAGTGCTGGCACCCTATATGGGAGCACAGATCCAGTTGGAGCACAATTGCAGCTGCTTCTACTTCCAGTCCAGCTCTCTGCTAATGCACCTGGGAGAGCAATGGAAGATGACCTAAATTCCTGCCACTGCTTGGGAGTCCGAGATGGAGTTCCTGGCTTTGACCTGGTCCACCCCAGCGATTGTAACCATTTGGGAGGAACTAGCAGGTGGAAGGTCTCTCTCCTGGTCTAGCTATGTCCTCTTGCTTTTCAAATAAGTAAAAAGTGGAGGCAGTACCAGGAGGCAGAGCGGGAGGGAGTAGGAAGGCAGTACCAGGAAGCAGTGCAGGATATGTGACCAGGGTGTTGGTCCTTGACCTGCTCAGGGCTGGCCTCGGTGGTTCTTTGGTTTCTGGTAGCACTAGCAGAGAGTCCCAGGGCCTGAACTGTGCTCTCTCTGCTCCCAGGGGTGGCTTCCTGGCCTGTGGGATAAGTGAAGTCCAGGGCCATTGTCTCCCCAGCCCATTTCAGTCTGTATGGGTGAACAAGCTTGTTTCCTCCGAGCTGCGAAGCTCCCTCTCAGCTTGAGCCATAAATTCGGATGGTGTGCTGCATGCACTTGAGTGGGGATCGTAGCTTCTCCTGGGTCATCCTGATCATGCAGGGTTTTTGTTCCAGCTGTTGGCTGAGGAAGCCGCCTTCTCTAACTGTGACGACATCCCCAACCCGAGTCAGCCTGGCAGTGGCTTCTTTCTTGGGCATTTGGCTCTGACCATCCAGGTCCTGTGGTAGCATGTGAGACAGACCAAAGCCTGGGCTTCCTTCAGTTCACCTGAGCTGTGGTCAGTCTCCTGGTGGACCCCAGCAGCCCCCAATTGATCCAGGTCCCCAGGTGGTTTTCGGGCATGTGAAAGTCTTCAAGGCTTGGGCAGTCCCCTGGTCAGCTTTAGTTTGGCTTGGTGTGTCCCTGTGTGTGTTGCTTCAAAGTGCTGTGTGCTGTTTTTCTTGGTGGTAAGTTATGTGGCGTCTGAACAGGAAGTAGTGCTAATGGAATCAGAAAAGGAATTGGATGTGCCCATGAAATGTCGCTAGTGGTCATTGGGCCTGCCTTTCATTCCATTCTGTTTTCTTCCCATCCTTTCTCTCAGGTATCTGTACCACGTGTTGACCAAAAACACCACAGTCACAGAACAGAACCGGAACCTGCTGGTGGAGACCATCCGTTCCATCACCGAGATCCTGATTTGGGGAGATCAAAATGACAGCTCGGTGTTTGAGTAAGAGTTTCCTCCTGTGTTTGTTTTGAATTCCTTGTCTTCCTTTGAATGCTTTTTCAAGTGTGTACTATGAGTCATGCCTGGTGACGTCAGAGCTGGCTCTAATTTGGTCTTGCCCAAGTAATGCATCTGTAGGAAATGTCCTTGAAACCCTATAGAAATGGGAGCTGGAGTGGAGAAGTTACAGAAGTGAGGGTCTGTAAAAACCTGACTGGGTCAGGGGCAGCTTTCTGAGTGGCATCTGGTCATCTCCCCAAGGGAAGCAGAAAGCAGTGCCAAGTGGTCAGTCTGGGTGAGCAGAGGGACTTGCCTGGGGATCCCCTGGAGACCGGCCAGAGAATCCTGCCGGGGTGACCCTGCTGAGCCTGCCAGCTGCTCCAGCTGAGGCCGCTTCGCAGGTGAGTGGGAGAGCAGTGAAGCAGTGGCTCACACCGAGCCTGTGAGCAGGTTTCTGCTGGTTCTTGTACTTGGGGGTGTGGGCCATGTTCTTTATCTTCCTGAACCCCAGGAAGAGAGAGTTCCCATGCTGGAGCCTGGCACAGAGTGGGTGCCGGATAACTAGTGGCTCATGATAAAAAGCAGATGGGTCTCACAGATGGCTTTAAAGAGTGGGGTGGGCCAAAACATGATCTGAGACCCCCTACCCCAGTTTCAGTCCCTGGGTCCAGCTTTTGAGTCTCCGCTTCTTTTAGGCTCTGGCCATCCACGTGGGAGACCCGGACTGAGTTCCAGGCTCCCAGCTTTAACCTGAGCCAGCCCTTGCCAATGCAGGCATTTGGGAGATGAACCAGTAAATGGAAGCTCGCTCTCATGCTCTCTCTCTCTCTTTCTCAAATAGTGAAAACAAGCAGGACATTCTGTTGCCTTTTATTAGAATAGACTTTCCTAGTTCATGTGTTGGGATCTTAGTGGTCCTTGCAGGACTGGCCAGCAGAATCCCCCAGCAAAGTGTTATTTCAAGCACATTTTTAGGTTTTGGAGGAGTTTTAGATTTATGGAGCAGTTGCACAGCAGCACAGGTTTCCATATCCCCCACCCAGTCTTCCTCACTGCTGAGAGCACATTTTAAGAAGAGAGACTGGCAGAGTGTCACTTCCTCCGATGCCCTTGACAGTTGGGATGGAGCGGACCCCAGGAGTCAGGCCAAGGTGGGTGGTGGGCTGACTCCCAGGGTGTACGTTAACAGGAATGGGAGTCAGGAGATGGAGCTGGGGGTTGAGCAGCTCCTCTGATGCCAGCGCTCTTACTACAAGACCAACGCCTGTGCCCAGAGTTAATACAGCACCAGGCTGCACTGGCCTTCAGACTCCAGATTGGTTTGGATTTTGCCTGTTTTCTGTTAATATCATCCTATCCACTCCAGGATCCTATCTAGGCTTCCACAGGTATTTTGTGACCATACCTCCCCTTTCTGTCCGTGATGGTTTCTTAGTCCTCCCCATTTTTTATGACCTGGGCAGTGTTGAGGAATGCAGGCCTCCTGGGGGATGTCCCCCAGTCTGTGTTTGTTGGGTCATTTTCTCAGCTTGAGGCTGGGGCAGTGGGCAGGAATGCTGGCCACCTTCACCACCTGGCCAAAGTGGCGTCTGTCAGATTTTTCTGACCTAAAGTGACCCTTTCCCCCTTTTGACTCTTTTGCTACTACTACTATTATTTTTAAGAGACACGGAGAGCCATAGGCAGAACCAGAGAGAGAAGTCCTCCATCCTCTGGTTCACTCCCCAAGTGGCTGTTACAGCCAGGTGTGCCAGGCTGAAGCAAGGAGCTCCATCTGGGTCCCCCACTTCCTTATTTCCTGGTGCTATGAGATGCTCTGGGCTCCTCTCATGTTTTTGCCTGCCCTCACCCTGGGGTCAGCCCTTCCCCCCCTCAGGAGTTTTGAAGAAAGCAGGCAAGCTCCTGGGCACAGTCATGGCTCTGTCACAGGTTGTGGAGTTGGTGGCTGTGCAGCCGCCTGTCAGCTGTGAATCCTCTGGCTCCTTGGAGCCACTGCCTGTGTGCCCTGCAGCAAAGGGGTGAAAGATCAGAGGGCAGGCGTGCTCCGCAGGGCAGCACAACAGCATTTATGGACAGCCAGGCTCCCAGAGTCCGAGCTGGAAAAAATGTCAAAGGTATTGGGGTTGTATTTATTCGTTAAATATCTTTGTGGTGGATTAAAAATGGGTACAGCATGGGGCACATGCCAGGCCTGCTATAGTGGCGGCAGACGAGGGGTGAGGGATATGCAGACCTCACAGAGCACGGAAGGGGTGCATTCCCTTCCTTTTCAAATGGCCTTAGGAGGGGCTTCGTTTTCAGCGTGTACCCCAGGGCCTGGGCTTCCAGGCTGCTTGCAAACAGGTGGCCTGTGCAGGAGAAAGGCAGAGCAGACCTGGGGCCTGGCTGGTCTCTCACCATGTCAGCATCTGCATTGTTTCTTTCCAGTTCCTCTCCCCTAGACGGGGAAACTCCAAGTTGGGTGGTTTGGAAAGCAGCGCCCTTTTAATGTCAGCATTGTCTGATCCTTTTGCAGGGAATTCCAGTAGTGGTTTTTCTTAACATTCGAGAGAGCATAGTAGAGGCTTAGTGAGGAAAAGCTGGGACCCAGCACACTTGATGCAAAGTGCTGCCTGTTGATTTGCTGAGGCGTCACTCAGGGAGCATGGAACCTTTCCCGCCGTGTCCCGGTTCCAGTCTGTGTCCCCTGGAAGCAGCGCTGTTCTAGAGTTCTGGGCAGAGAGCAGGGAGATTCCCCGTCAGCCTTGGTGGCAGGTGACCTGGGACCTGGCAGGTGTGGAAGCCAAGGCTGCGGGGTGTGTGATCTGGTGGTGGGGACAGGTGTGCCATGTGTGCGGCCGTGAAGCAGCCGGTGATGCCGGTGTGTGCAGGCAAACTGCTGACCCTGTCCTGTTTTCTCCGCAGCTTCTTCCTGGAGAAGAACATGTTCGTTTTCTTCTTGAACATCCTGCGGCAGAAGTCAGGCCGCTACGTGTGTGTCCAGCTGCTGCAGACCTTGAACATCCTCTTTGAGAACATCAGTCACGAGACCTCACTGTGTAAGCACACTCCTGGTGCTCGCCTCTGCCCGCGGGCAGGCAGGCATGGTTTTGTGTGTCTGTGTGTGCCACGTGTGCCCGCCTGCTTGTGCTGTCCTGACCTCAGGCCACAGAATGAGGGGCTTAAGCTGCAGAAGTTTGTCTTCTCGCCGTTCTGGAGTGGGGACGTCTAAGACGAAGCCGCCGTTGTGGGTTGGTTTCTGATAAGCGCTCTCTGACCGGCTGCTGATGGCCAGTGTGCTAACTCATCCTGTAACGGAACACGCGAGCCCTGGTCGTTTAGAAAGGGAGGAAGCTTATTTTGGCTCACAGTTGTGGAGGCTTGAAAGTCCAAGATTGGGCAACACACTGCAGGGGTCTCTGTGCTGTCTCCACTCCTGGTGGCAAGTGGAAGGTGAGGGGGCTTGGGCAGAGGAAGGAAGGAGGAGGCGAGGGGCAGTTCTCCAGGCGGCCGAGGCAGGCCTGCTGGAGGGACAGGTCCCAAGAAGAAGGTGGTAGCCCGTTTGTGAGGTCTCTGCTCCAGGACCCAAACACCCTTGGCATGGCCCCATCAGGCAGGGTTTCCACGCGTGAGCCTTGGGGGATGCACCAGACCCCACCAGCTGCCTCCCCCTGCACACAGCACAGCGGTTGTCCTGTGCCTGTGATGGAGGGAGAGCAGTCTGGAGTCTTCGTCTTCTTGCAGGGCCCGCTTCCCTGTCAGCCCTGGGTCCCAACCCTGGAGAGCTCCTTTAACCAGTCACCCCCAAGGGTGGGGCGGGAGGGTGGTAACTTCACCTTAGGAATTTAGATGCGACATGGTTTGGTCTATAACGCATGTGTGTCCCTGTGTGATGGCCACATACAGGCCTGGGGAAGGGCTCCCCTCTGCCGTCTGACTCTGGTGTTTGCATCTCCTTTGCAACTTATTAGTAGTACTGGGGCTGCTGAATGGTCAGCTGGTGGAGTCATATGGGAGGATGCAGCAGGAAGACGTGCCCCATCCAGGAGCCTGTGGTGGGGGTGTGTGGGTTTTGGCCCCCAAGCCTCCAGCTCCAGCCCTGTGTCCGCCTGGCGAGCTTGTTCCCTGTGCTCACCAAGCTCAGATTCTTCATCAGAAAAGCAGGGGCTGGTACTGCTTCGTCTGGGCACTGAGGAAGGTTGAGTCCCTAGCCGAGAGGCCAGACAGAAACAGGATTTTGGCCCAGGCCAGTTAGCTCAGTGGTCTTCAGCTGGATGTGGTAAGTCCTCACCCAACTCCCAGGACTTTGGGCGGTGTCTAGGGAGACATTCTTAGTTGTTGTAATGTGGGTGGGGAGGGGACTGTTGAGGCCGGCGTCCTGCTGACTGTCCTGTGGCTCCCCGTGCAGACCCCCACAGCAGAGGCCCACCTGTCAACTGAGCCAAGGCTCACAACCTCTGGCTCAGTTCCTAATGCTCCGTGCTTTTTTTTTCCTAACAAGAAGATGCCAAGCCCCAGGTCATGTCAGTGGCAAGTAGGGTAGGGAAGATCAGAGGTCAGATGTCTGTGTCTGAGTCCTCAGAAGAAGTTGGAAAGAAAGTGGCTAGAGAGGGAGGTGGAGATGGTATTCCTGGGGACTTGGAGGTAGGGATAGCCAAGAGCTGCTGCACGTGCCCTCGGCGATGGCCACTAGGTGGTGCTACTGCTCCAGAGATGCCTCTTGATGGCGGGCTGACAGGCATGGGCTGTTTCCCTTGTTACCAGCGTCTGTTTTGCTGGATGTGGTTTCTAAAAACTGAGAGGGGCAGAGCCACCCAGTGGGACAGGCCTTGGACTCACACCCCTACAGGGCCTGGCCTGGTCTGCCGCATGCTCTGAGCTGCAGCTTGTGTACCTGTTAAGTGGCTAAGAGGGCTGCAGAATCTAGGGGCTTGAAGAGCAAGTGTGAGAGTGGACCTGCAGGGCCTCATGCCTGCTGGAAGATGGATGGGCAGTGTCCACTGGGTTGATATTTTCATTTAGTGCAGTGGCCTCCTCAAATGTCTCTTGGCAACCCTTTCAAGCCTAGCCAGGCACAGGACTATTAGACTGAAGAGATGGCTTGGGAAATCAGAAATCTGTTAAGGAATGCAGCCTGATGGTTTAGTAGGTGTTTGTTATGAAGTAATTGCCACAGTCGAACCATTAAGGTGAACAGCCCCTGACTTACCTAGCTTTACTGTGCGTGGTGGGACTCCTTAGGGTCTCCTCTCGCAGGCATTTCCAAGTAAACACTACGGTGCTGTGTCCATGGTGACCACACTGTGATCAGGGCCCCAGAACGCAGCCATGTTGCGTAGCTGCAGCTCTCATTCTCTGGCCAGCTCCTCTGACTGTTCTCCACAGCCCTGGGCCTGCCTTTGGCCTCCTGCTCTGTGAGCTTGACTTCGCGAGTGTGCGTGCAGAAAGTGTGCATGGCTTCTTGTGTTGGCAGGCCAGGCAGTGTCTCTGCTCACCTCAGCACTGGAAGGACCAGATGTCCACACAATCTAGGTTTGCAAGGAGCAAGAGTATCAGTCACGAGACTTCATTTTGTTTTTCTTTTCTGGCTGTAGAAAGCATCCTTGTTGTATGCACCAAACAGCGACAGTCCCAGGAAGACAGGCCACCAAGTGCCTGCCAACTCGCTGCCCCGACCAGTGAGGGCATACACCATCCTGGCGAGAGCTTAGCTTTACCCCTCCCTCCCGGGGTATCGTGGCTGCTTGGCTCTTCCCGTGGGCCTCCTTGGTCTGGATTCAAAGCTGCATCCTGCTGTGGCGTCATCTAGTTAGCCTGGCTGTGGGCAGCCAAATGGCCTGCTTGCTGGGGTCTGCCAGCCTCAGTGACAGAGACCCCAGGGGCTGAGGCCGCTTATACTCTCAGGTTTAGTCTAACAGGATCCCCTGGGAAGTCAGCCACGCAGTGAGGACGTAGTGGAAAAATCCCAATTGAATAACACAGTCCCCTACGCTTCCCACAGCATTTCTACCACCCATGGGGCCATCTTTCGGGAGCTCTGGAAAAGTCCCCCTGGGAGTGGGTGAATCTGTGGCCATCACAGCTGCAGGATGTGGCCAAGGGACTCAGGTTGGCGGGGCTAAAGCCGCCAGGCTCAGCACCTGGGCCTCTGGAGGCCCGGGAGCGACTCACAGGGCACTAGGGGGCGCTTCTCCACAGCCCCTGCTCCTGTCGCTCAGCTGCTCCTCCCCAGTGGCCCAAGCCACAGTCAGAGCAGCATGGAGAATGAAGGAGTGTCCTGGGTCTGTCATTACCTGGCCTGCACATGCTGAGTGGCTGAACAGACCGTGGCCTCTCCAAGAGCTGGAATACTGCGCAGCCAAACGGGGACGCTCACACCCGTGGGGGAACGTATCACCACCCAGAGGCGCGTGGGAAATTCTCAGATGTGGTAGCGCAGGAGCAGACAGACTCTATGCTCACTGTGTGAGTCAGTTTGAAGTGATGTTCGTGAAGAGGCAAACAAGTTTATGGTGGGGGAGGTCCGAACAGGGGCTGCCTGGGGAGGCCGGGAGGGCGCTTTTTGGGCACTGAGCTGTCTGATGTGTGGCCTGGTGGTACCAGCACGTTGTGGCCATGTGTATGAATCATCCAGCTGAGCACCCAGGCTTTAGCATAGTGAGGTACTGACCCAGGTCAGACGTCCGGGCGCAGAAGCAGAGCTGTAGCAGAATTTGAGATGTGTATGACCTCAGTGTTGGAGCCATGGTGTTCTAAGGAACCTCATCCCAGGCCTGGCAGCTCTTCTCTTAGAGTGGGGCCCAGGAGTCCCCCTGGGGATCGTGGTCCTCAGGAGGTTGTGAAGCTCTCCTTCCCAGACCCCAGCCTGCACCTTCGGTGTGCCCCGGCCATCACAGAGTGAGGCAGTGACTTGAAAGGCTTCCAGGGAAGCTGCGGTGAGGGGCCGGAATCGTGACCCCTGTCCTGGCCCCTGTCCTGGCCCCTGTCCTGGCCCCTGTCCTGGCTCCTGTCCTGGCCCCTGTCCTGGCCCCTGTCCTGGCCCCTGTCCTGGCCCTTGTCCTGGCCCCTGTCCTGGCTCCTGTCCTGGCTCGTGTCCTGGCCCCTGTCCTGGCCCCTGTCCTGGCTCCTGTCCTGGCCCCTGTCCTGGCCCCTGTCCTGGCTCCTGTCCTGGCCCCTGTCCTGGCTCCTGTCCTGGCCCCTGTCCTGGCTCGTGTCCTGGCCCCTGTCCTGGCCCCTGTCCTGGCCCCTGCCCTGGCCCCTGTCCTGGCTCCTGTCCTGGTTCCTGTCCTGGCTCATGTCCTGGCACCTGTCCTGGCTCCTGTCCTGGCCCCTGTCCTGGCTCATGTCCTGGCCCCTGTCCTGGCCTCTGCTGGATGCTCTGCTGTGACGCCGCTGTCACCAGGGACCGACACCTGGCAAGGTGCAGCCTTTGTCAGGTCAGGCTGTCCTGTAAGCGGGAGTCAGGCAGAGCCCTTGGTGACACTCAGGATGGTGGTGGGTTTTCTTTTGTTTACTTACTTTCTTTTCTTTCTTTATTTCTTCCTTCCTTCCTTTTCTTTCTTTTCTTTCCCCTTTCTTCCTTCTTTCCTCCTTCCCTCCCTCAGCCCTTTCTTTCTTTCTTTCTTATAAACTTATTTGAAAGAGAGAGAGGAGAGACAGAGAGATAGCTCTCTACTCTGGTTCACCCCCCAGATGACTGCAGCAGCCAGAGCCGGGCTGGGCTGAAGCCAGGAGCCAGCAGTGTCATTCAGGTGCAGAGGCCTCCAGTGGGGAGCTGAGCCACAGTGGAATAACCAGGGCGTCCACACAGGATGCTGGCATCACAGTGGTTTAACTGGCTGTGCCACAGTGCCAGCCCTGACATGGCACAGTGGGACAGCTGTTTGTAAAGCATAGATGTGAAAATGCCCACACCTCCAGTTGTTACCACCCTGCGTCTCTGTCGTACTCTGCCAGCAAAGACACTGGTGGCTTCTGCTTGGTGTGGGAGTGGGGGCCGGGCCTTCCCCTGGCCTTGTGCTACTGGTGACTGCACAGCAGCTGGATTCCTTGCAGGTTCAGGGTTAGGCTGCTCCCCGTGAGTGATCCCAGCAGCCCGGAGAGGAGCTGGCTGGAGTGCCGCACTGCCCCCTCCCGGCGTCTTTTGCTTGTCTTTGCTCCAACACAGGCTAACTTGTCCACTTTCTTTGTTTTTCTCTCCTGCAGATTATTTGCTTTCTAACAACTATGTGAATTCTATCATTGTCCATAAATTTGACTTTTCTGATGAGGAGATTATGGCATACTACATCTCGTTCCTGAAAACCCTTTCCTTAAAGCTCAACAACCACACCGTCCATTTCTTCTACAATGAGGTAAGGGATGGCCAGCAGGCTGCGCCATGTGAAGTTGGTTGTGGTGGTGCTGCAGCGTGGGCTGCTGCTGCATGCCTGTGCCCTGTACTTACCTGCCCACTGTCCTGATTTGCACAACGCTGTCTGACTTGGCAGACATTTAAAGAAAAAAATTTTTAAACTTAGTAAATTATCTTTCCATTTGTGATGTGAAATTCACATTGTATCAAGAGCAGTAGAGGGAGCTGTCTAGAAGTTCTCTGAGGGTAGTGCTGCCCCGTGCGAACACTGGAACTGCCCGCTTCCTTGCTGTGTGACCCAGGGGAGTCCCGTTCTCCCTCAGAGTCCCAGTTTCTCAAAAGGGAAATAAGGATAGAAGTGTACTGGAGAGAATGGTCTGAGAGCCATGGAGGGGAGCTGGGCTATAGGAGAGCAGCAGAGTCGGCCACTGGAAGCCAGGACGATTGTCCGATGCTTTTTTTTAAGGCTGGGAGTTCAGATTTCCATGTCTCTGAGCTATTGGATGGGTGATTGTCATCCCATTTAAATAGACTTATTTGAAAGGCAAAATTACACACACACACACACACACACACCATCTTCTGTTTGCTGGTTCTACTTCCCAAGTGGCTCAGCTGCTCTGAAGCCAGAAACCTGGAACTTATTCCAGGTCCCATGTGTGTGCAGGCGCCGCCATCTTCTGCTGCTTGCCCAGGTGCATTGCCAAGGAGCTGGATTTTAAGTGGAGCAGCTGGGACTTTAACTAGCGTAGGCTGTGACTTTACGCGCTGGTGCTGGCCCGCTGTTACCCCTTTCAACAGCAGTGGATTCCTGGGCCCTCCCCCTCCAGGAGAGTGTTTCTGCCTGGAGAAATGCTAGTAGGGCCTGGCGTGATGGCATAATGGTTAAGGTCCTTGCCTTGCACGCGCCAGGATCCCATATGGGTGCCGGTTCTAATCCCGGCAGCTCCGCTTCCCATCCAGCTCCCTGCCTGTGGCCTGGGAAAGCAGTCGAGGATGGCCCAAATCCTTGGGAGCCTGCACCTCTGTGGGAGAGCCAGAACAGCTCCTGGCTCCTGGCTTCGGATTGGCACAGTTCCCGCCGTTGCAGCCACTTGGGGAGTGAATCATCGGATGGAAGATCTTCTCTATCTCTCCTCCTCTCTGTATATCTGCCTTTCCAATAAAAATAAATAAATCTTTAAAAAAAATGCTAGTAGCCGAAAGAACTTAAGTTAAAGCTAAGAACTTAACTAAAGCTAAGAGCTTAAGTGGAAGCAGCATCGGTTGACTAGCTCACATTGTCACCTAGTGCTCATTAAGTGTCAGGTGCAGGATTAAGCTCTGGACTGGAAATTATCTCATTTCAGCCTAGCAGCTGTGAAGGGGAGATTACCATCCACATTTTGTAGGTGAAGGGCTGGAGGGATGGAGGTTCAGGAATAACCGCTGTACACGGACGCGTGCCCAGACAGGTGTGAATGCAGACCCGAGTCGTCCTTCCGTTCCTCCCATGGCCGCGCTCCGCTGCTCACAGCCCCGAGTGAGCCGCTGACTCGCCGCTTGTGCACTCCGCCCGCTCTCCGTCGGAATCTCTGATGGAAATCGCAGTGCGGGGACGGGTTCTGCCTCCGCAGGTTGTGACTCATGGGTGGTCTGGCTTTGTTTTAGCACACCAATGACTTTGCCCTGTACACAGAAGCCATCAAGTTTTTCAACCACCCCGAAAGCATGGTTAGAATTGCTGTAAGAACCATAACTTTGAACGTCTATAAAGGTAAGTTTCCTGTGGGCTTGGGCCTGGGCTGACTTCTTACTCTGTTTAGAGTCACAGCGGCAGGGTGGGGAGGGCAGGGTCATTGTGCTGGCCCATGGCTACATGTCCCGTGGACTTGTGACCATCACATATTTAGCCAGCCCCTTGTGTTAGTCTTTGTACACGTTCAGGTGCCTCTGGGTGCTGCTGCTGCACGGAAGGCAGATGTCCCAAGAAGCTAGCATGGGATCCAGAACTGGCTGTATTGAATTGGGGAAAACAAAGTTGTCTTTTAAGTGATAGAGTTAAATTTTTGTGTATTTTCTTATAAATTTTATGTATACTTCATTACAGTTATGGGGTATTTCATTTGTAAATATGTAAAGTGATGTAGGGGGTGTTATCTTTAAAAGCATTTCACATCATGAGCAGCAGGGGGCACTATTGTATTCCTAACCAGCTATAGAGCCCAGCACTTCCAAGTTCTGAGGTTCTCCCCCTCCCATCAAGATTTTACTTCTGGCCCAAAACATTGCTTGTAGGAAAAGGCCTTGCATAGCTCCTCAGCACTGGCTCAGAGGCTGGCCGGACCCTGAAAGTTCTCTGGTGCTAGGCCACTGCCTGAGTCAAGATGTTATTATTGGAGATGACCCCTGGTTGAGGTGGGGGACCCCCAGGTACTCACTCCAGACTTGTCCTGGGATGACAGTAAATTAAAAGCCGTTCCACAGGCTCAGCTGGGCTCATCCAGAGGTCGCAAACCGAAGTCTTGAGGGCTGAATGCAGAGGGTTTTTGAAAAACACACAATTGCCAAGATGTAAAAGCTGGGGATGCTGCACGATGACCTGGGTTTCTGACCTGAAGGTGAAGCTGGGGTCCGCTGGGGCTGAGGCCTGGGGCTTCCCTGCGCGGGCCACCAGCCACCTGGCAGGTTGAGTTTGCGACCCTGGCCCCAGCTGTAGTCAGTCCCGCTGGCCCTGCTCGCTGTTCTCATGTTCTCTTCTGGCCTGTACATTTTGGTTTAGATGCCTCCTGCCCCAGCTCGCTCTTCCTCTGGGCGCTGTCTCACCTTCCCGGTTCCTAACCCTGTTAATTGTTGTCTGTTTTTTGCCTTTCCTTCAATGACGATTCCCGTGTTCCTTATTCCAGTGTCATGTAAGTTTTCTGCTTTCTTGACTTACTCTTTCTGGTCAGTCAGGCAGCTTGCTTGGGAATGCTGTCACTCTCGCTGCAGTCCCAGTGCATAGTTAATCCACTGCTGAGAAGCGACCGTGTCAAGGGGCTGCGACTGTTCAGCCCAGCTGATAATTTTACTAATTATAAAAATAGCATAAGAACTGCCTTGATAGTTTTATGAATCAGATAAACATTTTCAAGTATTTCCAGGAAAAACAGACAATTCAGATTATAGCAAAGGGCTTTTCATTGTGTTTTTTTTTAATCTCTCCCAAGTTATTTTTGGTATCTTGACTTTTTTTTTTCCTTTCCTTTTGTGAATTTTCTCAGTGGATAACCAGGCCATGCTGCACTACATCAGAGATAAAACTGCTGTCCCTTACTTCTCCAACTTGGTCTGGTTCATCGGGAGCCACGTGATCGAACTTGATAACTGTGTGCAGACTGATGAGGAGTAAGTGACTGCCAGGACGCTGAGCAGGTAGACAGGGTGGCTGGGACCCTGCAGGTTTCACCAAGGACAGTAGGCGTGAGAGTGGCACTCAGCTGGGTGTAGGCGGAGCACATCCTTCCGGTCAAGGCACCAGTCGTCTGTTCGTACAGTGAGAGACCTCGCCGAGGGGGTAAGAGGAGCTGTGTGCCCCGGGCACACAGTCAACTGGGCTACGGACAGACTGCGGTCCACCCGTCCAGTGGGGGAGTGTTAGGAGTAGAAAGGTGAGAAGTCCTGGTGTGTGTCCGGGCACGGGAGCAGATGCAGAGGGCCACACGTTGTGGGCTCCTTGGTATGCAGTGCTGAGAGGAGGCCAGTTGGCGGAGACAGTGCATTAGCAGGTTCTGGGGACGCTGAGGGGAGTGAGGGCCATGTTCATGGGTACAGAGGGCATGAGAATGTCCTAAGATCGTTTGGCTAGTGATCAGACAACTCTGAATCAGCTGTTCTTTGTATATTTTAAATGCACAGATTGTATGGTATGTGAATTACATCTCGGCAGATCTGCTTTAAAGAATACTTACGATGGCAGTTTGCTTCCTCCACCTTGGCACCAAGTATTTTGCAGGGGGAGCAGGGCACGCTTGTACTTGAGAGGGTCCACAGCATCTCTGGCTTCCACCCCTAGACACTTGAAGCACCTCTTCCCTAGTGGTGACATTGGGAACCTCTGCCCCGGAGTGACAGCTTGCCTGGGCCTGATGGTCTTCTGTGTGCTTAGCTGGGGCCGGTCTGCTGAAGAGACCCGGGAAACAGGTGCAGCAAGAGAGGAATGAGGGAGGGAGTGCATTGGTGGGATGCTGGGAGGGGGCAAGGATGGCTAGATGCCTGTTATAGAAGTGATCAGAGTCTCGGGTGCTCAGTGGGTTCCCAGGCTCTTTCCAACATGGATTTATGGTGCGCATTTATTAAATATTTTATTAAAATATGATAACGATTAATAACGTGAAGTAGTATCCAGGAAATGAAGTGGGTCACGTTTATACTACTTTTTAAAAAGCATATATGGTTGGGCAGATAGATCATGTATGCCACCTGCATGTTATGGTTGTTCATTGTTAGGAAAAACAGACTGAAGGGTGCTAAGCCCCCAGAAAGTTAATATTAGGTGTCTTTTAGTGGTGTGTGTAATGGGAGACTGATTTGGTTTTTTTTGTTTTTTTTAGTTTTCTTTTGAATGTTTTCTAAGATAAGTGTCACTTGGAAAGTAATAGACACAGTGCTGACCGTAGCTGGGTGCTGTCTGTGGGTGCTCCGGGTGAGGCCCGAGCTGTTCCCTGCTGGCTCATCCTCCTGGCGTGTAGACCGACTCTGGTGTTAGAGAGAGAGACTGAAGCCCAGGGGGACGCCTGCAGGAACAGTACACCCCTCTTCTCTGCCCTTTGTGGGGCCGGGACCAGTGCTATGGGCACAGCTACGGAGTATGGCCACATTTCTCCCTCACACTCTTCTGGAACCTTCTAACGGCCAGGCTTTGTTGCTGCGTGAGGTGGGATGTTATGACATGCTTGATTGGCTCACTCTAAGAATTCAGCCATTTCCACTTTGTCCAGCCTGTTCTGGACTCTGGTAGGAAGGGTGGTACCAAGGCCCCTGCGATCTCCTGAGCATGGTCCTGGACATGTCCGTGTCCCCTTGGCGTGGCTCCAGGTAGGGGCTGGAACAAATGTCTCTGGAGACTTGCCCAAGTGTTGGCTGTGTGAGGCAAGGCCTGGGACCCACGTCTCAGGCTGGTGATTTTAAACTCCAAGCCACTGCTCTCTGGCCTTCAGGCTGAGGTGGTTCTTTACTCTGCAGGCACCGGAATCGGGGGAAGCTGAGTGACCTGGTGGCTGAGCACCTGGACCACCTGCACTATCTCAACGACATCCTGATCATCAACTGCGAGTTCCTCAACGATGTGCTCACTGACCACCTGCTCAACAGGCTCTTCCTGCCGCTCTACGTGTACTCCCTGGAGAACCAGGACAAGGTGGGCCTGCAGCTGCTGCCCCGGGGGCAACTAAAAGGAACCTGAGGAATTTAGGAGTTTGGTTTTTAGTACCCTACCCTGAAGTATTATAAGGCCCAGTCACTTTTCTGATTGTTGACAGAGCTAATTGCCTTAGAGAAAATCCCTACAGCAACCAGACTGGCCCAGAATGGATAGGAAAGGATGGCACACCCTCAGGGCAAGTTCCCAGGGCTGTGACTGCCCTGTGTGCAACATGGAGGCCCCTGGGGGAGGGCGGGTGCCAACCTTTGGGTCTGCCCTTCCCCTCCTGGGGATTCTGGTTCAGCAGGTCAGGGCGCGGGCAAGAACATGCACATTTACTCCCTGCTCCCCACCAGGCCTGGGAGGTGCTGTGCTGCTGGGCTCAGAATGCCCCCAAGAGACTGCTTTGAGGCAGGGAGGTCTCTGTCCAGTCCCTGCAAGTTCAGGGGAGCCAAGAAAGAATGGGGCTGTGGCAGGAGGTGGGCCAGCCATCTGGTCGCCTTGCAGATGAACCCTGAGAGGATGTTGTCTCCCTTTGTGGGGGAAGCATGGGCATGCTCACCACATGTGAGCAATGCAGTGCGCTCCCCAGCCTGGTGAGATGGGCCAGAGGCAGCTCTACAGCCAGAGGTGTGCCCCTGGGAAGTGGGGTTTCCAGGCTTAGCTTCCAGTTCTGCCTCTTGCTTTTGCTAACTGTGTGACCTTGGCCCATTTCTTCAGCTGCAGGTGAGGGGTGCAAGGGCTCCCCTTCACAGGGTTGGTATGAGGTGGACATCTGGGGGCTCAGCACAAGGAGAGCTTTTCTGAGGCCTCAGCGCCACGATGTCCATCCTTTGCATTAGGAGCCGCCATGCTGAGAGCCGCCTCCCCTGGCCTCTGCTGCCATGGCAGGCAATAGAGGCTCCTGGCAACTCGAGGAGCAAGTTGTATCCTGACCCCAGGAGCAATGAGGAGGGCTTGTGCAGGAGGGAGAACAGGGTGGCGTGAAGCCGGGCTGTGTGTGTCTTCTGCAGAGCGGAATTTTGACCAGTACTGGGAAAGGGCAGTCAGGGGGTTGGGGTGCGAACAGGCAGCTGCGGCTTCCTTATCCTATGTTTTTTTGTTTGTTTGTTTTTGTGACCTGGATGCCTCTCTCCATCTCTCTTCCTCCCTCCCTCCCTCTCCCTATCCCAACCTTCTTAGGGAGGAGAGCGACCGAAGATCAGCTTGCCCGTGTCTCTCTATTTGCTATCTCAGGTATGGTCTGTCCCTCCCTCCCCGGGTCCCCAAGCCCGTGCAGCTCAGAGAGCCCTCGGCTCGCATCGCGTTCCTCATCTCGGTGAAATTGTGTGCACAATAAGGGTTCTCTCTTCCAGACACTCAGGAGGTGTCTTCTTCATGGGAGGGGAAAGAGATTTAAAGAGAAATTAGGAGAGAATTAAACTTGGTGTTTGTGTAGGTTTTTTTTTTTTTAAGATTTATTTATTTTTATTGGAAAGTCAGATATACAAGAGATGAGAGAGAGGAAGATCTTCCATTCGTGATTCACTTCCCAAGTGAGCGCAACGGCCGGAGCTGGGCCAATGTGAAGCCAAGCCGATTCGAAGCCAGGAGCCAGGAGCCTCCCCCAGCTCTCCCACGCTGGTGCCGGGTCCCCCAAGTCTCTGGGCTATCCTCTACTGCTTTTCTAGGCCACAGGCAGGGAACTAGATGGGAAGTGGTGCTGATAGGATTAGAACCAGCACCTATATGGGATCCTGCCACGTGCAAAGCAAGAACCTTAGCTGCTAGTTAGTTTTTACCACAGAAACCGAGATTTCCAAAACCCCCAGAGAGTGTTCTCGATACCCTGGATCTGTAAGCTGCCTGCCGCTGATTCACGAGCCTCTGAAATGAGGCCCGAGCTGTATGGCCCGCCCTGCGCATTCCCACAGCAGCCTTGCTTTAGCAAATGTCCTGTAGTGAGGCCATTGTCAGGTTTGCTGGGGTTTTGAGTCCCAGATTACTATCAGAAAGGGCCCTTATAGCAGCCTCAGTTCCCGGTTTTGTGTCTTGAGCCAATGTGTCTGTCTGCCCTCCTTAAACAAGTGTGTTTCCTTCTTGTAATTATGTAATATTTACAAGAAGGGAAAAACTCCATGGTGACCTAGTTACATAACTTTGAAAATATTTTTATTACAAGCAGTGCCGACTCGCAGGCCATTGCATTAGATTGTCAAGAAGTCAGAGTTTGGCCACTGCTCTGTGCCCCCTTCTCCAGCAGCCCAGGTGTGTGTAGGCTTAGAGGAGAGATGGTCCTCTCTCCTGATCTCCTGCTGGTTTGGGGTGAGGCCATCTCCCCCTTGGACTGAGGCTGGAGTTTCAGACACCGCATCCTGTAGCAGGTAGGCCGCTGGGGAGAGGGCCGTGGCCTGACTTGTGTCCTAGGGCTGTTTGCTCAGAGCTCTGCACGCGCCTGTGGGCCCTCAGAATGCCCCTTTGTGCCTCAGGACCAGTGTAAACCCCAGCCTCCCCCCCGGCAGCTTTTCTGTTACAAGTCTGCCAGCATCTCTCGCTGGGAATCCATCTTGGAGTGTGGTGGAAAGCACGCCAGGGCCCTGCAGCTGCAGCAGCCTTGCTTGTGTAGGTTCTCCTGCAGGGCGCGCACTGGCGCTTGAGTGGAGAAGGGTTGCACCTGCTTGCCAAGAGCACTCTTCCTCTTGTTTCCTCAGTGAAGGATCAGTCGCCAGGCACCTAATTACTTGTTTCAATATCTGGCGAAAAACCTAGTGTGTAATTCAGTGTTCCTGAGACTTGAGTAATAGATCCTTTATAAAGATAAAGCATGCAAGCTCTTCTTCCCTTTGCATTTCATTTAGCTTAATGATAATGTGGCTTAATTTTGTGAAAACCTAAAGCCAGACATAATTCTTGAGTCCTTATAGCTACGAGAGCCCTATAAATCAGTTCATCCTTACAGATTACTTTATAGGCACAGCTACAAGACTGAAAATTCGCCCTGTGACAGGGATTTAGTGTGGCAGGTGATGCCATCTGCCTGAGACCACAGCGCTCATGCCCAGAGCCTGGTGATGGTGGTGTGCTGCCGTCATCCTGCCGTGGTGCTGCCGTGGTGCTGCCGTCACCCTGCCGTGGTGCTGCCGTGGTGCTGCCGTCACCCTGCCGTGGTGCTGCCGTGGTGCTGCCGTCACCCTGCCGTGGTGCTCCCGTGGGGCCGTCACCCTGCCGTGGTGCTCCCGTGGGGCCGGTGGTGTGCTGCCATCACCCTGCTGTGATGCGTCTCCTCCCGCAGCCTGTTCGAAACAGCATGCGCATCCTCAGGCAGGAACCTTTGGCCTTTGTCCAGGGGCCCTTAGTAGGTGCTCAGTCAATTTCAGTGGATTGGATTATAGAACAAATAAATGAGTGGGTATGATCCATTCACACAAGTTGCCTAATAGATGCTGTGGATGGCATGGAGTCAGTGATGGGTTTTGTTTGTAGTCAGGTGGCAGTAACTGGGCTGTGATGCAGGGAGAACAAGTCGCCGTCGCTGGCAGTGGACACAGTGCTGCCTGCCTCTGCCCTTGGCTGGGGGCAGCTTGTTAGGAATGTGATCACAAAGTTCCCTGCGGGTTTTTCTTTTTTTTTTTTCTTTTCTTTCTTTCTTTCTTTCTTTTTTTCCTTTCTTTTCTTTTCTTCCTTCCTTCCTTCTCTTTCTTTCTTTTTTTATTTTTTAAGATTTAGTTTATTTCTATTAGGAAGGCAAATATCTAGAAAGAAGGAGAGACAGAGAGATCTCCCATCCACTGGCGCAGCTCCCTAAGTGGCCACAAACGGCTGGAGCTGTGCCAGTCTGAAGCCAGCAGCCAGGAGCTTCTTCCCGGTCTCCCATGAAGGTGCAGGGTCCCAAGTCTTTGGGCCGTCCTCCTCTGCTTTTGCAGGCCACAAGCAGGGAGCCGGATGGGAAGTGGAGCAGTTGGGACCCAAACTCTGGCACTCTCTGGGATCTTGCAAGGCGAGATCCAGGCTATGTGCTCTGGCTTTTTTTTAAAAAGGACAGATGTACTTTTCTTGGTTGGATAGGTGCCACATCTGCCTATTCTGGCTGTCCCTTTTCCGTCATTTGAGTTTTGTGGATTTGTCTGAATCCTAGTGTACTCCTGTTCAAGCAGTGGAAAAGCTGCCTTCTACTGTCCCCAGTACTCAAGCCTTCCTCCCCGAGGCGGTCTGTGTTTTTGTCAGTTCTTCCTTGTTGGGTTTTTGTTTTGTTTTTCACAATACAAATGCATTTTTTAAGGTTACAAGGTTCAACCTGATGAAAACCAAGAAGTTTTCTTTCTTTTTCTTTCAAATGCTGGCTCCTGATTTCCATCTCCAGAGACAGCTGCAGCCTCAGGGTTTCCCGTGTCCTTAGCGAGGGTGGACATCTGGCAGTGTCTGGGAGTCTCTGTTGTTAACTGAGAAATGACGTGCTGCTGCTGGCATCCAGTGGTAGAGGCCAGGGATGCTGCTAGGATGCTTTCCTGTGCCCAGGACAAGCCTGGACCCTCAGACTGTCAGGAGCGCTAACACTGAGAAACCCTGTTCTGCACATCTATAACTAAATGAATACAAACCTGCACACTGCCTGTTTATATGCAAATGATGGAAATCTTGCATGTGTCTTGCCTTTACATCTACAATAGTCCAGCACATGTGGCTGGGCCAGCTTTGCAAGGCAGTTTTGAATACTCTGTTTCTAAAAGCCACTCCTAGGAACATTGGGCAACAGGGCGGGGTAGCAGAACTGTTTTAGCCCTGTCTTCTGACTTTTGCATCCTAGCATAACTGGATCTGCCTGTGGTCCGGGGGCTTTTCTTCCCTCCGTCTAATCACCTACTGCTGCTGGCATGGAATCCCAGTGCTAAACCCAGCACAGGGTAGGAGCTCATACTGGGATGGAGTCTTGTAGCCATCCCTCTCTGCCGGATCCTGGATTTTAACAGAATTCACCATTTCCCATGTCAATATCAGAATGAATGCCTTCTGGTCTTGATCAAATTCAACAGTGAAATGCTCCTGGAAAGGAAGGGGTGTGCTGGTTTGGCAGCTCCTTTCCCACTGCTGCACTTCAGCAGCTTTGGCTTCTCCTGGGCCGTGAGGACGGTCTTGCATTAGTGCACTTCCTTCTGAGGAGGAGCCACCAGCCAGGAGTGTGAAGGAGCGGCCGACTTCCACAGAGTGTAACCGAGAGCTCCTGAATGTGGCCCAGGCTCTGGAGCAAGCTTCACAGGGGTGGCTGCTGTAGACAGGATGTGTTTGTGGTTGGGGAAGGAAGAGGTTGACACACTGCATGCATTAAGGCAAATCCCATTTCTTTTCCACCAGGTCTTCCTAATTATCCATCACGCACCACTGGTGAACTCGTTAGCTGAAGTCATTCTCAATGGTGATCTGTCTGAAATGTACGCCAAGACTGAGCTGAATGTTCAGAGAAGCTCTGTAAGTCTAAGACGCCATTGCTGGTGCTATTCATCTGTGTGTTTCTCTAAGCTCAGCATTCTGCTGCTGCAGTGACAAGGAGGCATGAGTTGGTCTGGGATTGTAGGAATCAAAGTGGAGTCTTGAAATGCATAGCTGGAAAAACCTGGGCTTCAATACTTAGAGGCGGTCTAATTGGGCATTTATCACTGAATATAGCATTGTACCACCCTGCGACAGAATGAGAGCATGTCTCGTCTAAGGCACGGAGACCTTCGGAAAGGTACAGTGTCTGTCTGGTCATGCTGTGGGCCTCCTGTGCTGCACTAGGAAGCAGAGGGGCTGTGGGCAGGTGGAGAGGACAGGCCTCCTCTGTCGGCAGCTGCTCCTGTTGTCCTGCAGGCATGTGGATGACAAGCTGGCATTCTGTCAAGTTGGAAGTGACCAGTGAGCTGTGCAGCATGGATGTAGGCTGCAGGGCTGTGGTCATGCTCTGTTGCCTACTGAAGGAAAGTACCTGGTGGCATGGCAGGAGCTGTGGCCTTTCCTCAGGCTTTCCCAGCTAATCATCTCTTTACTGTCGTTTCTCTTGCTGTCCCATTCCCCTCTCTGAGTTCCACACTGCCTCAGTACCACGCCAATTCACCCGCTTCTCTGCTCTCTGCCTGTGTCCTTGCTATATGTACAGACCAGGAGGTCCCTAGGTGCCTGACGCCCTCTTGTCTAACATCTCATCCTCTCCAAGCCCTGTCGGGCAGGCACTTTGCCTGTCAGGGCACGGCTCCTGTGGGCTTGGCTTCCATATTTGAGAGGAGCCCGAAATACTCTGTACAAGGGCCATTTCCTAAAAGGCCGGTCTCCACAGCCAGGGGCTTAGGTGGGTGCCACACTGGATGAAAGGGCCCGTTCGCCCTGGAATCCTAGCCTGTGGCACACCTGAGTGAGTGGGTGGGATGTAATCCTGGCTGTGGCAGGCTGACACTGCATGGCTTGCCCTTCTGGATTTGCTGCCGTCCAGTGGCCTCAGCAGGCCAATTGACCCTTCAGGGGAGCATTTGAGCCTCTACAAAGGTTCCCAGAAGCTGTGTCCTTGTTGGTGGGGCTGTTAGTCCAGCTGTATCAGATGGAGCCTTTCCATGGCTGCTGTCTGGCCGCTTCTGTCTCGATTTGTTCAGCAAATAAGCCCTTTCTTTGGGTCAGGCAGCTTGCTGGCTCTGGGGGATATGCAAAACCTTAAATCATCTCTGTTGCATTGGAGCTTTGCATCCAGTTGGGGAGACAGATGTAGGTCATGTAGACAAGCAGGGGTACTGTCTCGGCTCTCACACGTGCTTTGCTGAGATGGAGGACCATCGGTGGGAGGGTAAAACTTTCAGGGGAGATGACTGGTGTAGGACAGGAGAGAAGCCCTGTGGCCCTTCTGCTGACAACACATGGTCTGGAACATGTGCTGCTGACGCAGAGTCTGGGTTTCTGAGATAATTCTCTGCAACTTGTCCAGCTAGCTTCGGCCAAGTGAAAGCAAGAACCAGGATATGAGGTTGTGTGCCCAACAGCTGGGACCCTGGGCAAGTGTTTGACTCCACATAGAGAACAGGGCGAGTGAGCCCCTGTGGTTGAGGTTACAGAGGCTGCCAGAAAGCCCAGCTAGTGACAGCCAGGCTTGCACACCTGTTTAGGTCACTCGTTGGAGCTTTAAAAGAAAACTTTATGAACTGCTAGCATTAAATTTACAAACTTTCACATGAAGTCTGGATTTCTGGAATTTCTTGGGCAGTCAGAAGATCTGGGCACCCTTTTGCCTGTGTTTCTGCAGAAAGCTTCGCAGGGCCATGTGTTCACCATTAACTTGGCCTTGTCTCCATCTGGCCTGCTGCTGGGGCTCCATCCTCAGTGCTGACAGTCTGAGATGTAGTGGCTCCCCTTGCACTCTGTGTGTCTTGTGAGTCTTACCCCCCAGGATAGAAGCAGGCTTTACTGTGTTCATGTAGACATTGGTACAGTGCCAGAGTTACACTTGGTGCTCAAAAAGAGGAACTCTGGGATAGCTGGGACTCTGAATTAATTTTTTTTTAATTTATTGGAGATAATGTGTGCACCTATCCTGTGATTTCTTCCCCAAATGCCTCCAGTGGCTAGGGCCAGGATGGAGTTGAAGCCAGGAGCTGGAAACAGTGCAGTTTCCTTTATGGACGGCAGGAGCCCAATTAAGCTATCAGCACTGCCTCCCAGGGTCTACGTTAACAGGAAGCAGAGCTGGAGTCCAGAGTTCAACCCAGATGGTCCGAGGTGGGATACAAGTGTCGTTTAACTGCTTGGCTAAATGCCCTCTCCTCCAAGAGTTTTGAAATTGTAGTAAGAACATTTACTATGAGATTTTTAATTTTCTTTTGAAATGAATAAATAGCATGTTATTATTGTCCATTATTGGGATCAGTAATGGAACTAAGACTTGAACTCAGGCATTCCCATATGGGACACGATTGTCTTAAGCCCTGCACCAATACCCACTCTCCCAACCCCACCCCCCCCCTTTTTTTTTTTAAATATTTTAGTTATTTATTTGAAAGAGTAACAGAGGGAACACTCGTATCTTCTGGTTCCCTCCCAAAATGCTCACAATGGCCTGGGCTGGGCCAGGCTGAAATCAGGAGCCAGAAATTCCATCGGTGGTCTCCCAGACATAGGAATCCAAGTACTTGTACCATCTTGTGCTGCTTTCCCAGGAGGAAGCTGGATTGGAACTGGAGTAACCAAGGCTCAAAACAGCACTCTTATACAGCGTTCGGGTTCTTTCTCCCTTCTTTTTGTAAGGCTAAGTAGTATTCCATTAGAAGCACTTACCCCATTTTCTTCACCTATCCATATACATCTTTTTTTTTTTAATTGGAATTTTTTACTCAGAGAGTTGTAGATTCACAGAGAGATCTTCCCCAGTTTGGCTCACTGGTAACCGCTTGCTAAAATCTGGTACATTGTCACAAGTGGGATATTGACATTGTGCTGTGTGGGGTTTACAGTTTGAGCAGCTTGCAGAAGGTCTCTGATGCCTTCCACTTGGGCTACATGCTTCAGGTGGGCCTCCCTAACCCAAGGAGTGCGCAAGAGACCTGGACTTCCTTGGGGTGAAGGTCCCACCTCCACTGTGAGAGGCACAGACTGCCTTTGGGACCCACCCGCTATCAGTTGTGGTGGGTCCCTGAATTGAAAACCAGGCTCTTTCTGGTGTGGAAGGAATTACCAGCCCAAGAGAAAGTGATGGTTCCCCACTTCCGGCCAGGGACAGCTTGCTGCAATCTGCTTGTCCGGGCTGAGCGCAAGGTGATGCCCCCCATGACTTGTACGACACAGACCTGTTGCGATTCACCTTCCTTCCCCATGAGCGAGAAGGCTCCTGTTGCTTCCTGCCTGACTCGGATGTGGTTTCATCGTACTTGTTCTAAGTTTCTTGGTCTTTTTAACCTACTTTCTCCTTCCCGTAATTTGTAGATAGGTTACTGGTATTGCTTCATTTTTACCAGCAGACCTCTCACAAAACCAAACCAAAATTGAAGAGAGAGAAGCAGAGGGGAGAGCGGAGTTATTTGAAAAGACTGTAATTTAGGGTTAAATTTGAAATACATCTAGTTGAAATTCTTCCGTGCATTAAGATCACGTGGTTCCTGCAAGGAATCATTCTCGCTGGAGGATGAACTTGCAGGGCGGACAGCAGTACTTGTCTGGAGAAACGGTAAGAGAACCCTAACTCTCAAAGTGCCAAATGAAGTGAACAGATGGGTCTTCATTACTTGTAGGTGGTTTTTATTATTATTCTTTTTAAGATTTATTTATTTTTATTTGAAAGACAGTGTTAAAGAAGGATAGGCCAAGAGATCTTCCATCCACTGGTTCACCCCTCAAATGGCCAAAATGGCTGGAGTAAGCCGATCCTATGCCAGGAGCCTGTAGTCTCCTTGGGATCTTCTACATGAGTGCAGGGACCTGAGGAATTGAGCCTTTCTGCACTGCCTTCGCAGGTGCATTAGCAAGGAACTGGATTGGAAGTGGAGCAGCTGGGACTGAAACCAGCAACCATATAAGATGCCAGAGCCAATAGAAGCCCAGCCTACTACGCTATGGCACTAACCTTGCTGTTTTTTATCTTAAGAATTTTTTTTCTACATTGAATTGCTGTGGAATGGTTTCTTTAGTTTTTTGCATTCCTTCATTTGTTCTTCCAGTGGACAACTGTTGTGTCTTTGTGCTGTGAGATTAGGCATGTGGGAGTACCCTATTCCCACTGGGCCTCTCACCCTGACACAAGGGACCGTGGCCTGAAGATGTCCTGTGCCCTCTGCCCTCCTGGGGTTTGCTAGAAATGCTAAAGAAGCCCCTGGTGCATGATCAAGTGACTCAGTGGCGAGAGTCACAAGGGCTCTTGTGACCTTCTCAAAATGACTCTCAGAGCCATGTTGCTTGGCAACCTACCTGCACGTGCCACCTTCTCTTTGCCCTGCGATGATTTTTGCAGAATGGGAGCTGGAGGCCCCTTGCACAGAGGAAGGCGGATTGCCAGCACTCCTCAGGCCCTGGCTGCACATCCCAAGCTGTGTCCTGGGACCAGTTCTTTGTCCTTGGGCCTGAGTTCCCTCACTGCTGCAATGTGAATAACAACAAAGGACTTGTCGGGAGGATTCAGAGATGTGTAACAAGTTCTTTGCAAAATCTGGCAGAGACCATGTGAGTAAATATTAGGGGGAGAATCACAGATATTCCTTCACTTCAGATGGGGTCCATCCTGGTGCGCCTGTCAAGTTAAAAATCCAGCAAAAATACACATACTACAACTAATATACTAAGCATCAGTGCTCAGCCAAGCTTCCAGTAAATGTGCCCAGAACACTCACATTGTCATATGGTTGGACAAAATTGGGCATGGCATCCCATGTTGGCGTGCTGATTTAAGGCCTGGCTGCTTGGCTTCTGATCCAGCTTCCTGTTAGTCTTGCTGAGGAAACAGCAGGAGATGGTATGTGTGCTTGGGTCCCTGCCACCCTTGTGGGAGACAGGAATAGAGTGCCTGGCTCCTGACTTTCACTTGGCCCCAACCCGACTTCTGAAACCATTTGAGAGTGAACCAAAGGATGGAATATGTTTCTGTCTTTGTCTCTTTGGCTGTTGCTGTGCTTCCAAGCAAATAAATTACACCTTGTCCTGTCATACTACTAGGTACTTAAAAAAAAATAGATGATGGAGAGCAAAAAAAAAAAAATCATATAATGCAAATTTGATTGTGTCACAATGTTGAGTATTTCAGTCATGTATTGGCTGTTGAACTAAACTGAAAAGCAGAATGGTTTTTCTGCTAGCCCAGGAAAAGATCACAATTCAGCGTTTGCACTGGGCTTCCTATGGAATGGACAGGGCTTTCAGACCATTGTGAAGGCAGATACCCCTGACTCAGATGGACATTTAACTCAGTGCTTAAGATGTAAAGGGCAAGGTGTCACTGTCCCTCATCCCGGTCCTTGGGTTCAGTAGAGGCTGCAGCCTGAACTCCTGCCTCCAGCTCACTGCCAATGCAGACTGGGTGGCAGCAATGATGGCTCAAGCAATCGGATGCCTGGAGTCTGGTGTTGGCCTAATCCCATCTTGGCCTTTGTGGGTGTTTGAGAAGTGAGCCAACAGATGAGTTTTCTTTCTTTATCTCAAAAAAACAAAACAAAACGAAAAACAAAAAAAGAGGTGAAGAACGAGGAGGAAGGGAGGTAGGGAGGAAGGGAGGAAAGAAGGAAGGAAGGAACACAGGAAATGTAAGGAAGGAAGGAAAGGAGGAATACTGCGGTGAGTCAGGAGCTATCTATGTGAGGATCTTGGCTTCTTAAGATGGGAGCATCACCTCACACCCTGCTTGGAACCGTCTTCCTGGCTTGCGAAGGGGCCTCTGGAGTGAGGAATGTGGAAGCATGCCTGGTGTGTTCCTCAGGATGGTGACTCTGACCAGACACAAAGGCGCAGAGAGGAGAAGCATCAGCAGTGGTAGTAGTGAGCATGACAAAGACAGCATCCCCGCTGACTGATGGTGGACTGAGTCCTTTGTTGTCCTCTGACTCAGCTGGCCTCACACTGAATTTCTGTAGAAAGTATGAGGTAATGCTGTTGCATAGAAGGTTAAGGTTCGGGCACTGGTCTGTGTACTAGGTGCTCTACTTCTGATCCAGCTCCATGCTAAGGCCTAGGAGAGCAGCAGAGATTGGCCCAAGTACTTGGCCCCAACTCCCACATGGGAGATCCACTTGGCTGCTAGCTTTGGACTGGCCTAGTAACACCCATTTTGGCTGTTTGGGGAGTTATGGAACATCTTTATCTCTTTTTTCTGTCTGTAAATCTACCTTTAAAATGCAAAAATAAAAAGAAGAAAATACAGGTACTTGCCTGCTAATGGATATGTTCTCATGGTGGTTGGTTGGGAATTCAGGATGGAGTATAAGGATTCTGTGGTGTACCAGGCTGGCTTGTGCCAAAGTAAAGACATTGACCACCTCCCTGTAGGTAGTAGTTTGGCTCATTGGGAGGGTCCCCAGATGATTTCCTGGGGGTCCGAAGAGTGAGTACATATGAGAAATGTTGGCCACAGTTCTTGGAGTGATGCCTGTCATCTCTAGTAGCTAGACCCACCGAGCAGAATACTCCTCCAGGACTAAGAAAGGAGTATCCTTGCTCCTCTGTTTGTATGTTCAGAACATTCATCATGATCCCGCAGCCTCGCTGCTCCTGCAAGGCTGTTTACCCAACCTGGGCCTGCCTCTGACAGCTGGGGAGTCTCTTGTGTGCAGAATGCATCAGGCCATTTAGTGTCTCTGTCAACCAGGAATAGAGTCCCATTTGCCTTCTGGTGACTGCCAGCCCGTCACTGCCTGTTGGGAGTGCAGATTCTCCTTCCTGGAAGTACTGGGCCTCCAGGAGAGGGTTGATGTGAGGACTGATGGGAAACAGGCTGCTATACGTCAGGACCTTCCCGACTCAGTTACTAATGCTTCCACAGAATTTGAGCTGAGCGTGTTCTCCCTTTCTGTACATAGCTGCGGTCTCTAATCCCTCAATGGATTTACAGCTCCAGGGCATCATTTTTACCTTCATACATGCGGAATAAGAGGGTTCATATGTAGAAAGATTTGAGAGGATCTAAGAAAATACGGAGGTACATGTCCCATGCTCAGGGAGGCATCCTTAGCTTTGAAGCAGGTACCTGTCCCTGTCTCCTGGGGTGGAAGGGAGACTGAACAACTGCTGGGAGCCCCATGGTGGGGAGGCTAGTGAAGGGAGCAGCCCATGGCCATGGCTGCAGGTGACCGGGACTCCAGGCCAGGCTCCTGCCCCTTTTCCGTCACCCTAGGAGGGACCAGGCCTTCAGAATCACAGCTTCCTAGAGGAGCCATAATGGAAGAGGAGAGTGACCACCTTGGACAGGGCCAGAGGTGGTAAAGAGGAGGTGGTGACAGACATAGGATGTGCTGGAGCAGCCACAGGCTGCAGGCTGTGCTGTGGTGAAGTGGTATAAACCCTGTGCACATGGATTCCTTCCCTACCCTGCGTTAAATCATTAGTGACTTCTTCCAGGTTTCAACTAAAATCAGGACATTGAGGGTGGGGACAAAGAAATGTGGCACCCACCACTTCTGGTGCCTGTGCCCTGGGGCATTGCTGGTTTTTCCTCTTCGTGACGTCCATCCAGACTTCTGAGTTATGAAAGCTGAGTCATTACATATGTGGTCAACAAATGACGTATTGATACCTGCCACATGCCAGATGCTGTTCTAGACTATGGAGATGCACTAGTGAATTAAATATCCTGACCTCTGGGAGCTTCTGGTCTCTGGAGAAGAGACAGAGGAACAGGAATGCTAAGTGTTAGAGAGATAACTGGGTCTGAGAAGCTCTAGAAGTGTCCAGCAGAGGAAGGGCAAAGGGACATGGGACAGCATGTCCAGACTTAGGTGGCTGCAGTTCCTACTAAGATGGCCAGGGTTGACCTCATTGAGAAGGAGCTTGGGCTTGAAGAAAGTACAGAGCTGAGGCATGGTGGTGTCTGTGAGATGAACAATTGGCTAAAAACGACAGATAATGCAAAGCTTCTGAGGCAGGATGCTGTCTAGTATGTAGGAAAAACAGCAGGGAGCGGAGTGGCAAGGGGGTGTAAAGGATACGAGGTTAGTGAGGGAACGAAGGTCCAAGGTGTGTGCAGTCTGTGGGCCATCAGAGGACTCCGGACACTGAGAGACAGATTGACTCAGGAGCATGAAGCACTATGTCAAATAAGGCATGGAAACCCAAACTTGATCGGTGCCAGAATCCTCTAGCTAGATCTTTGCTCTAGCCAGGAGATCTGGCTTTATCGGGTCAGCTTCGCCTGACAAACGGGCCTTGAGGCCAGTGCGTGGGCACAACGGAGCCTCTCCACTCAGTTTCTGTAACTCTCTGTTTCTTGGCACTCCCACAGATTTAATACCAGTGAGGTGGCGTTGGTGGTGATGGCATGAGTCAGGTGTCTCGTGCCTGAGGACTGTGCACCTGCACCCCAGGAGGCGAGTTGCAAACGGGTTTCTCTGCAGGGTCTGGCAGCAGGTCTGGCTGTCAGGGCTCAGGTGCCCACTGATCACTGCTGAGATAGATGTGCATAGCCTCACCACAGGAGAACATCCTGGGGTAGCAGTGGGACAAACTGGGAGCTTCACAGGCAAAGAGACACAAAGGAGAACATGGTAGGGCTTTTTGACTCTCTTAGTTGACACTGTTCTGAGTGATGGTTGAGTTACAGCTGGGCCGTTCCCCTCTGCTGAGCCCAAGCTGCCTGGCTCACCCTTTTGGACTTCCTGCCACAGTATTTATGAGGCTCCACAGATTTCAGGCAGGTGCCCAGCTGGTCACAGGGAATCCAGAAAGAGCAAGACACATACCCCTATCCAGACAGCTTAGCAGCAACAGACAGTAAGCAGGTGTGTCCACAGTCCCAGATTTGATCTGGGAGAGAACTGGAAGGAGCACTGGACTCAGGAGGTGATGGTGAAGGAGTAGATCTTATGTTTGGGGCCTGATAGGCAGGAAGCAGGAGTTGGTGTGGGGCTGAGCAGAATGGAAGGCTTGGGGAACAGTGGGGATGTGATGTCAGAAGAAACAGCGGCTCCTGTGGAGGGGCCTTGCTCCTTGCAGAGCTGGTGGGCTTCCTCCTCCTTTTATTTGCCTCATTCCATTCTAGTCATCACCTGGAGGGCCAGGGATTGTTAATCTCAAGGTCTCCCCAGGAGAAAACTGGGTCTTGCAGAAAGGAAGTGAGACCATCCCACTGAGATTGCAGGGGTCTGATCCCTTCTCATGCTGCTATTCTGTGTTCTTTGTCACTGTTTGCAATGACAGTCACTTCCAGATTTTAAATTTTGTTACTTGAAAAGCGGAGAAACAGAGAAAAATAGATCTTCCACCACTGTTTTACTCCCTCAAATGCCTACCCCTGCCAGGACAGGATCAGGCCAATGTCAGGAGCACAGAACTCCTTCTGAGTCTCCTACGTAAGAGGCAAGAACCTAAGTACTTGAACCAGCAGCACCTGCTACCTCTGGGGTGTGTGAATTAACTGGAAGCTGGATGGAAAGCAGAAGAGTCAGGACTTGGATCAGAACCTCAGATACAAGATGTGCACATGCCAGAGAGCATCCTGGTCCTTGCACCAAATATTTGTTTCAGTCATTTCCAGTTTAGCGTGACATGTTGGGGAGTAAGAATTTTAGACTAGATGTTTTCAGTAACAGATTTCATTATCTTATTTTAGATTACAAAAAAATGCAATACAAAAACTTCTCCTAAAGAAATAACCCTAATATGTAGTTGGTATGTCATTGCTTAGTGAAGGAAAAAGAGATATTTGTGATTGAAGAGGCCTGTTCGGTAGGGGCCCTTGCAATTACTTCATCTCACATGTGTCTGTTACCCGTGGGTTGAGCGCCAGAGCCAGTGCCTGACATGGTGGTGTGTGTTGAGAGAACAGAGAAGATGACTGGGGTGGAGAAGGCAAGGGAGATGAGGCTGTCCTGCCTTGGCCTCTGGGGGTTGATCTCCCAGGAGAAATCACAGCGCTGACTTGGGGTTACTGGCTGTTTGCCTCAGAACGCAAGTGCTGATTGTGAGCACATTTAGGCTCCACGTGCCAGTCCTGGAGCTCTGAGCATCTGTTCTGATTCTAGGGAAATGGACATTTTCTTGGTTTATGCCTCTGCATCTGCAGTACCCTCTGTAATTGGCCAGTTTACAGAGAAGAATGCCATGTCCCTCTTGTTAATGGAAGTGGCCTGTTACCTCTGTGTGTTTCCCCACACTATCAGCTTTATTTTTTTTCCCATTAAATTTGGCAGCATTACCCAGTCACCTAGCCGATGTGGTTGCGATTGTGCATTCCGGATGCGTGTTGGGCTGTGGTTCAGCAGTCTCATGTTACTCAGTTTGGCATGTAGTGCTCACACCCATATATCACTCCAGACTTGGTGGCGTCTGATGTTCATCACTGATCATCTCGCTCTGGAATGAGTGTAAGCCTACTCTGCTGGATTCTTCCCCTCACAGCTGATTGCAGAGCCATGTGCTGCAGTGCTGTTGGTTACAGTTGCTGCGAACTTGGGCCATTATGATGCCTGTGACTTGGGCTGTGCATAAAAGATAAAAATCTCATGTGATGGGGCCATGTTGTGCATCATGGGTTAAGCTGCTGCCTGCAATGACTGTATCTCTCATGGGCCCCGGTTTGAATCCTAGCTGCCCTGCTTCCAGTATGGCTTCCTGCTAATGGATCTGGAAAGCCAGCAGAGGTTGACTGAAGTCCCCGGATCCCTGTGCCCCCAGGGGAGACCTAGGTGAAACTGGCTCCTGGCTTCACCCTGGCTCAGCCCTGGCCGTTGTGGCCATTTGGCAGAATGAACCAGTGAACAGAAGACATCTTTCTCGCTCTGTAACTCTGCCTTCCAAATAAATAAAATCTTAATTTTTTTAATCTCATAGGATTGTGTATTGTGGATGACAGTATGATTGGCAGGTCAGAGAGCCACTTAATGAGTCATGAATAAACTGTCCAATATTTTGTTCCCCAGAACCACCTGAGGGATGTGTCTCCATCTGGCTTAGTCTTGCATCTGCCCTTCAGGCAGCAGGCTGGGAGTGAGTGTTTACACAGCGTAGTACGATGGGTACCTGCTTGAGCACTGGAGCTGGACTTCCTGGAGTCAAATCCCATGTCTGCTTCTTACTGGTGGAAGGCCCCGGGGAAATGTTTATACCACAAAGCTCCCTTCCCCATTAGGTTATTGGGAGAATAAAGTAAGGCAGCATGTATGAAGTGCTCAGAACAGTGCTGTCCCTCTACAAGGACTCAAGTGTTCTTGAGACTCAGAAAGTGTGCTGTGTCCTGGCACCTCCTAGCAGCCCTGGGGGAGCCTCCTTCCTCCCAGCATCTGGTTGTGCTGCAGCACATGGCACTACTTCCTGTCTCCTGCAGCACTTGCTGCATTGTCAGTGCTCTGGGAAGGAAGAGGCCCAGCAGCTGCCTCTGGTGAACACAGCTCTCCTGGCTGTTCGATTCACTTGTAGCTTGTGTTCAGGACGTTACAGAAGTCTGACTCTATTGGAATTCCTCTAGGTCAACTTGCTTTTTTAAAAATTGAGGCATAACAAATATGATTAAGTACATAAAAGTGTAGTAATCTTAGGTGAACTGCCTGATGATTTTTTTCCCCTGAGCTTATACTTGTGTGTAATTTGAGTCACTATAGAGGTCATGTCTGCCTCCTATATGGCCCCTGCTCAGTCTATAAATAGCACCCCCTTTCTCACCCCAGATAATCACCATTTGGCCTACTAGTTAAGATGCCAGCATCCCCATTAGAGTACCTGGATGTGATGGACAATTCTAACTCCTGACTCTGGCTTCCTGTTAGTGCAGACCAGAAAGACAGTGATGAAGGCTCAAGTGATGGGTCCTTGCTTTCCATGTACAAGATGTGGATTGGATTTCCACCTCCCAGCTCTAGCCTGGCCCAAATCCAGCCATCATGTGCATTTGGATAGTTAGCCAGGGGACGTTGGCAGCACACACATTTTCTCTCAAATAGTTTTTAAAAAGTTTTTATTTCTAAAAATATTGGTGAAACAGCATAAAGCTTATCATCTTTTTTGTTTATCTTTGGTAGTCACACTTACAGAGAGAAAGAGACCCTCCATCTGCTGGATCACCCTCCAGGTTGCTGTAATGGCCAGTACTGGACCAGGCCAAAGCTCCTTCCAGGTCTTCCACATGCAGAAACTTCTTCCAGGTCTCTCACATGGGTGGCAGGGGCCCATGCACTTGGACTGTCAACTGCTGTTTTTTCTAGGCCATTAATGGGGAGCTAGATTGGAAGTGGAGCAGCCAGAACACAAACCAGTGTCCATATGGAATGTTGGTATTCTGGCAGCAGCTTTACCTGCTGTGCACATCACTGGCCCTCAAATTTACCATCTTGACCACTTAAAAATGTGCAGCTCACCAGCAGTAACTATGTTTTTCAAAGGGATTGTTTATATTTTCAGAGTGCTGATAATACTTTCTTGATGTGAAACAACTGAATGTAGAAGCAGATAGAGTAGAAAGTTGAAGTTCCACCACATCAATATCTTCCTGAAAGGGAACCGCTGTTCTCAGTCTGTGTGGCCTAGGCCTGTCTGTATTTTCATGCACAGCTATGCTGTAGCTGTCCACTGGATCACTGATTGGTGTTGGAATGCAGCTTGCTTTTCTCCAGGCAGCCCATGTGCACACGACCTCGCATGTGTCATCAACAGTGTGGCCTTATCACCTCCAGGCAGCAGACCTTGCCAGTTGCCACCCTGCCTGCTGACCTGTGGCTGCCCCTGAGAGCTGCTGTCAGACTTCCCTTTCTCAGAGAGGCCTTAGTCATCGCTGGCCCCAGGGGAGTCTCCTTTCCCGGAGTATTTGACTTTTAAAGGAATTGGAGGGGGGCAGAGCTTTAGCTTGAGGGACGCAAGGCTAGGGAAGACATTAGCCAGCCAGCACTTTAGAGTCACTCTGGAATCCCATCTAGCTGACCTTGATCTCAGAAGACACCCTTAAAGTCCAGTCACAAAACTCAGGGCCCCACTATGTTCCCTACTTAGATGCCTGCAGAACTGCTCCCGTCTGTAGGGGGCTCCCTTCCTTGCAGCTCTAGGCAAAACCTGAACTTGGGACATTGGGAAACATAGGCGTTGTTTGTATAATGCTTCCCTTTGGGGCATGCCCTTTCTCTTTCCATATGAGAAGAAGCATCCAAAAGCCTTTGGATGTTTGACACTGAAATGGACTTTCCCCACTCTGGTCAGTTTCATCTAGCTTGCTCTTTAATTTTGCTAAGGGCGTTAGGCTGCCTTTTCCCTTCCCTCTATTTTTTCTCCCTACATTCTCTTTTCTCCTTTTCACATTGTTTAAGCTTTCACTTCCAAAGTGGAAAGGTACACAAAGGTGAACTGTGAGCTCGCCTAGCAGCAGCCTGTCGAGTCCCTGTCCCACCCTGGGCCTTGCAGCTGGGATGCAGTGTGAGGAAGATGGAGAGGGACCTGACTTCTCCTGGGTGTCCCCAGGCTGCAATATTCTGTGTTGTATAGTGGGAGGGTCTCGTAGGAAAACAGTAATGGTCTTGTGGTTCTGCCGTTTCCCAACCACACAGCCAATATCTCCCATGCTGACTGTGGCATTCTGATGTTGTTGGTATCAAGGAAAAAGTCAGGTGACTGAAACAAAAAAGAATGAAAAACAAAACAAAAATGGTCCATAATCCAATATCCAAATGACCCCTGTGAATTTTTTTACATTAATATATGTACATAAGTAGAAATGCCCAACCACATGGAAAAACACAGAATGACAAATACATGTGCTTGTGCAGGTGTGCACACACAGATTCCAGGGGTTTCTTTCTTTCTCCAAAGATGAGATGCTAAAACATTCATGTTCATTTTTCCAGAAAAAGTGTTCATACCATGGGGCCAGCTTGATGGCTCTACTAGTTAAGCCTCCACTTCCAAGCTCTGACATCCCGTATGGGCACCAGTTTGTGTCCTGGCTGCTGCACTTCCCATCCAGCTCCCTGCCTGTGGCCTGGGAAAGCAGTAGAGGATGACCCAAAGACTTGGGACGCTGCACTCATGTGGGAGACCTGGAAGAAGATCCTGGCTGCTAGCTTTGGATTGGCTCAGCTCTGACTGTTGCAGCCACTTGGGGAGCAAACCAGCGGATAGAAGATTTTCCTCTCTGTGTCTCCTCTCTGTAAATCTGGCTTTCCAATAAAAAATAAATAAAGCTTAAAGCAGATGACAAACAAGCAAAAAAGAAAAATGTTCACACCGTATGTAACCTTTGAAAAGCTTTTCCTGAAAGCCCTACTCTAGGCCGGATTCTGGCTTTTCCATCCTGGTAGCTGTTTCTGTGTAAGTCAGTGTAGCTAGAAATACAGAGGTCTCGGGCTCTTCAACATCTGTGTAGATTGGACTATGTGGACCCATGGCCCGTAATTACCTAACTCCTCCCCTGTCGATGGACATTTAGGTTATTTCCAGCTGCTTACTGGTTGCATTTTAAAGGTCTAAAATTTCCCTAGTAAGCATATCCTTCTCCTCTCCCTGTAAGTGCCTGATCGTTGAGTGAAGCAGATCCCTTTGGAAAGTTGTGGCTATTTTACGTTTGAGAGGCAGAGCAACAGAGGGAACCAAGAGAACTTCCCATGCACTGGATCACTTCCTGAATGCCCACCACGGCCAGGGCTGGGCTGGGGCCAAAGGCAGGGGCTGGGAACTCAATCCAGCTCTCTGCTGCGGATGATGGGAGCCTAACTGCTTCAGCTGTCACTGCCGCCATTCAGGGTCTGCACTGAAAGAAAGCTGCACTTGGGAACCGGAGCCAGGCATCAAAACCAGACCGCTAATGTGAGGCATGGGTGTCTGAACCATTAGGCTAAGCACTTGTAAGTTTTCTAATATGTTCTTACAGATTCTTTTTTAAAATGTATTTATTTATTTTATTTATTTTTGAATTCCTTGTTTTATGACGCAGTTTCATAGACACTGGCGTCTCCCCTCCCCCATTGTTTTCCCCTCCAGTCTTTCAATGTGCCTTTCTAGTACGCTCGGATGTCCATCGTGCTGCCATTGAGGTGTCTCCCAGCAGTGCAGGCTTGTCTGTCGTCCCGCTGTGAGACCATCCTTTGTATTGCATGTACAGGGATACACTTCTCTCTGTGCCTATGGACATATTTATTTCCGCTATGCTTCCATTATACCTCCCCTTAGGTACAGTCCACCATGGGTTGATAAGGAAAAAAAAATTTTTTTAAGGATTTATTTGTATTGCAAATTCAGATATACGGAGAGAAGCAGAGACAAAGAGGAAGATCTTCCGTCCATTGATTCACACCCCAAGTGGCCACAACAGCATAGTGGCACCCATCTGGAGCCAGGAGCCTGGAGCCTCTTCCAACTCTCCCATGCGGGTACAGGGTCCCAAGGCTTTGGGCCATCCTCAACTGCTTTCCCAGGCCACAGGCAGGGAGCTGGATGGGAAGCAGGGTTGCTACAATTAATGCCAGCACCCATATGGGATCCCGGCACATGCAGGGCAAGGACTTTAGCCACTGAGCTACCGCACCGGTTCCAAAATTTTAAATAAAATAAAATAGTCTTGGGCCCGGCGCGGTGGCGCAAGTGGTTAAGTCCTCGCCTTGCACGCCCGGGATCCCATATGGGCGCCGGTTCTAATCCCGGCAGCCCTGCTTCCCTTCCAGCTCCCTGCCTGTGGCCCGGGAAGGCAGTCGAGGACGGCCCAAAGCTTTGGGACCCTGCACCCGCGTGGGAGACCCGGAAGAGGCTCCTGGCTTCAGATCGGCATAGTATCGGCCCGTTGCGCTCACTTGGGGAGTGAATCATCGGATGGAAGATCTTCCTCTCTGTCTCTCCTCTCTGTATATCCGCCTTTCCAATGAAAAATAATAAAAATAAATCTTTAAAAAAAAAAAAAAAAAATAGTCTTCATCCTCATGGTGTTGTTGAACTCGCAAAGTTTTTTTTTTTTTTTTTTTTTTTTTTTAATTGGAAAGGCATATTTTACAGAGAGAAGGAGATACAGAAAGATCTTCCATCCACTGGTTCAGTCCCCCAAATGGCCAAAATGGCCAGAGCTGAGCTGATCTGAAGCCAGGGGGCAGGAGCTTCTTTTGGGTCTCCCACGCGGGTGCAGGGTCCCAAGGCTTTGGGCTGTCCTTTTCTGTTTTCCCAGGCCGCAAACAGGGAGCTGGATGGGAAGTGCAGCAGCCAAATGTGAACCAGCACCCATATGGGATCCTGGCACCTGCTTGGAGAGGCTTAGCTAGTTGAGCCTTCATGCTGGGCCCAGATTTTTTTTATTTTTCCAAGATGCAGGCAGGGAAAAAAAGAAAGGAAACTTTCATGTATTGGAACTCATTTCTCCGGGCCCCAAAGAATCGATGTTTGATTTCATTGTAGGAAGCCAGAACTACTTGTTGTTGAGACAAGGCTAGGGGGCTGCGGTCAGACTGCTCTGCACGTTTCTCTCCTCAGTTTGCTGGTTGTCTTGTACATCTGAGTCCACATAGCGCTCGGGGAGCAATATCTCTTTGTATTTGTGTGAATTCTGCAGGTACCTTCCACAAGAAGCTGTTTGCTTCTCAGCTCTTTTTTTTTATTTATTCAGTTTCATTTTCTGTGAAAGGCAGTCAGAAACAGTGATCTTCCATCAGCTGGCTCACCCCCCAACTAGCCAGAAAGGCCAGGTCAAAGCCAGGAGGTTGGAACTCCATCTAGGCTTCCCTTGCAGGTGGCAGGGACCTGACTCCTCCTCCCAGGATACACCTTAGTAGGGAGCGGAATCTGAAGCAGAGTAGCCAAGGCGCGAATGTGGCACTGTGCAATGGGATGTGGGCATCTCAAGCATGAATTTAATTATTGCTGCATATGTCAGCCCCATGTTTCTGAAAGCTTTGATTGCTGTGCCTCGTGTTCTTAAATTCACTGCAAATAAGTAGTGATGGGAAGAAGGGAGTAGCTTCACCTTGAGACCCTCACTTCCTGGGTGCAGGTCCCTCGGGAGAGGATGGAGGGCAGCCAGGGCCTCCTGAGGAGCTCTGATGGATGCTGTCTGCTCCCCTATTTCAGAAGGTTCCAATCTCTGGCCTCTGGCTTGTTGGTGTCTGGAAGACACTGTCAGGGTTTCCTGCATGATCGAATCATGTCTCAATTTGTCTCTCATTTTTGTGGTTGAATAATCCAAAGTGGGTAAATAAAAATTAATGTTGGAATTTGTATGCTAATTTAGCTTTCAATTGGGTTTTGTTTTGAGCATTATTGAAATTAATCTGTGTTCTGTGAGCACATTCCACTTATTGGCAAAGCACCATGGCCCCCAAATTACAGTTGGGGGGTAATTCAGAAGATGGATCATCTACATCAAGATAATGGAAAAGTTTATCTTTAAACTTTTATCAAAATGAGGAAATGATATTCAATGTTATCCAGAGTATGGAAAGGAAAACGCTTCAGGGCCCGGCAAGGTAGCCTAGTGGCTAAGGTCCTTGCTTTGCATGCACCGGGATCCCATATGGTGTCGGTCTAATCCTGGTGGTCCCGCTTCCCATCGAGCTCTCTGCTTGCGGCCTGGGAAAGCAGTCGAGGACGGCCCAAAGCTTTGGAGCCCTACACCTGCCTGGGAGAGTTGGGGGAATGTCCTGGTTCTTGGCTTCGGATTGTCTCAGCTTCGGCTGTTGCGGCCATTTGGGGAGTGAATCAGTGGATGGAAGATCTTCCTCTTTGTCTCTGCTTCTCTCTGTGTATCTGGCTTCCCAATAAAAGAAAAAAAGTAAGTTTTTTTTTTTTTAAAAAAAAAAAAAGGAAAATGCTTCAATCAGAATGCTGCCTCAAGGAAATAAATGTTCTCTTGTCTTTGTGCCTTTTTGCACCTGGTCCATTTGCATGTCTGTCCTCTTGGATTAGGGCAAGCTTTGATTCTGATTCTGACTGCAGCTTACTGTCCACATGGCACTGGGCAGTTTAGCTCTCCAAGCCTCAGCTATAGAATTTGTCATTGTAGTTACAGGACTGAGTTCCAGCCACGTGGGGCATGAACCACATATGGCACAGGGCCGCTGCATTTCTCTGTGGTGTCTCAGACTATCCAGAAACTAACCCCTTCCTTGAGGCAACTGATCTCTAATTCATAACCAGGACTTATCAGGCTCCCCTTCTAGAGAGAGCCAGAGTTTGAGTACATGCAACATACCTTGCTCTTTCTTTTAAGTTATTCTTTTCTTTTGCTTTATTTATTTATTTAAAAGAGATCTTCTATCTACTGGGTCTCTCCAGATGATCATGAGAGTTACAGCTAGGGCCAGCTTGAAGCCAGGAGCCTGGAATGCCGTACTGGTCTCCCATGTGGCTGGCAGAGCCACAAGTACTTGCTGCCTTCCTAGGTGTATTAGTGAGCAGCTGGATCAGAGGCACAGCACACGGGGCTCCTCAAGCACTATGTGATATCAGATGCCGGCTTTGCAAGTGTTGGCTTAACTGGTGCCAGCACTGGTCCTTCTTTGTTTAGTGTGTGTGTGTGTGTGTGTGTATGTGTATGTGTGTGTTTTGTAGTTTTTATTTTATTTGAAAGGTAGAAACAGAGACACATGCAAAGATTTTTCATACAATTGTTCATTCCCCAGATGCCTACAGCAACTGGAGTTGGGCTAGGCCAGAGCCAGGATCTCTCTCTGGATCTCCTACATGAGCGGTAGGGACCCAAGTACCTGAACCATCATGTTACCTCCCAGGATATGGTGTTGTCAGGAAACTATTTGAAAATGAGGAGCCTGGACTTGAACCAACCACTGCCATATGGGCTGCAAATGTCCCACACAACAACTTAACTACTGCTTGGAGCTGGATTTCATAGGCAGAAACTTGCACTGAGCTTGCTCACATGCAGTGCTATCCAGTGTTGAGTCCTGTGTTGCCTTTGTTGTGCTTTCCTAGGCCAAGCCCAGCATTCGGTGTTTCACTAAACCTCCCGAGACACTGGAACGGTCCCTTGAGATGAACAAGCACAAGGGCAAGAGGCGGGCACAAAAGAGACCCAATTACAAAAACGTTGGGGAGGAAGAAGACGAGGAGAAGGGGCCCACTGAGGATGCCCAGGAAGATGCCGAGAAGGCTAAAGGTACAGAGGGTGGTCCTGCAGGCATGAAGACGAGTGGGGAGAGTGAAGGTGAGTGCTCCCAGGAATACCCCAACACCCGACCCCCGGCCCCACTGAGGCTGTGTCCATGTCCCCTCTGTCATGCTGTCCCACGTCTGTCCACTGGGTACCCTGTTATGTCTCATGAGCACCTGTGCAGCTCATTCTGGCTTGCAGCCATTTGGAGGCAGCTATGACCCATGGCAGAGCAGTTGTGGGGCAAGTCCCACCCTCTCAGTAGGTGATCTGGAGTGAGATTTCGCTTCACTATCAGGAGGGTCACTAACAGTCCCCACTCTGCAGTGTTAATGTGAGAATGATGTGACTCACGGTTCATAAGTCGTAAACTGCGTCCAACAGTGCCTGGCCCTTGTCAGGTTCTCATTGGTGTTTGTGGCTGGTGCCAGTTGTATCATCATCATTGTCGTCACTGTTGCTGCTGTTACAATTCCTAACAACTTGGTATTACGATTAGTGTGCAACACACTGTATGAAGCACACATTTGATGAAGTTATGTGCTTTTCAGAGATTATGTATTTTTGAAATCACGTGATCAAGAGTAATCCCTTAGATTCTCACAAGATTTTGCAAGTCTTGTCTGCTCAGGGTGTGGTACACTTGTCTGTGGTCACAAGCATTCAGTAAACAAAATTATGATTTCCTCTTTTGCCCTGATTTGGGCTGTTTTTTTTTTTTTTTTCCCACCACCTCATTGAGAAGCTAAAACCTCCCTGGATTAAAGAGCATTTACTCTGGTATCAAGCAAACTTGAACAATTGTTTGTGTCATGGGCCCTGCTCACAGCCATACAGATGGGGGTCTCTGACTGTGGCCCCAAGGCAGTGGAAGATGGGAAGGTGGTGGGAGGTGCTGCATGATAGATGCAAGTGGGGTGAGGGGACCCTGGTAGGTGGGAGGAAGGCCCAGCCATATCTCATGGGCCAAGTTCATGTAACCGAGAGATTTGAGTGGCATTGGACCCAGCACCACCAGACTCACTTCTGGCCAACTTGACACTCCCTCTTGCACCCCCAGTGTGGCAAAGGAGCTTGCCTCTCCTGTGGCTGGAGTGTAAGTCCTGGGGCTGATAAACCTTGAGAGGTGAGAGGGGCATGCATCCATGCCTGCCACGCTCCATGGAGAGATGTGCTGTGTTGGTTGGCCAGGCCTGGGTCACATGCTTGCCTTGGTGCAGATCCTAGAGAGAACAGGTGTTTGTAGCCAGACATTTTGAATGCTGGCATTACAGAAACAGGACCTCCTGCAACTCCCCCTACCTTGAATTGCATCTTCTGGGTACCCTTCACCTCTCTTAAGGTCATCTCCTCCCTCCCTGCTGTGAGGTGAACAAATGGCTGTTTCCACCTCCATCTTGTTTCTTCTCACAAAAACTGCTTTCCTTGTCCCTGCATCTAGGGGCTTATCAACTGCTTGTAGTAGACACAGGTATCCCTGGGGAGAGAGATACTGGCCCCTGGTTATTCCGCGCATCCCCCCCCCCATTATTGTTGGAAAATTTTGACTTTTAAAAAGCCCAAAAGCAGGAGTCAGGATAGCATGTCTAATGACCCGATTTGAATGTGGCTTCAATGTGTGTTCTTTTCCTGAAGGCAGCCCCAGGATTCACACCTCCTCCACATTCAAACCAGATGAGGAGTTGTGTGAAATGAATGTGAGCCCCAAACCCCTCTACTGCTGTCCCTAGTTGGCAAAGAAGTTTTCCTTGCTTCAAGTCTCAGTAATGGGTGACTCATTCTAAAACCAAGAAATCACAGGACCCCTAAATGTGCAGAAATTTAATTTCAAAAGGAAGAAGAGGGATGTCTCAGTCCCTGTGTCCAAAGAAGAACTCGCTTTTCCCAGGAAGCCAAACAGCCTGGGGCACATGTGCACTTCTTGGCTTGCCCTGCAGTCTGAGGCGACAGCCATTGCTTTTTTGGACTCATTTAGAGCAATAATTTAATATAAAGCAAACTGAGATAAGAGATTCAATGGTTGGAAATATTTGTTTGAAAAATAGAGTTTGACTTTTGTGTCTTGACGGCGGAGAAAGGCATTCTTGCACAGCCTCACCTTCAGACTCTGCTCCTTTCTTGTGACTCCAGAAAGGGCACGCGCAGAGCGAGGGCAACAGGACTGGCTTTGGACCTTCCAGGGCAACTTGACTCCACGGTGTCCTTGGGAGTTTGGAGTACCAGTTTTGGCTTCCTCCACCCCCCACCACAAATCTATTAGATGCCCTCTAATGAAAGGGCATCTGGCCTTGTTTCCGGCACCTCTTAAAACCAGGGACTGACTGTTGGGACTTTCGGAGATGAGTTTCATTGTACCCCTTTGCGGCTGTATGATGATATATGCAAGTGAGCACTCTCTGTGCTTTTCCCCTGTAGAGGGAACTTTTGAATGCCCAGCCTTTGGGTTATCCTATATTTGAGAATAATCACACTGTGAGAAAAAAAAGACATAAAGCCCTGGGGGAAGTCCTGCCCCAGATGAGAGCAGAGGGGCTGGCACTATGGCATAGAAAGAGGTCTCATCCTCTATGTGCGGTGCAGGCATTGCCTGTGGGCACTGGTTCGTATCCCGGTGCTCCACTTATGATCCAGCTCCCTGCTGGTGTCCTGAGAAAGCAGTGGAGAATGGTTGAGGTCCCTTGGGCCCCTTCACATACATGGGAGACCTAGAGGAAGCTACTGACTTTGGATCAGCTCAGCTCCAGCTGTTGTGATAATTTGGGGAATAGCCAATGAAGGATCTCTCTGTCTTTCCTTCTCTTTCTGTAAAACATTTCTTGCAAATAAAAATAAATAAATCTTAAAAAAAAAATAAATAAAGGCAGAGCTATATTTAAGTCAGTTGGATGGATTCTCTGCTTGGGCACCCTGACAGATTTCTATGGGACCCACTTCTTTTCACTTCTGAGGTTAGTAAGCAAGCAGTATGTGTGTCCTGCTGTTGCAAGGAAGGTGGGGGGGGGGCAGGGAGATGTGGGGCTGCCAGCACCCCAGGAGCCTTAGCTAGTATAAGAAGCAGGAGGACTGAAGGTGGGTTAGGACAAATCTTCTTAAGAGCAGCTTCCCAGAAAGCCATTTGGATCCGTCCCCTGGCTCTTCAGGGGAAGGCAATGAAAAGCAAAGGAAAGGCCCCTGAGTCCTCTGTGCACGCTCACAGTTAGTGCCACAGAGGCCACTCGGCTCCACAGCCAGCCAATAATACACAGTCCTTCCTCATTACCTAGGTAACCAGCAGTGTGTCGGTACCCCTTTCCTTAGCCTGCCTTTGAAAGACCTCTTCCCTTTGCTTAGCATCTGTCCTTGCCGTGGTTTCTGGAACAGAGAACACACAGCAATTGAGAAAATCCTTGAATCTTTTAAGTCAAAGACAGGAGGTCATGCCTGTCATTTCCCTGAAAAGCACTTCATTTACCAAATATTAATCAGATTAGAATGTGCATTGTCCCTGGCAGGTTAATGAATTACTGCTGTTTGAAAAATCAGTGTGTCAGAGAACTAAGGAAACTCAAGGATGGCCAGAATTGTCATCTCAAGAGAGAGAGGACCCATGTGCGTGGGTCCTGGGGGTGCCCAGGCCTATGCTGGCATGCCCTGGCTCCTCCCAGCTCAGCTGCTGCCTGCATGACTAATAGATGTGGCCTTTCCTGCCTTTTTAAAAACAATTGTAATAAAATACGCATAGCATACAATTTACTGTCAAAGCCATTTTTTAAAATTAGGCATAGAGAAGTTTCTAAAAAATATTTTAAAAGCTTTATTTATTTGAATGACAAAATATCTGAGAAAAGAAAGAAAGGTCTGTCATAACCATTTAAAATTATGTATTGGGAAGTTTGAACAAAATGTTTTAGAAGATTTATCTATTTGAAAGAAACAGTATCAGAGAAAGCAGGAAAGGCAGAACGGTTTTCCATTTGCTGGTCCATTCCCTGAATGGCTGTACTAGCCAGGGGTGGACCAGGCTGAAGCCAGGAACCAGGAAATCCATCCAGGCCACCCATATGGGTGGCAAGAACACAGGTACTTCAGCCATCATCTGCTGCTTTTCCAGGTGCATTAGCAGGTAGCGGGATCAGAAAGTAGAGCAACCAAGACTTGAACCAGTGCTCCAGTGTGGGATTCCCATATTGCGAGTGGTGGTTTGTCCTGTTGGGCCACAACATTGCCCCCAGGGTACAGTTTGCTAGTGTGAAGGGTAGTCAGTGTGTGTAAACTCAGAGTCCCCACAACTCTTGCCTTGAGAACTGAAACTGTTCCCTGAAATGGTCACTCCCTGTTTCCTCTCTCCCCGGCCTCTGGTAGTCACCGTTCTGCCTCCTGTCTCTGTGGGTTTAACAACATCTGGAACCTCACATAAGTGCAGTCATAGTATTTGTCTTTTTGTATCTGGCTTACTTCACTTGAAATAATGTTCTCAGATTCATCCATGTTGTAGCATGGGTCAGAATTTCCTTCCTTTTTAAGACTGAATAATATTCCATTACGAGTGTACTACACTTTATCTGTTTGAAATTTCCAACAAACCACATTCTGGTTGTATTCCTGAATTAAAGATATTCTTTTGATGTGCACTGGACTCCTGTTACCTGTGTGGGAGACCTGGATGGAGCTCCTGACTCCAGGCTGCTACCAGCCTAGCGCCCGCGACTCCTAGCATCTGGGGCTGACCCTGCAGATAGAAAATCCCTCTGTGTCTCTCCTCCTTTTCAAATAAAAACAAATGCATAAACTTTCAAAAAAAAAAAAAAGATACTCTTTGAGGCATACTTTTTCTCCAGAGTGAGATCCAGGCCAGTCAGTCGCCACATCTACAGCCTGCTTTACTTTGGGACATCTCCTTGACTTGGACTACATTCACCTTTCTTGAAGAATTCGGAGCCTCCCGCTTTGTTCTGAAAAAGTATTGCTCGTCTTGTTTCTGCCTGGTGTTACCCAGGCTTAGATCAAGGCTCTGGACTCAGCCTTGGATGTGAACGTGAGTGACACCCTGGACCTGTCAGGCCATCACATCCCAGGCTGTCCTCTGGGTCTCCTGGCCGAGGCTCGCTGTGGCCCTCTGGGTCTGTATTGGCCCGTTTCTCCGCTGGGTAGCAGCTACTCTTGCTACAGAGTGCCTTGAGATATTCTGCACCTCCTGCAGTCCGTGCGTTGAGTCATGATGCTCACCTGATCTGGTTTTCACCATGATGGTTGCGGGCTGATTTTTGAGCTTCAGCACTGTCTTCCTATGTTCTATTGTAAGCAAAATCCATCCTCTTTCCCATGTATTATTTATCACCAGCATGGACTTGTGAACTCCAGTTTTCTACTATTTATATTTAATTATTTGGTGTCCAAATTATTCTAGAAATGGTGTTTGGGAACTCGTTCAAGCTGGCAGCTGCTTCTTCGGGGTAAGCCCCATCATGTTTCAGTTAGGCCCTTGACACTTTTCGGTTGGCAGGGTATTTTGTCCCTCCTCTGCCCATCCCTGAGATTAGGTATTTCTCTAAGAAACCGGGCTTCTCCCAATTGCCAGTGCTATTAGGAGCCAAGATGGGGTTGCAGTGCTGCTCCTGGCTCCTGGGCTGACTGTGTTTGGACCTTCTAGTGTACAGACCTCGTACATGCGTGTATGTACCTACGTGCAATGCACACTGAGGCATGCACTCACACAGACGCATACACTGAGCAGAGCTCAGACCTACGCAGAGGCACACTGCCACACACGTGCGGACATGTGAAACATACACACATGCTTACACGAATAGCAGCAGTTCTTGTCGTTGTCCGTGTCTTGTCTAGGCCTCATTTCTGTGTCTTGCACAGAGGGAGCGCTGCCTCCCAGCAACATCCACACGTTCATTTGCTCAGTCCTGTAAAACCTTTAGAATTACTTCACCCGGGATGTTTTGTTTGATAAAAGGGTATAATTGCAGTTCTTCTCCCTCCCCTAACCTTCACCTAACTCCAGAGTGAGGGTTTTCAGTTCCGCAGCGTCTTCACAACTGCTGGCATTAGCTTCTCATTCCCCCTTCTGGTGTAGGTCTGCATTCACTTCAGCTTAGAGTTCTCTTTTTCATTCTTACTGATTTAATTTTATTTTAAAAAATGTTTAAACCTACAGGATGTGCCAAGAAGTGCCCCTTGCTCCCCACACCTCCTGTCTCTCCCCCTGCACTGCTTGTGGATAGCCAAGTGGCTCGTTTTGGGGAGTCTCTTTCCTGTGTTTTCCTCCCTGGGAATAAGCAGCATTATGTGTGCTTTGTCTGTCTGTCTGTCTCTCTCTCCCAATATGTATTTTATTTATCTGAAAGGCAGAGTTAGAGAGAGGGAGGGATACACACCGAGAGAGAGATCTTCCACTTACTGGTTCATTTCCCAAGGGTCACAATGACCAGAGGTGAGCCAGGTGGAAACTGGGAACCTGGAACTCCGTCTCAGTCTTCCATTTGGAAGGACATACTTGGAGTATCTGCTCGTTTCCCACTCACATCACAAGGGAGCTGGTTTGGAAGTAGAGCAGCCAGTGCGCATATGGATGCTGGCATGGTGGCCATGGCTTAGCCAGCTATCCCACTGTGATGGCCCTTCTCTACCCTCTGTCTTGCACTTGGTCACTGTACTGCATGTGCTGCTTGGCACTTGGCACTGTTCACTTTCATATCTCCGGAAATCACTCCTTATCAGGTCACAGAGGCCTTCCTCATTCCTTCTCCCAGCTGCGCTGCATGGAGCACAGTTGATTCAGCCGGTCTGTCATGCTTGGGCATTTAGGTAGTTTCCAGCATTTAGCAATTAGAGAGAATACTGCTATGAGTGCTTTGTGTATTGACATGTTCATATTATTGGAGCTTCCAGATAAATCCTTACACGTGGGATTACTCGACTGAAGAGTGTAACAATGATTCAACAGTCCCTTTTAAGCTGCAGATAAGTGGGAAAACAGGGAAATAGATCAGATTAAATAAGCAAGAAGTAGCACAAGCAATACAGGAATGACAAATATCAGATAGGCAAGCAAGTGACTGAAGTTTGAACAGAATACTGCTAAATTATTGCTACAACAATCCCTTTAGACTGCATGGAAACCTGGCTGGGTAAGACAGCAGTCCGTGCGTGGCAGCTGAGGTTCCAGTGGAAATGGGTCATCAGTGGTGGCTTCTGGTTCTGTCAGAGACCCCTGTGTCCACAGGAACCCACCCCGCTGCTTTCCCTGGCGGCTGCAGCATGACACAGGTACCTTGGGAGGGAAGCTTAGCTGCATGGAGCAGGCAGGGTCTCAATGGAGCAGGCAGGGTCGCAGTGGAGCAGGCAGGGTCTCAGTGGAGCAGGCAGGGTCGCAGTGGAGCAGGCAGGGTCTCAGTGGAGCAGGCAGGGTCGCAGTGGAGCAGGCAGGGTCTCAGTGGAGCAGGCAGGGTCGCAGTGGAGCAGGCAGGGTCTCAGAGGAGCAGGCAGGGTCTCAGGGGAGCAGGCAGGGTCTCAGTGGAGCAGGCAGGGTCGCAGTGGAGCAGGCAGGGTCTCAGAGGAGCAGGCAGGGTCTCAGAGGAACAGGCAGGGTCTCAGAGGAGCAGGCAGGGTCTCAGGGCGGCCCAGAGCTGTGCCGGATCTGCTAATGTTACACCTTGGCAAGGTTCAGTGCAGCCTCAAGATGATCCTCAACATCGTCTTACACATGGCTTAGAATCTACTTTAGAGAATGGGAACTTGGGTAGCCTTCTTCCCAGAAAGCTGTTGCTCTATACTCTCATGCCTGCGTGACACCTTACAAACAGATTTAGGTACTTGGCAGTCCCTTGGTAAGAACTTATTTTTAAAATTGTTAGGATCAGGGTGCCACAGTGGGTTAAGCTGCTGTCTGTTGTGCCAACATCCCTCAAGGGTGCCAGTTTGAGACCCAGCTGCTCCACTCCTGATTCATCTCTCTGCTAAGGCAGAGATGATTCAAATGTTTGGGCCCCTGTTCTCTCATGGGAGACTCAAATGTAGCCCCTGGCTCCTGGCTTTGGCCTGGCCCAAACCTGGCCATTTCAGCCATTTAAGAAGTAAATTAGCAGATAGAAGATCTCCCTCTGTCAGTTTCTCTGTCTCTGTAACTTAGCCTTTCAAATAACTTAATAATTAAAAAAATTATTAAGGTAAAATTGTCAGAAAAAAAGGGGGAAAGTCTACATTCATCTGGGAAGGCTGCGAGGAGCAGCTCATGAGCGCATGACTGTGTTGGCAGGATGAGAGGCCTGTGGGGGTGACGTAGCGAGTGCTTGGCAGCTCCTGCTGTGTGCTGAGGCCCTTGTGGGCCTGGGCCTGCCCATGCTGTGACATGGGGCTGGGGGTGTCACTGCTGCCTCTTTCTGTCTGCATTTGTGGATCTCGGTGTCCTCGGGATTTGCAGGATTTGGCCAAACCAGGGGCTTTTAGACATTCCCTCCTCCCCCAAAGCCTCAATTCTGGGGCAGGGCCTCCGGGAATGGTATGAGGGGACTCATGGCTGGGCATGCTTGGCCGCCCCGGCCCTTGCCTGTAGCTTATTCAGCCTCATCCGGTTCACCAGGCTGGTGTGTTTAGGAAGTGGACTTTCATGTAAATATTTAGCTTGACAGACCCTGGACTTCTCTGCCCCAGAATTCTGGTAGTGTTCGAGATGATCAAAAAGCCAGAGAGGCAACAGCCATATCCATGGCAGACCTGTCCTCCAGGAGAGGTCCTGATGCATGACTCTGATACCTTGGCGCATCCTAGGAGCTGAGTTCCTGCCACGTTGGCCAGACTGGGGCTGAGCCATGCCCACAGGAGGGCGTGTGGTGCAGTGTTAGAGAGGCCAGACGTGGGCTCTGCAGCCTTCCCTCTGTGCTGCTGTGCACACAGTAGCTTTCCTTGACTTGACTCTTGTTTTTCCCTTTGAGCTCACCTCAGTCTAAGCACCAACACTCACCAAAGAGTAGATTTTCTGTGCAGCTAGAATTTTCTTTTCATGCCCAGTGAAATAAATGGAAAGCTGTGCAAACAAAGCATTTGTTTGCAGACTAGTTAGAAATCACCTGCTGCCCCCGTCTGTGTGTGGGAAGTGGTCAGCCCTGACTCCCATGCGTGCCCTCTGACTTGTGGGCTGAAAGAGTCTCCAGGAGACGTGGACCTGTGTAGGGTGGAGCTTCAAACCTAGAGTGGAGTTTGAAATGCAGTTATGCCAAACAGAAGGAGGGAGTAAGTCCTTTCCGCATGAGCCTTCTTTGTGCACAGATCATGGGGAGACAGGGGGCTGCTTGTCACACCCACTGTGAATCAGCCCCAACCACTACCAGGACTTCCTGTATTGGGCAGGACCCATCATCCATTCAAGAGTTACCGTGTGCAAGTCCTCTGAGCCAGGCCCTAGGGCAGGGGTCAAGCAGAGAGGACAGCTGCGCTGAGAGGAAGCCTGCCCACCCTGCAGCAGAGGCAGGCAGCAGGCAAGCAGAACAGCCTCACCATGGCTGTCAGTGCCGAGAAGTGAAGTCAGGGTGAAGGGGCTGGGAGAGCAGTCTGCGGAGGAATTGCCAATACCTGAGGCACGCTCTCCTCGTGACTGCTCTCCCCAGTGCACAGTGACGCAAGAGAAAGGCCCAGGGGGCGTTAGATGAGCTTGGCTCAGCATAAAGATTGCCGTCACCGGTCTTATTGAGAGCTGCCTTTGATGTGATGGGACTAGAAAGGTACTTCCCTTTGTGACTGTCTCCCAGCCTTGGGGACCCTTGGGAACCCTATGTCCCCAACCCATATCCTGCCCCTCCATCTCATTACCAGGAAAACATCAGACAAACCCAAATCCAGGGACCCTTCAAAGTCCTTAACCCGTTCTCACAGTGTCAAACTTATCAAAAGTGAAGAAAGTCTTAAACTACCTCAGCCTGGAAGTGCCTATGAATGACAGCTGAATGTGACAGGGGTCCTTGGAATGGGTAAAGGACATTGGAAAGAAGGCAGTGAAATCTGAGCAAAGCATGTGGTGTAGTCAATAATGATCCAGAAAAGGCCTTTTGAAAGGTGTCTCCCAGTAGTCTTGAATGCTATGAGCAAGTCACTGCATCCTAAAGGAGACCGAGGTTAAGGCCCTAGGGGAAACAGCCATGCAAGGATCCTGGCAGGGGAGAGGAGAGGAGGGGTGCAAAAACAGCTGGGAATATTCTAGAGAGGAGCCTGCATTACTGCAGGGGCATGAGCCAGCAAGGCAGAGGGGCCAGGAGGTGAGGTCAGCAGTGGACAGAGGCCAGGCTGTACAAGGCCTTGGGGCCGTGGGAAGGCTTTGGGATTTCTTCTGGAGTGTGATGGGAAGCATTGGGGGTTTTGGACTGAAGGTTGACAGGAGCTTATTTCCGTTTCACATCATCCAGGTTTGTGTGGACATAAGGTAGAGGGGCAAGAAAAGAAACCAGGCCAGTTAGGAAGCTCTTGTGAAAGCCATGCCCTTGATGAGACCATGCCCTGGGAGAGGCCACACCCTTGGTACAGGCCACCTCAGAGCCCACAGTGTCGGTGTTCTGGGTCCTGCTGGAAGAGAAGCTAAGTTTGCAGCTCATCGTCTTGTTAATCCCCACGGGGCTTCCCAAAGTGGGAGAGGTGAGCTGAACCCCGAGTCCCAGGGGCTGACTGTGCAGGCGCAGGCTGCGGCTCTGAGAGGGGGTCAAGTAGCACAGCCTTCACCCACCCGAGACTCAGAATGGTCTGAACTTGTCCTGAAAAGTGAATTTGTGCACCAGACTGCCACAGCCTGCCTGCATTGAATTGGCAGAAAAGAAGAGAAGGCAATTCCTTTTAAAGATTTTTTTTTTTATTAGAAAAGCAGATTTACAGAGAACAGAGGAGACAGAGAGAACAAGCCTCCATCCACTGGCTCACTCCCCAAGTGGCCGGAACTACTGGAGCTGAACCTATCCAAAGCCTCTTCTGGGTCTCCCATGCAGGTGCAGGGTCCCAAGGCCTTGGGTCATCCTCTGCTGCTTTTCCAGTCCACAGGCAGGGAGCTGAATGGGAATTGGAGCAGCCAGGATATGAACTAACAACCGTATGGAATGCTGGCACTTGCAGGCAGAGGATTAGCTAATTGAGCCATCCCTGTCAAAAGTCTTTTCTAATGTGTGAACAGCTTCAGTACGTTTTCCATGCCTTTCATTACGTAATTATGTTTTATTAACCACATAGCATATCTGTGAAGCTGCCTCAAATCCTTGGGACATAAATGTGGTACCAATAAAGTAAAATAAATATCTTTAATCTTGAAATAAAATAAACGATTGCCATTTGTGCTCTGTTGTCAAAACCAGGCACATGTTTCCTGGTGTCCCCAGGATGGATCAGGAGAGCGGTTTTGGCCTTGCCTTGTTTCTCCCCCATGTGCTGCTGCTGTTTAGGTTGCCATCGATGGAAGCAGCTTGCCCTGATAGGAGGGATTCACATGACTTTATTCTCACAGCAGAGTATGTCAGCAAATCCAGGTCTGTGAAGCCGCTGGGCTGACCCCAGTCTTGTCTTTGCTTCCAGAGATCGAGATGGTGATCATGGAGCGGAGCAAGCTCTCGGATCTGGCCACTGGTTGCTCTGTGCAGGAGCAGAACACCACGGACGAGGAGAAGAGTGCTGCAGCCACGAGCCGCGAGAGCCTGCAGTGCAGCAGGTACGCTCCTGGGGCCTCGCTCAGCTCCTGCTGGGTGCTGCTGGCTGGGACTTGGCTGCTCCAGGAGGAAGAGACGACTTAGCTGCGAGATCGGATGCCTCGCCCATTCGTCGGCCCCTGCTATCTGCTCCCGGCCGCCCTGCCTCGCTTCCTGTCCTTGCTTGTCCAGCTGTTGGCCACCCAAAGGCAGGGCTCCTCCTGTGATGATTGCCCCTTGGGAAGAGAATGAGCAACATAGGATACCTGCTCAGGACTAGCTCCATCAGGAGTGCAATCCGTGCCTCCCACTGGCCACTCCTGGATCTGCCCTGTGCTTTGCAGGGGCAGTCTCCTTGGGAGCTGGACTTCATCTGCCTCCTCATTCATTCACTGCCATGCATCCGTCATCCACCCACCTCCCCGCAGGGCCCAGCAGACATGATTTAATTCCGCTCTCCACCCCTGACCTTTGCCTGACGGATCATTTCCCTGATGGCCTGTTGAAGCTACATTTTCAACCTTGGCCAAGCTACTTTTCCTGGAACCTTACTGTGGTCCCACTCTCTGTACAGTAAGCTGTTGGGAAGCCTTCCCCATTTTGGGGTTGTTTCCTTATCAAGCGGCCACTGCACAGGTCCTGCACTGGCTTGCTAAGTATGCGGCAGGGTGGCTGTCTGTCAGAGTGAGCAGCTAGCGCTCCTTGGGCCCTCAGGGTGGACTGTGGAGAGACACAGTTCTCCAGCCTCCAGCGAGGACTCAAAGCCCACTAAGCTTTCCCTCCACATCTTATTTGTGTCTCTGTGTGACAACTGTTCCAGCTGTCTAGCAGCTGGAGTTCATTTTTGACAGATGTGCAAGAGAACCATTTTTAGTTTCTACCAAATAAAAAAAAAATTAGAGTATGGTGTGGGCTATTAGTTATAACTTATCAAGGTCTTTTTGATTTTGCTTGGCAGCAAAAAAAAAAAACCTTTTGAAACTGAAAATGAAGGAAGTCGTTCTAAACACGGAAGGTGGGGGTAGCCTTAGATGCTTGGCACAGCGATGGTTAGATGGTGAATCCTGGGAAATCCGTGGAGACTACCACTGAGGGCTGCTAGGCAAGCAGGAAAATATTGGAAGAGTGGAGGGTTTTTTTTTTTCTGCTTTAATTGAGTTATAGCTGTGATGAGTTCAGTTCTTCAGATGCAATAAATGAAACCAGAGCACATATTTTGCATAGTACCGTAATACAGTAACTTTACTAAAGGAAGAAAAACATTTGTGCATTGCTCAATCAAAAGGTACAAAACAGACTAAGATGCTGTTTTTGAATGTTAACGTGGATGACTTTTTTCTCTGAAGCAGAAGGGTTGACTGGGATTGTTGCTTGACTCTGTGATTCTTGGCTGGCGTCTTAGACCATGGGAGATGGAATTGGCCATCACAGGCCTGAGAAGCATTGGGCAAGCTCTCTGCCATTCCCTGAGAGAGACCAGAGAAGAGTTTGATCATAGGTAGAGAGTTGCTGTCTTCTGGTGATTGTCAGCCATGTTGAGGGCCTCTGTCCAGCAAGTCCCGGCTTGGGGGCTAGGAGGTGATAAGGTTGGGGGAGGGTAGGAGGAATGGCCCCGTGTTTTCCAGAGCTTAGCATGAACCCACCTGCTCACAAGGCAACACAAGAAAACAGAACTTTTTGCGTATCACATGTTCATTTAAAATACTATGAAAAGTACATCTTCACTATATTTGCATTTTTGAGTTTAATGTTCTATATCAGTGATGCATTTATGGAGTTTAATTTGGGGAAAAGTATTAATGATTTTGCAGTGAGCAGGCTCCCTCTTGCTCTGTCCACTCAGTTTCACAACAGACGCTGATGTTGATAGTAGTTTGTGCATTTTTCCTGGGGTTAGCTGTGTCCCTAATCACCATTTAGCTCTACTTGCTTTGCCTCAACTTGTCATCCAGAGAGGGCAGCCGCAGTGCGTCATGGGATTGCACCTGCAGCTGTAGGCCAGGCTCGTGCATTGCTGCAGTAGCCTTGTGTTAGAGAGCCATTCGGGTCAGGCCCTTCACCTGGAAAGGCAGTTGTGTGTCATGTGCAGTTTGCTGTATCTGCAGCTGCCCTGTAGATCCCACAAACCATCAGAGGTGAGAGACATCACTATTGATTCTCACTGGCAAAGGAAACAGTTCAAGAAACTGCTGGGCTAGGTTCCTGTCGAAATGAAACCATGGGGAAGTGCCTTTGGAATATTGGAAATAGAAACTGAAGAACAGCACCCAGGCATTTGGGAGCCTCCAGGATGCCTGAGCCTGTCCTGAATGCCTTTGGTATCCTCACAAGTAACCCTGCAGGCTTCTAATCTCCATCAAAGTAATTTTAGGTAACTGGCCCAAGGGTTTGCAGCAGAAGAGACAAAATTAGAAAAATCAGAATTTTAACCCAGGCAGTCTGGCCCTAGGCCCCATGATTTTTTTTTTTAACTTGTTGAGATTCTTGTTTGTGTCTTGTCTGTGCTGATCATCTTGCCCTGTTTTCTTCATTCTGTTGTGACCCTCTGTTTTGAAGGGAGGATGTGTGTGTTCAGTCACTGCTGACTGGCATGGCTGTGCCCAAGAGCTGGAAATTTGTGTCATTGATCCCCAGTGTTGGGGATGCCAGGAGACAGGTTGTTGAATGACTCCACGATTTGTCCCATCTAGAGTTTCCCCTCGTGAAGACAGGGTCTATGCTCCTTTGTTTTAGTGTTCTTGGTGCGTGGTACTGGACTGGGCACCCCAAGGACTCACTGCCCACCCAGCCTAAGAGACATGGGTAGTGAGTGCTCTGTGTGCACTGTTGACACATGCATGCCACAGAAGTCATGCAGTCCCCTCCTCCTTTCCAGACCTTTCTTGGATATGGTGTACCATGCCCTGGACAGCCCAGAGGACGATTACCACGCCCTCTTTGTGCTCTGCCTCCTCTACGCCATGTCTCACAACAAAGGTAAGCACGTGCGCTCGCCCTTTGTCCTGCTTGTGGCTCTGTTGCTCGCCTGGGTCCTTCTCTCTGCCGCCCGAGGGCCAGAAGAGTGCTTCCTGCCCAGGCTTTCCTCCATGGTTCCCACAGACTCCAGTGAAACTGCACTGTGAATGTGTTGGAACTCTCAGGTTCCAACTCTGCAGACTGAACCATAGGAGTCTGTCATTAAGGCCATCAGGGGGAGGGCAGAGCGCTGGCTGTGTGTCCCAGTATGATGTCTTCACACTGTGGTTTACTTTCTGTCCCTTAGCACCCAGGCTCCCTGCTAATGTCAGAACTGAAATCAGTCAAGTTGTCATCTTGGTTTTGCTATTTATAACACTGGATATTTTGCTGAAATAGACCTGGGGTGGGTTTGGTGGAAGTGTCAGTTTCCTTTCTGAAGACATGTGGTTCTCTGGCTTCCCCTGTTGAGGCTGTGACCCGGCCCCAGCTGTAGAACTGATGGAGTTCGTGAGCACTGCTTCGCTGCTTCCCTGCTGGCGGCTGGGGGCAGCCACTGGGGTCTATCCTGTTTGCTGGACACAGCATATTCCGAAGCCTCCGCTTCTGGATCTCCTTGAGGAAGAGTGTAGGAACATGCTTTCTAGCCTCTGCCAAGAGCTAGACTTGGCATCCAAGAGACATTACATCAACTGAAGATTTAGGTAGAACTGGGATATAGGTAGAAGATACCTGTTAAGAGGCTTCCTCCTTTGCCCCCTAACTCTCCTTTTTCCACACAAACCCATGTCACAGTGTGCCAGTGTGTTTCATTTCTGTGGCTGCCCTGCCCCCAGCCCTCACAGCTGTTGGTGGAGGTGACGGTTTTTTCCTTGCCTCTGGACTCCTCTCACACCTTCACCAGGCAATGCATGGTTTCACAGCCATGTGGAATTGCCATATTGTCTTTTTTAAAATTTTTATTTATTTATATTAGAATGTCAGATATACAGAGAGGAGGAGAGACAGGAAGAGCTTCCATCTGCTGGTTTATTCCCCAAGCGATCACAAATGGCTGCAACTGAACCAATCCAAAGCCAGAGCCAGCAGCTTCTTCCACATCTCCCACGCGGGTGCAGGGTCCCAAGGCTTTGAGCCGTCCTTGACTGCTTTCCCAGGCAACAGGCAGGGTGCTGGATGGGAAGCGGGACTGCTGGGGCATGAACCGGTACCCGTATAGGATCCCAGCACATGCAAGGCAAGGACTTTAGCCTCTAGGCTACTGCGCCAGGCCCAAGGTAATATTTTTTTCCCTGTGTCTATCTGGACCATTCCTATCCTGAATGCCATTGCTCCCAGGCTGTCCTTTCTGTGGCCAGGACAGGCCATGATACCCATGCTCATGAATAAATTGGTCTGATAATTCAGCCTGACTTTTTAAAAGATTTACTTATTTATTTATTTGAAAGTCTTAAAATCAGTTACACAAAGACACACATACATACAGATCTTTCATCCATTCATTGATTCACTTCCCAAATGACTGCAACAGGTAGCACTGAAATAAGACAGAAACAGGGCCTGGAGCTTAATCCAGGTCTTCTATGTAAGTGTAGGGGCCTAACCACTGTTTTCCCAATACATTAGCAAGGCGCTGGATGGGAAGTGGAACAACTGGGACTTGAACCAGTACCCATATGGGGTGCAGTGTTGCAGGCAACTGCTATACGCACTATGCCACAGTGCTGGCTCCCAGGCTGAGTCTTTTAAAGGAAACCTGGTAAACTCCGGATCCTGATAATGCTTCTATCACAGCCTCATTCACTGTCATACCTCTGTGAACTCTTCAGCAGTTGGCACATAGGATCCTTCATTCTAGGAAGCAAATGAAACTCCAGGAGATTGACTGAGCGCCCCCAAGACTGCCTACTACCCCCAAACCCCATACCCCGTGCCCTCCTAATCCAGCTCTGCACTCCTAACCCCACACGTGGGAAGTGCTGTGGAAGCACAAGCAGTGCCTCGAAGTGGTCTACCATGACACACTCATTCCTGTGAACACATCTTAACCTGTCAGACTTCTTACCACTTCTATTTCATTAAAATTGCCAACTAAGGTTGAAACTGCCTTAGATTTACCTGTTTTCCCCTTTTTGCTCCCTAACTTTTATGTATTTGTTTGAAATATGGAGGTGACAGCGGTTCCCACCTGCTTACTCATTCCCCAATTTCTCATCACCACCAGGGCACCAGGGTTAGGAGATGGGTATTCCTTATGGGTAGCAGGAGCTCAGCCACCCAGGCCATCAGCACTGCCTCCCAGGGTTCACACTAGGAGGCAGCTGGAGTCAGGAATCAAACCCAGCTGCTCTGCTTTGGGACACGTACATCCTAACCAGCATCTTAACCCCTCGGCCCAGCACTGATCTTTCCCTGCTTTGATCCACTCTGAGTGCCCACTGAGGGCCTGGCTCCAAGCCAGGTGCTGGAAGTAAGAAGCAGTTTGAGAGTACGAAAGGTCTGGGCATATCATTCCAGTGGCCATTTTCTCATACTTGGATCAATGAACAGACTCCCAGTTCATATTGCCAGTTTATACTCCTTGCCTTATAGGTTGCCTAGTAATCGTTTTACAGTAAGATTGCTTTAGACATATCTTGTTCCTGCTCAGAACTTTTAGTGGTAGGGTGAGTGTTGTGGCCAAGTGGGTTAAACAAGTACTTGGGACACCTGCACTTCACAGTAGGGTGCCAGTTTGAGCCCCAGCCACTCTGCCTACAATCCAGCTTTTTCGTTAATGTCTCTAAGATGGCAACAAATGATGAACCAACTACTTTGGTTCTCTGCCACCCCAATGGGAGACCCAGGTGGAGTTCCAGGATCTGCTCCAGCTGTTGCAGGATTTGGGGAGCGAACCAGTACATATGGCAGATCTCTCTGTCTCCCTCTTTGTCGCATTGCCTTTCAAATAAGTAAATGGTCTTTTTACAAGTGTATAGAAACCTTTAGTGCCTTTCCTCTCCTGTAAACTCTACCCTCCTGTACTGTCTTTTGGTAAACGCAGATCATACTCACCTTTTCAACGTTATCTGATTCTCAAGAATTCCCTTCACAGAGCCTTACCTGTGTCCCTGGGATTTTAGAATGTTTGTGTAGTGACAGACTCTTTCATAAAAATAAATCTAGTGGCCAATATCATGATACTTGTTGAACCCATATATTTATTTTGGTTGCAACAGAAACTGCCTCTTGCCAATTTAAGCTACAAGGAAAGTCTGTAATGCTCTGAGGTTGCTCTGGGATGCAAGAAATTGCTGAAGAGCTTAGGGAAACACAAGCAGCAGCCAGCTTTGGAGACTTGAGCAGCAGGCGTTCCTGGGTGGGGCTGCCTTTAGGCATGCTCATTTGATCTCAGCACATCCAGGCAGGGCACCTCCTCATTAGAATTTCAAAATCTTGGGCAGATCTGATTGTTTCTGTTTGGTGTGTCTAACTCTGGAGTAATACGGTTGGACTGGGGTGGGAGCAGGGTCATTCCAAGGTATGCCTAGAGTGGGGGATATATCCCAGGGACAGGACTTTCTTTGGTAGCCTGGGAGCCACCCAGTTGGTACAAACATGCCTACTTGACCCTGGGCAGTTTGCCACCTTCTGATATTCATCTGTGAATTTTCCTGCCATTTGCTCTCCCCAGCGTCACCACCTGTTAAAGCTATGTTTGTCAGCCTGGGGTACACCCGTGAGTCAACTTCTGCAGGAAGCTCTTTCCAGTGCTTTCAAATGACATTCACTCTGCGGTGCCCCCGGGGTTGCATTTTACATACAGTGCTGGATTTTATCAGCTGACATTTTATTAGGGATTTTTGTAGCTGTAATCATGAATAATACTGTAGTCCTCTTGTAATTCCCTGGTTTTCCTATTAGAATGGATTGAGAAGTAGTCTCCCCTTCTCTGCAGTCACCCTCCTGGGCTGCCAGGCTCCCCAGCAAGGGTCTGCTCACCCTTGTCTTGTATATTTGGTCTCATTTTCTGGGTTGCTTTGATCAGGAGGGTAAAGCCAAGCCATCTTGGCTGGAAGCCAAGGCATCTTCTTTAAAAACAGTCTTATAAAGTTGTAACTGATGTGTAATAAACCTCACGTGTTTGAAATATACCCTTTAAAATTTCTGATATGAATACTGTTGGACCTTGAGCACAATGAAAATATTGTACTCATGTCACTCCAGAAAATTCTTGTGCCCTTTTCTCGTCTCCTGACCTTGCTCCCCATACAACACTGACTGACTTCTGTCACTAGATGTGTCAGTATTTTCTGCAAATAAATGCTTGTAGTGTATCTTTCCATATGCATCCTATGACTTATTTTAATCTGTTTAATTTTTCAAGGCCCTTCTGTGTTACTGTATGTATTATTAATGGTTTGTTTCTTCTCATTGTTAAATAATATGTCATTATGACAGGGTACGAGTTTATCTCGTAATGAACTTTTGTTTCCAGTGTTTGACAATTACATATAAAGCTGGTAGGAACATTTTAATATGGATACCTGTGTCCTTTTCTCTTGAGTAAATACTTGCAATAGAATGAACCATATGGGAAGTGGATGTTTGCCTTTTTTTAAGAAATTACCAAATGTTTTCTCAATTGCTTCTGTCAGTTTACATTCCATCAGGTGTGTATGAGAGCTCCAATTTCTTTACTTTGCTGTCAATATTGATTTTGGTCACCTTTCTGCCCCTACCACGTCCCCTACTTGTCTGAAAAGCATAGAGGCAGAGAAATGGAGACCTAGTGAGCTGTACCCTCTGCTGGTGCACTGTTCAAATCCCAGAACAGACCAAAGCTAGAATCTAGGAACTCAATCAGGGTCTCCCACATGGATGACGGGGGCCCAAATATTAGAGCCAGTACCTACTGCTCCCAGGGTGCACATGTGCCAGAAGCTGGAGTGGGAAGTGGAGCTGGGACTGGAACCCAGCACTCAGGATGGAGGATTGTGGGCATCCCAGGCGTCCTTTCAGCTGCTCTGCCCAGTGCTCACCCCACCTTTTTAATAGATGTATAGGAATGTCTTACTGTGCATTCACCCAATGACTTAGGATACCTTTTCATCTTGTTTTAATTGCTATAACCATTCCTTCGTTGGTAAAGGATCTTTTCAAATTCTCTGCCTCGTTTTTATTAGGTTGCCTATTTTCTTATTGCTGGGTTTTGAGAGTTCTTCACATATTTTGACTCCAAGTCCATTAGCAGATGTGTTTTGCAAAGATTTCCTTCTAGTCTATGGAATGTCCATTTGTTTTCATAACAGTGTCTTCTTGCGAACAGAAGATTTTAATTTCTCTGAGGTTTCTATGGTGCTTCTTTCAGTGAAAATAGACCTGTATTTTCACTGCACTTTTTCTCTGCCATCCAGACCGCTATGCTTTGGAAGACAGAGGCCATGGCCCTCCTCATGCCCTTGCAGCTGGCACCTGGTACTGGTCAGGACTTGACCCATGTTTACTGATGAGTTCTCTCTCAGCCATGTAGCAGGTCCCAGGGACTCCCTCTTCCTGCAAGCCTCTGCAGGGAAGGTGCTCTCAGTGATGGAGATGCAGGGCTCTAAGGGACGCTGATGAATTCCTTGCCTTATAAGATGGTGGCTTTCTTGACAGACCTCCCCCTGGAGACCTGATTGTACTATGACCTACTGTAGTTGTGGCTTGCACATGACTGGTATGGTGAAAAGGTTTGAAGAGACAACTTCCTGAGTTTGTGCCCGGGAAACCTGTCACTGTCTTGGAGATTTCTTATAAGAATAGAACTGCAGATTTAAGAGAATTTCTTCCTGTTTTCATTTCCTGCTGGTGCTGTTTGCTCATTGATCCCATTACCTTTCAAGTAGCTGTTTCAGAAGCCCCTAGTGGATGCCAGGCCCCCTGGTGAGGATGGAGAACCAGACTTAGGCTTCCTGGGTCGTGTTAGAGGAGTGAGACAGTAACCCAAAAAGTGTAATTCCACACAGTGAGAGGTTCAGTGGTAAAAGTCAAACTGGTGAGCCAGGGGGATATGATGGGGAGTGGGAAGGGACAAGGCCTTGTGCCAGCCTGGGCAGTCAGGACAGGACTGTCAGAAGCTTGCATGACAAGAGGAACTAGTGTGTGACAATAGAAGGAAGGAATATAACAGGTCAGGCAACAGCAAAGACCCCAAGATGGCCACAAGCTTGGAGTGCTCTGATGACAGGATGGCCAACATGGCCAGATTAGAAGGAATAAGAAGTAGAATTGGAGAGGGAGCAGAAACGCAACATAATGAGCACTTTCAGGTAGAGCCTTATCATTTTTAGTTTTCAAAATTATATATATATATATATACACACACACACATATACATATATGTTTGAAGATTTATTTTTATTGTAAAGGCAGATGTACAGAGAGAAGGAGATACAGAGAGAAAGATCTTCCATCTGCTAGTTCACTCCCCAAATGCCCGCAAACAGCTGGAACTGAGCTGATCCGAAGCCAGAACCTCTTCCCGGTCTCCTACACGGGTGTAGGGTCCCAAGGCTTGGGGCCATCCTTGACTGCTTTCCTAGGCCACAAGCAAGGAGCTGAATGGGAAGTGGAGCAGCTGGGATTAGAATTGGCACCGAGGCCTGGTGCAGTATCCTAGTGGCTAACATCCTTGCCTTATATGCACCAGGATCCCACATGGGTGCTGGTTCTCATCCTGGCAGCCCTGTTTCCCATCCAGCACCCGCTTATGGCTTGGGAAAGCAGGTGAGGATGGCCCAGGGCCTTGGGACCCTGCACCCTTATGGAGACCTGAAAGAAGATCCTGGCTCCTGTCTTTGGATCGGTTCAGCTCCTGCCATTGTGGCCACTTGGGGAGTGGAACATCAGACGGAAGCTCTTCTTTGTCTCTCCTCCTCTCTGTATATACCTGATTTAAAAAAAAAAAAAGAACCAGTGCCTACATAGGATCCTGTCATGTGTAAGGCAAGAACTTTAACCAATAGGCTACCGTGCTGGGCCCTATTTTTATTTATTTGAGAGGTAGAATGATAGAGACAGAAAGATTTTCCATCTCCTGATTCACTCCCTAAATGTCTACAATAGCCAGGGCTTAGCCAGACTGCTACCAGAACTCGGAAGTCCAAGTGGGATTACCACATCGGTGATAGGACATTTGAGTCATCATCATCTACTGCTTCTCAGGCACATTGGCAGGAAGCTGGCATGGACGCGCAGCAAGGACCCAAACCGAGGCCCTCAGTGTGGCATGTGGGTGTGCCATGGAGTGGCCTAACTGTAGTACCACAGCGCCCACCCTCACAGAAAGAACATAAATTATTTTCTGTGCAGTGGGAATCCCTGAAAGTTTCTCAAGTAGGCAGATGTCATTAATCCATGTGGCTACCATGTTTGCGTGCTTTGAAAGGGAAATCTTTTGTTCCAAGTTGGTCAAGTTGTTAATGATGAATTTACTCATGTAGTCATTCTGCAAATGCATGTGGAATACCTGCTCTGTACGAGGCCACAGACTGCTGGCTGACCAAGGCCCTGGTGCTAGAGAACAGTAGGGTGGTAGGAAAGGCCACAAGAAGACTGGCAGCACAGTACAGGGCTGTGTGCCTGGCGGCAGGCCTGGAGCCAGCTCCTGGATCCCTGGGTCAGGGAAGCAAGAACAAAGCCACCAGAGGGTTGGGAGAGACCAGAGCCATGGGGGCACAGGTTGGGACACACTTACAGAGCTGCCATGTGTTCCTTAGGGCAAGCCACATGACCCTGGTGGTAGGTGGGCTGGAATCAGTGTAGGTGATAGCACGGACAGTGATTAAACTGAATGCTACAAGCTGTGTGGGGAGGGGTGCTGCTGAAGGCCAGTCCTGTCTGGAAGTCATCTGATCTGCTGTTCATGGTAGTCTCAGCCAGAAGCCAAGAGAGCTGGGGGCTGTGGCCAGTGTTGGAGATCAAACCTGGAGGTTCTTCCTGTCATTGAGCAAGGGTTGCTGTGTGCAGGCTGCTATTGGGCACAGGGTGCTATGTTCCAGGGGACCTGGAAAAAGGCTGATGAGTCTTGTCCAAGGGAACCAGAAGAGAAGTTGGGTTTTGTGAGAAATGGCAGAAAGGAATGGGTAGAGAGGGCAAAGGAGCAATAACTGGTGGTGGGAGTATAGGGCTTCCTGGATGGGGCAGCAGCAGCACTGGACCTCAGGGCATGAGAAGGAGTCCTCTCTGCAAAGAGCTGTGGTGAGAGCACTCCAGGCAAAGGGCACAGCCTGTGCAAAGGCACAGTGACAAGAAGAGCTTGTACCTGTGCCAGGCAGAATGCTTAGCAACCTGAGGCCAGCTGGGTGGGCAGGCACCAGATCACAAAGAACCTTGAACAGCATGAAGGGCAGTATCTGTTTTATTCTAAGATAGTTGGAACCCACAGATGATTTTTAAGTAGGAAAATGCTGTGATTAGATAGTCATTTTTAAAAGAGCCATCTGGCTACTGTGTGGAAAGTAGATTAATGGTGTGTGGAGGAGTATGTCCCAGGGAAAGCTGGGAGACTGGTTAGGAAGCTGGGGCAGTGGTCCAGGCGAGAGATGATGTGGATTGGATGAGGCTGTTGGCTGGAGAGACAGAGGAAACTGGAAGGACGTGTGAGATCTTTTGGAGCTGCTGCTGGATTGGGTATGCAGGCTGAATGTAAGGGGCAAGTCCAAGATGAGCCCTGTAGTTTGCTTTGAGCAACCATGCAGGGCTGTTTATTGGGATGGAGAGATGAGGAGAAGATCAGGGCTGAGGATGGGTAGTTCTGTGTGATTCCAATGTCACCACGAGATCCCAACTCCTACCACTACAAAATAAATGATAGTATCATGTCAAGGCCAATGGGCATAAGCCATGGAACAGGTTTAGAAAGAAACCAGAAAGTTAAAGTTTGCCATACTGAGACCTGGAGCGTGGGGAGGCTGTCTGGTGGGGGACCTGCCACTGCTGCATGCTCTAGTCCTGGCCTGTTGGCACCAGGATCTGCATCCTGCTGGTTGTTTGATGGTAGTGTGGCGGTAGTGGTGGTATTGGCCACGGTTGGCTGGTCCTTGAGTCAGAAGACAGGCCATTAGCTGCACTTGACCATTAGCCCCTCTTATCCAAATCCTCAAGATGGTCTCTTTCTTTCTTTCTTTCTTTCTTTTTTTTATTGATGGCTCCAGTTTATTTCCTCCCCCAAAAAACAAATTAAGTGAACAATAATCTTAAGACTTTATTCAATTTGTAACAAAGCCGAGAATGAAGATTAGAACTGGATCATTTGGTCCTTTCTCTTCTTATCTCCTCCCAATTCAAAATGTTTACATCTCTTAATATCCAGCATTCTCTTGGATCTGCAGTTGGGCTCCACACACTCAAGCCTCAGCACAATCTTCTTTGTAGTTTTAGCCTTTTTCCAAAAAATAAGCTTAGTCTGCGCACCATAGCCACTCTGCTTCCTATCATAACGCCGTTTCCCCTGGGCATAGAGGGAGTCTTTGCCCTTCTTATACTGTGTTACTTTGTGGGGCTGGTGCTTGCCACACTTCTTGCAGAAGGTCCAGCGCGTTTTAGGAACGTTCACCATGTTTGCGGAACGATACCGGCACGAAAAAGAAGATGGTCTCTTTCTGATAAATTTTTTCCTAGTAAGACAATTTTTGACGTAAAAGCAGTTTTAATGAAAACATGAGCCTAGGTCTAGTAAATCCTAATAGATTAGACACTGCACCAAAATGAATATCCCACCACAGAGAGGATTGATGGCGGGTACTTGTCATGAACAGCAGAGCTGCACAGTGGATGTCTTGTTCATGTGTCTGAGAACAAGTACAGCCTTCCTGCCCTCTCTGGTCTTGTCTGTGACACCCTGAGCCGAGAGTGCGGAGGAGGGTGATGTGAACTGGGCAGCTTTCTCCACCACCCTTCCCACCCCTGCCCCTTCCATTCCCACTGCTTACCTAGGAAGACTTCTGGACCCATTGTCATGTTCTATTTGCTGAGAAGTTACTGGAATATGTCTGCATGATATGGAAAGGGCTGAAAGGTAAGAAAGTCAAGAGAAGCTTTTGCCAGGCAGAGAGCTGGCAAAACATCCTATGGTTTTCAGCTGCCACATAATCAGGCCTGGAAGGACCTTGGAAACAAGCCCACCATCTGGTAAACTTTTGAAATAGCTTAGTATCTAGTGTTCCAAAGCTGGCAATGTTTATACTGCGGCCAAGGAAACTTCATGTGATCAAAAAGAAATGTGCAAATGTTTTATGTTACTTACCTGGTGTGATCACAGCCTCTTCATCAGGTTTGTCTGTTTAATTCTTTCCACATAGCTTTGGTCTATGTCTTTTATGCCTCTGCCCTGAATAGGATCTACCTCTGAGTGGGAAAGATCCAGAAACTGAACTTAGGGGAACGCTGGGTCCAAGTTACAGTGTGCAGCCACACCCGCCAGTTGGGAGTTCCATCCCCAGCCCCACCCCATGGAGAAGGGACACCCTGCTCTGACTCATTTGGGCAGCAGCACAGGCTCTGACCCCTGTGGGCCCAAGGCCAGCTGCTAGGGTTGGGGGAAGCAGGGACGCCTGGGACCTGCTGGGAATCATAGCTGCCCAGGGCGTCTTCCTGGCCCTGAGAAACTGCCAGGGTTTCTTTGGAATTTGTGTATTGCCAGGCACTTAAGTGTTGAGCAAACAGGGCAGTGTGTTAGCTTCTGCATTTGTTTCAGTCAGAGAGAGAGCTGACAAAGGAACTGTTGGATTTGCAATAAAACCTGCCTTTCTGTAACTGAAAATGGCAGTGTTTGTGTGTATGCAGGTATGTCCTCGCCCATGTGTGATCTTCCCAGTCACAGGCGTGTGTATCGCTGACACAATGTGGCAGTGACTTTATTCATTCTGAGCTGGCAGCTACCATTCTCTTTCAGGAACAGGTGGTTTAAGCCCAAATCAAAGGTTTTCTGCAGATTAAATGCCTTCCTAAGCAAAGTGATGTTGTAATGCTTATTACAAGCAAAGGAAGGAAGGGAGGGAGGGAAAGAAGAATTTGTGTGCCTTTTCCCTTGAAAGAAAGGAAGGAAGGAAGGAAGGAAGGAAGGAAAACAAAGGAGAAAAGAAAAAAGAATTGTTGTGCTTTTTCCCTTGCCTGTGATGTGCCACTTAGGGGCAGTTGTGTTGCACCTTTGATGTAAAGGTAATAGCTGTGCTGGGCTGCATGGTTGTAGCATTGTGGCTTCTGCTTAATGTCTGTTTTCCCCTGATTTTGAGATGTGTCTGATCAGAATACTGAATTTGACTGAAATTGCTAATTATCAAATTTACTCAGCTCTTATAAAAATTAATTCAGTAAACATTTATGGATGATGGTCTGTGCTCAGAACACTGCCAGATGCGATGACACATGTAACTTGAGCAGAGAGAGGGGAAAACAAGAATTAAGCTAGTGTCGTGGGACAAAGGCAGAGAAAATGGAAGGTGAGTGGGCAGTCAGGAGCTGTATGCAGCTTCTGGCTTTCCCATTGCCTGCATGACCCCAGAGGTTCTTAGCCTGTTCAGCCTAGGGTTTTCTTACCTGTAAAACAAAAGCATGTTAGTTACTTCCCAGGTAGTGGTCAAGATTTAATGAGGCATTTCACACAGCATGCCTGACTCATGGTTGCCATTTTTTCAGGGCTTGTTGTGTAAAAGAAATCTCATTGTCTATGGCTTCATCCTCCCAGACACCCTGTCTTTACCCAAGGAGACCTAGGTGTGTTATTAAGCATTAGAGCACTTTGATGAAGGATGAGGCCTGCTTGAGAAGCACTTGATGACCAGTGGCCACTGACTGCTTTCCTGGGTGGCTGGACCCAGAGGAACGACTGCAGTGTTTGTCTTGCTGCATGGGCCTGAAAAGCCAAGGCCACAGTGGAAAAATCCAGAGGAACAGAAGGGATGTGGAGTCTGTCATGGAAGAAAGAAAAGGGAGAGGTGTTGAGGAACCTGGCCTGGAAGAAAATTTAGAGAAAGAATGGAGATGTTCAAAGGGTTTGTTTTACAAAGTGTTGTCATGTGTTACATGAAATAGACTGATATGAAAGGCATGGTAATGCCAGGACTGTTTCAGGGGAGACCACACTCCAATTCACCAGATCACAGCTGGGTCATGTCGCCTCCCACTAGCTGCTTCTCAGACGGCCCCTCCACTGGTCACCCTCTAGGGATCCCGGCACCTGCACCTTGCCTGCCCTTTCCCCATCACCTGGCTCATTGGTTTATCACAACCTTCCACCAAGCACTCCCCAAACACAAGATCAGTCATTGCCTTGCTCCTAGCTGTCCTCACCTGTCGCCCCGTCCAGCTGCAGGCAAATTCCCTTTCATCTCTCAGATACAGCCTGAGCCAGGCTCCCTATGTCTCAGCATCCCCTCATTGGACCGTCTTCTAAGCTCTGTTTTAGCTTCCATTAGGTTTTCCATTTCCATCTTTTGTTCTTTCCTTTTGTGACATAATAGAGAAACATCATCTGTGCTCATCCTGACAATTCCCACCTGTATATAGTATAAGGCAACAGTGACCCGAGCCTGCATGCTATTTCTCATTGGATTTCAATCACAATTCTTGAAGGACGCAGTTACTGTCATTTCTCCCATTTTACAGTTGAGGAGACTGAGGTCCCGAGAGGTCAAATATCCAAATTTCCTCCTGCACTTGCACTTGCTCCCTGTGTCCCTGGGATGCAGACCTCGGGTCAGGCACTGTCATCAGCCTCCTGCAGGCTGCTTCTGGGGCGGTTCACTGGGAGGCTGGTTCTCCCCTCTCCCCATCTGGACCCTGTCCAGGAATCTCTCAGAATCATTTATAAAGGTTAGGGCTGTGCCTCTGTCTTGCTCTGTGGTCTTGGACAATCGTTTTCACATCTCTGGATCTTGATTTCCCTTCTAAAGGAAAAAATTAGAGTCTAAATCTTTGCTAAATTGAAATGTGTTCGATCCTCTGGGATACCCCCTTTCCAGAGAGCAGAGCCACTGAACAAGAAGGATCAGGATAACCTCAGAACTTTTTTTTTTCCTGTCATTAAAAGATTTCTGCCCCAGATTTCCCATTTTCCAGAATTTCTGAGGAGGGAGAGTGATCATAGATAGGAAAGAAATAAAACCGGAACTCCCCTTGGAAATTCAAGTTTGCCCCTGGTTCTGCCGACCGTTGCCACATGCCAGAGGAGCTGGGCTTCTTCCACTGCCCCCTGAAGTGTAGTAACTGACAGGCTGCCTGTCATGCTGCAAGGCAGAGGAGCTGGGGGCTTTCCCTAGAACCACTAACTGGAAGTCCGCAAAGGACCAGAAAGTCAAGAATAGAAACCTTAGGACAACTTCTTTGGGAAAAAAAAACAAAAACCAAATGCCGGAGACATTCAGTTGGTGCTCTTCTTGCTGTCAGCAAGTCAGACTGTTTCGGCATTAGCTGCGGTGAAGTGCAGAGGCTTCCTCTGCTGCCAGGGTCATGGTGCAGGTGCATTTGTAGGGCTTGTAAGTCCTCCCGATTCAGCACGGGACTGTCTCTCCCCAGTGTCATCTCCTTGGTACCACTTGGCTTTGCGCTCAGAGCTGGAATTCAATTAAGTGAGTATATTGTTACAGTTTCTTACGTCAGCACGTGTGTAGGAGTTGCTTAGAGTCCAGACAGTGAGCTCTTCAGTGCTGTCCTCTGCTGTTTTGTCAGGGTTCTAAATGAAGCATCATCTGGCACTCCAGGGGCCTGATTTCAAGAGTTCCGAGAAGTGCCACCTTCCCCCCTTTCGTAGAATAACAGGAAGAGACGTGCGTTAAGCATAAACAATCCCTTTGGTTCTCCAAGCTTGGATTATGTGAAATGTTTGTTTCTGTAAGTGGATTTTTCAAGAGCCATGTGATGAGTAGGTGGGAGGATAAGGGGTTTGAAAACTTCTTGTTTCAGGCCTAGAGTATTCTAGAAGCCCTGACGAATCTTCCTGTTGTGCCAGCTCTTGGTCCTTCTTCAGGAAAAATGATAATGGGGCTCACAGGTGCTAACATTACTCATTTCCCCAGCCTTTCCCACTCACCTCACATACCCCACTTCCTCCTTTTTCTTAAACGCTGCGTCTTCACAGGCTGGAAAAATCATTCCTTTGCCTCTCACTGACAGGTATGTGTTGTTGACTTCACTGTGTGTGCACTTTCTGAAATAAAGGTGAGGCTTGGCCTCTTTCTGCTGTTGCCACTGTGTCAGGGTAGGAGTCATGTCTAACTTACTCACAGGAAAAACTGCTGTGCTTGTGCTTTCCCAGTGTTGGGCCCAGCTCATGGATTTGGTCCTGAGAGCTTCAGTTGTTGGGCACGACTGTGTTTCCCTTGTCTTTGTGTTTTCCTGAGTATGGGATGTTCTGAATACAAGAGTAGCCTCAGTGGTACACACACCTGGCAGCAGATGGCGTATCTTGAACTGTGTAGAAATTTCTTCTGCTTGCATTCTTCTGCTTGTGAATGTCATCATTTTGAGGCTATTTTGTTTTCAGTCTCTATAAAATGACTTTTTTGAGTGATAGCTCCTATCTGCTGGGTCATTCCTCAAATGTCCACAGTGGATAGGACTAAGCCAGGTCAAAGCCAGAGCTGGGGACTCATGCCAGTCACTCACACCGTTACCACATATACAACCTAGGCTCTTAGTATGCAACCAGCGTCTTAACCACCCTGCTGAATGCCCACTCCCTGTGCCTCTGTGTCACCAATGAATGCAGAAAGGGCAGGCCTCAGCGATCAGAGCCCCCAGCTGGGCTCTAACAGCAGTGTTGCCCTTTGCCCTTGCAGTTCCCGTCAGATACTGCATCAAGTCTGATTTCCTGGTTTCAAGTGGTGATAGAAAAGTGTGTGCTTTAATATACATGCACAAGTTTATTTCAGAAATCTCAGATGACTTGTAAGACAAGCAACAGCTAGTCTGGACAGAAACCCCCAAGGACGATGGGTGTGGTTAAGGAGAGCCTGCTGTGTGGGCATTTTCAGGATGACAGGGTCTCCTAGAGTGGCTCTGCTTCTATTTTTTCTTCCTCCATTCCAGGGATGGACCCTGAAAAATTAGAGCGAATCCAGCTGCCGGTGCCAAATATGGCTGAGAAGACCACCTACAACCACCTGCTGGCCGAGAGACTCATCAGGATCATGAACAACGCTGCCCAGCCAGGTGCCCACCTTGAGTGTCATCTGTGCACAGAACCATGGAGTCAGGGAGCAGACCTGTGGCAGGGTACCCTGGCCAGGGATTATGGACCTGGCCCTCCTGAGACCCACACCTCTTGCTGGGCCCCCAAGATGCTCCTTTCTGCCTCTTCATCTTGCAGTCCTCTCCCTTTCCCACTCTCCACCCCACTCCCAACAGTAAGAATATCTTCCTTTTCCTTGTGTATCTAGGCCTTCTCTTACCAGTTTTGCCAGCCTTGGCGCACAGAGAGGGAAGTGGTCAGTGGGGTCAGTGACAGCTGACAGGCCCAACCCCAGAGGCTGTATCTGTCCCCAAGGATGGTGCTGATGGGAACAGGGTGGCAGGAACCATGGACCCCATTTAGGACTGGGCAGTTGAGACAGATGGAGTGTTGATTGTCAGTAGAGAACTATCAGGGTGAGGAGGAACAGTGGGCCCCTCGGGGCTGCTGCACTGGCAGCCAGGCATTCTATCTGAGAGCTGGGCTGAGGAGGGAGGGGCTTTCTGGCCCCCATTGCAAAAGTAGTGGGATTTTTGAGTGGAGACTTATTCTGCCTGCCTGGAGACAACAGCAGGAGTGTTTGACTAGGAAGAGTGGCAGAAGGCAGAAAACTAAGCAGCTTTTTTCCCTGGGGGGAGGAGATTTGAATCTTGTTTAGGAAGGCCCATTTTGCATGTATGCATAGGTGGCTTTTTCATTATTAGGCAGATTTCCACTTCTCATCTCTTTACACTTGACCAAAGGGCAGGCAGGGAAGTATGTAGAGTGTGTCTGTGTGCGTGGTCCTCAGTGGCCCAGCTTGACCCTGGGTGTTTTCAGAGCCTCAGAGGCATGGCCCAGAGACTCTCGCCTTTGCTGGCCCCTCTGACCATACTGGGTGGGACCTTTCCTCAGAAATATGCCAAAGAGCAGGTCAGCAGTTACATGCACTTTTAGAAAGGCATGGCAGATGTGGGTTCTGGCATTCAGAACTGCAGAGTCTGTGCGGCCCAGCTGTAAGATCCTGGATGAGTCCTCCACATGTCTAACTCTCAGTCTTCAGGGTACCCATCACTAGAGATTTATAGAGATTGCTTAAAAGCCCCTGGCACCGTGCCTGGCTCACAGTTGGATAGCATAGAAAGCTGTGTTGGTCACAGCTTGGTTGTAGTTGACAGATTTCTAACTCAGGCTGGCTTAAAGCAATACAATAGAAACAACCAGACTAACAACAGCCACAACCTGGCTTATAGAGCCTTTTGGGTTCTGACTCAGGCATAGCTGGATCCAGGGTATCAAGTTTTGTAGATTGTGTTTGAGCATTGCCATTCTCTGGGTTAATGGGATAACTGCTTGCCTCTCCAGCCATCCCCTTTGTTGAGGCTCTAAACTTGCTCTTTGGGAGGTCCTCTAGGTGGAAGGGAGATATTAGACTCATTTGCAGAATTCCTTCCAAAAATCAGCATTGCCTGTGGGGAAGTGGCTGTGTGAATTAGCACACTTGCTCTGTGTTGCCCCACCATGGCCTGTCCTCTGCTACCGGGCATATTGCCTGGTGACTCAGCCAGCGGTGGGATTGAGCCTTCCCAGTTCCCTGGCTAGTTCTCTACCTGGACTCTTTGCCCTGCTGACTGTACCCCCGCCCCCAATCCCCCAGGAAGGAAGGGGAAGAGGGACCAGCTCTACACAATTCATATGACTCAGTTGGGCAGGGGTTGTCCAAAGGAATGTGGGGTGTGCATTCCTGAAAAGGGCAGGATGCTGGACCTGCAGAATGAGACTAGAGGGCCTCTGTCTGGGCCCAGTGAGTTTCCTCTTCCTCCCGCTCATGTCTCCCTAATAAGGAGACTTCACAGAAGTGGTGGTGGGAGCATGAAATTGTAGCTGACTGGGAGGAGCTTGGCATTAAGGGGATCCCTCCAAGGTCCGCACTGGATGTTGGGGCTCTTGCACCTGTCAGATGACCCTTTCATTTCAAAGTGGGTAAGGCAAAAACCCTGTGTTCAAGGGCACCGGGCCCTGAGGCTCTGCACTGACCCTGGTGTGCTCTGCAGATGGGAAGATCCGGTTGGCGACACTAGAGCTGAGCTGCCTGCTCCTGAAGCAACAAGTCCTGACCAGCTGCGGCTGCATCATCAAGGATGTGCACCTGGCCTGCCTGGAGGTCAGGGCCTCTGCTCTTTCCCCTTCCTGGGTCTGAGGAGGGTCGGGGGTGGGAAGGAAGCTGCTGGCATCCAGACAGGAGCCCCTGATCTGCAGTGTCTGGAACACCTGCTAGCAGCAGCGAGGCCAAGACGCCTCAAGTTGTGCACCACTCACTTGCTTAGGCTGGCTCACAGAGTGCGCCTGGTCCCTGGATTGTAGTAGTTCTGATAGAGTAATTACATGAGTCAGCCTTTGCCATCAAGGCTTAACTTTCTTTTGTGTTACAAAAGTTTTACATATTTATTTATAGTTTTGTATGCTGAAATATTCATTAGGTTTTCGGTTGCCTTTGTTTCTTCTCATTCCTCCCCTCCTTATTTTACATATTTCTCGAAGAAAATGTAGGAAGTACAAGAGGTAAGAGTAACATCTATAGTTGACACTTTGTGTCTATGTAGATACACTCTGTTTAAAAAAAAAGTTTATTTTAATTTATTTTGGAAGGCAGAGTGTCAGAGATAGCTTCCATTTGCTGACTGATTATCCAAATACTTCAATAGCTATCAGCTGGGCCTGGCAGAACTCAGGAACCAGAAATTCCATCCAGGTCTTCCATATGGGTAGCCAGATCTAACTCCTGAAGCCATCAGCTGCTGCTTCCCAAGGTGCACATGAGCAGGAGTGGATCAGAAGTGGGAGTGGAACTCTGTCCCAGCTACTCCAGCATAGAGTGCAGGCATCTCAAGTGATGGCTTACCGTGCTGTGACACAGTGCATCCAAGATACATTCTTTAAAGAAAGAAAATTATTTTCATTTGAAAAACAATGTAATAGAAGAATCAGAGACAGAGAGAGATCTTCCACCCACTGGTTCAATCCCCAGATAGCTGTAATGGCCGGAGCTGAGTCAATCTAAAGCCAGGAGCCAGGCGCTTCATTCAGGTCTCCCACATGAATGCAGGGGCCCAAGCACTCAGGCCATCTTCTGCTTTCCCAGGGGATGCAGATAGAAGCTTACACTACTTCACCATGGCACCAGCTGCATTCTTAACACACACACACAATGCATGCACACTTAGGATTTTGGGGGTTTTTTTTTGTTGTTGTTGTTGTTGTTTTTCTTTTTTACTTTATAAAAACAGAGCTAGAACAGCCCTATTTTATCACCTGTTGTCCCCCAGCCAACTGTTTGCTAACTTTCTATGTCATTACATTAAATATTAAATTGCCTGTTCTTTTGCCTTTTTCATCTTAATGTCTTTTTCCCTCCCTCCCTCCCTCGCTCCTTAAGAGCCATTTTGTATTTTAAAGATACTACCCAGCATGTTTTACATACTGTCAGGTTTTAGAGGCATAGTTGAGCCACCAATTCACTCCTTTCTGTAAGACCGTCCTGCTTCACTCCTTCCTTCTCTTTTAACAGGGTGCGAGGGAAGAAAGTGTTCACCTGGTTCGGCATTTTTACAAGGTAATTTGCAGGGCACAGGTGGACAGCAGCATGGGGCATCATAGAAACGAGGTTGGGGAGTTTAGTCCTGTATGTGCGAATAAAGGGCTTTTCTTTGTTTAATGTTAATTTTTTCTTGTTGTTGTTGTTAGATAGAGCTTGCATTTGCTAGTTTACTCCCAAATGTTGTAACAGCTAGAGCTGGGCCCAGAACAGAGCTGGGAGGCAGGAACCCGAGGAGATGGACGGCAGAGATCCAGTCACTGGAACTGTTCTGCTGTCTGCCCGAGGGTGTTAGCAGGAAGCTGCACGGGGAGCCCCACCCCGAGTGGGACACAGGCACTCTGGTGTAGCATGTGGGCATCCCATCTGCACCTAAGCTGCTAGGCCAAATGTGCCCACCCCTGGAATTATTTTTAAAAGTAATTATGAGCCCATAATTTATGAGCAAAATATTCACCTTCATAGTGTGCAGAGCAGTAGTCTGTGAAATTTTCTGTCCAACATGCTTATCAATAAAAGTTTTCAGTTATTACCTCTAGTATAAAGATGTTTATCGATTATATATGAACGTATTTATAATTTACATGTAAGTTATGAATTATATGAATAAATTATACATTTAAGCTTATTCAGGAGTTCTATGTGTTTGTACAAATGAAATTATGTGTGACTTACATATGATTTTATGAATGACATGTATATTATTAAGATGCATGTATGTTGAGAAACCTTGTACAGGCTTCTGAACTTTGTCTTTTACTTTAGGGAGGTGTTTTTTTATTTTTGTTTTTTTAAGGATTTATTTATCTTTGTTGAAATGCAGATTTTACAAAGAGAAAGATCTTCCCTCCACTGGTTCATTCCCTACCCTAAATGGCCACAATTGAGCCAATCTGATGCCAGGAGCTTCTTCTGGTGTTCCACTCGAGAGCAGGGTCCCAAGGCTTTGGCTCATCCTTCTCTGTTTTCCCATGCCATAAGCAGGGAACTGGGTGGGATGCAGAGCAACCACCTGGGATTCTGGTGCTTACAGGTGGAGGATTAGCCAATTGAGCCATGGTGCTGGCCCAATTTTGGGCAAGTTTTGTAAAGAACCACCATGATGTTCAATGTCTGAAAGCTTGGTAGAGATTTGACTTCAGGTTCCAGATTATTCGTTTTAAAATAATTGATTAGAATCATTTTTAGTTCTTTTTGAAAGGCATATATCTAAGTTCATTCAGAGTGCTATAATAAAGTGCCACAAACTGGGTGATTTGTAAACAGTGGGAACTTGTGACAGTGCAGGAGGTCGGGGCATCCATGTTGCAGGCTCCAGCAAACCTCACGTCTGGTGAAGGCTGCTTCCTGGCTGACAGACAGCCATTGTGATGCTTGGTACCCTATGGCAGAAGGGGTGGTGGGGAGGACTCTCTGGGACTTCTTCTGTGAGAACCTGCATCGTATTCATGAAGGTACCAGCCTCATGACTTCATCACCCTGAAGGCTGTTCCTCCTGAAACCATCACCCTGGGGGTTAGGAGGGCAACATGGGCACTTGGGGAGAGGCCAGCAGCCAGCATTTGTCAGCCGAGCCGTGTGTCCACTGGGCCTGCCACCCTCCCTTGTTTCCATGTCAGATCTCTCTGGATCCTAATTGCAATTGCTTCCTGGATTAAAACCAGGACCCAAATTGAATGCCCACACCTGCCGGTGAAGGATTAACCTGTTGAGCCATGGAACTGGCTCCTCTTCAACAGGAATCTTTGGAAGATTTTTCCCACTGTGGTCAGTATTTATTAAGAGAAATTGAGGTCCCATAATTTGGACATCCATCCTGCCAGGCTCAGCTAACCCCATCCTGTGGTGGTGGCCTTATCAGGCCAGGGCACCTACTGCAACCCCAGGCACTGAGGAGAAAACTCCAGATTCCCTATAAAACCCCTGCGGCCAGACCAGACCACCAGTGAGGGCATGTTCCTGGTTGCCAAGCCCAAAGGAGATGGAAGCCTCGCGTGTGGCTGTCAGGCCTGAGTTCTGTTGGAACTGTTAGGGGGTTACAGCCAGTGATAGCCAGCACGCATTGACAGTGGGCAAATGAAATGTGGCTGTGTTCTCTACCCTCTGCCCTGAAGGTGGGTCCTAACAGCAATGCAATGTTAATTCCATCATCAACCACTTCCCCCACATCCTAAATTAGCCAGGATATTGGAAATCCAATTAGTCTAGGTGTTTTTAGCTACAAGTCTAGATCCTGTTCCTGCCCATTCCAATGAGCTCTAATCAACTCCTTAGCCCACAACACTTAGGTATTCGCTCCTGCCCACCTGTGACTCACCTGTCAACTGAGAGGGGACGGTATTGCATTGTTGTGTAACCACTCCCCTCACAAGCCCCTTTAAGAGGCCTGGAAAGCAGGGGCTCACTGTTTCTGGCCTGGTGCTTCTGTTACTCTGGCACCTCAACTCTTGGCTGACCCAGGACAGGTAATCCCCTGAGCATGGTCCCTGTGTACTGCTTCTATGGGACAATGGATTTAATAGTGTTGTTTCTGGTTTGTGTGCTGTCAGTAGTTCTAGCAGCGGTGAGGCCTAGTGGTAGTGGAATGTGGACAGAGAAGCCAGGGAAAGGTGAATGTCTACAGCTTTGTAAGAGTGTTCAGGTTATTCATTGCACATCTCTTAGGATAGCTTATATTGTTGGGGAAGCTGGGACATAAGTCTTCAGTTTAACGGATGGACTTAAGGATAATGACCATTTGTTCCTTTTGGGATTATGATTGGTTGGATTATGATTGGTTGGATTATGATTGGGTGGCTTGCTGTATGGACTTGTGATTTGCTGTTGTGCTGTCTTGTCACCAAGGTTGATTAATAAAGACCCCTTATTAAACCCTAGACATGTCTGGTGTGATCTCACTCACACCCTGCAACAGAACTGCTGTAAGTTGTTACTGTGTTAGAAAGCTTTTGCATCCCCCAAAAGAGAAACATAGAGACTTAGGCCTTTCCCCAGAGGGTTGTTCTTTTTTTTAACAAAAGGACAGCTGTATTTGAATTTTGGCTCGCTTCTCCCTACCCAGAGTTTCCACCCTTGCTTTTGTCCTATAAGGTTACCCCCTTTAAAATGTTTCAGAAGCTTTTGAGTGTTGTCAGGGCTTGTCATTGTCTTGGTGAAATCTGTACCTTGCAAGAATGTTCAGATTTATTAGCGATTAACACAACTGGAAAAAAATGTACGAAGGATCTACTTGCTTGCCCACCCTGACTCTGCTGTGTGCATAATAAAGAGCTTGGTTCAGAATTCATGAGAGCAGGCAGGTACATTCTCGCTGTAGTTGGCCAAAGCGATTAGGTCGGTAGTGAGCAGTAACCCTGCCACACCCTGAGGTCTGTGCTTTGTGTGTTCGCGTACAACACACAGGCACTGTGCTTGCAGCAAAGCAAAGGCTGTTGTGGAAAGGCAAAGCTGGGCTCCTGCCTGCTGCTCTGCAGGGGTCCTCCTCGGCCTGCAGGAGCTCCAGGACCCTAAAGGCCTCCTCTGAAACAAATGCAAGGAGCCACAGAGCTGTAGTGTGAAGTGTGTTGAATTCTCCTTTCTGAAGTTGAGTCATATACTTAACATGACAACTTTGCCCAACCATTCTCAACACATAGAGGATGTCAAACACTTGAAATATTAACCTGTTCTATATTTCAGTACATATAATGTAATTTTGTTGCTTTTTTTAAAACAAAAACTCTGAGGGAAGAACTCTAACTTCATATGCTTTAAAACAATAAAAGAGCTGCTTTGAGTACAGTTTGCTATTTGCTCCTCCCTCTGAGCTTGTGTGTGTACGTGTTTTCACGTGTGTATTTAACTTCCTGGTGATTTACGAGAATTCACTAATGAGAAACAGATGGCTCCAAAAGCCACATACAGGAGTTTATAATACTTTGTTGTTTGTGGGAAAAATGTGAATTGTATTTCCTTTTTTCTCTTCTTTTTAGGGAGAGGAAATTTTTTTGGACATGTTTGAAGATGAATACAGGAGCATGACAGTAAGTGAAGGGGCAGGAGCACACCCGATACCCCTGACCCGAGACGTCACGTACCAGGGGGGCTGTGGTGTGGAATCAGTGAAGGAGTCTGTGGAAATGGTGCCTTTTGGTCCCCACCCCTCCCTTCACACCCAAGGTGGCTGTGTTGGTCAGGGGAGTCACAAAGACCACTTTGATCTGAATGCGCTGGGCACAGAGGTGCCTCCGGCTGAGAGCTTGTTTCTTGCCCAGCGTGTAAAGCTCCTGGACAGATTGAATGTCTTCATCCTCATATCAGCCACAGGAAGAGCTCTTGTCAACCTTCTCCCCCTTTTGCTGAGGAAGAAATAGGCGAACTTGTGGATTGGTGTGCTCACATCTGCCCGGCAGAGCCTTCAGTCCCCTGCCCCCTCTGTGTGTTATGAGACTTGCAGCTTGTAGTTCTCCCACAGATCTACTGTAGTCTGTCCTCTCTTCCTGCAGCCAGCAGAACGGGGCACTGCTAGGTTCGGTAGATAAAGATTGTCTCTTAGTTCATTTGTCTGCATCCCTGACACCTGCCTTTTAGTAAACACTCAATAAGTAGATGATAAATGATCCTTTTTGTGGACATTATTCACCAAAGCATAAAGTGATTTGGGAAGTTTATAATAAACCTAAGTGTTTAAAGTGTCAAAAAGAAAAGACAGGCAGTGTGTGCTAAGTGGCTCCCTGGCTTCCAAACTCCAGCGTTGGGTGTCTGCACCTAGTGCCCTCGCGGCCTTGCCAGGAACTGTGTAAATTGGCCCAATTCGTCTGCAGAGAGGTCCCTTCCCCGCCCTCCTGCTGCTGCTGATGGATTGTCAGCACTCAGAATTGTGGATCAGCCTCCCCACCCCTCAGAGCAGCAACTGGAGGAGTGCGTCTCTCCTGGTTATTTGCCATCTTGGCTTGCCCCTGTGATGCCCCTTCCACAAAGGTTCCTCAAGTTTGGTCTGCAGCATCACCTGACTGTGGAGAAGTTCTGGCTCTTAAACACCTGTTCAGTGTCTGCTTTTATTGCTCACTAACTGTGACCCAGGAAGATTGCTTAAATTCTGAGCTCTGCTGGTTTTCACCTATAGGATGGAGTCCACAGCACATTGCTGCCCAGGCTATATGGGAGCTGCTCAGCAAGTGTCCTTGTACTATAAACATTGATTTACCGCCACCCCCCTTATTTACCTCCCTCCCCATCTAGGAAGCTTCCTGGATTTTATTGGTTTTAATTAAGTGTTTATGGCATGTCTTGCACAATGCCTGGTATTCTGAAGAAACACAGAGATGATACAACCTCAGCCCTCGGCTGAAGGTCAGTCCTCAGTTCAGCCTCGTAGCAAACGGAGGTAGGGGCAGCGCCTGAGCGCTGTTTGCCCCCTGCACAGAGGCTGCTGTGCTAAAGCCAGACTTGACTTTCAGCCCTTTCATCATTTTCTTTAACAGCTTTGGTGGTTGTCTTTTTAAAAAGCTTTTGTTATAAAGATTTATTTATTAATTTGAAAAGTTGAGAGAGATCTTCCATTTTCTGGTTCACTTCCCAATTGGCCATAATGGCTGGGACAGGACCAGGCCAAAGCAAGGAGGCCAGAACTACAACTGGGTCTCCCAAGTGGGTGGAGGAGCCCAAGCATGAGGACCATCTTCCACTGCTTCCCCAGGCACATTAACAGAGCCGCATCGTCAGTGGGAATGGCTGGGACTTGAACCAGTGGCCACATGGGATGCTGACATTGCTAGTTCCAGCTTAACGCATTACACCACAGTAGCGGTCCCAGTACCTCTGTTTTAATGTAATACACTTTTAGGGCCCATGGATCCACTCACCTCACAGCAGGCTGGAGCTCAGGGCAAAGCCACGAGCTTGATAGCAATGGAATGAAAGGGAGGCAGGAAGGCCGTGAGATAGGCCAATGCCGAGAGCAGCATCAGGATCACTTTCTTTAACGGGGAAGGTAAACACCATGGGCATATTGCTGAGTGTCTGAACAGCTGGGACCTCACCACGTTCTTGCCCTGTTCCCTCAGCCTTATGCTACAGGATAGAGACATGATCTGTTTGATTCCCCTCTTCTGAAATGACAAGAGTAAAATTAATTACATAGACAGCCTTCCTTTGTGTCATGTCCTTCCTTAGTGGTGCTAACTAAATGAAGTGTTAGTATTCAGCTGACTGTGCATACACTGAGAGGTCAGTTCTGGGAGGTGGGTGATGCTACCCTTGACTTAGTAATCTGAGAAGGCTTCATGGAGGTGGTATGGAAGGAGGCAGAATTCTGCTCACCTGGCCTGTGACTGTGAACAAGTATCCTTCCTCTGAGCTCAGTATAATCCTCTAAGATGTGGGCACCAGCATCTAGCCAAAGATGAGCAGAGCAGGTACCTGGTACTTTATAGATGCTCTGTAAATGATGTGATGTTACCTTGGGGAAAATGTCAGAGAACGAGGAAGGAAAAGGGGAATATCAGTCCTAGGTAGAAATCCAGCTGGGGTAGCTGAAGCAAACAGGCCTGGGCTGCTGGCATCTCGACTCTGCCACCAGCTGAGGGCCCCAGATGCACCCCCCACTTCTCAGAGCCCCGGTCCTCTGATCAGCCCGGTGGGAAGCATCCCTGCTGCAGCCTTCAGGTGCAGCACTGCCTGTGGTCAGCACTTAGGATGCTCAGGCCCTCATCAGCACAGCTGTAGTTGGCATGGGAGGGGCTAAGAGGGTGCAATCCTGGCTGGCAGCAGTCCCCTTCCTGAGAGGGCCTGGGCGGTGAGTGGGTGAGAAGGCAACTGTTTCTATGGAAGGAGGTGTCCATAACTTAGGGAGCCAGAGCTGCTGCCTCCAGCACTCAGGTCCAGCATTCATAATGCAGGCTTCTTGTCCCTCATTTCCCCAGTGCCAGCACAAGCCTGGGTAACCCGACCTACTTTCCATGGTGAGGGGCCCTCTTTGAGCATTGCCGTGGTGTCTCTTCTAGATGAAGCCCATGAATGTGGAGTATCTCATGATGGATGCCTCCATCCTGCTGCCCCCGACAGGCACGCCGTTGACGGGCATTGACTTCGTGAAGCGGCTGCCATGTGGCGACGTGGAGAAGACCCGGCGGGTGAGTGCCACTGACCCCCTCATTCTGGAAAGTAAAGGTTCTCTGGGCCGGAATCCAAAGCCTGTCTCAACAGGAGCTCACGGACCTGAGCCCTGAGTGGGAGCCAGGAGGCCGCAGACCACAAACAGTGCATCCGGCGCAGGGGATGTGGGTGGCTGAGCTCTCCCCGGGGGTCTCAGGACCTCCAAGAAGATGTGATACAGATCTGTGTGATAGATCTTAGGGCTAAGCACACACAAACAGAATGGGCTTCCTGGTGGCCATGCAGGAGCGGCAGGCACGGGGGGCAGGTTCTCAGAAGCGGCCGATGCATGCTTCCGCTGTTAGCACGGCCGCAGCTGCGCTCTAGGGAGCAGTCTCCGGGAGGCCGTTCATGGTATTTTATCTCCCCCGTCAGATCACACTTGCTTTCTTAGAAAGCAGAGCAGTCTCTTCCTAGAAAATCCTGCCCTGGAAACGTGAAAGTGAGTGGATAAGTTAGAGGGCTTCCTTGCAGGGCCTGGGTTGCCTGTGTGGGTGGCTGCAGAGGTGTTTCCCTTTTGGGGTTGGAAAAGTAGGCATGCTGGTGTGCTCCTCCCACGAGATGAGCCCCCGCCCCACCCCAGCAGGCAGTTGTGCCGGCTGCCTGGGGGTGCAGAGGAAGTAGGACCTGTGTGTCTTGTGTCGATCCACATTCCCAGCTGTCTCATGCAACCCACAAAACCTCAGCACAGGCCCCACCCTGGCTGAGCTGTCGTTGTCTTCCTTCCAGGCACTATGGTCTCGCATGCGGTTTCATTTGTGGGTGGCAGTGTTCCTACTGGACATTGGCCTTTATGGGAGGTGGCTCTGCTGAGTGTGCCCCCTGTCAGCAGCTCCTTGTGCGTGCTGCTCCCGTCCTAGCAATCTTCATTGTTTCTGCTAGCCACACACAGGGATGTCCAAAACACAGACCCAAAGGATCAGTGTAGAGGGTGAGGTGGGGAAAAGGCAGTAGCAGGGTATATGGTCAGGCTCTTACTAAAGGGCCGTATGGCCACTTCCCAAGGAAGGTGGGATAAACACAGGGGAGTTGGTGCTGAAGCCAAGACAGTGGATGTGGAGGCTGAGGCCTCAAGAGTTGTGGCACATTGCAGCGTCTCCATGAAGGCGACCTCAGCTGGAACAAAGTAGAAGGTCATTAGGCTGGAGAGGCCTTGGAGTCCAGGGAGAACTCTGACCCGGGCATCACCTCAGGATTCTGTTTCCTGTCTTGGCACCCTACTGGCTTGGGATAGCTGGTTCTAAGCCACAGAAAAGAAATGGAAAAGAGAAGAGACTGTCAGACATGTGGGTAAGAGGGGGCTGTGTGTCCACTCAGAGCCACTGTCGCTTCCAGTGGTACAGTGAGGACCCAGGAGCCAGCAGGACAGGCTGCCTTTGTGGTGGTTGTCCTCCACCCCTTACGCTCATATCTTACAGAATTGCAGGTCTCTGGGGCCGAGCCACTCACCTCCTTCCTAGATGGGATGCCCAACCCCTGGTACATGTGGGCTTTTGTGGAGTCTCTTGTTAGGCCTTTGTCTGCCCAATTCCCAGAAAGTACTCAGCTCCTGGGGGGTCCCTGGGCAGCAGAGCAGCACGGAAGAGGGCAGGCCACCTGATAGCAAAGACATCTTTGCAGAAGTTTCCTTTTGTGAATTAAAAATCAGTTTCCGAAGGGGAGTTTGAGCCACCTGCGTTAGTTTGAGTTCCTGTAGCAAGGTAGCTGCCTGGAATCCTCCAGAAGCTTAGCCCTTCAAGCCCATTTCAGAAATCAGAACAGGGCAGTGTGCTTTGAATTTTAGCTGAAGAAAGTGTATGGTTTAGCAAGCAACTGAAGGTTTATGTGGTTTATTTCCACTCTTGCTTGTATCCAAAAAGCATTCCACTTTAGCTCTGTAGAATCAAAGGTTTTCTCTCTTTGTTAGACCACCCCCTTCTCTGACTAGAATTTAAAAAAATTTTTTAGAGGTTGGTTATTTTCACTTTTTATTTTCCTTAAGGACTTGTCAGAGAAGCTCAAACAATGCTCACTGATAAATCGTTTATGACTTTTAAAATATTCAATCACAAATTCATCAAAGAGCAGCTGGATCCCAGTTGTGTGCTGCATGCTAGGCTGTGCCTCTGGTAGGGACCCAGGCAGTGGCTGCACCTCTGTGAACAAATACCAGATTTGGTGTGCAAGGATGGGTGGAGGAAGGCCTGCTGTGCTCAGGGACTGGGGGCTGGCCTCACTCAGGACAGAGGGATCAGTAAGAACTACCCTGCTGGCGACCTCTAGCTGAAGGCTGCAGAGCAAGAATCCTGAACTCAGAGTTGAGGGAAGCACTGTGCAGGCAGGAGCAGCTTATGAGCTTCTGAGGTGGGAAGAGTGTGGCTCAGGATGACCACAGCAGAGCCTTGCGGGGAGAGCAGGAGTGTGGCCAGCCTTGGTAGACACCAGGAGGCATCTACCCACAGAATTGAGAAAGAGAGGAGGCTATCTCTTCCTCCTGCGCTTGATAAATTGCTCCCACTATCCTCTCGGCTCACGTGTTTGTTGAGCTTTCTCTGGGTGCCAGGCACTGTGCATGGTACGAGGCTGAAACAGTGAAGAGATCGTGTTCCGACTAAAAACACAGGAGTGCCCCTTACCATGCTGCCAAGGAGAGTTTGTGACAGTGGACCCTTGGCATCCTCTGAGAATGCTCAGACACAGCTTTGGACTTGGGCTCCCCGGGAGGAGCCACCGTTGAGAGAAACAGTAAAGACAGTCAGATTCATTCATCAGACCAACCGCTGGCCCAGTCTCAACTCTGGTTGTGTGACCTTGAGCAAGTTACGCAACCTGCGGGTTCCCGGTGTTTTCCTCTCAACTGCTGCCCGAAGCAGAGAGGAGTGTGGCTGAGAAGCAAGGAGCCCAGTAGTACCTGGCAGGCAGCACCCAGGAAGTGCTGGCCAAGCAACAGCGCAGCACTGCAGCTGACCAGATGGGAAAGACACAGCGGCCTCTAGGCGCCTCCAGGCCTCCTGAGGCTTACGCCTGGAGAGAAGGACTTGGCGAAAGGACTTCTTGCGTGAATGTCAAAATCTGAGTTCAAGCACTAGCCCTTTTTAGTATAGTAACCTTGGAAGCCATTACTGAAATGAATCTGTTTGCACTGGGTTTTGTTTGTCCCTACTTTCTGTTTCCCATAAAGCCACAAGCAATTTGTGTGTTTATCACTATTGACCTTGAGGAAATAAAAATATTTTGCTTTATGTTCTGGATGTGTGTTACACATTAAAGAAACACAGTGATAGATCATAGAGTTTCAAAAGTAAAAGGAAAGAATTTCCCATGGTTTCATCACCCTAAAGAAAAGCAATAGGCATTTTTTGGTGTGTCTGCCCCTGCGTCTGGGTTCATAATGTTGCAAAGAGAGTGCCCTGCTCATGCTCTCATCTCTTCACCCCCGTTTTCCCTCTCTTCATTGCAGCACAAGAAGTTTTCCATGCTGTGATCCAGTTTAGTAAGTCTGATTTCTTAAGGCTGCATAAAGATTTAGCTGGTGACTTCTGCCATAATTTATTCAGACATTGGCCTGCTAGTAGACATTTTGATTGCTTGATTGCTTCCAGTATTATATTATTTGTAACTAAACTTAATGAGCCACTTGGTGAATATCGTGTTTTCTTTCTCTTGAACTGTTTCTTTAGGCTAAGTTCCGAGAAGTGGACTTTCTGTTTCAAAGGGTAGGAGCATTTTTTTGGTGGCTCTCTGTACATTGCGGACTTGCTTTCCCAATGGGCCGTACTCATGTCCTCCTGCTTAGCTGTCTTCTAAGGATGACTGACTTTCACATCATTCACCAGCCTCACTGGGCTTCTAACCCAAAGGACTGTCGCCGCCTGTACTGAGCAGCTTCTGATTGTGGCAAGGAAGCAGCAGGGCAGGAACTGAGTGTCCCAGGGTCTGCCCCAGGCTCAGGCCGCCACCTGTGGCCTCTGGTGGCCCCTTCATGGGGCATAGCCCCTGGGTGTTCAGTCTCCAAAGCGCATGCCTGGACTTGGGGAGTCTACATGTACAGCCAAGACTTAGGCGAGCCAAGGTCCGCCTGCCTCTGGTGCTGTCCTGCTGTCCCTGCTAACCGGACAGTTCCCTGAAGACTCGGAGCTTCCTTTTCTCTGATGATCAGAGTAAAGCACCTGGAGGCATCTCTTATAATTGAGCTTGTTTAGCTGTGGCCCCTTTCTAAGTCTAATCTGTTCTCCCAGATCCATCTTCTTGATATTCTTTGGGAGAAGCTGAAAGACTAATTTCTTTTTCCATTTTAGTAATACTTTCAATTTTGCATTTTTATTTAGCAATGAAACAAAAAGCACTCAAGAAAATCCTGGTCTTAAGCTTTACATCTTTAGAAAGCCAACGAGTGTGCTTTGATGAACATAGGCTTTGGAATCGTTCTTGTTTGAGTGACCTTGGGCAGGCTGCCCAACATTCTTGCCCAACACCCTCATCTTCCTCTGTAAGGTGGGGAGCACAAAGGGTCATTAAACAGCTTGAATGAGATGACACTGCACCACCCCAGACAGTCCCTAGCAGGCTGTGGAGTAACTGCCTCAGGGGTGGTGGGGTGTATACGGCCCATAACCACACATTGTTTTTGTTTATGTTTACCTGTTTTCATTTTATTTGAAAGAGAGAAAGAGAGGCTGACAAAAGGAAATCTATGCTCTAGTTCACTTCCCACATGCCATCATACTAGGCTGGGTCAGGCCAAAGCTAGGAAGCCATAACACAATCTGAGTTTCCCACGTGGATGGCAGGAGCCCATGTGCTTGAGCCACTGTTACTGTTGCATCCCTGGGTACACAGTAGGAGGAAACTGGATCAGAGGTGGAGTTGTGGTTCAAGCCCCGAGACTCTGAGATGAGATGGGATGTCCCAAGTGATGCCTTAATCTTTACATCAAATGCCTGTACCTCCTCATGTTTTAGTGGGGTTTCGTGGGTTTATTGGTGCTGTGGGAAGGTTAAAAGGTCTTCCAGACCTTTCCATACTCTGGGAGCCACTTTCTACTTCAGTAACCCTCCGTAGCCAGTGGGAAATCACTTACATTCAGGGGTTCAGCCTTCTCATACGCTCTTCCCTCGCCGAGGAATTGGGGCAGGAAGAAGGCAAGTATTGAGAGATTTTATTTGGTAGTTTTATATTCCTATTTTATATTTTTAGTTATTTTAGATTGTTATTTGTATTCCTGGAAATACCTTCCATTTGTCTTTCCCAGAGCAAAAGCAGATGTTTTACCAAAACGGCTTACATTCAGAGCCAAATTCCTAACTTCAGTTGTGTTTATTGGAAAGCCTCAGGTTTGCAGGGCGCCGGGTCGTAGAAAGCCACACACGCTTTCATTTTTTTCTTTCCCAGCTGTGGTGCTGTGTGAGTTCTCTGCCTTCTGGCCCTTAGAAGAAACGGGTTTTGACACATGGAAGTGAAGCGTTCCTTTAAGACTTGGTCTTAACACAATGCGTTCTTTTCTTTATTCCCTTGTCCCACTACCATGATTCCTTGAAGAGATCATGCTGACAGCTATTTCAAGTGACCAACTGTGTCTTGTGCTTTGCGCAGCTGGGCTGGCGTTTGGTCAGGGACACGAGCGTCAGACGTGACTGAGTTCAGACTCAGCTCAACCAGCAGGAGATGTGAGGTCAGAGCCCGTTCCACCCATGCGGCTCTGTCTTCTTCCACAAGACTTTAAAGCTACAGTCAGGTGCCTGGCACACAGTCAGAACTTAACACATAGAAGCCTTTTGATTTGTTTAAATTGAACATCTTTTCTTTTTCCTTCTGACTTGCATGTGTCTTTATGAAGACCACTTTTAAAAACTGTGAAGAAAAGGGAAGGGCATTGTGGCACAGGTATTGTGTGGCCAACTGGGCTCAAGTGCCACCTTCATTTCTGATTTAGCTTCTTGCTGATACATATCTTGGAAGGCAGCAAGTGATGGCTCTTATGCTTGGGTCCCTGCCACCCATGTGGATTACCTTCTAGGTTGCTGGCTCTGGCCTAGCACAGCCCTAGATGCTTGTGGGCATTTGGGAAATGAACCAGAAGATAGAAAAATCCCAGCCCCCTCCCATCCACCCCCAGTGCCACCTTCCAAGGAAATAAAACATAAAAGCAGAAACTTGAGAGCAATCAGCTCCAATACTGAGGTTGTTTAGCACCAGCACCTTAGCTTTAGTGCTCTGTGGTATACAGCGAGGGCTGTGTTGGTTCCTCAGGTTTAGCACTTCTGATGAGCATCCTTAGCAGCTCTTGGCAGGCAGCATAGGATGGTTTTCTTGTTTTAAGAGGCACCGTCCTGTGTAATGAGCACCCTCCTCTCAGGTCAGGACTGTAGCTGTCAGAGATGTTAACAGGAAGAGCAAATGTGCATCAGGATTCCCTTTGTGCAGCTTGCCTTAGTGACCGTGCTCTGTCCCAAAGTCCTCTGCCCAGTCTGGTGATTTGTGGACCACTGTGCTGGCTGCCTCCCTTCCAGCATTGTCTCAGAACCCGGTAACCCTGCAAGTTAGGACTCTTGTGCATATTTCACAGATAAGGAAAATGAAAGCTGCCAAAGTTAGAGACCTTGCCTGGCATGGTGGAGCCGAGAATTTATTGCAGACCTCATCTGTCTGACTTAAGCTAGCTTCACTCAAGTATTCCGCCTCCAGTGGGGAGATCCCTGCCTGCCCCTCTGCTTCCTGACTCTGGTTGGTGGCAGGCCTGTCCCTGGGGCCGAAGGCTGCTTGCTGCATAAACTTTCTTGGCTTTGGGCGACTCTACTTTTTTCCTGCTTTCTCACAATGTCTGAGGGCCATACTGGATTCTGACCAGAAATCTCTTCCATGGGCCAGGAGTCATGGTGCTGCCAGAGCCATCTCTGCCACCAAGAGGACTGGCTGGGGAAGTCCAAGGGGTATTCAGGAAACTGACAGCCCATGCACCCGCCAGCTGCCAGCCTCTGCCCTGTCTGCAGTGCCGTAGTCCCTGCCATAAAGCCAAAGGGGCCAAGAGATAGAGGGACTACTCTAGGCACAGGGGACAGATGATAACTGGGTTTTCTCCCCTGTGTGTCTCACCCTCTTCTGTGTCCCTCAGCTTCACATTCAGGAACTGGAAGTGTCTATGATTTGAGTCTCTCCATCTCTCCCTGACTGTTGAGTTGGAGAAGGCCAGACTTCTAGCCGTCGCTGGAAACATGGCTTCAGACAGGTGGCTTCAGCTTTTTAGCTTGCCCTCTCTGTGAAGTGAGGCCAACTGCTGGGCAGGGAACATAAGGTCACATGACTTGGAGGACAGGTTCTGATAGGTGACCAGTGCTCAGCTGTAGGAAAACGACGCAAGCTTGATCCCATGGGTTACTGAGGGTGGGCTGCCCCTCTTTGGTTGTCTGACTCTGAAAGCACCGGAAATGCTGTCCTAGGACAGGCATGCTTTGCTTCCTTTGTGTGTTCCTTTTTTGTTACCTCGAGCCATTGTGCAATTCCTTGGTAGGGACATCTCGTGGAAGTGCCTCTGTCATCTCACCCTTCTCGCTCTGCACTGTCTACCCAGGCCATCCGGGTGTTCTTCATGCTGCGATCCCTGTCGCTGCAGCTACGAGGCGAGCCTGAGACCCAGCTGCCGCTGACTCGGGAGGAGGACCTGATCAAAACCGATGACGTCCTGGATCTGAGTGAGTGGGCAGGACCACTGCTGGCCTCGCTCGCACATGCCTGGGAGGGCCAGGGCATGGCCTGCATGTTGTACTGCTGTTAATCTGTGACCATAGCTAACAGTATGAGTGTCCCATGAGATTTCTAAAGAAAAGGGTCCCCGAGACTGTACACCTCGAGACCGAATTGCAGGTGCTGCTTTCTGAAGATCAGGGAGTTGCTGAAAGGTACATCAGGACATGGGAACAAGTGGTGCAGCCCCCAGGTCTCTGCTCCTCTGTGCAGCCATGGCGGCCCCATTTCCTGTGTGATCGAACGATGAAAGGACTCTCCTGGTAAAGAAAACAAGCTTACAGAGAGCAGGTTGCCAGTGTGTAGGTAAGGGCAAGGGCTCTGGGAGCCACAGGAGCACGCGCTCAGCTGATAACCTGGGGCCATTTATTTGACCACGCCTTGACTCAGTGGCCTCCTCGACGTGAGGCTGAGACGGAAACGCTTCAGTGAGTACAGAACTGGCTCGTGTTCCCAGACCCTTCTCGTATTGCTCTTCCCTTTGCCTGCGTACACTGTGGCAATGTGGGTTTCGTTCTCTGAGGCACTGTGGTACGTTAGGAGTCTGTGGCTGTAAGAAACAGAAAACCCAACCTTGCTAGGTTAAGGAAAAAGAAAGGAGAACTGACTGATGTTACTGGAAAGTCCAGGAGTTCTGCGTCTGGTACCCAACAGTTGTCAGGAAGGGCTCCTCTCTGACTCTCAGCTCTGCTTTCCTTGGTCCTCAGGACAGTTCTCAACAGGCAGTGCTAGGTGGTGGGCAGCAGCCCCATGATGGCTGAGCCAACAGTGCTGACAGAGAAAGGGCTTCTCTTTCCTGGTAACTTACTAAAAATTGTTTACCAATTTTCATTACTTTTGAAAAGCACAGAGACGGACATCTTCATATGCTCTTTGATTCCCCAAATGTCCACAACAGCCAGGGCTGGGTTAGGTCAAAGCCAAGAACCTATAATTAAGCTACGGTCTCTCATGGGTGACAGGGACCTTGCAGGTACTTGATTCATCACCTTCTGCTTCCCAGGACATATATGGCAGAAAGCTGGCATCGGGCAGAGCTGGAACTCAAACCGAAGTGCTCCAATGTGGGCTGTGCGTGTTCCAAGCAGCACCCTACTGCTGTACCTAATGCCCCACCCTTCCATATAGTGTGTATTAAGTCTGCAGTTACTGCCCTAAGTGCCCTTGCCCTGGTTTGGGACCGCTGACCATCCCTGGTGGGAAAAGTATGGCTCACCAATTGCCTGGGCCAGAGTCACATGACAGTCATGGAGTGGATAGGGCTGGGCAGGCAGAGACAGCAAACAGCCACTGTCTGCAGTATGATTGTTGTAAGCCGGTTTTATTGAGATGTCATTTGCATGCAGGAAAATCCACCAAGCATTAATGATTCTTTCATTAAGGTGTGTTTGTTCAAGTCTTTTTTTTTTTGGAAAGTCAGATTTACAGAGAGAAGGAGAGGCAGAAAGATCACTGCCCAGTTGGACATGACGGCCGTAGCTGAGACAATCCAAAGCGAGGAACCAGCCAGGATCCTCTTCCAGGTCTCCCAGATGGGTGCAGGGCTCCAAAACCTTGGGCTATCTTCTGCTGCTTTCCCAGGCCACAGGCAGGGAGCTGAAAGGGAAGTAGAGCAGCCAGGACATGAACCAGTGCCCACATGGGATCCCGGCACATGCAAGGCAAGAACTTTAGCCTCTAGGCTACCACACCAGGCCCCTTTCATTGAATTTTTTTTTTCTGTTCTTATTGGAACGTCAGATATACAGAGAGGAGAAGAGACAAAAAGGAAGATCTTATGTCTGTTAATTCACTCCGCAAGCGGCTGCAATGGTCGGAGCTGCACTGATCTGAAACCAGGAGCCCAGAACTTCTTCCGGGTCTCCCATGTGGGTACAGGGTCTCAAAGCTTTGGGTCGTCCTCGACTGCTTTCCCGGAACACAGGCAGGGAGCTGGATGGGAAGAAGGGCTGCCTAGATTAGAACCAGCATCCATATGGGATCCCAGTGCATGCAAAGCAAGGACTTTAGCCACTAGGCTGCCGCACCCAGCCTAGAGTTTTGACAAAACTGCTCAGTTGTGTCCCTGGCATTTGTGCTGGAGACCACTAAGTTGTGGTATTTAAGACAGACATTTCTGCCCTGCTCTTTTTGTCCTTGAGCAAACCCCAGAAATTGCCACCGCCTCCCTTACCTTACCTTACCTTTCTTCTGTTATACAATAGTTTTGAGGAATGAGCACAATATACCATGTACTGAATATAATATTTATGCCACAAGCCATGTTAAATGACCAAGCTAGTGCCTCACACTTCAGCCAACTCAGTCACCAGCTCAAGTGGCTGAGGTGAAGCTTCTACAGAACAGCACACATGCCAATACAGACAGGCAGGTTTGGGCGTGGCACCTGGCTGTCTAGCTCTGTTCTGTCCCTGTTCCCTCTTTCCCTCCCTTGGAAGAACAAAGAAGCTGTGCCCCCTGTCTGGCCCTACCCATCTCCCTCAGCCCTTCCACCCTTGAGAAATGACCACAGGGCTTTCTGCAAGGATTAAAATTGATTGCATTGGCTAGAGGGAGTCACAAACCAGTCTTTCTCTGATTGGATTCAAGGAGAGAAAGGGAAACGGCTTGCCTTGAAGGGGCCACTCCATCAGGGCAGCAGGAATGTCTACATCCGTGAAATGGAATTAAATTTGATGCTGGGAATTCACATTCCTTCCTCCTCCCCCTAGGAGTGGCCTGCTGAAAGAGAGGTTAAAAGTATTTCAGTTATCAATTTTAATTGATTAGATCGCTAGTTGAGATCACTTAACTGAGCCTTTTTGGGTAGTTGTCCATTAAGAAAGTAATGGCTGTCTGTCTTTATCCAGACTGATTGCAAATTATGTCTTTTGCTAAAGAGAGTAGAAAAGACTACAGATTGTGGATTTTAAAAGCACATAGTACCAGAAGAAAATGTGTATGTATTGTTGGTTGACTCTGTGTGTGTGTAATAGTAAATGCTGGGGTATTTTGCCATATTGGGGTGGAGGTTGCTTTACTTTGAATCTAATGAAATACCTTCTGTGAATGCATAACACAGATGCAGCATAGGTGAAGGGCAGGTGAAGGCACTCCTGGCTGCTGAGTGATCCAGAACAAGCCTGTTTCTATATCTCTGATATACTTGACTCAGCTGACTCAGGGAGCTTGGGATTGGTCAGCTTTATCTAACTTAGTATGATGTGGTAGGCTTAAAGGAACGGGCTGTGCACCGCAGGGAGAGGTGACAAGAGTGTCACTCCTGTGATAAGAGGGCATAGCATAGAGCTCGCCTTGGCAGGCCCGGTGGACTAGCTGGCTTCTCTGTCAAGGAGCATCAAAGGAATAGTGATGTTCTAAGCAAAGGCCATTATCAGGGCTTTTGCTAGAAAGGGAGTGACTTTGGGTGAAGGTCATGAACCTGCAGCCCAGGAGGCTGTGTCTGCTGAAGGAGGACAGGAGAGAAGAGAGGAAGGAAGGGGAGACCAGAGAAGGGGAGGAGAGGAAGGAGTACCTAAAAAAATAGATATATGCAAGGAGTGACATCAGGAATGTCCGTATCACCTGCCTGCAGCTGCAGCTTGAATGTTTCTCAGTTTTATTTTGTTTTTCTTTTTTAATTATGCCCCGTGCTACCAAATGTATAAAGCAAAGGAAAGACATCATAGTATTGTATCGATAGCCACTTCTCTCTAAAAGATAAGGACTTTGTATTCTTCTTCTTAATTGAATTGGTTGCCACTATTTGCACATCAAGAACTTCCCCAGTCCTGGCTGCGGCTTGGGTCTAGAGGTGTCAGAACAGCCGTTCCAGTGAAAGCCTACGTGTCCCCCTGTGCTGCCAACATGGCAGCCCTTCCAGTGGAAGCCTGCGTGCCCCCCTGTGCTGCCAACATGGTAGCCCTTCCAGTGGAAGCCTGCATGCCCCCCTGTGCTGCCAACATGGCAGCCCTTCCAGTGGAAGCCTGCGTGTCCCCCCTGTACTGCCAACATGGCTCCACTGCTGTGATTTTTGCAATCCTTGCTATAGCTAGAATTATCTGAGTAATGACACCCCATCCCACCCCCGCCACACACACACACACACGGATGCACACACACACACACCCCAGTATTTTAATACTTTTGAGATTCAGAGGCCTTAACTTTAAAATCACTTTAAAAGACCACCCAAGAAGGGTTTTTGAGACATTCAGGTGGCATCGTGTGTAAAGCACACAGTGGATGCTTAGTGAATGGAGTCTGAGTTCATCCCTGCTGCATTTGCTCGATGAATAAGTTATAACTTGTACTGCCAGGCTCCAAGTGGATGGCATTTTTAGCTTGAGTAATGTTATTAGGACCATATCCTAGAATATTCACACCACTTCATCCTTTGTGTGATGATACTGTGTGCTGCAGTGGGAAAGATAGTGCTGGGTGCTTTGGCCAGAGGATGGGATCTATGGAACTCATCCACTCCCGTGTGCTGGGAGGGCAAGCAGACATTGAGGCAAGATACAGATTCCTGCCTGGAACTGGCCACAGAGCCTTCTGAGAGGCTTCCTCCCTGTTTGCAAATAAGCATTGTGGTCCTAGAAAAGGCGAAATACATGCATTGTACAGAGACACCAGGTAGCCATGCACATCCATGCACGTCCAAGTGCTCTTCTAGCCTGTGTGCCATGGGCATCTGACGTGTACATTTCTGTAGTCATAGTTTGCTGTGCACATCTCATTTTGTGCTATTCAGTTTTCAGTTGGTGAGCTGCTCTTTAATGAAAGTCCATTCATTCATTCAGCTCTTTTTCAAGCACCTGCTCTGTATCATTGTGCTGTGATAGTGAACCAAAGCCAGTTGTTGCCTTGGTTGCCGCAGTGCTTCCGGCCTTGGTGGTCTGGGAAAGGGAGGAAAAAATGGGCCAGTGATGGGAAGTTAGTGAACACACGCTAGTATGTAGAAATGACTCCCTGGAGGAAAGAAACAGAGCCCATACTAGAGAATATGTGGGAGGAGGCCCCTCACCGGCTGTTGGGGGAGGGATTCTCAGACGAGTGGGTGTGCCAGGAGGGATTGGGAGATCCTGTGAACAGGTACACAAATGAGGCCTGCCCCAGGAGGCTGGTAGAGGTGTAGCTAGGCGGGAGACTGTGGCACATTTTGGGATCCTGCTGGAAGTTGATGTGGCTGCAAGTAAGGAGCAAGGGGCCACAGCAGCTGAGATGAGCACAACTCCGCTTCGGAAGCCTTTGCTCTGTGTTGAAAGCTAAAAAGACCGTGAGCATGGACTCAGGCAAGGCTGTAGCTGGACAGAAGTCACAGCTCTGGCCCTTGCCATTTGCCAGCTGTCATGTGGTAGAATAAAATATGGAAACATTTACAGTAACAAGAGGTTTCACCTCATCTGAGACCACTTCCCTCCCTCTGTCTCCATAATCTCCCTCTGGTATACCAGGCATGTGCCCACCTTGGGCCTGGGTTCAGGCTGACCCAAACACCCAAACCACTTGTTGTTCAGAACAAGTACAGTGTAGTACTGCATGGCCCCCAGAAGCATAAATGATAACCATACTGCAAATTCTTGATTCATGTTTGACATTCAGACTTAGTCACCCCTCTTTGTGGTCCTTCATTTGCTATGAAAATGAGCATGATTGTGACGTTGTGAAAGATCCTAAAGTAGGCTTCCACTCAACCTCCATTCCAAACTTCTGCATGTTTCGTTCCAGCTCGCTTGCACATAATAGCTTTTAGGCAAAGTAAGTCCCTGGCTATACTTATCTGATTGCCTAGAGATTTGTTTCCAACAAAAGTATTCTGAAACTCCCCAAGCTGGTTATGTGGTTTGATTGTAAGTTCATGAAAATGTGAACTGATTGATTTGTTTTTCTTGCAAGGCCAATGATCATTTTTATGGTCTTGTCAGTTCTGGAAAGTTCTCTATATTGGGCCTGTTTTACTGATGTCTCAATCATTGTCATATGCCTTATGAAAATGAAAAAACAAATTGCATAAATCACAGAGACAGTAAAAAATCAAGAATGTAGGGCATTCTAGAAGACAACTAGCTGACCTTCCAAAAATGTGAAAGTCTAGGAAGATGAAATAGGAGTTCTTAGATTATTAAAATGAAGGAGACGCCCTCAATAGTCCACCTGGATTGGATCTTAGATGAGAACATTAAAAGGTAGCTTTAAAGGGCATTTCTCTGGAAATGAGGGGAATTTGCATATATGTATGATTGGATAATGTAATTGAGATCAAAATGACATTTCTTGAGTATGGTAACAGCATAATGATTTGATGGGAGTTTGTCCTTATTCTTAGGAAGTAGAGGCTGATAGGTTCAAGGGTAGGTGTCTGAAAGCCTGTCTTTTTAGAATGACTCAGAAGAATGTGTGAGTTCATGGGTTCAATGAGAGAAGAAGCAAAGGGATCTTCAAAAACTTACTGGGGAATGCAGGTCATGAAAAAACTACACTTGCATTTCAGGATTTTGGGCACCATAGTAAACCCATGTTTGAACTCCATTTCCACGGGCTTTTTTTTTTAAAAATAAAGATTGATTTATTTGAAAATGAAAGAGCAGGAAGTATACAGAGGCACACTCAGAGAACAGGAGAGATCTTTTCATCCACTGGCTCACTCTCCAGTGACTACAAAGGCCCGAGGTGGGTCTGGTGGAAACCAGGATCCAAGAGCTTCTTCTGAATCTCCCACATTAAGGTCCTAGGCAATTGGGCCATCATTCACTTCTTTCCCAAGCCGTTAGCAAGGAGCTGCATCAGAAGCGGAGTGGCTGGGATGTGCACTGGTGCCTAAATGGGATGTTAGCATCCCAGGGGGTAGTTTAACTCATAACACTGTGACACCTGTTCCACAAATTATTTTTAAATGTCCTAATTTTAACAGTCAATCAAGGTGAATAGATGTGAGTATTCATTGTATTGTTCATTAAACTTTCCTGGAAACTTGACTTTTTTTTTTCCAAGATAAAAGGTCAAGAACGGGCATTTTGGTATAGTGGGTTAAGCTGCTTGGTAACCCACTGCCCATACTGGAGTATCCCAAGATCAAATTCCACCTCTGCCTTAGACCCACCCTTCTTCCATTGCTCTTGGGAGATCAGAGACAGCAGGTGGTGAGTAAAAGTAGCTGGGTTCCTGCTCCTGACTTTGGCCTGAACCAGCCCTAGTGTTGTAGGCATTTGGGGAGTGAACCAGCAGATGGATGATTTTTCTGTCTCTCTACCTTTGCAATGAACAAATAAATCTTTTTTTAAGATTTATTTTTATTATTTTTTTATTGGAGAGGCGGATATACAGAGAGGAGAGACAGAGAGGAAGATCTTCCGTCCGATGATTCACTCCCCAAGTGAGCGCAACAGCCGATGCTATGCCGATCTGAAGCCAGGAGCCTCTTCCGGGTATCCCACATGAGTGCAGGGTCCCAAAGCTTTGGGCCGTCCTCGACTGCTTTCCCAGGCCACAGGCAGGGAGCTGGAAGAGAAGCGGGGCTGCCGGGATAAAACCGGCGCCCATATGGGATCCCGGGTGTTCAAGGCGAGGACCTTAACCACTTGCGCCACCGCGCCGGGCCCGAACAAATAAATCTTACAGTAAATAAGCAAATGAAAGATTAAGGAACAGGCAAGTGAGATTAAATTCTTGAAAAAATCAACATTTAATAAATAGAGTATAATGTTTAGGAGCTGGGTTGTCAGCTCAGAAAAGCCTGGTTTTACCCCTCACTCTGTGGTGTTTGGCAGGTTAGTTTTATCTCTCTGAGTCGTTCTTCCTTATCTATAAGGTGGGGCTAGTAGCACCTGATTCTGGACTATTCTGTAGATTAAGAGAGAGAGTCCTTAGAAAATGCAAGCATCATTCTTAGTATACACTCATCATACTTAGTATACTCATGAGCATTCCTCACCTTGACTGAGTGTTGGGCATCAAAAGATCTGTTTTTTCCCCTGGAAGGTGCTTCATGGGAGTTCTGAGAGAACAAAGCCTCAGTACTGTTTTTGTCCAAGTTACTCACTGAAAAATGATGGAAGTCATTTCAGGCTCATTAAGTAGAAGATAAGTTTCTTGGAAAGATGACTTTTAGGAACATGGGTGCTGACTGAAGAACTGAAACTGCAGTTGAGGGAGCTGGACTCAGACCCACGTTGCTCTTTGAGGGCTGTTTAGTGCCACTGCCCAAGTGGGGAGCCTGGAGAAGTGGCTGTTTGGTGCTGATGCTGGAGTGGACCAGTGGTAACATGAAACCCAAGAGGCAGGCGTGTATGTGGCTTTGGAAGAGTTGGATCACAGGCAGATGTGGTTTGTGGCACCTGGGCCTATACTCACTCGCCTATATTTTCTTTTTTTTTTTTTAAGATATGTGTATTTTTTTTTATTGGAAAAGCATAGATTTGTGGAAAGAAGTAAAGACAGAAAGATCTTCTATTTGCTGGTTCACTCCCCAAATGGCCGCAATGGCTGGAGCTGAGCCGATCTGAAGCCAGAATCTCTTCTGGATCTCCCATGTGGATGCAGGGTCCCAAGGCTTTGAGCCATCCTCTGCTGCTTACCCAGGCTACAAGCAAGGAGCCGGATGGGAAATGGAGCAGCCAGGACAGAAACTGGTGCCCATATGGGATCCCAGCACTTAACAAGGTGAGAATTATTTAGCCATTGAGCCAGTGCACTGGGTCTTCATATTTTTTCTTTATTTATTTTTGTTATTTATTTATTTATTTAAAAGGAAGGTCACAGACAGGGAGGAAGGGAAAGAGAGAAGAGAAGGGGAGAGAGAGAGAGAGAGAGATCTTCTATCTACTTTTTCATTGCTTAAATGACCATAATGGCTGTAGTTGGGTCAGGCTAAGTCACGAAGTTAGAACTCCATCTGGGTCGCCAAATAGGTTCAGGACCCAAGTACTTCTCTGCAGTCCCAGGTGCATTTGCTGGGAGCTGGGTTGAAAGTGGAACAGCTGGGATTCCAGCTAGTGCTGATGGGATCCTGGTATTGTAGGTAGTGGCTTAACTCACTATCTCATAATACCTGTTCCCCCTTCCACATTTGTCTTTAAAGGCAGCCCAGCCCACACGGGGTCTCTCAACATGTAGATGTTTGGTGGGCTCCTGGCCTGCCAACTGGGGTCACTCTTGCCCTACCCCAACTCCATGATCAGGGGTTCTCCCCACCTCTCACCCCATCAAGCCAGGCTCTGTCTACTTCTCCCATGGACAGTGACTCTTGTGAAGTGCCCCCGTTCCTAGTGTGTTTCCATGTCTTGCAGCATCTGCACTCCCTGGGCCTGGAGCTGCTCCCAGCCTCCTCCTCAACACAGCCTGTCTGCCGTCATCACCCCTGCCTGGGTTGCCCTCCCAACCCCCCACTTCCCTGGTATGCACTGCTGACAGGCACTTTCCACTCTGTGGATCCTAGTGCCTGGCACGGTGCCAGGTGCGTAGTAGGCCCTGGAAACGGGCTTGCTAGATTGAACCTATTGAAGCTTTAGCAGTCACTTCAATTATTCATGAACACTTAAAGACTTTTATTAACATGAATGTGGCGTTTCTCAGTGTTGTTTTGAGGAATTGGAAGCAGTTGGACTGTGAGCTAGAAGAATGATCTTGGTCATTAGCATAGTCAGCTTCCCAGTGTGCTGAACTGATATTGGTGCTTCTGAGAATGTAGAGTGCTTGAATCTCAACAGCTGAGCCACCCCATGCTTCTCCTTTCCCCCCTTTTTTCTTCTGCTTATACTTCTTTGGAATTGGGACCCTGAACTAGACCAATCAGAACAAAATTGTGTTTGAATTAAACTACCAATTCTCTAAGGAAATGGAAAACATGAAATTAACAGCATTTCCCCTCTCTCTATGAATTAGACTTCTCCTCTGTGTGCTTGATGAATAATGTTGCTGGCCACTTTTCAGAAATGAAGTAGAAATATGGAGAAATGAAATTTGTATCTTATAAACTGACTGGAAATGTGATTATAATACAGCTGTCAGTTTTGCTCAAGTGGAAAAATTTTAAGGAAATCCAATTGCAGCATTATTTGGTTCTTTTAAAGCAGGGTGATGTAGCTGCTTCCTGTGTATTGATTATTTGATTGGTACCTGTCTGCTGGACCTCTTTTTTTTTCTTCTTGCAGTCACTCTCATTGATGTGGTATAATGTGTATTCCTGTAATCTTTCCCTGTTTTATAAACTTGCAGTCATCATTGAGCGGCATTCAGGAGACATGCTGTGCTGAGATCACAAGGTCACCTAATGACTTTGTCCTCTTCTGTTGCTTACGCGTTGAAGTGGATCTGGGACAGTTCTGAAAAAAACAGAAATCAGCTTTTTTTTCTCCCCTCATCTGTACAAAGCAAGTTTTTATTCTGTGCATCAGGGGAATGAGGCAGCTGAGTGGCAGAGATGAGGCTTCGAGCATTTCTCTTTGTCACCTTATACGGATACATGATTGCTTCTGCTTGAAGACATTCTACAATTTAAAATCTTCATCTTCCCTATACGTTTGAAAATGGGCCTCAGTTAGTCAGGTGGCTTAGTACTGCTCAGAACGCAGCATGTGCTGAGTTACTGCACAGCCTCCAGAAGTAGATGGGTTCTGGGTGTAGCTGCATCTCAGGGTGCCCCATCCATGCTGGCAGTGTCTCAACCCTTCCTGAGCTCCCCAGCTAGCTCCCTTGCTGTACTGCCCATTCCATTCATTAGGAGGGTAAGACGACCCTGCTGTGCAGAGTTCAGCTGCAGAGGTGGGCGGTGAAGCGCCTGCAGCTCCACAGGCCAAAGGGCCAGCTGTGGATTTCTTAGTCAAGCCCCACTGCATGCTCAGGCCCAAGTCCCAGAGTATCATCATTTCCTCCCTTCCTCCCTTCCCTACCACCAGAGGCCTTTAGCCAATCCCACCAGCTCAAGTATCAAAGAGATGGAAAATACAGCTCTGTCTCACTGCCTTCAGCCCTTCCACTCCAGTCGGAACCCTGAAAACAGTGCTTTCACTGGGCGCCAGCTCCCTCCGCTCCTCTGCCAACAGCCAATCTCCTTCTTTTAAAGCAGAAGTAGGGGACCTTTTTCCTTCCTGAGACCATATGGAGAGCATCATTCATGGGCCATACAAAATGATCAACCTATAAATTAGCCTGCCATAGATTTATAGATTTGAATCCTTCCTGCAGGGCCAAAACAGATTATTTTAGGGGCCTTTTGTGGCCCATCAGCTGGGTGTCCCTCCCAACCCCTATTAAAGCGATGTCAGAATCTATTTATCACCTACAAGGTCCTGCATAATGTTTACTTCCCCATCCACCATCAATCCATCACAATGCTGCTCCAGTCATACCACTCTGGAACCCTGGCTTCACAGTGGTCCCAGCCCCTACTTTGCCTCACAGTACCACCAAAGTCAGCCTCCTTGACACTGTAGTGCTTGCTGCCTGGGGTGGGGAGAGCAGAGAGCACTATTGCAGGAAACAAGATTCCATGGGGGAATCAAGGATGAAGGTGAATGAGTTTCAGATCATCCCTAGCAGCAGCCCACTCCCGAGGTTGACTAGGGCTCTGTCTACGCTGCACTCCTCACCCAGAAGACACCGGGTTCCCACCTACTGCCTACCATACACCCACTTCCACCACCTGGCCCAGCCACCAAGGGTGACACAGAACCCAGTGACTGCTCAGGCCCCATGAGAGAAGGAGGCTTGCCTTTTGGCCCCGATAGCTGATCAACCACAGAACACCCAAACAAATCTCTGGGGAAACAGAACCAACAACAGACAGTGTGACCTTTACAAAAGCCTAAGTCAGGAGAAAGCTGCCTTCTCTCCCAGCCCAGCAGTCTGATCTGCTACTTTCTCTCTGGGCTTGAACTACTCCCTACCCCCCCCTCCAGCCCATCCCAGTTCCCACTGGGAAAAACAGGAGGGGAGGAAGCAGAATACCACCTTCCTCTCAGCCTGAGGCAGGACAGTTCTGTTCAGTGTAGATGGAAGTGCTGCCATCTGGAATCCTAAAGACAGATACAAGTCGAGGCAATGGAAGCACCTGGAGTGAGGCTGAAGAACTGTTCATTTCTTAAACTCAAGTTGTCCTTTTCGCGTAGACCTGCCTGGAAACTAAGTGGACATTGGTTTGCCATACTGTCCTCCTATGCAACACAGCAGAGAACCTGCTCTCAGGGCCTTGAGTCTTCCCTTGACTTCATGGGTCAGGGCAGTACGATGGTGGGAGGCCAGCAGATCCCAGCCCAGGGCTTGGCTGTCCCTGAGGGGCTGCAGTGGAATTCTGTCCAAGACTAAAATTGTATCAGAAACTGGAACAGCTGTCCGTACCCAGGCCCCACTGCGGACGGCTGAGTCACTGAATGTGTTGTGGAGCCCTGGCATCTGTATTTTGAAGTTTTCCCCGGTGGTTTCCATTGCACAGCCAGTGTTGAGAATCGTGAGTTTAGACAGTGAGGAACACTCTAGAATTCGGCACTTTGGCTCCACTTTGCTGCTATCCATGAATTCCAGTTCCCTCTAGGAACTCTACTTACCTACTTCCTGTTCAGTCAGATGTCCTGAGCACGGCTGGCTTTGGAGAAGTGAAACCACAGTCCCTTCTCCCTGGAGTCACCCTCACAAATCCCTTTTATGCTGGTAACCATTTCCCAGTGAGTCTAGCACAGCTGATCTCCATGCCAGCACTGCAATCAAGCCTGTACTTGAACATTCTTCAGCAGCAGAAGTGGTCAGCTGCTTCATATTGAATGTGGTTCCATATCCAGTGGCATCATGCCAGACACTAGGAGGGGTGCTGAGGGGAGAGGTGCCTACCCATGGGCTCCTTCAGTGATAGCTAGGCAGGTCTGCCGTGTGTGAGATTCCACCCTTCTCTATGTCGCCCCTACCCAGAGGCACATAATTGAGTTTGTAAGTTATCTATACGTACAATGTGCCCCCCCTCTGAATTGAAGACTAATCCCTTAGCATCTTCAGCTTGAGTGCTTGGCTGAGAGCAGAGGGTGCTGGGAGATGAGTCTCCCTGAAGATACCTCTCCCAGCCACATGTACACTCAGATACTTGCTGAATGGCTCTATGCTTGACCTTGTTTATAATCACTTACCTGTGTGGGCTCGATAGTAGGTGCCCATGTAGAGCTTGCAACCTCAACAACACTGAAACCCCAGCCTGTCCCCAACCCTGCTTGCTGCATCAAATCAGCAACTGCCGCAGGAAAACCATCCAACTAGAATCAGACAGAAAGAAGCGGCCCGGAGTGTTGGAGCTGAGCCCATCCATGTTCACCAGCCCTCCACTTTGGATGATAATTAAGAGTTCAACGTTCTCATCCCTTCTTTGCTTATGCCCCTTGACTCAGCCCTAGCCACCATCTTTGAATCTAGGTTTAAGGTGAGAGGAATCTGTATATTCTCTAACTGCCAAGCTCTTGAGCAGAGAAGCCTCATGCAGCTTCCTGGTTTTTCAGTCATGGTCTTTTGCATTCATATTTTTTTGTTCCCCAGGCCATCACATTGTATAAAAAGTTTTGCATTTTTTTAGATGCATTTGGGGTTTTCCAGAGCTGTGCAGAGCCAGGAAATATGCATATCACTTAAATGACTCCAGTTAACCTTTAGCCTTTAACTGGTTTCTCATAAAACTTGTGTCTCTCCCAGCTCTGGTTTGTATTCTCCAGAGCAGTGAAACAGATGAAGACCCACAGCTTTCTCTGTCCCCTGCTGGACCCGTTCCCTCTGCTGCCTCCATTCACATGAGTGCCTAAACCAGAGTTTCCCAGCAAAAGCCAGAAGAAGAAATGTGAGTCCCAGGCAGTGGTCCGCAGCAGGTTCCATCCAAGCTTGATTTACATAGCCCTGGCTTCAGGCTGCTTCTCTTCCCACTGTGGCATCCTCTGCAGGGTAATTCAGTAAGGACCAGAGTAACTTTCCAGTGATCTACTCCTCAGGCCAGACCTGGAAAAGGGTTGTCCACAGCTTAACTCATTCAGCCCTCCCGACTTACCAAAGCAGTTCCTCTTGTGCCCATTTTGCAGCCAAGGAAACTCAATCACAAATAAACTCCCCAGTGTCAGGAGGAGCCAGGACACAAATACATCGTTCACTGTGCAGCACATGCAAACTGGGTTCCAGCCAAGGATCCCAGTTTACTCCAGTTCCTCCAGTTCACTCACCCATTAACTGAAGGAGTGATGGACAACATGCTATATGCTAGAAATACAAAACAAGCTAAGGCACAGCCTTCCTGCCTGCGCAGCTGGTGGAGTTCAGCAGCAGTGAGGCGTAGCAGTAGATGCAAGCAGGTGCTTTTGAGGGGAGGTGGGAACTGCAGGATGCAAATGGAACAGGGGAGAGTAGTGGGGTCTTTGTCGTGGTTTGGAGGTGAATGGAGAGAAGACTTACTTCTGAGAACCCAAGTTGCTGAGCCAAGTGATTTGAACATTCCACAGGCAGGTCCACAGCAGGCAGGGGCTTGTCTGAAACGAAGACACCAAGGTGTGTTTGGTAACCTGGTGGATAGCTGAGTCTAGAACCTGAGATGGTACATTGTTTCTGACAGGAAGTCTGATGAATTTCTACCAGCTTAGCATCCTGAAGCAGCACACACTCAATACCATACAGTCCTGAACTTCAGCAGTCTGACTGGCTGCAAATCAAGGTGTTGTTCCTTGTAGAGGCTCCATGGAAGAACCTGCTCTCTCACTTGTCTAGATTCCAAAGGTCACCTACACTCTTTGGTGTGTCGCCTCTTCCTCCATTTTCAAGGCCAATATGATGGATCAGTCCTCACCCTGCAGCATGCTGATCTCTGCCTCAGCTTTCCTCTTTGAAGAAACTTTCTGAGTAGATTGGATCCAGCCAGATTATCCAAAATATGCTCCCCATCCCTAGGTTTTTTCTCTTGGGATGATCTGTGCCTGCCCAGCCCCAGGCTCCCTTCTTGCTAGTCTTCTCCATCCTGCCTACGTCCTGTTGCTGGGGTTGTCCCAGGTAACTCAGGCTCACCGAACCTCAAACTCTAATTTCCTTGTTGCCCCCAAAGGTTCCAAGGTCATCCTGCATGGCCATTTAAACCCCTAGTCCTAGACCACTTCTCAACTAGAGGCACCCACTGTGCGGGTCCTTAAGCCACAAGCCCATTTACTCCCCCTGACCCCTGCCAGCCCACTCAACAGTCACAGACCACAATTCTGAGCCAGAGAGAAGAGGCTTCTCTCCAGACAGTTTTGGCCAGGAGGAATTTTAACCAAAGTCCACATTTGGTTTTGAAAGGGACCTTTCTCCAGGAAAGGATTAGAGTTCCAGACATTAAATGGTTTGCTGCAGAATGCTAGTCCTTGACCAAAGTGGCTGGATTTAAAAATGAAGTAAAACAAATGTGGCATTTGTATATTTTTTTGTATGTCTTTTTAAAAATGAAAATGTTGAGCATGATTTTAAAAAAAAAAAAGCATTCTGATTCAGGCCCCTAGTAGTCATGTGTGAGAACTGAAATTCTGCAAATACCCCTTCAATTTGCATGGCTCTTGTTAAAAAATAAGCCCCGCAGTAAACCTAGAAACTGTGTGAACCAGCATGCACCTTGTGCATCCAGGAAATCACAGTCACTTGCTTTGTAGAAGCCTAAATGTGCTGGTCACAGTTACCCAAGCAGGGCAAGGGCCCAGGACTGCTATGTGGCCACAGCTTCCCCAGAAGGTCCAGGACCAGGCTCTTGCTTCTTCTGCTGTGAAAAGAGTGCCTAGAAAACAAGGCCAATGCATTGCCAGGCTCCCTGACCCCAGTCCCTAAGTGGTACTGGGTGACAGGGTCACACTTGAGTTGAAAGCGAGACTTGACAGTCTGCAGTCCCATTGTTTTTGCAAGGATTGGGGATGAGGCCCTAGAAGCAGATGACTGGAGAGGCTGTACTTTTGTTTTAGAGTGTGCTTGTATTTAGCGTTGAAGTTGGTGAAAGGTTCAGGACTGTTTCTCCACCCAGTTAGGGAGAAGCTGGAAGCTCCCATCAGGGTTTAGGCTTCAGCTCCTCCTCCAAAAGATGTCTGGAGTTGCTCATGTGGCATCAGCAACCCCCTGGAAAGCCCACCCAAGTCTCCGAGAAGGCCTGCAGAGTCAGCTTGCCAGGTAGGGGCAAGAAGAGCTTTCTCTTGTCCTCAGCAAGACAGGTCTTGTACCAGGGATTGTCCGACTATTCACAGAAAAGGCCCCCTAATGGAGGGGCTGAGGCAGCATCTGAGTGCGTGCAATCCTGCTCGGAGCCCTGGGGTTCTCAATGACCCCATCCTTCTAGCGTTATCCTGCTGTTGGCAACCCTGGAGTCATGTTCTCAGGCAGCCTTGTCCTTAAACTCTTGTTCGCCCAGAGACCCCTGGGGTTTGGACTAAACGTGGGGCTAGAGGCTCAGAATAAACCCTCTGCCCAGCCCTTGGTCACAGGCCTGTCTTGCCTCTCCTCTCGGCTTCTGTTTAGCTCCCCACCAGCTGGGATGGGGGTCCACTAAGAGGGAGAGAAGGATGGCTCAGGCTCTGATCTCCCATTTCTATGCTTATTCCACCCTGGCTGCAGACCAACTCCTCTGCCCATCTCTGCCAAAACAGTCCTTCCCCTCTGCTCAGCCACCTCCTTGGATCCTTCAGCTGTCCACAAATCGTCTTTTCCCAACAAGAGCTTCTCTGACACCCTTACCCGTCTTTTCACGACATTCTCTACTGTGGGGAAGTTCTGTGATTTTGTGTGGTTATTGGAGTTGCAGCTCTTCCTCTCCAGGCTGGCTCCCAGGGCTGAAAGCAGAGCAGGTACTCAGTAAAGAGGTGCCAGATACCCTTGAGAGCAAATGAGAAACCAGGTAGAATTCACAAAAGGATACCACAACTGAGGACATGGGTATTGTTTTCAAAAAGCAGACCTGTTCCAGGGCCTGGGGGTGTGGCCCACATCTGACCAGCTTCCTATTTCAGGGCCGTCTCTATTCCAACTGGGAAGTTGGGATCCAACTCAGAGTTGGTTAGTGGGCCCAGTGTTCATCTTCTGAACTCGCCCAGCTCTGAGTCATCCCCATTGTGGAGGGAGGCGGTTTCCAACCTAAATGTCACTCAGCGCACTAGGGTGGGGAGTAAATCATGGCACCCCACCTGGCACCATCTTCTGTTCCATTGGAAAGCCTGCCCTTGTTCAGTTCTTGTTGAGGACGCCCCTGGGGAAGAAATGGCCCAGGCTGGGGTGGTGATTCCCTCGAGGAAGATTAATGCTGGGCCATCAGTCCTGAAGGCAGAAAGGGCCTGATGCCAGACAACTGTGCCTGGAAGAAGTCCCGGACCATGTGGGCCCCGGGTCTAGGGAGGCCTCTCCTTCGCCCTGCCGATAAATCAACAGCCCTTTTTGCCATGTTGGGGGAGGGGTAGTCAGGCATGGGGAAGGGAGCCAGCTCCAGAAGCCCCTCGTTGTGGCCTCAGGGGTTATGGGTTGCCTCTCCACAGCCTCCCCAGCCGGATCAGCTCTGGGCTGCTACACCATCAGGGCTGTGGAGCCTGTATGCTGGGTAGGGTTGGATCCTGGGAGGGCGCCTGCCGCCTGGCCATCAACTTCACACAACAGGCACTCAGCAGGCCTTAATTGAATGGTCAGAGGGCACATCTGTGGCTTGCAAAAAACACGTGCACGATGCTTTCCGCCAAGTAGGAAGCAGGCTGGCCATGCTATGAATCCCTTTGGAGTTAGAGATTCTGCCAAGTCCCAACTCTACCATGAGGCTGTGGCTGCTCTTTGGCTCCTCAAGTCTCTGCTTCTTCAGCTAGAAAATGGGAACAGTGAGGCCCAGCGACCTAAGGCCACAGGAGGACTTGGTGAGAAGAGACATTTGAGGATACTGAGAACAGCACCCTTATGTGGTGAGTGCTGGACAGACATTGTTCTCCTGCAGGGGAGCCCTGTGCTCCTGCCAGAGCTAAAAACAGCCTCCCATTTGATTGGAAACAAATCCAAACTGCTTTCTTTTCGGCCACCTGTGGATTTTAACAGTGGCAAGATTTTGCTAGGTAGGATTTCAGGAAAATCCTGTTAGTCAAAGTAGGATTCAACTCCAGGTTCTTTTGACCCTAGGCAAGAAAGCCTTGTGCCTGTCTCAGGGACACCTCTTCCAGGGAGGCAGGAATCAGCAGAGCCCCACGTGGAAGGTGCCAGTGTCTTACCCAGCTGCACCTACACTGGCCCAGAATCTGCATTCCTTCATAACGTCTAGGTGGAGTGTGCTTTCATGGGTGTACTGAAACCCTGGGACTGGGGAGGACAATGAAAGGGCTTAGCCAGGTCACCAGCAAGCTCAGGGTGCTGCTCCCACGTGAGGTGGCTGGCAGGAAAGGCAAGAGGAGGCTAGGAAGTTCGTCAGTGCTCCCCACACTGCCCAGCCACCCTGGAAACTCCTGGGGCAATGCTGGGGGCCCTGTCAGCCTCATGGCCCAATAGCTCAAAATCTCCCGTTACATTTTAGATGCAAGAAAAACCATGGAATCCTCCTGCACTACTGAGGCAGGTGACAGCTTCATTTGCCATCAAGGGCACGAGGTTCCGAGAGGTCATGTGACTGGCCCAGGTGTACAGCTGGAACACTCGCTCCCCCTCAGCAGCCCTGCCTCAGCCCTGAGCCAGAGGATCTGGAATGTGTCTGCTCCAAGTGCTGCCACCATGCTTGCAGTCTGTTCTCCGTGTGTGTGTGTGTGTGTGTGTGTGTGTGTGTGTGTGTGTGTGTGTGTCTAGCTGGGGTGGGAAGAGTTTTGAGAAGGAGGAGGACCCCGAACCTCCTCTGGGTCTTAGACTTAGAGAATGCTGTGGGAAATAGGCTTGCAGTGAGCCCCAGGGGTGCAGGCTGAGAAGGGTCTGTGGCTTTGGGAGAATTGGATTTTGTACCCTCTGATGGACAGCTCCAGGCTTGTAGGACACTTCCATGGCTGAGGCCGTCTCCAAAAATGGGCTGCCAGATCCATTTCTGAGAACCTGCCCTTCTTGGGGAGGAAGGCTGCAAATGAGACCTAATCAAAACCTAGGCTTTGGTCAGAAAATTGACACACACTTGGTGCTATCTCTACCCACTCACTCACTGCTAGAGCAGGCACCCATCCTGGGCCTTGGGGAGTAGAGATCCTACCACTGAGTTAATGTGATGTGTTTTTTTTTCCTTTTGCTATTTAAACAAGTACTTGTTAGGCCACCCAATCATAGAAAATCCCACACACATTATAAAACGAACAAGTGTGGTGTGTTGAGTAGCAAGTGAAAGTCCTCTGGCCCTGCCCAGCCATTCAGCAGCTCCTCCCCAGCGCTTGTTGCACCCACACACCTTTCTGCTTGTCTTCCTAGAGACCGTTGGTCGGTCCCATCTACCTCTGTCACACCCACTCTGCCACAGGACTGGCACATGGTGGGTGCTCAGTAAATACTGCTATTCCAATGACTTCAGCTGTGTTTTTACACACGGTGACTGTGTGTATCTTGTTCTGCATCTTGATTTTGGCGCTTTAGCATGGAGTTTCCGTGTGACGCTTCCCTGCACACTACTGCATGGCACAAAAATGCCCTGAGTGCTGGTCCTTAGCAGCTGTCCCCATGGGCCATTGAGCTGTGTCCAACTGGTCACAGTTGCAGAGAAACAGGAATGTGCCAGCCTCATGATCCTCCTAGCTACAAGTTTGCTGGGTTCAGAGGTAGGTGTCTTGGCATTTATTTATAACATCCCTTCTCAAACTGCACTTCACAAAGGCCAGAGGAGAGTACCATGTCCTTACCCTCTCTCCCACAGTGGCCACTGTGGGTCCCCTGAATTGGTCAAAGGTGGCTAGAGGAATTCTACCTCCCATAGCCCAGGAGGTCAGGGGAGGGGGTCCAGCTCAGAACAGTGTTGGTCAGAACTCCAAGGCTGCCATGTGGGTTTGGGGCATCACTGCAAACCAAGCACCCTGGGCTCTCGTCCCTCTTTTTCTGTCCGTGTCTTTACTCATCAGAGAGGTGCTAGAAGAGACTTTGTGTAGTCAAGAGCTTCTGCGTCCTGCTTGGGTGTGTGGGGGCCACACAGCTGTGTCTTCTCAGGGAAGCCACCATCCTTCACCCTCATGTTTAGACATTCCCAACCCTGTGCTTGGGGGTTGTTTGTTTTTAAAACGGTCCCAGAGATCTGCTCGCGTAGTTGTTCGATCTTTTGCCAGATACACCACTGCATAAAACCATACGTCCTGTGCCTAAAGTCCGAAGAACCCTAGGGCAAAGACTTGCCCCATGTGACCAGAACTTCCTCTTACTTATAAATGACCCACCCGTCATTCTCCTGGGCTTGGAGAAGAGCTTAGAAATGTTTATTCCTTCCCAGGGTTTGTGGCTTCATCTTGGGGCCAGTCAGAAATGGGGTCCTGGGTAATGTGACAAGTGACCCCAGGCAAGAGTGTGAGGCTGTGCCACTGGGGACCTGCACCTCCACAGGGGGACCTTCCAGTAACTCCCCACCCCCAGAGCATCCAGGACAGCATCTTAGGAGGTGTTCACAGATTGCGCTTTGAAAGCTCCTTTCTCAGGAAAAGCCTGAGCTAAGCAGTTTTCTCCTAGGTTTGTATCTACGCCGGGAATGGCTTCCATTAAAAGAACGGGGAGATTGATAACTGGCTTGGAGAAATGAGCACAGTTCTTTCTGAGGGTAAGAGGGAAGAGGCCGTGTTGGTGTCTTTGGTGAAGCAGCCCTGAATGGAAGTATGTATCCCAGGTCAGCTCCCAGCAGCCCCCGTGTGCCCAGGAGGTTGTCCTTGGAGGGTAGCCATGCAGAGGAAGGGTGGCAGCACGGAGGCAGTGAGAGGAAGCAGGGACATGGGCAATCCTTAGAGCTCAAGCCATCCTGGCCACTGACAGCCCAGTGACTTAAGCATATCACTGAACCCAACCCTGAAGGTTTTTCCTTGGGAAAGTGAGAGAAATTTCTTGGGAAGCATTGAGCACAAGCACAATGCCTGGAGCATGGCAGGCCCAAATGGATGTGAATGCAAGTTTGTGATTGGGGTCACAAAAATTGTCTTCTAGGCTTTCGGGTCACTCCTCTCTGGTCAAAGCGAGGCCTGAACTGTCTCCACCAAAGTCACCTCAGCAAAGATGACAATTCTGATTGACATGCCCCCAGCTGCTAGGAGGTTTGCTTTTTTAGCAGGGCCTCTCTCTGCTGGATGTCTCCATCCTTGGCTGAAAACCAGCTCCTGAAAAACACAGGGCCAATTCCCTGGACTGCAGGCCTTACCCACAGTGTTGCAAAAGTTAGTCAGCAGACATGCATTTGAACAACACTCATTTCAGCTTTTGTCCCCAAGACTTCTTTTCTTGAAGGTTGCTTTCCTGGGTTCTTATTGTCTCCCTTTCTTTCATTTGTTCTTGACACAGCGGTGGTGAGAATAGGAGCTCTGGAGTCAGTCTTACTAGGGTTCAAGTACCAGGTCTGCGAGCATTTAATGTGTGACCCTGGGCATGTTTCTGACACTCTGGGGACCTCAGTTTCCTCATTTGTGAAACAAATGGCTGTGAGACTTGTACTTGGCCTGCCATAGAATCTTCAGAGCACAGCAGCTGTCATTGTCATCTTAAGGATCACCATGAGACTTAAACTAGTGGGAGCCAGGCCAGGAGTAGGTAGCTCTGAGAACCTGAACACCCCCAAACTCATCCAAGTAGTCTCTTCTTCTGCATACCTCCTGTCTCCGCCTTTTGAGGTGCTGTGGAATGCCCCTGGATCTCCTGTGGGTTAACCAAGACCCACTTAGTCCACCCACCAACGCCTAAGAAAGGAGGCCTGACTTAGGTAGAGAGTGCATTCTCTACCAGCCATGAAGTCAGTCTAGCAGCCAGCACGAGCATTCCTGGGAAGCCAAGGGCAGGTCTCGCTGGACACTTCCATGGTGCTTTCTTGAACTTGGCAGTCTTGCTCTCTCCCCTGGTTCCTTCAGTTAAAGATGGACAGCAATGGATCACCTTTGTCTGTATGTCTGTGCCACACAGCACTGAGTAGTTGTCAAGTACACAGCTGTTGAAGCACAGGAACTCATTTTCGAGGACATAACTAGCAGACAGTCAGGCATCAGGGGTGAGTAGATGTGTGCCAGGCCATGGACATGGCATAGTGAATGAGAGCTGGACATGCAGGAAACTAAGTGGAAGACAGAAAGGAGAGCAAAGAGCCCCAGAGCTATAACGGGATAAAGAAGGGAACCCTCAAAAGGAAAATGTGCTTGAGCAGCTCCTCATGGCCACTTGTACAGCATCACCTGGGGTGGTAGAGAAGCAGGACTGAAGGCCATAGCCAAAGAATGGGTCTTGCTGGACAGTGACCTAAGCCACGTAGGATAGGATGGCCAGTGGGTTTAATGCAAGGTAGTTAGGAGGGAGGATCACCAGCTTCCTGATGCATGGTAGTATGTCAGAGTGATGCAGGCTTTGAGCAGTGGGGACATCTGGTCATGCCCATGCAAAGACCTTGGCAGTTTATTTCTCTCTCAGAACCAACCCCCTTCTTCTAAATGGATGCTCCCATCACAGCCTGCCATATCCCCATACTTGCTAGCTCTGTGGGGCCCCTCCTTATCCTGTGTCTGTCTTCATAAACTGCCTTGCTGCTTCAGTTTTAGGGGACAGAAGATGCAGGCCAGAGGGGTTCCTAGGGAAACTGAAAGGTGCCATGAGTCAGGAGTTCCAGAGGCTGGACCCAGAAATTCAGCACCAGACCCAGGCAGGTTGTGCCTGACAAGTTTCCAGCCCAAAGTGTGATTACAGTAAACAGTGTAGAGGCCAGCACCAGCCAGCCTCAACTACAGGGGCAGGGCTGTGGGAGGAGGTGGTGTTCTTGTGGCTCCAGCTGCTCAGATGGGGGAGCAGCTGAGAGACCCAGGAGCTTCACCGTCTGGGGCCCCACCTCCTCCCACCGACTCACACACTCACACACACACTTTTTCCAGACCACACTAGGCAGTTCTCTTCTTAAGAAGTGACCTTGTGGGTCCCTTTTATATCGAAGTTCTTGAGAAAAAAAAAAAGGACCTTCCTTTTTCTCTTCGGGGCCCTGTAAGCCTTCCCTGACCTCCCTCTCTCCACGTATGCCTTCTCTTAGCTCCCCGCTGCCTCTGCAGGTCATCAGATAACTCCAATGTGAAAGATGAGGTCTGCGTGGCTGCCATGAATTTTACATGAATCACATGAGAATCAATAAAGGCTGTAGAATAAATCGAGTGATCGTTGGTTATGAAGACATGGGGACTAACTTAAAGGGACCCTGAGCCTTGAAGCACCTACTGGAAAAAGTCGCCCACCCGTGGATCAGCCGCAAAGCACACCTAATCTTCCATGGCCCTGGGCTTCCTCAGTGTCAGGGGTGCCTTTGAAATTTCTACTTTCTCCTTGGGAGGTGTGATCTAGCAGAACCAGAGCAAAAGTCATATTTTCCATGACTTGTTTCTTCTCCGAACAGTTGCTAATCTCTCTCTCTCCCTCTCTTTCTTTTTCAAGTGGGTAAACTTTTAAATGACATTCTGTTTCAAATGTGTGAGCTTGGGATCTTTGATGTCAGTAGCAGGAAAAAGTGGGTGGCAATGTTGTCGAGCGTGGAAAGCCTGCCTTTTCTAGGTCAGGCTTCAAGAGCAAGAACCAGAGAAGAAAGATAAGAGCACCGAGTAAAGAAGAGTAGAGAATGAACCGGAAGTCGCTCTATCGTAGTCAGGACACAGCGTCCTAATCCCAGCCCCAGCATCTCACGTTTCAGCTCTGGCTCCTGGGCTTTCCCCACCTCAGAGGATCCTGGCAGGCTAACCACAGCCAGCTGCGTTTTGGGAGGAACCCCTAGGCTGTGTACTGGCCAGAACTATTCCAAGAGGCAGGCAGTAGGCACAGCCGAGAATCTGTCAAAAGCCCCCTAGATCCTGGAGCAAAATAGGGGCTAGCAGCAAGGCAGTTATGTAAGATTATTAGCACGCAGCTGAGCCCCTGCTTTGGAACTTACTGTTGTTCATAAGATTTTAATCACATGGGTACTGTGCAAATACCAGGGCCTCGTAAGAAAACCACAAGCCATCCTATTCCTCTTGCCACTTGGCTGATAGTTACGAGTTGGATGAACGTCCTTCCAGATCTGAAAGCGTATAGGAACCCAAGGGAGAAATATGAGACCACTGACATTGTTATACATTTATTTTTTGGTTATCAAAGTGTTATCAGGAGCCCGACACATTAGCATAGTGGTTAAAGTCCTCACCTTGCACGCGCCAGGATCCGATATGGGCGCTGGTTCTAATCCCAGCGGCCCCGCTTCCCATCCAACTCCCTGCTTGTGGCCTGGGAAAGCAGTCGAGGATGGCCCAGAGCCTTGGGACCCTGCACCCACATGAGAGACCCAGAAGAGCTCCTTGGTCCTGGCTTTGGATTGGCTCAGCTCCAGCCGTTGCGGCCGCTTGGGGAGTGAACCATCAGACCGAAGATCTTCCTCTCTGTCTCTCCTCTCTGTGTATCTGGCTTTCCAATAAAAATAAAATAAAATAAAATATTTTTTAAGTGTTATCAGGGCCCAGCATAGTTGGCCTAGTGGCTAAAGTGCTCACCTTGCATATGCCAGGATCCCATATGGACACCAGTTCATGTCCCAGATGCTCTACTTCCCATCCAGCTCACTGTTTATGGCCTGGGAAAGCAGTAGAGAATGGCCTAAAGCCATGGGACCCTGAACCCATGTGGGAAATCCTGAAGAAGCTTCTGGCTCCTGGCTTCGGATCTGCTCAGCTCTGGCTATTGTACTTGGGAAGTGAACCATCACTCTTCTTTTCTCTGTAAATCTGACTTTTCCAACAAAAACAAATAAATTTTTAAAAGAAAGAAATAAAATGTTCTCTCCATCTATTTCTCTTTAAAAAAAAAATTTTTTTAAGAGAAAGATGAAGTGCTATCAGTCCAGTGTAGAGAACTGAGAAAATAGATACAAGCATTAGAAAAAAAATACTTTAACTCCTAGATAACCCAGGAGTTTGTTTTCCAAGACTGAGGTCACCCTGCCCATGCTCTGTGGTGACCTTGCCATACCCTATCATCAGCGCAGCCATTCTGTGTAGCTGCATCTTACAGTGTAGTACTTGAGATAGTTTTCTTTTGGCACATGTTTGACTATTTTGGCCATGTGAATAATTATGTCTTCTGTTGCCAGATGATGCTATTTTACATTTATGTAGATATGAAGCAAAATTCCTTCTAAGTACAGAGGGAGGGACATAACTTAAAGGACGTACCAAATAAATACTACAGATGATATAAATATGGAAAAATTATTCGAGCGATAAAGAAATGACAGGAGTTAAGGAAATACCATGTTAATAGCATTTTTTGAAAAACAGGGATACACGTCCTGTCCTGAGAATCTGCCGTGAGGTTTAACTTCTCTGCAGCTGAATCTGCATAGCCATCCTCAGGGCTGGAAATGACCCCAGCATGAAATCCTGAAAGTGGACTTGACTTGCAGGTTCAAGGGCAAGCCCAGCTGGAAGAGTTTCTTTGATACAGCCTCCACAAAGGTTGAGTAACTGGAGACTGTTTTCCTGATTTAAATTCACAGCCGAGAGTAAATGCCTCCCATCAATTACCAGTTCCTTTCTCTGGAAGATTTAATCAACTCCCTCACCCTTGACGGTTTTCTTTCTCTGCCTGTGTTCTGGGGTTCTCTGTAAGTGCCTTTTAATATTTCCATTGTGTGTGTTAATCTTTCATTAGAACTTGATGTATCAGAAATATTTTTAAAAGGCTTAGCTCAATTAATTTATTTCCCTGCCCTATTATTTTACATCCTTCCTTACCTGAATCATTAATGGCAAAGAGCTCTGACACAGGACTGAGTTCAGGGCTGTTCTCATTAACTTGCGCGGATGCCGTAAGCGATCCATCAGGCCCAGATGGCATTACAGCAGCCACACTATGTTTACCCACGCGTGATCTGTGAGTTCTGCTGGAGCAGACGCCCAGCGGCTTTCTGGCTCTGTTGGACATCTGTTCTATGAATGACTGGAGACACCTTGCCCCAGGTACATCCCAGGGCAAGAGGAGGAAGAGTATTTTGTGTTTCATTCTTGTTTTGAATCCTCCATGGGTGTCAGTTCCTTGCATTACTTCAGCAGGAACTCCAGCCACAGGATCAAACTCCACTGGGTTCATTGTTGGCTGGGGTGTGTTCTTGGGTAAGTCCACTCTTCACCGTGGGACAGGGTAAGGATGTAAACTATGCTGTGTACCTTAGAGCACTTGAAGACTCAAATCTCCTTAGGCTTCGTGTCAGTTGGATCAGACTAACTTGTATGCAGCTACTGTAGGTGGTTTCAGAGATCCTGGTGAGTCTGGGAGCCACAGGTTGGAGGATGAGTGGAGTCCTCCCATAGCATTCCCCAGCATAGTTGCTCCGTGCTTACACTCAAAGCAGTGAGCATGGGATCGAGAGAGAGAGAGAGAGACAGGAGTCAGATGCTGCACCCCGTGCCATGCAGAAGAGCCATTAGGGCACGTGTGCTATGGTGCTCTCCATGTCATGTCTCTGCTCTATCTTCCCTGGGTTCTGCAGTCAGGAGATCTGAGTCCCAGCCATGGCTACGGCACTAAGAGCCGAGAATACTGGACCTCGGCATGACCCTGTGCGATTGGCTTAGGATCTGCCTGAACTCCAGAGCATGTGTCCATACGCTTACCAAGGCCTCACCAGTAAGAGGCATCTGCATGTTCCCATCCAACTACTGGATGTGCGAGGGAAACTTTTCAACTCATTTGTTCGTTAAACTTTTCCTGGTCCTGTGATGAACTGAGCCTCGGCAGAGGCCAAGATGAAGTGAGATCCTCATGGTTAACCTCCCCCAAGACAGTTCGGTCCCCGGAAGCCCAGTGAGACTAGTAGTGCAGTGAGCATCAGCCTTGCTGTTGAAGGACGCCAGGATCCTTTATCTCCCACTTACCCTGTCAAGGAGAGAGAGCTGGGTGGGAATGTACCTTCTGTGAGCTGTGCAGGGGGTCTGTTGGCCAAGGTGACTTCAGGGGCGGAAGTGTCCAGGCGGAGTGAGCTGTGAGCCCAGGGTGCTATGGCCCAGCCTCCGTTCCTCCAAGGCCCTGGGCCCCATGGCTTCCCTATCCCCAACGTTTTCTGGAACTGGGTCATTCTCAAGGAGAGAGTGACAATCGTGAGAGTGTGAAGTGCACACTGTTCAGGGTGTGCTTCCTTTCTGATCTCTTCACTGTCCAGCCAGGGTGGCCACGAGCCATAGCAGCCATTTCAGCAGTTTGTTCCTCTGCCTCACTAGCCACATTTCAAGCATTCAGCCATCTGTAGACAGCGCAGCCATGGAAAATCATCTTGAATGTTCCTTAATTAATTGAATTTTAATAACTACGAATGTGGTAACACCCATACCAGTTACACGGATGGAGAACATTGGGCAGAGGTAGGGATGCTCTCGTGAGAAGAGAAGAGCTCAGCTTGTGCAGGAGGACTTCCCAGTCCTGGCCCCTCACCTGCCGACTGAGGTCCCAGAGCTCTCTTCCTCCCGTGTATCAGGATTGGTGAAGCAAGGGCAAGAACAGGCAGGCAGTGCTTCCTGGGCCCTAGCCATCCCTCACCACCTGAAGCTTAGAGCCATTATCTTCAGTTTCTCAGGTGGCTCACAGTGTGGAAGCGGCCAGGCTAGGCAGGAAACAATCAGTGGGGAATCTCATTCAGCTTGAGTTGCACCTGGAGGTCAGCAGGCTCCATGCTCCTACCAGGCATCCCTGTGGCCCTGCTCTGACTCCCACTCATGTGCAAGGGCCACCTGATGAGCGCTTTCCTTCCCTTTCGCATAACAAATCTGAATCCACAGCATCCGAGGGCCATGCACCTGCCTGTGTGCTGGAGCTCGAGGAGTCTATGCTGTTTCAGGGCCAGCATCATTTTAGTGTGGAGACCTGTGGGGCGTTTGGCAGCGCAGAGTTCAAGATTTCTTGCCATCTCATATTACCTACTCTTGTCCTTCTGTAATCTCACATCTTTGCTTACTTTTTCCCTTCCCCTCCCTGCGAGTGGACTCTCACTGCCAGGACCTCAGCAAGAACAGCCAAAGGCTATGATGTTCATGCAGCCTGGCCAGAATGAAGTCACCTCGACTGCCACTCTGAAAGCAGCCAGACCGGATTCTTAGTGTGGCCAGCAAGCCTTTTAGATGGTCTGGAGTTTGATTTCAAGTGTGTGTCGAGAACCTTGGATCCAACTCACTGTGGGCATTTCCTCCAGGCTCCTGGGAATTAACCTCATTGAAGATCATGGCATTATCAGGACGACCTTGGGCCAGTGGCTGTCATGGGCTGCATTTCTTCCTCCGTAATTTGTGGACAGCAGTACCTCTGACGCTGAGCACTTTTGAATGGGTAACACATTGCTGGGTGCTTGTGAGATACTCAGTACCCTAAAACGGATCATTTGTAATTAGCACGTATACACTTGCAAGTGAGTGGAATTTTTGGAAACAGGGTATGGGCAGGCTTTGTAGGACAGTGTTTGGAGATTCTAGGCACAGGTTTAGCAGTACTTTCCTGTTATGTGCTGGCACAGTCACCGGAGGATGGTCTGTCTGCGCCTGTTGACTCGCTGCACAGGGACAGCAGCTTCTCTTTTACACGACGTCCTGACTATCTGAGATTGTACCTGGCCTATAGCAGATTCATAGTAAAGATTTCGTGAATTTAATAGAGGAACAAGTGGGAAATTTGGACTTTTAAAAAATATATCCTTGGGCCCGGCGCGGTGGCGCAAGTGGTTAAGTCCTCGCCTTGCACGCCCGGGATCCCATATGGGCGCCGGTTCTAATCCCGGCAGCCCCGCTTCCCATCCAGCTCCCTGCCTGTGGCCTGGGAAAGCAGTCGAGGACGGCCCAAAGCTTTGGGAAGAGGCTCCTGGCTTCGGATCGGCATAGCATCGGCCGTTGCGCTCACTTGGGGAGTGAATCATCGGACGGAAGATTTTCCTCTCTGTCTCTTCTCTCTGTATATCTGCCTTTCCAATAAAAATAAAATAAATCTTTAGAAAAAAAAATATATCCTTGGGGCCCAGTGCATTAGCCTAGAGGCTAAAGTCTTTGCCTTGCACATGATGGGATCCGATATGGGCACCAAGATCCCATATGGGCATCGATTCTAATCCCGGCGGCCCCACTTCCCATCCAGCTCCCTGCTTGTGGCCTGGGAAAGTAGTTGAGGGTCCCTAAAGCCATGGGACCCTGCACCGGCATAGGAGACCTGAAAGTCACTCCTGGCTTTGGGTTGGCTCAGCTCTGACCTTGTGGTTCTTTGGGGAGTGAATCATCAGATGGAAACTCTTCCTCTCTGTCTCTCCTCTCTTTATATCTGACTTTCCAATAAAAAGTAAATAAAACAAATCTTAAAATATATCTTTAGTAGCCCTCTTGTTCATGCATATTAAAAGTTCCAGTCTGGGTCTTGATGAGGGCTTAAGTGCTTAGTTGCCATGACAATGACCTTCCCGTACCCCAAGTGCCTGGGCATCTGTCTTCACGAGCATAGGCCATTTATGAGCCCCTAGCCTCTGCAGCCACACCCCCATGGAGTCCAGTCCCACCGAAGAACCTCAGAGTACCAAGCTCACAGTGCTCCCTGTGTATCTGCCCCATGGCATATGCCCTTCCTCTTGCTGACTTCAGTACACCCTTAATTCTATAGGAGGACCCTTACCCTCTGCTCCTAGGAGCTTCAGCCCCTACGTGTCCTTGACTGTCACCATCACACTGTTGTGTGTCTCAGTCATTGTCTTTGCCCCTCACTGGTCTGTGACCTCCCTGGGAGCAGGGTCTGGGCCTTCTATGTGCTTCACCAGTACTTTGCCCAGAGTGGGCCTCGGCACCTCCTATGGCCTGGCTCATATGGAATCACCATTCTAGAACATACTCCGTAAAGGCTTCTGGCATAGAGTTCCCTTTCTTATTTTGTTCTTCATGACAATAGTTACATGCAGGTTCATTTTTCAAAAAAAAAAAAATGGGGAAATTAGTTGAGCTTCTCAATTTTTATAATTTTTGAAACAGAGTTTACTAGTTTAAGGAAGGCCATTTGATGGGGTGTGTAGTATCATGCAGAGTTAGCCTGATAAGATTTAGTTTCATATTAACCATATCACTTTAAATCACATGCATTAAAGTATTGCTCTGGTGCCAAAAGTTGAATGGTAATCAGTCTGAACACAAGAGATTAAAAGCCCGAGGCAGGGAATTTGGTTTGCGAAGGATACGGCTTGTGTTGAAGCCCAGAGGCACGGCTTGTCTCCACCAGAGGTCTCCCATATTTTACTGTTAATGTTTGAAGGATACCGAATTCCCACAAGCTAATTAAAAATCAGACTGCGGTGCCGGTAAGCATTCACCATGTGAACTAATTTCTGCCAAACGGCCATAAATGTGTCCCCTGGTAGGAAATGTAGATGTTCCTTCCCATAAGAAGGGAGGCATGTGCTGTAGTCCCACCCTCTGGAGAGGCCCACCCAGTTGTGCCTCGGCTGAGGCCATACAGCCTTGAAATCTGCCCAGCTGCACTTTAGACATGTGCCACTTCTCCTTCTCACCTCACTGTCCTTGCAAAGTTAAGTTCAGGGAGCCATCAAAGCAACCCTGCAAGGGGAAGAAGCTAGGAGCCTCACCCCTACTCCCTTGGGAACCTGTCTGATGAAGTACCTCCTGGGGAAAGAGAGGATGTGGCCCTAGCACCAAGAAACTCCCACCCAGAGGAAGAAGGGAGAGGTGCGCTCACAACCACACAGTGTGTGTGTGTGTGTGTGTGTGTGTGTGTGTGTAAGAGAAAGGGTCACAAGCCCTTTCTGCATTTCATTTGTTGATTCTAACATCACTGCCATGCTGACTCCAGTTCTCAAAGGAGACAGAGCCTCATAAGGTCACCAGAGTGGGCATGTGTCTGCCTCCTTCACCGCTGTAGCCTGGTACCTGGCACTTAGCTTCCAGGTAGCTGCCAAGCAGAGAGACCCTGACCACACCTTCGGAAGGGCCCAGAGACCTTGCCAGCCCCCTGATGCCCAGGAGGTCCTTGCTTACCAGTCACAGGCCGCCCAGTAGCAGGAAAAGGGAGTTGTACCAAAAATGGATAGTGTGTCAGTCTGTCTTGCGCAGTGAAGAGCTGAGGCATTCAAATCTTTTCTTGGAAATCTCGAGGATTCCATTTGGCCGCCTTACAGAGTTAGGTAACTTTATTTACCCATGCTAAACGGGGCCATTTTCAGAGAGGAAATTATGCAATACACTATGCAAATGTGGCATTCAGGGAGCCGGTACAGAGATAAGTGTGGTCACCATTGCATTATAAGATCAGATCTGTGCATCTGGTGGCAGCCATCGTGTCCCTTGATAAGGGCCGTGCCATGTTCTACTTGGAATTGCTGCTCATGTGGATTCTGTTTCTGGTAATGTCCTTTTCACAGAGCTGTCAGTTTGTAAGCTTGGTGCAGCACCATGAAAGGGCCCAATGGGGAAGTTTCCACAAGGTGTCCACTCTTGTGTACACTCAGGCAGAGGGAGCTGTCGGTGTGTGAGAAGAAGCAGAATGAAATTCCCATTCTGTGCCACTGGGGTTAGAGCCTGTGTGAAGCTTCCAAGGGGAGAGACAGAGATGGGATCAGTTGTCCTGGCTGCTTTGCTGAAACCACTTCCATTACTTTACTAGATGTGGTGCATGGGTTTCAGGCTGACAGAGAGGAAAGGCTCACAGCTGTGGGAAACTCCACCTGTGGAAGCAGGTTGAGCTGAGCCCATGCACAGCACTTCCTCCAGCCGGTGGGCACTTGCAGCAAGGAGAGCTAGTCTTCCCACACCCTGGGGACTCTGGATCTGAAAATGGCACCATTGCCCCTTCCTTCCACATAGTTCTTGCTCCTGGGCCAGTTGACAGCCTTCCATCACATTGTACCCGCCCAGGTAATTGCTAAATGACCGAATGGCTGACTTACCTCAACTGTCTGCAAACACTGAGTGTCCTTGGTGGCCCTTGAGTTCCTTGAAGACATTAAGATTCCACAGGGTTAAGCAATGCCAGCAAGAGTGCTTCAGGTATCCTCTTGCATGCAAATACTTCCTGCTCAAGTCTCTCTTATGTCCAAACTTGGGAACCAAATGGATATTCACATAAGGAGAATCCTGTCAAGACGCCTACAAGTCACAGAGGATAAGTGAAGAGTCATTGTAGTGCAGGTGGTTTGGATTTGCCACTCTGTTGTAATTTACCTGGACTTTGAAACTCCAGGGAGTCCATTCCCCATCCCCATCTACGCCCAACATTTTATTTTGACATCTTTTAGCTCACAGGAGTAGTTGGAAAAGGTTTCTAGAGAGAATAGGTAGTTGGTACAGTTAAGACACTGTCTCCGAGGCCAACGTTGTGGCATAAAGGGTTAAGCTGTTGCCTGCAAAGCCTGCCTCCCACATGGCCATCACTGACTCAGGTCCCTGCTGCTGCACTTCTCACCTAGCTCCCTGCTGATGGGCCTGGAAAGCAGCGGATGATGGGCCCACTCAGTGGGCCTCTACACCCACTTTGGAGACCTGGAGGAAGCTCCTGCTTTCAGGTCTCCACTCCTTTTCCAATCCAGCCTCCTATTAATACAAACTTTGGGAAGCAGTGGTCAAGCTGGGTCCCTGTCACCCTTGTGGGAGACCCACGTGGAGTTCTGAACTCATGCTTTAAGCCTGGTCCAACCCTGATTGTTGGAAGCACTTGGGAGTAATCTAGTAGGGACTCTCTCTCTGCCCTTCTTTCAAATATAAATACATACATAAGTTAAATAACATAATACAATAAAAATACACTTAGTATAAATGTTTATAGGAAAATGGAACTTTTGTTTGGTGTCATGTATAAGAGGGCTTCAAGTAATTAATGGAAAATAGGTATGACAGGGGCCTGGTGGTGTGCCCTAGTGGCTAAAGTCCTCATCCTGAACGCGCCAGGATCCCATATGGGTGCTGGTTTTAATCCCGGAAGCTTCACTTCCCATCCAGCTCCCTGCTTGTGGCCTGGGAAAGCAGTCAAGGACGGCCCAAGGACTTGGGACCCTGCACCCGTGTGAGAGAGCCGGAGGAGGTTCTAGGCTCCTGGCTTCAGATCGGCGCAGTACCGGCCGTTGCAGTCACTTGGGGAGTGAATCATCAGACGGAGCATCTTCCTTCCTGTCTCTCCTCCTCTCTTTATATCTGACTTTCCAATAAAAATAAATAAATCTTAAAAAAAAAAGAAAATAGGTATGACAAAAGTACATAAGAATTTCAGTATTTATTTTGCACCCAAATGTGCTTTTATTTTCTTGTTAACTTTCTGAAGTACTGTCATACAATCAACTTGAGAGACTTGTACAGGAAATTCCCATATACTCTTCACATACATTCTACCACTACCCTTGCTGTCCTTGTTTTGTGGGAGGGATTATTGAGGACTCTTTGGGTACTAGTAACGCTTTGCTCTTTTCTTTTAAAAAAGAAAGGGTTTTTTTTGTTTTTTTTTTTTTTTTAGTTTGTTTAAAAGGCAGAGTTGCAGAAAGATGGGGAAAGACACACAAAGATATCTGAACTCTTCTGTCCGCTGATTAACTCTCCCAGTCCTGGTGGTCTGAAGCCAGGAATCTGGAGCTTCCTCTAAATTTCCCACAGGGATGCAGAGCCCCAAGCGTTTGGGCTGGCCTCCACTGCTCTCCCAGGCGCATCAGCAGGGAGCTCAATCAAGAGAGAAATAGACAGCACTCAAGCCAGCTGGCGTCACAGGTGCAGGTTTAGCTTGCTACACCACAGTGCTGATCCAGTGCTTTGTTCTTTATTTGAGTAATTGGTTGTGAGTGTGATCTGTGCACCTTATGTGCAACTCTTAGTATACTGGATTTTAATAAAATGCTTACAAAATGAAGAGCAGAAAGTGTTTGAGCTAGGACTCAAGTTCATCAGTCAGTCACAGACGAGGCTCAGGACTGTCCCTGTGCTGCTGGAGCCATGTCAGTGGTTGGGGAGACAGGATTGGAATGTGTTAGGATGGCATACAGTTCCCTCTTGGTGCCTCAGCCAGTTGCTCTTGGCTCTGTGGGCAGGTGGGGCACAAGGAGAGGAGGCCCAAGACCAGGGAGTCAGTGTGGAAACCCAAACCATCGTCCTGGCCACCGGCCATCATGGTGGAAATCTTAGGGAAAGAAGCAACCTACCACTGTCTCACTTGGTTTCTGGATTTTGACAAATGTCCTCCTATCTCTACAGCTTGTTGCTCTCCTTCTTTGCAAATCCCAGGAACAGAAACACTGGTTTTTTCCCTTAATGTTGTGGGGGAGGAGGCTAGGGGAAGGAGCAGCTCATAAGCCTGGCAGTAGAGATGTGCCAAGAGCCACTCCATCCAGGAAATTCCTCACTGCACAGCTGCCCCCTTGCTGTGCTGGGAAGGAATGCTTTCGAGAGCTTCAAGAAGACAAAGTAATTGATTGCTGCTTGCAGCCAATAACCCATAAGCTGTTGCTGGTTGATGGAGAAATGGTTACTTAATTTTCTTCAAAGGATTGATTCAACTGTCAGGAGAAGCAGCCAAGCTAATTGAGTGTGCTGGTTCACACCCTTGGTGGGAACATTCCGATCTCTCTGTCCTTTTGGTCTCAGAGTGGTAGAGGCCTCAGAAGACCCCCCACCCCGGGATCAGTTGAGGCTCAGGAGTATGGATTCTGAGTATTGGTTCTTCAAGGTTCTGCGGGACTCACCCAGGGCCCAGTACTGACGGCCGGTTTATTTCTGAAGTCCCCGTGGTAGCTCCCAAGAAAACCTAACGGCGAGTTGTCGCTCCAGTCACTATCAAAGGATCTGCATGGATAGATCCCTAGAGTGTCCATGGTTCCCCAGAGCTCCCCAGCCCACTGCTCTGACAGCCCCACAAGAGCAGGACTGTGGCCTGGCTTGCTCACCACTATGTTTCCATGTCTGAAAAGAGGCCTAGGACAGTTGATGCTGAGTGTCCGTCTTCCAAATGCCAAGTCAGCTGATAAAGAGCCAGGGCTGCTGCTGAAAAGAGCCATCAAGTGCCCAGTGAAAGGGACTTCTCCAGGGCAGCCTGGGAGCATACAGATGACACCAAACCCCCATGTGTGCCTATCATTTGGTGGTACCGCTGCCAGCTGGCCACCCAGTGCACACAGCCCAGAGTGGTGCCCCTGCTCCAAAGGAGACCATTCCAGGGACTGCAATCCCAGTTGTTATACCTTGCTCAGGAGGGTGTGAAGATCATATGTCCAACATCAGAATATATCCATGAGAAAGCTGCTAGACCTCCAGTGCTTTGTGTCTCCTGCAGTCAGCCAGTGTGACCACCGAGAGGATCCAGAACCAGGTCAAGGAGGAACTCAAGCCTTGAACTACAGAAGTACTTGGTACATGCTGGTAATGTCAGAGCAGATGTCAGTGACAAAGCCACCTGGGGCGAGGCTCCCCACTTTAGGCCCTCAGACAGCCAGGGCCCAGCATGACCAAGTCCAGTGACAGTCAGGGATACTCCTTGTCTCAGTTTGCTGCACATGGAAACTGAGTCAGCTAAGGGCACAGGCCTTGGGACTCCCTTGACCCTGATCTTGGGAGTCATGTGCCTTTCTGACCTCCTATCAGCTATGAGGTCTTGCTGTGGGCCAGGCTAAAATCTCCAGGTGACTTTTGTGTCCTTTCCCTCAGCCCGTGCCTGCCTCTCCAGAAACCTTAGTGGTACTTATTCTTTTGCTAAACCAACTCTGGCAGTGGCCTGAGACCCAGAGTGTCAGCTTTCAAAACACAGGAATTCAGCTGGCCAGAGATTTCTTCAATTCTAAATGCAGTTGGAGCCACCAGCCTAGAGCCACCAATGCCAAGATTTAAATTATGGTATTGCCATCCATATTTTATTATGAAGTGATCATTTAAATACAGCGTAAGTCAATCAGCCCCAGTTATTACTCTGTAATGAGCTGCAGCCTGTCAGAGGAACCATGGACTGCAAGGAACAGCCAGTTGGGAGGTCCCTGGTTGTCTTCCCCTGCTCCCCAGCCAGAAACAGGGCAGGGCCCTGCCTCCATGGAGCCCTCACTCTGGACAGGGAGGCCTGGTCCCACCAAGAAGTGAATGGAGAATTTAAGAGCGGTAGACATGGGGGGACAGCTATGGAATGAGGGCTCGGAGGGGGGAACCCTCTGGTATCATGTCTTGCCTGCTCCCTGACCCAACAGCCTTTGGGGGGAAAAGTCTTACCCTGTGCTTCATCCTCCTCCTCTGAAGGACATTCTCCAAGAGCTGGCACTCAGAAACTGTGAGTGTGCCTCAGGCACATGGTTTACAGAAATTGGGGTCCTTACAGTCAGGGCCCCTCCGGGTACTTGCTTTGTGCTGAGAAGACACTCGAGTCACTTCTGACAGCGACTACCACAGCTCGCCCCCATGGTGGGCACTGGGCTCAGACCTGCTTGGCAGTTCCACCCTGGAGCATGTCTTACTTCACCAGTGAAGAACCTGAGACTCAGAGAAGGAGGTGGCCTGTCCAAAGTCATTCAGTGACAGAGCTAGAATCTTTAAAATTAATTTTATTTGAAAAAGTAAGAGAGAAAGAAAGATGTTTCTTCTGCTGGTTCATTGCCCCAAATGGCCGTAACAGCCAGGGCTGGGACAGGCTGAAGTCGGAAACCAAGAGGAATTCCCTCTGGGTCTTCCAAATGCTTGGCAGGAATTCAGTTACCTGGGCCATCATCTGCCACATCACAGTCACATTGGCAAGGAGCTGGATTGGAAGCCTGGAGTAGCAGGGAACTTGAAGCAGGTGCTCTGAGCTAGGATGTGGGCATACCACATGGCACCCTGAAAGCTGAGGTTTAAGACTGCCCTTTTAGCAGGCCATGTTGTTCTGAGCAAGGTGGCTCTTCAATGCCTTTTTCTTTCTTCCTGCTGTGTCCCATCTTCTGCGTCCTGTTGAAAGATGTCTACCTTAGTTTCTCTTCATTCTGCTTAATCCTGAGAGCCTTCTGAGCATGTAGAGGTGCTTCTGAGATGAGGTGGTTTTCCCCTTGGCACAGCTCAAGCACGGTCATAGCTAAGTAACAAATCACCTTCAAACCTAGTGGCTTCCAACAACAATGTTTTTTTTTTTTTTTCTCACAAATGTTTCACTTGCCCAGGGTTCAGTGGAAATTTCTCCTTCCTTCAGAGGAAGTTCATCTCTCCTTCTCTGAGGAGTTGGGGACCCATGAGGGGGCTGGCTGTGGACTTAGAAACTTGGCTTCCCCCTGAAGTGTCTGTATGATTGCTTGGGCTTCCTCACAGCATGGTGAGTAGGTTCCAAAAACATTTTTAGGACCTGCCGTCAGAAATCATACAACATCCCTTCCATGGTGCTCTCGGCTCAGCCAGTCACAGAGGCCCCTCATTTTCATGAAAAGACATGGAGGCCACCACCTGAAGAGGGTTTAAGAAGAGCATGGAGGGTGGGACTTACTGTCGTAGTCATCTTCCAAAGCCCCGACCGTAAGCAAATCCATTTGCAGGCCCCAGAGGCCCATTCTGCTGTGCCAGGGAAAAAGTCTGCAACAGGCACTGGTTGGTGTTAGGAGTTCTCTAGCTCTTGGCTTTCCCTTTTTATCAAAAGGAGCAGGGTCCAAACTGTAATTTCATAAAATGGTCCTTTCTCTTTCTTCATGGCCATCTTCCCTGTCATGGGAGAGAAAACATGAAGGGGATATTTGTGCCAGTCTGTCGCCAAGGATACGCAATCAATAGCAAAAGCACACCACAGGCAACGTGTGTGGCATGCTACCATCTGCGAAAGAAAAGATGGGGAAAATGCAGCCTCAGGAGCGCTGGGAAGTATGCAAATACGTTTTCCCTTTGGCAGAGGCAAACTTTGCACATAAACAAAAGTCCCGTACAACTTGGCATTTTCCACTCAGCGCCGTCTTCCGGAGACTCGACCCTGTTGTCATACCTGCTGGTTCACTGCATGCCGTTGGTGTACAGACTGACACCAAGTAAGCAAACAGGTTCTGTTTAGGTTTGCTCTTACAGACCCACAGCATGCTCTTAATGTCTCTTGGGCTATGCCTGTGTCTAAGGGAATATACCTATCACTAAGTCATAGTATGTAAAACTTTCAGTTTTAATAAATAATGCTAATTTGCCCTTCAGAATAGCTGGGCTGATTTGTTCTCCTCGTGCCAACACTTGCTGACATTTTCGCCAACCGGATGGGTGTAAGATGGTATCTTGTGTTGATAGTTGCCGATTTCTCACAAGGCTGAGCACCTGTGCATGTGCTTACTGACTGTCTCCAGGCCCTAGTCCTTGAATCCTTCACATTCGCTGCTGTGTTCCTCTTCTGCCTCCTAGATCCCACATCACTTTATAATCCATTTTCTGCAGTTTTATTAACAGAATGGTTCCTTTCTGATCTGAAGCTGGTTGGGGAGGGGACCAGCAGATGCAGGTGAACAGTAAAATCTGGAGGGCATATTACATGGAGAACCACAGACGGAACCTCCTGTTACTGCTCCCCTACACTGGCCTCTCACAAGAGTTAGGCAGGAGGCGGCCAGGGCTGCTGCAGGTCCTGACAGAGCTGCCTCACTGAGCCCCACCCCCTCCCGCACCTGCCGTGACTTCACAGCACCCAGTAGTGCCCGGCACCCAAAGGTTGCAGGCTACCCGGCCACCCTCCTGAGCTGCTCCTCCACTCTAGACACTGTTGCAGTCCACAGGCAGACAGCCCTGTCCCCCAGAGCCCTGAACAAGAATGCCCACAACCAGCGGGTAAGCAGAAGGGCAGGGGAGCAGGTGACAAGAGTTCCCTAAAGTGATACCCCAGGGAGCCACAGGCGAGTTCACCTCAAACCAGCGCTTCCTTGATCTCACCGAAGGACACCTTCTTGCGCACTTTGTTTCTCCTGAACTGCCCCCACAGCTGTGAGAAGCTAGAGGCACCTTGCTGGGAGCCTTCCTGTCCCACTGCCTCACAGGCTTCTCGTGAAATCCTCCCTGCGCTTGCCCAGGACTTTGATGTCGCAATGACCCTGCTCAGAGCGGTTCCGCTTAGGGGTTTGGCCTTCCTTTGCTGAGCTTTGCGGCGGAGGCAGCAGGCAGGGCTCTCTTCCCCCAAAGCCCACAGGCAGTTGGGCTTCGCAAGGGAACTGGCTTGCCTGTGGACTCACCCCACGGTCACCAACACACCGAGATTCTGTCTGCAAAAGAAAGCGCCTATCATTTTTTTTCCCTGTTTTTTTTAAAAGAAAATGTTTTAATGTATTGAGTAAAGAAAATCAAGCACACAGAAAAGGTTTATAAGAATGGGTCTGATCACTTCCATGATTAATAATATGTAAGACTAGATGCCCAGTATGGAAATTAAATTTTAGGATAAAAGCATTTTTAAATCATCTTTGGCAGGCAGTTGATATAATGATTAAATCAGCATTTGGGGTACCCATATACCATATTGGAATACCTGGTTTAAGCCCTGGCTTCTCTGCTTCTTGGCCAGCTTCCTGCTAATTCATACCCTAGGAAGCAGCAAGTGATAACCCAGATGCTTGAGTTCTTGCTACTCATAGGAGAAACCCACAGTGAATTCTGAACTCTAAGCTTCCTTCTGGCCCAACCCTGGTTGTTGTGGTGTAAGATCTGTCTGTCTCTCTACCTTTTAAATGAAATGAAAATTAGTAAATATTAATTTCCAAAAAGAAATGCCCTCCCTCCCCCCAAAAAAGTGATCAGATTGCTGGGAAAGGCAAGAAGATTCTTGCCATAGCTAGTCACATGGTTCGAATGGGGCCGTATTTGGCTGTGTTACTCACTGTGGAGGCATCTGGCTGGCCTGGGTATGCAGAGACAAACCTGAGGCCCACAAAACCTGAGTGGATGGACTGGAAACACCCCCACGCTAAGCAGGCATCCCAGACAGGTGACACCATCAGGACAGAGCTGAGCTGTGTGCTTGAAGGGTTCCTGAAGGGGGAGGGAAGCTTATGGCTCATGTGTAGATACAGGGAAAAAGTGAAAATGTCGGAGGTGGGGCAGGGATCCTTGGAGAATACCTGAGGTCTGGTTCGTTATTTGGCATGTTTGGGATCAGAACCTTATTTTGCCTTCCCATCCCGGGTGAATTTAAGGCCAATCTTAGGTCAGAATATTCACAGGCTAACTTAGGGGGTGACTGGCACATTTGACAACAGAAAGGCAATCACACCAAGCAAGCTCAGGGAATGGGTGAGTGTGGCCGTGTGTGCAGTGCACCGCAGTAAGCTGTTACAGGACTCCTTGCCCCACCCCGCCCCCGTTCTAATCACACTACAACTGACACTTCTTTGTAGGGATTTCAATATGTCAGCACAAAGTAATAATGTCTACAATTGTAATATTTTCCACTATTACCACGGTTATTTGTAAATATGATTTTATATGGGTTTTATATGTGTTTCAAAAGAATATCTTGAATACTTCATTTTTAAATCACTTGAAGCATTACTGGTGGCACATGGAACAAAAATGAAAGTTCTCCCATTCATACTCCCCCTCACTCACTCCCACCCCCAATTCTCACTTCCCTCCCCACAGCTAACCACTGTTCACCATCTGGTTAAACATAACTTTGAAATGGGTATATAATTTTCCACCTAATGGGGAAAAAAAGTATATGTAAAATATTCCCCTATTAGGGGACATTTTGGTTGTTTCCTGATTCAGCCATGTTGTCTTAAACATATACAACAGAGGGTTCCCTTGGAGAGAACTCTAGCTAGCCTGTGCATGTATATGCCACAGGGCTGTGGTTTTGGAGCTATCAAGGAGAAACGTGACATAGACATGGGCTCGGGAGGTAACTGTCAGCTCTGAGAAGGGCTTTGCCTGTGCCAGGACCCCCTGTGCACAAGAAGCCATGCTAAATGCCTTTCTTGTCTGTTCTCATTTCATGCAGCAAGCACCTCAAGCTAAAGGACAAGCTTCCTGTTTTACAGATAGGAAGGCCATGTTTCTCAGGACCCAAGTGCATTGCCTAGGATCCTACACCATGTAGTGCAGGGGTTGGCTGTACATTGCAAGACACCAAGCTGAGGACCTTGTGTTTCTGACATAGAACTGGGGACTGTTGTTTTCCTGTGTGTATTTCACTGAGGCACATGCCACTGCAACCATCAGCTGCCCCTAATCCTTGAGGAAGCTCCAGCATGTTAATGGGATCATTGACTGGTTGGTGTTAACACATCTGTAGTGAAAGCACTTGAAGGGAGTAGGCCTTATCACCCACTGTTTAGGTCAGAAATCTGAGGCCTCCTCGCCAAGGAGGGCCTCAACCACAGGTCTGTGTGATGCAAGGCCTGGCCTTCCACCCCGGATCTGTGAGGTCCAATAGAAGGTAGAGGTGACTTGAAGATGATCTGCAGGCGGGGTGGCGGGACTAGCTGTGCTCTCCTCTCTCCACAGACAACAGCGACTTGATTGCATGCACAGTGGTCACCAAGGATGGTGGCATGGTCCAGCGCTTCCTGGCTGTTGACATCTACCAGATGAGCTTGGTGGAACCCGATGTGTCCAGGCTGGGTTGGGGAGTGGTCAAGTTTGCAGGTCTTCTACAGGTAAGACAGCCACAGGCTCCAGAATCTCTACCCCACACACAGCAAGCTGTCATCTTTACAATTAAGTTCTTTATTTCTTTAAAGGGTCATTTACTTATTTATTTAAAGGCAAACTTACAGAGAGAGAGAGGGAGATACCTTCATCTGCTGCCTGTAGAACCTTATCCTCACATGCAGGGGCCCAAGCATTTGGATCATCTTTCACTATTCCAGGCACATGAGCAGGGAGCTGGATTGGAAGAACCAGTACTCAAAGCAGTGCTCATATGGGATTCCAGTATTGCAGGTAGCAGCCTAGTCCACTGTAGCATGATGCTCTCTCCCCTTTAAATAGAACCTACTAGTAAAGGGAATATGTATAGAACTTGGTCCTATAAAGACCCAAATCTGGCATGATGCGCAGTTACGGGCCAAGTCCCCTTGACCACACCCTTCAGTCCTCCTCTCCCCAATAGGAGATAACCTCTGTTGTCAGTCTGATGCTTCCAGATCTGCACCTCTGCCAAGTGCATAGGTAAATGTGGTTCCACGTGATGGTTTTTGGAATTGTGTCCACACAGCCCTTTGTAGTCATGGCTGTTACGTCTGCAGATCTAGGCAATCACAGAAACTGAAAATATTTGGGGAACGAGTGCTGTGTGTGCGAAACATGTAAAGACTTTTTTCCCTTTCTATGCTGTTCCCTAAGCAGTGCAGCGTAGTCGCTGCTCACATAGCATTCTGACTGTATTAGATATCAGGAATGTGTACAGGTACATATTTCACTGTATTAGGTACAGGAACGTGTAGGTTGTGTGCAAATGCTAAATCCTTTTACCTGAGAGACTGGAGCACCAGTAGATTTGCGTATTCACAAAGGATCCCAGGACCAAGCCCCGGTGGATCCCAAGGGATTACTGACTGTATTACTTGAAAGAGACTATTACTTGAGAGGGACAGAGTGTTTTGTGATGTCTCACCGGGCACATTCTCAGTGTTGTGTTTCTCACTCAGTAGCATGTCTTGAAGAGCTGCTGTGTTAGTATACAAAGACCTCCTGGCCCTTTTTTGAACAGTTGCCTGAGTGTAGCAAGGTATTTGTAGCTAGTACCCTGTCAGTTGTGCCCGGTTTCCCCCCTTCCTAACATACTGCCATGACAGCTGTACTGGAGCACAGTCTCCCTAGATGTGTAACCAAGAAATTGGAGATGGCTCTTTTCGTCGTTGGTGTAGAGAACACCCAGTGCCTCTCTGAAATGGTTGTTGCCACCAGTAGTCTAGGAGAATTTCCTTCTCTTCACCCCGCTTCCAGCAGATCAAGGCTCCGAATGCCAGAGGTGTAGGGATGGGTCATATTTGTCAGCGTGATGAGTGGTTGATGCTCAGCTTGCAGAGTGGACAGAGCCAAGAACAGCAAGGCTCAACAGTGCTCCAGCTGCCCCCCTGCCTCGCTGTACCCTACAAGTCCAGCCTGAGTCTTATCCTGTGTCCGGGCAGTTTGTCTTTGTTCGATGGTCCTGGTTTCGTTTTTTTTTCTTTTCTTTTTTAAAGTTTTTTTTTTTGGTTGTTGTTGTTTTGTTTTAATTTGAAAGGCAGAGCACCAGAGAAATTTTTTGGTTTCTGGTTCACTTCCCAAATGGCCACAAGAGACAGGAGTGGACCAGTCCAAGTGAGGATACTGAGTTCCATTCAGGTTTCCCACATGTGGCAGGGACCCAAGTCCTTGGGCCATCTTCTGCTGCCTCTCTGGACATAGTAGCTGGATCCAAAATCAAGCAGCTGGGACTTGAATCAGCACTCTGATGCAGGATACTGGGACTGCAGGCAGCAACAAATAGTGGCTCTGAGTCCTAGTTTCTTGTAAGACCTTGCCCAGCGCAGAGGTTGACTCACATCTGGCTGGCCACGAGAACCACCTATGTATTTGAAGAGGCTTCTGCAGCTTCAGCCCCAACGTCCTCTTTTTCAGGACCTTTCTATTTTTGTAATGTGAGAATCGGCTGCAGAAGAATCTCTCATTTTCTAAGATTTGATTTTGCTTTATATAAAAGCCAGAGACAGATTGGTAGAGAGAGAGGCAGAAGAAGGTCTTGCATTTGCTGGATCACTCTACAAATGCTCGCAACAAGTGGAATTGGGCCAGGCCAAAGCCAGGAGCTCAGTCCCGGTCTCCCACATGATATGGCTGGAACCAGAGCCATCACTTGCTGTTTCCCAAGGTTGCACACTAGCAGCATTGAATGTAGAGACAGGACTGAAAAATCAGGCCTCCGAGTAGTGTCCCAGGTAGCGTTCAAACTGCCATGCCAAACCTACCTAGAACCTCTCGTTTTAAAAGCTTCATGTAAGACCTTGTATATCAGATTACTTACACTTCTTATTTATTAAAGCTTGCAGTCAATTTCCTTTAGAATTTGGTGTAAGGGAAATATTTTCCTGCTCCTAAAAAAAGAATTAATCCCTATCCTCCATGAAACAATGAAAATCAAATGAACCTTTAAAAAAAAAAAAGATTCATTTGTTTATTTGAAAGGCAGAGTTGCGATGGGGTGGAAAGAGACAGAGAGAAATCTATCAACTGGTTCGTTTTCCAGATGGCTGCAGCCACCAGTGCTCTACCAAGCCAGAGGCAGGCACTTGGGCTGTCTTCCACTGCTTTTCCAGGTGCATTAGCAGGGAGCTGCACTGGAAGTGGAAAAAATAGCTCTTAAACTAGCTATTTTGTCAAGTCATAGCTGTGTTATTTGCTCCCTGTTTCAGATATATAATCCCTCATTTAACCCTCACTGCTGCATTTTGATGTTGGCCTTATTTGCAAAGGGCCCATGCCTGAGAGCCTTACCATCTTTCTTCATGAGCCTGCTTCAACATTTTCCCCACTTCCTGTGACAGTTCTTTCTCTCTGGTCACTTCACACCTGTGTCGGAAGCAGAGACTCTTCTGAGGTTTAAGACAGACTTGTGCTTAAAACAATTGTGACACAGTAGTTGCTGCAGCACCATTCACACACTACTTTCTTCAAATCACTGCTGAGGATCACGGTCCCTGTACCCTTCTCAGAGTCAGCTTTTTCCTTGGAGAACAGGGGTTCCCTCCTGCATACAAATACACAAATGGATCCCCTCTTAAGAGAAACCAGGAGGAAATTGGTTAGGAAATGAATGACTATCTAAGATCATGCCAGATGGTGACAGGAATCTTGATTTGTTATCTCTGGTTTCTCAGAAGATTTGTTATTTTCCTGGTAAGTTACCAGTGTTCCCTTCTGGTCAGCAACTGACTCAAGTCCTCATGGGAGTGGGTTAAGCTGCTACTTGAAATACCACATTCCATATCTTGTTCTGGTTTAGAAAGTACCAGCTGCTCCACTTCTGATCTAGTTTCCCTCTGATGCACTCTGGGAGGCAGCAGATAGTTCAAGTATTCAGATTCCTGCCATCCATGTGGGAGACGCAATGAAGTTCCTAGCTCCTGGATCCATTCTGGCTGACTCTGCCTGTTGTGGACATTTGGGAAGTAAACCAATAGATGGAGGTTTCTTTTTTCTCTCTCTCCCTGTCCATTACCCACCCCTAAATCTGTTTCTCACTCTGTCTCTTTCAAGTAGATGAAATTTATTTATTTTAAATAAATTTTAAAATAAACATTAAAAAAAGAAGTCCTCCTGGACATAGATCCTGGCTAGCACAACCAGTGTGGGCTCCTTTTGAGCGGTTTATCTCTACACCGTCTTCTCCTTCTGTCCTGGGTCTGGTATAAGGACCCCTTTGTGGTTGAGACACAGATCCACAACTCTTGAACAGGACACATGCCCTTCCTTTGCCTCCTCCCCACAGGACATGCAGGTGACTGGTGTGGAGGATGACAGCCGCGCCCTCAATATCACCATCCACAAGCCAGCATCCAGCCCCCACTCCAAGCCCTTCCCCATCCTTCAGGCCACCTTCATCTTCTCGGACCACATCCGCTGCATCATTGCCAAGCAGCGCCTGGCCAAGGGCCGCATCCAGGCACGCCGCATGAAGATGCAAAGGATAGCTGGTGAGTGCTGGTCCTGACAGGTGTCCTCTGGACCTTAGTAGCAGAAGCAGTCACAAAATTGACTTTGACACTGTTAGATCTTCTGGAAGTGGACACACATCATTTGGGACATGATTTGTTGTGTTTTATAAGAAAACAGAGACCCTATTCAGAGTTTCCCACCTCCTGATTGGTTGGTAGGTCCAAGAGCTGGCACTACCTCACAATCAGGAGCCCTTGGTGAAGGACACCTGCTGCCCCTCCTCCCCATTGCCGTTTCCACACTTGTAGCCACAGATTGCCTTGACCTTACTGTACCACCTATGCCCTCAAAACCATCCCTGTGTCAGGAGGTACCCAAAGTCACGCAGGCAACAAGCTGGCTACTGAATCTCCTTCCCAACAATCAGGAGGGGCAGCTCTGCTTGGTCTTCTTAGCAAAGACCTAGAATTGAAGGCGTTGAGCTCATTGAGGCTTGTGCTGAGAGAACAGCAGAGTCTTCGATGCCTCCCCCTCCCACCACAAACAGCCTCCCTCCCAGCCGTTGGGTCCAGGCTCCAGCAGTCATTCCTGTGAGGTTGTGGGAAGGGCAGGGGTGCTTTCTCAAGAAATATCCTAAAAATAACCACTGAGAGGCCTCAGTTTCTGAACTTGGCTGCCTGGGTTATTTCCAGCTACGGGCCCTGTCAATGCTGAGGACCTGCCTCCCCTGTGGTCCTCCCTACCTAATTCTCATTTAGCTGGAACTTGGCCTCCAAAATCATTGCAGAAGCATTTTGTAATGTGCAAAGTGACTTAAATCATTCAGCCCTTTCTTTTAAGATTTATTTTCACAAGTTTTTTTATTTTAATGTAAAGCAATTTTTCATAGCTGGCATGAAGGACAAATATTTCATTTGAAAATTGAGAATTAGGCTGCAAAGTGACTGTTGAAACTAACGCCTCGGGTATTTCTTAAATTGATTTTTAAAAGCCCCTCCAAATTGATAGATTATGAGTCTTGTTTATGGAAGGGAGGATAGCAGCTGTGACAGCTAAACATCCCCCATAAATTCACCTGTCCCCACGCAGATGTGCTCGCTCACACACATAGCTCTCACGTGCCTGGTCCCTATGCCCCGCATTATCAGCCTTGCAAGGAAAATCCCAGGCACACTGACCACTCCCAGGCTCTGGTTCTGACCTTTGTTCTCTAAACCATGAGATGTGACAATCGTGCATCTTGTTATTTTGTTATTCTGTTAGATTTTGTGAGTCATCTACAGATGATTTAACTCACTTGGGAGGATGAGCATAGATTATATGCAAATGCCATTTTATACAGGAACTTGAGTATCCTTGGATTTTGATTTGGACAAAGGATCTGGAACCACACGGATACTGAGCAGCAGCCATGCGTGTTTGTCAACTTTCAAGGCAGAATTGGCCCCAGATGCATTGGGGTCTGAAATGGAACTAGAAGCCTACTCTTGATAAGGGTCTTTTACACATGAAAGCTGTGCCTCCAAAGTGGGGAGGGGCTGTCTGGGAACCCCCTTTTTTCTTGTTCTTAACCTTCATCTAAGCCCTTTGCTAAGCATCCAGTTGTTTTTTCAACCTTTCTAAGGTCTTTTATTATGATTCATTAGCCGGAAAGTGGAATCAGGTGCCGAGCTGGGGCTCAAATCCAGGCATTCCAATATGGATGTTGAAATTCCAACTGGCAGCTCAACTACAGTGCCAAATGCCCTTCTCACCTCACTGCGTTTTTGATGTTCTATTAATCTCTCCAAGTCAGCTGCCTGCTTCCTGGCAGGGCCACAGCCACTGGAGCTGCTGCCACCCAGAGTCATGTTACACACCTCCTATCCTGCATTTTGAGAATGTGCTATTGTGTCGTTTGACCGTAGCCCTCCTGGACCTCCCAATCCAGCCAACAACTGAAGTCCTGGGATTTGGCCTTGGCTCCTCCACTTCCACCCAGCACCTGCCTTTCCGCTTCTATGACCAGGGCCGCCGGGGCAGCAGCGACCCCACGGTCCAGCGCTCAGTGTTCGCGTCTGTGGACAAGGTGCCAGGTAAGGCAGTCCCTCAGCGTGCACCATGACTCGCCTGTCCAGAGTGAGGCCCAAGAGCTGCTGCTTCTTTTGCACCTCCTTGTTGCCTTCTCTTCCTCTCTCAGAAACCCAGGGAGCTTGAAGCACTAGGTTCTTAGAACTGACTAGAGCAGAGCATGAGGTTACACCAACCCCAGAAGTCAGTCCTGGCTTTCCCTTTGAGGTTTTCCAGAGATTTGTTGAGTGTGTGGAAGAGTTTCTCAGAATTAAGATTCAGAAATTTCTTGGAAATTTCTTGGAAGTATTTTAGCTGTTAATAATGAGGTTGTGGAAGAGCAATTTCCTTCTCCTGTAAGATGACTCACAAGAGAGAATGGGCGGTTCCTGTGAGAAGCCCTGAAGAAGTGAGGCCTCAGAAGACGGCCTCATGTCCCCAGGTGGCTGTCTTCCTCCCATCCTAGAACTGTGCTTCCTGCTTTCACCAGAGTGTTCCCCTCCCCGCTTCTGCCCTCCCCAAAGAGAGACTTGAGTGGAAACTTCAAGGTTGACTCGAAGAAGAGAGGCTCTGTCTTCCTGTTCCTTTGAGTCTACTCCAAGTAGACCCATGTGCACCCCAACCCCTTGACTCAGACTTTTCCCTAGGGAGCTGGCCGAGCTCCCCCATAGCTCTGTCCCTCCACACCTAGGGCTCCAACTTGAACTGCAAGTGTTGGCAGACAGGAACTTTAGGACAGGGTGTAGCCCTAAGAAACTGCCCCATATCCACCCTCAGACCTCCCACTGCAATGTGGTTTATTCTTCACTGTTTCATTTGATTCATTCATTTTAAAATCTGTGTACTGTGGGCATACGACTTTTAAAGATCCAAACAGGACACGATAAAATGAAAGTAAGTCTACTGGCACCAGAAAAAAACAGTTACTGATTTCTTACATACCCTTTGGGAGTGTTTATTTGTATGTCATATGGAACTGCTTCTCAGTCTTTTGACAAGATCAAGTGTGGTGTCTGTGTGTCACATGGGAAGGTATGGGTGACCTAGGGTATGTGATTGTGCACTCCACTTCATTTAATAATGCGCCCGCGTTGCGCATTTACACAGATGAGTTAGCATTGTCCTCATTCACTGTTGCATGGCATTTTGTCATCAGGGTAGACCAAAATGTTTTCTGACCATTTCATATGGATAAGAGATCTCGGGGCCATTGGCAGTGTTTTGCTGTCACAGTGTCACAGCTGAACATCCTCAATGTGTTGCTGGGCAGTTGTGCAAGTCTCCTAACAGTGTATCTGCCAAGTCACAGGGAAGGGGTTTCACCAAGATGTTTGTTGTGGTCCTAATGTGAGCTCTGGAGAAAAGTGCCCAGTTCACTTGGCCCCTGCAGCCTGCAACTGTTTTCGTTCTCAGACCTAGTCGTAGGCTGAGAGACTGACCTGCCTTGTCTGCCAGGAAACGTGGGGTGATCCTGCCTGTTCCTGGGTTCTCCAGGCTGCTTCCCCTTCTACAGTGTTGGTCGCTGCGTAAGCTTAGATTGGGGCTGTGTGTCCAGGCTAACTGAAGATGGAGCGGGCCTGGCAGGAAGTTATTCCTCCAAAGTTGTGGGTGCCCCTTCGAATTTGGAGACTTACTAGTTAAGGAGAAAAAGGCTGGACTTATTCTCGTTCCAGACATTTTTGGAATAAGACAGGGTATAGGAGCAGATGAGCCAAGCATGGCCTTGTCCAGGATCCATGCGGTTGTCTTTCTGCATGGTGACTTGTTCCTGCCTCTCCCCACCCATCAAGGACTACACTGGCCTGATAGGGTCAGAGGATGACAGGCAAGGCCAAGTGGGTGGGACACGTCGCAGGTAGCTGCTGAAGTCAGCCATCTGACCTTTGGCTGGGTCTCCCCTCACTGCCCATGGATGCGCCACTCATGTCTCATGCAGGGACACAGGGCTTGCTGCCATATTGTGTGACGTGGCCTGAACTTAAGTGACCTCAGTTCCCTCTCCCTGCCTGCTTTCTCAGTAGTCAGGGTCCCCATGGCACCAGACAGTCCTTATCCCAAAACCCTGCTCTTCTTCCTTTCCTTGTCCAGCATTCTTGAATTGCCAGGAAAAATCTCCTACCCCTTTCCTCCCTCATCTCTTCCGAAGCACAGCTGTAGCCTCCTCAGTGTCCCTGGCTTCCAGTTTTGCCCTCTCCCTTCTGTTCAGCCAGCAGAATCTTTCTAGAACATAAATCAGACCATGCCAGTCCCCTGCTGACAATCCTCCAGTAGCTTCCCCTTGCATGTAGGGCAAACCCTGTGTCTGTCCCTCTGGTCTGTGTGGGGACGGGGCCAAGAGGAGGTGTCCCCTTCTGTGGCCCTGCTGCCCCTGGAGATCCACACATCTCAGAGTTGTCATGAGAATCCCAGAATGCTTCACTTGATGTGCATTGTGTCTGCCAATATTTATGGCTGTGCTTTTAAGATGTACTTATTAATAAATCCATTGCCCATAAACACTTACCAACAATTACTGTTTTCCAAAACAAACAAAAACCCCTCTTATTTTACAATTTTTTTGAGTCTCTTTCATGTCCGGCTTAGTAGAAGACAGCTGGATTCTGCTTTCTGCTTCTGCTTTGGCTCTCTTGTATAGCATACATTGCATAGCGGAGATGAGCTGAAAGGGATAACACTGTCATTTCCCAGAGCAAGCTTCGAGAGCCAGTGCTGCGAAGTCCTTCCTGCCGTGGGGCCTTTGTGTCAGTAGTACTTCTGCAGTTGTGGTGGGGCTGCCTCCTCACAGAGGTCCTCCCTTGTGTTTGGTTTTGTTGGAAATTTGACTTCCATATCAATACATGTTTCTGATTTTTATTTTCGTTCTGTTTGAAAGGTAGAGAGGGTGACAAAGATCTTTTCTTCTACTGGTTGAGTCCCCAGATGCCTGCGTTAACTAAGGCTAAGACAGGCAAAACCAGAAGCTAGTAACTCAGTTCAGCTCTCCCCTTTGGGTGGCAGACTCAAGCACTTGAGCATCATCTGCCGTATTCCAGAATGCACTTTAGCCAGAAGTAGGTAGGACTCGAACCAGGCACTCATGAGATGCCAGCCTAACAGGCTGCACCAAGTGGCCACCACCACAGAGGCCTTTTCTGCTCTGGTTCTCCCTCCCTGCCATCACATTAGCCTGGTGTGTTTTCTCCGAGGCAGGGGTTCCTTGTGCACCTGGCCGTGGTCTCTGTCATCTGCTTGGGTGAACCTGGTCTGTCCTGTTCCCTGTTGTATCTCAGCTTCCAGCTCTGCGCATTAGATTCAGTGTGTGTAAAACAAAGGGTGTACTATGGAGTAGCTCCCGTCTGAGAACCAGAAAGACAGGGGGCCCGAGACCCTCAGTGGATCTGCAGCAGCTCTGCTGTGCTTTTTTCCTGTCACCAAGGAGAACAAGGTGTGTGGCCAGGCAGGTGCCCCAGGTGGGAGACCAAGGTGGGCTGCACATGGCTGAATTTCACGCTCTGCTTCCTCTGAGGTGCAATGCCAACGCCAAAGAGCAGGTTGGGCGGGCAGGATGTGGTGGGTCATCAGAGTGAGGCATAGGGGAGCACTTTGGTGTGACCCTTTGCACCTTCCAGAGTGGTTGGTGTCCGCTGTCATTCACATACCATTAACCCAATCCCACACCGGACAGGAGTGGGTGGGGAGGGTGTCAGGTTCACAAGGAAGAAAACAGTACTGGCGACGAACCTTGTGGTGACTGCAGGAGGAGTTTGCTTTATGGGGACCCATCTTCCACTCTTCCCTGTGGGTCCAGGGAGTTGTCAGAGCACTGTTTATCTTCCTGTGAGAAGCTGTAAATGGCTGCACCTGATGAAAATATACCTTTCATTTCCTTGGAAGATGCTCAGGAGAGCATAAACCGCAATGATAGGTGTCTGGCCACTTAGGTGTGTTTTCCTCTCTCCATTTGGCATAGAAAGACCTCACAGGTCTACTGGCTGCTTTTGTGTTGATAGTCCTTACCTTGCAAGGTTTCTGGCCCCATGAGGGCACAGCATTTGCACCTGGCTGGGGAGGGCGGGCTGATGGTAGACGAATATGGGGGTGGTCAGGTCCAAGCAGGTCTAAGCCTGAGTCTGCCATGGCTTGGAGAGGTACCACAGCCCTGTGGTCAGGGCTCTCCCTGACCACTGAACCACAGTAACAGCTGTTGTCCTGAGGCTTCCATGGCAGGCAGAGTGTCCAAACTGACCCACAAGGACAGACTCTCCACTCATTTCATGCGGGCTGGCAGCCCCCATGGCAGAAGCTGCTCCCCACGAGTGGCCCTCTGGCGCACCGGAGGAGATCGCTCCAAGAGCAGCCACATCTCTCCCTCCTAGGCTCCTGGTTGGCAGGCGCACCTGGCAGGAGAGGTGGGGTGGAACAGCTGACAGAGCACCCAGCCCCTACAACCTGACCGCAACTTGGGCAGAACAGCCTCTGACGCTCACTAATGGGGCTTAGTGGCCCTGCTCCCCTGCTTTATCACCAGCCACCCCCACAAGCTCTGGGGACAGGGACTGGGACCAGACCTGCCTCTGTCATTACTATTTGCTCTGCTCCAAAACCTCCAGTGCCTCTGCCTCCACCTCACCCCATGAGCCATGGCCCTCATCCTGAGATCAGTGGCTCACTGCCCTGGCCCCTCAATGCTGCGGGTCTCAGCTCAGCGTGCCAGCCACGCAAGCTTTCTGACCAGGCTTCTGCAGGATCCTGCAGGTTCTATCTCAGCACCTCTGCCTTAGTGCCTCCCATGCCTGGAACCCTGTACTTCACTGTTCCTATTTCTTGCTCAGGGGCCTCCTCAGGACCCTCACCCTAGTGTACAGTTACCCAACGCCGTCTGTACAGCAACTGTTTGTCATGAGGGAGCTTGAGGTGACTTTCACATAACAAAAAATGAGCCAGTCAGGGCAGTGAGAACACGCACGATGTTAATGATATGAGCCCAGGAGTACTCTGCTCATTCCAAAACATTTTCATCACCTCAAGATAAAACCTCATGGCCATTAGACAGCCCCTGCCTGCTCGCTTCTCTTATAGCTCTCCCTCTTCAGAGTTCCCTGCCTGGGCATCTTGTATCAGTCACCTGGTCTGTACCCTTGGTACCTGGGAACTTTTGCTTCCGCTGCTGTCCTCAGCATCCTTCCGAGTGGGAGTGTGTTGCAGCTCTGCTCCTCCCGATGTGGGCACTGGCACCTTGCACCTTTGGCTGCTGCGCACAATGCTGCTGGGAAGCTTTGTATGCAGGGCTTTGTTTGAACATCTGTTTTTGTTTCTTTGGAGGTGTATATCTGGGAGTGGAAGCGAAGTCAAACGATCACTTAACTTTCTGAAAAATTGCCAGAGTCCTTTCCCATGGCCTTCACGGCCCTTATCTGTAGCTCCGTTTGCCACATGGCTTGCTGCCACCGTCCTGTGGAAATGAAAAGCAGTCGGAAAAGGGGACCTTGTTTCTTCTCAACAGCACTGATGCTTGGCAAGCAGGTGTCAACAAGGAGCAGTGACTGGTTGGTTCAACACATTTGTGGGTGGGAGGCCAAGGTCAGAGCATGGGCCAAAGGGGGCACTTTCCAGTCTGTTTTCCCAGCAGGCTGGACACTCCTGTGGCCCAAGCATTCCTGGCTCCACTGTGGTGCCCTACACCAGTTGCTGATGCTTTGGGGACCCCTTGAGAGAGAGAGAGAGAGAGAGAGAGAGAGAGAGAGAGAGAGACTTCATCCCATGAGAGCCAGGCTCCACTGTTCTTACTCCTTGCCTGCCATCTCTGTTTGGATTGGGAGCCGTGTCTGTCCTGGAGCATCTAGGGAACACTATGCTTGTCACAGGTGTTATCTTTATCAAAGGTAAACAGACCGACTGTGTCAGCTGCCTGGCCTAGGATACCTAGCGTTTCTGTCGAAAAGCCTCACTGTGCCAGGACCAGCCTTTGGCAGCTGAGTGACCAGGAAGAACGCAAAGATTCCAGTGTGCTGGGAGGCAGGAGTGCTGACCGCAAAGCCGCTGACTGACATCCAAAAGAAAAAAAAAAATCGATGTTTAATTCATAGACATCGCTTCTGCTTTCCCTTCTCCTGGGGATATGTACTAGGTGCCAATGTCATCTCCTAGTGACATTTCCCAGAAACTCGGTGTTTAGGTCTGTTATTTTTCTTGTTTCCAATTATAAAACTGGAGCCAATTCTCTCTTTCCAGATCCTCAGGACAAAAAATACCCTTTTTGGAGCCACATAGGAAGAAGGGCCTGTCCATTTCTCTACCATCCCCTGCCTGCTGCTTCCTGGTCCAAACCTGTAGGCCAGTGTTAGGGTAATTCTATACCATCCCCAAGAACCCCACGTTTGTTTTTCTTTTGTTGTTATTATTGTTGTTTTTTGAGATGTATTTGAAAAGCAGAGTTATAGAGACTTAAAGGGAGGGATCCTCCATCCACGGGCTCACTCTCCAGATGACTGTATTGGCCAGGGCTCTTCCAGGCTAAATCAAGGAGCCAGGACCTCCGTCCAGGTCTCCCACATGAGGTACAGGGGCCCAGGTACTTAGATCATCTTCCACTGCCTTCCCATGCACATTAGCAAGGAGCTGGATTAGAAGTGGAACAGCCAGGACATGAACCAATGGGATGGCAGCATCACAGGCAATATCTTAGCCCACTGCACGACATTGCTGATCCCTCCGTTTGTGAGCAGAATATGTTGAGCTGCTATGTAATTTCTTATGCATTTTTTCTTACTCTTCCCAATAACCCTTTGAGGATTTTACCAAATTTTCCATTTCTGCCTCAAAAGGAGTGTGACCTATGCAAGATCACACAATATCCACATCCTTACCCCAGCAATTCTTTGAACCCAAGTCTGCCATGTCAGACCCTGAACCCCCTGCCCTGCTGAGACTACTGCCTCTTCTTTAGAAAAAAAAAAAAAGAAAAAGAATATTTGTGCATTTTATTTAAAGCATCAGAGTTACAGAGAGAGGGAGAGAGAGATATAGAGATCTTCCATTCGCTGGTTCATTCCCCAAATGTCTGAAGCTGAGAGCCAAGAGCTCCTTCCAGATCTCCCAGATCCTGCACTGCTTTCCCAGGCCACAAGCAAGGAGCCAGATCAAAAAGTGGAGCAGCAGGACACAAACCAGCGTCCATGTGGGTGTCAGCAGGCAGAGGACCACACACCAGACCCCTAACTGCCTCTTAATTCCTGCTTTCGCATACCTTATCCAAAGTCCCCTATTCTGATTCTAGAAAATAAATCTTACTGTGGCTACCCGAGCTTTCACTAGTGTGGGGCACAATCACAGTCTTCGCTCCAGCGGTAAGCACGTTTAGGGCAGAATAAGTCATCTCTGTGAAAGTGAGATCTGTAGCCAGAAGAATCAGCTATGCTAGGCTTCTGTCAGTTGCTGATTTCCTCGTCATGGTCCTTCTGCACAAAGGACAGTGAGGCTCAGGCAAAGATCTCAGAGCTCTGGGAGGTGGGTGGAAGGCGCTGCAAAGATGCTGTCTCCAGAGAACAGCACTTGCAAACCAGGATGGCAGTGCAGAGTCACAACTAAGGCTCCGTCTGGCACAGGTTTGTCCCTGTTGTGTCATGCCCCAAAAGTAGGAGACCTCACACCCGTGCCTCAGCAGAAGAAGCAAGACATTCTGGCACTTGTCTGAGAGGTCAGCCTGCAAGTGGTTGGGGGCTGCCAGTGACAGGGGTCAGGGGGAAGGATAGGCAGGGGAAGCCCCAGAGCCCACTCAAACGTCCGGCCTGAGCTGATTCAGGATTCCCTGCTTGCTAGGCCTCTTTTCATGGTCCCTAGGGCAGCTAGACCGAGCAGACATTTTAAAAGCCTTGGAGTTTAGGACACACAATTCAGAAAGGAACCCCTGTGCTCAAGCCAAGGCCTACAGATTTCCCACTTAGACTAAGTATCCCAGGGGTGGGTGTTTAGTCTGCAGATGAAGACGCCTGCAACCAGCATCAGAATGCCTGGCTTTCATTGTGAGCTCCAGCTTCCTGCCATTGCAGATCCTGGAGGGAGCGGGTGATGGCTCGAGTAGTTGTGTCATTGCCTCCCATGTGGGAGACCTAGATTGAGTTCCCAGCTCCCAATTTTAGAACCAGTCTAATCCCAGTTGTGACAGGCATTTGGGGAGTAAACTGCAGATTAATAAGAAGACACGTTCCCAAAGACATGTGTCCAGCAGACCCAGCAGTGGTCATTCTCTGCTGAGCCCTCCCTTGAGAAATGTGGTCACACAGTGGGCAGCACAGCACTCAGGCCTAGACCCGTTTCCTAGGAGGTGGAGGATGGAGGAGAGAGTTCCTATGAAATGAATGTTGCCTCACTTCTGGGACCCAGCACCTGCTTAGACCGCAGAAATGATTGTGTGCCTGGAAGCCTTCTGCTTGTGAGGGAATGTCAGACCTCAGGAACACTCCCAACCTGCTTATGAGGAAAAGCATAGTGATATAGGCAGCAGGGCTGGGGAGAGATCAAATTCCATCTCCAGTCCTCTTTTCTCCCTTGGCTGTGCCTCAGAATGTTCTCTAGGCCAGGGAGCTCCCAGGGTGAGAGGCCCAGCCCCACACCCATGTGTGCTCGCCAGTGCGGACCTGTCCCAGCACATAGGACACAGCTCCACCCATTGCCGTCTCCCAGCCTCTTAGTCAAGCGCATTGATTTCAGAGCAGCTGGAAAAAAATGGAACAATGCCCAGAGAGAGCATTCACAAATCTTGCCTCTCTGAGGTCACTGTGGAGTCGAGTATCCGCCTTTCCCCTCTTTCTTGGTGTCCGTCACAGTAGGAATTCTTTTCCCAGCACTGGGACATTGACAGACTGGCCCCAAGTCCAGCTTCCTGCCTCCACCATTCATTTGGTGAAATGACCTTGGGCTAATTAGTTCACCTCATGGGGCCTAAGTGTCTTCATAGGGGAAAAACGGAAATAGGAGATTTCTGTTTTTTAACCTTTTATTCATTTATTTGAAAATGAGTTACAAAAAGCGAGGGAGAGACAGAGATCTCCCAGCCACTGGTTCACTCCCCGGATGGCAACAGCCAGAGCTGGGCTAGTCCAAAGTTAGGAGCCAGGAGCTTCTTCCAGATTTCCCATGTGGATGCAAAGGCTCAAGCACTTGGGCCATCTTCCACTGCTTTCCCAGGCACATTAGCAGGGAGCTGGTTGGGAAGAGGAGCAGCCAGGACTCAAATGGTGCCCCTATGCAATTCCAGTGTCGCAGGTGGCAGCTTTACCTGCTCCACCAAAACACCAGCCCTAGTATCCTTCATACTGCTGAACTGTATACTTACAAATGCTTGGCATGATGCATCTTGTGTTATCTGTATTTTACTACAACTGGAAAAACAAGGAATAGACATGAAAATATCACCCACCTCATTTTGCACAGAAAAATGAGTTTATTCACCTGCAGTTTATGACCTTAGCCCCTTATGATGCAGTGATTACCCCCAGTGATTTCATTACCCCCAGTGATTTCTGTCAGGACCCCAAGTAATATTTGCCTACTTACACACACAGTCAGTGTGCACACATAAAATTAATGACTTGAACATCAAAGGTGCCATGCAAGGCAAAAAGGTCTTCTTTAGGTGGGAGGGAGAGGCTGGGTGTGATGGAGCAGGTAGCATTTTGCTTCGCAGGCAGTAGAGGGCCTGCGGACCCAAATCAGCTGATGTACTCTGTGGTTCACAGCTCACAGAGGGAGTGCCAGAGCCAGAGGGGAGCATGGACTCATGTCCTAATGCCACCAGCCCAGCACATATCCTGTTCGTGCCCTCTCCCCTCAGTGCCAACAACCATCCTCACTGTAGAACCAGAGACTTGGGCAGTCCCCTTGGTCCTCAGTGCAGCTCTGGGAGGCCACTGTCACTGCCAAGTCTGTAGATCGAGAAGCCTGAGCCCAGAGAAGTTAAACATTTTTGCCCATGATCATACAGCCCAGCTGGAAGCCAGTCTGAGATTCAGACCAGAGCTGCCATGTGAACTCGCCGTGTGATCTTTGTCTTTGGCTCTTAGGATTCCTGGGCAGCAGAGTGCCTGGGGAGGAGGTGCACCCCAGGAACACCGTGACCTGGGCTGTGGCACTGATTCCCTTACGAGCAGAGAAACCAGAGGAGAGCACTTCTCTCCTGTTCCTTACAGCTGTAGGGAAAGTCCATAATTATTTAAAGAAACTTGCCAAATCTTTCTCTGTTGATGTTTATTTTTTGCTTCTGAGTCACTTGTTTCACCAACTGTAAGTCCTCATTAGTAGACAATGATAGCACACTCCCAAGACCAAAGGCTCATTTATGGCTGAATACTCAAAACTGTGAATATCCTAGCCTTTACTTTGGTATGTGAATTGATAATGATCACCATGATTGAAATTTTTTGTCTTAAAATACCTCTGACATCCTCAAGAAACCCCAGGGTACCCCTACGGAACAGTGGTTGAGTGCCTCTTTCCAAAGACCTAGTCAGAGTGCCCACCTTTGGAATTAGAGAAATGAGAGGCTGCGTGTGTGACACTGCAAGGTGTGTAGACAACCAGAGGGAAAATGAGTCCATTTTGAGGGCTTACAAAGATCAAGGAAAATTAAATGGGAGGCAGCAATGCTGCTGCAGAAGTATTGGCAGTGCCTTCCCCACATGTGCCCTTGGACAGCCATTCCAAAGCATGGCTACTCCGAGGAGCCAGGGTAGGGGACCACCTGATGGAAAAGGACCAGGGAAAGGGGCACAACTGGCATCTTTTACAAAGAATTCTTACAGTTCCCAGGAATTCTGTGACAGATAAGAGATGTGTTGAGCAAGAGTTTACAGAGGCTTTCTTATGACTCAGATAAATACCATGCTGGGCATGCAGAGATGATGAGGTGGATGTAACAGACTTCATCACATTGCACAGAGGCACAGGCGGTCATGAGCTTCCTGGCGTGGAGGTGCGTGGCATGTACCAGTGCACAGCCACGGGGAAGAGGAGTGACAGCAAGGCAGGTCTTGGACGCAGCAGAAAGCCATTGAATGTTCCCGGGCATGAGAGGATGAGTCAAGGGGAGAGAGCAGCAATGGACTTGAAATTTGACTGACCGTGGGTGGCAGTGGGCTTAAATTTTGATTGGCTGAAGTCAAAACAAGGCTGAGGAGGAACAGACTGGAAGGAGACACACTCAGTCGCCATCACCGCACACTCACCACCTGGGCAGTAGGTGGCGCTCTGCCTGCCTTATAGGTGAGAAGAAGTTCTAGCACCAGCCAGTCCCCTTCCTTAGATTGGTGTGTAACCTTCTGTGACTTTACCTGGGTATTCACATGTGTCCTGATCCACCTTGTGGAGTCACAGCACAATGTTGTTTAACCCTAACTGACAGCTGTTTTCTCTCAACCCTACGCACTAGAGATTTTTCATGTGAGTCCCTAAGAGCGCCCTCATTCGTGTTCAGCTGCTATAATCCATCATCTGGGCAGTCCATTGTTTATTTAACCAGTCCCTTATTGGTAGATGTTTAGGTTGTGGCGAAGTCTGTGTCCGCTAACAAATCATAGGCGCCACCAAAGGGCTTGCGCAAGGGGTTCCCTAGGGTACAGAACCACGAACAGATCCAAAAATAGCTGGGCTGCGGAACTAACAGGATTTGGTGACCATGACGCATGGGGGTAAGCGCAGTAGGAAGCCACAGGCTAGTTCAAGGCAGAATACAAAGAGCCTCAATTTCTCTGTCTCTGTGTATCCTCCAGACATTTACTCTATCAAGGAGCCTTCGGGAACTGGGATGAGGCGGTCTCCAAAGCCTGCCCCACCAGGGCTTGGCCTCGAGACTGGGCTGCTGGAGGCCCCGGCAGGTCCTGCTCCTACTGCTAGCACCTCTGCTGAGTTTTCAACTTTCTATGATTCTTTTCTGTCTGTAGCCAGTGCCCCGGGACTCCAACACAGCATCCTTTATTTATGGATGCCCACAAATGTGCCTTTCTCCCCAAAACACATGCAGTATTATTCTTCTAACATCTCAAATGCCCGAAGGACTGAGAGTCAATATTATCCCAGTGTGCCAGGAATGGCCTCTGGGAGGCATCTCTGCCACTTACACAGCCCATTTCCTGAAGCCCCGGAGTCCTCCTCACAGGAGCATAGCCCAAGGCTCCTCAGCTGGACCTAAGGAATTGCTTTGTCTCTGTGGCTGCCTGCTGTGAGCTATGTCCTCGAAAGCCACCACCTCCATCTCCATCTGGAATGCTAGCCACGCCTCCATCTGAGTGCTAAGTGGGGACTGACTGGCAGCAGCTCCTCCCAGACCGTTAGCTCATTTGTCAGAGTTCAGGTGCACGACATACTGGTAGACTTTAGCCCAGCAGGATAAAGTGCCATTTATTACATGCCAACTGTGTGCAAGGCACCAGGCTAGCTGGTATTCATCAAATAACGAGGTCAGTATATGACAGTGGTAGTATAAAAATCCCACTTTTACTCCTGGGGCGAGCAAGTCCCTGGCCCAAGTCTCAGAGCTCACTGCTTCTGACTCTTCCTCCGACTTCCTGAGAAAACAACCACCTCCTCTTCTGGGTTCTCTCTTTCCTGCTAAGTTGATGTGGAGACCCTGCAACACTTCTGAGGTAAAGCCCCTCTTCTGTTGTGGCTTTCTGAGCGTGGTGGCCTCACAGGCGACGGTTGAACCTCGACTGCTAGGCTCCACGCGCTGCAGCCTCCTGGGTTGCCAGTGGCCTCGTTCCACACCCAGGTGGCAGGAAGAGTCAGTGTTGATGGAATGAGCCTCCCACCCTCGGGAACCTGGAAAATGTTCTGAAATAACTGACATTTACAAAATCCTAGGCGTTTGGGGGGAAATGTGCTTTTTTTGGCCAGATTTACAGCCTGAAGCCCAAGGGAACACCCAGCAGCTCAGAGCAGCGTTCACGCGTCCTGAAGTAACACCCAGCCACAGGAGACCGTGGCCTATGCCTTGTCCTTCTCTCTGACCACCTCATTCCACCCCCAGCAAAGGGCAGACACAGAACCCACCCTGTCTCCTGTCCCCACCGTTCCCAGCAGTGGGGCCCTGGTGCTGGCCCAGCGTGAAGCACCCAGAGGAAATGCCTTAAGAGCCGCCATCACTGGGCTGTGCCCTGCCGTGTGCCTGGGTATGTCACTGACCTGTTGAGACCGTGCCTCACCCCTGCCAAGGGGACCACTGCTATGAGGAGGTTGGGGCACCCCTCTCTCCCAGAGTCAGGCCGTCCAGGTTCAAGTCCATAGCCACATAGAAAGTTCTGTAAAGCCCCTGCCCCCGATTGACCCCTTTGCTTCGGTGGGGCTGAAAATGGAACCTGCTGGGATGGGAAGAGAGGTCCTGCTGATGTGTAGGTTCCATCTTGGGTGTCCTGGGGATTCCTTGAAGACTCAGAGGCACAACCTACCTGGCCATGCTTGTCTCCACTCTTGTACATAAGGGATGAGCAGTGGATTGGGGTTGTTTCAGCAGCTGAAAGCAGCCCTCAGCTAGTGCAAGCACTGAGGGCTTTGGGTACACTCGCCTGGTTGTGACAAACCAGCTCCCAAGGATGGCACTGTCCCCACACATTGTGTGGTACCTCAGGAAGGCAGGGCATTCCCCATTCAGGACCTCAGTATCCCATCGTGGGAGGTGACTGGCCTGAAGTGGCAATGCATGGCACTGTGTCCGCTGATTCATTCTGAAATTGAAGCATCCCAGTGATATGACCGTCACCAAGAACACTTGATGAGGCTCCCTGGACTGTTGGTATTTGGGCTGTCTCCTGCCATCCAGGCTCACAGGGACTAGTGAGGAACCTGGGCCAAAGCACAGAAGGGACTCTTCTAAGGCCACACGTGATCTGTGGGGTTGCTGAAGCAGTCCTAGGGCATCTGAGTTTTTTTGCCTGCTGAGCCTGGAGTCTAGGGACACTCCTTGAGGTCCAAGAACCTGAAGAAAGTCTCCACCTTGCCCTGAGGGAGCCATGGTCAGAAGCTGAGGCGCTGTGGGTCTCACCTGCAGCTCCTGAGCACCCCTGCTAATCAGTCAGGTCACGAATGCCAGTGTCTGGCCAGCAGCCCTCAGTTGGCTGTCACAGCTTGCTGTGCCAGCTGACCTCTGCCCTGTAGGTGTGAGATGTCAGCAGCCATGTCTCCTACTTTCTGCAGGTCAGGCTGGCTCTCGGCCAGGGCACTTCTTAAAATAACAACAATAAGGCTTTGACCTACATAGATAAATGCTGGTGTCCCAGCCAAACACAGGGGCCTTGGGAGTGCAGGTGTAAGCAGGGACAGGTTTGGAAGCTTTCTGGAACTGATAGAGTGTCATTAAAGCCTTCAGTGGTATGAATCTGAGGGGTTTGGAGCTCAGTAGAGTTTGTGTTTTCAGTTCTTCCTTTACTCAGCAAGCATTTCTTGAGCACCTGCTGTGTGGCTGGCACTTTGCCTGAGTTGTTACCCCTACTACGCAGAGCTGCTGATGCGAATCCTTCAGATGATCCCAACACCAACTGCCTCTCAGTGAGGATGGCAGGCTGCTTCCTTGCCCAGATGGGTGGGTGGGTTGTGGGAGGAGTCACTGGATCAGCATGTGTGTGGGTGTGTGGGTGTAGGGGGCGGGGACGGTGCCTGCAGCAGAAAGGAGCTGGGGGACAGCGGTGTGTTAGTCAGTTCTTCCTTACCACAATGAAATACCTGAGACAAATTGAGGAAGAAAGGAGGTTTATTTTGGCTCTGTTTGGAGGGTCGCAGCCCACAATGTGGTGGCCTCATCAGTTCAGCATCTGCTGCTGCCTGCTTGCTGGCAGGGCCCCTGAGCAGTGTGGAGCTCAGGGCCAGGGCCAGCATGTGTCTGTGTCCCTGTTCATGGGGCCTCCACCCTGATGCCTTAATTACATCTCCTGACTTCCCTGAGGCCCCACCTCTGAACACCATGCCTCTCAGCTCCATGGACAAGCCTCTGTCACACAGGTCTATGGGCACACCCAGACTGCTAATGAAGCCATGACCAGCGTGTGCAGGACCTGCTCCAGGCAGCATGTAAAGCATCCTGTGAGTGGAGGAGCAGGCATAACTGGGCCATGTGTGATGATGAATGCTATGGGAAGGACAGGTTCTTGAGCTTGGGTCTGATTGGAAGAATGGAATGTTTTGTGCCATGTGCAGGAGAATTCACAATGGAATGTGGAGTGGGCGGGCCTTTGTAAGGGTGGCCCACTGGTGCAAGGAGGGGCAGGGGTGGGAGAGAAGTGTTTGCATTACCCACTATGAGCTGAAAACGCCTCTCACGAGGGTGAGGGAAATGTTTGCAAACAGCTGTGAATGCACTAAAACTCAGTGTCTTGAACCCTTTCTTCCAAAGAGTAAACTTTTTGGTATTTGAAGTACATATCAATAAAATTGTATTAAAAAAAAAATATACATATATATATATATATATACACCCCATTCTAGTCAGCCTGTCGCCGTGCTCTCATGAAACGGCACATAAAGGCCAATTGATTTCACTTGTGTCTCATTTTTATCATCAAGTAGCCTGATTTGTGTAACATTTTCCTTAAAGAAGTCCAACATGTGGGGGGGATTGGAACCCACAACACATTCCGGAATTTGGAAACCTTGATGCAGTCCAGACTCACCTGGCACTCTTCCCCTTCCCCAAAAGTGGCCTTTTTTCCATCGCCTTTTGACTTTGAAGAAAAAACTCTGTTTTTGCTGGTAAAAGAGCCTCCTGTTCCCGTTTCTTTCCTGTAAATTATGAGGTAAGTTTGCATTTCTTACCTTTCCAGAAATCTCTGTTGCTTGTGGTCTGACCTCAGAATTGTGACTTCTGGGAAAGCCAGCAGGTATGAGCATCGCAGCTGTGAGCACTTGAATCCCCTGAAGTGCCGTGAGCAGTTGGTGCGGTAGGAAGAGGCAGAACGCAGGTGGTCGGCACCTGCTTAGTGCTCTGCAAGTGACCTCTCTGAGACTAGACTAACACGTCGTCCAGTCCACACCAGTGACAAAAAATACAGTCCTGAGTGCTGAACATTGTTTCCGGGGGGTACTTGAGGCTGGTTGTGCCCCTCCCTGAGTGGCAGAAGCTGTGAAAGCCGTCAGGGGGTAAGGTGCACAGCCATCACTGGTGACAGAGTAGTCGCTGCACGTGTGTCGAACGTGGTCATGTGCATCCCTTTCTCGTAGTCTCTAGCATGATGTCTGGGCTGGAGATTATTTCCTTGTTGTGTCCAGGGAAACTGAGGCCTAAGGCTACAGCCAGTCAGCAAAAGGCCAGGGTTTGAGCTCAGGTCTGTTGTCTCTCATAACTGTGCTGTGCCGTAGCATTTAGATTGCCAGGCCGGTGCTCCATCCCCTACCTGGAGGACAGCCATGAAACACAGCCAGCTGGGAGGGGCAGCGCAGTGAGGCCTCTCTTTGGACACGTGCTGCGCCCTCTACTCAGGCCGAGGGGCTACAGGGAGAAAGCTCTGACACCGGATCTGTTTAGGAGGCAGGAGGTATTTCTGTCTAAAGAAACGCTCTCACAGTTATTTATTCATTGTGAGAGGGAGAAAAAAAGATAATAGAGTTTCCTGGAAAGGGATAAAAGTTCAATATGATAAACTCCCGAAAAGCAATCAAAGGGCAAAGAGGGCAGCAAAATAGAGGACAGAGAGAGTAAGAGAGAGGATGAATCAAAGCGGCAAGTGTGTTAGCAGAAGCCCGGGAAGGGGCCATATTTCATGACAGCGGTGCGGAGCCAGCGCTGCTGGGCTGTCAGAAGCCTGTGCACCAGGGGTGGTGGGTCAGGGAGGCAGCAAGACGTGGCCCCACGATGTCACCCAGGTCCTGAGGACAAGCTGACAATGACAGGAACGGATGGACCAGTCAGCTGTTTCGCTGTTACTGCAAGGCCATTACATTAATTTTTGCTCATTAATCTGTGAATGTTGGGGATTGCAAATAAAAACCATAAAGCTCCAGAAAGGAGCAATCGCTCACAGCCCCACCAATGCACGAGGGGAGAGTGCGAACAGTTCAGTTCACTCTCCATCCATATCTTTATTCTTTCTCTCACTGATTAAAATAGTTTATTTTGCCCAAGAAATAGATAAGTTAATTGTTCATTTAAAAGTGAAAAAAAACATTACAAACGAGGCTTGAATTCCCTTGAACTGCTCCTCCCCCAGTCCTCACCACTTCCAGCTACTCCCAGTGGGGCTGGCTGAGCTCTCTCCAGTCCCTGGCCTGAAGCTGCTCCTGCATACGTGTCTGCAGCCAGCACTCGGGCAGGGCCTCAGCCCCTCCTTAGTAACTCTGAAGTCCAGACAGCTTCGAACAGAAATGTGATATGTTTGGTTTTAGCTGTCCAAAACCCAGCTGAAGATATAACATAGCATGCATTGTATCCATATAAATGCACACATGGCTTTAACTCCCAGTGTTGTTGAATTCCAGGACATGGCTGGCTACAAGGGTTTAGGATAAGGAGTTACAGAGCTGTAAATCACCTCAAAATTTGGGCCACTTTTTAGAGTAACCTAAGCAGATTCATCATTATTTGCTGCTGTGGAATGTTTGTTTTTGGTCAGCCCTGTATATCAGAAGACCCTCTTGCCTTACCAGTTACAGAGTTCATGTGTTCCTTTTCATGGCTTCGTAGTGTTCTGTGGTGTGTCCACTTGTGTTTCTCTGGCTGAGAGCTTTGGTCAGCCTGGGCTTTCCCTGTCCCAGACAGGGCTGCGGTGGGCCCTCAGGCGTGCCTCTGTCTGCACCTGGGCATCCCAAGCAGCAGGACTGCAGGGTCACCAGTTTTTCAGCACTGAGGTCACTGTCAGAGCAACTCCCCATGCCATAGACTGCCTCTTGCTCAACCTCCGTTTTTAAGAGATGTATTTATGTGTTTGAGGGATGGAGTTGGAAGCAAGAGAGGGAAGCAGCATGCTTGTCTTCCAGCATCTGCTGGTTCACTCCCCAAATGCCCCAACATCTGTGGCTGCACCAGGCACAAGCCTGGAACTTGGAGCTCTGTCCAGGTGGCCCACGTGAGCAGGAGAGACCCAGGAACTTGGGTTATTATCTGCTGCCTTCCAGGTGCATAGCAGAGGTGGGATTTAATCCTAAGCGCTCTGATATGGGACGCAGGCATTTCTAGTGATGGCCTAACAGGCTGTGCCACAACACCCGCCCCCTTACATCTCTTTTCATGGCTGCTTACTGGTCTGTTGTATGAGTGTTCACTGCTGGAGGCAGTCATGGTGAAGGACCACAGGCTAGGTGGCTTACACAACACAAACTCGCTGTTGTGCTCTGAGGGCCAGCAGTCCACACTGTGTTGTCAGCAGACTAGGAGGAGAAGCCTGACACGGACTTCCCTGCTGGTTCTGGGCTTTGCTGCTTGCCTCTGCTGCTTCTTGGCTCATACAAGTGTCATCCAGGTCTTTGCTGCTGTCTTTACCTAGCTCGCACTCTCCTGCATATGGAACCTTAGCCCTCATTCCACTGTTTATAGGGCGAAGTCAGGCTGGATGTGGGGCCACCTTGATGACAGCATCTAAACCAGCTCACCCCTGTAAGATGACCCGCTTCCAAATCAGGTCACAGACTGAGGGGGTGGAGCTTCAACAAAAGAGTTTGAGGAGGACCCAGTGCAACCCATATTGTGCTCAGTCAGGATTTGCAAGTCTGCTTGTATTGGCACTAGTAGTCGCTTCTGCCGTGCTGTGGATGGGCCTGTGGTGAACGTGCTCTTACAGAAATCTGGCTTTGTATCTCCAGTGAATCTCTAGGGTCAAGGGCAGTGATTGCCCTACTCAGGTTGCTTTTCAGAAAGCAACGTCAGGGGGCCCGGCCATCACAGCAGAGCCCCCTTGTGTGTACATATGCACCGCCTGTATGGACACAGGCGTCTTTCCCTTCAAGTCATTTTCATTTTATCCCTCATTCTTGGCAAAAGCAGAGAGTCCAGAGGGTTAACAGCAAAATGGAAACAATAGCTCAAAGTGACTGGGGGGAGGCAGTATGGTAGATGGCTAACTTCAGAAATACGGGGCCCTCCAGGCATTGGGCACTGAATCAATCAGCAAAGTTTCACTCACAGGGCAGCCTGCCAAGGCAGGGAGAAGGAAGTCTGTGATTTAGTCGAGTCGGTGAAGCCCACAGCAGCCCACGTAATCCCACTGCTGTGGAAGGCACTCAACACTGAGCACTCGGGTCACCATCTAGGCCAGTGGTGGCCAGGTGAGAGTCCCCCAGAGCCGCCACACAGCAAGCCTATCTGAATTCTTGTAGTGTACACTCTGGGGGCTGCAGAGCTCACAGGGACTGCTAAGAGCAAGAGAGCAGAGAGCCCTCTGAGAAGCGTGTGCTTGTGTGTGTGTGTGTGTGTGTGTGTGTGTGTGTGTGTGTGTGTGTGTGTGTTAAACACAGGGTGAGGCTGGGTGCATGGTCACCATACCGGCCAACGGACACTTAGCTCAGCAGGGCCAGGGCCTCCCTGCTCCCTGCCCAGTGCTGAGAGTAGAGAGCAGGATGCAGGGAAGGATAAATTTAGCCCACCTTTCAGGGGAGAACATCGATCTCCAATGGAGTGCTCTGTCTGAAGGAAAATGGAAGCCTTCAGCTGGTCATCTGGGACAGTTTTGCTCGAACAGCTAAAAGCCCAGGGAGAAGAAGCTCTGTGACCAGCTCAGCCCACCGGCAGGTCCCATCTCATCTCTGCTTTTGACAGAAGGGTGATGGCCACCCCACCCTTTGTTTGTGCCCAAGAACAGGTGCCACTATACTTTCTGCAAAGGAATTTAGGTTTCTGCTTTGGATGCCACACACCCGTATCCAGTAAAAATTATGTGGCCCCTGCCACAGGTCTCCTTGGCTACAGGCCCAAGCCACTGGCATCTGACAGGTCACACATGTCAGAACAAGGCCACTGCTGGCCCTTGCCGGTGTCAAGAAGCTGGGTGAAGGCCATCTGCTAGCAGATGTAGGCATACATCTTCCCCTAATATGCATGCAGCACCCTAAGCACTACCACTACTGTCCCAAACAGTGGATACCCACCCTGATGACCATCCACCATCCATCCCACAGCCTCACCAGTGCCATGGCGATGCCTTCTGGCCTGTGGCCTCCTCCACCACTGCCGCCATGGTGGGAAGGGGAAGAAGTCCCGTCTGTCAGCATTTGGGACACTCATCATCTGCTTCCGGGCGCCAGGGGTCACTGAAAGGCTGAGCCGCTTCCAGGAATTCATGGCTCTGAAAACGTGGGGCTGACCGTAAAGGATTTGCAGTGAGGGCACGAGAGAAGCCCAAATCTCCGTTCCGCCCCCGCCTGTGGGCCCCTGAGCATTGTCCATTGTGCCTCGAGTTCTTGGGAAGCAGTGAAGTCAATGCACACAGTGGTGCGGGTCCAAGTTAATAATGAATGTGGAGGAGGGAGAAAGAGTGTTCAATATTTAAACATTTCGGAGTGCCTGGCCCATTCTGCCAGTCACTGCCCTCTGCCTGCTTCCTGGATGGGCTCTGCGAGACCCAGCCTGCGACACGCCCCAACTGTCTGCAGCCCCAAGCCTGCGGGACTCCTCATCTTCTGATGTCTTTCTTAGAGAAAGCAGGAGGTGGGCAACATACACAGGAAGGTGGTGGTTCTGCTGCCTGGGGCTTCTCTGGGGGCATTGTAAGTGTGGGGTCCCTGTCCAGAGCTGTTTTAAGTTTCTCGGGTCTGCTGCTGTCACACATCGTGCATGGGTCCTCACCTTGAAAACATGAGACAGGCCTGCCAGGGACACACACAGTCGTGGTTAAGAAGTGCCTCTCCAGGTGCACAGATTGGAACATCCCTTAGAAGCTGCCTGTGATGCAGAGTTGTGTAGATCAATGCCTTCTCCTCAACATACATTATAGAGAAGGAAAAGTGTTTTGGGGGAGGGAAAACATTTGGCCCCAAGACATAATAAAATCATGCTTAAGGATGCAGCAAACTTTAAGTCTCTTAGTTAAAGGAAATCAATACTTTTATAATGAAATATTAATACAAAAAAAAGAGAGAAGAAATCAAAACTACAAATGCAGAATAGCCAGAGTGATGTTAATGTTGAATGCATTAGCTTAGCATTTGCAAAGAGGCACAGAGGAAAACAGAGATAGGAGACAGCCCTCTGGCCCAGGCAGGCCCCTTTTCCATGTGTTTTCTCTGCTGAAGACACATGCCTTTCAGATGCCACAGTTTCCCAGCATTTCGTGTAAACAGCCATCCTTCAGGAGTGCAGGATATCCACCCTCCCAGACACCCCTGCACTGGCCGCAGGACCAGGGGACGTGAAGACTTAAGTACACAGCTGGCAGATCCTTGCCTTCCCCACTAAACTCTCCATCATGGTCATGGGATATATGTCTTCACTGGGAATGGGCGCATAGGAACCTGGGTGAGGCAGCTGTTTCCCCAAGTCCAGCCTCATTGAACATTGTCCTTTGACACAGTTCTGCCTGATACACTCCCCTGCAATAGAGAGGCCACTGGCAGGCACCTCTTCCCAGGCCTCACATCCATCATGAGTTGAGATTTTAAGGATCTAGGTGGAGACAGCCAGAACTCTATTTTCTCACAGGCTGCTTTTCTGTCTAATTCGCTTTAAGCTTAACTGGGTGATGTTTCTTTAGACAAGCTGTCTGGTGGCTTACTTTCTTGACTCAGGGTGTTTTCCCTTATATCGCGTTGCTATTTCTGCCACACAGCCCTGGATCTAAAGACACTTGTAAAAATGATCTCCAATTCTGGCATCATCAGGCCCACGTTCCCAGACCTGTAAATTCCAGTTAAGCAGTCAAAACATAGAGCACTGCCTGAACACTAGAACCCTTTTAGCTCGTTGAGTCCACTTGACATGAGAGAGGGGACAATGGCTTACAAGGTAAGCAGATCTCCCTCTTCCCAGGAAGTCATATGCTTACAGGAGATGGCCAGAACCCTGGGCACTCTTTGACCACTGAATCCTGCGTCCAGGGTAGAATGTGCAGGCCCAGCACCAGGGCTTCTCAGGGCGTCTGCCCTAAAGGCAATAGAAGCCGCATGTACAACAGTCTCAGCCACCTTGTGCTGCCAGCTCTGCCAAGCTGGAAGCTGACAGCCCAGTCCACTTCCCAACCTCACTCCAGCCTTTTGGAGCCTATCCCGACCTGATAAGCGTCTGGGTCTGTGTGTGGTTGCACACGTGCTCCCTGATAGTATCTGCCCCATGTCACTCTAGATGCTATCTTCTGGTTCTTTTTGTAGATGATGTTTGACAGTGGATCATCCCCCCACCCAGCTGGCCCAGCCCCAATCTGTTAAAACACCCAATGGAGAGCTTCCGTGACGTGTACAAGTAAACCAGGCCACTCTACAAGATCCCAGTACTGGCAAATAGAAGCAGCAGGAGTGGGCCTGAGGGTGCATGGCTTTCAGCCTTGCCTTTTGCACCAACTGCACATGTTTGTGCACACAGTCAGGACTTCTTCCTTGGTCCCCATGTACACTACTACTTTGAAAAACACGCAAGACAGGGTGCAGTGTGAGCTATACACCATGTGGTTTCCCACATGGAACAGGACTAATGAGAGGAGAGACCTGCTAGCTAGAGCTGGTTCCTAGCCAGCCAGGAGCTCCGGAAGCTATCCTGGCCAACCACAGCTGAGCAGGCCCCCAGTTCTGCTCTGTTAGACTCTTAAGGCAGAGGAGTCAGGGGTTGGCAACCCCCTGTTCATGGTCTAACCTGCCTCCCTCTTGCTGCTTTTAGCCCTGTCTAGGCGGTCGTTGGTGAATTTGCTAGTGCCCTGGCTGAGAAACTGTTGTGGAGCGCTTTGCTTGCTAATGTACAGACGGTAATGCCATTGGAGGAAGGCAGGGGCTGGGCGAGTCAGGGGCCCAGGCCTTGGGAAGAAAGGCCAGATCCTATTTTAAAAAAATTTCTGACACCAGATTGGACCCCCCACCCCATGAGAGACTCCTGGAGATCTCGTGCCCTCCTGCCTTGCAACTGCCAGCTATCCCTCTGGGGACCTTGGGACCAACACAGCCCTGCCACCCCGGCAATGAAAGCAGCACCCAGACCTTGGCTTTCTCCCGTGGGTGGCAGCCCACAGGGGCATGTCCTCACCTGGCAGCAGACATGTCTCTGAGGGTGCAGTTAGGACAGAGATGACTCAAAGAGGAGGTGAGATACTGAAAAGATTATTTTTTCTTTCCTGCAGGTTTTCAAGTGTAGTCCTTAAAATCCAAGAGGATTTATCCACGGATAAGGAGCTGTAGGCTAAAAGAGGCTGCACGCTCCCAGCTATTTTTGTATGTTGGACATGTTACTATCCCTTTTCAGTACCCAGAAATAAAAAGATCTTTATGCATTTTGAGGCACAGCCAGTCAGTGACGCCGGGGTCGGTAAGGCTCCAGCTTGGCAGAGGGAAGCCCTTGGAACTCATTCTGCAGGTGCCCTTCCTGATTGCAGATCTGTCTGCTAGGATGGACAGGAAGTAGATTCTTCAGCACCAGAGTACAGGAAGAAAATGGGGGAGATGACCACCACTAAGGTTGGAGGGCAGGGGTGCAGGTGTGGGGAGTCCTTCCATAGCCCCTAAACCCAGAGTCTGTGCCACAACGCAAAGCAGTGGCTCATTGGAGACTCACTTGAGAGGGTCTGGCAGCAGGGTCTGAGGGTGAACAGTCCTCTCTGTCACTCAAGTGGTGGGGTCCTGGGGGGTCTCCTGGCCACTGAACATATCAGTAGACTCTGGTGATGCCCAGGTAAGAATCCAGGCCTCACCTGGCCTGCTGTGGGTGCATTGTGGTTAGATTCTTGAGTCGGATCCCTGCTTCTTCCTCAGAGCCCCAGTACATGCTCCTTGAACAGTTGTGGACGCTAGGTACTATCATCCTACAGTGACCAGTCTTTCTGGAGCAACCCCACTCAGGGGCTCCCAGCCACCTAGAGTGGATCCAAGAACCATCCCCTGAATCGGGTGGGTGGGTGAGAAGCCGTGTCAGTGTTGGTCTTAGCAGGCACAGCCTGTGCAAAGGCAACAGCTGGCTGAAGTCCCAGACCCCAGCCCAGCTCAGCCCCTCCTCTCTGGCCCTGGGGACCTGTCAGATAGCACGAGGGAGGGGAGAGGTGAAAGGGCAGAGATGGTGAAGGAGCCAGCCAGGGAGGAATAAGGCCACGGCCGCACTTGCTGTCTTTAGTTTGTGTACAAGGTCACAAGGCCGATTGATTTTTTACTGTTTCCCAGCATCGCCATGGGTAGTGAGAAAATATGAACACTGCATCGTCAGAAACCTGAGCTGCAGCCTTGGAATGAATTTGCTAATGAAAGGCGAGCTCAGGGAACCGCGCCCGTGGTCCTCATTCACTCAGACGCTGGGGAAGGTGGTTGCTTCTCCCGAAGCAGCCCTTGGCCTTGGCAGGTTTAGTTTTATGCTTTTCAGTACGGAGCAAGCCTATGTAAATGCTGGGGTAGTCAGCCCTTCCTTCTGTATCACGCATCTTTTTACCTGAGAGGTCTGAGACTACTGGACTTGTCTCAGACTTCAGTTCTCTTGTGCACCTAAGGCTCAGGAGCTGCTAATTGCAGGGGTTTGGGCGAGGTATTCCCAACTTGTGATTTTCCCACCCACCCATCCCAGTGCTGCCGATGGAGGCTGGGGGAACCCCTGTATCAGCCACGGACAGGCTGCACACTGAGGTGCCCCCCACTCCAAGACCAAGTATGTTTGGTCCAGCTTTCCTGAGATTGCCCACTTCTGGTTTTTAAGGAAATGTGAATTAAAGCATCAGTACTTAAAAGAGAGAGAGAGAGAAGAAAAAGTTTTCTGTAGAATTCCAAATGCCCAACATCTCTGAAAGAATTGCAAATGGTGGTGTCTCTGAGGCCAGTGGCTGGCAGGCAGTAGCCACTTTGACCCATCACCACCTTCCCCTGTCCCGGGAGTCTGTCTGTGCTGCTGTCCTTCTGGCAGAGTCGCTGGGCAGAGCCCACGTCTCTGCCAAGCGAGGAACAGCACGACAGTGGATAGACTGGGAGGAGCCTTGAAAGATGCTCTTTGCCATTCATGTTTTTCATGGACTTTCTGAAGACCCCCCTTGTATGCATGACCTTCAGAATGGGTTTTTGTTTGTTTAGTTGGTTGATTGGTTGTTTTTGCTTGTTTGGTTTTGTTTTTTTAGGAGTTTCATTTATTTGTGTGGAAGACAGGATGAAAAAGAGAGCTCTTCATCTGCTGGTTCATGCCCCAAATGGCCTCAGTGACCAGGCCTGGGCCAGGCCACAGTCAGGAGCTTAGAGTGCCGTCCTGGTCACTCATGTGATCGGCAGGGTCCAGATATTTGAATCACCATCTGCTACCTGCCTAGGCATATTAGGAGGAAACTGGATCAGAAGTGGAGCCATCAGGTCTCAAACTGGTACCCACATGGGATACCAGCATAGCGGGCAGCAGTCTCACTGCACATAAGCCACTCAAAATGTTTATACCAAAATGAAATGACCTTTTCATTCTGTTTCCCAAGAGCTTTTGGGAGTCCCTTTAGCTAGTGGCTGCCTCCTTACTCGGTACACCGTGTTCCCCACCCCACCCCCTTGCTGACCTTGGCATGGCTGTTGCTTTTTAACGCAGGCGCTTTCATGGAGAAGCACCCTTGTTGACAAGGCTGTGCCTGGCAGAGCAGTTACATTTTCATCTTGTGTGCACCTGCTGTCACACCAGTTACAAAAAAAGGCCTGCAAGGGCCGTTACTTGGGGTTAGCTTCACGTAGAGATGCTGCGAGGCTGCCAGGCAGCTGTGTCTCACATTTAAAGGCGTGCCCCAGGAGGACTTAATGGGACAGATGCCTTGGGATAAATCCATGTGTTATGAGAGCCAGGGCCACATGGTGTTGTTTTCCCCAGGTCTCCAGGAAGCTTGGATCCCTGGCTAGCTGAAAATCGTTCTAGTGTCACCTTCTCTTTCCATTCACCTGTGTCATTGGGCTCTTGTCACCTGGTTTTTGTTTCATTGGCTCTCAGGACTTGGTGTCTATAGCTTTATGGGTGGGTATGATAAGTATCCATCCACTGTCTCACAACCTTCCCGGAAGCAGGGGAAATGTTAGCCTGCCCATGGGGGTGATGCAGGACCAGAGCAAAGTCAGTGCAGCCAGAATGGAGAGCCTATGGCTGAGCCAGCTGCCCTTCCTCCGTAGCTTTGGCCTGCAACTGAGCTCAGCTGGCTGTCGCATCATCTTAACCTGAAGCAGTTGTGCTTCAGTCTTTTTTTTTTTTTTAAGATTTATTTATTTTTATTGGAAAGGCACATATACAGAGGAAGATATACAGAGGCACATATACAGAGGAGTGTCCGTTAGGTTCACTCCCCAAGTGGCTGCAACAGTTGCAGTTGAGCCAATCCGAAGCCAGGAGCCAGGAGCTTCTTTCGGGTCTCTCACGCGGATGCAGGGTCCCAAGGTTTTGGGCCGTCCTCGACTACTTTCCCAGGCCACAAGCAGGGAGCTGGATGGGAAGTGGGGCTGCCAGGATAGGAGCCGGTGCCCATATAGGATCCTGACACATTCAAGGAGAGGACTTGAACCACTGCACGTTTGTGCTGAGCCTGCATTTCAGTCTTAAATAGCCCATATCCTCCTGGTAATTCTGGTGAAGTGAAATGGCACAAAATTTCAGCAGAGGTGACTGGGGCTTCCTGCTCAGGCAGCAATTTAGAGAACTTTGGGCTCAAGCTCCCCCTTCTCTCAGTTTCTGATGGTTTTCCTCTTTCCAGTCTTACCCTTCATAGATGACCTTGGTGGCTCAGGATGGGCACATACAAACTCAGCTTCACTGGCCTCCCCCAGAGTTGACCAGCACCACCCAGGAGAAGGTTGAGAGAGCACTTCTTAGAGTCAGGAAGCTGTGGGTCACCTGCCCATCCTAACAAAGCCTTTTCTTAACTGTGTCAATTAAGGTTGAGTTCTCACTGGTAGAAGCCTGGGTGTTGGTAATCAGGGACAACACAGAGGGAGCAGGGGCCCGAGCTCCTTCCTGCACAGTGCTCTGCTCTCTAATGTGATGTGTCCTCATGGTCCAGGATGGCTGTTAGATTTCCAGCCATCACACCCGTGCTTCAGAAAGCAGAATGGGGGCCCAGCAGTGTGGCCTAGCAGCTAAAGTCCTACCCTTGAATGCGCCAGGATCCCATATGGGTGCCAGTTCTAATCCCGGCAGCTCCACTTCCCATCCAGCTCCCTGCTTGTGGCCTGGGAAAGCAGTCGAGGATGGCCCAATGCTTTGGGAATCTGCACCCACGTGGGAGACCCGGAAGAAGTTCCTGGCTCCTGGCTTTGGATCGGCACAGCACTGGCCGTTGTGCTCACTTGGGGAGTGAATCATTGGATGGGAGATCTTCCCCTCTGTCTCTCCTCCTCTTTGTGTATCTGACTTTGTAATAAAAAATAAAATAAATTAAAAAAAAAAAAAAAAGAAAAGAAAAGAAAGCAGAATGGAGGAGGCACCCCTCACTTTTCTTCATAAAGGACCTTCTGGGAGATCCCACAGCTATTTTTCTCTCTTGCTCATTGGCCACAACTTAGTCACATGGCTGTGCCTCACAGAGTCTATGGCTGCAGCTCAAGGGGAAAATGCTGTTGGGAGACAACTAGCATTGCCAGGTACACTGTTCTACACCCTCTCAACCCAGAGGATTCCAGACACTAGCTATTGAAGGAACAGGAGTTGTTGCATAGCATACCTTGGCATACTTGCAGGCCCCAGCCCTGGACAGGCCACAGGTGGACAGGGGAGAGCACCGTGTACCCACTCTGTTGCATAGACTCCTGCCCAGGCTGGCCCTGAACAAGAGCTATGGGAGCTGGGGAGAGATTTGTGCAGACTGCAAAGAGACACCAGGGAATTCCTGAATGAGAAGCAGCCCAGCAGAGCTGACAGTGACCGCCTGGCCGCTGGAGGCTCGTGACTCCGTGTCCACGTGCTCACCTGACCTACCCAAGGATTTGGGGGTTTGAAAAGGGACCTGGCTCTAAAGGTCTCTGAGGGTTAGAACTTGCCTGTGTTCCTTGGCTTTGACCAAGAATCTAAGGGTGGATAGCAAAGATGATCAACTGAAAATGCAAATGCGGCCTGGCGGTTCAGTCAGAATGGCATCTCCAAGTGCTGCTATGGGCAAAAGATAATCAGTGACACCAGATCTTTTCCTTTTTAACAAACAAACAAAAAAACCATTTGCTCATTCATTCATTTGATGCTCCATCTGCTGGCTCACCACCAAATGCCCACAACAGCTATGGCTGAGCCTGGCTGAAGCCAGGAGCCCAGAATGCCATTCAAGTCTCACATGAGGGTGTCAGGAACCCAACTACTTGGGCCTTCATCAGTTGCTAATGCCTTGGGTTAATAGGAAGCTGGATTAGAAGCAGAGTAGCCAGGATTGGAACCAGCACTCTGACTGGAGATGTGTGAGTTGCAAGCAACAGCTTAGTGCACTGTGCCCCACGCCTGGTTCACATCTCTTCATTTTAGATAAAGCCAGAAATCCAGATCTGTAAGTCAGATCTGCTCTTGTGGACATGGCAATGCCTACAGCAACCAGCTGTAAACTGGACGTGAATAAAACGAAATCCATGTGTGGGCCCCAGGTCCCTTTGGCCAGCTCTGCATGCAGAGTCCCATAACCACAGGTCTAGCAGGCAAAGACTCAGACTCCTAAGGGAGGAGAGCATGTCCGAGATCTCAGAGCCACTTTTTGAGTTGAACTTGGACTCAAACCTGGCGTTCCTACTGCCAGCCCAGAGCTGCTGCTCTTCCTAGACCTGAAATAGAAGACTGACCTTTGTGGTGTATGTTCACACTTGAAGAATGCCAGAGTTATGCCTTAGTTCCTCTTCCAGAAGAACTGGTAGAAAGCTGCCCAAGGGCCATAGGAAGACCCCTGTCTGCCTCCAGGGCTCCTGGAGCGCCTGGGATGTCTTTCCCCATTGTCATAGGTCCACCTGCCACCAAAGGTCCTGACAACTCTGCCCCGGGAGGTGCTGATGAAACAGAGAGCAGAACAGTTGAGGGTAGGAGCCAGGAGAGCCGGGAGCTTGAGTCTGACCAGCCCCCCAGGGCAGCTGTGTCTCTTTCCTTCATCCTCCCTTAGTTTAACAGTATTCCCTCAAGCACAGAAAATGAAAATAAAGCTTAGCATACATAAGAAACTCCTGGTGTCCCTTTGTTCCGTCTCCTAGCCTCCAGGTCTACATGAGGGCTTCAAAAGCCCATGAAAAGCACGCATCAGAAGCAAATTGAGCATGGACCTCAAACTTCAGGGGCCCCAAGTAACCTGGTTCTCTAAACTCTATTTTCCATGAACTTCTTCAGTTACCCTGGTATTTCCTGTGCTCTGGGCAAGCGCCTGAATGTGTCACCATGGCGGAGTGTGTGTGATGTACTACATCTTGAACATCCACACCCCATCCTTAATCTTTCATCCCATATATTGAGTTTCATCCGGCCATTCCTACCCAGTATATACGTGCAGCATCTTGACTTACCTGTCCTACCCCCAGGGCTTCGAGCATGTGTGTAGTTCATCACATGGCCCCACCAGCCTGAGTCCTCAGATGTGGGCTCGGACAGGTGGTAGGCACGTGCAGTGCTGCACCCTCTGATCCACATTCCGCAGGCTCTTCTTGAGAAATACCCAGGGAAGGCCAAGGATCTTATCTGCAGGAGGAGATCTCAGGAAGCCGTGTATGTATGGTTGCTGTCTCTTGGTAACCCACGTGCACTTGGCTCATGCCCCGCCAGAGCTAGTTCAACAGGATCCGTGTAGCTGGGATGAAGCAAGAACTGGAAGAAGGGGTGCTGAGGCCGTGGGTGTGCCTTCATCTTCAGTTCTTCCCCTCATGCTCCTGACTTCTAACATGGCAGATCCACCCTCAGTGCATTTGCCACCCAGATTAGGGAGAGAGCCTGGGTAGCCAAGGATAAGATGTCACTGGGCCATCATGGATGCCAGTGCCACTGGGAAGGGAAAGAGGATGCAAAGGAGGGAGGTGGGGTTTAATGGTAACAGGTGTGGAGAAGCCAGGGGAGCCCTGATCAGCCAGCCCCTTCCGAGGGCCAAGGAGTCCCCCCTTCCCTATTCTGCTCTCAGCGAATGGGAAGTTTAAGGCCAGATTTGGCTTGACGCCAGCCCACCCCTACACCTTATCTGCTGTTCCACTCACCTCACTCCAGATGTGTTATGGCAATAAACCAAGTACATGGCATCATAGTAACTAACCTGAGTTTTAAAGTAAGCGAGAGGAAAGACGTGGTTTCTGAGAAGGGCGTGTGACCAACTTGGTGACGCACTTGTCCGTTTGGACTCAGGCACTGTTGTCATGGATGCATACGAGACTGAATCCTGACTCTTGTTACAACACTTCCCAGCTCCACCTATGTGGCACTGATGAATTGACAGCTCAGAAAAAGCTGCCTGGACACTTTTCATTTGTAAAAGAGTCATTCATGCTCGAGGCCAGTGAACAGCTGTAAACTCAGGGGCTGGAGAGCAGGGGGTTATTATTTCAAGTGATTAAGAAATGAGAAGCTCTAAAAACTGATTCTGCAGGGCTGTGGCTGAACGTCCCTGAGGAACTGTCCTGCTGGGTGTCAGGATGCACCAATGTTTACCATTGTACATCCGAGTGGGACCCCCCCCCCAGCCTCACCACGCACACACAAATAGAAATACACACAATCTGTCCCACCATTGCTCTTCCTAGGAGCTCCCAGCACACTCATACTCTACAGCAGGAAGTCTTCTGCAAAAGAGGGCTGCAGCTACAGTGCCCAGCCACCCACCCAAGCCCACCCTGTGCCCAGCAGGCCTCCAGTGTGGGCCACCTGCCAACACCCAGCTGGGTCCCTGGCTTTCAATGGCTTTGGCCTTAGAAATGGCTTCCTGTGTATATTAGAACCGACAGCCTCTTCTTGGACGGTTGCGGGGTTCCTCCAAGCCCCAGGAGGAAGGTTAAGTAGCAGGTCTCATTTCTAGATAAGGGAAGGATGCTGGGGGAATATGTAGACATGGCTGGGGTCCCATGGTAGTCAGTGAGCAGATGGGTCACAGAAGTGCAGCTCTGCTGAAGCCTGTACGCCATGCCCCGCACCAGGCTCGCCACACAGCTGTACAAGCTGAGCCACAGCAGGCATGGAGCATAAAACAAGAAACATCTGAGCAGACGACCATGGCTGTGTCCCAGCAAAAGTTTACTCAGCACACCAGCACGGGCCTGGGTTTGTCAGTCCCCTGAGTTGCCAAGAGAGGTAAGGTCAGGACCCAGAGAGCCTTCTGGAAGAAGTGTTAACCCAGAGCTGGCCCATGCCACACTGAGGCAGTGCAAGGTCTGGGGCTGGCTGGTGCATGCAAGGTAATGGCTGGAGGGTGGGAATTGGGTTCAACCAGAAGGATTCACCCCCACCAGCCTTGCCTTACTGGTGCTACCCCTACGTCATGAGACAAAGGCAGTCCACAGGTCAGCCTTAGCATGGCTGCTCCCTCACCCCTGGTGTCCAGCACAAGAGTCACCCCAGTCTACATGGGCCCCTGGGCTGGTCAGCAAGGAGTCTCTCCTGTGGACACATTTGCATATTCCTTCCACAAAGCATAGGTACATCAGGCAGAGCTGAGAGCCTACCATGAGGCTGCCCAGTGATGTTGGCTCCTTTCGGGAAATAGGCTGGGACCTTCAGAAACCTCAGTGTGTCTTGTTGGGGATAGGGTGTAATGAAGCCCTAGTGTGGCCGTTGGACGGTGTGCTTGCCCCTCGTGTGACTGACACAGTGTGGGGGACACTCCATTTCAGGCCCATGAGTTCTCTCCCGCCTGGTCACTCTCTCTCATCTTGTAGGCTTCGCCGTGGCTCAATGCATAAACCAGCACAGCTCACCTTCCCTGTCCTCACCATCGCCACCATCCGCCAGCGGGAGCCCCAGCGGCAGCACCAGCCACTGCGACTCAGGAGGCGCCAGCTCATCCTCCACCCCCTCCGCCGCCCAGAGTCCAGCAGGTAGGGGCCCGTGACAATGGGGTGGGACAGGCGACTGGAGCAGCCCAATTCCTCACCACCACCATCATGACAGCTGGCACCCAGCTCCTGCTGGTCACAGTGCTTGTAAGCCCTGGGGTATTCACACTGTTGCTGTGGCCTGCAGGCAGGCTGACCCAGCCCACCCCATCAGCACCTCAAGTTGTAGGTGTCACAAACAGGGCTCTCCCTGAGGCCGTTGTTGCAGCTATGGGAGGACAGTCATACTTTCCCCATACATTTGGTACTGTCCAGTTATCTGACCCTTAACCATCCTGAACCCTAGTATGGTGCAGAGGAAGCCCAGAGCCAGCAGGAGGTCCTGCATTCAGCCCGGGACAGGCTGTACCCGTGGCTCCCCAACAGTACCGCTCATTCTCACTTTGCTGAGCCTCTCACACACATGAGACTCTGGGAGCTAAAGACACAGGGCTTCTGTCTCAAATAATGTGATCCCAAATAGTAGGCAGAAGAGCGGGGCCTGTGTAGGGCTTCCTTGGTGGCCAGGAGCCAATGTGATGCTTCACACCCTGATGGCATTGCCCACTTGACTCTGGAGGGTCCCCAGCAGCGCTGGCCTGTTCTCCTAGGCAGGTGACCCTGATATCCTTTTCGATTCTTGTGAAATCTGATCCAGAACCTTCTCCGTTGTTATGGATTCAGGGATTGTGACAAGAGAGACACCATTGGCAGAGCCATGCAGCCATAGGAAGTTGAGGCCCTTGGCTAAGAGCTCCCTGGGTGCCCATACCAGGGCACCAGGGCCTCCAGCCATTTCAGTTTCTGAGTTGCCAGCAAGGAGTTAGGGTGGCCTGCTGCCGAGGCATGCCTCTCCACTGTGCAGTGGCCATCACTTCCGTCTTCTGTTGACATCCCCAAGGCACTGATGAAGGTCACCCTCACACCACCTCCCTAGCTGTGGGGAGGTGACTGCCCTTCTCAGCTGTCTCTGAGCTTGACATGAAGCTGGCCACACATGCAAGCAGTGGCTGCTGTAACTGGGACATTCAGACAGAGCTTCTTTTAGAAGCTGAGGACAGCCTTCAGGGTCCCTCTTAATCCTGGCTCCATGCTTGCTCCAGGGACAGCGTGCAGAGTTGTGTGTGTGTGTGTGTGTCTGCATCTGTGTGCTTACACCTGCATGGGAATGAAAGCTGTGGGTGTCTGACCTTCATGCTTAAGGAGTCACAGCCAACCGCTAAGGAAACAAAAGCCATGCCCTCCTTCGCCAGCACTGAAGCCAGTGGAGAACCCTGTCTTTGGAATCAGGCCTCCCTTGGAGCATGGACCACCCCCCCCCGACCCCCCGCCCCTCCCCTCTCTGCTGGAGGCTGACATCTGAGCACCCGTTTCTTTTTTCTCAGCCTTCCTAAACCCCTCTGCCTCTGGCTATCAGGTGATTGGGCAGCTCCAGGTATTGAGTCAGACTGCCAGGTGAGCAGCCCTGGCAAATTGGGGGGCCTCATGTGCATCCTGTTTTCTACGCCATTTGTCAGTCAAAATCTGAGGCCAGCTTCCTTGGGATGCAGCTGTTGATCGCTGGAGAAGCAGGAGTGTCTGAAGCCATGAGTTCCTGCCCATCCTGATGCCAGACCTCTGGCTTCAGCCTCCCTGTCTGTGCAGTGCCAGGCTTGTGGGGTACCTATGTCCTCTATTGTGCTGGCTCAAATGAGAGGGCACCAGTGCCTGCCTGATGTCTGACCAAGCCCTACAGGAATTGATACCAAGGGAAGGAAAAGAAGTAGCTCTGTCTGAAATGGGAGTCCTGTGCCAGTTGCTGGTGTGACGTTGGTGGCCCAGTGTTTAGGCTTCTGGTCAGGGTAGAGAACCTGGGTGACCTCATCACACTTTTCCCGTCTAGAGGCCAGAGGCAACTTTCTTGGAGAGCTGGCCAGTGGCACAATGGGTCAGAGCCTTTCCTCCAAGCCGATGTGCCCTGCCTGCCCACCGCCCTCAGCCTGGACAGCTGGAGCCTTGCCTGGGAACCCTTGTTTTCTGGGAAGCACCTGCGCTCCGGGAGCACAGTTGCAGGTCTGTTAAAGCCAGGGCTGCCACTCCCAGTGCTTCTCAGCCCCCACAGCCACATTTTGCTCAGCGTCCAGTTGGATGCATACATGAGAGATGTCACCCGCCCAGTGACAAGACAAGCCTGGTTTTCTGATTCTGCTCCATGGTGTTGGAGACTTGACTTGTATGAGGATTTTTGCTGGGAAAAAAACCCACTTTCGTGGCATTCATTTTCTCTAAACAAACAGGTGTTATGTCTAGACCGCCCTTTATGCAGGTGTTAGGGATGTGGGTGGCAAAGCGTAGATCTCACAAGAGAGTGGATGTGACCAGGACCCTGAGGTGCTCACACAGTGAGCGTGCAGTCACCAGCTACAGTACAGGGAGGGCAGCCCAAGAATACGGGCTTCCCACAGGAGTCCACCAGCATGCCAGCCCACCATCTTGCTGGATCAGTGATTCCGCTCTCTGTCCCTGTCTCTCTAGGTCCCTTTTAATTCTCTCCTTCCAAATACAGCCTGGGGGCAGGATGCAGGACAGTCTGTCTTTGAGAAGCAGTTTTCGGGCCCGTGAAGGCCAAGGTTTTGGACCTAGCAGTGACTTCAGGCCAGACTTGCAGGCCCGGTGCATGCCGACTCCTCAGCTGCAGGGAGGGGACTGGCATCTGTGCCATCAGCACCTGCTTACGCCTCCTTCACATGCCGGGAGCAGAGCTGTGGACATTCTGCAGTGGGTTTTTAGTGAGTGCTGGCCTGGCCCAGTAGGAGGACAAGACTGAATTCCCTGATGAACAGAAGGTCCAGCCAAAGTCTGTGGGAATAAAGGAACTTTACCTTCCTCATTGGGGGTCCTGCATAGCCAGTACCAACACTCAAAGCCCCAATCTGTCTGTTACCCCCTACCCTTTAGATAAAGTGCCCTGAGGTCCAAGTGCCTGCTAGGGAAAGCTGAATGCCCTGTGTTGGGACGGGTCCAGGAGACAGGCCTCTGGCTGCCCACACATCCACCATAACCACCCCAAGAGGCCTCAGCCCCATCCCCGCGTGAGAAAATGACAGGGTTGGAGTCAGTGTTTTATTCCCCTTAAACACTTTATGGTTTTGAGAAGCTGAAATTGCATAGAACATATGGCGGGAAAGGGAAGAAAGAATAATTTTAGAATCGAATGTGGGAAAAGTAGGAATACTTTAGAAACATCTTTGGGTTGTCCCTGTGCATATACACAGCCATGAGCACATACAGTGACGTACACAAATAAATACACATGCTCACACAGACACACATACACATGTCTGTGCATGTGTAGGTACATGCACACTCGTACAGTGACTCACAGAGCAAGATGCTGATGAGAAAGCCACGTCCTCAGATGATGGCTCTGCAGCCTGCAGAGTTCCCCGGGCAGACACATGCAGGGTGAGCTACTCGTTGGAAAATGACATCAGAGTGAAAGGCATATCACCCTTTTAAATATAAACGTGTGTTTGTAAAGTGTCCTGGATTCTGAGCCATGGCCACCTGTGACTCTTCCACCACACACAGAGCAGGAGGGAGAGAGGCAGGCAGTCTCATTCCAACACCCAACATCCTCTCGGCCGCCATCCCTGCAGCTTATTCCCTGGGCTCATCTGAGCAGAGGAAGTGTTGTCTATTCTCCCTGGCTTTGTGTGTGTGGAAGAACATGCATAGCATCTTGTACCATGTCCTCCTTTGTTCCATGCAGCCCCAGGCAGTTGGGAGCACTTGCCTGTGCTGCCCCATGGTGTGCCTCCTGGGCACTGTGCTACACTCCACTGTGTCTCTCAGACACGGTGCTGATGGCCACTTCCTCTGCAGTGAGATGCTCAAACATTTTGTCTCAGCCAACCACAACTGGCCCTGGGGCCCCGGGTGCCCAGCTTCAGCGTTTCCGCTTGTGACCCACTTCTGGCACACAGCAGGGCAGATCTGTGGGTCGCCTTCCCTTCCCAAGCAGAACAGAGGGTGCAGGGTGTGGAGTATGTCAGGCAGCCTGGGCCTTCCCGGAACTTGCAGAGCCAGACTGCCTCCTTTAGCCAACACTAACACTACAAACCATCAGCCTTCTCCTCCGGGCTCAAAAATCGGCTTGGTTCACTTAGCTGGTTTGGCCCTAAGCCCCCAGCCACATGCCCTTCTCTGCTCAGGATGCCCCGGACATGCAGAGACTCCATTACTCCATCTCTGGTCCAAAGTGAAAATAGGTGGACACTCATGTTTTGCTGCAGCCTGCGCTGGGACCAGCTGTTGCCAACGACCCCTGATCTTTTCCTTCCTGCAGGGCCGAACCTCCCCTGTCCTTACCTGCACAGGATACCCACGAGATCACCTGGGTTGTGCAATATCCTGTCCTTGCCTTGTCCTGGGGAGTGGAGTTGAGGGGGGTTATCTGCTCTGCATGGAGGGCCAGGGCCGGGTCCCACCTTCCCGTGCCTCACCTCTCGTGGTTGGTACATGGCATCCACTGCCACTGTGTGTCCCGTCCCACATCAGCTGCGCTGACCCGTTGTGAAAGGCTCTCTATGATCTGTCACTGTGTTTTCCCTCTAGTCAGGAGTGGCAGGAAAGGACGCCGGCGAGTGTTCAGCCTGTCGGAGGCCGACAGTCACGGCGGCCACTGGGTTTAGTGCTTCGACCAGCAGCTGCCACGGCAACCCACGCACACTCAATTCAGGCAGGTCTCCTCCGTTAGCCCCCATGGGCCCGCGACTCCTCCCACTGCACCAGCAAGGGGAACCCCTCTGAGGATGCCCCAGGCAAGCAGAGAATGTCATTCACACCCTCTGCTCCCTCTAAGCAGGCCCTTCTCCATCTTGTCCTCAGCCCTCCATCACCCCCATCAGTTCTGAGCCACACTAGAAGCTGCCCTTGTCCATGAGATGTGGCACAGCATGAGATCTGACAGGGCCGCCCCAGTCCAGACACCCAAGTACAGGCCAAGCCCCACCTCTCCAAGTCCCCACAGGTGCCCCAGGGTAGGCTGTGAGAGTTGGGGAACAGTTAGCCAGAAAACTGAGAATCTATGCAAAGCCACCGGGAGGGCACCCAGCTTCTTTTTCCTTTTCCTCCCCTCTCCCTTCCCCAGCCTTGCTGAAAGCCAACGGGAACAGGTTTAGTGTGGTACCAGCCAGAGGCCAACAGCTATTTCTCTGAGTAGTGCACTGTGTGATGGAGCTCCTATGGCCCTGACCCTGTCAGGGCCTGGGGTCAAGGCCCTGGCCAGGCCCCAGCACCGGTCAGGGCCACGTTGCTGCCCTCTCCCAGACATTCCTTCTGTCCTTCTGGCTGAGTCCTGTCTTGGGGGCAGTTGCACTTGTCGGCCGAGACCCTTACGCCTTCTTTTTCGTTTCAAAGTGATTTGTTCTGCGCTTGGTCCTCAAGCTCGCTGTCAGGTACTTTCGGTTTCTCCCCAACATCACTCAGCTCCACGTGAGCTGGCTCAGGCTCCAGGAGCCCAAAGCTGGGCTCACGCACTTGCCAGGCGCCAGTTGAGGCTACAGATGAGTGGCTTGAGGGTATTGGCTAGGCACTGGAAGGCTCGACCCCCTGCCTGCATGTCTGTGGAGGCCCATCCCTGGCTCACGCCATGGCCAATGAATGCAACGTTCCTGCAGATCCTTGGTGTTTTGGCCCAGCCCCTAATTTGCGGCCCAGAAACTAAGAAGCCCCCAGCAGGCTGGTGAGGACAAGGCCTCCACTGGAGCTTTTGCAACCTGGTGATTGACCCGAGCCCAGCTCTCCCTCCCCAGTCCAGGAAAAAGACGAGGCAGTGTTGGGGGTGGTGGATAAGTGGTCATGGCTCCTTATTACAGCAGACACTAGGGAAGAAGCTGTTTTTTAAGGGAATAACCACACTTCTAATACAAATGGTTGGTTCTTTTCCTTAAGAAGTGACCGGTTTTATGTGCCTGGCATTGTTTGCTGTTTTGCTTTTTTGATCGCTCTGATTATAACTTTCCCACATCCTTGATTATTTTCCTCGTTAAAACTCCCACAAGGGAGAGAGGCTGGCCAGCCTCTTTAATAACTGTACACAGAGCCGGGAGGGGACTCACACGTAGCAGCTCTGAGAGAGCTTGAGGGAGCCGGGGAGTGACTCCCTTCCTGTCGGCCCGAGTCCATGTCCCATGCCCACTGAAGGTGAACGTAGTGGAGGCTGCCAGAGCAGATGGGTCCTGCTCAGAGAGCCGTACTCTGACAACAGCAAGCTGGATGGCCCCAGCTCAGGTCCTAGCTGAGCCTGCGCAGGCCCTGGCCCAGCCCCTCTAAGCGTCCTCACTGAAAGGAGCAAATGAATGGAAATCCAGAGAAGCAGAGTTTACAGGTAGCAAGTATTCACTCAGCATGTCTTGGCTCTGACTGCGTCCGCTCACTTTTCTAACTGATACCCAAGGGTACCCAGGCTCTCGGGATGAGGCCAAGCCCCGTGCCCTGGATATCTCCAGACCTTCCCTCTTTCTCTTCTTCTTCTTTTTTTTTTTTTTTTTTAAGGCCTTAGGAGGAACTGGATTGGCAGCTCTGAGAGCCTGGGGAGTCTTGTGGGGAGAAATGCGATGTGTGCCCTGGGGCCCGTCTGCCGCTTGTGCTACCTCCATGGGTCCCTCCCTCCCCGACTAGCTGCTGTTGGGTTTTACTTTGCTCTTTGTTTTACTCTCTGTTCAGTTTGCCTTTCTGTTTTATTTTGGCTTGGTTTAAAAAATAATAGGGAAAAATGTGCATTGCACAGCAACACTGAAAGTCCAAGTGCCCTCTCCCTGGGGCCCAGATGTTCTGCGCAGCCGCTGGTTGACCCCAGGGTCTGGGCAAGTCCGAGTCTGCCTTCCCAGTGGGTGACCCACCACCTGCTGCCCCCATCTCTCCAGATGCCCAGCATCTCTCATCGTGGCAGGTGTCGTCTTCAGATCAACCCCTCGCTGGGAAGGCGGGTGGGCTGTCTGTAGTATCATTCAGGTTATGGGAACACACCACTCTGGCCTGCCTTTCTCTCTCCCCATTGGCCCACCTAGGTAGTCCCTGCCCCTCCGTGCTGACTCAGCACTTAGAGAAAATGGGCCACAGTCCAAGATTCTAGTGTGGCTTTGTGAGCTGAATAATTCCACAGAAATTATTGTTATTATTATTATTATTATTATTATTTAATATTGCAGTGGGCTCTCTCTCAGGTGAATGTCCCCAAATGTAGACTCTGAAAATGGCCTGAGGTTGTAAGCACACCCTCCCCTGCCCCACTCCAAGCCCATTTACTTCTGGACACAAGTTCATGGTCAGGTTTGTGATCCAGAACCCCCAGGACAGGACGCCTGCCTGGACTCTCCTTTCTTAATCCAAAGTTCCCTCATTCATGGTCAGGGCTAGCCATGGACCCTGACCTGCTTCCCCAAGCCTAGATAACACTGGAGTAAGTAGAGCCAGGCCACACACCGCCCCTACCCCCACCCCCAGCCATCTCCCACCCCAGTTTCCCAGTACAGGAGCAGTGGGCATCAGCACAGCAGGTTATCCAGAACCAAGTGTACCCCTATTTTTTCTCCCCTCATCCCAACCCAGATGCCCCCACGACTACAGAACAGCCTCAGCCACACCTTCCTGACCAGCTGGTGATCGTCAATGAAACAGAAGCCAACTCCAAGCCCAGCAAGAGCTTGGCCAGGGGCACAGAAGTGGAGACAGCCCACCTGTCCCCCAGCCTGCTCCCCGCACAGCAGCCCACCATCTCCCTGCTCTATGAAGACACCACCGACTCGCTGAGTGTCGACTCGCTGACCCTCGTGCCACCTGTTGACCCTCACAGCCTCCACAGCCTCACGGGCATGCCCCTACCTCCCGTGCCCGCCACAGGGTGCATTGCAGCCCAGGATGAGGAGGCTGCGTGCACTGAACACTAAGTTGGCACCAGGATCTCTCCTGGTGCGTGTGGCCCCACTGGTAGGGACCCCAGTGCAGGCAACCAGCAAGACCCCGGGGGAACACCCACAAGCCTGCACAGCTGCATCACCTCTCCCGTGCCCCTCACATTCAAGACAGCGTGCTCAGCACTGGATTTCTTTCTCATTGTGCACATCTGCAGGAACAGGCTTGTGCAGCTAAGTTTGGCAGTGGTGATGGCTACAGCTCAGAGCTGACAGCCCCGGGGGCAGGACCCACCGGCACCCCCACTCCCTCCAGGCCTCTTGTGTCCCAGCCTCCGTGGGCCCAGGAGGACCCGGCTCAGAAGCTGATAGAAAAGTGCATAGACCAACATCTCCTTTGGCTATTTATTTCTGCCTTTGGCAATAGGTGAAACATGATTATTTAAAAAGCATCCATGTGGGAAGAAGTCCAAAAAAAACCCAACCCCACAGTTTGATGCTGTGTTAAAAGTGTAATAATACTGTTAAGATTTTGTTTTTGTTTTCCCTTGAACTTCCAATATTTTTCCCCTGTAGAGTTCTCAGCATAACTTCCCCCATTTTAAAAACTGGTTCTTTTTATCTCCATGTTGCTCCCTAACTCTGCAACCCTGTGGAACATCTAAGTACCTTGCTGAAAAGTTCAGATGCTCTTTGAACCAAAAGTTAGGGAGACACCCGCATTCTCAGGTACACACAGGCCCAGGAAGGTGGATTTCCTGCCTAATCGAGAGCTTTCCATGCAAAGCAAGACCACAGCAGCTCCCGCTGCCCACTCCTCCCGCACCTCTGCCCACTGAAACCAAGCAGGAGCTGTTTGCTGGTACCCATGGCACCTGTTGCCTCATTGCCGTGTGTAAAACAGCACCTACTGTTTTCATGGAGACTGCAGGCCCCTTGGCTATAGTGGAAATGGCTCAGGGCAGCCATTCTGTGCCAGCTCCCAGGACAAAGGCCCTTCTCAAGTGAACGCCCTGTTGGATCTGGACGCACAGGCAAGACCCCCAAGGTGTCCCTCTGCACTTGGCAGCCTGTGCTCAGTGACAAGACCTTCCCCAGGCCACCATGGATGTGTTCACCAGGATGTCCACCCAAGCCCAGCTCATCGGCAGGCAGCCTCAGGTGATGCTCTGAGGTGCCACCAGCCACTTGTCCCAAGAGTACCACCCTCTCTCATCCCTCTGCCCAACCAGCAGCATCAGGCAGCATCTGCCAAGATCAGATCCCAGCTTCAGGAAGAGTGCAGTCATCGCCCCAGGTCTCAAACGCCCCCCAACAGGGGCCCACCTGGCTCCCACTTCTGCCGGAGCAGAGAAGAGTCCCAGTGGCAAGGAGGTAGCTGAGCCCAGTGAGAAGGGGAAGAGCGGTCATTGGGACCAGAACCCACATTCTCAAGTGACACAGCACCTGCACCCCCAGGACCCAGCCATGGGTCTTGTTTGATCTCTCGTGGAGGTGAGTGGACATGGGAACAGACCTGCCCCTGACCACCCACACCCAGTTTTAAATGCCTGTATTCTTGGCAGCAGAGATGAGAGTGGCCTATGACTTCCCTACGCAGCGTACCTCTGTGAAGAAAGGTCTGGAGCCCCAGCAGCCATGCCCAGGCCCTCTGGGACCTGCAGCCTACCACGCAAATCCAGTGCTTCCAGCTCTCACTGAGAATGGCCACAGCAGGGGTGACAGCATGCCTGGGAGGACCAACTGTCGTGTGCCAGGGTTCCTGCCTTATCCTCAAGGACAGAGACAGGGTTCCCAGGCCTTGGCTCTGCAGGGGGCTGGCAGCTCACTTAGCAGGTGTGGGGTGGGTCCCAGGCACTGCCTGGGAACAGGAGCATGCATCCTTGTATTAGGAGATCTGAGAGTCGGAAGGGGTGGGGGTGGAGGTAGCCAGCCTTGGGCCCTGTGCAAAGACCCTGTCTCTGCTGACTGGGTGGAGCGGCTGCAGGTGCATCTTCAGGAACACTGACACACCAGACAGCCCTCACAGACAGAACACACTGGCTGGCCCACACGGGGCTCCAAGGATGAAGCCAGGAGGGTGTAGGAGAGCCACACTGGGGCTAGGACCCCTCCATATCGCTGCAGGGCATTCACCACCCACCCCGGTCCCCCTCCCCAAGTTCCCTGTGGGTCTTATTGAGTTTGTTGTGTTGGAGCTAGCTTTGCCATGTGACTCTCTATACCTGGGTTTTGAGGGTTGCTGTGGAGACATGCACATCCCTTTTCTGCTTTGGAGGTTTGGGCATGCCAGGGCTCCTCTCCAGACAGGTCACAGGGCAAGGGGAAGGGCCTCTCTGCACGAGCAGGGGCCAGCTGCAAAGCCAGGCTGGGTTGGGGTGGGGGTAGGGCCAGCCCTCCAGTAAGCAGTGGCGCCTTGCCTCATCTGCTGACCACAGGGGGCTACCTCCTACACCCCAGCCTCTGGGACAACAAGCCATCCGGGGGCAGACCACCCACACCTCTGAACACGCACTGCATTTCTCCAAGGCATAGAGGCATGGGACAAGCCGACTCTGGTCCTCTCATAGACGCAATAAGTATGAGCTGTTGGATGCAGTCATGCTGACATCAGGCAGCAATGATTTGAATTCCCTGTGTTTCCTTGAACTGAGACTATGTAAATAACTTGTCCCAGGAAGAGGCAGGGGCTGGGAGAACGCAGCGCTCCTGGGCCTCTGGGCTGTTCTTGGGAAGTACCCGCGTCTGCCCATGTGACTCATGCTTCGTGGGTACTGAACATGAGGGTGGAAATGAAAACTGGAACTTCCTTGTAAATTTGATCTTGGCAATAAAAGAGAAAAAGGCTACCAAGAATGTGGTGTGCTGCTCCTGGGCGCTGTGGCGAGATGCCCCTAGCTACTGACACCTCATCTGTCATGGCTGCTCAAATGGATGGAGTGGACGTGGCTCAGGTGCAATTAGCTCCATGCAGAAGGTGTGATCCCCCACCCCCACTTGGTCTCCAGGATCTGCATCCCTCAGCTGCCCGACAGGTGAGTCCACATCTCAGCCTTGGGTTCTGTACCTGGGGAAGGGGCAGTTGCTCCCCCTTCCCCCAGCTTAGGCACTCCCCAGTCCGAGGACTACCCATTCTGGAACACTCCGCAAACACTAGCATGTGCCCTATAAACACTGTCCCCAGGCCACCTGACACTGCAGCTTAAACCTGTTCTAGAAATGCCTGGACACTTGTGGGTCTTGAAAGCAGACCCAAACTTAGCACAGGGAATGCAAGGACAGCCCCTGCACCGAAGGCTGGGTAAACATGGAAGGAAGAAGTGGCCACTAAAGGCAGGGCTGTGCTGGGTACCCAGCCTTGTTCTGACAGCCAGCCAGGTCGATTCCTTGGAAGTCTGACCACAAGCCCTGGGCTTGCCAAGTCTCCAGGTCCCTCAGACTGGGGTCAGAGCCCGCTGGCCATGTCCATGGATGCCTGATTCTAGGCCAAGGTCTGTGCCCTTGAATACATGGACACAAATGCGTCAACATCATGCTAGGAAAGCTTGCTAAGATGCCCACGGCGAAGGTGGGAGATGGCCTTAGGACAGGCAGGACCAGGGAATCCCAGGTACTGGAGGTTCCCTCCCTCCCTGCCCATCCCTGGGGGTGGGAGAAGCTGCTGCGTGTGAGGGCTATCTTCACACAGAGGGAGCGTGTGAGTCTGAGTATGGCTCAACAGCCTGAAGCCCAGGACTGTTCTGGGCAGGGACCAGGAAGAGAGGAAGCAGCATTTTGCAGAGGTAAATGAGTTGAAATCTTCCAGAACACTCATCCCTAATCCAGAACCATGCCCCCTCCTCCAGACTTGGCCTTCGAGTCCTTGGGATTGAATCTGACTATGCCCATTGCACAGGTCCCGGACATGCGTGTTTTTATCCTCTGCCTTACCAGCTTTGGAGGAAAACCCATCATTCCTCTGGCCCTCGCAGTGTCCTCAGCTTTGGGAAGAGAAGAAAAGCCAGTGTCCACTGATAGGGACCTGCCACAGACCAGCTGTTGGCAGCAGGAGGATGTGCGTCCTGATGGCCACAGGCAGAAGGGAGCAGGTGAGGGCAGGTGGCAGTATCTTACCTGCAAGTGACTTGGGAAAGGCCCAGTCCCAGCCAGGCAGCTGCTGGAAACCCCCTCCCCTCCCGGCCTGCTGCTTCCAGGCACTTGAGGGAAGGGGAAGAAAAAAACCTCAACATCCAAAGAGTTTGTCTCCAGAGAAGATGGGTTCTGAATCACAGAGCCACCAGGGGCTCCCCAGGACTCACTCAAGGCGGCCACACAGGCCAGCAGGAGAGGCTCCCCTTCCTTGCACAGCCATAGGGCCCTGCTCATCACCCCCTACCCCACTCTTTCCTGGGCCACTGCCCGCAACCCAGCTTTACCCAGCTCAGCCACCTGGGCTTACCCAGACCCACACCCACCTTACCTCTGAAGTCATTGCCTGACTTCTTAAACTCAATGCTGGAGGTAAGGCCAGTGCCCCTTGCTGCATTCCTCGCCCAGGGCAGCTGTGAGGACTGATGGTGAATGCAACGACTCGGTTCTGGAGGCCACAGGTGTAAGCTCAAGGTGTCAACAGGGCTGCTTCCTTCCCAAAGCTCCAAGGGGGAATCCGCCTCTCATCTCTGTCCTGCAGGCAGGTCCTGGGCATCTCACAGGTAAGTCACACCCGATGCTGTTTCCACTGTCTCTGGGACTCTGTGTTAGAGTCCCCGTCTTCCTTGTATTGGTCCATGATGACTTCATTTCAAATGTTAAACATCACTTCCTGTTTCCAAACCAGACCCCCAAGGATTAGAACATAGATGGACTGTGATATGTCATCCACTACATAGACACCATAAAACAGATACAAGTAAAAGCAAAACCATACAGTGACATTCTATCTGTGTCTTAGATTGGCTGCAGGCTATGGTCCTTACTCACCCTCTCTGTTACACTGGCGGGCAGCTGGAGTTGGAGACCCGTTTGTACCTACCAGGGACCTCCCTCTGATGAGATCGGAAAGGCTAACCCAGGAAAAGCACCAGCTCTTCATGGAGCTAGGCTATTTCAGTCTGTGTCCTCATACCCCTTAAGGTCATCTTGGGATTGCCAGATGGGAGACACCACACCAGATGGATGCAGCACACACAGGTCACAGCATGCTGAGGGGATTGCTCAGACCCCCTTCTTCCAGCAAACAGTGCCTCTGATTTAACCTTAGTATGCAGGCTTTCTCTGGATGCACAATGGCCACATGGAGGGAGCGATCCTTAGCATCTCTGTCCATGGCTGTGACCTTCAGCCTCACCCTATTCATGTGTACACTCTAGAGCTTCTCAGACCTTTCCAAGGCCAGCCAGAACCCCTGTGGGAATTGGCCAGGGCCAGGGTGACCCAAGTAGGAGTCTTAAAGGACTCTGCATCACAACACTCTGAAACTCAAGGTCCCCAAAGCTAAGATTAAGCCACTACCCAGCTTCTCAGCCTGACCTGGCACAAGGGATCCCAGCCAGGGGCCTCCCCAGCAGCCCAGCTAGAGGGGTTTCAACCTGCCACCCAGGCCTTCTGGGTTATGCAAAACCCATTCTGGCCAGGGGCAGGGATGCAACTAAACCACGGAAGATATACTGAGACCCTCAGTGGTCCTAAAGGGCAGCCTTGGGGCAGGTGTTTGGCACAGCCAAGTAGTTAAGATGCTGCTTGAAATGTCCACTTACCACTTCCAGGTCCCTGGCTCGAGCCCCAGCTTCCTGCTCCTGCATACCTTGAGAGGCAGCCATGACTGCTCAGCTATCAGGGCCTCCATCACCCAGGTAGGAAGAGACCTGACTGGAGTTCAGGGCTGCCAGAGTTTTTGTTTGTTTGTTTGTTTGTTTGTTTGTTTTTACCAGACCACAGCCTTGGCTGGTGTGGGCATTTAGGAGAGTAAATAAGCAAATGAAATGGGATTTCCCTGTCTCCTTCCCCTCTGCCTCTTGCATTTAAAACACAAGAGCAACAAAGCTCTGGGAAGGGCAGCTGTGATGGGTTTGCCCTGGGCATCTATTGCCTGGGCTAGGGATGCCCCGGTGGCTGGATGTGTCCATGAGGCTGATTCTGGGAGAGATGTGAACACTGGAGAGGAGCCCTGCCATTGTGCGGGTGGGTGTGGTATGGCATGGTGAGGGCAGTTCAGTTTGTGCCTGAGCTGGGCCTCACCTTCTGTACCCCTGTTCCCATCCCCTGCAGACAGGTTGCACCAGTGGTTTGTCTGGGTGCAGATAGCAGACTGTGGGACCATGTGGCCTCCATGGCCATGTGAGCCCCAACTAATAACAGGGTAAGAAGCCCGCCTCAGGCACCCCCCTGCAGCATATGAACATACATGCTCTCTGGGGTACCTGTGTTCCCACTCGGGGCCAGGTCACTTGCCTTTCTTCCCCCAAGCCCACCTCCCTTGCATCAGTCCCCATGGTCACGCCTTCTCATGACAGCATCAGCATCACCTTCTCAAGTCTTCTGAAGTCAGGCTCTGCTTTCCTTTGTCACTGTGGCCACCCATTTCCTTCCTGGCCCTTGTCACCCCTCAAAAGATGTTTGTTTCTTTGGTGACTTGCCACATTCCAAATCCCATTGTTTTCCTTCAGGAAACCTCCTGATGGCAGGGCTTGACAGGAGCAGCAGAGGGTGGAGTCGGAAGCTGGTGTCCTGGGATGCGGGGTCCAAAAAACAGAGGTGGGAATCGGTTTGCTGTGGACTCTTGGTGCTCAGCCCCACAGTAGACCCCTAGAACCATCAGGCTGAGCACCAGGGCCATTCTTGGGATGGACAGGGGCCAAGACTTCACTGACTGACTCTCATGTCCAATTGGTTGGGGGTTGCCCAGAGGTGGCAACTTTCTGATTCCCCCCAGCTACTCTGCCAGGGACCTAGACAGATCCTGAGAAAACCCCTTCATTTGGCTGGAAACTTGGAGCCTTAACAGGGGGCCAAAGACTGGGAGCCCAGCAACCTCCTGTTTGCAAACTGGAGGACCATACTCCCTGCCGCCCGGGCTTCTCAGCCTGCCCCAGGGATCTTTCAAAGAACGAGGGGGCCAAGATGTTAGAAGTGGCCCATCTCAAGCAAGTGGCCCTTGTCTGACTTCTTTAGAAGTAGCCGGGGCCAGGGCGGGCTCACAGCCCCTATGGCTTTCCCCACAGCCTGGGTTGTGTGCAGGAACTGGTTCTCACGATACCTACAGCAATGTGCACGCCCTGCAACAGGTCCGGGGATCCAGGCCTTTGTCTTTCCGCTCTCCTAGACCCTATTTGCAGAACAGTATGTGACTGCTCCAGCCCAGGCTGAGTAAACTGAGGTCACCTTCCTTGGTTTCCCCACCCCCTCCATCAAGCCCTTGCCCCAAAGGCTTTGGCCAAGCCAGGGTGCTCACTCTCTGTCACTCTACCTCCTTGCAGGCTGGCACCAAAAAGAATCTCTGACAGCACAGGAAACAAATACTCACAGGCAGGGAGCAAAGACGAGGCCATGGGCATGGAGAGGCCTTTCAGCCCAAGACAGGGCAAAGGGCAGGAGCCCTAGGCATGGCCCTGGCCCAATGCTGGAGGCATTTGAGAAGAGTGGTCACACTGCTGCCTGCCCTCATACAGAATGGGCATCAGATAGGGCGACGCTTCCATCTTTAGCCATGAACTACATTTCTTTTATAAGATTTGTTCATTTTTTTAATTTATTTTTATTATTTTTTCATTGGAAAGGCGGATATACAGAGAGGATAGACAGAGAGGAAGATCTTCCGTCCGATGATTCACTCCCCAAGTGAGCGCAACAGCCGATCCTATGCCGATCCGAAGCCAGGAGCCTCTTCCGGGTCTCCCACGCGGGTGCAGGGTCCCAAGGCTTTGGGCCATCCTCTGCTGCTTTCCCGGGCCACAGGCAGGGAGCTGGAATGGAAGCGGGGCTGCCAGGGATTAGAACCGGCACCCATATGGGATCCCGGGCGTGCAAGGTGAGGACCTTAACCACTTGCGCCATCGCGCCAGGCCCAGATTTGTTCATTTTTATTGGAAAAGCAGACTTACAGAGAGAAAGAAAGACAGAAAGATCTCTATCCACTGATTCACTCTCCAAATGGCTGTAACATCCAGAGCTGAGCTCCAATCCCAAGCCAGGAGCCAAGAGCCTCTTCTGGATCTCCCACATTAGTGCAGAGTCCCAAGGCTTTAGACCATCCTCTGCTGTTTTCCCAGGCCATAGCAGGGAGATGAATGGGAAGTGGAGCAGCTGGGACATGAGCTGGCACCCATATGGGATCCTGGTGCGGGCAGGGAAGTGGGACTAGCCAATTGTGCCATGGCATTGGGCCTTGTCTCTCTCTCTCTTTCTTTCTTTCTTCCTTTCCTTCTTTCTTTCTTTCTTTTCTTTCTTTCTTTCTTTCTTTCTTTCTTTCTTTCTTTCCTTCTTTCTTCCTTTCTTCCTTTCTTTCTTTCTCTCTCTCTTTCTCTCGTCCTTCCTTCCTTTCTTTCTTTCTTATTTTATTTCAAGAATGACACAAAAGGGCCCAGTGCAATAGCATAGTGGTTAAAGTCCTCGCCTTGCGCGTGCCAGGATCCCATATGGTTACTGGTTCTAATCCCGGTCACCCTGCTTCCCATCCAGCTCCCTGCTTGTGGCCTGGGAAAGCAGTCAAGGACAGCCCAAAGCCTTGGGACCCTGCACCCGCATGGGAGACCCGGAAGAGCTCCTGGCTCCTGGCTTTGGATTGGCACAGCTCCAGCCATTGCACTCACTTGGGGAGTGAATAGGTGGACAGAAGATCTTCCTCTCTGTCTCTCCTCCTCTCTGTACATCTACCTTTCCAATAAATAAATAAATCTTTAAAAAAAAAAAAAAGAGTGGCACAGAAAAAGATTGAGAGACAGAAAGATCTTCCATCTGCTGGTTCACTCCCCAAATGGCTGCAATCGCCGGAGCGGGGCCGGGTTTCAGTTCTCTGCTTGGGCCATCCTCTGCTGCTTTCTCAGTTACATTAGAGTGCTGGCTCAAAAGGAACTCAAACCAGTCCTCTGCTGCAAGATGTCGGCATCGCAGCTGCCCTAATGCCAGCTGTTGTTTTTGACTTCCCCCAATGGCAGCCCAGCTCAGAGCTGCCTCAGTTTCCCTCTGCATCCCCTCGTGACCCTCACCTTGGCCTCTCCCTCCCCAACAAAGACATGTTAAGCCTCTATGAGATGTAGGGAGACTGCCTCAACCACCCATGAGGTCAGCATTCCTTAGCCAGAGAGGCTGAGTGACCTACTCAGGGTCGCTCAGCTGCGAAGCTACAGAAACAGCAGCAGTTCCTGCTCCCTGAGCGTGTTCTGCCTGCCAGGAGGCTGAGTTCGACACTGGTGTCAGCCCTTCCTTCCCCGCCACCCCCAACTCCACCGTATCACTGCCATCATCATAACTTACAGGTGAGCTCAGAGCAGTGCAGCTGCCATGGAGAGTCTGTAGTGCCCCTGTGAGAGCTGGGGGCTGGTGGGAGGATGGACAGTGCCCAGAGCAGCAGAAGCTCCCACCCTGCACCATGCCCAGGACTCAACAGAACTGGCTTGTGCTGCCCACACAGGGCACCCACTCGTACCCACCAGGCAAATTCCCAGGAACTGCTTGGAACCCGCCCTATCTCCAAATCTTCTCGCGAACCTATTTATCACTCTAGCTTTGTTGACTCTGGGCCTGTTTCCTGTTAATCTCCCAGGCGGGACCGTAGTTTTGGGGCAATCACCTGACAGCGAGGCAGGGGCACTGCCCCTGTGCCTCAGCCTGGGTGGCATCTGACACTGAGAGGGGCAGTGGCCATGCCAGCTCTACCCCTGGGAGGCCACAGTGTGGAGGGAGGGAGGGAGGGAGGGAGGGAGGGAGAAAGGAAAGAAGGGAGGAAGGAAGAAAGGAAGGAAGGAAGGACGGCCTGGATTCCCGTAGGATTTGAGCATGCATTCAGCAAACACTGATTGAGCACCTAGTGTATACCAGGCACATGAGAAGGCAACAATGAATGAGACAGAACTCGGAGCCTCCAGAAACCAGCATGAGAGACGATTAAAACGAAGACAATCAAAACCCCATCCATTCTCCAGTAAGCTGGAAAGCACTGAGTGCATGACCAAGTAAAAATAGAGCTGAGGAGAGGGGAGGAAAGGAGCCATGACTTCATGTGTATGTTTCTTTCACCACATTTAAAACATCTCTACTTTATCAGACAAAGATCTGGCATCTGCTGTCTCGCTTCCCCAAATGCCTGCAATATCTAGGGCAAGGCCAGGTAGAGCCACCTCCCAGAGTGTGCGTCGGCAGGGAGCTGGATCAGAAGCAGAGACGGGGCTTGGACCAGGCCATCCGATTCAGCATGCAGGTGTTTCAGGCATAGTAATTCTGTGTTTATCAGGGAAGGTTGGGCAGGGACGGGACATTGAGCAAAGATTGAAGAAGGCCTGAGAGGAAGCTGTCAGTGGTAAGAGGATCCCGGGAAGACAGAATGACTCACACCAGGATCATGGGACACAGGAAGAGCGGGCAGGTTGATGGAGCTGGAGAGGAGCAGAGGAAAGGGGGGAAATGTGTTGAGAGACACTGGGTGGCTCAGGGGGAGCCTTGGGGTTCTCTGAGTGGCACAGGGGTCCCCGGGCTCCAGCGGGAGCTCTCAGATCACTGCTGGAGCACTTGGGCAGGGCGAGGGTGGACAGGAGGCAGGTGCCACAGGACCCTGCGGCTTTGCCCCAAGGGCTCACACACACTGCACATCCAGTGTATACACACACACACATACTGCACACAAGGACACATTTCTGTGTCTTGTGCCTGGGACCAGCTGGGGGTGATTCACCCAGAACCTGCTTCCCCTCCTGGACACCCTCTGCATGTGTGTGAAGTCAGCCCGCCAGCTGTATCCAGTGTGACTGTGAGGGATCCCCACAGTGTTCACACTGTGATCCTCGTCCCTATCCTTGACTCTACCCTGCCCGTGTCTGCCCAGCCCTGTAGGGAGAAGGATCTCCCTCAGGGAATGAGCCCAAGGCACAGAGCTTTTGCCTTGCATGAGATGGGCCAGAACAGGCAGAACCTTACCGCGTCCATGAAGGAAACCTGTGGTCACTTATTCCTAGAAAGGGGCCACACCCAGGGTTGGTGCACAGGCACCAGTGCCTGTGGCCAGGAAGGGGGAGGGTGTAGTCAGGCAGCCTTTAGCGAGGGGTGGGGCGGGGTGGAAGAAACTTCTGGCTGGCACCCCAGTAATGGCCTGGGAAGGAACCCTTCACCTTGAGGTCCCCTGTGCACCTCCATCAGCCAGGGCTCCCTCTACCCCCTTCTGGGTAGCACCTGTCTCTGAGCCTTGGCTGCCCAGTCCATGTCATAGGCACAGTAACCTTCCCCTGCTAGAACTGTGCAAATTCAATCCAGCTCAGACATTGCCCTGTGGACACTGGAAAAGCTGGTGAGGTTATGGAGGAGAGAACAGAAATCGCCAAGGCTCCCAGTTTGTTCCATCCACAGCCTAGCAGCTGGTAGCCACCGCTGTCCAATCCCCAGCGGTGTTAACTCTACAGGACTGCAAGGAGCAGTTCAAGTATGCCCAGCCAGCTCGGTGTCCTCCAGCTCTGGCTCAGACGTGGTCCACCCCAAGACACCGGAGTGAAAAGGCCATACCTATGCTGCACGTGCGTGTGTGCTGAGGGTCTCCTTGTCGTGACCCCTGTGTGCCCAGCACAGCACACACACACAGCAGCCGCACCGCACTGGGCTCTGCGTGTGATCTAGGGGTGTGTGCAGGTCATCTGCAAATGCTACACCCTTGTATATAGGGGTACATGAGTCCCTGTGGACTTCAGCATCTTCTAGGCATCTCAGGAGGATCCCCGCCTCCCACATGCAAACACACTGAGGGGCAGTGGACTGTGTACTGATGTGTCCAACAGAAAGCAAAGCAAATCCCAGAGGTTGGCAATACCAGTGCAACTCAAGACCCAAGAGTAAGGGCAAGAGCGGCCTAGTCTTCACCCTAACCAGGGCTGCAGCCCCCAGTCCAGGCAGGGAGTGAAGTCTCTCGTGGAAGATGAAACTCCAAGCCAGAGAACGCAGGGTTGGGGAGAGGCAGGGAACCTGGAGTCTTGATTTCACCTCTGCTGAGCTGCTGGGATCTCAGGCTGAGAGTTCAGTATGGAAGCTGGTTTCTGCAGCTGGCACAAGCTCTGGAGCATCCCCCATCACAGCAAACTCCTCCCGGTTTAGTCTGAGATAATCCACGCCCCCATGGGAGAATGCACCTGCATGGCTAGGCCACATGTGCAACCTGTTCACCATTCCCCGGGGTGATCTCCACCAAAGCCACTTGTACCCAGGTCTCACCCCTGCACCCACAGATACCCTGTTTCTCAGAAGGCCTCCTAGGAACGGGGACTTGTGTTCAAGAAGAGGTAGATCTTCTGCCATGGCTTAAGAGATGAGAAATAGAGCAGAGACCAGGAGAGCCAGCACACAGAGCCACTTAGCCATTCGGTGATACTTGGGGCACCTTGCATGGCCTCAGGGGAACAGCTGGCTGGGAGGGGCCTGTGCTAGGCAGACACCGGCTGAGGTCTGTACCCTGGCGACACTGACCTTGCCCCACTGGGGGTGCTGCTAAAGGAGTATAATCAGCAACAGCACAGGCTCTTAGGCCCCAAGATACTCACAGGATGGGATTCCCCGGGCCTCAATTTCCCCTTCTGTGGGATGGGAGCCGTTAATAGGCTTTCCTTCCAGGCCCAGAGAGGAATGAATGAGGACTGCCCAGCATGGTGGCTGAGTTCATTACTAATGGACGGACAGCCAGGCCGGCTGAGGAGCCACCCGGATGATCGATCCAATGCAATGAATGGACAAATGAGAGACGTGAATCAATGAATGCAATGTTCAGTGTCTGCCTCCCAGGCCTAGGGCAGAGTGGGGTGAGGGGATAGGAGAGGCCACCCCGAGTCAGCTCCCCACCGCCCCAGGGCTCAGAACAAGGTGAGAGGTCAGGCGATGGCCATCCCTGCAACATGCTCACACCGTGACACCCCACTTAATCACTCCCCAATATCTATCGTGCCAAGCAGCCACAGGATTCCCCTGAGTCATGGCTCCTCCCCCAGTCCTAGCAGACATGAGTCAGGGCTTTGATGGGGTGGGGTGGGTGCAGGTGGTGAGAGTCACAGGCAGCAGGGAGTTGTAGGTTACAAGTGGAGGAGCAGGGTAGGGTCTCTGACACCTCGCTGTTCCAGTATGGGGGACCCTGGGAGCGCCCACAACACTACATAACAGTAATGACAGGAAGTGTGTGTGTTTGGCCGGACCCCAAGCCAATAGCTGAGCACTGATTTGCTCATTGAATTTGCATTTACTCCTAAGGAGGTTGTGACCAGTGCCAACGGCAGGGATGTGCCCATATTCCATCTGGTTTAGACCAGAAAAAGACTCAGTCAGCTGGTTTACTTAGTCCACTATTGACCTCATTGTTCCCATTTTACAGAAAACAGGGGCTCGGTCCAGCTGTCAACCTGGAAAGGAGAGGCTGAGGGATGTGCCTGGGGCTGAGTGGATGCTAGGGCACGCTGGGCTGCACCTGCCCCAGGGACCGAGGTGGTCCTGAGCACCAGCACAGCTGCGGTGATCCCCAGGCCAGGGGAATTCAGGGCAGGGGATTTTGGGCAGTTAGAGGCCAGCTAGGGGCTTTCTTACCCTCTCGTGGGACTGTGTGTATGTGTGTGTGTGTGTGTGTGTGTGTAGGGGTCATGGCTGAGCATCCATCTTTCTGTCCTTCCGGGGACTCTCACCAGAAAAGGCACCATCTGGTGGGGGACCGGGAAGGTGTGTGTGTGTGATGGAGGTTTCCAGGCAGGTAGGCACAGCCTTCTCCCTAAAGAGCATCCTTCTAGAATGTTGTACCTCCTAGGATGGAGGCCCTCAGTTAACTCTACCATACACCTGCATGCCCACCCCTACTCCCAAGGCTTCTGGGACTTGGGAGGAACTGATGGGAGGGGGCTTCTCCATCCATCTCACACCATTGCACAGCACTCCTTCAAGAAGAGCTTTTGCTTTCTCGAGAAAAAGGCCTAGAGTGTATCCTGAAAGGGAGAGGCAAGTTGTAAGAAACTGACACCCCAGCCCACCCCAGCCCACCCCAGCCCATCTTGATTCTTCTGCAAATGACCAGCAGGTTGCTGTGTGAAATGGACCTGCAAAAGTACAGGGTTCAGCCTGCCAACCAGAATGCCACCAAGCTGCCCACCCCTTCTATGATGGTGGCTCCTGTATCCTGGGGAAGGGGGCACCCTCATGGGATAGGGGAGGCGAAGTGGAAGGAAACAAAGAAGAGAATGGCAATGCTCAGCTGGAGGGCACTGGAGGGAGGGGTGCCCCATCCAGGCCATGACTTCTTCTGTTTCCCATGCCTGCACTAAAACTGCTCCCCCACTTCTAACCCCACTGACAACTTTGCCTGAGCTCTCCCTGCTTCCATCCTGTTTGCCAATCCTATCTATCCTTGCCCCTGCCTCAGACTTGGCCTCTTCCAGGAAGCCTTCCTGGATATCCTGGCCAAACACCCACCTTCCTCACACCTTCTCTGGATCCCTGGCTTAGTGCTTCTGGCCCCACATATCTGCTGGCCTCCCAAGGGGTGTCCTTTACACCTCTCTTTCCAGAGAAGCTTGTTTGCGCAACTACACCCCCGCCCCAGCCCACAGGCGCTGCAACAGAGCTGCGACAGAGCTGGACTGGGCATCCTAGCAGTACTCCTAGTGGTATTATCTGTAGCCTCCTCATCTGGTCCTCACCCCTGCTCTAAGGTGTGCAGACTCCTCAGATGTGTGTTTCCATCTCACAGCAACAGAAACTGAGCGTCTAGGAGACTGAGGAGCTGGCCCTGAGTGACCACCCTCCGGGCAGCTGTGTGTGCTGACTCCCCTGTCATGATGCCATGTCTTTGCACCTGTTAAAATCTGGCTTCTCCCAAGATCTGTCATCTAGAGGCCCTAGGAACTATGATGAAGGGATACGTGAGTGCCAGGATGGCAGCCACCCCCACTCCCCAGTGTTGGCCCAGTGAGTCTCCTCGTTCCTGCTCCCCAGCTCCTTGCTTCTCTCCCACTCTCCCAGGCACAGATGACCCACTGGGTCATCTGTGCGAACCCTGTGTCCATGGGAAGCCTGAAGCCAGGTCATCAATCCTGACTTATCCCCTGAGCTACTGGCTTCAGAGCCCAACTTTGCACTGTCAACCGTTGAACCCCGCCCAGGGCCTGGCAAGGTGCATCCGAGAAATACACTTCCTGTTCCAATCCCAGCTTTCTGGAAGAGTCTAGAAGGGACAGAGAGGAGCCAGGTAGGCGATTTCCTGCAGGAGGAAATCGCACCGCTTCTGGGAACTGGCCATGCACTTTGAGCCCTGGGAGTGCCCAGCTGTCTCTGCCGCAGTCTTCTTCCTCCCAGGGCCACAGCCACACTGCTGGGGGCCTTCCTGTCTGACACCAGGTGGGTCTGGATGCTGTCCAGCCACCTGTCCATGTGTGGGATGCAGTGCCCAGCTAGGACTTGGGCTCGTAATCCAGGCTGGGACATGCAAATTAAGCCCTGAACCTCCCAGTCTATGCAGAGGAGGCCACACCAGTCCTGCTTCCTGTTACACTGTGGCTATGCAAATGGACTGGAGGGTGTGGATTGGGGCCTCTCCTGGGGCAGGTTTCCCAGAGCCATGGCACTGATTGTCCTGAGAATACAGGCTCCCATGGGGCTGATGCGGGAGGAGGCTGGGGATCGCTCGGGTCCCTGTCCTGGGAAAGCCCACACCTGGGTCCCTTGCACCTGCCCCACCCACCTTGAGAACTGGCGAAGCCCTGCACAGCTCAGCACTGCATCCCAGCCCCTGGTGCCTCATAGGCATGAGTACAGCAGGAGGAAGAAGCTGGTGGTCTTGCTGCCTCTTGGTTCCTGTCTCTGAAATCACCACACCTCTGGATATGAATGGGGAAACTAAGGCTGTAGAACAGGCCAAGGATTTGCCTGGGTCTCACTCGCACTCAAAGTGCCTCTTCTGGGCTGAACTGCTACACCAGTCCTAGGTCCGAGCTCGAGCCAGTGCTCCTGCCACACCCACAGGTCCCTGGTCAGGTTGTCCAAGGGGTCATCCTCAAACTGACATGTGCCTTTGGCGGCTGCACCCTAAGGCCCGCCCCCACCTGGCCTCCTCTCCTGGCTGCCTTGCCCCCAAGACACAAGCATAGCCAGGGCATAGCCAGGACACCTATGCCCTGGGGTGGGGGACCTGGGCTGGGGAATGTGCATGGAAAGTGTCCCAGGGGCTGGGGAAGGTAGGAGAGGGGACACAAGGTCCCAACTGCTCCCTGTCCCCCCCCCCCACACTAAGAGTCCACTACCAGGAACCTCTGGGTAGGGAGCTGGACAACAGTGGGATGGGTCAAGTTCAATATGACTCCCTTGACTCCAAGCAGCACTGACCTCATTTGCTGGGCTGCTCTGAATCTCATCCTAGTGCATCCCGGGACCATTTGAGGGGTAGGTACTTAGGACACGGAATCCAACAAGGTACCTAATTTCCCTCTTTCCCTACACTGCACCATCTGAAGCTGGTGGAGGCCACGGATTTGCAGCCTAATGGCACTTACTTCTTGTGCCACCCCCAGCCATGGGCCTAAAGAGCAGTGAGGCTGTCCCCTGGTACCACCCAGGATTCTTCCTCTCTTACTTCCCTAGCAGCTGGGCCCCTGCCCTCCTGAGGTAATCAGGCGAACAGTGGAGGAAGGAACTTTACTTTGACCCTGGAACCAAGCCCTGTGAGACAGACAAGGCTAAGGGAAGACCCTGCGGGGCCCCACTGTGGGTCTGATGATGGAGCTGGTCCTGCAGGCCTGGCAGCCTCCACTGACACCAAGAGGAGGCAGCGGCAGCAGTGGAGGGTCCTGCATGGCCTTGGGCAGGGTCAGCCCTCCTGAGTTGCAAGACCAAATCCTTCTTCCTCTTGCCCCTGGACTGAAGCATGGGACTTGTGGCAGGGATTCACTGCCTTTCTGGGCCTTTCTCCCCACCACCGGAGAGCTCCCCAGAGAGCTCGGTAATGGGACCTGAGTCTTCTCATCTCCCCTTCCTCCTGCCCAGCAAGCTTCAGGACCCACTGGCACTTCCTGCTCTCCCATCCCAATCCAGTCCACCCACAGCAGTGGGCTGTGTGCCCACTCCCTGCTGGTCTAGCTCCCCAGACCTCTCACCATTCCACCTACCCCCTGCCTTTTTCCATAGCTCCTGGTTGCTGGGCTCCATCTGGTCACAAGGCCTTCACACATTCTGCTGCTTGGAGCCCAGCAGGGACCACTGCCTCGTGCCCTCCCTCTCCCCCGGGGCACTGCCATGTGGCTGATGGGGCACCACACTTAGACCAAAAGGCCGAGCTGAGGGCAGCCAGAGCTGCCACCCCTGAGGGCCACAGGGGTCCACTCGAGGGCAGGGACCTTCAGAAGGGACCTCTTGCTGCCTGTGGGAGTCCCGTGGGGAGCCTGGTGAGAAGCTGCAAGAGGCTGCAAGGGTGCTAGGAAACCAGCCTTCTCTGGGCTATGAAGATGTTGTCAGCATCCTGGCCAGACCCTCTCACCACCACCCTTGGCTCTTTTCTGTTTCCTCCCAGGGAGCAATCCTGCCAACAGCCAGCACCTGTCTGCCCTTGTCAGGACACTGTCAGCTGCCAGGAACCCTGGGAATCCATACCCCGCACCTGTGGGTCCCCCAGAGGGACCCATCACCATGTCACGGTCACTGAGAACTTATCTAGGATCAGCTTCTGGGAAGCCATGCTGAGGTCACAGATGGATCCCGTGATCGAGGGCGGGACCGAGAAGGAAGTCTGTGGAAGAGTCAGTGGAACCCAAGCTGGGCACACTGGACAGAACCCATTGGTTCAGGGTTGGGGGCTAGAGAACTTCTTGAGGAAATAGGTTATCCTGGCAGCAGTACCCAAGCTGAGCATAAACTCAGCCTGCTAACCTTGAAAATGGGCTCCCCAGCTCAGAGCAGGTCCCCCTGCTGACCAGCCATGGGGCGGGGCCGGGCTGGCCAGCACTTTCCTGGCCTGGGCCAAGCGCAGCTGAGGCTGGGACATCTGCTCAGGGCATGGCAGATTGGGGCCTTCCTGGCAGGCACCTCCCCTGGGGACAAGGCTGGTCCCAGAAAGCATGAGTCATGTGGGAAGCAGCCCCCTCCCCAGCTAGGCTGGACCAGGAGCTGGCTCCCTAGGGCCTCTTCCCATCTCAGAGTCTACGACCCCTCAGGGCACAGCAGCTGTGGCTCTGCTCCCAGGAATGGAGCAAGCCAGGCCTTTCCGGAATGAGGCATCATGATCTTGCACAGAGCTGGGCTTCCTGAACCCTCTTTGCCCTTCCAAGGCCACAGTGCCCAGGTTCCCACATGGGAGTTCCCCAGGCACATCCCCCAGCAACCTGTGGAATCCTCCTGATGGGGTACATGCCAGTCATTCAGATGCTTTCCTGGCACAGCAGGGCAAATAAATGCCCAGGTATCCCCAAGCTAGGAGCCCTTCCCTGCTCCCCACCATGTTCCCGCTACTCCAGGTGATGCCTGGGCGCTGGGGAGGAGTCGGGGGATACTGCCTCCTGGCTTCCCAGCTGTGAATCCTGACACAGAGCTCCTCCCATACCACGGGCCTCCTCCTCCTCCTTGCACTTGCCTGCCAGGCCCCACAGGGGCAGGGGGCAACAGATCCAGCTAGTCCTGCACCAGGAAGGAGGGGTGGGGCTGCTGGGGGCAGGCAATTCTGGCTTGAGGAGTGTCTCTCTCTCTCTCTGCCTGTATCCCACCTTGGGATGCCTGGCTTTCTGACTGCAGCTTCCTGCTAATGCAGACCCAGGCAGGCAGCAGTTGGGTGGCTTAAACAGCTGGGTTCCTGCTAACCAGCCAGAAACCCAGCTGCAGTTCCTGACTCCTGCCTTCAGCCTGACCCAGCCCCTACCTTTGCAGGCATTTAGAGAGTGAGCCAGCGAGGGAGAACATACTCAATTCTCGCTCTCTCTGTCTCTCTGCCTGTCAGGTTAAAAAGAGAAATTGTGACAGTGTATAACGTGTGTGTGTTGTATGTGAGAGCACATGAAGTGTCTTCAAGATTCCAACGTATTTTTGCATCAGAAAGCATGTGCGATGTGTCCACGTGTGTGCGTCATGCATGATGTGATGTGTGCTTGAGCATGTAGGTGCAGTATGTGCTATGCCTCTGCATATCATGGTGGTGTGTGCACATGGGTGAAGCATATGCACATACATGTGTCACGTGTGGTGTGAGATGTGCTTGGTGGCTGAGTAAGGAGCTGCAGGCTGGGTGCTGGGCACAGGACCCTTCCAGAGGAAGTGCCTGAGAAATCCCCCAGCCATGGCCTTCTCCAAGAAGGGTCCCCATCGTGGGGAAAAGAGGGGGCCTTGACACTGAGCTGCTTCTGCTGGCTCTGTGGCCTCTTCTGTTCCTCAGCTTCCACATCAGTGACATGGGAGCGAGGACTCATGGGGTGGTACTTGGAGAGCATTTTGCCCAGGGCCTAGGGTGTGTCAACTACTAGACAGTGTTATCAGCTGTCCGCATCACCTCTTTAATTTTTTTTTCAAAATACTTAATTTTTTTTTTAAATTTACAGAGAGTTTCTAGTTGCTGGTTCATTTCCCAAATACACACAGCAGCCAAAGCCAGGAGCCAGGCTCTTAAGCCAGGTCTCCCACACAGGTGTCAGGAATCTGATCACATGGTCACCAGTGGGTCCGTGTTAGCAGAGAGCTGGAGTCAGGAGCTGGAGCCCTAAGTCCAGGGCGCAGGATGCAGGACGTGGCAGCCAGGGTCTTCACCGCCTGCCCCCACACACTGATTTTCTGATTCGTATTGAAAACAGGTGTGTACTGCTCGTGTGGAACGCCAGGCAGGCTCACAGGGTGAGGGCAGCGGTAATCAAAGTCAGAGCAGGAATCATGGCAGGCCAGGAGGTGGGCGGGACCCGAGGAAGGCTGGAGTGCCGGAAGTGTCCGCTCGTTGTCTATGTGGGGGGGTTCTGCAGGCTAAACCTGCGTCTCAAGTCCTCAGGCTGGGAATACATGTGTAGCCTGGCAGTTGAAATGACCATGACCCACATCATGGAGACTCGGTCTGCAGTCCAGCTCTGGCCCTTGCTGACTCCAGCTTTCTGCCAACACACCCCTCAGGAGGCAGCACGATGGCTCAAGGAGTTGAAAGCCGACCACTTGCATGGGAGGCCTGGCCTGAGTTCCCAGTCTTGGCTGCTGGGGGTATCTGAGAAGTGAATCAGCAGATGGGAGCATGCACTCTCACACTCTCAAATCAATCCACTGAGTCATCATCTCAGATAAATCTCCATGATCTGTCTAAACATCTTTCAAAACATCTCAAAGAGTGTGTGTGACCTCTGATCTCATTATTTCCACTCTAGAAGCATGTCCCCACCTTGGACCTCAATGCACATTGCCCCAGATTACCCATGAGCTAGGAAGAGTTGGGATGGAATCCTTATACCTGCCCCCCCACCAATAGGGGTAAGGCTTGCAAACCTCATCATGAGTGAGCAAGTACCACACACCAAAGACCCTGTGAGTCCATGCCAAGGAAGCAGGCAGAACAGGCCAGTTCACAGAGACACACAGCACACTGCTGGTGCCAGGAGCTGGAGGGCAGAGATGATAGCTGATGGGCTCAGAGTCTTGTTTGGGTAAGGAAGACATTCCAGAGCAAGATCAGGAAGGGGCACAACACTGCCTGTGCCAGATGCCATGGGACTGCTCATTCTGACATGATGATGACTTTTATGAACAAGTAATCCCTGGGAGTTGGTGCTGTGGCAAAACAGGTAAAGCCAGCACCTGCAATGCTGGTATCCCGTATGAGTGCCTATTCATGTCCTGGCTGCTCCATTTCTGATCCAACTTCCTGCTAATAGATTAGAAAAACAGCAGAGGAGGTCCAAGTGCCTGAATCCCTGCTACCCACATGGGAGACCCTGGTGAAGCTCCTCCGGGCTCCTGGCTTTGGCCTGGCCCATCCCTGGCCAGTCTAGCCATTTGGGGGAGTAAACTAGCAGATGAAAGATCCCTTTATTTCTCCCTTGATCTCTTTCTGTTTTTTTTTTTAAAGATTTATTTTTATTATTTTTTTATTGGAAAGGCAGATATACAGAGAGCAGAGACAGAGAGGAAGATCTTCCGTCCCATGATTCACTCCCCAAGTGAGCCGCAACGGCCGATGCTATGCCGATCCGAAGCCAGGAGCCTCTTCCGGGTCTCCCACGTGGGTGCAGGGTCCCAAAGCTTTGGGCTGTCCTCTGCTGCTTTCCCGGGCCACAGGCAGGGAGCTGGAAGGGAAGCGGGGCTGCCAGGATTAGAACCGGCGCCCATATGGGATCCCGGGCGTGCAAGGTGAGGACCTTAACCACTTGCACCACCGCGCCGGGCCCTGATCTCTTTCAAATATATATATATAATCAGCTATGATAAAATCTTCCCAATTTGCAGGTGAGGAGGTGAAGGCACGGAGAGAAGAGTGGCACCAGTGGCATCTGAGGTGGCCCAGCAGAGCAGGGTGGGGCTGGCCCCTGGCCTCCCCCAACCGGGGCTATGAAGCATCTGCCCCGCCAGCAGGCACAGGAAGTGTTCCTGGAAAGCAAGTTCCTGGTAGAGACCAAAGGAGATGCCACAAGAGCCCCAGGCCAGGGCCCTAGCCCCCACCCTGGATGCTGCTGACGCTCCCCGCCACCCCACTTCCCCACACCCCCTCCCTCAGCGGGCGCCAGGCAGGTCGCAGCCCCGAATAGCACAGCATGTCCTCGCTGGTTCTCGGTAGGCGGGGAACAGCCTGTCCCTCTGAGTTTCCTGTCACCCCCCGCCCCAGCTGCCTGTAGCCACACAGCTGCCACCCCAGCAGCCACCATCCTGGGTCCCAGAGATCTCCACCCCTTTCCACTGTGCAGCCCCAGGAAAGTGTCTCCACCTCTCTGAGTCCTACATGGCTCTTTCATAAAATAAATAAGCCAGACTGGTCCCCAGGGTACCCTTGCATGCCAGGCAGAGGTATTTGGGGGCCACGAAGTGTGGGAGGACAGCCCAGCAGGGACAGGCTTTTTTTTTTTTCCCAATGAACTGATGTGGTACATGGTTTTGTGAAAGGGGTGCACCCTGCCCACATGTGACCTGGATAACAGTGGACTCTGGGTCCTTTCTCTCCTCTCTCAGAGCCCACCTCCCTGCCAACTCTGCCAACATTTAGGAGTCGGTCTCCTGTCATGTGCCCGGCACACCCCTAGGCTCTGGAGGTGCAGTAGTGAACACACAAAAGTCCCTGAGCGCATCCAAGAGGGCCTTTACTCTGCAGGTATGCACTGGTCGTGGGGTGGGGATGAGGGATGGAGCAGCAGGTGTGTATGGTTAGTCGAGCCATTCCTCAGGTAGCCCTGGAGGCCCTGTGTGTGTCCCCTCAGCAGATATTGCTCCATGGGTTTCTCTCTCCTTAGCCGGCTTGGTCTTGATGGGGTCGGCATCGCCCAGCTCCTCCGAGTGCATCATAGCAGACCGAGAGCCGAGGTCAGCCCACTGCACTCACAGGTGGTGTCCCTGCTGGCTAGCGGCACACCCTGGGCACCAGGAGTGGCCAAGCCCCACCCCCAACCCTGAGCCTCTGGGGTGCTGCCTGCTTTCTCTTTCCAGCAGCCTCTGCAGCCCCCACTCCCTCACCGCAGCTATTCTGGGCCTCTGGCCCCTTTCACTTTCTGCTCTGCCTCTTCCTGCCTTGGTGGTTCCCCGCCAGCCCCTGCTCCCCCAGGCGGAGACCTCCCCCTCACACACCCCAGCCTGCTTTCTGCAATCCCCCTCCCCCAACTCCTCCCCCATCAGCATGGCTGGCCCTGGTTCCACCCAGAAGCCATGGAAGATGCCAGAGATCTAGGTTCAAATCCCTTCTCTGCCCTTCCCCGGCTGTTGAGACCCTGGTCCAGCTCAGCCCTCGGAGCCTCCTGTCCTCCTCTGGGAGGTGAACTTGCAGTACCATGCCCGTGCTTACCCAGCAGGGCTGTGGGAAGGAACCGGTCCCAGCAGAAGCTCTCAAGGGATCACTCTGGATTGCCCTCAAAAATCAGGCCATGGCTCATGCTAGGCTGAGTCTCAAGGGAAGCCCCAGAAGGGAAGCTAGAGCTGACTGCTAGGTGCCGTCAGCATGTGCAAAGGCCCAGGGGCACACAGAGTGGGGGCCCTGGGGGGGAGGGGAATAGGGAGGAGAAGGCAGAATGAAGTTGGTCTGTTGGACCTCACCACACAGCCTGCCAACCCTTAGCCAGACTCCATGCAACACAGGAGGGCTGTGAGCCTCAGGCCGTGAGTCTGCCCGCATCGGCCCAGGCAAGTCCCGAGGCAGGGGCCAGGCCTGCCTGGTCTCAGAGCTCCCAAGAGCTGCACAAAGCTTGTTTAGAGTGGACATGAGGAGACAGTCGCTGAGCAGTGATGTTTACTGGGAGCTCTTGGGGTCAGCACTGTGGTATAGCAGATAAAGCCACACCTGTGGCACTGGCATCTCATAAGGGTGCTGATTCGAGTCCCAGCTGTTCTGTCTCTGATACGATTCTCTGCTAATGCACCTGGGAAAGCAGAGGGTGGCTCAATTGCTTGGGGCCCTGCCTCTACTTGGGAGACCTGGAGGGAAGCTCCTGGCTGCAGACTGGTCCAGCTCTGGCTGCTGAGGTTATCTGGAGGTGACCAACAGGTGCAAGATCTCTTGCTCTCACTAACTCTCTTTGAAATACATAATTGTATCTTTTCTTTTTTAAAGCTCTGTGCTTCTCACATGTTCAATTTTTAAAAAAAAAAAAATCATCTCCTTGAAAGGTAGAGTCACAAAGAGAGAGATCTGTCTGCTGCTTCATTCCTTCAATAACAGCAATGATGAGGGTCGGGCCAGGCCAAAGCCTGGAGCCTAAGCTCCATCCAGTCTCCCATGTAGGTGGCAGGAGCTTAAGCATTTGGCCTGTGTTCCAGTGCTTTCCCAGGCGCATTAGCAGGGAGCTGGATCAGAAGTGGAGCAGCCAGCTCTTGAACCAGTGCTCTCATGGGAAACCCCTGTGTCATTATACCATTATACCCTTGACTTAAAAACAGGAGAAATATATTTTAGTGCAGAACAGTGGAAATCCATGTAGAGTTATTTTTGTAAGATGCGTTGTTCGTGAACTTTCTGAAGATTCCTGTGTGCCCATGCCTTTGTGTGACATAGGAACCAAGGACTCTCGGTCCCAGGGGACACCCCACCCCACCTAACCCCCAGAGACCTCCGCCCCTTTCACTGTGCAGCTCCAAGAAAGTGTCTCCGCTTCTGAGTCCTATGTGGCAATTTCATCAAATGCTAAACCTTCCTTCCCAAGGCTGACATTTCATGGCAGCAACTCAAAACGACTGCAGAGGTCTCGCGAAGCAATAGGAAGTCCACAGTCACTCAACACAATTATCTTTTTGGAGATTTATTTCTTTATATTTGAAAGGTGGGGTTATAGAGAGAGGGAAAGAGAATCTTTTATCTGCTGGTTCCCTCCCCACATGGGCTCAATGATCAGGGCTGGGCCAGGCTGAAGGCGGGAGCCTGGAACTCCATCCAGGTCTTTCACATGGGCACAGGGACCCAAGTACTTGGGCCATCCTCTGCTTCCTCAGGCACCTTAGCAGGGAGCTGGATAGAAACTAGGGTAGCCAGGACTTAAACTAGTGCTCATCTGGGTGACAGCCTAAGCTGGCCCTCGATTCTTGGCAATAATAGCAGTGATCATAATGACCAGCAATTATGGACACCTACCCCGTGCCAGGGGCACAGCGCTCACACATAGCTCCTGTCTGGAGCTCTCTTGCATCCCAGGTCACTCGAGGCAATGCCCTGCAGTCGCTGTGTGGTCTGATCCTGCTCCCTGCCTCACTGACCTCTCTCCCACTCCTTACCCCTCCTGCGCTGCCCTAGACACCTGCTGCTTTCTTCACACCTGCTCTATCCGCTGCCTGCCTGTCCCCTCACCTTCCTCTTCATGTCCTGTTTCTCAAAGGTGCCTGCCTTGACCACTCAGGTCCAATAGCCCATGCTTAGCACCTTTCAGCCCCCTGCTTATTCTATTTGACTCTCTAGTGCTTATTTCCCCCTGACACCCTGCTAGCATTGACCTCATCTTCTTGGTCATTCTTCCTGCTGGTCTGTGAGCTCAGTGAGGGCAGCGGCCTTTATCTGTTGGGTTCACTGCCAAGAATTCAAGGTCAGAAGACTGCCTAGCATACGGAAGGTGCTTAACCAGTGTTTGTGGCTGGAGTGGACAAATATGTGCCCCAGTACCGGGATGTACAAGTCAGGGCCTGAGCTGAACCTCAGGCTGCAGGTTTGGAATTCTCCCCAGCACCTGCTTCAGACTGGGGCCTCTGCTCCTGCAGGTAGCTCTGCAGTCTCAGCAGCCTCCAGGGGCGGCCTGGGGGTGGGAGAGTGCTGGCAGCCTGGAGTAGGTGTCAGGAGGAAGCCCTGAGAGCCAGACCAAAGCTGGCAAGGACAGCTCAGGGATCACAGTCGATTACTAAGCCAAATCAGGCATTGAGTTGGGCCACATCAACTGGGGCATCCAGGCCTGGGTGTCTCAGTGGCACACAAGTACAGGCTGGGTCTTTTAGGGTACTCTTTTAACTGTATTTCTGCCTGTTCAGATTTTTGTGGTGGAAGGGGTCTTCCCTTTTCTCAGATAGGGGAACTGAGGCTCAGGGAGGTAAAGGGATCTTCCCAAGGCCACTTCCCAGGGTCACTAAAAAGAACAGATGGCAGTGATGATAACGTGACAGCCAAGGCCTAGGTACACTTGCTTGGGGGAGCCAGTGGCATGTTGTGTGGGCACTGGAGTCGCCCCAAGGCCAGGCCTCGAGGTGAGAGGCAGTGGCTGAGCTGATCAATCATCAAATGATGACAGCCTGGGCTACTGTCTCCACCACAGCCTCCTGAGAGACCGGAATCCCAGTCCCAAGAGCTGGGTGGGACCATTGGTGGCCACTGGCTGAAGCAGCAGAATGGCAGAGCTGGGGCTTGAGCCTTCTGGGCCAGGACGTTAGCCTTGGGTAGCTGTTCAGTCCGGTGGTTAAGACATCTGTGTTGGAGTCCCTAGGTTCGATTCCTGGCTCTGGCTCCTGATTCCAGCTGCCTGCTCATGTACCCCTGAGAGGTAGCACAGAATGGTGACTTGAGTCCTGGCCCCCCAACCTGGGAGACTTGATTGAATTCCCAGCGCATGGCCAGCCATGGCCATGGCAGCTCTGACTTTCTAAGATTTATTTTTTTTTTTTTTATTGGAAAGACAGATTAGATTTATGGAGAGAAGATGAAACAGAAAGAACTTCTACCCGCTAGTTCATTCCTCAAGTGGCCACAAGGGCCGGAGCTGAGCCCATCCACCGCCAGGCTCTTCTTCCAGGTCTCCCCCGTCCCCTCCCCCCATCGTTTCCCCCCCCCCCCCCCCCGTTCCCCATCCCCGCTGAGGTGACTGCAGCCACTCCCTCCCCAACCGCTTCTCCAGCCCCAATATCCATGGCATCAAGGTTGGGGGGAGGCTTGTGCCCCCTGCAGATGGGATACTGGGTTTCCCAGCACCTATCTGTGCCCTGGGCAGCAGGAAGCTACCAGCCTCCATGGCAGCCCCCTTGGCTGTGAAGGAAAGCTGGGCTGAGCCAGCCCCACGGGGTGTCATGCAGGGCAAGGCACAGGCAGCCCGCGGCAGGAGAAGCCAGGCAGTGCTTCGTGGCCACAGCAGGTGTTCCGGACCAGGGACAGCCGCAGAGCCCACCTCCTGGCCCCGCCCCTCCTCCATCTTCAGTGCCGGGGCACAAGCCAGCCCAGGGCTGCAGCCCTGCTTGACGTTGGTCCCCAGCAAGCCATGTGATGAACCCAGGCCACAAGAAAGAGGTTTCAACAAGCGTTATCGCTTCCTGGAACTCCGACTCGGCGACTTCCCCGAAGACCGGCTGTGCCTGGCGGGCGGCTGCGTGCCTCGGGGAGTAGGCTGCCCCTTTCTTCTCTGCTCCTGCAGCTGTCGCCGAGCTGTCTCACTCTGGCTGCCTGGAAACACTCCGCCCTCCAACCACTCAGTCACAAAACACCCTCTCCCCACTGCCCCAACGACCCTGCAACAGCCTCCTCCCTGGGGAGCTCAGGCTGGAGTGGACCAGCCAGATACCCCTTTCCACTCTATCCCTGAATAAGCAGCAGGGACAGGCAGGCTTGGCAGCAGCCATGCCTCAATGTTACCCTCTGAGAAATGGATGCAGATTTTCCACCTGACTCTAGTCCATAGGCAAGGAGCCATAGGACAGGCCCTTGACTTCTGCTTCTGTCTGGCTGGGGTCCCCCTGCTTCAGCAATGGGGAGGCGGATCAGAGACTCAAGTCTTTGGATGGCTCATTGCTGAATGGCTGCTATAAGTCTCTGGAAATGTCACTTCCCCAACCCCCTTTCCCCCCCTCGTTCACAGGAACCAGCTTGTAAATATACCTCAGGCCACAGCTGGTCTCCAGGGAGCCCGGGACGGGTGGGGTGTGCAGGAGAAGAACCTGAGTCGAAACCTGGATCCCCGGTTATGGTTTCTCCAGGACTCAGTTTCCCTGTCTGTAAGGGGAGGATGAGATTAGCTTCCACTATCAGAAATTGCCATCATCTTGTGGTTTTGACTTAAAAGCCAGATCATATTGTAGGACTTACCTGAGGGGGTGGGGAAGGAGGTCCACTCAAAAGGGGGCTTCAAGGACTAGTACCGCCCCAACCCCCACCTGTAGCAACTAGTACCACCCCAGCCCCCACCTGTAGCAACTAGTACCACCCCAGCCCCACCTGTAGCAAGGGCACTGCGGAGGAGAGCTCTTACGCCACAGGACAACACAGATTTTCTATTTCTTGTAGGAACACAGCACCAGTGACAGCAGTGGCGCCAGATGCCTCCAGTTCTTTCAGCTGTTCCCTTGGGGATCAGACCCAGAGCAGCTTCCACCTCTCCTGGGCATGGCCTGCGTGCCCTAAAACAGGTGTCAGCATTTGTCACCCAATCACCTGCACTTCACGTCATCCAGGAGTCCCGGATGAGCCCCCGCAGCGGGCACCTGGCACCCAGGTGGGCATGTGAGCTGGCCCTGCAGCATCCTGGGTCACTTATTCCACACACCCTTGCTGGGAACAGTCACTCTACACCGTATGCATGGTGGATCCTTTCACTCAGTTTTCACATGACCCTAAAACCGCTCTAAAAAAAATAAAGCCTGCTTAAAAAAAAAAATTCTAATGCAAAGGACACCTTAAAAAGTAGTAATAGGGTCCAGTGCAATAGCCTAGTGGCTAAAGTCCTTGCCTTGCATGCACTGGGATCCTATATGGGCACCAGTTCTAATCCCAGCGGCCCCACTTCCCATCCAGCTCCCTGCTTGCGGCCTAGAAAAGCAGTCGAGGACAACCCAAAGTCTTAGGTTCCTGCACCCACGTGGGAGACCTAGCTGAAGCTCCTGGCTCCTGGCTTCGGATTGGCTCAGCACCCACCGTTGAGGCCACTTGGGGAGTGAATCAACAGACAAAAGGAAGATCTTCATCTCTGTCTCTCCTCCTCTCTTATATCTGCCTTTCAATAAAAATAAGTAAATTTTTTTGAAAAGTAATAGTAGTGTGAATTATTTTTCCAAGGAGAAAAAAAAAAAAGTCTTCAGGAACAAGCAGGCAGGAATTGGGAGGTTGGCAGGGAAAGGTCCCAGGGCACCCTCTCAGACCATCTTCTGTAGAAGCCCAGGGGTGAAGGGCGAGGAGCGAGGGTGTTACCAAGGTGACACTGGCTCCTGGCCACGGTGGTCTTGTTCCAGCCTTCCTCAGGCAAATGGCTCTATCACACTCGTTTATTTTTTTTTTAAGATTTATTGATTGATTTGAAAGGCAGAATGGCAGAGAGGGAAAGAGAGACAGAGATAAAGGGATCTCCCAGCTGCTGGTTCACTCCCCAAATGGCCATGATGTCCAGGACTGGACCAGGTAGGAGTCAGGAACATGGAGTTCCATCCAGGTGGCAGGGGCCCAAGCACTTGAACCTGCCTATTAGAGTGTGGGGCAGAGACCCAGGGCACGGGGCTGTGGTCTCAGGGCCACAGGAGCCGTCCTGGTGTCTGAGTGTGAGTCCCAGCCCCAGCTCTGGTGGCCATGGGACCTCCTTGAGTCTCACCTTTTCTTGCCACCTGTGTCTCCCCGGAGATGCTGTTGGGGATGCAGGTAAAGCAGCGTGTGGATGAGGAGGGAGCCCAGGACTCGGCTGGGCTCTGTGCCAGGTGTGCGGGCACATAGGGTTGCGATCAGCCACCCACTGCAGCCATGCCGTGTTGGACGAACAGACCATGGCAGCCATCTGATTCTGTGCTTCATCACCTGCCAAATCCAGAGAAGCAAGCCCATTCCAGGTGTAGCTGCTGGACGGTGGGGGAGGGTGCAAGGCCATTTCCTGAGGTCACACCTCCAAGGTCATGGTCAAGGCTGTGGCCCTCTGCCTGTGCTGCCAGGGTGAACTCCTTTCCACCATGCCTGAAGTCTTGGATGGCGCCTCCTCGTGGGAGCCCACCCCGACTGCTGCATCCCCCATTGCTCCCCCTGTTAGCCCGATCGAGCGACCCATCTTGGAGACACTGAATGCCACAGGCTCTGCTGGCTTGCAACGGGCACTGAGGCAACATCTGCAAGATGCTGATACGAGCCTCACATGCCATGGGGTCTTCCAGGGGCCCCAGTCCTGCTTCTGGCGTCACACCTGCCCCCAGAGCAGGGACCCGGGGCAGTGAGGCAGCTGATTTCTAAGAAAGCAGCTGAGGGACAGGAAGGCTGAGGCAAGGGTGCCCCGGGTGGCTTTTACTTTCAGTTTTCTGGGGCTGGGGCAGAGCAGGTGCCAGGGTACTTTGGGACAGGCTGGCGCCACACATAGGGTTCACTGGCTGGGACACAGCCAGCACTTCAGGACATGGAATTTGAATTTTATTTATTAACTTTTATTTCTTTGAAAAGCACAGAGACAGAGAGCTTCCATCTGCTGGTTCACTCCACCAAATGCCGGCAGTATCCAGGATTGGGCCAGCCTCAAGGTGGGAGCCAGGAACCCCATCTAGATCTTCCATGTGGGTGACATGGACCCAAGCACTTGAGTGTCACGTGCTGCCTCTGCTGGAGGGAAGAAGAGAGTTGGCATTGTCCAGTAGGATGCGGCTGCCCTAGCATCAGCTTGGCTGCAGCTCCAGATGCCTGCTTCTTCACCTGATATATGCCATGGGCAGTTCATGCCTTCACTCACTCACTCACTCAGGTATCTGCCCAGCCACGTGCCCTTTGCTTCTGTCTGCACTTTGTTTCCTTTCCCTCTGTGGTCTCCCCTGCCCTTTCTACCCCTTCCTCTCCCCCTCCCCCCTTATTTCTCTGCCCTCCCCACCCTGCCACTCCATCTCTCCCTCTCCATTCCCACTTACGTCTTCCATGTTCATTTTGTTGCCCCACACTCTCAAGCTTCCTCATTAGCCAGATTTTTTTCCCATTGTTTTGCACCCACCAAAGGTTGAAGTCTTTATCCCTACTTTGCTGTTGTCTGGGACCAAGGTAGCTACAGCAAGATGGGGTGGTTGTGAGCCACCTGTCGCCTACACAGGCAACAGGAACCACACACTTCTTCAGAATACTTGCCAGGCATATGCCCTGCTCAGGGAGGCACAGGGGCCCCTGACATGGACTTGAGCAGGAGCATAATCAGGCACAATGAGCTCAATAGAGAGGGTCAGTGGAGGCTTCCAGGGGGAAGTGATGGCTGCCTTGGGTTTTGAAGACTGAGTAGGAGTTTTCTGAGAAGAGGAAGTAGGAGCCTCAAAAGACCCAATTTCCACTAGGAAGAGCAGGGGCAAGGCTGTGAGACAGGAATGGCAAGGGGCAGGAAGGGAAAGTGGGGGCTAGGACAGTGGCTCGGAGTCCGTGGGAGGGGGAGGAGAGCATCTTAGTACCTAGCAGCTGGGAGCTGTGGGAATGTGCTGGATTCGTCTTGCTCAGTTCAGGGACAGGTTCCAGAGCTTTCACGCGCCCTAGGACTCTGGACAAGGAACTTCGGCTGTCAGGTCTCAGTGTCTGTGCCTGGAAAGTAGGATATTAGGGACCAGCATTGTGATGTGGCAGGTTAAGCTGCTGCCCGGGATGCCCACATCTCCTATGAGAGTTGGTTAGAGTGCTGGCCACAACACGTCCAATCCAGTTCCCTGCTAATGTGCCTAGGGAAGTCCTTACCGTGACATCCCTGGGTGAGGACCAGAGGAAGCTCCGGGCTCTTGGCTGTGGCCTTGCTCAGCCCTGGCCATTAACGCTACTTGGGAAGTAAACCAGCATATGGAAGATCTTAAAGCCTCCCCACGCGCGCCTTCTGTAAATCTGCCTTTCAAATAAATAAATCTTTAAAAAGTGGCTGATAATCAGACCTTCTCAGAAAATGCTAGAGAATGAGTGGCAGGCGGGAGGTGATCAAATCTGCGATTTGGGCTGTCACATCCTGTCTCCCTGAGAGCCTGCAGAGGCTAGGAGGGACGTCAGGAGTCCAGTACCTGCTCCTCCCCCATCCCTCCCCAACCTGCCAGGCCCATCCCAGCCGGACCCAAGGCGGTTTCATTTTGACCCACCTTCGGGGAACTGCAGCCCTTCCTGTCACCAGGCTAGCATGGAGGGAACTCGGTAAAAGTGACATAGATGACACGAAGGTGCCCCAGACCCAGGCGTGGCTGTTTCATTTTCAGTGGCCCCCAACCTGGGAAAGGTGCAGGGCTTCCTTCTGCAGCTCCCAGCCTGACCTGGGAGCACCACGCCTTTTGCTGTGCACCTGACATAAGCCTATTGTCTTCTGGGCCCTGCATCTTCCAGATGCCCTCTCCCCCCATTTCACAGATGAGAAGAGTGAAGCTCTGAGTCAGCACATGACTGGCAGCCATTCTAGGCTGTTTCTCCAAGGTGTTTCTCCAGGCAAGGGACAGGTGCTCTAGAGGGTCTCTGGGTCATGGTTTGAGATGAGACATTTTAAAAACACATGGGAGGGCAGCCTTGTGTAGTGCATTAAGCCACAGCCAGTAATCCCGGCATCCCATAGGAGTGCCAGTTTGGATCCCAGCTGCTCCACTTCTGACCACTGGGAAGCAGCAGCAGATGGTCTGTGGGCTAGGAGCCCTGTACACACATGGGATGAAACTCCTGGCTCCTGGATTTGGATTGTTGCAGTTAGGGAGTGAACCAGAAGATGGAAGATCTCTCCTCTCTCTCTATAACTCTGCCTTCCAAATTAAAACAACAGCAAGACAGCACTGAGGCCTCTCCTTGCCTTGTGAAGGGGTGATTTCCGTTCTTACTCCCCTGTCCTCTGTCACTTGCTTGCAGCCCTCTCTTCTTCCTCTACTGCAGCGTCCTGGAGTGGGACACTCTGATGTCACCAGAAAGTCTGCCATCATCTGGCCATCGCTGCTTGCCCTACTCAGCATTTGCGTCTCTGGGGCAAGCATTCTGGTCCTGTCCCCGCAATCCCTTGCAATACATTTGCTTAAGGAAACTAAATAGCCTGATTTAGAAACAAAAATTAACTAAACAACCAAACAGCTTAGCCAAATCTGGCAAATAATTGTCCTGAAACTTGAGAAGAAGGAAGAGCTTGGAACCCAGGGGCTGCCTGTGCAGGCATCCGCCCGTGCCACCCCTGGACATAGCCCTGAGCACTTACCTAACCCTAGGCCAGTCTCCTACAGTTCTTGTGGGAACTCAGTGGGCTCCCCAATGCCCTGAGATCCATGTGTAGCAAACTAGTGGCCACCACTGTGATTCGCAAACAGCATGCCCTGTATGGAATCATGTCTGACTTCAGTTGGGCACAGGCAGCCATGATGATACAAAAAGCATCATTATCATCATTCCAAGGGGCCAGCGTTGTGGCATAATCCCTCCTGTAGCGCTTCCAATCCAGCTCCCTGCTAATGTGCCCGGGAAAGCAGTAGAGGATGGCCCAGGTGCAGGGGACACCCCCAAGAAGCTCCTACTTTCCATCTGGTGTTGCCTGGCCATTGCAGCCATTCAGGGAACAAAGCACTGGATGGAAGATCTTTTTCCCCCCTCCTCTGTTACTCTGTCTGTCAAATAAATAAGTCTTTAATAATGATGGCAATCACAACACATTATAGGTTCCGTATTGGAGTGGTGATCTGTTTTCTTTCTACTTGTTCTGTCATCACCATCTGTCAGAAGCAGAGCACACTGGGTATGATGATGGAGTTTAATCCTTGTTTTATAAACCAGGCCACTGTGGTCCCACAGGCGACAGGACTTAATCCCCTCCAGACTGCTTCCCCATGTTGGTGGGAAAGGGCCACCTCCTGGGGAACTGACCAGGCCCCGGCCCCCTCCTGTCCCCCATGAGGCCTCTGACTGCACGGGGATCACACAGGGAGGCCACACAGACCAGGGAGGGCCACAGCGACCTGGACAGACTGAGCGCTGGCCTGGCCAGTGCCGAGAAGAGCCGAGAGCTGCCCAACAAATGGACCCGGCGCTCGTGCCCGGCGGTGACGTCATCAGCGTGCGGCACATGGCCACGCAGAGCGCGGGAAGCCACACGCTGTGGGCGTCCTCGCTGTGGGCCACGCTGGAGGCATGGGAGAGGCAGGCCGGCAGACCTGGAGGCAGGAGGGCGCGTGGTGAGTGCTGAGGGAGGTCTGCCGAAGGACCTGGGCCGGGGGTGTGGCGGAGCCGAGCCCACGCCGGGGTGCAGGCATTTGGGCAAAGGGCAGGCCGTTTTAGAACTCGAGTTTCCGTGAGGGCTGGATCCCTGGGGGGCGGGGGGCAGTTTGAGCACCTGCCTTCAGCCCCCTTGTACCTGTGTGAATATGCTTTGGTGAAGCCGGAGAGTCCTCCTCTCTGAGGGACCTGGAGATTTCGTCCCAGTGTCAGGCCGCACCCTCCGCATTACTCCTTGCTTGGTCTGGGGGTCTCCTAGGGGTCCTCCTGAACTTTCTGTGAAACAGCCCCTCCCCCTTCCACTCAGTTATCTTCCCCTGAGCCTATGGGCAATGTTGCAGGTCCCTGCGCATCAGCAGCTGCCTGTTGTAGGCTCTGGAAGTCCTGTGCCCGTGGGCTTGGACTCTCGTGGTGCCTGGCCACCAGTGGGGGTGCTCAGGGGGTAGGAGCCTCAGCCAGGGTCTGGTCGAGCACCTCTTCCTTCCACGTTCACTTAGCACTCGCTGCACACGCGAGTCTGTGCTGTGCCCTCGTCACAGAGGAGCCTCGGCACCGCTCCCAGCCCTGGGAGCACCAAGCCCCAGGACTCGGCATGGGACACCCAGTCCCAGTTAAGAACTCCATGGTGCTCTAACGCTGACCTAGTCGCTGCCTGTTTGTGGGCGGGGCGACTTTGAGTAGGTGACTGCAGCGGTGAGAGCTTCCATCCCAGCCCAGTCCCTGGCTGAGGTGGGGATGGCTTTGAGGTGCCACTTTGTATCCATCCTTGCATCCGCAGGCCATCCTTATTGTACTTTGCTGATCTGCCAGTTCTGCCTGCTGCCGGTCTCCCAGCTCGTGCACTCCCAGTGGGGGCCATACCTGGGCCCCTAACTCTGGGCCCCGCATATGCATACACACACACAGCCTCCTCTCACTTTTCATTCTTGTAAATTGACGTCAGTGTTGCTGAATCACGAAGCTGAGGTTTGAGAATGAGATAGAGAATCTGCACCACTGGGGAAGCCACACACACACACACACACCCGCATGGTGCCTGCACCGGTTCTTGGTCACACCGCCTGCAGAGCAGCCAGTCCCCCTCCCCCCCTTCCCACTGTACGTATGTTAGTGTGGATTCTTGAAAAATGACTCATAAAGGGAAGAAGGGGCCAGCTCTGGGGAATGCGATCAGAGGGGCCTTTATTCTGAGCTCATGTGGCTGTGGGTTTGAGAGGCAGCCTGTGTGTGTGTGTGTGTGTGTGTGTGTGTGTGTGTGTGGATTCAGCACTGTGTAATGAAAATTCAGGTTTAAAACTTTTTTCTTAAAGAAAGGTGGTGGGGGAAATAACCCTGAACATATTGTGAGGAGGAGATGCAGGACAGGACTTAAACCCACGCAGCCATCAGCGAAGGGTGAGGGAGTGGGAGGGGGCAGAAGCAGAAGCAGCCAGGCCCGGGATGCAGGACCAGCCCTTGCCGCCTTGCACTCAGTCTTCCTGGGACAGGGGGCCCACTCACAGGCCTGGACAAGCCGGGACTCTCCCACTCTGCAAGCTCGAGGTAGCTCTGTGCTGCACTTTTCCGGCAGAGAGGGCTGGTAAAATATTGGGACACTGCATGACCCCTGTGTCCAGGACTGCAGAGGGTCGCAGCCTTCTAGACAAAGTGAAACACATCGGGGAGGCTGCTCAACCCAAGCCTGTAACTGACTCCACTCTCAGGAGTTCCCAATACAGTCCATCTGCTAGGCCATCCCCGGGTGCCCATGGCCAGGGGCACTGTGAGCCAGCCAGCCAACCCCAAAGAGCCAAACCGGGAGCAGCCCCGGCTAGTCAACCACCCTAGGCTCCTGCAGGAGCACTGCCTCCCTGCCAAGTGGAAGGTTGCCTGTGCTAGAGCTGAAGTGGCAGCCTTGGCCGCCTCAGGAGCTGAAGGGAATTGCCCAGAGCCGGCAGCAGGGCCCTCGCGTCACCGCAGACCACAGAGCCTCTTTCTGACTCCAAACTTTGTTCACCAAAAAGTACGCAGGGCCCGGCAGGGTGGGAAGAAGGAAGTCAGGCCAGCCTTGCATCCTCACCATACCAGGCCCCACATCTTCCCGCTGCCAGTGGGTTCACAATGAGCTCCCCCTCCTCCTTCCAGATGCCCCCACCCTCTTCCTGGAAGTTATTGTGGTCTTAGAACCAAGAAGTTTCCTCTGTGTCGCCCATTTCAGATAGATGCTGGGTGGACAGACAAAAAGGACGGTGTGCCGTCTTTGACACAGAAATGACCCTGGGCACAAGGAACCCCTTGCTCAGCTTTCTGTAAAATGGGCCAAGAGCCTGTACTGCCTCAGCAGGTGGTCTCTCTCCAGGAGCAAGCAACATGGCAGCCAGCAAGACACACAGTCGGTCTGGCACACAGTGTGACCACCTGCCCAGCACACACACACACAAAATCTGTGTGGCATGAACTGAGAGCGGCCACCTGCCCAGCTACACACATCCCAGCCCCAGGCGGCTTTCCTGGCACAGGGGTGGCACTTGGGCACCCAGCCGCAGTGTCTGCCCCCTACCCCTACCGTGACTCAAGCCCCACAGACAGCTCTGAAGACCCTCCCCCTGTCCCCCTGACCTGTTCCAGGTCTATTCAAGGACAACTTTGGCCCAAAGCACACACCATAGAAACTTTTTTTTCTTTAAAAAAAAAACTTTCATAATAAAGTTTATTACCTAAACTGGCTGTAAAAAATATAAAATAGGATTCTGCACAGCAGAAAAATAAAGCCAGAGACCCTTCCCCAACCCCTGGTTTGTGCAAAGATACTTGTTATATGTAAACATGAAGAGGTAGGAGGTGCGAGTTCAGGTCCTGGCCCCACACTCAGTTAAATTAAGCTGCTACACCAACCAGGGGGCCCAGAGGGAGCACCAAGAGGGCGAGTGCCCCCAACCCCAGGAGGTAGGGAGGGGTCTGCGGCCTCCTGGCCAGCCAGAGCGGGAGGCGCCTCGCCCCCTACGCAGGCTCCCTCCAACCCTGGTGGGGAGGGCACCCACGTGGTTCCAGGCAAATAATTATAACAGTAACAACGACAACGTGTCCCGGTTAATGCTGCCTGCACGGTGGGCGCGGCCAGTCAGATCTGGAAGGGGAAGGAGCTCAGGTAGTCGCGGAGAACCGGGTTGAGGGGGATGCGTGCCAGGTTCTCGCGGCCCACGGTGGCCACGATGCGCTGGCGGCACAGCTCCTGCAACGGCCGCACGCGGCGCTGGCGCAGCGGGGCGCCCAGCATGCGGCGCGGCGCCGCCACGTAGTGCTCCAGCAGCTCGAAGAGGCAGTCGAAGGTCTCGCGGCTGCCGTCCAGGTGGAAGCGGCCGGCCTGGAAGTGCACGCGGATGCTCGTGGGGCCCGAGGCCATCTTCACGCTGAGGGCGAAGAAGCAGTTCCGCTGGCGGCTGTCGCGCACCAGGAAGGTGCCCACCGGCTCGGCGCGGAGTCGCTCGTGCGCACCGTGGACGCTCAGGGGACCCCAGTAGAAGCCGCAGGCGTCGAGGAGCGCGCTGGTGCGCGTGATGCGCCGGTAATCGGCGTGCGAGCGGAATGTGCGGAAGTGCGTGTCGCCCGGGGTCGGGACAGGGGCCGCCAGGGAGGGCCGTGGGCGCGCGGGGACCACGGGCGAGGAGGAGGAGGAGGAGGAGGAGGAAGGCTCCGGCCGCCGTCGGGACTCTGCTGCCGAGGAGAGTGCATTGTCGGCTGCCACCTGGTTGTGTGCCACCATCCTACACGAGGGGCCAGCCGGAGGGGTGGGCCATAGCGTCCGGGGGTGCGCTGATGGGGAGACAGAGGCGGTGGTGAGCCGCGCGGCTGGGGAGGTGAGGCGCCGCGCGGGGCGGGTGGGGGGCCCTCCGGGCCGGCGCGACCCTCGGCAGCGCGCGGCCGCTCTGAGCCAGAGGGGCTCGGGGCCGGCCGGCCCGCCCTGCCGGGCGAGGGGCTGCGGCGGGCCGAGTCCAGCTCGGGCCGGGGACAGGGGTGCAGGAGAGGAGCCAGTCCCGACGCGGGCCGTCCGGCGCCGGGCTCGCCACCCGCGGCCGCCGCCTGCTGGCCAGGCCGGGGATCGGCGCCCCGGGCAGAGGCTGGAGGCGGACGGCGCGGGGGGCGGCCTGGGTGGGGCCGCGACCCCAGCGCCCGGAGCCGGGCGCCGTCGGCCCGTGCCCTCCGTCCCTCCCTCCTCCCTCGTCGCCCAGTGCCGGGCTCACCTGGCGGCGGGGCGCGGGGCGCCGCGGGCGGGGCGGCGGGGAGCTCCGGGGCGGCTGTCGCGCATGCTCCGGAGCCGAGAGCCTTGCAGCTGCCACGGCCGCAGCTCGCTCTGCTGCACGCCCGCCCCTGCACCAGGCTTTTAACCGGCCGGGGCGGGGAGGGCGGGGCCTGCGGGGCTCGGGCCCCGCCCCCAGCGCCGCTTTCGGTTTCTCTCCTCGGCGTCTCGGAGCTGCTTTTCCACACAAGCTCCGGGACGCCGCGGGGAGGTCTTCCCTGCCTGGGGGGCGTCCTGGCCCCCGGTCCAGGCACCGCGTGTCGGCCACTCCGGCCCCGCCTCCGGATCCCGCGGGCCGCCTCTCGGAAGCCCTGCTCGGACGCACGCACCGTCCGCGCTTCTGCCCCGGCTCTCATCCCTGCTGGGTCTCCTCTCTCCGGTCCTGCAGGGCGCTCGGCTCTGGCCCCGACACGCCCCCTCCTCCTGCCGGCACTGGGCACCCAGGGCCAGCCGCTGTCCGCCGTCCCCGCCTGCGCTTCCCAGGAAGTGGCGGCTTGACCACAGGCTTCAGAAGAACCCATGGGCTCTGGCAGCGGAGTTCCTCAGAAACCGGGCGCGGCCGGGCAAGGTCCCCCGCAGCCGCCACCCGCCCGCCTGCGGAGGCTCCTGCTGCTGACTGCGAACGCGAGGCGGCCGGGCCGAGCGCTGTGCACACCCTGGATCCGGCACCCCGCTTTCTTTGGGGAGGAGCAGCTGAGGTTCTCCCAGCTGCACTGAGGAGCCCAGTGGAAAACGGGGTTGTTCCTCGACGTGCTCACTGCAGAGCCCTGTGGACCTGAGTCGTGTCACTGCCCCTGCCCCCCAGCACCTGTCCTTCCCGATCTTCCCGCCACGTCCGCCTCTGGACTGGAGGTGGGGGACGGGGAGCGGTCAGGGTTGTGATTTGTGCATGCCTTTGTGATTTAGCAAGTCTGACTGTCGTACAAAGCCTTGGAGCAGCAGATGTCTGGCCAGTGCATGGTCTGAAGGAAGGCGGGAGGGGTCCCCCAGAAAGCTCCTGGGGGGGGGGGGTCGAAGGCACTGGCCTCTTGCTGGCGCACACTGCCCTCTACAGGCCTCTCCGGTGCCGACCGCCCGGCTGCTTCCCGCCGGGGCTGGCAGGGTCCCTGTGCTCCCCCAGTCCCTGCGCTGCCTGCTGGACACAGTCTGCTGAGGGACTCCTCAGCTCCGTGAGTCTGCATGTGATAGTGACCACTGCGGGTGGTAGTGGTGCGTGTGTGTGTGCGGTGTACATGCGTGAGAAGGTGCAGAGCTGTGCCTACCGAGGGACCCTGTGCGGGGGCCTACCCGGTGCTGGGTGGTAATTATAGACACATCTCAGCAGGTCAGCAGCTTGTCCCCGGACCAGAGCCAACCCCAGTGCGCTGCCACTCTCTAGCCTGGTGACCTTGAGCCGTCCATGGACTGCCTTAGGTTCCTCATCCGTGAGAAGGGATGGTAGCAGTGCTTGTGGGTGAGCCACTCGGAGCAGCTCCCAGGAACGCTAGGCACCCAGGGGGTGTTCCGTTCACCCCAGAAGCTGTGCACACATGCTTCGTTCCAAGAGTCTGTTTCACAAGTCCTCCACAAGGGGCACAGGCGGAGGGGGTGGAGAGCCCTGCGTAGGGTGGAGCAGGCCCTTGGGTGCTGGCCGCAGGGAGAGAAACAGATCCTCTTCTTCCTCGACTTGGGGCTGAGGGGTCCAGGGTTGCAGGAGGCAGCCAGGCCTCCACTCGCAGGGTGATCCTCAGAATGCTGCTCCCGATCCCAGCCTTGGCCTCGGTGGCTGCTGGACAGTGGACGGCAGCTTCCTCCTCCTGTCCCTCCCCCTCCCTGCCATCACCTACCCGACCCTATACATCCTTGCTTTCATCTGCCGTGACCCCTTGGCCTAGGCTGACTGGGCTTGTTGCATTGGCCTAACAATACAGCAGACCCATTTCACAGAGAGAAAAACAGAGACTCAGGGAAGGAGTCACTTGCTTAAGGACATGCAGCTCAGAAGGGCTGAGCAGGAATGCAAACCCGGGATGGCTGACCCCACAGCGTGCAGCCGTGCCTCTGCTGTAACCTCATTCCTCGCTCTGCCCATTCCTGGTGGTCCCCAGTCTTCCAAAAAAGTAGTGAATCAAGAAAGCCAGAGGGATCCGCCTGAGCTGACAGGGGAGGGATGGGACAGTCTGCTGGCTTCCTTGCAGCGTACCCGCCATGCAGGTTCCAGGTCTTGGCCCCTCAGCCTCTTCCTTGACCCTCTGGCTTTGAGTCCTGCTCAGTCTCAGTTTCCTGGCCCGCTCAATGGGCCCAGCGCCTTCTGCCACTCCAGTCAGGTTGCAAAATTGCTGGTGTGACTCAGACGCCAGCTGCTGCTTCCTTACAGCCCCCACTGACAGTTATATGGCTTTGCTTTCAGTTTTGAAGTCCTGAGTTCAAAATGAAACTAAATCCTGATGCCAGAAGGAAATGGCTGATTGCCAAGTACCTGCCCGAGGGCCTAGTTCCCGGAGGGCTGGACACGTGTCTCACTCGGTACCCGGCAAGGCAGCCTGGGGTAGCTCAAGCTGTTGCAGCGAGATGGCCCGGTTCCCACTCCACACTTGCAGTTTCCCAGGGCAGTGGCTGTGGGCAGACAGCTTTAACTCTCTCGGCATCACTTGTCCTGTCTGTAAAATTGGGTTCACGAAGGAGGCAAAGCTGGCACCTGTGACGACGGTAGCTCAGGTGTCCCAGCTGCTCCGCTTCCCACCTGGCTCGCTGCGAATGCATCTGGGAAAGCAACAGAGGATGGCCTGTCGCTGTCCCGCAGCGACGGACTTGGTGCACGGAGCCGATAATAACACGCGTGGACCCTGACTGGTGGTCAAAGCCGAAGTTTATTAGGGGCATCAGACTTTATACACTGAGAGTCCGTACTGTTTCCCTCTCTTGATTGGAATTCCTTTTGTTTTGTATATTACACCAGGTGTTCTCATTTACATGCTGTTTATACCAAAGTAGCCATTAGGTTGTTGTCATGCAGATACTGTCCGATGAACTGCAAACCTGTGCTCCCTGACCTTCCAGGCTCACAATGTCCTCCTACAATGGCCCAAATCTTTGGGAGCCTGTACCTACGAGGGACATCCAGAAAAAGCTCCTGGCTTCGAATCAGCTCAGCTCCAGCCCTTATGGACATTTGAGGAGCAAACCGTTGATTGGAAGATCTCACCCTGTCTCTCCCTCTGTTTCTGTAATTCAAGTAAAAAAATAAGAATCCTGTAAAACAATGGGTTCTGTGAAGTTTGTACGCCATGTAGCAGCAGGAGGTGCAAGACCCAGGACAAAGCACCTGGCACTCATCCCAGGAAGGTGGAGCAGTCCTGTGTCCAAAGCCTCTTGTGAGAGACGCTCCCGCCTACCTTGCTGGGAGTGTCTAGCCTGGAGCCCTCAACATCCTGGCGAGTTTTTCAGTTTCTCTTTCCAGCTTTCACAAAGTCCTGCTGTGGGAAGAGCATTTCCTGGGCAAGGTGTGCAGTTCCGTGGCTGCCCTGTGCCCCAGTTCTCTCCAGCCCTCTGCCTGTGATGCAGCACCCAGCGAGGATCCTGCAGGGGCCTGCATGTGTCCTGGGAGCCCGGCCTGGGGGGCCTGAAGCACGAGTCTGCTGTCCTGTTACTGCCCCTTTATAAAGCTTGCGGCTGGTGTAAGCATCATAGCTTCCCTGTGCCTCAGTTTCCTCATCTGCAATGGGGGTAGGGGTTAGGGCTGTGGCATAATGTCTGAGCCCACCACCTACAACACAGGCATCCGTGTGGGTGCCCATTCATCCCCCAGATGCTCCATTTTCCATCCAGCTCCCTGCTTGTGGCCTGAGAAAGCAGCAGAGGATGGCCCAAGGCCATGTGAGAGACCCAGATGAAGCTCCTGGCTTTGGCCTGGCCCAGGCCTAGTCATTGTGACCATCTGAGAAGTACACCAGAAGATGAAAACCCTTGTAACTCTGATTTTCAAATAAATATTTATTTATTTATTCATTAAAGATCATTTATTTTTATTGGAAAGGCCCACCCGCCGCTCCCTTCACAGTGAGTTCACCTGAGGGGGAAGTTTGGAGCTTAGGGCAGGGCCCGGGACTCCACCCACTGCCATAATGGCATGGGGGATGGGTTGGGGAGGGGGCGAACTTGGGACCTAGAGATTTATTTATTTATTTATTTATTTATTTTTAAAGATTAAAAAAAAATTATCTTTATTACAAAGTTAGATATACAGAGAGGAGGATCCTTCGATGATTCACTCCCCAAGTGAATGCAACGGTCGGTGCTGTGCCAATCCAAAGCCAGGAGCCTCCCCCAGGTCTCCCACATGGGTGCAGGGTCCCAAAGTATTGGGCCGTCCTCGACTGCTTTCCGAGGCCACCAGCAGGGAACTGGATGGAAAGTGGAGCTGCTGGGATTAGAATCAGTGCCCATATGGGATTCTGGCATGTTCAAGGCGAGGACCTTAGCCGCCAGGTCACGCCGCCGGGCCCAGGACCTGGAGATTTAAACTTCCAGCAGCCTGTAGGCTGCTGGTGGGTGCCAGGTCAGGGTCATCTCCATGCTCGGAGTCCCGATTCCAGCCACGTGTCCATGCGGTGACCTGTCTCTGGGTGGCAAGTGTGCTATTCAGTGCCAGGCTCTGCTTGTTGGCCGCCCAGCGGCCAGCTCTGAGGTTTGGGGACTTTGAATTGCTACTTAGGTATTTCTATGTTAAGCCCACTGTCCGTCTGGGATGTCAATTATTCTATAAAGTCTCCCAACGACAGAGTGACTTTTCCTTTGAAGGTAAGGGAGGGTAGTGAAACCTAGTAGGTTGGAGGAGAGGGACCAGATGATCTTTATGGGTAAGACTGTTATACCAAACTCCTTTAAATCCTGTGTTGTACTTGTAATCACTTAATAATACTGACCACTGAATAGCAGTGCATGCAAAAGCTAAGGCTCAGGGCTTGTCTAGCAGGACCATATCCTATAACCTGACATGATGATGGATCAGGAAACGGGTCATTAGGCAAGTCGATATGTCCCATATTAGGCAAGGACATGACATTAAGTAGCACACGAGAAAACCATATCTGGGGGTAGATTCTGTGGGGGATGTGTGGGCCAAACCCCGTGGAAATACTAGTTCCACTAGTTAGTTCAAGAGTTGAAGGGGTGATGGACTAAACTAGGTGTGACCAAGGAACCTGCCATCACTCACAGGTTAAGGAACCGACAATAGTCCGGACTGGTCAAGGCAGCAGCACCCAAATGTGCATCCTGAATAGGGTGTGGGGTGGGCCAGACTGCAACGTTCACCAGCTCATACAAAGCCAATTGGAAGGCCAGACTATGCCGGACACTGGCCTAAAGCCCAATGGCATGTATGAGAACTGGGAGTGGGTCAAGTAGAGGGACTTAGGAAATTCCCCTGGTGGGTCATAGCTCCCGCTGGTGAACACGTGGTCCAGACCTGGGGGTCTGACAAGCTGGGCAAAGTAGCTCCAATGGCTGGCCAGTGTGTGGATTGGTAATGGAATGGGGTGGACCGGGCAGGACTGAGCAAACCTTAGCCCACAAGCAAAATCAGAAATCAGAAATCAGGCTTCTCTTCTTTCATCTTTCCCACAGTCCTGGGAGTGCAGCATGGCTGGGGCAATAGGACTGGGCAGTGCCCCAGGGTGCCAGGGTTCAGGTCACCCGCTGTGTCTGTCCTCCTTCCCCTGGGTCTCCAGGCCAGGTTGTTAGGGCCAGACACCTGCAGAAGCCGCATTCACTCTCGGTGGCTGAATTTGCCTCCTGTTTCCTCTCCATTTCCTGAGTTTGGGTTTCCAGCCAGCCCGCCTCAACCTACAACCACCCTGTCCCCAGAGGGAGGAGGGGATGCATGTGTGGGTCTGTCATCCCTCCCACCACAGCTGCCTTTTGTCTGAGTCCCCTGAGGCTAGGTGCAGGGTTGGTGGGAGTGCCTGTGTGTGTTACGGGAGTGTCAGTCCCTCTGTGAGTTTGCACGGCTGTTGCCCCTGTGTCACTGTGTGTCAGTGTTGGCTGCAGGAAATGCAGACCTAAGGACAGGTCGCTGAACCATGCACGAGACCCAGTGCAATCTGCTTCTGTCTACCAGGCACGGGCTGTGCGTGTAGGATGGAGGAGGCTTTGCCCACAGTGATCAGAAGACACTGCCTGTGGAGTGGGGGCAGCTGTGCTGAGAGGGGCTCAGAGTTTATGCCCTAACCTCTGACCTTCCGTCTCCTCCTCCTCTCTCAAAACGTGCTCCCAGGAGGACTTCACAGACTCTGCCCTGCGTGTTGGTGGCTCTCTCATGGGAGACTTACTGGGTTAGGGTTTTTCACCATCCCCACCCCATCCCAAACCTCTGCTCTGTCTGTGAAGTGGGCACAGTGGAGCTGCCTGCAGAGGATGTGTGCATTCAGTGGGCACTGACAAGATGCGCGATAAATGTTGATTCCCTGGCTCATGTGGGCCTTGCCATGTCCTCTAATCAGGATGCCTGGGAGCTACCTGGAACCTTGCCTGCTGTGAGCAGTGGACAGAGGGCCCCATGGGATGGAGGCCAAGATGGAGTCATGCCAATAGAACCAAGCAAACCCTCTTCTGGATGCCCTGTGGGCCTTGTCCTGGTGGCTACGCAGTGGGGAGTGGCTTACCCCAGGTCCCCTGTGAAAATCTGAATGCTGACCTTCCGCTATCACCAGCCTGGTATTTCCATGCCAGTGTAGTCTCCCATTCCCTCGTGTCAGCAGACGTGCCCAGAGGAAGATGATGTGGCACGGGTCTGGTGCCACTCATCAAGGTGTGGAGTCCCTGGGACCCAAGTCATTTCCCCAGTTGTTGGAGGAGGGACAGAGATGAGTTCAGAGTGGACAGTGCTTACCCAGGGCTCTCAGGGCAAGCTTGAGTCTGGCGCTGAAGCCAAAGCTGTTGGGCTGGAAGGTCAGTGGCTAATCTGCCTGAGGCACTGGCCACTCCAGTCCTCTGACGGCTGGCACTGCGTTCCATCCATTGCCATTTCTCTGGGGCTTGGTGTGCTGCACCCATGGTAGAGGCTCTCAGGACTGTGTACTCCCCGCCTGTAAGTGCTGACTTGTTTCCACCTTTGCTCTCTGTATCCTCTGGGCTTTAGCAAGGAGATCCAAGGTGGTGTCTCTGCAGGATCCTCCCTGGGGGTTCCCACCTGTGTGGGAAGCGCTCTGTGCCACTCTAAAATCTGTACAGAGTGGTCAAGGGCATCTTTGAAAACACCCCTAGGAGCTTGGCATGTCCCTTTGCTCCCATCATCGTCATGCCAGCAGTAAACCCAGGACCCTGCCCAGCCTGCAGCCCCTCCAGCTGGCCCTGCCAGGGACTCTTAGCATGGGGCCCACCTCCCACATTTGCTGTGTCAGCCGCTCTGGTCTTGGAGATTCCACACCTGCTCCTCACCTGCAGCTTTGTTTGGTTCAGTCTGTCCCCTGAGCCTGCAGGCATTGTTCTCTGAGGTTACCATGGGGTCCTCCCTAACCTGCTACCCAAGTTAACCTGCATCTCATTGCCCTGCTTCTCTTATGCAGTGAAAGCCAGCCAGCATGGCCTGGGCGTTTGAGCTGCAGATCCCCAGAGGGCAGGCCTAGTGTCCCATTTCTGTGTACCCAGAGCCTAGCATGGTCCCTGGATGCACGTGGGCGCTTAACAGAGAAATTCTAAACTTCCTCTAGAATATGTGGGTTTGAGTTGGTAATCAGCCCAGCATCTCAAACAGGATTCAATCTCCGGATGTCCTGGACTCCCAAACGCACGTTCCTGTGCAGCTGTCTTGTCAGGCTTAGAATGGCTCCCGCATGAGAGCCCCAGGAATTGCATATGCACCCGTGGGCACTGTGTATGTATACACACATGGGAGCAGACAGGCCAGTGGTACTGCCCAAGCAGAGTTATGCCTGTCCACTTCCAACAGTTCTTGACATCTTGGCATCTCAACCCCTGTGCTGGTGGACAGCCCGTCGCAGACATGTCCCTGCTCCCTATGGAATTCTCTGGCTTTGTGCCTCCAGAGTAAGCCCCCAAACATGACACCTTTATTCATGAAATAAAAATTCTGACTCAAGATTAGTCCTCCGGTGTACCAGCTTTAATCATAGTTGCATAGAAATCACCATGGTAGCATGTTCCTGCAAAGATTGACTTTGTCCTAGATTTCGTGCGAGGCGGCATTCCTCATTTGAGTGCAGCTGGCACAGGAACAAGCCAGGGAGAGCCTTCTCATCAGTGGCATTTGCGCCCTAAAGAAGAGCAAAAGGGGGACCATTAATATCAACATTTGGAAAAGTCCCCAGACTCCTCTCACTGAACAGGGGGCGTTGGTAGAGCTTGGTTTGTCATCAGGGTCCTTTGGAGGATGTGAATCCATGCACATGCTTCTGCCCATCAGCTCATTCCATCCTTTGAACCAACGTCTCGTTCTTTTCCATCTTCTCCTATTAGTCTTAATCTATTCCTCCATCCCACAGGCCGATCACTTTATAATCCACACGTCCATTAATTTCGTTTATCCATCTACCTAGCCAACAAAACTCATGCAATTCAACTTTCAAAAATATTTTTCAACTCATCAGCCCTTGTCCTTAACCAACCAATGCATCAGTTCAATCCATTGATCTATCCAAATAATCCTATCCGTTCCACTCATTTTAACTATCCCAGCTCTCCCATCTAGCGACTTAACCCAGTCTTAGTCTGGTGATTCTCTGTCCCCCCAGAGGCAGCCCAGCATGCAGCATTGAGCTGGCCAGCTGGTCTCCCTTTGGTCTAGGTCGGCCCAGAGCGCCTGTCTGCCTCCCCCGCCCCCACACACTCACAGCTCCTACCTGAGCTTCGTTTCTTGGTCTTGTACACCTGATGACCTCTCCTGACCATCTTTCTCTTGTTCACCTTTCCATCCAAGCTCTTTCTGTTCCTGGGGCAGCTGCTGCAGTGGGTGGTGGACCGCACATGCGAGTACATGGTCTGTTTGTGGTGCCTTGGCGGCAGGCTGGAGCTCGGGCTCGGGCTCTGGTGGCTGGGTGGGCCACGGGAGCCACTTGGGCCCCGGCTGCGGCTGCGACTCCGACTGCGGCTGCGGCTGCGACTGCGGCTGCGGTTCTGGCAGCGGCTACAGTTCGGGCTGCAGTTCTGGCAGTGACGGCTGCATTTGCACTGGCTGCAGGTGTGGTTTTGGGGCCGAGAGCTGCTGAGGGTCTGAGTGTGGGTGATGGGAGGGCTCTGTGTCTTGGTGTCCATGGGAGGTCACGGTTGGAGGGGCAAGAAGCCTCCTCCTCCTCTCCCAGCAGGCCCGCTTTCCAGAGGCCCCGGCAGGCCCTAGTTATATAGCTGTGGTCAATTATGACACAGGGATGGGTGTAACAGACTGGGCCTGGCCAGGGTGGGGCCGCTTTGAGGGACAGCGTGGGGACTCCCGTGGGCCTGGCTGAACTGTCAGCCCTAGATATCACCAATTTCTTCGTCTTTGTAGAATGGGAACCGTAATTGTGTCCCCCTAACAAGCCATTTGGAAGGACTAAGAGACTACCTCAAGCAGCTAGTGCAGGCCCAGCCCTCTGCGCGTTTTGAACAGCACCTGTTCCACTGTCTTGTCCTGTCTGCTCTGCCCCCACACAGCCTGGATGTTGGGCGGGTGGGGATCAGGGAGGCAGAGGCTGAGTACACAGGGAGGGGATGGCCTTTATGGCTCCACACAGCGATGAACGTGACCGGTGCTCAGGGGCCTGCCCAGCAGCACTCAGAGCCAGATTCCAAGCCGGTTTATACTGAGGTCTGCTGGTACAGAAGCCACCGCAGCTTTCCAGGGTGGCAGCTTATGGGACAACAGGGCGTCTTTCCTGTGTACTATGAGGCTGACATGCTTGCCCAGCTACAGCAGACCCTGGGATCACACTCCCACCTCACTTGGACACCTCCACCACTGCCTGCACCTGGAGGAAAGGTCCAGGGAGCCCCCTTCCCAAGGCTCGGCCACTGCAGCCTGCCCTCCCCCTTGCCCTCCCCCTCCGTCCTACCCTCCCCCTGTCCTCTGCTTCCCGCCCCTTCCCAACCCTCTTCCTTCCTCCTGCCTGCCTACCCTCCCCAGGCTGGCTCATTTCCTTCTCTGTCTCCATGCACACCTTTCATCAGATGACGGGGGTGGGGCATGTCGGGGGGATGGAGGGGGTGTCCCTCCATCTGCTTTACTGTTCATTTCTGAGGAAGTCTGTCACGTAACTCGCAGGGAAAGCTGCCGTGGTCACTGACCGTTTCCTTTGCGCCCCAGGTGGCCCCTTATAGTAGGTTGAACAATAACCCCATATCTGCATTTATATCATGGCCCTGGAACATGTCAGTGTGATCTTACTTAGAAAAGGGGCCTGTGCAGAATGTGAAGCTGAGAATCTTGTGGTGAGTGAGGGTTATCTGAGCAGGCTCTTAATCTGTGTGTCCTGGGACTTGAACCTAAACACTTTGGTATGGGAGATGGGTGTCTTATGGCCATGCCCACTGTCAGCCACAGGCTTGGTCGCATGATAATGACCCATCATGGTCACTCCTGGCTCCAGTGGAAGAGAAGGCCATGTGAAGATGGAACCACAAGCCCAGCAGTGTCTGTCCCACATGTGCCACAGGTGGCAGAAACAGCCTCCTGGGGGTCCTCTGGGAGCAAAACCCAGCACCTGTGGGCAGGTTCAGCCACCAGAACCATGAGACCGTCAAGTGCTGCTTTGAGCCACTGTGTTTGTGACAGTCTGATAGTGGGATGGGTAGGCTGAGTCCACTTAGCAAAGAGGGGAGCAGCCCAGAGAGGTGGAGTGACCAGCCCAGGGGCCCCTAGCTCAGCAGTGGCAGAGCCCGGCTTCAAATCCACACCTGCCTGTCTCATTTTCTCTAAGGAAAAAAAAAATTTTTTTTCATTTATGTGAAAGGCAAAGACACAGACCTTCCATCAGCTTGCTGCCTCCACAAGTGTCCGTGACTATTAGGGCTGGGCCAGGCTGGGTCAGGAGCCCAGAACTCTACCTGGCCCACAACATGTAGCAGCACCGTCACTTGCTGCTCTGAGGTGTGCCTTAGCCAGGAGCTGGGATCACAGGCAGAACCGAGCTCAGGTCTAAGAGTTCTGATATGGAGAACCCAGGACTAGCCACCCTGCTGGTTCCCTCTGGGACTAGCCCCCTGCTGCGAAGCAGCTCTGCTCCAGTGGTCCTGCTGTGCGTGGGCAGTGTGTGCCAGGCCACCCCCTGAGGACTCTTTATGGGGCTCTGGGCCTCCTTCTTGCCTCCCCGCCTTCAAATGAAAGATGCCAGCAGCAGCGGCGGGCTCCCCTGGCCGCCCTCAGAGAAGCACTGCTGCCAGTGCAAGGAGACAGCGTGCCCCTACCCGTCACACTGGAGTCTCCGGAGGCGGAGGCTCTGCTTTATTACCACGAGGCTCCCTGGGGACTAGCGTCAGGTCTGGTCTGTAACAGGGGCTCACAGATTTTTGCTGGGCCAGTGTGTGGGCAGGTGGAGCAGTGGGACTCTCTCAGAAGTCAAGGCTGGTGTGGTGGGGTGGTGGGGTGCTGGGGTGCCAGTCCTAAAGCGGTGGGCCTCTGCTCCCCTCTTGTCCGCCCTAGTCCATCAGCAGGCTGCTATAGCTGCCTCACTTCCATTAGCCTCACTCCAAGGGAATGGAGTCCTCCTGAGGACCCTGGCTCCCTCCCCACCCCCGTATCCACTGCCAGCCAGGAACAGGACCAAGATCTCATGTGCAGTTTTTTCTGTGCAGAGAGGGGATGGGAGTCAGGAGCCAGGCAAGCAGCAGAAGGCACAGCCAGCCCTGAGGGGGCCTTAGCTTTGTGTCACCTTTGCCCTGTACCCCTGCCCCGCTGCACAGCTGGACCTCTGCAGTAGGTAGAGGGAGCAGGAGTGAGCTCCAATTGAGGGCATTGATGGTGACCAAGGAGGGGGCAGCAGAACCAGCAGCTGAGGTGCCAGTCTGGTGAGCCAGACAGGTGCCAGAGCCCCAGCCAGCATGCTGGCCTAGTTGGGTGCTGCCCATTCCTCTGGGCAGTCTCCCTGTCCCACCCCTGGCTTCCTGTGTGAGGAGTGGCCAGTTGAGATCAGCCACCAATGACCTACTCTACACAGTGTGGCCAGCAGCCAAGAGCCTGGGGCCTTCCATGCTGAGCTCCCAAGCCAGTGCCCATTAGCAAGAAGCAGCCAGTGTCCAGGACAACAGGATGAAGTCCCACAGAAGAGACCCCCACCTTCCCACAGGTGACATTTCAGCCCCTGCTGCCCTCTGGCCCACCCTCCATGGCGGGAGGACCTGCACATAGATGGATGTCCACAAAAGGACCACCACCCCTGCTTTCCACCAGTCCTGGTGGCTGGCCTCCCCATCCCTTCCCCACACATGCACACGTACACACACCCGAGTGGCAGCATGAAGGATCAGAGAGAATTCTCTGGAGACTTTTATTGACTCTTCCGAAAGTTCTCGCTAGAATAACCCCGCGGGGCTGGCATCGCTGCCTGTGGGTCAGGAGTGCGTCTGCTTGGTCTTGGGGCTCTGCTGGGCCACAGAGCTGTCTTCAGCGCCCTGCTCATGCTGCTCCGGCTTCCTCAGTAACAGCTTGCCCTGCACCGGCAGTGCCTCTTCCTCCTCTTCCCCTTCCTCCTCCTCCCCTTCTTCCTCCTCCTCCTCCTCTTCACCCTCTGAGGACAGGGAGAAGTTATCTTGACTCACGCAGGCCACGAGCTTCTTCATGGAGGATTCATGGCCCCGGCCGTGGCCTGTGCCGTGGCCTGTGCTGAGCTTGGCACACCGGGAACCCATTGTCCACGTGGCCCAAATCTCTGGACTAGCAGGAGAGGCAGATGGGGCAGCACAGGGGCTGTGAGGGTGAACGGTAGGGTGCTGACATCACAAAGAGGCTCCCAGCCCCTACTCCACAGCCCTGGACCCCCACCTGTACCACCCACAGGGTAAGGCAAGGGAGCCAGTGTCAGGGCAACTCTGCCAGCAGCGTCCTCTGCCCTGCCAGAAGTCCCCGTGTTGCTTGGACGATTCTTAGGGGAGGAATTTGTTCTTGGTGATGGGGGGTTGGCCTCATAGACTCCTCCCATGTCAAGAACTTGGCCAGAGAGCGCTGCGGCCAGTTTGTGAGGGTAGGGGTGGGGCCAGGCACACCACCCTGACCTGCTGGTTGCTGGCTCCGCGCTGACCAGTATGGGGCCTCAGTGCGTCCTCCCCAATCACAGAGGAACACGGAACTCTGGATTGTTCTGCTGCTACTTCTGGGGGTTGGGGGAGGGGCTGTGCCCCTGCAGGGCTGCTTGCTGGTGGGGGCTGGCCAGAGCCCCACAGCCGGCCAAATGGAGTCCCCCCTCTGAAATCTTGACCTTGGCGAGGTTCCAGATCTCTCTGAACACATCATGGAACCGATCTTGGTCAGGCTCTCCAGCCCCTGCGGGTCTCCAGGGCGAGCCAGGGAGGGCCGAGGAAGACCACTACCATAAGGGGCTCTGCTTCAGATATGGCCCGTTTGCTACCCCCTCTTGGGGGGTTCTGGGCACTGGGATGGTGACCCTCTAATATAGCCACGTCCTGATCATGGAGCCTGATTATCCTACAGACTTCAGGTGGCCTCCTGACAAACTAGAAGCCTCCCCCGACCCCCCAGGGGCGCAAGACCTCACAGTACCCAACTCATTCTTGCTGGAGCCTGCCACACCTGGCTCCCCACCTCAGAGCCCCTGCCCTCACACTCCACCAGACATGATTGACACACACCTATTTGCTGCTTTACTGCCTGTATGGCCACAACCCTGAGGCTGGGCCTGGCTACGGCCTGGAGCCTGGAACTCCATCCCATCCTCTGGGCAGCAGGAGCCCATGCACCTGGGTCATTGCCGCTGCTGCTTTCCTAGGTACATTAGCAGGCAGCTGGATCAGAAGTGGAACTGGTGTCCCAGGCAATAGCTTAACCGGTATGCCACTGAACCGAGTGTTAAACCTTTGGCACAGAGTAGGCCTTTGTGGTACACACAAGGTGATCTACATGTCTGAGCAGAAAAACAGAGGCAGCTTTTCATCATGGTCCGCTGGCAGGGCACATGGCAGTGTTCAGGTTCACAGCCCCCTTGGTTACAGGCCCCTGTATGGAACGTGGTGGGGGCACTGTCAGGGCCCTCGCCCTGGCCCACCCCCGCGGGAAGCCAGCTCGGTGCCGCACCCCACAGAGAGTCGAAGGGCAGTGTATTTGGGCAGCTTTATTTGGCAGGTGACTTTTCTCATCTCACACAGGCCTCTGGGCTCCTGAGGGCGGCAGCATCGGGTGTGGGCAGGTTCTTAGAGCCTCGCTTCCGGTTCTTGGACAGTGATTTGGTCGTGACTTCTAGCCAGGGTAGCGGAAGGTTCATTGGTGCCTCCTGTATCTTCTCCTCCTCCCGGATTGTCTGCAAGCTTTTGAAAAATAAAGTTCTGGGTGAGGGATCGCCTGGGGAATGTGGGTGGGGGTGAGGTTGGGGTCTTTCTAGGAGGCTGTCAGGTGAGGTGAGATCCTGGCCTCCCCCTGCCCTTCTTTGCAAAAGGTCTGGGGTCACCCTGGGTTGAGCAAACCTCTACGGTGGCGCCTCCGGTGCCGGCAGACACGTCTCCGGCGCCTTCGGCAGATCCGCCTGCGCCGGCGCCTGTGGATCCGGTAGAGCCTCTTCCGGGAGCAACGCCTGCGTCTGCGGTAACAGCGGCCTCTGTGTGTCCTTCCAAAGGCCTCGTTGTCGGGCGTCAGCTCCTGATCCGGGTCCTGGTCGTCATGTTCATGCTCCCGCTCGTGTTTGTCGTGTGCGTGTTCGCTCTGGCTTCTCGCCCGATACCGGACCATTGTGTCGAGAGGCAGGCAGCTGGGACAGAGGCTGTGACTGCGTGGGGGAGGGCTGAGGCCTGCTCACCTGCTCTTGATGTTAATGTTGTGGGAGTCCTGGAGGCTTGTATATAAAGGAGACCCCCACTATGATCCAGCGGCCCCACCTATGATTGTTCTGCTCTGCCCAGCCCCCTCTGTGAGGGCCGTGCTGGACTGGACCAGGGCTGGGAGGGCCAGCACCCTCTTGCCTTGCCTATAAAGTGTGTCCACAGGTCCTGGTAGCAGGTCCCAAGAAAAAGAGCCAGCTTTTACTGATTGCAGACACTTCCCCACTATATCAAGGCCATGCCGCAGTCTAGGGTACCAAAGCACTTCCATTAATGGTTGCCTGCACCAATAAACAATGGCAAGATGTGACCTAGGAGTTAACGTTTCTCCATGCTAACCATCAGTCACCAGTGCACAAGGGGGAGACAGCCAACTGCTCGAGGTACCCAAGCTGATGGAGGGGGCGAGATGGGCCAGGGCTCAGACCCAGGCAAGGCGACTCCAGACTGCACATGCTCAGTCCAACTCCCAAGGCCGGCCCCGTCCTAATCCCTACCCCTGAGATCTCTTCCTTTGGAGATGTGATAAGTTGAAGACCTTGAGCTTAGCCAGGTGGGTCCAGGGCCATCACAGATCCCATAGGATGGAAGTGGAAGGCAGCAGGTGAGGAAGAGAGACTGAGGCTCTGGGACCACGAGCCAGAGACTGCAGGTGGCTTCTGAGGGTGGGAAAGGACCAGGAAAGCCATTTTCCTCCCTGGAACATCCAGCAAGAAAACAGTCCTGCCATTGGTCTAATTTTAGCCCCCATGAGACCTGTTTTGGAATTCTTGCCTACAGATTATAGGATAATAATCCTATAATAATAATAAATTTGTGCTGCCTTAAGTTGTGCTTCCTTAACGGTAGCAAAGGAAGATGGCTGTGGATGACTTGAAGTGCAGCGAGGTGCTGAGGGGGCTCTCACCATTCCCTCGGTGTGTGCAGGCTGCCCCTCTTTGCCATGAGAAGCCTCCACAGGGGCCAGCTGTCAGGCTCCCCGAGGGCATGTGGTAAAACATGTGGGAAGGGCAGGTGCTGGGGCGCAGTGAGCCAAGCTGTTTGTTGGGGTGCCTACATCTCATATCACAGTGCTGATTCAATTCCCAGCTCCTCCACATCCTGTCCAGCTTCCTGCTGTGTGCCCAGGAGGCAGCAGATAATGGCCCAAGATCTCAGGATCCTATCATCTGTGTGGGAGACCAGACGGAGTTCTGGGATCTTGGCTTCTGCTTGGTCCAGCCTTAACTGTAGGCATTTGGGGTCAGCAGATGGAAGATTACACCCCTCCACCACCATCTGTTCTTTCTCGCGTCTCTCTCCATCCTCCCTTCCCCTCTCACCCCATTTTCTTGATTTTTCTCTACATTTCAATTTACAAGTAGCTAAAATGTGAGTTCTCATTCTCTCTCGCTTCTCTGTCTCCCTCTTCCTATTCTTCCCAATGTCATTCTTTCAAATAAGTCTTTTTAAAAAGATGGGTCGAGCGTTCAGTCTAGGGATTGAAATGTCCACATGCCACGTGGAGTACCTGGGTTCAAGGCTCGTCTCCGCTGCCAGTTCCAGCTTCCTGCTAATGTAGGCTCAGTAGCTGGGTCCCATCAGTCACAAGGGAGACCTGGCTTGAGTTTCTAACTCCTAGCTTGAGCCCAGCCCAGGGCCTGGCCACTGTGGACATTTGGGGAATGAATTGGCGGATAAGAATGTCTCTCCCCCTCCCTAGCCCTCCCTTCAAGTGAAATTTAAAGCCCCCTCCTCAAAAAAAAAAAAAAAAAAAAAAGCAAGCACCTGCCTTTTGGGATTGATGGAAGAGTCCCAGGCACACAACACTGAGTGTCCCTGTCCCTTTGCCTCAGAGCTTCTAGTCACTGAGGAATGACCTGAAATGACTGTGAGCCAAGATCCACGCTGAGTCCTCAGCTGGGGTGTAGTGGGTTGTGGACCCCAGTGGACTGGTGTCCAGGCAGCTTCCTGTCTGGACACGGACTTGTCCCTCTGTTTAATTCCCTGGGGTTTGGCAGCACAGTGTGTCATGTGGACTAAGGGGGTGCGGGTCAGACCAGTTGGGCAGGCTGACCTTTGTCTTCTCTCATAATGTGCCTTCTGCCTGGAGCAACAGGTTAGCTCACCTGCTGACTCGAGTGTATCAAAAACTCCAACGGGCCACTAGACTAAAAAAATCTTGAGCTTGGTTTTCCAATAGTAACTGTGTTTAATGATCTACTTATAACCAAGGAACCCCACCCCCCACTTCATCCCCAGTAGGGACTCAAGTCCTGAAACCAGCCTGGGAGAGCAGGGATGTGGGCAGTGACATGCAGGCATAGGTATCAGTGTAGAAGTCAGGCTGGTGAATGTCTGTCTGGCTCGGGGACCCACACGCACCCTATGGCTGGAGGAAGCCCCCGGTTTATGGTGTTGGCCAAGTCTGTGGTGTAAATCCTCCCCCAGGGCCCAGCTCAGGCTGCCAAGCCCTGAGTGCAGTTGAGACACAGCGGGGTCCTCAGCAGCTCCCAGGACCCAATCGTGCAGAGATGTCTAGGTAGCTTGAGCCTTGGGTTTGGAACAAAGTCCAGGGCTCCATCCCAGTCTCTGGCCTTTCCCAGCAGCTCTGCTCCCCACCGAGCGCCCCCACAGACACACTGAGGCATTGAGTGGGATGATCTCAACATTTATTGACAGGTGGCATTGTTCCTGAGCAGGCTCCTGTTTGTCATGGGACGATGGCTTTGTCAAGATGTGACGAGAGGGTCTTGAAGTCTGGTAAAATTCTCAGGCAGGAGTCTGGTGGATCCGCTGTTCTGTGCGTTTAGTATCGTCTACACCTGAGGGTGTACGAGCGGCGACAGCACCCTGTGGGGAGCAGACAAGGCAGTGTGAGAGGGAAACCCCCTCCCCCGCCAAGCCCACCCACCCCAGGCTGGATGGTTTTTTACTCCTGACTCTTCGCCTCCGGCAGCATCGCCTCCTGCGTCGGCATCTTCGTCTCCGGCGGCGGCATCTGCTCCGGCTCTGGCTGCGGCAGCATCTGTATCTGACCATGGTGCCGGATGGACTTGGCCTAGAGTTGGCTCAGAGCTCGGGGCACAACCCTGGTTGAGCCAGCCAACCTGTGAGCAGGTGGAACTTTGTGGGCTGTGAGCCAGAGGCCCACCCCCCGGCCTCTTATAGACAGCGGAGGCCACCCTGGGCATTGTGAGGTCAGAGAGGGTGAGACCTCACAGAGGAGCCCCCGCCCGCTGCCTCGCGTCCGTATATGGACATGTGAGGGGAAGGCAGGGCCCCCACACCCAGTGCCACCATGTCACAGCGGAGGACAGCGAAATGATTTTGCTGTAAAGACCTTCACACTTCATTCGTTCATTCAAGTAAAAGTTCTGTTAACAAACTATCCCTGAGTGCCTGCTCTGCATGATCCCTGCTAGGCTAAGCCCCACATGCGCTATACAGGAGGCAGACCCAGCTCGCCACACACACAGCCGTCACTGCACAAATGTGAGGAAGGAGGCCAGGGCACGCTCCCTGTTTCTGAGGACAAACGGGAGGGACCTTGACCGCAGGGACAGGACAATTCCAGGCTGTGCTGGCAACCGAGCCTGAGGGATGTGGGTTGGAGGGGCTGCAGGTGACTGCACACATGGGAGGGTTCAGGGAGGCGGGAGCTGCCATGGGGAAGGCGTGCCAGGGCCTCGGGAGGCAGTGGTTTCATCGTGGGCACAGGGCTTCCTCTGGAGCCTGAGCAGAGGCGCTGGTCGCAGTACAGTGAGTTTTTGCAATTGCACCGCAGTGGCCAACAGGAAAAGCTCTGAGACAGCAAGGTGCGCCAGAGGTGGGAGCTGCAGGGAGGGTTGGTGCCTTGAGGGCAGGGAGGGAATGCGTATGGCTGAGATCCAGTAGCACTCTGAACCCTCCCCTGTGTCCACAATCTCAGGGGTGAAGGTGATTCAGTCTTGACAACTTCACAAAAAGTCAGACTAAGTGACAGCCAGAGAGGGCTAATCTCCTTAGGAGGTGATGGGGCACTTGTTGGTGTGTGTCTGGGGCCAGGCACGCTGGGTTGTGAGCAGTATGGCGGCTTTGCAGCTCTGTAGCGACCTGTAGAAATACCCACAGAGAAGGGAGGGAGGGAGTCAGAGGGGCTGAGCAGACGGGGCCAGCACAAGGAGAGGGGCTCCCCACGGCTTTCCTGAGGCTTCAGAGTTGTTTCACAATAAAGTATTAAACTTTTTTAAAAAATGAAACAAAGTCTAGAAGGTAGTCCAGGTCTGGTGTGAGGGCTCCTCCTGGCAAGGGTCCAGGCTGCTTTTACCTGGCACCACTGCCCCTAGCTGGTGCTTTTACCTGGCACCTCTGCCCCCAGCCGGTGCTTTCTAGTCTCCATATTGACTCGCAGTCCCAAGATGAGAACTGCCAGGGACGCTCGTGCAGTCTGTGGACTGCTCAAAGCTCTCAGCCACAGGCTTGCTTGGGGACTGGTACCCAGCCCGGGCCAGGTTGCCCAGCACTCCAGCCCTCAGAGGGAGTCACCTGTTCTCTCACCCCACTGCTCCAGTCCAAGCAGAGGCCCACTGAGGGCTGACCCTGGCCTGCTGGAAGCAGCCATGTCCACTGTCCAAGCGGGAAGGAGGGACAGGAAGACTAGACTGGCGTGGTCATGCAGAGTGCTTTCCCAACCTCTTTCCCCTGTGGTTCAGCTGTAAGAGCACACTGCAGGGGGTCAGAGCTGGCTCTCAGGACTGGCAGGGGACAGCTGGTGCTTGACAGCCAGTCCCAGCCAGGGCAGTAGTGCAGGATCCTCAAAGTTGCCAGGAGGGCTGCCCTGACACATGGTAGGGTAGCAAGCACTTCTTACTTAGTGACTTGTGTCTGGGCAAACTGATAATGATTATCCCCAGCTCTGTGGGCCTGAATAGTTTAAAAGATCACTCTGGTGGTCTCTGAGGAGCCCCCCAATGGTAGCAACTGATACTTTCTGGTTGGCAAACCAGGGATTTGAGTCCGAAGTCCAGTCAGGGTTTTAACTGAGCGTGTGGTATGTACCAGGCAGCAGGAACACAGCACAAGCAACAAGTGGGTTCCTGCCTGTAAGGAGTCCACCTTCTTCTGGCTCAGGTACTCAAGTAAGTCAGCAAGGGACAGGAGACACGGACACGGGTGACAAGCATGTCTGGGGTCTGCTGATGTCCCAGGTGCTTGGGGGATGTCTTTCCAAAAGGTAATATACAAGCTGTGAGCTGTGTGGTAAGATGGGGCATGTGCCCTCGCATGTGCTCCAGCTGGGGAGGGACCCTGGCCACAGGGCTCTGCCTGCTGCGACATGAGCCGAGCGCCCTCCTCCAGCCACTGGGCAGGATCGAAGAAGGCCGATCCTGCTGCCTCAGCACAGGTGTGGCGCAGCACCTGACTTCTCGCCTCATGTTACTGAGTCCAGTTGCTGGCTCCTGTCCCTCTGTGTTGGGGCCTGTGGCTCTGGTACACAGGATAGGTGGGGAGTCAACCTGACAGGGTGTGAGGAGGCTGCTGTGAGCTGCCATGAGCTGCCATGGGCAAGAGGGAGGGGGTCCCTGTGTTTGAGACCAGAAGAGGACAGCAGCCGCAGGGCTCTGGAATAGGCCTGGGTCGCACAAAGGGGGCAGGGGCACGGGGTTGGAGTGCCAGGAACAGGCATGCTTGCTGGCTGAGTGAGGGGCAAGCGGGTGTTGTGTTTGGAATTAAATTTCTTCACTGGCATCTCCCTGGCCTAGCACCGTGCTGTCAGCTCCAACTGACAATGATACCCAGCTTCTCTGGGGGTCCCCGTGCTGAGACATAGCCCTCGTTGCATCACCCCTGCTGGCTCATACCTGCCAGTCCCCTGAAGGGTGTCCCATCCCACTGCCACATCTGTGATGTCACAATGTGGCCATCCACATTTGTCAGTTCAGGAAGAGGCATCCCCAAAGAAGTGAAGCTAGGAGAGTAATAGGATTCGTTCATTCTCAGAATGATTGGAGAATGGCCTGGCAGTCACGTGACACTTTCACAGGTGCCACTGCACCCACAATTCCAAAGCCTGGGAGGGAGCATTGTATGAAGGGGGCTGGTGAAGCAGGGGGTCGTGGCCTTGTGGGAAGAGCCTGCCCAGGGCTGGGGGCAGAGGCAATATCCTCCACAGAGTGCTGACCTCGGCAAGGGACTGAAATGTGGGATGGCATCCTCTGTGGCCAAAAAAGGTACAACTCAACCTGCCCATTTGCAGTGGAGTCATCTAGAAGGTGGTTTGTTGGCCTGGCAGAGTTGGTGAGACATTGAAAGGCTCCCTCTGCCTCTCAACTGAGAGTTGGCTGAAAATGCAAGTTAAGGGCTGGGGCGTGTCTGCAGTGTTAAATGTTAAACAAGGTACTTGTTCCATGATCAGAAAAAAAAAGGCAAATAGTAACTGTCACCGTTTCTGTGCTGTGTGTGGCCTACCTCTCTATGAGAGGTGTTTTTTTTTTTTGTTTTGTTTTGTTTTGTTTTTCCGTATAAAACTTTCTCTGGGGAGGAGTTGCCCAGTTAAGAAGCTCCCATGTGTGTGCCTTGCCCACTCTGCCCCCTGGTCTTAGCTTAAATCACCCAGTACTTTTATCACAACCCAGACTCCACATGGACACCAAGTCGCAGGCTTGATTTGGCATTGATCTGACATGGGGACCACAGGCTCACGGGCAGGAGCTCTTACCCCAATTCACCAGCCAGAGATGGCCTGGCTTGGATCCCAGCCTTTGTGGGTTCCTTGGGGCTGTGTCCCTCCTTGCCTTTGAGCAGTGTGATAGTTTCAAGGTCAATTCTTTCATGGGATCGGGGTTCTTTGTGTTGGGATCTGTTGATGATTTTCTCACGATAGGATTGGGTACAAGGTTTGGGGTGGTAGCCAGGAGAGGTGCTCAGCTGCCCTGGCTAGGGGCTCGGAGCTTCCTCACGGGCTGTTCCCCTCCCACGGAGTTCTTATCCTGCTGTCTGGTGCTGTTGCTTGCTATGGTGTGGCTGTGGCTGGAGTGGGTTGATACTCACAGACCGAGAACTCACCCCCAGCGGCGGGCACAGCCATGTTTTGGACACCTGTGTCCCATGTGGAATGGCCTGGGTCATTTTGTGATCTAACTTCCTGCTAAAGGCCTGGGAAGGCTGTGCAAAGTGACCCTAGCGCTGGTGCCCTGACTTTGCTCTAGTCCATCTCTGGCTGTTTGAGGAGTGGACAGAGGACATTCTCCCCTGTCTGTCCCCCATACTCCACCTTTCAGATAAATGTCTTTTAAAAAAATGAGCAAAAGGGCCTGGCACAGTTGCCTAGTGGCTAAAGTCCTCGCCTTGAACACTCCAGGATCCCATATGGGCACCAGTTCTAATCCCGGTAGCCCTGCTTCCCATCCAGCTCCCTGCCTGTGGCCTGGGGGAGCAGTCAAGGACGGCCCAAAGCCTTGGGACCCTGCACCCACGTGGGAGACTGGAGGAAGCTCCTGGCTCCAGGCTTTGGATCGGCGCAGCACCGGCCATTGCAGCCACTTGAGGAGTGAATCAGGGTGAATCATTGGACAGAAGATCTTCCTCTCTGTGTCTCCTCCTCTCTGTATATCTGACTTTGCAGTAAAAACATAAATAAATCTTAAAAAAAAAGAGAAAGAACATGAATCCTCATTGTGAGATGTTGGAAGGAAGGAAACAGCATCTGGCTGGTGCTGGGAAGGAGCTTGGGAGCACATTAGTGTTGAGTAAGGTCCCCAGGATGGATCCCACGGGGTTGTGTAGGATGAGTGAGAGAGGCCAGGGGTTCAGCCACATGCGCGTGCTCCCTTGTCTCTTGCCACACAATGCCCTGCACCACCGCAGGACTCTGTCATCACCAGACATGTGCCCGCAGCTTTGGCCTGCAGAGCCATGAGCCAAAGTTGACCAGTTGCCATTATGTTTCTGATGTTGGTGGCAGAAAGCAGGTGGAGCCAAAGTTGCTTGGGCACACCCCTGGCTGCCCACCCTCAGGGGCTGCAGAGGCTCTGTATTGGCTGCCGGGAGTGTCTCCTCGCCCTGCCGCTGTGTTCCTCGCCGATGTCAGTGTGGGCTTGTGCCTGCTCACACCCTGGCTTATAAACCAACACTTCCTTTTCCTGCTTGTCGCATCCTCCACTGGCCCGCGTGTTGGGAGTCCCAAGCTCTTTGGGCAGTTGATGCTGCCGTGAGTGCAACAGGCTCACTCCATCTAGGACCCACTGCTTCTCTGAGGAGCCCTGGCACCTTTCTCTGGAGCTAGGGTTGTGGGTGCTGGTGGGCTTGTGGCTGCTGACTGATGCTGCTGCTTGGCTCTGTGGGCCGACAGAGCAGCAACGGGTGGTATGTGTGCCCACTGAGCTGAGTGTGCGCATGTCCACACGTGTTTCTGCAGTAAGCCTCAGTCCTGCTGTGAATTGGCGGGCTGCTTGGTGCTGCCTCTGTCTCGAGCAGTGGGACACCTGGCTCCTGTCATCTACCGTCCATGTGCGATGGTGCTGCTCTGGTATGCGGCCACTGTAGTTCCAGGATGGTGTGCTCTGACTCCCACACCCTTCCCTTCGTTCTCTTAGCCAGTTGGGGTTGACCAGATGTGCTCTGTGTTAAGTGTTCTGGACTCAGAGAAGGAAATAAAGCTCCTCACCCTTCCAGTGCAGGAGATAGAGCAGACAAGCACGGTTCGGGAATCATAAGTTACGGAGTGTGCCTAAAGGAACATAGAAACAGCAGGGCGGAGGGAAGACTGATGGGCTTTGTGGAGGCAGCTGGGATAGGTGTAGGCCTGGCCAGGCAGGTGACAATAGAGCACATGGAGAAGGCAGGGAAAGGATTAATCATGAAGATTACAGGGACAGGTGCACCAGGAGAGTAGTCGCCTCTGCAGAGGCCCTGGGGCCGTATGCACACGCACCTCCTTGCTGTTTCAGCCAACAGGGCCAGGAACTACCCTGCTGTGTTCCAGGAACAGTGAGGGGCATGGATGACAAAGGGGGCAGCACTGCTTGGCCAGGGTGGTGGTAGGATTTATTACTTCATTGAGGTGTGGGGGGCTTCTCATATTCTGAGAGTCTTTGTCACTAAGAACTTGACCTTCACTGTGAGTGAGGTGAGAGAGAGTGGCGTTCTGTGTCTTAGGGGCTCCTCTGCTCAAGGTAGAGGCAGGGAGCTGAGTTAGCAGGTGACGGCTGTCGTGCAGTGGGGAGGGTGGGGGCTCAGCCTGGGGCACGGAAGTGGCATAAGGAGTGGGCACATTCTGGCTCTCGCTTTTGTACCTGCATGAGGGGAATGAGGCAGGTGTGGTGCTCAGGTCTGAGGCTGAGGAGCTGAAGAAGCAGGGCTGGAGACAGGTCGGGGGGACATGTGCAGACTCCAGGTGTGGGCCTGGTGGGGCCGAGGGGGCAGCTGGATATTGGGCCTGACATGTGGGCTGGAGGTGATGGACAAGGGTGTTGGAGTTGTCAGCATTTGAAATGCCAAGCCCAGGTGGGATCGCAGCATTACCCTGGTGCCACTGTCACATGGGGCCACAGCCTTGTAGCCTAAAAAATACCACATAGGATCCTGCAGTTCTGCCAGTCGTGGTTCCAGGGGCTGGAAGTCAGTAGGCAGGGCTGCCTTTCTGTCCACATCATTATCCTTTCCAGCCTCGTGAATGAGACTCCCTGCGTTCCCTGGCTCACATGGCAGCTTGCCAGCTCTCTCTCACTCTGCCCTCTTAAGACTTTGGTGACTGGACAAGGCACACCAGATAATCCAGGATGCCAAGATTCTGATTCAGCTATCTGTAAGGTCTCTTTGCCACATATGGTCCTACAGTCCCAGGTGCCGGGCACTGGGTGTGAACATCTTTGAGGATTGTCTGCCTGCCATGGGCAAATGGGGTGAGTGGAGATGAAGTTCATCCCAAGGACTAAGCTTTGAGAGTCTGGGGTGGGTACCCATGCTGTTGGGTGAGCATGGACGGGGCTGCTTGGAAGGGTCTACACACATGGATAAGCACACTGGGGATGGAGAGTTACATCGGGGGTGGGTTCAGAAGGCACTGCGACATAGCAACGTGAGGCATGGCCATGAGCTGTGGTGGGCGAGAAGAGCCTGGAGTGATTGAGAGAGCAGGCATGGGCCTGCAGAACCAGCACCAACTGCACTGGCAAGAAATCAGCAGCCCAGGAGGCAGGCTGGTGCGTGTGGGACTGACAGAGGTTTGGTTTACACATGGGAGTGCAGAGCTGATCGTTGGCTGGCAGGAGTGACATGTCAGTGGAGGATGGGAAGGGGGTGAGGAGGCCGAGCACAGCACCTGGCAGGGGTCCCTGAGGAAGCCCAGGTGTGTGGCAGGGAGGGAGCAGGGCTCAGATTGGGAAGCAGGATAGGAGACCAAGCACAGGACGCCTGGCAGGGGTCCCTGAGGAGGCAGAGGGGGAAGGCTGAGTGAGGCTGTGAGAGCTGGCCATCAGCATTCCTGAGTTTGCTGACGCTGGCTCAGTGCAGCTGTGTTGTGGGGTGTGTGTGTGTGTGTGTGTGTGACTGTGGCCACACTCTGTGGAAGGCAAATGGGTACAGGGTCTCAGGGAACTGCCTCGGGCCTCACAAGCTCTAAACTCCAATGGGCCCTAATCCCATCCCCAGGATCCCCTCCTGCTGTCCCTCTAACCTTCCAGGACACGCTGCTAGCCTGGGACCACTGGCCAGGAGCACGTGGCCCTCAGCTGGCAGCTGCCCTGAGCTTTTCAATGAGTGGGGCTTTCCAGAACAATCCCTTGATTCTGAATAGGTTAGCATGCCCTTCCTGAGAAGTCAAGCCCTCAGGAGGGGAACGTGTAACAGGTGCCCCTTCACCCGACCTCCTCCTCAGGGCCATGTACCGAGGAGCCTGGCGGTGGGTCCATTCTGACTGAGACGGTGCACACACGCATGCACACACACGCATAGGCACAGGGAGGAACTTGGTTATTTACAATAAGAGTTGAACTTCTGCACCTTACATGTGTTTCCTTGGCTGTATGGTGCAGTTCTGACTGTGTAGTTCCTTCTGCATACATCTGCTCTCTCTGTCTGGGTCAGCTGAGAGAACTGTGACGCAAGCCACAAGCATTCTGTGTCCAGAGTGTGCTGGCAGCCACTACAAACAGAGCTAAAAACATGAGCTTCCACCCAGTGTTCCCAAAGTATTATCATTTCAACAAGGCATCAGTGCAGTTTTAAAAATGTTTAACTTCGAGAGATGGAGAGGGAGACAGAATTCCCATTCTCTGGCTGGGCTGGGCTGGGCTGGGTTGGGCTTGCCCTTACACTTTTTCAGTTTTTTAAAGCCAAATAATCTGAATTTTCCCTCCTTGAATCCAGGGGGTGTACTTGTGTTGTGGTTGAAACACACTAATTACACTTCCCATCCTGTTTTTCCGGGGGTTGGCAACCCAGAATGTGTTTGACCCTTGTAGCACCTCGCCAGCCAGACAAGCCTCATTTGTAGCAGTGGGCATGGGTGGCTCCTGTCTCCTCACCTGGACTTCGCAGCCCAGGGGAGCAAACACCGCCACAGGACAAAAACATTCCTGTAACACAGGTGATGCACGCACAGGTGCAGCTGCCTGCATGTCCCTGGGCTGGGGCTGGGGCCCATCCACTGTGATGCTGGGATCCCTCAGGCAGCTGTGGCTCCAGCAGCCCTGGGTGTCCTCCCACACAAGGCAGCTCAGGGAGTTGAGAACTGCCCTTCAGACCAGTCAACATGGAAACCCTCATTAAAGGCACATTCATTTTAAGTTAATGTGTTTATGTTGGTGGCTGGGCTTTCTTTTTATAGAGCAGTTATGCCTTTACAGGAAACTGAATAGAAAGTACAAAGAATTCCCTGGTAGCTCTCCTCTCCCTTTGCCTTCACCCACATCCTCTCCTCCCCCGACACCTCTTATATTAATTTGAGTTTGTCACAGTTGATGAGCCAGTATTAGCACATTGCTAATGAAGCTGGGTCAATCCCAAGCCAGGAGCCAAGAGCATCTTCTGTGTTTCTCTCACAGGGATAGGGGCCCAAGAATTTGGGTCATCCTCTGCTGCTTTCCCAGGCCGCAAGTATGGTGGTGCTGGGTCAGCAATGGAGCAGCTGAGAGTTGAACCAGGGGCCATGTCAGAGGCTGGCGCTGTAGGTGGAAGATTAATATGCTATGCCACTGTGCCAGCTCCTACTGTGGCATTTTAAGTAGTTACTAATGTTGTTAATTTTTGTTTTATTTAAAGCTGGAGAGACAGAGAGAACTTCTATGTGCTGATCCCCTCCGTGAATGCCCACAACAGCTGGGGCTTGGCCAGGCTGCAACCCCAATGAGTGGCAGAGGCTCAAGCATTTGAGCCATCACCCACTGCCTCCCAGCCTGAGATGTGAATTCACCCTGATGTGGGATGTGGGTGTCCCAAGTCCTTAAGTCCCCACCCAAAATGCTTGTCTTTCTGAGTCTTCGTTTACATAAATCCTCTTTATGACTGAATAATACTCCAGCATGCATGTGGAGTGTGTGTGTGTAGGAAAATTTTACTACAGCAAAATTCATCAGTAAAGGTGAGTAAATCTTAAGATGTATGTATTTTCCTTGGAAAGGCAGATTTATAGAGAGGGGGACTGAGAGAAAAATTTTTCATCTACTGGTTCACACCCCAAATGGCAGCACTGGCTGGAGCTGAGCCAATCGAAAGCCAGGAGCCGAGCTGATCTGAAGCTAGGAACCAGGAGCCTCTTCCAGGTCTCCCATGCAGGTACAGGGTCCCAAGCCTTTGGCCCATCCTCTGCTGCTTTCCCAGGCCATAAGTAGGTAGTTAGAAGGGAAGTGGAGCAGTTGGAACATGAACTGGGACCCATATAGGATATATTGGTGCTTGCAGGAGGGAGATTAACCATTTGAGCCATTGCACCAGGCCAAAAAATCATAAGATTCTTGGTTGAATTTATTACTAGATATTTTTGTAGCTATTATGAATGGAAGTGGCTTTTTTATGATTTCTTACTCCATGATTTGGCTATTTATGTGTAAAAATGCGACTAATTTCTAAAGATTGATTTTGTATCCTGGAACTTTACTGAATTTTGTTTACTGTTTCTAATAATTGTTACCAATTCTTATAATCAGTTCTTTTAGTGGAACCCTTCAGTTTATCTTTATACAGAATCATGTCATTTGCAGAAGGGATAATTTCACTTCCTCTATCCGATTTGTATGTGTTTTGGGTTTTTTCCTCTTGCCTCCTTGCCTCTGGTTTAGCTCTGCACTGCCGTGTACAAGGACAGCAAGGAGAGAGAGCCTCTGGTTATATTCCGGGGCAGAGAGGAAATGTCCTCCGTGGGCCGCTGGCTGTGGATGTGTCTCTCGTGGCCTTGCCTTGCTCTGTGTGTGCCGGGTTCTAACCACAGGCGGGTACCGAGTACTGCCGAATGCGTCTCTGCATCTCTGGAACTGATCGTCTGCTCTGCCCCCTCACCCTGTTGGCATGGGATGCGTCACAGTTCCTGATTTGTGAACCTAGCGTTGTCCTTGCGTGCCTGGGTCGCCTCTGCTTGGCCCAGCAGGTGACCTCTCTGTGATCCCGGATCCGATTTGCTAGTGCTTTGTCGAGCATCTTTTGCATCTGTGTTCGCCAGGGAGTTTGGTCTGTGCTTTTCTTTCTTTGCTGTGTTCCTGTCTGCTTTTGGAATCAAGGTGAATCTGGCCCTGTAGAAGGAGTTTTAAGGAGGTCACTGCATTCCAAGTTTTGGGAATGGTTTGAAAAGAATTGGTGTTAGTTCTTCAAAGTTTGGTAGGGCTTAGTGGCGAAGCCACCGGGTTCCAGACTTTTTGTGTCTGCGTGGTGACATTTTAGTACTGATTTCATCTCATCTCTCAGTTTCACTGTTAGGCTTTCTCTGTATTCATGGTTCAGTCAGGTACGTGAGCTCTAGAAATATTTCCCTTTCCTTTAGGTTTCTCAGTTGCTTGCTTTTAACTTTCCATGTAATCTCTCTGAATCATTTTTCAAAAGAGCATGTATCCATTAAAATTATTTTAATGTGGCTGCTCAGGTATGCAAAATATCTTCTCCCCAATCTCTGACATCACAATCAGCCTCTCACAGTGTATCTGAGGCCCCTGCTTCCTGCTCCCCAAACCGCCCCCTCTTCCTGCGTGTTAGGTTTCTGTTCCCAAGTCCACCTTTATGTGCGTAGGTGCGTGTGCCCCCAAACAATCCACCCACCACACTGGCCTGTTCCCCATCAGGGAGCACAGCCGTGAGGTGTCGAAACCTTTGGCCCACATTCCATGCAGAGTGCTGAGGGGGAGGGCAGCCTGTGTGTATGTGTGTGTGAGACTCAGGGTGGCCAAGCTGGCCACCTCTCCTGCTCTGCCGCTACGAGTGCTTCTGCCATAGTCCTGCTCCTGCCCGTGTCCATGATTTCTCCAAAATACTCAAGTGTATCTGAAAGACAAGGGGCTCCCAGGTATCCACACACCTCAGGATTACCTGCAGGGCTTGCAAGAGCTCAAGGACCCAGTCTTGGATGCACATGCTGTAAGGAAACCTGGACACAGCTCACGGCACAGATATATTCTGGTGGGGGACTTGGAGAGGCAGTGTGCCAGAGAGGGGCTTGGGCCTGGACCCAGGGCCCTGTCACCTGGTCCGTCCCTTGCCCACCTGCAGCCGGCGCTTTGAACATGCCGCAGGCACTAGGAGCTGTGTAAAGGCATGTAGGGCTTTCCCATCTTCATAGCATAGGAGAGGATGTGGAGGGGGTGGGGCATTCCCCTCGTGGGTAAATGCTCCCCGTGCTGGTGTAGAGGGCTACATGCTTGATTCACAAGGGACATCCACCCAACTAAAGCCACGGCATTCTTTGTCAGCTGTGGGAGCACCCTGGGGCAGATAGCCAAGCTTGCAGGAGGGAGGGGACCCCGCAGTGGGCTGGGTGCACTCCGCTGTACATGCTCAGCTGGTGGTGCCTGGAAAAGCAAGCTGGGCAAGACAGCAGCGAGGCAAAAGCCCCCGGGGCACAAAGGGAGCTCAGGGCACAGTGGGCTGGGATGCAGGGAGGGAGCATGTCCTGGGCCCCCCAGGGACTGGGGTGGTCTCCTGTGGCTTCTCAGTGTGCACACCCCACACCTCAAGTTAGGGTTAGGGCTACTTGGCTTGCCCTTGGCGGTGTCAGAGCCTCACTGCCGGGAACAGCAAGCTGGGGTTCCCCTCACCTCAAGCCTCAAGGGCCCCCAGGGCTGGCCTCAGATGAGGCTGCTCTCCTTCCTCTTCCTTGCCCACACTGGAAGCACTCCAGCCCTGGGGTCTCCATGTGGCTGGCCCCAACTCTGGCTGGTTCCCTAGTGAGGCAGGTCTTGGGCTCTTCCGAGCAGCCAGCTTTGGCCGCTCTGTCCGACACTCCTTTTACCCTCTCCTCTGCATTGCTGTGACGTGTTCTCAGGGTACTTGCCTGTGCACTGGCTGTGTCTCTTGTTCCCTGCCCCATCCCTGCCCCTTGCAGAAATTTGAAGCTGCCCTCAAAGTGCTCAGGAAAGGGAGGGAGGAGCGCTCCGAGGGCCCCTGGAGGAGCTCTCCGTGAGCCCCTTCTGCTGCCTGGGACGGTTACTCACACTTCCCACAGAGGATGTGCCTTCCAGGGCAATTACACGTCACCCCACTCAACCCTGCAGGGTCAGCTTCGCAGGAACCTGGTAGAAAGCCATGGCTCCTGCCCTAACGCTATTTGCATACACAGCCATTGGACATTGTCCATACCTACAATGTCAGGATACACTTCAATAGAAGAATGATGGACTTAGAACTATCTATGAAGAACTGTATTATTGTAATAATATAAGGGAAATCGGTGGGGTGAGGAGACTTGGGGAGAGGGGTAAGGGGAATCCCAGAGCCCATAGAACTGTATCACAAAATAATAAAATTCTAAAAAGTTAAAAAATTTTAAAAAGCAAAAAAGACTTTTTAAGAGATTTATTTAATTTCATTTGGAAGTCAGAGTTACAGAGAGGATAGAGAGAGCTCTCACATCCACTGGCTGACTGCTGCAACAGCCAGAGCTGAACCAATCCAAAGCTAGGAGCCAGGAACTTCCTCTGGGTCTCCCATGAGAATGCAGAGACCCACCAGAGCAGACAGTGCCGGCGGACCCCGACCCTGCACCCCGCAAGTCCCATGGGGTGTTTGCCCCAGAGAGATGAAAGCATGTGCCACGCGGCTTGTACACTCCCGTTCTCAGCCACTCTCTTCCCCGTGGTCCCAGCCTGGCAACAGGAGAATGGAGCTTGCGATGGACGGCAGGCGAGAGGACACGCCTGGGTGACTGCTGCTGGCTACGATGGGTGGGAACGGGGGCTCCCACTGGGCTATGTAGACAGGTGTATGTGACCTCTGCTGGCTGGGGAGGCTTCCTGATCTGGGCCTTGTTCTTGATTTGAATGGTGAATTGGTACCCATAAACTAAGACTGAGCCCATCCCTTTTATCATGTAAATGCTTTTCCTCAAGAGAATAAAAAAATAGTCCCTGTGGCTAAAGCCAGGCACCCCGGGGACGATAAGGCACTTGGTTGCCGGGAAAGAGAAACTGAGCCGCCAGCTCGGGTTCGTTTGCACTTTCCCCGCCCGCCCGTCTGCGGTCTGGCTGGTGCAGCCAGCTGCTCCGGGGAAGGGAGGAGGGGCCTGAAGCCGCCGCACGTGAGGCCCAGGCAGCTGCTCAGCCACTCCCTGCACGTGCCCTTCCCAGGGACTGCTATGCAGTGCGCACGGACCCAGTGCCACGCGGCAAGCAACAAGCGGACAGGCCGCCACGCAGGTGCGGAGGTGGCTCCCCGGCAGCCGCCTTGCATCCCACTGCAGGCTGCAGGACCTTACCCGCTCTCCAAGGGCTTTCGCAGCCTCATGCTCTTTCATTGCAGCCCTGGGGCCGTGTTCAGTGTGCACCTGTGCCCAACAGTTGTGTGGGGGGCTGTCAAGAAAGCAAAAAACTGTTATGAGCCCCTCGGTGGTTTTTTTTGTTTGTTTATTTCGTCTACTTGAAACAGATAAGGGGGTGGGGTCGCATCTGTTGGTTCACTCCCCAAGAAGCTGCAGCAGGCAGAGTAGGAAGCTAGGAGCCTAAAGTTACATCTGGATATCCTGTGTGTGGCAGGAGCCCAAATGCTTGGGGCCAGGCGTAGTGACACAGAGCTGATTTAGAAGCGGAGTACCAGGGACCCAAACCGGTGCTCCGACGGGAGATGCCAGTGCAGCAAGCAGGAACTGAGCCTGCTGCACACACACCAGCCCTGTCTAATTTTAAAATTACAGTCCATTGTAGGGGCCAGCATCGTGATGTGGATGCCTGCCTGTAGTGCCAGCATGGCATATGGGCATTGGTTTGAGTCTTGCTACTCCAATGCCGATCCAGCTCCCTGTTAATGACCTGGGAAAGTAGCAGAGGATGACCCACGTGCTTGGGTTCCTGCACTCACGCGGGAAACCCAGAGAGAGCTCCTGGCTCTGGCTTGGCACAGCTCTGCCATTGCATTGCAGCCATTTGCAGAGAGAACCAGCAAATGAAAGAGCCTCTCTCTCTCTCTCTCACTCATCCTTTGTCTGTAATTATAACTTTCGAATAAGTAACTACATCTTTAAGAAAGATGGGGGAGGTGTCGGCAGGGCATCAGGAACCCATGAATGAGAGTGTGGAGTCTTAGCAGGGGCCCCTGGCACTTGGCAGGGACAGATATCCTTTGTGGAGTGTGGCACACTTTCCTCTCATCTTGGAGCTTTTGCCTGGTCTGGGCCTGATCCAAAAGCAGCAGGTGCGTGTGACTCCCGCAGCCCCACCTCCGCAGCACCTTTCATCTCCTTTCCTCAGCGGCTCCTGCGATGCTGCACGCCCGGGCGGGCCCCGCTGGGGACGCTTCATCTGTCTGCCCAGTCCCTGGCCTTTTTCCTGCCGCCTTGGGGCAGGGTGCCACCACCCCTCACCCTGTCATCTGTTGAGATATGTTGTAAAATGCACTCACTCTGTGAGCATCATGCCTGTCCTGTTCACGGCTGCTTCCTCTGTGACATGCAAGGACCACTTCAGACAGCTGAGGTCCCGCGTCCTGCCTGTGCCCACTCCCAGGCCCCATCTGCAGGCACTCTTAGTTCTTGGAAGTAAAATCATGTGGCCGCCTCAGGGCCTTGGCCTGGAACCTTCTTCCACATCACAGCAAGGCCTGCCACCTTGGGTTCTTAGAGCTCCATGAATGATATACCAGGCCTGCTTGACCTACTAGGTGTGGCATGTGGGGCACCCTGTCCACACTCTGGCTGTCAGACTAGGGGTGCTTTGTTTGCTGCCTGCCTGCCTCCCACAGTTGCCCACAACTGTCAGAGCAAGGCCTCTGTCCTGCCCACGGTGGCACCCATGGCATCCAGCCAGTCACGGGTACTTGGTAAAGCCCAAGTCCAACACCTGAGAGGCCTGGGGTTCGGCTGCTCAGCCGCGAGGGTGTGGAGCCCCAAATCGCTGTGGCCCAGAAAGTGGGTGAGATGGTGTAGTTACTGGTGCATTACTGCAACCAAAGGTTTTATGAGTGTGATTATGTCTGACTCATGTAAGCACACAGACCTTCCCATGACTTCCACATGTATAACACACTGCACCCCAAAGCAAGAGAGCCACACCCAGGCCCCACCCACCCAACCAGTACCCCCCAACACACCTCCTGCTCCTTGCAGGCCAGGGAAGCCCACTGTCTGCAGAGAGAATGTCTCCTGGTTTCAGAACACTGGAAGCCAGAAGCCTGAGACCTTTGTCCCATGCCTGGGGTCGGCTGCCATGAGCAGTAGATTGATTCATTCTCATCATTGAGTAACATTCCACGATGACTGTGCAAACAGTGGAGGGTTTGTCTATCTGTCGTGTCCTTCTAAAGGCTCATTCATCTGCTTATTGGGAGAGAGAGAAAAAGAGACTCTTCCATCTGCTGGTTCAACTCCCATATGCCCCAGCAACAGCTACAGCCAGGGGCAGGAGCACCAACTGGGTCTTCACCTTGGGTGTCAGGGATCCAAGTGCTTGGCCACTGCCTGCTGCCTCCCAGGGCGTGCATGAGCAGGAAGCTGGACTGGAAGCTGACACAGGACTGAATTCCAGATGTAGCCGTCCTCAGCCAGGCCAGGCTCACTGCTGCAGTGAATTCTGCTTCCCTCCGCGGCCGTGAAGAGCAGTGCTACTCATGCCTTGGAGTGTGTCTGTTAGTGAACACGCAGACACATGTCTTTGGCACGTACTCAGAGAGCAATTGTGAAACCACAGGCCCCTTGTGCCCACAGGCTGCCAGATTGCTCTCCTACCATGCTGGTTCCCACTCCTGCAGCAGCGCATGGAAAATCTGGCTGCCCCTCAACATCTCGCCTGCATTCTGTCTTTCTCATTTTGCACCTTCTGGTAGGTGTGTAGTGGACCATCGCTCATGGGGGGTGACTGAGCTTAGAGGTTACTAGTGGGAACCGGGCCCCAGGCTTTGGGGACCTTCTGTGACAAACCCTGCTCTGAGAGCCTTGGTGACCAGCTCTTGTCTGGGATCAGAGAGAGCTGCCTTATCAGCTCCTTCGAGAATGTTCTAGATGTCCTATAGCGGCAGCTCCTAAAATATGGCCTTGACCCAATAGCATTGCGTCACCTGGAGCTCAAGAGAGATGGGAACTCTGAGGACCTCTTCATACCGGCCTTCATACAAGGCCCAGCTTGGGGAACTTCTAGAGGCCCCTAGAAATGCTAGATGGCACCCACTGGTGAGAGCCACTGGCCAGAGCTGAGAGCTGAGGACAGGGGCCCTGCTTGTCTCTGGCTGTGCCGTCTTAGATTCAGTGCTCAGCTTGTAGGGCCTCAGTTCTCTGTTTGTAGAACAGGCACAATGGCAGCACCTGCCTGCTGGAATGCTCCTAAGATATGGGCAAGCTAATGTTTGTCCTGTGCTCGCAGTGGTCCCTGGGTCTGTGCTGGCTGCCAACACATGGCAAGGAAGATAATACTGCCTAGGAGAGGCTGGCACAGTGGGGCCTGACCCACAGGTGCACTCTGGCACAGCTTCTCCTTGTGACCCCCAGGGCATGGCCCGGGTCTAAAGCAAATCTCAAGTCCCAGAGACTGGAGGCTGGGTGAATTGGCAATAGGGCTGCCCCCACTCCGGGCCCTTCATGGGAGAGGGCCTCCTGGCCCCTCTGTCCCTGGAAGATCCGGCAGCCAGGCCAGCTCCCAGGCCTGCCAACACCTCTGTCATGTTTCACTTTCAGTTTCTTGGAAAGCAGTGTCCTTCCCGACTGGGCTCTTCCCCTCCCTCTCCCTGGTTGGGACTCCAGAACACCAGGCATGCCATGCCCTCTTCTGAGCACACAGATAAGAAATGCCCTGTGCACCTGCTAAGGACTATATCACTGACACCCAGGGGTGGAGGGCCTGGGTCCCAAGCCGATGTGATGAGAGCCAGCAGGCAATGCCCTACAGAGGTGAATCCTGGAGCTTGTGCTGCTCGCGGGTCTGATGGGGCCATGGGCAGTGGGATGATTGCCAGGGCCAGTCTGGGTAGGCAAGGTACCCTGGTGGCCTAGGTGGGACAGCACAGCCCATGGCCAGAGACGATTGGGCACCAGCAGTCATGGAGTGGGTGGGGGGAGTATGACTTTGGAGCTTCAAGTGCCTGCTGTGGTATTAGAATTTTCTCCTCAAGGAGTGGAGAAGGCCAAGAAAGCTTTCCTTAACTGGTTTGCTCAGGGTACATCCTATGCCACACCCGTTCTGAGGACTTAGGTCCAAATTTATTGGGCTTGGGAGACAGACTGTCTGGATTTCAGTCAGGCTGCCCGTGCTTTGTGGCTGCCTGGGAGTTGTTTAACCTTTCCAAGCCTTGGCTTTCGCACTTGTAAAATGGCACAGCAGCATTGACATGTTCCCGAGTGGGCACTTAAGGCACCACTTAGGAAACCCACACCGTACATCAAAGTGCCTGGTTCAAGTCCCAGCTCCTCCACTTCCCATCCAGAGTCCTACTAAAGTGATGACTTGGGGCTCCAGGCACCTGTGTTGGGGACTGGACTAAATTCTGGCTCCTGGCTCCTGATGCTGATCTGGCCCAGCTCCAGCTCTTGCAGGCATCTGGGGACTGGCAGGGGGTAGGGTTCTCCCTTTCTCCCACTCTCACATTTAGATTAGATGCCCAGCATACTGGAGAGGTGTGCAGTCCTGTTGAGAAGGGTGCCACTCAGCCGAGGACCACACTGCTCAGGGAGCTGCTCAGGGCTGTGGCCCGTGTGTGTGTGCACATCTGTGTAAAATGTCATTGAGGAGTGCCCTGGTGGGACAGGCACTCCCTCCAGCAGAGTGCGAGGGTCTGAGTGCTGGCTCTTGGGCTCCTGGGCCAGCTTCCTGCGAATGCACAGACAGTGTGGTTCAAGTGCTTGGGTCTCTGCCACCGGCAAGGGAAAGCCAGATCGGGGGTCTCTGCTCCTGGCTTTGCCCAGCCCAGGCTAGTGTGAGCATGTGTTGATGGAAAGCATGATGGAGGGGAAGGGAGGGAAATGGAGGAGGAGCTGCCTACACGGGGTAGTCAGCGCTGTAACACCTGGAGTCAGGTGGACCTCGGTGTAGTTTTCATTTGTATCTCCCTGACAGCTAGGGAGCCCGGGCATCTTTTCATATGTCTATTAAGCATTTGGATCTATTCTTCTGAAACACGTCTGTTCATTTCCTTTGCCCATTTTTTCACAGGTTTTTTTTTTCTGTCCCTGGGTTTCTGAAGCTCTTTGTAAATCCTGGATATTAGTCCCCTATCACCTGTGTAGTGTGCAAAAATTTTCTCCCATTCTGTTGCTTGGTTTATTTACTTTGTTAATTGTTTCGAATGCTGTACAAAAGCTTTTTTAGTTTGATGTAGTCCCGTTTGTTTATTTTGTCTTTGACTACCTGTGTTTTTGGGGTCTTTTCTAAGAAGTCTTTTCCTGTTCCTATTTCTTGGAGAGTACTTCCTATATTTTCCTTTAATAGTTTGATGGTTTCTGGGTATAGATTTAGGTCCTTGGGAAAAAAAAAAGAAAGAAAGAAAAGGAAAGAAAATACCTGGCCTGGGAATCCTCTCAGAGGGACTTGGAGTGGGGCCTGGACACCCACAGGGCCTGTGGCTCCCAGCCCCCGCAGGTGCTCCTGCAGGTGCAGGAGATGCAGAGATCCGGCAGCCTTCCCTTTCTCAGAAGATGTGTGTGGTCCCCACCCCCCACTGCCAGCAGGCAAAGCCGCTGGCTTCAGCAGGTGGAAGGGGAGTGGCTCCAAGGAGTGAGATTATGGCATCAAAGGCAGCGCCCTTTATCGCCTTGCCTGCCTGGGCAAGGGCTCAGCCCAGGGCGGCTGGCTGGCACTGCCACAGGGGTCCTGCTTCCCTTGCTCTTGGTGACCCCTGGTGCGTCTCCTTGGTGGCCCATGCCCTCTTTGCCCTCTCCCCTGCCCATGGTCGCCCCCGTTGTGAGGATGCCCAGGCAGCCTGGCCTCCCTACCTTCCCTGCCTGTCCCTACCACCTCCACTCCTGGTTCTGAAAGGACATAATGTGTGCTCTTGGAGCCAGGGAGCAGGGGTCCAAGTGGGCCACCCTCTGACTGGCTGCATGGCCATGGGCCACTGTACCACCTGTCTGTGCTGTTGGCTTCTCTACCTGTGAAGGCCAACCTCACAGGATTGTGTGCCAGGCACAGTCCTGGGAACTGTGACCTGAGTGCATGCCGCTGCCCACTGTCCACTGGTTGGTCGCTTGCCCTCTTGGTGTCCAGCCATGCCCCCACCCCTCCCTGCAACTGAACTCAGCTGACAAGCCTAGCTTGCTCCCTGCTTCCCACCCCTTCTTCCCCATTGACTGCTGGAAGCCCCAGCAGGTAAGCCAAGTATTCAAAAGTGCCCCTGCCCTGACCACCAGTGCCTATCTGGAGGGAATTCAGGCCAAGGTCTTTGAGATGTCTGTTAGGTGAAGGATCTGAAAATTAAGACCTTTTATGTCTAGGGTCAGTCCAGAGCGCAGTGACCCCAAAACCCAGAAGATGGAGGCAGAGGCTGGGAGTATGCAGCTCCAGGACAGAGCACAGGAAGCTGCTGGAAGCTGGTAGCAGCCAGGAAGCCTCTGGCCCAGGCCCTGTGAAGGGAGGGGGCTCTGCAGACCACTGGAGTGAAGACTTGCCACCAGGAGCAAATTTCCATTGTTCCAAGTGCTGAGTTTGTGGTTGTTGTTACAGGGGCCTCGGGAACCAAGCACACTGTGTGACCCAGGGTGGATCCTCCCAGGGAGGTCCATGTCCTCAGCTCAGCTCCTACCACGCCACTGTTGCCCCCCTCCTCTCTGGCACCTGTGCGGAGTGTGATGGGCATGAGGCCTGTCCAGGGACAGCATGGAGCAAGCCTGGCAGGTGCCTGTCTGGACCCACCTCCCAAGGCAGACGCACAGCAGGGCGAGGTACAGGCGGTCAGGAGACAGCTCCGGTGCAGACCTCCATGACTTGGGCAAGTCACCATTACCCCCTGGGCCTCAATTTCATCTTCTTAACTCCAGGTCCTCCTTGTCTCCTCGGACTGGTTTCCACCTGTGAACCTGGCTGGACTCAGTCCGCTATGGATGTGGCCTCCTTCTGAGACACTGGTGTGGCCTGTTGGGTCCACAGGTTGCGGTGACGGTGGTTGACTTGCATTTAGTGACAGGACTGGGGTCCAGCGAGGGAGCAACTGTGACTGTTGGAACAGGCAAAAGGGTGTTCCAGGCCTGGGCTTGCTGCAGTGAAGTCCAGGGTGTGGCCTTGGAGGCCAGGGAAGTCCCAGGGCTGGAGTGAAAGAGTGCTAAGCAAGCTGCCCACTCCCTGCCCTGCTAGACTGTGCCCCCTCCCCCATGGTGTGAGTGGGGCCCAGGTGCTTAGAGCTCTCCAAGATGGCGCCGGGCTGCAGGCAGTATAGGCAGGCTGCCCAGGGGCCTCTGGCTGGCAGTCCGGGGTGTGTTTGGGAGTGTGTGTGTGTCTAGACTGCAAGTGGATGCCCCTACATGTGACTTGTGTGACAGGAGCTCGTGGGTGTGAGTGGGCCCAGAGCCCGGGACTCACCATGTGTGAGAGGGCCCGTGAGCCTGCATGTGGGTGCAGGTGCATGCATGCACATGTGAGTGAGTTTTGCTTCCATATTTGGGGCTTCCCAACAGCTCTGATTCCCATAAACCTTGTGGCCTCATTGCCAGTAGGAACTGCACAGTGGCGGCCACAGCCCCTGTAGCCCAGCATTGGTCTGTAGCTTCCCATTGTGGAGCCTCCAGTCCCAGGGTGTGTAGGGGATGGAAATGAAAGCAGGACATCTGGCCTCGCCTCTCTGACAGGAAGTCAACCCCAGGAGCCCAAGGCAAGTCACGCACCAGCAGGGCTGGCCAAGGCAGGGCCACCCTGGGCCATGTGCGTGCATAGATCGCCGTTCTAAAAACAGACAGCAGGTCACGCCTCCCAAGCCCTCCACAGGGACCTCACTTCATCTGTACGTGATGTGAGTCTTGGCATAGTGTCTTGGGATCCCCAGGGCCCCGCTGTGCAGGAGGATGCATGGGCCTCAGAATGGGAATCCTTGGCGTGAAGGGGGCTGATGGCAGGCACACAGCCACTGCTTTGCTCCACATGCTGCCACCATGCAGCGTCCCACAATGATGGGCCATGACTGGGACACATAATGTGTTTCCTGTGAAGGGGCACCCAGTGTGCTTCCCTGGGCTGCAGAAGCAGCTGACCAGCATCTTCCCAGGGTGCCTGTGCCCTCCAGAAAATGACCTTGGCTGACACTGTTGGTGTCTCTATTCTCCCAGGAATGAAACGAGTGAATGCTCCTCCTTTACTGCTCAGCTACTCCCATGCAGCTGGTTCCTGTATATTCTTACAGATTTATTTATCAGAAAAGCCGGGAGGCAGGAAGACACTGAGAAAGAGAAAATCTTTCATATGCTTCACTCTCCAAATGCCCACATGAGCCAAGGCTAAGCTCGGGCAAAGCCAGGGGTCAAGAACCCCATCAGGCTCGCCCAAGCACCTGGGCCATCGCCCGCTGCCTCCCAGACACGTTAGCAGGAAGCTGGAGCAGAAGCAGAGGTGGGACTTGAGCATAGGCACCCAGTATGGGCTGTGGTGTCACAAGCAGCAGCTCCCCCACTGCACCACAGCACCCACCCAGGTTCCTGTGTTTGCAATCCCATTTGCTTATGAAGAAGTGGAGCTGGAATTCAGATTGAGGTGCTTCTAGCTTTCCAACCACCACCCTGTGCCTCCACTTTGCCCAAGGGAAGAGGAAGGGTCCTCCTGCAGGTGGAAGGCAGGAGCTAATGTGTGGGGTGGCACCAAGTGGGGCATACGGTGGGAATGGGGTGCAAAGAGCTCCATGGCCTTAAGCAGGGTGCACGGTAGAGCACAGAGACAAGAGGAAGTAGGGACACTCCTGGCCTTCCTCGGGAGGTGCTGCAGATGACAGGGAGTGGGATGGTGGTCTGATTCCTGGCAGGAATGCTGGGACCTCCCTGTCTTAGCCCAGGGCTCCTGCAGGTCCCCAGTCACTCAGGCCTCAAACCCTGGTGTCATAGTGGGTCATTTGGTGGGTGGTGGGGGAGATGGTGGAAGTTGAAGCCAGCTACGTCCTCCCCACCACTGCCACCACACTGCTCCAGGCCCCAGCTTCCTGTCCCTGCACCTGTACCTCCTGGCCAGCTACCTGCTTCTCTGTCCCCTAGAGTCCACTTACTACAAATAAGCACGGCATTGACTGTGAGCAAACAGCAGAGTGTCTCTGGCCATCTCCTCATCCCGCTTTAGAACCTGTGGATGTCTGCCTGATAAGGCGCCATCTTCCTGTTGACCCCACAATGGCTTTCCTGTGCCTCAGACACCTGAGGTCACTTCCATCACAGGTCCTTGGCATTCACCATTCCCGTGCTCAGGCACCAGGTCTCAGCTGAGGGAGCCCCTTCCCGTGAAGTCCCTTCTGAGCCCTCCTGGTTTATGTGGGGTGTGCACCAACATGTCACATCATCTCCTGCTCTTCCCTCGCTCCTCTCTGGACAGTCAACTCCAGCAAGGAGGTTCTTGGTTCTGTTCACCTCAGCATCCCCATGCCTGATGCCTAACAAGTGTTCAGTGAAGAAAGCAAGAGACCAGACTGAATTTTCCTTCTGTAAAATGGGGCCACGTCAAACCCCCTGGCAATGTGATGACATGGCTCAGAGCTGAGGCAGTCAGATCTCCCCACTGGTCCACTGGCCTCACCCCGTTACCCGGCTCGGAGCCCAGCCCCTCCCTCACAGCTCCCCGCCCGCCCACCGTCCCTGCCCCTGGCAGCAAGCAGGTGGCTGAGCAGAAGTGCCGGGATGCCAGCACCGCCCAACCCTTTGCAGCTGGGCCTCTGCCACAGGTCCCTGAGGACAGCTGGTGCGTTGGCGCCCAGAGCTCAGCACATGCTCATGCAAATCCCACCTCTCAGTCTAGCAGCTGTGTCCCCTCTTTCATGGCAACTTTGAGACACTGTGGTGGTGGGAGGTGGGGAGTGCCGCTGACTTGTACTTCCTTGGTTCCCAGCTGGGCTCACTCAGGAGTGAGGCTGCTGTGCAAAGCTGAGACTTGGTGGCTTAGAAGGCAGGGCTGGGCAGGGCCTACAGCAGGGGTCCTGGCACCCTAGAGGACCCAAGGGCTCTGCCTGTTGACAAGTTGGGGCTCTGCCTGTCTCCTGTGGTTGGCACATTTGGGTTTGGAGAAGCAGCTGGGGTTTTAGCTGGGAGTCATTTTGTCCACCCCCCCTGCTTCTCAAACCAACTCACAGAAACTTCTGTGCTGCCCTGGGGGTGTGTGTGGGGGTTGCATTTTGAGTGACCTGTCCCATTTTTCCTCCTTGCCCCTGAGACAAGGCAGTCTTCTTCACGGCCTTTTTCAGAGCTGTCTTCTCATCCTGTGCAAGCAGGCATAGTTTACCAGGATGCTGCCAGTGGGACAGAGTGGTGGGCACTGTGGCAAGAGGGGCCAGCTCCAGCTCAGTGCCGTGGCCCGGGTTTCTTGTTGGCCACTCCTGGGAGTTGACACATGACCTCGGCTGCCCTTGGGTAAATGAGTCACTGCCCAGAACTGCTTCAGGTTTGGGAAAGGTGTCCCTCAAAGCCACAGCTGCACGGAGCTGAGCTGGGAGGACAAGGAGCAACCAGGGCGTCCCTTTGTATAAATGAGGGGAAGGAAAGTACCTGTCCTGAGGAGTAGCCACACCCATGCATGTGACCTCCTGGCCCTGCGCTGGTGCTCAGCCGGGGCTATCTCCTGACAGCTCACGAAGGGGTCTCTGTGTGACTGCCCCTCCTGAGCGAGCCCCTTTGCTAAGGCAAGTGGGTGTGGTTGCCAGGTATTTGGCTGCCAGGGTATTTGGGGTCTGAAATGCTTGGGAACTGGGGAAGAATTGAGAGTAAAGGCAGGGCCTGAAACTCCTTGCACTTAACCTTTGTCCTCGTTGGAGCAGGTGGCAGGAAACCCCCTGTCAAAGGTCTTTGATCTCCCTTAGAAGCTGGGGCCAGGAAGGCCTGTACAAGGCATTGCTTCAGGCTGGGGAGAGAGGGTGGCACGTGTGGGCCCTGGAGGGGGTGGCGCTCCTGCAACCTGTGTGATCAAACCCCAGTGGCTGCTGGAACAGTAATATAAGACAAAGCCGATGTTGCAACCCCTGGAGCTGGTGTGATGCTCTCGCCTCTGGATGAAACTGGAGCTTCCAAGGAGTTCAGCACACAGCTCTGCGGGTGCCAGGCCAGCTCATGTTCCAGAGATGCCCGCAGGGCACAGGGCCAGGTCCTGATCACTTGCTGTAGAGCTGGATCCATTGCCAACCTGTTTCAGTGCCAAGGCTGTATGCTGAAATGTCCTGCAAGACCTCGATCTGGAAACAGGGAGTTCACCTCCCCATGTGGCAATGCTGGCAACATGTGACCCCAGAAAGGGTAGCCCAAGTCCAGTTTGTCACTGCCATGCCACAGTCGCTGGCCTGGCCACTACCGTTAGCATCTGAGTTTGAAGCTTTTGGCCTTGCCGATAAGATCAATACAGACTCAGGTATTTCTGGGTTCAAGACAGCCTATGGGGCCCGGTGTGATAGTTCAATGGCTAAATTCTTACCTTGTAAGCTCCGGGATCCCATATGGGCACCGGTTCTAATCATGGCAGCCCTGTTTCCCATCCAGCTCCCTGCCTGTGGCCTGGGAAGGCAGTAGAGGACGGCCCAAAGCTTTGGGACCCTGTTCCTGTGTGGGAGACCTGGAAGAAGCTCCTGGCTCCTGGTTTCAGATCAGATCAGCTCAGCTCTGGCTGTTACGGCCATCTGGGGAATACAGCAGCAGCAAATGGAAGATCTTTCTGTTTCTTCTTCTCTCTGTAAATCCAACCTGCCTTGTCAATAAAAATAAATAAACCTAAAAAGAAAAAAAGAAAAGAAAAAGCCCACATCCGCTTAATTACCAGCTTCTTTATGCATATATATATATATAGTTCCTCTCTACAGAGCTCGTTTGGCCTCCTGGGGACTTCAGCACTGTCTGGAGGCAGTTTTGGTTGAAGAGAGGACATGCTGGTGGTGGCACTTGGCTGGGAGGAGGTGTGTTGGGCAGCGAGCAGCCTGAGCCAAGGCCCAGGGGCATATCTGATGGGCACAGGCAGGTGATTGTGTGGCAAGACGATGGAGCCTGTGGTTCAAGTAGAGTGACCAAGTATGGCTCAGGTGGACTTGGATTTGCATTCTGGCCATGCCACCTCAGGCCTGCTACCATCAGAAACTAGGCTACACAGGCCTGACCTCACTTGTGCCCACTCCTGCCGGGTCCACTCTGCCTCCCAGCTGTCTGCTAGGCACTTCCGGCTCACTCTGTGCTCTTGGCCCTACAAGTGCCTTCTCCTCTGCTTGGAAAGCTCACGCACTCCAGGTAGGTGCTGCACCCGCTGACAAGCTCAGACTTAGTGTGTAACCTCAGGTGGGGTAATCTGGAGGCTGGAGCTTCTGCCTTCATCTCCGCTCCCCTCCCCCTTGCTTCTCTGGCCAAGGGGACTCCCTGACCCAAAGGGGTCTCGTTTCCACTCTGCAGCTCAGGGTTGAAGCTGTGTGGAGGCCAAGACCACACAGCACAACCACCACGGAGACCATGGCTGAGTAGCCTGGCTTCCACAAGCCTCCGGTTCTGTACCTTTGCTCAGCAGGTACACGGATGTTCACCACAAGGCTCTTAGGGCAGGGTCTAGCTCAATCGTCACAACTGCTTTTTAAAAAAAGTTTATTTATTTTTATTTGAAAGGCAGCTTTTTATAGAGAGGAGACTGAGATCTTCCAACCGCTGGTTGGCACCCCTACTTGGCCGCAGACAGTGGGAGCTGAGCTGATCTGAAGCCAGAAACCAGGAGTAATTTCTGGGTCTCCATGTGGGTGCAGAGTCCAAGGACTTGAGCGATCCCCTGCTGCTTTCCTGGGCCATAAACAGGGAGCTGGATCAGAAGTGGGGCAGTCAGGGCACAAACCTGTACTCGTAAGATGCCAGCGCCATTGCCGGCCCATCTCGGTTTATAAAAGGCAAGCTCACGCTCATAATCTCCAGGCTCATGGTAGTGCAGGAGGCCCACCCGCCCACCGGTGTGGGAGGTTTAGGTGAGCTCTGGGTTCACGCTCAGCCTGGCTCAACCTGAGCTGTTAGCATTTGGAGAGTGAACTAACGTGTGCGAGTTCTTTCAATCTCTTTCTGCATCACTCTACCATTCAAATAAATAATAATAAAAACACTTAAAAAATAAAGCTAATAATTAAAGGGTGATCTCACTACCTGTCCCTATCACGTTTTCTTTCTCTTTCTTTCTCTTCCTTTCTTTCTTTTTGTCTTTCAGAGAGGAAATGATAGAAATGCTACATCAACTGGTTCACTCTCCCAGTGGCTGCAGTAGCCAGAACTGGACTTCTCCAAAACCAGCAGCCAGGAGCTTCATCCAGTGCTCTCATATGGGTGCGGGAGCTCGAGCACTTGGGTCACCTTCTGCCGTTATCCTAGGTGAGTGACGAGGGAGCTGGACCCCAAGCAGAGTTGCCAGGACTTGAGCCATTGTCCTTATGAACTCCAGTGCTGTAGCTGTTGCTTTTCCTGCTAGGCCTCACACAACATCGGTCTGTCGCATTTTCAGGCCTTACCTGTTGACTCATCTTTTTTCTTTCATTATGTTCATTTTTTCTTGTTTTTATTTATTCACTCGTTGTATTTGAAAGGCAGAGAAGATCCATCTCCTGTGCTGTGGTCCCTTCCACAGATGCCTCCAACAGTTGGTGCAGGTACACACTGGAGGCAGGTGGCTAGAACGGAATCCAGGCCTCTCATGTTGCGGCGGGGACCTGCTGCCTCCCAGGCCCATGGCACCAGGAAGCTGGAATCAGGGGCACAGCCAGGATTTGAACCCAGACAAAATGGGGACTCAGGTATCCCAAGAGGTGCTTTAACCATTATGTCAAATGCCTAACCTCTGTTTAAAAAATATTTTGAAAAAAATATATTTGAAAAGCAGAGTTGGCCCGGTGCGGTGGCCCAAGTGGTTAAAGGTCCTCGCCTCACACGCCCGGGATCCCATATGGGCGCCGGTTCTAATCCCGGCAGCCCCGCTTCCCTTCCAGCTCCCTGCCTGTGGCCCGGGAAAGCAGTCGAGGACGGCCCAAAGCTTTGGGAACCTGCACCCACGTGGGAGACCCGGAAGAGGCTCCTGGCTTCGGACCGGCATAGTATCGGCCCGTTGCGCTCACTTGGGGAGTGAATCATCGGACGGAAGATCTTCCTCTCTGTCTCTCCTCTCTGTATATCCGCCTTTCCAATGAAAAAAAAATAATAAAAATAAATCTTTAAAAAAAAAAAAAAAGAAAAGAAAAGCAGAGTTACAGCGAGAAAGGGAGGGAGGGAAAACGGGAAAACTTCCTCCTGCTCATTGACTCCCCAAATGGCTGCAATGGCTGGAGCTTGGCCAGACCGAGAGCAGGAGTCTGGAACTTGATCTGGGCCACCAGCGTGGATGACAGAGGCCCAAGCAAGCAGGTCACCTGCTGCTTTCCCAGGCACTTTAGCTGGGAGTTGGAGGAAAGCGGAGCCGGCGAAATTCGAACCAGCACTCATGAGATGCTGGCCCCTCGGTGATGCTTCTGATTGATACAAAATGCTACATGATGTGTTCATCCAGAGACAGGTCCTTTAGTGGTGTCCATATCGCTCATCTTTTTGAAAAAATTTTAAAAGATTTTATTTTTATTGGAAAGTCAGATATACAGAGAGGAGGACAGACAGAGAGGAAGATCTTCATCCAATGATTCACATCCCAAGCAGCGGCCGGAGCTGAGCCAATCCGAAGCCAGGAGCCTCTTTTGGGTCTCCCACGCAGGTGCGGGCTCCCAAGGCTTTGGGCCGTCCTCTACTGCTTTCCCAGGCCACAAGTAGGGGGCTGGATGGGAAGTGGGGCTGCTGGGATTGGAACCGGAGCCGTATGGGATCCTGGCTCGTTCAAGGCAAGGACTTGAGACGCTAGGCTACCGCATCGGGCCCAAATCTTGCATCTTGTCTATTGTTTCCTGACCAGATACATGATTTCCCTCCCCACTGCCCCGCCAAAACAAACAGAATCAGTCCAGTTCCTACTAGTGTTGGGGTTCAAAAGTGACACTCCAGGGCCTGGGGATGCGGTGCAACGGTTGGAACTGGTGCCTGCTCCACCTGCAATCAGGCCCCCCTTTAATGCACCTGAGAACGCAATGCAAGTTGGCCCAGGTGTTGGAGTCCCTGCTACCCACTTCGGAGACCGGGAGGAAGCTCCTGGCTCCGGGCTCCAGCCTGGTCCAGCCTCAGCGGGTGCAAGATGCCTAATAAATCACTAAATCTTTAGAAACAGACGAGACTCTGAAGGGTGGAGCTGTGTCCGCTCCTTCCCCAGCCCGGTGCGCTGCGGATTCGTGTTCTCCCACTAAGCCCGTGGAGTCCCCGCTCCGCAAGGCGACGGAAGATGAATCATCGAATTGCTCGGGCGACCAGCCTGCGGGCCGGATTTTGCGATGTACTGAAAAGTTAATTGTTGACCTCGCCATCACACTTATTTATACTCATTTAATGAACTTCCTCCATTCCTGACTCGTGTTGGGGGAGTTTGTTTACTCGAGGCACGCTTGCGCACTCCTGGCGTCCAGCGTGGGCTGCGCCTCCCGGAGGCCCCGCCTTCCGGCACCGACCATTGGTCGGCTCCGCCGGACGCGCTCCTGATTGGGTGGCGCGGGCCGTGCCCCCTTGCGTCTCGAAGTTGGCGGGAAAGCGGCGGTGGCGCAGCATGGCGGCGGCCGCGATCCCTGTCCCCGGCGGCAGCTCGGCGGCCGTGCGGCTGCCCCGGTCGCCTCCCGTCAAGGTGCTAGCGGAGCAGCTGCGGCGCGACGCGACGGGCGGCCCGGGAGCTTGGCGGCTGTCCCGGGCGGCGGCGGGCCGCGAGCCGCTGGAGCTGGCGGCCGTGTGGATGCAGGGCACGGTGGTGGAGGCGGCCGGCGGCGAGGCGCGCCTGCGGGACCCGAGCGGCGTCTTCTCTGTGCGCGGCCTGGACCGGGTGCCGCGCGGGCGGCCCTGCCTCGTCCCAGGTAACGCCGCGGCCCGGGTCGCAGCGCCAGCCCTCCTCGCGGCCGGGGAGGGGAAGAGGGACCCCGGGGAGGGACGCTCCTCAGTGTATGAGGGTCAGGGACCCAAGTACTCGAACCCCCTCCCCGGGTGCTCAGCAGCCGGACTGCAAACAGGTAGCCTGGGGTCCCAGGCACTCTGATGAGGGGACGGAGGGAAACGGGCTTCCCCCGTCCCAAGACAGGCACTGGGCACTCGGGCTCCCTGCCCGCATTTGCTGGGATGTTGGTTGAGCCTCCAGAGAACAGGCCAGGCATCTGTGGTCCAGAGGCAGCCTCCTGGGCGGGTGGTCCCCGAGGCTGCTGGGGGACCTGTGGGCTCCCTTTGGGTGAAATCCAGCCAAGGTCCTCGCGTCCCTGGGACCCTGCTTGCTCTGCCTAGGGAGCTAGCTAGAGGCTGGACAGGCAGTGTGCAGTCTGAGCTGCCTGGAGCCCTGTTCTTAACCTTTCTGGTCCCTGCCTGTTGTGTGGGTTGGCCGTGAGGCACAGCCTGGCTCCCAGCTGAGTCTCCTCCCCAAAGGCTTGAAGAGTCTCATTTACTGATCACCCAGGTGACAAACCTGCACTTTGTTGTTCACGATCAGGCCTGGTGATTGGGAAGGTGGGTTGGGGGACCTGCTGCCTGCCCAGCTTTTGGGACAACATCCAGGGAAAATTGGATTTTGTTCATGGCTGGGTTGAAAATGTGGCTTTGCAGAGAAAGGCCCCATGCTGTGTGCTACCTTGGAGTGACTCCTCAGGCGTGTGTGCATTGTGGAGCAACACTCAATGTAAAGTAGTCAAACCAAAGCCAGCAGTTGGGTGTTGTCCGTTTTCCTTGTTAAATGCTGAACTCATTGCTAACACGCTTCCAAGTGCACTGTTTGTGTTTGAAGTTCATGGAGGGCAGAAATAAGGGCTCAGTTTATTTCAGTGCAGAAAAGTTTGAAGTCATCCATATGTGAAATCCTCACAAAGTTTTTGGAAATGTATATTATAAAAAAAGATGGAGGGGCTGGCACCATGGCACAGCCGACATCCCTTCTGGGTGCTGGTTCAAGATCCTGCTGCCCCACTTCCAAACTCGCTCCCTGTTAGTGCTCCTGGGAAAGCAGCGTAGGATGACCCAAGTGAGTTCTGGCCTTCTGGCTTTGGCCTGGTCCAGCATGACCATTGTGACCATCTGGGGAGTGAACCAGTGGATGGAAGATAGCTCTCGCTTTCTCTCCAATTTTGCCTTTCAAATAAATAAATATAATCTTAAAACACACCACACTGAAAACACAGCTATGCATGGATTTCAAAACCTTTCCTCAAATAAGCTCAGCTTTTCATTCTTTCCCCACAAACTTGGTGGGGGGCACTTGAGGTGGCCCCCTGTTTTCTGGTCCCACACTGTCTTGCATTTTGGTTTCATGTCAACAGCGGCCTCTCTTCCTTTCCCAGGGAAGTACGTGATGGTCATGGGAGTGGTTCAGGCCTGCAGTCCTGAGCCATGCCTTCAGGCTGTGAAGATGACCGATCTTTCTGATAACCCCGTCCATGAAAGCATGTGGGAACTGGAAGTGGAAGATCTGCATAGGAGCATGCCTTAAATGATATGGAAACTGGCCGGCAAAACCAGCTCGGGGGCCAGAGTCGTGCCATAGCAGGTAAAGCCTCCCCTGTGATACCAGAGTACCATCTGGATGCTGGTTCAAGTCCTGGCTGCTCCACTTCCCATCCCGCTCCCTGCGAACGGGCTGGGACGGCAGTGGAAGATGGCCCAAGTGCTGAAGCCCTGTGCCTGCGTGGGAGTTGTGTGCTTCTGGCTTTGGCCTGACCCTGCCTTCTGTGAGTGTACCGATGGGTGGAAGATCAAATTCTCTGTTTCTCCCTTAGCTGCTTCAGATCTCACACACACACACACACACACACACACACACACACACACGCAAGTTCAGTGTGAAAGGCTTTGGGCCTGTGTTTCTCACAGACTGTGCTTTGGTGGACCAAGGAACCCGGATGCAGAAACCAGCCAGCACTAGGATCCTCTCTAGGATGCTTGCTGCCGAGCAGATGCTGTGTTCCTTTTTTTCTCTTTGGGGTTTGTGTGTGTGTCAATCTTTCTCTGAAGCACACAGAAATCTCAGGTCACGTTTTGCAAGTTTTATGAGCGATGGTACTTTGTGCCTGACTGCAGGCTCCCTGCTACACGGTACCAGATTGGATTCTCAGTCATCGCCCGGGATGATGGAACTGTGATCGTGGGAAGGAATGCAGACACCCGAACAGAGGCATGACCTCATGGCTGTGCGGCCACTCCCTCAGAGACCTCCACATCCAGTTTGCGAGCCCAGTGCCATTCTCCACCAGTAGGGCCTGAGCGCCCCAGAAGCTTGAGCTCACTTTGACTTTTGGGGTTTGGTCCCTTGGGCTGGGAGGCGATACCTTCTGCTGTCTCTCAGAACTCTTGAATCATCATCAAGGTTTCCTGTTGCCTGGGGATGCCTTTCAGGCCCTGTGGTTCTTGGCAGGGACCACCGGGAGAGCAGCATCCGCTGGGGAGCCGGTCTCCTGTTTGTGGGGACTCCCCTGCTGTTGTGCGCCTGTTGCGTGCTGGGCTTCTGCCCACTGCCCATGACCCACGCCTGAGTTTTTAGATTGTCCATATCAGGGACTCGGCTTATATTCCAACACTGCTGTCAGGTTTCAATTGGATTCTTAATATGAGACTACTAATAAAATTTTGTTCCATGCTGTCTTGTTTTAGGAGTAGGCTGTTTTCTCAGAGCAGTTTCAGGTCTGCAGATACACTGAGCAGGGAGTGCCGAGTTCTCTGTAATCTGGACTCACAGCCCACCCTTGTGGTTCCCACTGCTGCTGATGTCCCATGAGTATGGTGTATTTGTCACAGATGTGCTGTATGTCATGCTGGTACATTTGTAACTGCAGCTGACCCTTACAGTAGAGGCTGCTGTGGATGACACGGAAGGCCCCGGATGCACCCGACCGAGTGTTACAGCGTAGAGTTCCTTCGTTCTTAAACTCCACCAGACTGCCCATCTCCTCCTTCCTCCTGCTCCAAGCTCGGAACAAGCAGGGACTGTGTAAAAAGGTGTATTCATTTATGTACTCTTTTGTTTGTTTATTTCGAAGGCAAAGTGACTGGGCGGCTAAGCCTCCACCTGGGATGCCAGCATCCCATAAGGATGCTGGTTTGCATTCTAACTGTTCCACTTCTAGTCCGGCTACCTGATAATAGCCTGGGAAAGTAGTGGAGAATGAGTCAAATTCTTGGAACTCCGCACCCATGTAGGTGACCCAGAAGAAGCTCCTGGCTCCTGGCTTTGGACCAGCTCAGCTCCAAATGGCTATTGTGGTCATTTGGAGAGTAAACCAGCAGATGGAAGATATCTTTGTGTCTTTGCTCCTCTCTGTAACTCTGCTTTTCAAATAAGTAACTCTTTAAAAAGGAAAAAAAAAGGCAGTGTTGCAAGCGGTGCTTTAACACACCAATGGGTTTGGCTTTTTCTGAACTGTTTTCTAGGCTGTTCTGCGGTGGATCATCTGTGCAGGGCCTTCCACGCCCTCCCTCGGTGCGCACTCAGTCTTCCTCCAAGTCTTTGTGCCAGCCCTAGTTCAGTTCCTTTTCTCACTGAGCAATACCTCAGTGTGTGGATTTATCCACCCAGCTCTCCTAGCCAAGGGCATCTCGCGTGACTGTAAGTCTTCCAGGACCACGAGCAGGGCAGCTGCAAACCTTTGCCTGCGGACAGCCCAGGTGGGACTAGACCGAAGCTAGGACCCGCAGACTCATTTGGGGTCCCTCAAAGGTGGCAGGGGCCCAAGTGCCCCCTAGGGTGCACAGCAGCAGGAAGCCAGAGCTGGGATGCAGGCGTCCAGAGGGGTGTGCCAAACGCCCACCTCCAGGAACCGAGCCTTAACGGGAGCTGCTGGGGGCCTGACTTTGAGCCCTTCATCTGCTGCTAAGCTTTAGTAAAAACAGAAAGAGTATTTGGAAAGCAAAATGACAGATCTTTCATCGGCTGGTTCACTCCTCAGATGCCAGCCAGGGAGTGCTGAAACCAGGCAGGCGGTCAGCTCTCCATCCGGGTCTCTGGTGTGGGTGTCAGCTGGAGAAGGGGAGCCAGGACTTGAACCAGGCTCCAGTGTAGGCTGCAGGCGCCCTGAGCGGCAGCGTGACGTGCTGCTCACAGCACTGCCACTCTTGTTCAGTCTGCTGTGCGACTGCGAGCTCATCGCCTGACCACTCCGTTCTTGAACTTCCTCACTGGTAAGATGCACAGCACACCCGGCTTGTGGTTCTGATGGGAATCTGTGTAAATCTGTTCTCATACAATGTCTGGCAGATCGTAGGTGCCAACTTAATGCTGCTGGAAGGAGCAGTCGGTCCTGGCTTATGTCAGTCAGTTTTGCCTTTTAAATATAAGGGTTCTTCAGAAAATTGATGGAAAAAATGGAAGACAAATTTATGTTGAAGCCAAAATTTTTTTTGAAATCTATGCCTACAAGGGATCTCTCCAAAAACTTTATGGAAATATGTACTAAGAAAAAATTATGGGATTTGGCACAATGACTCAATGGGCTAAAAGCACCAGGATCCCATATGGGCACTGTTCATGTTCTGGCTGTTCTGCTTCCCATCCAGCTCCCTGTGTGGCCTGGGAAAGCAGCAGAGGATAGCTGAAGACCTTGGACTCCTGCACCCACAAGGGAGACCCAGAAGGCTGCTCCTGGCTTCAGATCTGCTCAGCTCAGGCTGTTGTGGCCATTTGGGGAATGAACCAGCACATGGAAGATCTCTGTTTCTCTAAATATGCCTTTCCAATAAAAATAAATAAACCTTGGGCCCAGCGTGGTAGCCTAGTGGCTAAACCCCTCGCCTTGAGCATGGTAGGATCCCATATGGGTGCTGGTTCATATCCTGGCGCCCCCATTTCCCATCCAGCTCCCTGCTTGTGGCCTGGGAAAGCAGTCGAGGATGGCCCAAAGCCTTGGGACCATGTACCCATGTGGGAGACCCAGAAGAGGCTCCAGGCTCCTGGCTTCCGATTGGCTCAGCTCCTGCCATTGAGGCTACTTGGGGAGTGAATCATCTGACAAAAGATCTTCCTCTCTGTCTCTCCTCCTCTCTGTATATCTGACTGTCCAATAAAAGTAAAACCTTTAAAAATAAATATACCTTTAAGAAGAGAGGGCCCGATGCAGTAGCCTAGCGGTTGAAGTCATTGCCTTGCATGTGCTGAGATCCTATATGGGCACTGGTTCTAAGTTCCCTGCTTGTGGCCTGGGAAAGCAGTCAAAGGTGGCCCAAAGCCTTGGGTCCCTGAATCCATGTGGGAGACCTGGAAGAGTCTCCTGGCTCCTGGGTTTGGATCTTTGTGGCTGCTTGGGGAGAGAATCATCGGACGGAAGACCTTTCTCTCTGTCTACCTCTCTGTGTATCTGACTTTGCGAACAAAAAAAAAAAAAAAAAGAAGGAAGGAAGAAGAAACTGTGGGGCTGCTGTAATGGCTTAGTGGGTAAGGCCACTGCCTGTGCTGCCGACATCCAGTATGGGGACAAGTTTGTGTCCTGGCTGCTCCACTTCCAATCCAGCTCGCTGCTAATGGCCTGAGAAAAGCAAGTGTGCCCTGCCAGCCACGTGGGGGACAGAAGCAGCTCCTGGCTCGGCCCTCTGGGGAGTGAGCCAGTAGATGGAGGGTCACTGGATCTGGCTCCTTCTCTCTCCCTGGCTTGCAAGAAAAATAAGTTAAAGCAAAAATCAGTATGCATGACTCAACATTTTTTCAATCCAGGTAAACACTGAGTTTTTCCTTTCATGCAGTTTTTGAAGTATCCGTCCATACATTTTATTCTGAGGACTCAGGATCTGCAGCAGCATTGCAGCAACAGCACAAGGCGTTCACAGGTGCCTGCCCGCTGCCCTTGCTGCCACCTCCCGTCGGGAGGGAGATTTGCCGCAGTCCCTGGGCTTCTGTTGGAGTTGGTTATTGTTAACCAGCCTGGGCCGCACTCAGTTCTGTTTTAGTTTTGTCCCTCGTGCTCTCTCCTGCTCCAGGCTCCTGTGGATGACACCACATTCCATGTGGTCCTCTGGTCTTCTCGGGCTCTCCCTGGCTGCCACAGCTGACCAGTTTTGATTGCATTGAAACTTAATTGTGATGCAAGCCTTTAGGTCTCTTTTCTAGGGTCCTTGGGGGTTGGTGTCCAGCCTTGTGGATGGGAGTGCCAGGCTCCACTGCCTGGCCCCGGCCCCTGACTCCAGGTGCCTGCTGTTCGGACCTGGGAGGCCACGGTGCTGGTTTAAGTAATGGCTCCTGCCGCCCTACATGGAAAAGCTGGGTCACATTCTCAGCTTTGGACCCCTGCCTTTGCAATATGGAAATGCATACTCTCTCCAATTCTCAAATGATGTTTGTTTCATTTTTGATTTAATAGTAAAATGATTAGGGAGGGGGTCCCTAATGTAGCCTATAGGCTGGGAGTGTGGTGGAGCCCTTAAGATGTTGGTCTGATCTCCCCTGCTGTGGTTCTGCTCCTCATCCCAAGCCTGTTTGTTAGCAAACTGACCCCAGCTGCCAAGAGCATCCCCCACCACCTCCACTGTTACGACCTCTGGTAAAAAGTACCCAGTGCGAGGGGTCGTTGGCCAGGCAGTCAGTGGTTTTGGGATCGTGGGGGTTGAAAAAGGAGGGATCTGTGTGTGTGTGTGTGTGTGTGTGTGTGTGTGTGTCTTCCAGCCGTCCCTGCAGGCACCCACGCACTGGCTCAGGGCCGCCGGCTGAGGCAGCCGTCCGGCTCTGCTGCATATTAATAGCCATCACCGTTGTGGCCTGGGCTTCCTCTTGACATCACTGAATGAAAAGGCAGCGCTGAGGCTTACCCGTGCCAGCCCCGCGTGGCTCGGGCAGCTCCGCCCACCAGGCAGCGGCAGGCCTGTGCACTCGGGCGCACGGCTTCTCTTCCGAAACGAGCCCTTTTCTAAGAACTGAAAATCAGCAACCCAGGCAGTGACTTCACTTTTCTTGGAACTGCTTTACATTAACCCTCCCTACCCCCAAGAAAAAAAAGAAAAAATGAAACCTTCTTGAGCTGGTTTTGGATCAGTTGAGTTCCCTAATTCTTTCTGTTGCCTGTTCTTGTAAAGCTGCAGTTTCACAGCAGAATCCTGCAGTAGGCAAAGCGGGGGTGGGAGTGACCACGAGGCGCGAGTGTTTGATCTCCTGACCTGTTTGTGAGTGGTTTGATGATTAACAAGAAAAGCAAGGGAGCTGGAAGCAACACTGCGTGGCATCACTTCAGATGACAAGGGTCAACAGCCTTGTCGTCTGTACGGGCCACCAAATGGGCTGCAGCTGGTGTGGCTAAGCCTCAGCTCATGTCCAGACCGTGCCTGTTTGCAAGAATCAGGGGAAAATGCACATTTAGCCACAGTGACCTACTTTAGGCAACTATTCTTGCAGCCGTGCCAAAAGGACACTGCTCAGGGACCCCAGCATGCTTAGGACAAGAGGCAGTTACATTCTCACACCAGGGTGCAGACCTGGGCCCGTCCTTTCCTGCCCAGCCTGGAGCTCGGAGGTCAGTCTGTGCGGAGACTCCTGGGGACAGGCTTAGAGCCGCGTCCCTAGCTCAGGAGTTGTCCCGAGAGCAGCTGTCAGAGAGGCTTCCAGGGCTGCGTTCGCATCTTGTGTTGAATCTCCCCATCATGAGGCCTTGCATTACACAGGTGGGCAGTAGGAAGTTAGGCCTGGTGGCTTGAGGATTTGAAGGCAGAGAATATATAAAAGCAGAAGTGTGCTGTCCTGACTGCATTTGACTGAGGTCTTCTAAAGACAGGCCTGGAGGAACCGCTGGGTCAGTCACTGGGTGCCTTACAGCATGGCACACAGAAATCTTCCATCATCTGCTAAGTCACTCCCCAAATTGGTGCTAACGGCTGGGGTTGAACTAAGCCAAAGTCACGAGTCTGGAACTCCATCTAGTCTCCTCTGAGGGTGGCAGGAGTCCTTGAGCCATCTTCTGCTGCCTTCCCAGAGGCGTAAACAGGGAGGCAGGCTGGGAGCAGAGCGGCTGGGATTTGAACTGGCACTCAGATGTAGGATGCCTGCGTCGTACGCCATGGCTTACCACACTGCACTGTTGTAATGGGTGTGATGACACTGGCTGGAAGATTGGAGTGTTCTGAAGCTCAAAGAGGGAAGACTGGGAGAATACATGAAGAGGGGAGGAAAGTGGCACAGCTGAGTCCACACGAAAGATGCCTGCGAATCAGGCAGAATCTAAGATGGTGGTCCCAGAAGGATCATCCTAAGATGTGTCTTGATAAAGAAGGCCATTCAGGGCTGGCACTGATACAACCACTCCTCAGAACCCCCACATCCCACACAAGGGTGTCTGGGACCAAGTCCCAATTCCGCTGCCTAGCCCATTTCCTGCTAATGCACCCACGTGGGAGACGTGGATGGAGTTCTGGCTACTGGCTGTGGCCTGGTCCAGCCCTGGTGGTAGCAGGCATTTGGGGAGTGAAGCATTGGATGGAAGATCTCTCATTTCTTCCTCTTTTTGGATTTTGACAATGGCCCTGGGAGCTGTATCTCCTCACCACCCAGCTACTGGGACGAAGTCCTTTGTCCAAAGGCCTCCGGCCAGTGGGTCACAGAGACAGTTAACGACCCAGAGGGTGTTCCCAGTTGTTGGACCCGCTTCGGTGGTTTGGACCTTCATCCTTCGCTTCCTCCGGGAGTTGAAGGGCTTCTCGCGCGTGCGCTGGCGCCCTCTGCTGATAAGCTGCCTGGAGCTGACCTGGCCGCCTGCGCCACTGGTCAGAAACAGGACGCCAGCAACCAGAATGATGAAAAGCCGAATCAAGCCGAGGGAAAAGGAGCAGCTTTGCCCATAGAGGCCAAGCAGGACTAGGGGAGCGGATAAGCTGCATTTGAGCTCCCATTGGTCTAATTGTGAACCTCAAGTCGTTTTTTGTTTGTTTTTTAAACGGAATGGTCTTGGGTGAGTCACTTTGTCTCTCTGAGCAATATTAGCAGTATTCAAGGCTGATTGGAGGTCAGAGGTTAAATGAGGTGTCCACTGGCTGCTCACTGGAATCCTGGCAGCCTGCACACTCCTAAGATGCTCACTTCACTGGCCTTGCAGTCATGGAGCCCCTGCTGGGTCCCAGGCTATGGGAGACATAAAGTGAACCAAATGCTTCCCAAGCCAGGCAGCAGCCCTGACGTCTCGTTCCAGTTTCTCTTCACACCTACCACGTTCTCTGCTTTAAAGAAAAAGAAAGAAAAGAAAAAGGTTATTTTAGAAGCAGAGTTAAGAGAGAAAGATAATTTCCACCTTCTGGTTCACACCTCCAGGGACTCCTATGGCCAGAGTTTCATCCAGGTCTCTCAGATGAATGGCAGGGACCCCAAACCCTTGGACCATCTTCTGCTTTCCCAAGCACATTAGCAGGGAACTGGATTGGAAGTAGAATAGCTGGGACTTGAACCAGCAGCCAATGGGTTGCCAGTGTTGCAGGTGGAGGCATTACTCTGTCAATAAGACCCCACCTTCTTTGCTTTTAAGAACTCACAATTAAATTGGGCTCAGTTGTGTAAGCCTAGCCACTGCCCCTCCCCCTGCCCGAGGCCTTTAATTTAATCACAGCCACAAGTTCTTTTGGCTAGGTAATATAACAGGTTCTAGGATTGGGGCAGTTTCTTGTTGGGGGAAGAGGTATTCTGTCTGCCTACTCTGCCCTGGAACCCCTTAGGATGTACACCGTTCCCAAGTGCATAGCTCAGCTCAGTAGGTCATCTCTGTGTCAGTGCATACCCAGCATGGGGGCAGCCCTGGATACAAGCCACCCGTGGGTGTCAAGAAACAAGTTATCGGCTCCCCAAATCAAACTGGCTCTGTCCTAGAGCCAAGGTACCCGAGCCATGATTCAGACAAGAAAGATTTCAGAAAAGAAGCGACACACAGCTTTGGCATTTAGAAGCAGCAGGCTGCCAAGCTCCCCTTCCCTGGCCCACCTGGGGAAGGCGCTGTTTTTACCTCCCCTGCCCCGTGTTCTGCGAGTTTAGGAGAGCTAGTTCAGAAGCTTTCATCCCGCAGGCATCAGTCAGGCCTGCCTTGGCTGGGCCTTCTTCCAGCCTGCAGGCCTACCATGGTTCATGGCCAGGACTGCCAGGGTGTGGCCAAGCCCTGGCATCTCACGGCTAGGACTGGACGCCACCGGTTATCACTCCCAGCTGAGCCGTTTTAGAGTCTGTACAGGTGAGCTCAGGAGAATGTAAGCACTTAAGCAGCTCTCCAGGAGATTCCTATAATCAGTTGTGCGGCACCGCAGGGCTACAGCCACTGGGCTGGGATGCGCGGAGGGAGTACAGCTGCTGCAGCCCAGGTGGAGGCCTCCCGAGGGGAGGTGCAGGAGTGCCAGAATGTGGAGGAGTAGGGCCGTCTGCTCCACTCCAGGACACCCGACCATCGTCCACGCACGGCTTCAGCCAGGGGCACTGCGAGGTAGCAACTCCAGGCTTCCTTTGTGAGACCTGAACCCCTGTAACGACCGCCATTACCTCATTAGCAGTGTGCGGCAAGACTGTTTGCTTCGGACCTCCGGGCTGGAGCCGCCCCGTCTGCTGGTTGAGTTCTTGAGGCTGGCTGTTTGTTAGTTAATAAGACTACAGGATGCCTGCCACTCCTAAGAGCCGGCTGGCTGCACACTGCAGCTTCCAACGGCAAAGGCAGAGAGAAGGACTCTGCAGGGGCAAGACATGGACGTGGCTGCACCAGGGCTTCACGGGTGCTGTTGTCCATGGTCCACGGCGACAGCCATGCCTGCTGGTGTACTGTCAGGAAGGCCGTGGAGGCCAGGGAGGCCAGGACACCCGACGAGACGCCGCCATTCCAAGGCTGGCCCCTCTCCCCAGCTCTCTTGGTTCCTCTCAGTAACCTGGTATGACCCTGGACAAGGTCCCTGCCGCCCGGAGAGCCACTGCCGGACACAGCAGCATCTGAGGTGAGTGTGACAACCGGGGCTGGCCTTGGACAACACTGCTTGGGAGCTGTGCTGCTCGTGTAACAAAATGGCCACGAGGGTAGCGAGGCGATGTTATTATCCTCCATCTGCCTTGGGTCAGGGAGCAGTGTGGTGTGGCTGGAATCTTTGCAAGCCTGAAATTGGAACATCAGTGGCTGAGCTTTGTCCAGGCAGTTCTGGGGTGACTGGCCTCCAAGCCACTGCTCCAGAACTCAGCTGCTGGCTCCTGTCAGCCTTGGACCCCACTTCCTTGTCAGCTACAGACTGGGCTGAGGGGTGTGGTAGGGGGCGCCTCCATCTTGGTGCTGGTTCTTACTGGTGTTTCTTACTGGTGTTTCTCCCCTGGTTTCCTAAGTGCTCTCTACACTCAGGTGTGAAAAGTTTGTGTAATTAGTCGGTTCTCCCACCTTAAGGTGAGGTGAGTTGAAGCTGTTAATTGCACCCACAGATCCCTTCATGGTGATGCCTGACTCAGTTTTCGAGTACATGGGAAGGAGATCTTACGGGAGTAGCAGGGGTGGCTGCCATAGAATGCTGTCCACCATAAGGACCTTTCAGCCTAGCAGTGGCAGGGACCAGTGGGTTTGAGAGTCAGGCAACCGGAACTCAAACCCCAGCATCCAACCTGGGACACACAGCCTCAGAGCTTCTGGTTTCCATCTGTGAAATGGGCACAAGAATGGCAGACAATAAAGAGTGGGGGAAGAGACATTTGTTAGTTCACTCCCCATGAATGGCTGCAATAGTTAGGGTTGGGGCAGCCTGAAGCTGGGAACCAGGAACTCGGGTCTCCTCCCAGGGCCACCCTCTGCTGCCACTTGCCACATGTTGATGTGTGTGCAACACAGGCAGTGAGCTGATTGGTGCTCCCGGGGGCTGCCCTGCCCACCACGAGACCTCTTTGTCTCCGTAGGCGTGAGGATGGCATCCTGCCTTCCACATTCTCCAACGGCTGCAGGCTGCCCGAGGGCGCTTGAATGAGGGGGAACTTGTTGGCTCCAGAATCCTGGCTGCCCCAACTTGGCACACTAGCTCAGACTAGGCATGGGGCAAGGAATATCGGTGGGAAAAGTCTCTCAAACCGTATGCGTGCTGCCTAATGTCTAACCAATTCAAACACATGTCATGGCACATGGTGCCCCGCGTCATGACGAGCCTAGGGTGGGCAGTGTTGGAAGGTCTGAGCCCATTGTCGTCTGCTCTTTCACTGCCCCGCCCACGGAGGATGCTGGCGCCTGGGCATCAGCGTTTGGTTGGGAGGAAGAGGGAGGGAGGGCAGTTTCCCCATGAGCATCCTGTTTTTCCCATAGTCATAGACTAAATTTTTTTTGAAAACCTTATGAAATTCTTTATGGAGAAAGGAAGAATGAGGGATCCTGGGTAACAGGAAAGCAACAAGCCAGCTTTGCCCAAGTCCCAACATGGGTGGTTTATACATAATTGGAAAAACATGTTTCTTCTCAGGCGGCTTAATCCCTTCTGCAGCGCCCGCCCGGGGCCTTAAGTGTTCCCAGAAGGCTTAAGGGTGGAATGGGCTCCCAGGGTGGTCCCCACAGTAACAGAGGGGCCCTGAGCGCCTGTGCCCGTGTCTGATGGTTGTTCCAGTGTTGTCAGCTCGCCCTGGAGGGGCAGGGACCCCCAGGGTCCCCCACCTTCCTTGCTGGGGTGAAGGGAGACGTGCTGGGACTGGCCAAGTGTGAAGGCTTGTTGCAGCTTGAAATGTATTTGCCTTTGAAGTGAAAGGTTGTGGAAGCAGAGCATGGGGCCCCAACAGGAGCTGGGGACCAGAGTGCTGGGGTGCAGCCACCCCCTCACGTCACTGAGTTGTTCCCAAAGACACGGTGACTGATGCTCCCTGGTTCCTCTTCCTCTTTGGAGTTCTCTGTAAGAGAACATTCCCAGCGTCACATGATCTGGCTGTGCCCCATCTGCTCCCGGTCCAGGCCCCCAGATTGGAAGACACAGCTGCCCTTGTCCCCCTGTGCCGGTCAGGCAATGTCCCTGGGCTTCATCCGCCCAGGCTGCTGCAGTGTCCTTTACAGGACGTGCAGAAGGAAGCTTATCTCCAGGAGGGCCTTTTCTGCTGTCCCCTTAGCTCTCAAAAGGGACCCACTGTTAGAGTTACGGAGACCTGCGGTTTCCTCTTGCTGTCCCCAGCTTCCTTCCTGAAAACCCAAGACAGACTTGATGGGAAGGTAAGGGCTTCAGGGATCCTGAGCGTAGCTGGAAATGGCCATCCTGCTGCCCTGGTGGGTTGGCTCCCCAGCAGATTGGGCTGGGCTTGGAACTTGGAGCCTTGAGGGGCACTGAGGCTCTGCTGCCCTGCAAACCTTACCCCTGCTCTCCTGCCCTCCGGGAGACTGGTCTTGTCTGGGCTGACTTCAGCACTGGCCCCTCATGTTATTGTTGCTAAGTCAGTCCTGGGCAATGGACCTGCTCCAGAGCCAAGCTGCCGCTTGCTCAAATAACCTGTGGGTGGGTCCCTGGGCTGGTGAGGGCTGCTGGGAGGTGGCTCAAAGAGGGTTATCCTGAAGCCAGAACCCTGTGCCGAGCCTGACCTGCCCCAGCCACTTGAGATGCTGGGCTAGGGGCTGTGAGGCAGGATCCGCCATGCCTGAACCTCAGCCTAACGCAGCCACACCACAGGGGATCTGGCAGGGGGTGAGGAGGAGGACACACCAGGAAAAGGCAGTGCTCTCCACCTCACAAACTTAATAATTGATGAATATATAAAAACACAGATGACTGTATCAAGATGTCCTTGTGAGCATGAGTGGTTAGTAAGCTCTGTGACAAAGACAAGCCGGACTTGTGACATGGGTTTAGTATGCATTTTGTTTTTTAAAGATTTATTTTTATTGCAAAGGCAGACTTACAAAGAGAAAGAAAAAGATCTTGCATCTGCTGGTTCACTCCTGAAATGGCCAAATTGGCTAAAGCTGAGCCCATCTGAAGCCAGGAGCCTCCTCTGGGTCTCTCACACAGGTGCACAGTCCCAAGGCCCTGTGCCGCCCTCCGCTACTTTCACAGGCTACAATCAGGGAGCTGATGGGACACAAAACAGCACCCATATGGGGTCCTGGCACTTGCATGTGTAGGATTAGCCAGTTGAGCCATTGTACAACACCTAACACATTGGGCTTAGGCCTTTCTGATAGTACAATTACAACTGAACAGATGGCTGCTGCTGCTTCTTCCTTTATTAACGTCATTTACTTGAAAGGCATATGATCATAGCCTGTGTGGCTGCTCTGCCTCAGCATAGCACACCTTACAACCGAATAGTATCCCATGCTACGACCGTGCCACCTCCTGTTCATCCATTAGTTAATGCATGTCTGTCTCCTGCCTGGGAAAAAGAGACTTGTTAAGTTCTGACAGAAGTGCAGGGCCCAGGTTTCAGGAAAGATGTAACCAGGAGATAGGGGAAAACATCAGGCTGGCACCAGACGATGACCCAAGTGCTTGGGCCCCTGTACCCATGCTGGAGACCCAGAGGAAGCTCCTGGCTCCTGCCTAGCCCAACCCTGGCCATTGTGGCCATGTGGAAAGTGAACTAGCTGATGGAAGAACTCCATCTCTATCTCCCTCTCCCTCCCTCTCTCCTAGAATAAATACATTCTTAAAAAAAAAAAAAAAGCCATCTCGTGAGTTTGATTATGCCATCCATAAGTCCTAAGCCCACACGTTCCAAATCCAGGATGACTCAGCGCTTCCTTCGAACTCGTGTTTACACGCACAGCTTTCCTCTGTCATGTCATCTGCATTTGGATGTGTTTTTCAGTGATTCACTGATTTGAGAGGGGGCGAGAGCTGCCCTCCGCTCATGTACCTGCCTTCAGGATCCCCACAGGCCATGGCTTGGCTAGGCTAAAGCTGGGGGTCCTGAACTCCCTCCTGGTCTCCGTGTGGGCAGCAGGGGCCCTGGCAGGACCTGGATCCCAGGTGCCGTGCCAGGGGCCGTGGAAGCTTTAAGGCCTGCCCCAGTTGTATGAGAAGGATGGAGAGCAGTGTGTTTTTCTTTTTCCGGTGGGGGTATGTTGGACAGTGGCGTCCTGGCCATCTCTCTCAGTTGCAGGTTTTGTTCCCTTGTACTCCGTGTCCTGCCTAGCTTGTTTGCGCCTCCCTCCTCCTCCCCTCCCCTGGGTTGGGATTAAGGGAGTGGTTTTGAGCATTTTCTTTCATCTTGGCCGTTGGATTTTTGGTTCTGTATTTTAGCTGTATACTTTTAGTTTATTATTATTATTGTCCATGATACGGTTTTGTAGGTCAGTCCTCTCCTCCCTCGCCTCTTCCTCTCCCGCCATTTCCCCCGTGTTGTCATAGTGGTATAAGCCTTCAGGAACAGTTACAAATTTAACTTTCTGCTGTCTGTTTCATGGCTTTGTCGGTATAGGCAAAGGTGGAGCATCTGATCTCACACTGGTCCATATACGAGGTGTATTTAACTGTTCCATTGGGTGTCCTTTGAGAGCAGGAGTGCATTCTATCACGTATCATTGCTTCCTGGTATGCTAGTCTCCATTATGCTTTTATCTATGAGAATATATGTATGCTTGTTCACCTGTATATCTATTTGTTTTGTATTGTGCAAGAATGTTACCTTATGTCACAGAGGACATATGATACTTGTCCTTTTGAGACTGGCTTATTTCATAAAGCGAAATGGTCTCCACTTGGGATCAGTTTGTTATCAGTGGTAGGGTCTCACTCCATAGAGCAGATGCGCCACAGTTGCTTTATCCAATCATGTGTTGATGAGCATCTGGGTTGTCTCATGCCTTTGCAGCTGTGGATTGTGCTGCTATAGATGGAAGGCTGCTACTCATTTTCTTGTATGCAGGCTTCATTTTATTTGAGTGTTCCCAGAGGTAAGATGACTTGGGTGTGTGGTAGACCACTTCTCAGTGTCTGAGCACGCTCCATGCTGACTTCCAGTGTGGAGTAACAGTTTATGTTCCCACCAACAGTAGAGTAGGGCACCTTTTCTCCCCAATCCCATTCACTAGTTGTTAGTTGACTTCTGCATGTAGGCATTCTTACTGGAGTTTGATGGAAAATCAGTGTGGTTTTTTTTTTAAATACATTTAAACATTTTTTATTGGAAAGGCAGATCAGATTTGTAGAGAGAAGGAGAGACAGAAAGAAATTCCATCTGCTGGTTCACTCCCCAAATGGCCACAACTGCCGGAACTGACTGAGCCAAACTGAAGCCAGGAGCTAGGAGCCTCTTTCAGATCTCTTACATGGTTACAGGGTCCCAAGGACCTTAAGCTGTCCTCTACTGCTTTTCTGGGCTGTAAAAAAGGAGCTGGGTGGGAAGTAGAGTATCTGGGATATGAACTGGCGCCCATATGAGATCCTAGTGCTTGCAAAGTAAGAATTTAGCCAATGAGCCATCGTGCTGGCCCCTTCAATGTGGCTGTTATTTGCATTTTCTAATAGCTAGGGAGCCTGTACATTTTTTTCCATATGTCGGGATTTGGTCTTTTCTTTTTTTTTAATGTCCATGTACTTTGCCCATTTCTTAACAAGATTGTTTATTTTGCTGTTGGGTTTCTGATGGTCTTTGTAGATCCTGAATGATAGTCCCCGTCTGATCTGTTGGTTGTCTCTTCACTTTGTAGGTCACTTCCTCTGTTGTACAGAAGCTTCTTAGTTCGATGTAGTTTCGATTGCTTATTTTGACTTTAACTCCCTGTGCTTTTGGAGACTTTCCTGAGAAGTTTTTGCCTAGACTTCTATCTTGTGGCGTGCTTCCCAGGTTTTCCTCTAGTACTCCGACAATTTCAGGGTGAAGATTCAGGTCCTTGGTTCATTGAAAACTGATTTTTTTAAAATAAGAAAGGTGGGGATCTTGTTTCTTATTTCTGCAAATGGATATTCAGTTATCCAAACAGATTTTGTTGACGAGCCCGACCTTTCTCCCTGGATGATTTTTAGTGTCTTGTTGACGAACAGTTGGCTGTACGTGTGGGGGCTCCCCTCGGAGGCTTCCGTTCTCTCCCGTCGATGAACCCCTCTTTTTATTACAGTACCCGGCTGTTTGGATTACCACTGGCCTGCAGTGTGTCTTGACATCTGGAGTCGGAATTCCTCCAGCTTTATTTTTATTGTTCAAGATAAGTTTGGCTGTTTATGGTCTCTTGTGCTCCCAGATGACTTTTTCTTTTCTATCTCGGAGTAGAATGTTACTGGAATTTTGATCACATTGAGTCTGCAGATTATTTTTGGTACTATGGACATTTTGATGATGCTAATTCTGCTGATACACACATGTGGTAATTTCTGTGTTTGTAATTTCTCTCTTCAGTGTTTTGAAATTTTCATCTTGGAAGTCTTTGTCTTTGGTTAGGTTTATTCCGAGGTGTTTAAGGTTTTTCACTATTTTGAATGAGACTGTTTACAAATTCTTTCTCAGCCATAGATTTGTTTGTGTCAACCAAAGCCATCAAGTTATGTTTAGCAATTTTTTAAAAAAATATTTTATTACAAAGTCAGATATACAGAAAGGAGGAGACACAGAGAGGAAGATCCTCCATCAGATGATTCATTCCCCAAGTGACTGCAACAGCTGGCACTGCGCCAATCTGAAGCCAGGAACCAGGAGCCTCTTTTGGGTCTCCCACGCAAGTGCAGGGTCCCAAAGCCCTGGGCCATCCTTGACTGTCCTCGATTGCCCTCCCAGGCCACAAGCAGGGAGCTGGATGGGAAGCAGAGCTGCTGGGACCAGAACCGGTGCCCATATGGGATCCCAGCTCATTCAAGGCGAGGACTTTAGCCACTAGACTACACTGCTAGGCCCATTTTATGTTTATCAATTTTGTACCCTGCAGCACTGCCAAACTCTTTCATGGGTTCCAACAGTTTATTTGTTGAGTCTTCTGGTTCTCCTATGTGTAGTGTCATGTCATCTGCAAACAGCAGTAAGTTTATGTCCTAATATCCAATTTGAATTCCTTTAATTTCTTTTTCTTGTCTCAAAGCTCAAGCTAGGATTTCCAACACAGTGTTGAACAGCTGTGGTGAAAGTGGATGGCATCTTTGTCTAGTTCCGGATCCTAGTGGAAGGCTTCCAGTCTCTTCCCGTTCAGTATGATACATTGGTGGTGTTGTAGAATGTTTCTTCTGAGACTTTCCTGCTTAGAGATTTTAGCATGGAATGGTGTTAGATTTTGTCAAATGCTTGTCTTTCCAATAAAAATGAATCTTAAAAACAAACAAATGGGGCCTGGAGCAATAGCCTAGTGACTAAGTCCTCACCTTGAATGCGCCAGGATCCCGCATGGGCACTGGTTCTAATCCCGGCAGCTCCACTTCCCATCCAGCTCCCTGCTTGAGGACTGGGAATGCAGTCAAGGATGGCCCAAAGCTTTGGGACCCTGCACCCATGTGGCAGACCTGGAGGTGGCTCTGGGCTCCTGGCTTCAGATTGGCTCAGCTCCAGCCGTTGCGGGGCCCTTGGGGAGTGAGCCAACAGACGGATCTTCCTGTCTCTCCTCTCTGTATATCTGCCTTTCCAATAAAAACAAACAAATCTTTTTAAAAACACATACAAAGGAGAAGAATTGCAGAGGTCAGTGTTGTGACGCAGCAGGTTAAGCTGCCACCTGCAAAGCTGGAATCTCACTGGAGCTCTGGTTCCAGTTCCAAGTGCTCCACTTCCCATCCATCTGGGAATTCCATCTTGTTCATCCACATAGGTGGTGGGGGCCCAAGAACTTGGTCCTTGTTCTGCTGCTTTCCCAGGTCCATTAGCAGGGAGCTGGATCAGAAGTATGAATTAGGACCTGGCACCATGGCCTAGAGGTTACAGTCCTCACCTTGAATGCACCAGGATCCCACAGGGGCACTGGTTCTAATCCTAGCCGCCCAGCTTCCCATCCAGCTCCCTGCTTGTGGCCTGGGAAGGCAATCAAAGACGGCTCAAAGCCTTGGGACCCTGCACCCGTGTGGGAGACCCAGCAGAGGCTCTGGGCTCCTGGCTTCAAATTGGCTCCAGCTCCAGCCGTTGTGGTCACTTGGAGTGAATCATCAGATGGAAGATCTTCCTCTGTCTCTCCTCCTCTCTGTATATCTGACTTTGCAATAAAAAATAAATAAACCTTTAAGAAAAGGAAGTATGAATTAGTTTGAATTTGAGCCAGACACTCTGTTAGGAGAAGTAGGCTCCTAACAGATTCTCTCATTTTTTAACTTTTCATTTCATTTATAATATTGTTTACATAGTTGAGAGACACATACCATGCAGATCTCTGGGGTGGGTCGAGCTGTGAAAGTTGGTGGTGAGATAAAATGTTTCAGTTCTTTTTTCTTCCTTCCTCCTGTGTCCATGGAGGCAGAAGGACCCACTTCTTGCTGTCAAACTCTATCGGAGCCCTGGGATGGAGATGATCATTTGATGTTGCCTTAGAGACTCCATCGTGGAGCAGAGTGTTCTGAGGTGTTGCATGAGTGGTCACTTTGTTGCACCAGCGTTGGGAATATCTAAGGTTGACCAGGTCTGACCAGGTCTGCCTTGGTGTATCCACAGACTTTTGCTTCCAAGTTTTGTTCAGAGCATTATTTAACCTGTTCCGCTTTCCATGTTTGGATGAGGTGCTCGGCGTCCTCTGTTGGCTTAGATGTGCTGGTTGTCCTGTCTTGGGGGGCGGTTCTCTGTTGCATGGGCATCAGCAGTTGGGGAGGCTCAGTTCTGTCGCTTGCGCTCCGAGGTCGGACCACGTGTCCTGTGATTTTCCCTGAGGATGAGGTTTGGGTCCCGTGGTCTAGTTCGGGGTTGCTGAAGGATGTAGTTTCGTCTTCTGTAGCCCTTCCTGCTGATGGCGGTGTAGACCTTGCATGTTCTAGGATCGGAAATCTCTTCCCGTCTCATCTCATAGAGCCATTCCTGAGCCACAGAAGTGTAGCTGGTGACACTGGCTGTCCCCAGTGTCATCGTCACCACTCCGAGAAGTCTCTGGCCACTTTCTGTCTTGTGAAGTGGCATGCAGGGGCCTCAACTGACACAGGAACAGCTACTCATCCTTCATGTGCACCTGGGCAGGATCCTCTCCCCTGCACAGGAGGCGGCACCTCAGGCTCTGTGTGCCCCGATGCCAGGACATGCAACCTGGTTTCTGGTCCCTAAGCCCAGAGATCTTGTCGCTTCTGGGACTGACAGGACCTGAAAGCCTAGGTTCTTGGCAACACCAAACGCCATCAGTGGGCATCAGGCCCCTGGCCTAGCATGGATGCGACTACCTAGAACCCAGCAGCTTCCTGCCCGGCTTTTCCCAGACCAGCGCAGTGTCACACCGCAGACACTGCCTTCCCAGGGCCTCTCCAGTGCCTGGCCTGCCAAAGGTCATCAGTGCTCCCCGCCCCCATCCTCCCAGGACCCCAGCCTCAAGCTCCTGGCCAAGTTAAGTGGTTTACTGCAGGCACAGCCTGGCCGGAGCCCCAGCGTCAGGACCCTGGCCTGCATGCTCCCATCCTGGCACTTTGGCATGCTACAGAATCACTGTTTTGAGAAAGAAGCAAAAACAGCTTCCTCTACAACAGCCGGGGCTGGGGCAGAAGGTTGGAGTCAGGAACTCAGTCCAGGTCTGCCGCATTAGTGCAGGAACCCAGTGCACTTGAGCTGCCACCGGGGCCCCCGGGGCCTGCAGCGGGGCCGAGCCCACACCAAACCCCAGCACTGCAGCCGGGGGCCCCCCGGGGCCGAGCCCACACCAAACCCCAGCACTGCAGCCGGGTGCCAGCATCTTAGTGGTTCAGCCTCCAGGCCGAACACCTGGCCCTGAAATCATGTTTCTATGAGATTGATTTAATTTCTGTGGCATTGTGACATGATTTAGGATCTGAGAGTCCTTCATTATGCTTCGCAGAACTCCCTTGGCTATTGTCCCCGGTGCGTGTGTGTATGTGTGTGTGAAGATTTATTTATTTATAAAAAGGAGTGACAGAGAAGAAAAATCTTCCATCCACTGGTTCACTTCCCAGGTAGCCACAGCAGCTGGAATTGAGCTGATCCAATCTGAAGCCAGGAGCCAGGAGATTCTTCCAGGTCTCCCACGTGGGTGCAGGGTCCCAAGGCTTTAGGTCATCTTTGGCTGCTTTCCTAGGCCACAAACAGGGAGCTGGATGGGAAGTGGAATAGCCAGGACACAAACGGGTGCCCATGTGGGATCCCGGCTCATGCAAGGTGAGGACTTTAGTCGCTAGGCTACTGCACTGGACCCATGCATGTGTGTTTTAATTTAATAAAAGAACTTTATAATCATCTTCTTTAGTTCCAAAAAATATGCACTAATATGTTCACAAGTGCACATGTAGCTCAGGAGAGTATTTTATCGTACTTATTTATTTTCATTTATTTGAAAGGTAGAGTGACAGACCCATCTTCCAAATGCCTGTCATGTCTGGGGCTAGGACTAGGGCTGGGCCAGGCCTGAGCCAGGAAGCCCACCTTTGTCTCCCACGTGGGAGACAGTGGTTCAGGATTTGAGCCATTGCCTGTTGCCTCTCAGGCTGTGCGTTGTCCAGAAGCCGGATCAGAACCAGAGGCAGGACTCATTCCCAGCCCCTATAATGTAGGTTGTAGGTGTCCCAAGTGGGGGCTTAACCCACTATGCCACAGTGCCAGCCCTGAGGAATTTTTATTGAGATCATACTGTGTCTAGATTAAATTCATGGTAAGGTTGGGTTTGTAATGAATGCATTTGCCTACTAAGACTGACATCCAATTGCTGTGTCTCAGTTTTTTCTCCAGAGCTGGAGTCACACGGTCCTTGTGGCCGGCTCTCCTAGTGCCCACAGGCACTCCGTGGTCTTCCTTGTACACTCGCACACTCAGCAACCCACCCTCTGTACCTGCCTTCCATTTCTGAATGTTTCAGAAACGTGCAGACATTGGACAAAGACATACAAATGCAGCCAGTGGTACATTGCCTTATGCACCTCGCTCCTTTTCACTTGGTGTGTTCTGTCTGAAGTCTGCCCAGTACGCAGCACATGTGGGCACATCAGTCCTTGTGTCTGCACAGCACTGCATGGTCCGGGCAGCCACAGCTGCCCAGTCTCTTCATCATGTGATGGGCAGCTGTGAGTGCGTGGGCTCACTCATTTCTCTGGGTGGGGACCCAGCAGGAGAACAGCTGGGCCTCATGGCAAGTTTCTGTTCACCTTTTAACAAGCCACTGGGTCGCCTTCCAGGGTGGCCAAGCCATCCTGGGTTGCTACCAGCGTGTTTCAGGGCTCAGCCTCCACACCCCAGAGGGACCCTACACAGTGAAGGCCGACCAGGCCTCGCTGCCCGGCTGCCTCCCTTAGCCAGGGTGTCCTTGCTTGTCCCTGCACAAAAGGAATTTGCTGAGCTGAGGGAGCGTGCCAGGTGGCCCAGCAAGGCTAGAATTCCTGCACTCAAAAAGTCATTTGTTTGTCCCACAGGTCCAAGCCTGCAGATTGGTGTCTGCTGGACGCGCTGGGAGGAAGTGGACCGGGAAGGATTGTAGAATCTGCCTGCTGCTGCGGGGACCATGCCTGACGGTCAGGTAAGTTTTGCTGGACTCCAACAAAACTTGCCTCCTCTGGCCTTTGCGCCAGGGCGACCACCGCAGACTGTGAATTTTACTGCATTTATTGCTGGGAGCTGGATGTCTCGGGTTGCTGTTGAAATATGTTTTCTTGTTTAATGTCGTCATATGCTATTTTCGTGTAGAAGACTATTTGTTCTGCTCTGTTCCTTTTTTTGTTTTCTAAAGATTTATTTTTATTATTTTTTTATTGGAAAGGCAGATATACAGAGAGGAGAGACAGAGAGGAAGATCTTCCGTCCGATGATTCACTCCCCAAGTGAGCGCAACGGCCGATACTATGCCGATCTGAAGCCAGGAGCCTCTTCTGGGTCATCCATGCGAGTGCAGGGTCCCAAAGCTTTGGGCCGTCCTCGACTGCTTTCCCAGGCCACAGGCAGGGAGCTGGAAGGGAAGCGGGGCTGCCGGGGATAGAACCGGTGCCCATGTGGGATCCCGGGCGTGCAAGGCGAGGACCTTAATCACTGCGCCATTGCGCCGGGCCCCTCTGTTCCTTTTTAAAGATGTATTATAATCTTAAAGACAGAGTTACAGAAGGAAAGGAGAGAGAATATCTTCCATCTGCTGGCTCACTCCCCAAGTGGCTGCAGTAGCTGGGGGGGCGGGCCAGACTGAAGCCAGAAGGCTGGAACTCTACCTGGGCCCCCCATGTGGACAGTAGGGGCCCAAATATTTGAACCACCTCCTGCTTTGCAGGCATATTAGCACAGAACTGGACCTGAGTAGAATAGCTACAACTCCAATCAGTGTCAATATCGGGTGCTGGTGTCGCAGGTTGCAACGCAACTGGCTGTGCCACCTGCTCCTTGTTCTATTACTTTTTCTTACTTGAGCTTTGTCGCAATTTTCAGTTGCTTCTCTGGGATTTGAGTAAATACAATTATTTTATCTCCTCTTTTCTCCTTAAGATGTCTCGCTTTCTCTGCTGGTCCTCCTGTGTCAGCAGAGCCTCCCCCATCACAGCAGCGATGGAGGGGGGGGGCATTGTCTTGTTCAGAGTCAGACGGGCGCTTCTGCTGCTTTCATCCACCGTGAATCTTGCTAGGGTTTTGTCTTGATGGGGGTGTGTCTGTGTGTGACGTCCTGCTAAGGCAGGCTGCCTCCTCCTGGGTTGGTTTCGGCGTGGGTCGCAGGCGGCAGGCCTTCTCAACTTCTGTGATGGTCATAGTTCTCCTTCCTTCGTGGAGGACAGAAGTGAAATTCCAGATGTCCGATTAGTGACCCGTCCTTGTCACCCTGTTCCGGTCTCCGTTGGTTCTGGTGACATCTTTTCCTGTACTGTCTGAGGCATAAGTGACCATGCCCTGTGGCTTTCCTGCATCACGCTGTCACTGTGGGCGTTTGGTAGCAACAACCAGCTGTGTCCCAGTGAAGGCCGTGACTGCCTTCCTGTCTGCCTGGGGCTGGCTGAGCAGCACTGGGCTGGATGTGGCACTAGAGAGGCTGGTGGGCTTCACCCCAGAAGTGGCCCGGCCTGGGGTGGCTTCCCCACCCCTCCGCCTTCAAGGTCTGGGGAAGGGCTTCCCAGTTCCTTCAGGCGAAGCTGGTGTCTTCTCTCGGGACATTCCGAGTCCGCCAGCAGACAGCCTCGATAGCCCCTCGATGTTGTCGTCAGCTTTAGGCTTTCCTGCTGGAACACAAGTGTGCCCGAGGCCACTGTCCCCCTGCTCCCCCCGGCTGCTGGCTGGCTTGGGTGTGCAGGAAACGCTGGCTGTGTCCAAGCTGATCTCGGGCAAACAGGCGGGTGGGACACTGCTCTCCCCCAAGTAACTGAGAAGCCTGGGAGCCCCGTGGCCTCACTGCTGCCTCTCCTGGCCCTCCCTAGCTTTAGAGAGGGCTGAAAAGTCCATGGAACCAAGCTGGTGTTCCCTCATTGTGCATTGCTGGGCTCAGTTCTCTCCCTCACTTACAGTGGGTGTGGAGGCAGCTCCCCTCGCATTTCTGCTGTAACAGCTGGCTGCGCTCCACCCACTGGGGTATTTCCTCACAACCTCAGCTGATGGCAAAAATGTGACTGCTGGCAGTCTCTCCCGGGGCGCAGCTCGCCGCCTCCCGCGCCTGGCCGAGCACTCGTACGATGTGGGGCCTCTTGAGCCTGGCTCATGGCATGACACATAACATCCTCAGGGTCATCCATGCCCTCCCAAGCACCTCCGACGGCTGACTCACACGCACCGCACGCGTGGGCTTTGTGCAGCTTACCTATCCACACACTTCCTTCCTTCTCTTCTTCCTCTCAATTTTTTGAAATCTTCAGGACAAACAACATGATAGCAGTAGAAAGGGAATTTTATTTTTTAAAAGGTTTATTTATTAACTTGAAAGGCAATGTTAGAGAGATCTCCCATCTGCTGGTTCACTCCTCAGATGGCCATAACAGCCAAAGCTGAGCTGATCCAAAGCTGGGAGCCGGGAGCCCGGAACTTCTTCCAGGTCTCCTATGTGGGTGCAGGGTCCCAAGGTTTTGGGCTGTCCTCCAGTGCTTTCCCAGGCCACAGGGAAGGACCTAGATGGAAAGTAAAGCAGCCAGGACATGAACTGGTGCCCATATGGGATCCCTGCATGCTAGGTGAGGACTTTAGCCACTAGGCTACTGCATCGGGCCCCACAGCATTTTTATATGTGGTAGGTATGCAGCCCTGTTTTCTGCTTTACCCTAGGCTTTTTTCTGTTAAACCATTGCTTTATATTGGACGCTCTGATAATTGGGTCCACAATATTACATCTAATAACTACCACAGCCTTAATCATTTTTCGGTTGGCTATTTATAATTTTTCATCTTTTTGAAGAATGAATTATTTTGAAATTTTTGGGAACCATTTCCCTTCCCTCCCTCCTGGGTTTTTAGGATGAAGTCTTGCGAGTGAGTTTCTTAGGTTTCCCAGACTGCAGGCACCTTCACGGGGCGGGCACTGGTGTGGGCGTGCCCTCACCACATAAACACTGCTAATGCAGGCCTCCAGATGGCGCTGTGCTGGTCCTTCATGCGGCCAGCAGGAAGGCTTCCCAGGCGTCCCCTCCTCCTCCGTGCTGCGGCTATTTCTGGCTCTGTTCCGGCACCAGGTCGTCTCACGGGCCTCGGAGATGCTCTTTTCCTTTTCCTGTCTGGTTGCTCAGCACGTGCTATAGATGTGAATATGGACTCATCTTTGTGGGGGCTCGTCCCCCTGTAAGCTCTGTGTGCACACTCAGACACACCTGCACTGCGTCAGTGTTGTCAGCTTTGTCCCGACCAGGGAGAACTCTTTCTCTCCCTGCTTTCCTGCTAAACCTGATTGGCAGAGCGTGGGAGACAGGCTGGAAAAGCTTCTCGGTTCTTTTCTGGATTGGAAATCCCAGATGCTTGGCTATGAACTACAGGAGCATCCAACTGCAGTGATGGGCCTCTCGGTGGCCTGCTGGCCTTGCTGAAGGATGTCGGGGTTCTCTGATGGTGTATGGCATGACTTAGGGGGCGTTTGGGAGGAGCACTGCGCAGTTCAGCTGGGGACACGGCTAACTAATGCGTAGGCTGTGGCCCGAGGCTGTTACAAAAGCAGAAAGTGGGCGATGGAGCTCATGTGGTTGTATGATCTTGGGTGTTTCTGCAGCTCCCTAGCTTTTGCTTGTCTGTTCCTCACAGAGCCACTGGGAGGCCTAGGATAGAGCTGACCTCTTGCAAGGCATCCAAGTAGCACCTGGGCCCTGGGGTCCTGGGGTCCTGGGCTAGTGACTTAGGCCCCTTCCCTTCCTTCCAGATGCTGGAAAGGGGCAGGCTGACTGCCTCATCCCCACGCATCCCAGACCACATACCTGCTGTGCATCAGGGACTGAGTGAGCAGGCAGAAGCCAGAGGCAAGTCTGGCGTCAGGCCTACCAGCCGACTCACTCCTCACGCCTAAGGCTTCACCCTGTATCTGGAATCTGCAGCTTTGGGAAGTTTTATTTACCCATCTGAAAGTCAGAGGAACAGAGAGCAGGAGAAAGAGCTTTTCCTTTTGCTGGTTTACTCCCCAGCTGGCCACAAGGGCTGAGGCTCGGCCAGGCCAGAGGCAGGAACTTCTTTGAGGCCTCCCGCATGGGTGGCAGGGCCCAAGCACTTGGCCCATCTTCTGCTACTTCCCGGGCACATTAGGGAGCTGGATGGGCAGTGGAGCAGCTGGGATTCTGGCGCTCATATGTGTGGCTTCACCTGCTGCACCATAGCCCGGGGCCCCTTGCAGAAATCTGGACTCTTACCAGCTCCTGTGAAAGGTTCAGTGTAGAAAGGGCTTGAGGAGGCCCCCTAGCAAGGGCCTGTTCCAAGCCATGAGAGCTCCCCGGGCAGTTGCACCAAGCCAGGGGACAGGTTCCTGGATCCAACGGCTTTATTTTTTGGTTGAGAACTTGGGGGGGAAACCTGTCTGCCAAAAGATACTGGAATCCTCTGAACGCTATAGCCTGGTCTGAGTCCCTGGTGTCCACTCTGAACACAGATGCTCCCAGCGAAGCTCTTGATTAAAGGGCTTGGGGCTGTGACCTCCCCTGAAGGAGCATCAGGCCTCCCAGGACAACTGGAGCCAGCCAGGGGAGCCCCATCTTGCAGATCCCTCCCTCGTTCCACAGGGCTAATGAGGTGACAGCAGTTACTGAAGTCCCAAGCCAAGGTGAGCCATCTCCTGGGGCAGGTGGAGGAAGGCCCAGACCAGGTGGTTTGCCGCCACCAACCCCTCATCCCCAAGCCTGGAGTATTTTAAAAACGACACGTGGCTCTTCCCTCTTGTACCCAGAGCCTGTGCCATTTCTTGGAGTGTCTTGGCACATGGTGCTGGTGGTCCCATGCCAGCTGACAGCCTTGACCATGCCAGGAGCCAGGATCAGAACAGAAGGTGAAGGAGCTGGAAGGCATTGGCCCCGTCGGAATCTCACTCTGCAAAGGAGAGAGGACTGGGCTGCAGGGCACAGAAGAGAGTGCACCACTGTCTCCGGGTAATACACACCTAGCTAGCTGCCACCCACCATGTCATGCCCTTGGGCAGGAACAGCAGGTGTGGGCAGGTGGTTCCCAGCACCTGCAGGCTGCGGGCACTAGGCCCAATCTGCTGATGCCCTCAGCAACCAGACAGCTGCCACGTGCTTGCTCTGTGTCAGGCTCTGGCTGCATGTACCCAGCAGACTGAGCAGTTGCCAGGCAAAGGCAGGGACCAGCTGAACCCCAGGACATGAGGTTGGAGAGCAACAAGAATCCAGTTAACATGAGGTGGGGAACAAAGGGTTGCTAGGAGCCATGCCAGCAGGATCCCGCAGGAGAGGAGGAATGAAGTGTGCAGCAACTGATGGCCGTGGACCATCCAGTGACCCTGGGATGAGTCTATTGCAGCCAAAGCCAGCCCTGTTGCTTGGCTGTGAGACTCACTCCACCCGTCTGTGTGAGCGGCCCCATGCTCGAGGGCCTGTGTGACTCTGTCTAGGTGTGTCTGGGCTGGCTCTTGCACTCAGAATGTTGTCTCGGTGAGAGTCTGGCTTAGTCAGTGGAGTCTGGAGAGAGTTCATCATGATTGGAGTGGCAAGATGTGCAGCAATACAGAACTGTTGAACTATCCAAACCGCTTGAGCAGGACCCTCGGAGCATGCCCACACTGGGGACCCTGGGTTTGGCTTCTCTCCTTATCTCTCCCCTCCCCAAGACACTGGAAGGGAAAAGAGAGAATGTGGAAACAATGGTCTCCCCCACTTTCCTCTAGCCCTTGGCCCGTCTCACCCCAATCAAATATGTAGAAATTCTCAAAATTTATAGAATTAAAAAATGAAGAGTCTAGCTTAGGTTTTATATGTATATAACGTACAGCACTGCATTTAGTGCAGCACCATACCAGCACTGAAGAGGTGCTTGGTCAATGTATTTAAAAATACTTTCGGTGATAAAAATACCTCACAGAAAATTTACCACCTTAGCCATTTCCAAGTACCCGGTTTAGCTTTGCTAAGCACACGCATGTGATTATATAACCGATCACTAGAACTTGCCAGATCTTGCAAAAGTGAAACTCCATACTCAGAAAACAACCTCCTCTACTGCCCTGGACCCAGCCCCTGGCAGCCGCCGTCCTCCTTTCCGTGAATCTGACCACTCCAGCTCTGCCTCTGGTACGTGGAATCGTGTAGCATTCGTCTTCTGGGAACTGAACCCTGTTATGTGGCATGATGCACATGGTGGTGTGTGCTGGACTTGCAGTGACGTCAGTGGGCAGCTGGGCTGCTACGGACCTTCTGGCCACTGCGTCCAGGCTGCTGTGAACAGGGTGTGTCAAAGCGTGGTGGGGGGAGCATTCTCAGAAGTGGTGTTGCTGTCAGAGGAGGCCTCCCTTCACAGCGCTGCTCTATGGCCTGTCCCGACTGCAGCGTGCCTGTTACAGGGGCTCTAGACTCTGCAGTTCCCTCACAGTGCACTGCACTCAGCGTTCGCATGCTAGGCAGCAGCAAGCATCTCTAAGCTCGTGGGCCCTGAGCATCTTTGGAGAACCCCAGCGTTGTCCTTCCTTTGTGCTCCTGGAGCTCCGCACATGCCACGGATGCTGGCCTCTCACCAGCTGATGTGCAAATGCTTGCTGGCCTCCCACCTGCCGCCTGGTGCACTCTGTGGGCAGCATCTTCCCGTACGGTCCACTGTGTCTTTTCACGGATTGCCCTCTGGTGTCATATCCCAGGGATGATTGCCAAAGTCAGGGGCCCGAAGCTCGCCCTCTTGGCTGTCTTCTAGGGGTTGGTTTTAGGTCTCTGATGTCCTTGGAGTCACTTTGTGACATTTCAGGACACTGTCAGTAACACAGATGGCCACACAGCCATATTGCAAAGGTTTGTTCCTGGACCCAGCATCCCATTCCACTGGCCCACGTGTCCATCTGCCAGCAGTTTCCTGTAGCAATTACAAAGCTCGAAAATGGGGACATGTTGGACTTTATTTTTCAAGATTGTTTCTGTTATTTAGGATCCTCTGGAATCCCATGTGAATTTCACGATGGATTTTTCCATCACTGTAAAAAAAAAAAATATACCCAGGATCGGGATTGTGACAGGATTCCATGGCACACACTGCAAGCCCTCCTGTTCCATTGTTGACTTAGTTCTTTTAATCTTTGTTCAGCCAGTCTAGCCCAAGGTTTGTCAGTGCTGATGTTTTAAAAGCAGCAAATCTCAGTTTTGCTGACTGATGTTCCCCATTTTTCTTTGTTGTTTCTGACTTCCAATAGTTTTAGGCTTCACTGTTTTGTTTGGTTTTTTTTTAAACTAATTTATGGTGTAAAGGTGGAGTGTTACTTTGCGATGTTTCCTCTTTGTTTTCATTCTAAAAGGCAGAGAACCTTCCAGGCTCTGGTTCACTCTTCCAACCCCCACGAGCGTCCAGGTGAGGCCAGGGTAAGGCCAGGAGCCTGGGATTCAATCCTGGCCTCCCAGGTGGGCGGCAGGGGCCCAGGCACTCAGAGCTGTCCCCTGCAGTCCCACAGGTTGGACACAGAGGACCTGGGACGTGACGGCCCCAAGGGGCGTCTCCACTGCGGTGCTCTAGTTCCTTCTGTAATGTAAGCACCTGCTGCGGCCCAGTCGCCTGAGTTAGTTCTCATTGCCATTCTGGTGTCTGACCCACTGGCTGTTCAGAACTGTGCCTTTTCACTTCCACACAGGCAGCTCTTCAAACATGGCACAAAGCATGTGTAGCCTTTCATTCCATTTTCCATGAACTCTGGTGCATCCTTATTAGGGCGGATCCAGTTTCCTTCTGCTGGGAGAGCTCATCGCTAAGCCGAGGCCCTCTGCTTTGTGGCCTGGCACGTTGTCTTCTGGAGCATGCCTCGTGTGCCCATGTCAGGTGAGCGTGTACAACTCTATTGAAACAAGTAGCAACTCCAGTTGAATTACACTGTGTTATGCAGCTGTCACACCACCTTTGTTGTCGTCACAAGTTACATCTTTATTTGTGGTATATCCATTGACATTGATGTATAGTTACTTTGATGGGATTTTAAAAACCATAAGAGTTAGAAGCTGAGTCATGAACCAAAATCAGATACTGGCCTTGACGTTCTGATCTGGGTAGCACCTGCTATGACCTGGAAGATGCCTTCAGCACGTCGTGGGGGAGGCCCCAAGCCTTGGCTTCCCTCTGCTCCTGTTTACTGGTGAGGGTCCCATTTCCTTCCTAGTTTCTGAGGGTGGCCGTGGCAGGTGCACTGCTTTCCTCTCACACAGGAAGTACCCCTGAGTCTGGTGGTCTGTCTGGCAAGGTGTCTAGAGAAACCCAGGCCCCCTTGTGGGTGACAAGTCCCAAAAGGAAACTCTTACACGTGCCAGCCATGTCCTCTTACACGTGTAGCACGGCTCGGTGTAGACCTCCTGTGGGCTTCCCCTACGTGCAGCTGGCTGAGCCTCTTGTATGCTGCATCTCCACTTCCTTCCCCAAAGTCTGGAAGTTCTTGCCATTATTTCTCCAATAAGCCCTCGCCCCCTAGATGGGTTCCCGAAAGTCCCTGAGGCTGGATTCACTTTTCTTCCTTTGCTTCTCGGAGTGAATAATGTCAAAAGCCCGTCTGCCCCTGGGGAGCCCAGCGTTTAACCCCCTTGCTTTTTCTTTTCAATGCAGTGACTATTTCTCAGCTCTAGGAATAATCTGGTCCTATCTTATAACATGTCGTTATCCTCATTTGGTTCATGTGACATTTCCCTGGCTTTCTATGTTCTTCCATTCAGAGTGCTGTTGGGAAGCTCTTCCAGGAATATCCGAGGCCCATTTCTTCAGCGTCATTTTTTGCAGGTTTATTTGGTTCCTTTGAGTGGGTCTCATCTCCCTATTTCTTGTGAACCTTTGTGGGGTTTTGTAAAGTATGTATTCTAAAGGCACCAGGACTCAGCCAGGACCTGGGCTTCCCACGTAGATGCAGGAGCCATCTCCTGCTCTTCCAGGTGCGATAGCAGGGAGCAGCTGGGTCTCAAACTGGCGCCCTTTAAGGATACCAGAGTCTTAGGCCCAGGTTTAACCCACTGCCCCCCAACACACACACGCATGCACCCCAGGCCTCGTGAGCCTTTGGCATGCACTGGCATTCCAACAGAAGTTACCTCTCCTGGTGTCGGCTGACCTGCCCTGCACGAGGGGAAGGGCTTCGCTGATCACTGGGGGACGTGTCTTCCCACATGGTCCCTGCCGCCTCTGGCACACCTGAGTTCCAGCCCCAGGACGCCGGGCTGCTTCCGGAGCCATGCTCTAATCTGGGCCTTGCTGCTGCTTGGGGGTCTCATGTGATGCTGTGCTCCCCCCTCCCAGGCTCTGAGGTGCCACAGACCTCCTGCAGTGCAGTCCACACTGGCCCCTGCAGGCCCCTCTGGCCTGACACCCATGTTGTGTCTCCATGCTCCTGGGTGCTCCATGGCAGGCATGACAGGAGGCGGCCCCACTCCTCAGGAGCAAGCCAACGCCTTTAGTCCAGGCTCCTCCCTTCTGATCCAGGGAGGACCCAGGAATTGGAACTACCAGAAAGACTGCACTCAGGTAGGGCTGCTTGCCTGTCTGAGTGTGGCTTTTTCAAGCTCTGGTAACAATATGGCCATTGTTGCAGCTGAACATGCATCTAGAACTGGCATGGTTTTCTAACACATTGTTATGTCATCTTGGGTGAAGTGTCTTGAGAGATGTTTTTAAAGATTTGTTGTTGGGGACACAGCACGGTAGCCTAGCAGCTAAAGTCCTCACCTTGCGTGTGCCAGGATCCCATATAGGTACCAATTCTAATCCTGGCAGTGTCACTTCCCATCCAGCTCCCTGCTTGTGGCCTGGGAAAGCAGTTGAGGACAGCTCAAAGTCTTGGGACCCTGCACCCACGTCAGAGACCTGGAAGAGGCTCCTGGCTCTAGATTGGCTCCAGCTGTTGTGGCCGCTTGGGAGTGAATCAGTGGATGGAAGTTCTTCCTCTGTCTCTCCTCCTCTCTGTATATCTGACTTTCCAATAAAATTAATAAATCTTAAAAAAAAATTCATTGTTGGAGGGCCCTGCCTGATGGCTCAGCTAAATCTTCATCTTGCAAGTGCCAGAATCCCATATGACGCTGGTGTGTGTCCCAGTTGTTCCACTTTCATTCCAGCTCCCTACTTAGAGCCAAGGAAAGCAGCAGAGGAAGGTCCAAGGCCTTGGAACCCCGTAGCCTCATGGGAGACTTGGAAGAAGCTCAGCTCGTCATTGTGGGCACTCAAGGTGTGACCCAGCAGATGGAAGCTCTGTCTCTTCTGTAAATTTGCCTTTCCAATAGAAATAAATCTTTAAAAAAAAGTTGTTTGCAAGGTAGAGCAATAGCAATTAATCTTCCATTTACTGGTTCACGCCCCAGATAGCCGCAAGTCAGATCTGAGCCAGGCCGAAACTCGAGCCAGCCTTCTGATACGGGATGCTGACTTAAGCCACTGCATCATGCCAGTGCATTGCCCTGCTCTTAGCCCATTGTTCTCCTGTGTAGTTTTTTTAAAGATTTATTTTTATTGGAAAGTGAGACATACAGAAAGGAGAGACAGAGAGGAAGATCTTCCATCTGATGATTCACTCCCCAAGTGACTGCAACGGCTGGAGCTGGAGCCAATCTGAAGCCAGAAGCCAGGAACCTCTCCTGGGTCTCCCACGCAGGTGCAGAGTCCCAAAGCTTTGCGCTGACTGCCTTCCCAGGGCACAAGCAGGGAGCTGGATGGGAAGCTGGACCACTAGGATTAGAACCAATGCCCATATGGGATCCCAGCGCATGAGAGGTGAGGACTGTAGCTACTAGGCTACCGTACCAGGCCCTTGGGTATGTTTTGTACTGTGGAGTTGGCAGAGTTGTATATATGGTTGGGAAGAATCCTTGGTCAGAAATGTGACTTGCCAACTTTTTCTGTTTCCATCACCCTACCAGGGTCTTACACAGAGCAGTCACCTTTTATTGACCTAGATGAGGAAATCCAGGGTCCTGATCTGTCCTTCTCCAAGTCCTACTCTGGGTTTTTTGTTGCCTAGCCTTTTGCCTCACCAGGCGGCGAGCTGTTAAAAGATGGATGCAATGCCCTGAGGTATCCATCCATCGGCAGATGCCGCTGGAGTTGTCCCAGCCCTGGCATTGTGCCTCCACCATGTCATTCCTTTCCCATTCTATGACTCTCTCAGCTGATCCTTCTAGTATGCCCAGCTCTGCAGACCCTCTGGGCTCCGTCCTGAGCAGGGGCAGCTCAGACTGCAAGACCTGGACTGCACATGGCGTGACCGGGTGCCTGGTGGTAGGAGCCGAGATCGAGTTTACTCTGTTAGTTGTTGGACTGTCCTTCCCTGTGGATGAAAGCATTCTCCTTGCCTCCCTTTCCCTGACAGGTGATCTCTCTCCTCCTCCGGGAAGCGGCACCCGAGACCCTTGCTGGAGTGTGGCTTCTCTGCAGCCCCGTTCACGGGGTCTCGTATGGACCCATCACAGGGGTGGGACACCCCGGGCCCTTGCTCACATTCAGGTTCTCTGGTCCATAGCCTACTGCTGTTGAACCGTTCCTAGAAATTCTCAGGTGATGACTTTTATTGTACACTTCCAAACGTATCCGCCCCTGCAGGGCGTGGGTGGCCCTTCCTGCCAGGGTAGGCCAGGGCACTTGGGGTCAGCCTCTCCAACCTTGCAGGGGGCGTGCGACAGACTGATTGAGAATGAGCAGGAGCGGATGTGAGACCAGGGCAGGGGACCTGTCTCCAAGGGCGGGACATTTGGAGATGCATAGCGCCACATGCGGACCACACGAAGCTTCAATGTGAGCCTGCTAGGGACTGGCCGCACTTGGAGTCACCTGCATGGTGAGCCTTGGCTGGGCTGGATCAGGTGAAATCTGGGCTTTATGAGCTCAGGGGCTGCACAGCCCCAGCCCTGCTGCAGACACCTGCTCTAAGCAGGCCTCTTTTTGTCATAACAATACTCCTTTTGGGTCTGGACAACTGACAGCTTTTCTCCATAGACAGGGGCTGAGGCACCAGCTTACCACACTGGGGCAGAGGGTCCAGGGGCACAGAGCTGCGGGCACACAGGTGGATGTAGGCAGCTGCCAGATTGCAGGCAACTTGGCATTCCTGGGGGTCACAGGCATCCTGGATGCATGTGCTGAGAAAGGGTGTGGGGCCCACCTAGAATCGGCACCCTCCAGTCACAGGTCTTGCCCAGCACACACATGGGAGCAGCCCAAGGACTGGGGGTATAAGATATGCTGGCAGGCAAGCCAGGGGCTGTCCTGGGCCCCATGGCTGAGCAGCCTCCCTCCAGGACCCAAGTCCAGCCTCTCTCACTTACCACTTGAAAGCGGGGGTCCTGGAAGGGGGCCCTGCAGGCGGGGCCCTGACTTGAGCACAGTCGCCAAGTCTCCTCTGTAGGTGCAGACCCCCAAGTACATTGGCCTCAGAGGAGCTGCCCCTCATCCGGGCAGGGACAGGTCACCTGTACGGCCCTGGGCTCTGGAACCAGCAGTTCTCAGGGATTCCCAGCTGGGTGCCACCCTCCCAGAAACACATCTACCTTGGAGCCCCGGTCAGACCTGCCAGGCCTGGGTGAGCTCCTCCAGGCTGCTGGCCTTTGTGCCAAATGGCAGCAGCAGCTCATCTCCTGCCTCGTTGGTGTTGGTGCCCAAAAGGCCAGCTGATGCACCTACAGGGCCAAAGTGCTCATGTCCCCTGACTCCCACCCTCAGGTCTGGCTCTGAACTGTCCCAAGAAACCGCACTGGTGATCTCCTGGCTGGGCCTGGGGCCACCTCTAGGTGAAGAGGCTGAGGCAGAGCCCACTTCCAGCTAAGGGTCCTTGCTAGGAAAGGGGGCTCCAGCTCCTGCCCTGCAGCTAAGGAACCAGGGAAGCCCAAGGGAGACTCAACTCCAGCCAATGCATCTGACATCTGTCACTGGGGTCGAACTGGGAAGAGCAGAGGACATAAATGTCATACCACCCCTGGGGTGGTCACAGCATGGAGGTGACCAAGGCAGCAAGGCCACCCTGTGTCCATCTGTCCCGAGGCTGAGCCCTCAAGGCTACTTACTCCTGAGTGCCCACACCCTGGGGCCTGCTAGGGACGGTGGGAATACAATAGGGTGGCATGCCTCGCCTTCCACCCAGGAGACTGGCAGTGTAGAACAGCCATTTCAGGCCAGCACCAAGGCCCGAGGCTCAGACTCAGAGTCAGGCCGCAGAGGCCAGCTTGTAGGTCACAGGAGATGGAGAAAACATCCTCGCTGCTCAGCTCAACCCGGGCCTTGTCCCTCCTTATGGTGGCTGGAGGCAGTCCTGGGGCAGGACAGCTCTGCCATGGCAGCAGGGTGTAGGCCTGTGTGCCACCAAGGGGCTGAGCAAGACATCCTGTCCACCAGGGGACAGGTGAGACTGGGCGCCCCCATCCCCTCCCACTCACCTTCAGCGCAGGGTACACAATGAGGGACATGTCCGGTAGCCCCACGGACAGGGCTGCAAGCCCGGAGTTGTCCCAGCTCAGCGTTAGCATGGATGTGTCATGTGCCAAGTCCTGGGCCAGCACGAGGCTGCCACAGCGGGCACCGAGACTCCACACCTGGCTGTCAAAGGTCACCACGTGCCAGGACCCAGCCACCACAGCATGGTCTGGAGAGAAGAGGCCCCAGACGGGTGAGTCAGAACCCTAGGACCCCATCCCAGTGTCCAGAGAACCTCAAATTTTCTGACCAACCCAAGACTGAGATGGCTGCTGTGACCCAGGCGAGTCCTAGAAGCGTCATGCTTAAGTCATAGCTCATGACAGCAGGTGAAAGCGGTGTGCAGATTCAGACATAACAGTTTGGGGGTTGCTGGGGGTGGGGTTAGGGTCACAGTTTCAGGGTGGTAAAAATTACCTAAAACCCAAGGTGACAGACAGCTACCCTTGGGAGCAGAAACCCAGGCTGTTGGCTTCCAGCTGGCTCAGCTCTGGCCATTGCAGCTCTTTGAGGGGCCAGCCTGTTGGATGGAAGATACTTTCAAGTAAAGATATATCTTAAAACCAAACACAGGCAGCGAGTGGAGCACTGAGAATAGCCCAAGGCAAGGCATAGGGATTGCAGGGCAGGAGGGCTGCGGGCACACGGAACTATTTCTAAGCCCACAGGCCAAGGCACCATCAGCCACCAGGCAAGGGCCTGGCTCAGACCCCCTCAAGGTCTGCAAAAGGAAGCCCTCTTTCTCAAGCTCTCTTGTCTTCCCCTCACCCAGTCTGCCTGTGGGCAGGGCAGGAGGCACTGCCTTTGGCATACAAGTGGAGCCTATTACAACCTCAGCAAGTTGCAGCAGGGCCCAGGTCAGGCCAAGGCCAGCACAGGCTGGTGCCTGTCATGCATACAGCATAGCCGGGGTGGTGCAGCACCCCCACCCAGACGTGAGCTGCTTTCCTGGTCCACACCCTGCTTGAATCTGGACTTCACAGGGTCCAGAGAGGTTGGCAGCCCCACCCCACCCCACCCCACAGCGGGCAGGAGCCAGCGCACGCTCCCCCAGCACCACATCCGGTCCCCCAACGGCCCTTGGCCACAAGCCCTGCCTCACCCTGGAGTCTGGGCTCAATTAGCAGCTTTCCGGCTGCCCGAGGAAGTCCAGCAGGGTCCTCTGGGAGCAAGCTGGCCCAGACCTCTAGCATGCACCCCTCTCCCCTGGCTCTTGGACATAAACCACAGCTGGGGCCCCAGATGACCTCAGGAAGTCCACATATGTTCTGGACCAGGCCAGGCCTAGGAGGGCCTCCCCTAGGCCCCCACCCCAGGGAGCACAGGGGCAGGACTCACATTGCAGGGGACTCCCCAGCAGGCGGTGGCGGAGCCCATAGAACAGGGCGGGCACATTGGCCCCGTAGAGCAACCGAAGTGGGCGCAGCAGCTGCTCCTCCACTGGGTAGCTGGTCACCCGGGCCACATCCCAGGGCCCATCCCCCGCGGGCAGCAGCCACCGTCACTAGCACTGAGAAGTTCCTGCAGGGAAGACAGTCAGATCTGCTGGCTGCTTTAGGTGCCTTGGCTGGGAAACACTGAGTGAAGGGCCTGGGGCTAGGCCATGCAATACAGGTTGGAGTGGCAGTGGGGGTGCCAGTCCATGGCTGGGGCTTTGAAAACAGGGCCCAAGGATCCTGGGACTGGGAGCTCTCTGCCCCTTGGGGAAGGAATCCTCCCCCAGGCTTTATTCTCAACACGTGTGCAAGGCACAGCACACCCGACCTTGGCTCACCCCAGGGCCAGGCCCCGTGCCATGCGCTCACCCTAACCACCACCCCTGTCCTGCCCGGTGATTATCTGTGTCAGATGGCAGATGCTGCAAAGCAGAAGAGCTCAGACCCAACTACAGCCAGCAGGGTCTGTTCCAGGAAGCCCTAGACAGCCTCGTGTGGTGAAAACCTTTATATAAAAACTGGACCTTGGGCCCTGCGCGGTGGCCTAGCAGTTCACTGGGATCCCATATGGGCACCGGTTCTAATCCCGGCAGCCCCACTTCCCATCCAGCTCCCTGCTGGTGGCCTGGGAGAGCTGAGGAGAATGGGTACAGGTTCTCAAGGCTTTGGGCCAAAGCGGAAGACCTGGAAAAAGCTCCTGGCTCCTGACTAGCTCAGTTCCAACCCGGGGCTCTCTGGGGAGTAAACCAGTAGATGGAAGTTCTTGCTCTCCCCTGCTCTCTTTCAGAAAAAAAAAAAAAATAATAAATCAGGATGATGAAATAGAGTGTGTGCCGCGCAGCAGGCCCTGGATGTGGTCCTGTCCGCCTTGTACCTGCTTACCCTCCGCACCCCCACCCAGGAGAGCCTCCCCTGGACAGAGGTGTCTCACCGAGCTGAGAAGCTGTAGGGATGCAGCAGGGGCTGACATAGGTGGTTCAGCGCCCGTGCGAGTGTGGTCTCGACCCAGGTCAGGGTCTGCTGGAGGGCCTGCGGGACAGGGCACGAGCCGTCAGGGCCATCCTCCTGCAGCTGAGCCCCCTCCACCTGTCCTGGTCCCACCTCAGCAGCTCCAGGGCGCCCTCGATGGACCTGGGAACCCAGATGCCCAGCAGCTGTATGCTCTCCTCGGCCCACTCCCGCCACACCTCCTCCAGGGGCCACAGCGTCACCTCCAGGTAGGCTTCCTGCAGCATGGCCAGGGGGCCTGCCACAGTAATATCCTAACGTCTGGGAAGGCAGCAGAGAACCGCCCAAGTGCTTGGGCCCCTGCACCGTGTGTGAGGCCCAGATGGAGCTGCAGGCTCCTGGCTTCCACCCAGTCTAGTGCTGTCTGCTGTGGCCTTGGAGCCTTTCCTTTTGGAAGCCTTAAGGGTTGGCCGAGGTGCGAGGACTGCTAGATGCCCAGCAGACCACACAGGACTTGGACTTTCACGATCCACTGCTTCTTTGGGGCAGGGAGTGCTGGAGGTGTGCTGACACCAGACTGGAGGTCCCAGATGACCCTGCTCTGGCCTCCCGCTGCAGCAAGTCCTAGCTGCAGTACCACAGGACAGGCTCCTGGTCAGCCACCACCACCAGGGATAAAGGTGTTGTCACTCGTCTGACCTGGCCAGGGAAGGGCGAGGGTTGGGGGGTGGGCATCTCCTCTGAGCTTAGTTCCCAGCTGGGCCAGGGCTCAGCCTTGGGCCCCTGGGTAGTAGAGAAAGTAGGTTTGCAGCCCCAGCAGGAGCGCTCTGGGGGTGGAGGGGGTGTCACAGCTGGCTATGGCCCAGGATGGGAGGCCCTCCCAAGCCCATGGCCACACAAGGCGCCCTGCAGAGCCGGGAACCCGCCCTGGAGTCCCATAGCAGTGAGCCTCGCCAAGTTCTGTGGCCGGAACTGCAGCTGCCCCCACACTCACGGTTCAGCTCTAGCCGCAGCTGCTCCAGCGCCCCCTGCAGCCATTCCAGGTAGAGGGGCAGGTCCCACGTCAGCACCTGCAGGGCCTGGCTCCCAGCCCATGTGGCTGCTGCCCCCCTGACCACTCACCTGCACAGCCTCCAGTCCTGCCTGGGATAGCTGCAGCAGGTGGCCCACCACGTCATCCGTGGCCCTTACTGGCTGCAGAGAAACCAAGGCAGGGGTCAGGGAAAGGGAGATAGGACACATAACATTCCAGAAGCTTATGACTGGGGAAGAGTGCCTAGTCAGCAAGAGTCAGAACTCAGGCCAGAGGGGACTCCCCGCATAGAGACCCCCCAGCCTTCCTCACACTCCATCCAGCATGTGTACCCGCACAGAGACCCCCAGCCTTCCTCACACTCCATCCAGCATGTGTACCCGCAGAGACCCCCAGCCTTCCTCACACTCCATCCAGCACGTACACCCACCAGGAGCTGGACCCTTCTCAGGTAGGTGGCCATGCCATGGATCTCCTCCTCCAGCAGGGCCCACACTCGCGATCCCATGGCAGCAATCCTGGACTGTGGGGCGGGGGCACAGGTTCCTGACATGGACAGGTCTTCTACCCAGCTGCAGGTGCCCAGCACGGTGCTGTGTGCCTGGGGCTCCCACCATCAGCATGGCCTCAGCGCGCCCCACCCCACGCCCCCAGCCCAGCCTCCTCACCTCCACATGGCCCAGCAGGGTCCCTGAGCAGCCTTGGGCAGCCAGGAGGAGACTGGTTGGCAGCCTGCAGGCTGAGGTGGCCCAGGTGCTGCACAGGCTGCCCACTACCCTGGAGCAGAGCCTCCACCTTGACTGCCCACCTGTGGGCACATGCCCGCAGCACCACGCGCTTGTCTCTTCTCCCTGGGGCCAGGAAAGGACCTGAGATTGCATCCTTGTCTTCCCCCACCCTCCTCCCACATGGCACAGCCTCCTGGGGTTCCCCGTGACTCTGGGCAAAGCCCTGGGGCCCTAGCACTACAAGGCCTTGGGCTTGATCCACCTGCCAGCTGTGCAGCCACCTGATGGCCCTCTCCCCCATGCCCACTTCCCGGGGGTCACTCCCCAGGTGCTCCTGATGGCTTCCCTGGCCCCACTTCATCATCCCAGCTCTCAGCACCCCGATCCCACCCTGCCCCGCTCCACTCACTCCTGTTGTGGACCAAGGAGACCTTTGGACAGCGCAGGGCCCGGGACACTGACAGCTGCACCCTGTCAGCCTGGCGGCCCACAGCACCCTCCAGCAGGACCAGACTCTGGGAAGCAGAGGTGGATATGTGACCTTTCAGGCCCATGTGCTGAGCCCTGGGGTCGCGCAGCTACAGTACGGGTGGGAAGGGAAAGCAAAGGCTTCAGAGGGGCTGGAGGGGGGCTGGTTCTGCAGACCGTGGACGGCAAGCCCAACACCCCCCCACACACACACCTCCACCAGGCATTCAGCAAAGTATCCATGGAGCCCACTGCCTGGCAGCTGCTGCTATCCCAATAGCTGAAGACCCCACCACTGCCCGGCCCAGCCTGGGGACCTGGGTAGCAGCATTTATAAACATTCCCAACATCTAGGCTTCCTAAGCCAGCGAGAGGAACATGACTGCCACGCAGGTGCCTAGCACTCGGGCTCCAGGGACACAGGTGGTGCTGGGACCTTTCACCAACTGCAGAGAAGCAGAACTTGGGAAAGCACAGCTCCTTGCATGGCTGTGGCTGCCTGGCCCAGGAGGGAAGGGGTGTCGGGGAGGCAGCAGCCCCTCGTGAGCACTACATGGGCAAGCATCTTCCAACGGCTCCAAAAGGGAAGCCACATGTTCCCATTAAACAGGGGGGAAAAAACAAGGCTCAAAGAAGGCCAGATTACCAGGTAAAGGTCACCTGACCCAGGAAGGAGAAGAACCCCACCAAGCACCTGCTGTGTGCCCATTCAGTGCCCAGCACCCCACCGAGCACCTGTGAAACTTGCCCTTCTAAGGTGGCCACACAGTTTGGGGAGAGGACCAGGGCCCATCTCTACCTGCTCACTCCCCAGAGCCCCTTCCCAAGGTCAGTGCCAGCAACAGCCACCACTAATCCTAGCCCTATTCCGGGCCAGCAGCATGCACAGCCCCACCCTTCCGCAAGTGTGCAACTGCAAGTAGGAAAGGTGGTAAGCCGACCCAGGCCCCGAGCAGGGCAGACACAACCTCCTGGTGACAGGAAGGGCCTGTTGTGGGCAGAGCTGGGACGGAGCCTTGGTGAAGTCTGCCTGCAGCTCCAAGCATGACCACCAGAGGACAGGGCCATCCCAGCCAGTGCGGGCTCCAGCAGTGCAGTCCCGGCTACCCACCTGCAGCTCCCCGGAGAAGTCGGGCGAGTGAGGTCGGCTGTGGTTGCGGAGGGTCAGACAGCCATACAGGCCGGGTTCTGGGACTAGGTCTTACTGGCACAAGGTACCCATGGGCAGCCCAGCGTGGCCCAGGGCACCCTACAGAGAAACAGCCGTGGTCAGAGGTCGGCGGCTGCTTCTGCCCAGCTCCCTCAGGAGGGCGGCCGAAGCCCCTCTCCTACATGGCCACCAAAGCCATCACTAAGACAAGCACCTGGCGGTCACCTCGCCTCTCACCCGGGGGTCCCTGCTCCTTCGCTGTACCTCCCCGGTCTGCCACCAGAGGGTGCTCCAAGAGGGCCAGCGCCCCTCCCAGGGCACTCGCCCCATCACTGGCTGGGAGGCGGGCAGCCAAGGCGTGGAGCTGGTCTCCTCCTCTCCCCAGGAGCTCAGCTCCACACAGGGTGCTGCAGCCCCGCCTCGACGTGGATCTTGCTCTCCCCCAGCGGCTGAGGCTTCTGGAATAAGACGGCAGAGGGTAGGGTCAGAGCCTGTGCCAGCGGAGAGAAGATTCCAGGGCTGGTCTGAGCACTCAGCTCATGCTAGCCGAGGACTACTGCACCCATATTACAGATGAAAAAACCAAGCGTCCCCAAGAGGAAGTAAATCGTCCTGGCTCCGTAAGTAGAGCCATCCCTGGAACCCGGAACCTCCCCTCACAAGTCAGGTTCTGCCGCACCATGTACTGGTCCCAGGACAGGTGCAGCCCCTGGCTAAACACGGCTGGGGTCTGTGTCAGGGCCCCACAGGCTTGGAGGAAGCTCAAGCCCCAGGCATGCTGCAGCTGTCAAAGGAACAGGATCATGACCTTGCAGGCTGGGGTCAGGGAATGGAGCCGTGGGAGCCCCACTTTCAGCTCGGCTGTGCAGCCCACGCATGCCTACCTGGCCTGGGGAGGCAGCCAGGCAGCCAGCCCAGGTGGTGCTATGAGCCAAGGACCTGTTGGCCCAGGTGAGCTGCAGGGTCAGGGGCTGTCCTCCATCCCATGTGAGCTGCACCTGCGTGGGACAGAGGTCCTGGCCACAGGCAGGGAGGGGTCAGGGGGAGAAGTTAACTGCTCCCCTCTACTCAACCCTACCTTCTCTGCGGGAGCCCAGGGCTTTTTATGAAAACCGCCCCAGACTCCACACCCAGTCCTGGGGTTCCAGATGCCAGGTGGACAGGCGTGAGCCCCACCACAGGTGGTCCTCCACACCCCGCCCCCTGGCTGCCGTTGTCCATCACAGCAGCCACTGTCCCTCCCTTCACAGTGCTTCTCACCATATGTCTTTTTCCACTCATTCCTTTGGCCTGAATTTGGGGTTGGGCCTCCAGGTACACAGCTCATCTACCATTCTCCATTTCAGAGGCAAAATCTGAGACTCAGTGGCCGGGGCCACCTGTGCCCTCCCCCTGCTAAATGCTGCCTGCCGCCAGCCACACAACCGTGGATGGTAACCCCGCTGACAAGCTTACAACTCACCTCCGTCGTTATAGCGGGAGCCTCCCGGGTTCGAGTACGTGTCTCTCAAAGACCACCCAGCACACAGCAGGCACTTAACAAGGCCCTGGAGCCCCTGTGGTTCCAAGGTCCTGGGGCCTGCTCCCCTTACCCCCACACTCCCCTGCCGGCTCCACTTGCTGCCCCTGCCTTCAGCCAGCGCCGTGAGCTGCACTCGCTGCCAGGAGAGGTTGCAGGGGTGAGCCAGGTCCAGGCGGCCGGCCAGCTGGCCTTGCCCAAGGTACAGAGAGAAGGAGAGCAGCACCTGAGAGGGGATGGGCCAGGTGGTCACCTTGCCCCGATGCGCTGACCGTCCCCCCGCCTATCCCACAACTACACACAGCCTTCAACAAGGTCAAGGGTGTGAGGATAGCTGGCCCCAAGCACCAAACCCCAGCCTGGGGGGATGCCAGCCCATTTTTCACAGAGGAGAGAACCAAGGCCTGGAAGGCAGGTGATGCCCAGGCTGCCATGAGATAGACGGGATTGGAAGCGGTAGGTGTGGCGGTTGAGGCAGAGTGTGCATGGCAGTGACTCAGCCCTCCTCCCACACCTGAGTCGTCCCCCACAGCCCCGCCCCACGATCTCCTGGTGCCAGGGCCAGCAGTAGGGCCCAACACGGAGAAGCTCTACCCACAACTGTTGCCACCACCCTGGGGCTAGGCACCAGGTTCCCACTTCATGTCTGGCCCTGGATAAGGCTCTCCTGGCAGACCAGGACCCCAAGGGTCGCCCCTCAAGCTGTAGAGTACAGCCCAGCCCTACCCAGGGCCTCTATCCACTTACCTGGTCCCTGCCATCCCAGCTGACAGCCAGGCAGTCCCGGCGGCTGGCACCCAAGCGCTCCAAGGAGAGGCCAAGGCTGCACTGCCAGGGCAGGGGGAGCAGCAGCTGGTGGGCGAGCTCCACTGGGCAGGGGACACACGGGGAAGGGGGAACAGGGGTGTGAGCCAAGGCTGACACCCACACCAGAGAGCCACCCTCTGACCTGCCAGCTCCTGGATCTGTAGCAGTGTGGGCCTGCAGGTGGCTCTGCTGGCCCAGGGCAGCGATGGACACATGCCCCTACACGTGCGCATGAACACACAGGCATCTGGGCCTACGGAGGCCCCACCCATCTCCTCCTCCTCCAGGCGTACATGTGGCAGACAAGGCCCTGGGAAGGAAGCCATGCTGGCGTCTGCACTCCTTCCCCATGCCCAGTGGGGCAGAAGGTTGGGCTCGGCTCCAAGCCACGAGGCTCCCCACAGTGACAGCCTGGCGGGGGAAGAGGGAGAGCCTACACAGGCCCCCATTAGAGCCCCTGCAGGGACACCCCTTTGCAGAAAGCCCTTGGAGCTCATACTTCCTGGCAGAGGCTGCTGCAGGAAGCCACATCAGGGTCACTGCCCAGCCTACCAGGGACCACCAGGTCCTGTCACCTTAGCGCACCCAGGACAAACCCCGTCCTCTCATACTATCTCCCTCCTCCTGGCTCCCAGGACTGTAGCCTTTGCAGGCCCTGCACCTGCTCTTCCTCCTGCTTGCACAGATCCTACCCTGCTCCCATGCTCCCTGCCCACTCCCCCTAGGGCACAGCCTGGGGCCCACTTGTTTCCTGTTGGATCCCACAGGCCAGAGCTCACAAATCAAGGAGGTGCCCAGCGGCGGCATGCCAAGTGTGTCGGTGATGACCCTCTCAGCTGCCGCCTCCACACCCTGCAGGCTGAGGTTTCCAGGGGGCTTGAGGAAGAGTCCTGAGAGGCTCCCACTGAGGGCCACCTCCCGGCCATCCCACAGCAGCGTCTGGCGCAGCTCACGGGCGCCTCGAGTGCGCCTGTATGCAGTCTGCAGCACCAGTTCCCCTGGCAGCACCCAGAGCTGGAAAAGAAAAGCCTGGATGGTGTCCCTGAGAACCCAGCGCACACCACCATGTGGGAAAGAAGGTTCCAGAAGGGTGGCAGTTCCTTGGGTGGCACCACGTATCCGGACAACTGCAGAAAATGGGCAGGGGAAGGTGTGAGCCACGGGAGGGAGGCCCTGCACAGAGCATGGCCAGTGCTCAGCACCTTGCCTGTGCCGTGCAGCCCCGACCAAGTTCCCACCCTCCTTGTGCCTCAACATCTTCACCTCTGAAGTGGGGGAGGGGTCACAGAAACAGCAGAGGGCACAGGCTGCAGAATGGACATGCTGCAGGGGCTGCCAAAGCCAGACTGGCGGGAGTGTGCCGCTCCCTGGCCAACTGCCAGCTCAGAGCTGCGTGCAGACAGCCAAGCCTGGTTTCTGCATCTCAGGGGCTCTGGGCTGGTGGCAGACACAGAAGGGCGAGGGGGCGAGTGTGGTCAAGAAAGGGGCAAAGGGCAGAGGAACGCACAGAGGAAATCAAGGCGAACGCCCGGAAGGTCTGAGGCCCACAGAGGGCACAGGGCCTGGTGGGGGCCACAGCAGCCAAGGGGCGGGCCTTGAGGGTGCTGCAGCACATGCTGGATGTGACATTTGCCCTTGAGCAGCTCTCAGACCCTCACCCCTGCATCCTCCTGGCCAGGCACACTCTGGTAGCTTCCTGCACTGCCACCTGGAGGCTCCCCACGCAGCAGCCAGTGGTTCTGCTTCCCCCCCACCACCACCCCAGGAACCCCCAGCACCAGACAGCGTCACTTCCTCCTCCCAGCTGGCTGCTTGACTGCTGAGTCCATTCCTGCCCAGGACCTCTGCACACACTGCTGTGAGCCCACTGCTCCCCAAGAGGCTCATGCTGACAAGTGCTGGTCCTTCAGGAGTTGCCCAGGCTCACCCCACTGCCTGCTCTGCCTCGGGAGTGAGTGAGTGAGTGAGTGAGTGAGTGTGTGTGTTGACAACAAGGACCCATCAGCCCTAATTTGCGCACCAAAGCAAGGAAGGAAGCAGAGAGCAGGAAGAGGCTGCCACAGCTCCTGCCATCCCATCTACACTTCTGCCAGCCCCTGCCCCAGAGGTCCCCCCCGTCCTGACCCCAGCTGGCCACACACCTGGGGGAAGGTGTGCTCCAGGCTGATGGTGCTGGCAACACTGGCCCTCGCAGCCTCCAGCCTGATGCTGATGTTGAGGCGGTACTCCTCCACGCTGACACCCAGGACACCCTCAGTCATGCCTTCGGGGGCTCGCAGCTGGGACAGGAGACAGCACAGCGCGGGGAATGGGGGCTGCTTGGCAGGTGCACTCAGGTACCCACTCTGCTGAGCAGCCCCAATCTCACGCCAGGCAAGCACCTGACAGGTGTTTTGTGGCGTGGGTGTTTCCAAACGGAGAGTTCGGCATTGAAAGGACAATGTGGGGTTTCAGGGAAAGTCGCAAATGTTGTAATGGAGGCGAAAACGAGGAGGGGAGGACGGTGAGCTGGCCGGTGAAGCACACACAGGAGTGGGGACGCTGGTGTGGTGCATTTGCGGGTTCCTTCTGTCCGCACCTTTCTCACCTCTGGAGTCTCACCCCTTTCTTAGTGAGATACAAGTATGCTCAGGTCCCTGGACCCTCACTGGACAGGGCCAGCAGCAGCTTGGGGTGACACGCATATGATGGGTGTAGCCATGTAACAAGGCGGCTTTTTGGGGAGCATCAAGTTGCAACCAAACTGACTCCTGATCCAAAATGTTTTCTCTCCCTCTCCGTCTTTCAAATAAAGATGAAAACATTTTAAAACATTTTTAAAAAGAGTGTGGGTGATGTTGCCAACAGACCCCAGACAAACAGGAGTGAAGTGGCAGGATCTCCCCAACAGGGGGCGTGCTCTGCACTTCAGAACCTTCCTGTTGGAGGAGGGTGTGGGGAGGGGGGTGTGGGAAGGGAGAGCACCAAGGGGCCCAGTGAGCAACTGGGAAACTGCAGCAAAGTTGGGGGAGCATCAAGATGGAGTGTGCACGCCAGAGGGGACAGACTAGGGTGGCATCAATCAGGGTGCTCTGGTCCAGGACAAGGAGGCACTTATGAATATACCCAGGGTATGTTTGGAGAAGCTGGGGTTCCCAAGGGTGGCTGGCAGACGTGCAGGTGTTAGCATGGGCTGGCAGGCCCGGGCTGCACAACCCCCTGCTGCCTTGGGCAGGACATTTGGAAGTGGTTAGGAGCATGGTCCATGGCGGAGGCTGTGCTGCGACAGTGGCCCAGGAAGGCAGGGAGATGGTGCCAGCCTGAGAGTAGCAACTCTTTGCTGGGAGGAGAGAGAAAGCAAGAGAGCGAGGCTGCAGCTGACATGATGTACCCAGCCCAATGCCCAGTACCCATCAATAGCTGCCCATGGGACCCGAGGGCCTGAGCCTGCAGCTAGTACCCAGCCCAGCACTCAGCACCCATCCATGGTCCCACAGCAGACCTAGGGCCCAAGCCCACAGCTAGCATCCAGCACCCAGCACCCATCCATGGCTCCATAGAGGACCCGCCAGGGCACAGGTCAGGGCTGGGCATTCCTGACCACTCCCTGTGAACCTTGGTTTCTCTGTTTCCTTAAAGGATCAAGAGTGGTCCTGGGCAGCCCTTCAGCACAGCCCCTGGGGGAGCCCCAGTAGCATCTACACAGCGGGATCCCAACCACCCCCTGATGTGTCCCCTCTCCTGAACCCTGGATCCTTGGGTACCTTACCACCCTGCTGAGCATGCCCACTGGACTTTTCTGACTCTTGGCAGCTCAACTCGCCAACTCAGTGGTGTGTCAAAGTGGCCGAGCCTCCCAGAAGCCTCACTTGGGCTTCAAATCTCCCCCCGGGCCAGCGGCCTGCCAACTAGCCACAGAAGCACGAGCTCCCAGCTCTGTGCCATCCCCCAGCAGGCCCCTGAACTGAGGGCTGTGACGGACAGCTGTGATGGAGGGCTTGGGACAACTGGAGCCCACGGACTCTCCATGCTTGAGCCCGTTCTGGAGCCCGTTCTGGAGCCCGTTCTTCCCACAGCCTCGTGGCCCTGCAACAGTTGCTATACCAGAGTGTCCCCCAACTCCACCACTTCCCCTACCTGCCCCCCACCCCACAGCACCACCATGCACAGGCAGGGTCACTTTATCCAGCCCCTCCCTCTCCCTCCCAGCAGTACCTCAGAGCCCTCCTCACCTGTCCACCTGCTTCTGGCCCCAGGCCTCAAGGACCAAGCAGGCCTGACCATCGCAGGTCAGCCGCAGAGAGGCACTCACCTCCTGAGGGATCCAGAGGCCCTGCAGCAGCAGCTGAGGAGTGAGCAGGGGAAGAGGCCCTCAGGGACCAGGCAGGGTCACCACAAGGCCTCACAGCCCCGGCCTGGGCACTGCAAGTGCCAAGGAGTCCAGCAGATCTTTCTTCACCCTCCCCACCCTCCACCCCTGGACAGCAAGGATGCACAGGCAGGACCAAACAAGGCATTCCTTCTAGAAAAGGGCTTAGGTGGGAGAGAGGATCACCCACCCAGCCAGCCAGCATCAGCACCTGCCCCGGGGCCTCTGTTCCAGGAAGATCTCACCTGGTTCGTGTGGGGCAGGCCCAGTCTCTGGAGAGCGGGCACCACGTGGCTGACATTTGCTCGTAGCTCCAGTGCGCCCTCCTGTGGCCAAACCATCATGACCACCACGTCCATGATGACCTCATCATTGCTACCACAGAGGGCCATGGTCGGCCAGGGTCGGCCAGTGGCTTCTGCTCCAGTTAGGTGTGAACTTCCGCTACCCTTGGCAATCCCCCTGCCAGCTGCTAACCCACAGAAAATGAGGCCATCTGTTCCCACCGAAGCCCAGCCTGATGCGCCATGGCCAACACCGAATGTAATCCAGCACCTCTCCTGCGGTCCACACGATGAAAACCACCCACCGGTCAGCCGGCACCAACATGTGCCAACATCTCGAGTAACTTCCAGATCCACCTTGCCAGGTGGGCGATGCCAGATGCCAAGGCTCACACAGCCCGTGAGTCTACTTATCTCACCTTGCTGAACTGCTGGTACCACTGCAATGGCCAACAGAACCATCAGACGGCCCACAAATGGCAGGAGGGAAATTCTGGGTGTGACCAACTGGTCTACTGGGACTGTGCTTGGGCTGCACGGTAAGCAACTACACAACTTGTCAACCCTTAAAGAACTGAGGGAGTTTTCCCTGTAAGTAATAGCATCTTGGGGCTGGCAGTGACTCAACAGGCTAATCTTCCACTGGCCAGGATTGGCATCCCATATGGGCACCAGTTTGTATGCTAGCTGCTTCACTTCTGATCCAGCTCTCTGCTTGTGGCCTGGGAAAGCAGTGCAGCATGGCCCAAAGCCTTGGGTCCTGCACCTACTGAGAGACATGAAAGATTCCTGACTTGGGATCGGCTCAGCTGCAGGCCACTGTGGCCATTTAGGAAGTGAACTAACTAGTGGGTGTACCCATGTGGGAGACCCAGATGGGGCTCCTGGCTCCTGGCTCTGGCTCGGCCCCGACTGGCCACTCCCTGCAGTTCTTTAAGGAGTGAACCAGGGAATGGAACATCTTTCTCTTCCGTCTCTGACTTTCTCTGTTGCTCTTTCAAATAAATATTCTTTTTAAAAAAAATTTAAGAAATAGTTCAAGACAGATCTTACACTGTATGTAAGAGCAAAATATAAAGCTTCCAGAAAAAATACTTTTAAGAATCTCAATTGGCAAAGCTCCTCAGGATACGAGAATCAACAACCACAAAGAAATAAATAAAACAGAACAGAGAACCAGTTCTCATCAGAAGTAAAACACCTGCCAAACATAACTTACTGATGAATACAAAAATAAAAGGCAAGCCACAAAGCAGGTGTGTGTCGCAAGACGTGCCCCCAGAATATTCTACAGTTCAGGAAGTGGCTCAGAAGGCTGACCTGACACTCATCAAGAAACACAAATGGAGTGGCTGTCATCATCGCTGTGCACACTGATGCCACCAGTGGGGTACCACGAGGTCCACACTGCAATCTAATGACATTCAACAGGCACAGAGAACAAGAGACAGAGACAGAAGAAAGAGGGCATGCCCCTTCCACTTTTGAGGTTCAGGCTTCACAAGGCCTAAACAGTCAGGGCTGGGCCAGGCTGAGGCCGGGAACAGGAATGTCAATCCAGGTCTCAGGGCAAGCACTGTGGCACAGCACGTCAAACTGCTGCCTGGGACACCGGCATCCCACATGACGCCAGTTGGAATCCCGGGGGCTCCATTTCTGAACCAGCTGTCTGTTGGTGCACCTGGGAAAGCATCAGAGAATGGCCCAAGTCCTTGGGTGCATCCACCCATAGGGGAGACCTGGAAGAAGCTCCTGGCTTCAGCTGGCCCATGACAGCCGTCCAAATGAAAGAGTGAGTTCTCTAACTCTACCTTTCAAATAAAAAATAGCCCTCAAAAGAGGGCACCAGTGGGAAGGGGTCCGGTCTTGGGGAGAGTTCCTGCCTACCCTGCTACCAGCTTGTCGCAGGGCCTCAGAAGGCCCTGGGGAGCTTCTGGAACAGTCTGCCACCGGACAGAGCTAGCTTTTCATGGGACAAGGGACCTATTTATTCCCAAGGGGCAGCACCCAAGCCCAGTGCCCCATGGTGAAAAGCAAGGGGCACAACCCATGTAGGACATGACCCTGAGCAACTGCTCCACTGAGCTTGATGACAGATGAGGTGCCTACATAAACATGACACATGGCACCTACCCAATAGTACCAGGTGGCAACATCTCACAGGATCACCCCCACAGCCAGCAATGCCATGTCATAGGACCACCATCACAGTGAGCTACAGGGTCTCACAGACACACCATCACAGCCAGCAACACCATCACACGGGAACACTAAACAATGAACAGGGTCTTACAGGACTACCACCAAAATGAGGGACAGCATATCACAAGACTGTCACAGCAGCAAACTACACTGTCTCACAGGACCAGTGCCACAGTCAGCAGCAGCGTCTACAGAACCACTGTCACAGCAGGCCATGCCTTCTCACGGGACCACCATCAGAGCAAGCGACACCTTCTAACAGGACCACCACCACACGTGACCAGATCCATAGGGCCACCATCACAAGTGACCCCTTCTCACAGGACACCCACTACAGCAGGTGACAACCTCTCCCAGAGCCACCATCCCGTCGAGCAAGTCTATCTCACTGTAACAGCCAGGAACACCATCTAAAGGACAGCGGACAGCGAGGGACCTCCATCAGCATCTCACAGGAGCGTTGCGACAGTGACACCATCTGATAGGACCACCACAACAGCGAGTGACAGCACCTCACACGGACCACCACGACAGCGAGTGACAGCACCTCACAAGGACCACCATCACAGCGAGTGATACTGTCTCCCAGGACCACCACCGCAACAATCCTCTTGCTAGTGACAGTTCTCGCAGGGTCCCAGCCACAGACAGCAACGCCTTCTCACAGGACCATCACCACAGCAAATAGCACCTTCTAACAGGAAACTGTCACAGCATGTGACACCTTCATGAGACCACCGTCACAGCGAATGACACCTCATGGGGCCGTGGTTAACAGACTCACACGCCCCTCACAGGGGGCAGAGACGCAGCTCCCAAAGGCATGGCAACCTGCACAGGGGCCCACGGGCAGCGAGCAGCTGAGCTGGGCCTTGACCAGGCCCCCAGCCCGCTGCGCGTGATGGCGAACTAGCTTCCTTTCTCAGCACCCACCTGGGATCCGAGGGTGTAGTGTGAGACACCGCCCCCACTCTCCCATCAGTATGGAAGAACTGAAAGCTCATTTCGCCCAACCACAGTCCCCAGGCACCCAGAGACAAGCGGGAACATCACTAGTGCCTTCTCCTCTGGCTCCAAGACCCTGTATGAGCAGGTCGTGTGCCCAGCTTCTTAAGTTCCCCAGCCCTTAGCCCACAGGCTGGCCCACTGCGCACAAGCCCACTGCGCACTTACTGAGTGTGCTGCCCCACAGGGGTATCTGGTGGGGAAATACCAGCCGAGGTGCCCACGCCCGTGGGCTCTGCTGACTCAGTAAACACAGCCGTGATCACAGCTAGAGTTGTAGCACAGTCCCCATCATTAGTGAGGGAGCAACTTCCCCCACTATTTTTAATTTAAAATGTACAACTTCTTTTCCAGGATTTTAAACAGTGATGGTAACCACATGTGCCCAGGGCCCCAAACCTCACCAAAAAATAAGGGGTGCTGTCAAAGCATGTGCCCAAGAGATCTCAGGAGATGCCAAGTCTGAGAAACTCACCTGCTGGCCCTCTCAGGTTCACTGCCGCTGCCTGGCCCTGAACCCACAGACCGAGCACCGCGGAGGAAGCCAAGCCTCACCCAGGGGCTGTGAATCTGACCCGGCAGCCTCGACCTTGGCACTCCTTCCTCAGCTCCCCAGGACACAGGTGGCAAGGCAGACCCCAGCCGTGTGTCCCAGGCTAGCCCAAGCTGCTTGCTGCTGTGGCCAGCCAGGAACACACTCCCTGTCCTGGGGCAGCTGCAGGTGTAAATGTCCTTCCAGACACCTGCCGACCCCCTAACCACCAGCAGTGACTCAGGCCCAGCAGTGGACACAACCCCACGAGTATCAGGCCCTGTTCTAAGTCCTCATGTACATCAGGGCATCTCACCCTCGCACACCCCTGAGGAGGGTCAGCCAGCTCTCCTAGCAACACAAAAAGGAAGGGATACTTGGACAGTGTAAGACAGCGGCCAGGGTGATACCAAACTGTACGGTCAGGCCCAGCGCAATGGCTTAGTGGCTAAAATCCTCACCTCGCAAGCACCAGGATCCCATGTGGGTACTGGTGTGTATCCTGGCTGCTCCACTTCCCATCCAGCTCCCTGCCTGTGGTCTGGGAAAGCAGTGGAAGACAGCCCAAAACCTTGGGACACTGCACCCATGCAGGAGACCTGGAAGAAGCTCCTGGCTCCTGGCTTCAGATTGACTCAGCACTGGCTATTGCAGCTTTTGGGGAGTAAACCAGCTGACAGAAAATCTTTCTGTATCTCCTTTTTATAAATCTTCTTTTCCAATAAAAATAAATAAGTCTAAAAAAGAAAAAAAAAGCTCTGCACAATCCCGACCTAAAGCCAGACCAGGCAGCTCCTAAGTCTGTGCTTGTTGAAACTCCTTTTGTCTATTTTGTATTTGGAATGGAGAGAGAGAGAGAGGTTTTATTTGCTGACTCAAGGGCTGGAACAGCTGAGGTTGGGCCAGGATAAAGCCAGCAGATGGGGACTCAACCCAGGCTTCCTTCGTGGGTGACGGGAAACCAAGTACTGAAGCCACGGGCTGCTGCCTCCCCAGGGGACATACTGGCAGGAGGCTGCCACCCAGGAGCAGAGCCAGAGCCCAAGTGGCAGGTGTTCTAAGTGGCACATTAACCACCGCCCCCACAGCTGCCCTAAGCCACCATCCAAACAGCATCTTGTGACTGACAGTCTGTCCAGCTCTATGGCGATTATCCCCGCCAGGGCCAATGTCAAGGTCCCCAAGGGCAGTCGCTGAAGAGACTCGGAGAGAAACATGCAGTAGTACACAGTGCCACCTCCACTACATGGTGGCTTTGATAACCAGGCAGGAACGACAGTTCTAAGGACCTAGAGGTTTTTGCTGCCTGCCAACCTGGCACCCAATAATGCCCACGTTTAACAGCCAGCCTGCAGGACATCTGAAGCTGTCGCTTTACGAGTGTGCCTGTCCGTGCTAGCTCTAGAACCCACGGCTGCACACAGTCAGAGCTTCATTAGTACCTGTGATCTGGGTGGCTATGACCGCTGCTGCTGCCAGGAGGAGCCCTCCCCGACTGGCTCACCCTGGGGTCTCCCCCATCCACACCACCAGGCGTCTGCCTCCCCTGCTCCCCCTTGGCCCTACCCACTGGGCACCCCCCGACACACTGTAGCCCCCGGGGTCAGGAAATCTGAGAGCCATAGTTGTCGGGTAACTGAGGACATCATGGGTGATGCTGGCGTGAGGCACACAGTGGCCTGTGACACACTGGACAGCCCCAGCCATACACATTCAGCCAAGAGCAATCAAGCCCAGGAAATCAACCAAGAAACCTAGTGGCCATCACCTGCCCCCTACCAGCATAAGCATAGCTCCACTACCCTATGTGCCTCAGTTTCCTCAGTTGCAAAATGGGCATGAGCACAAGGCTGTTCCTTGAAGAACTGACCTTGGCAAGGTCAGCAAGGCCCGGCACTCCCAGCATGTACTTGACTCGATGCCCACATCCTCAGCCCTAGAGCTGGCAATGCAGCCCTCATCTCAGGGAAGGGTCTCAGCCCCTCAACTCAGCGGTGGGCCTTGACAGCCAACCCCACTCCCGGGGATCACCCTAGTGGACCCCCAGCCTGTGATGTGCCACATCCCTGCCCGAGGGACAGTGCTCAACCTCCTCCCCGCACTGCACCTCCCTGCACGGCCATGGCAGCCTCACCAATGCTGCTGACCACCACGGAGAGAGGAACCTACCAGGCATGGCAACGCCACGTGAGTCCCCTCAGGCCACGACCGCCTTGTGCAGTGTCTGTCCCTGGACTGTAGCCCTGGGAACTTCAGGGGTTGGGGAGGCCTGGGTCCTGGTGGCCACTTGCAGGTGCAGAGTGTGGCTGGAGGAGGCCTGGCCCGAGCCCAGGGGCCTGGACAGGTGAGAAAACAGCTTCTCCTCCGCTTGTACCCAGCCTCCCCTGGGGCACCGGCTTCACTCACACCATCGAGACCTGCTCCCTTTCCTTGTTTTCACAGCCAGGTATAGTTGTACAATGCACAACGTGCCCAGCCGTACGTAGCAGCTGTCATACCAGACACCAGGCAGCAGGAGGTGTCCCATCGAGGCTGTAGGAGCCGCTTACCTCAAAGCTCCCGACTGGAGCCAGGCACAGCTCCCTCACCAACGCAGTCGCTGTGGCCGCCGTGGCATGGCCTGGTGTCTCCTCGCACTCATACAGCAGGCTGCTCTGGGCTGTATGGCCATCATCTCTGTCACCTGGATCCGGGAGAGAATGGGGTGATCGTGAGGAAGAACGGTGGGGTAACACAAAGGGCCCCTGGGAGCTGTCTCCAGATGCCACCTGCACTTCCTCCCACATAACCGAGACATCAGGAAAGAGGAAAGGACACAGGACCATCCAGCATTGCTGCTGATGAGAGACTGGCAATCTCCATGAACCTGTCAATGGGATGAGCAGATAAAGGGTGGCCCACCCGCCAGAGAATGCCCAACCCCATCAGAGGATGCCCACCCCAGCAGGGGACACCCAGCCCTGCCAAGGGACGCCCACCCTGGCAGAAGACACCCACCCCCACTAAGGGACGCCCACCCCCACCAGGGGACATCAAGCTCCCTTCAATTACACGGGGCAGCTGGCCACATCTTGTAACAAGACCCCAGTCACTGCCTGAGCCAAGCAAGAGACAGATGAGCATGTGACATGCAAACACACTGGCATCAAAACCAAAGCAGACCACCCAACGGAGCCGGTCAGCTCCTGCGAGGCACTCCAACAAGTGCACGGAAAACAAAGTTAATAGTCCACAGGGCCACTATAGTGGATCAATAGGCTAACGCACCATTTACAGCATCAGCAGCCCTATGAGCACACCAGTTCGAGTCCCAGGTGTTTTATTTGCAACCCACTGCCCTTCTAGGGAGTCCAGGAAAGCAGAAGATGGCTCAAGTCCTGAGGCCCCTGACAGCCATGTGGGAACCCAGATGAAGCTCTGGGGTCCTGGTGACAGCCTCAACCAGCCCTCGCTGTGACTGCTAACACCTGAAGGACCACAGGTGCAGAGGGAGAAGCATTCTTGGAACCTACCACCTGCATAAGGACAGAGGCCCCAGAAGGAGCTGCAGAGTGACCAGTCCCCTCTGGGACGCAGGTCACAGACAGGCCACAGGATGTCTACACCACACCAGACAGCCACAAATTACTGTCTCCCCCACTATGCTTCCCTGGCCCCTTTCATCCCTCTTACAGATAACTCAGTGTCCCCTGGGGTGCATGCACACGTCTCCTCCCTCTGTGAAGGCGACCCAGGAGCTCCCAAGCCTGCCCACTCTGGGGGTGTTCACCCTTGCTCCCACAATGCCCGGAGGCAAGGTGGGAACCACATAGACCTTCCCTCCTGCGTGGGGCCACAGGACCCAGAATAGGGGACAGCTGCTGGTGGGAACCACAGAGCAAGTCAAGGTAGGAGGGCCTTCCTGGGGTGTAGGATGCCCAGACTGGGGCTGGGGGGGGGGGAGCCCCACCACCTCAACAGGAGAAGACCCCAGGTGGAAGCTTGGAGGCCATGAGTGACCCACCTCTGCTTCCCCAGGGAGGCCCTGCCCCCTCCTCTCCTGCTTCAGCTGGGGGGTGTGCCCCACCAAGGCAGACAGCTTGGAGTTGGGGGAGGGGAGGGGCCCAGGCCTGGGCGGGAGAAAAGCTCATGACGCCGCCCCTTCCAGAATAGCATGTGTCAATGCGGCCTTGGGGGCCGTCGCCCCTGCCCCAGACTTAGCATTTCTGATGAGGAGCTGGGCACAATGGCCCCTTGGAGGAGACCCTCCCGGGCCTTTCAGCGGGGAGCCATCTGCCCCTGGACCCCTGGACAAAGCCTTTAGTTTTCCAACAAATGAATTTGCAATATAAAAAGGCAGAGGAATCAGTGGTGAGGCTGTCTCCCGGCTGCTGGGCTGGGAGGCCACTGAGGCGCGGACAGGAAGTCCTGGGAAACGGCATGGACAGAGAATTCCAGGCTGGGTCACCGCGGGTGGGGTGGGAGAGGACCTGGGCAGCGTGGGGGAAGGGAGCAGGCAGTCCCCACCCAGCACTACCTTGCAGAGAGTACTTGGGAATGGGGGTCCCACTGCAATGCGGAGCAGACACTGGGGTTGGATGAGGCGGGGGGAGGGCCCCCTCACCCCCTGTCACTTCTTGGATAAGAGAGGGGCCCCTGTCACTTCTTGGGACCTGTGGCTGGGCATCTTACCCCCAACTCTCTGACTCCTCCAGAAGCTGCACTTCAGACCCCACGATGGACCACACCTGGAGGTCCTGGAACTGAAGCAGAAAGTACTGTGAGCCTGGGACACCCCGAATCATCACCCCCAGTCACACAGGACCCTCAGCACAAGACCCCTCCCTTGTACAAAGTTCTAGCTTCTGGTGGCAGACACTGAATTCTAAGGGGCAAGGGCTGAAATGGCCAAGTTTCTATTGCTGCTTGCTACAGGTCTGCCAAGCTCTCACTTGGCCAACTAAGACCCGGGCACTGGGTGTGTGGGGCTCCTGTGACCACCCAGCACCGACAGAGGCAGGCTGGGACCATGTGCGAGAGCCCAGCCCAGGAGGAATGCAAGCCTGGCATGGGCCAGTGCCACTATGGTGTGCCCATGTGTACACACGCATGTGCTTGGTGCAAAAGACTAGCTCAAAGGGAAAAGTTACAATCCTTGCCACCTCCTCAATACCACTGATTTCACTCAAAATAAACAAACAAAGCAATCAAGAAACATGATGCCTTAGCCTCTGGAATAGGCTCCCAGCAGAAGTTAGGGGCTGCACAGAGACCTCCATTCGCCTCCCACTCCCACCCATGCCCACGACCTGTCCAGAGGGGCCCACGTGTCATAGAGAATGGTCCCACGTGGACACAGCAGGGTTACACACCCAGGGTGCATGCTAAGCATCACTCTTGGGGTTCTCTGATCTTGAGTTTGGGTCCACTCCTAGAGCACGGTGCACGGTCATTCACCTTCCCCGAAGCCCAGTGCCCAGGCCCGTAGCAGGTTCAATCACTGCTTGCAATACCAGCAGCCTGCATCAGGCACCAGCCCAAGTGCTGGCTGCTCCTCTCTTGATTCAGCTTCCTGCTACTGTGCCAGGGAGATCAGGAGGGGATTGCCCAAGGGACCCTTGCACCCACATGGGAGATCCAGATGGAGCCTCCTGGCGCCAGCTGTCTACAGCCATTTGAAGAGTAAAGCAGCAGATAAAAGATCAGTCACCCCTTCTCTTTCATGTTTCAAATAAATCAATTTTTTTTAAAGATTTATCTTTATTATTTTTTTATTGGAAAGGCGGATATACAGAGAGGAGAGACAGAGAGGAAGATCTTCCATCCGATGATTCACTACCCAAGTGAGCGCAATGGCCGATACTATGCCGATCCAAAGCCAGGAGCCTCTTCTGGGTCTCCCATGCAGGTGCAGGGTCCCAAAGCTCTGGCCCGTCCTCGACTGCTTTCCCAGGCCACAGGCAGGGAGCTGGAAGGGAAGCAGGGCTGCTGGGATTAGAACTGGCATCCATATGGGATCCCGGGTGTGCAAGGCGAGGACCTTAACCACTGCGCCACCGCGCTGGGCCCAAATCAATCTTTTTTAAAGATGTATTTGTTTTTATTGGAAAGGCAGATTTACAGAGAGGAGAGACAGAAAGATTTTCCCTGTGCTGGTTCACTCTCCAAGTGGCCACAATGGCCAGAGCTGTGCTGATCTAAAACCAGCAGCTAGAAGCTTCTCTGGGTCTCCCACGCGGGTGCAGAGTCCCAAGGCTTTGGGCTGTAATCAGCTGCGTTCCCAGGCAGGGAGCTGGATGGGAAGTGGGGCAGGTAAGACACAAGCCATCACCCATATAGGATCCTGGGCATGCAAGGAGAGATATTAGCCACTGAGCCAACATGCCAGACCCAAAATAAATGAAAGTCAATAATAAAACTCAATCTTGTGTTGCCTTAAACCAACTCCCCACCCCTCAACAACAACTGAAAAAAAGTAGCCATCATCCCCCACGCTGGAAAGCCTGGCATAAACCCCCATCTGATTGGCATTTGGATGCCTTCCCAGGTCCCAATTCCCTTGGCAGCATCACCATCACCACTCAGGGTCTCTCACCTGCTATCCATGGAAACTTACCCTACAAGTTTGCAAAGGTGGGGGCACAGAAGATTCAGGAGGAAAAAAACTGAGTTGTACATGTAAAAATGGTTAAGTAGGCAGGCCCGGCACAGCAGCTTAGCAGCTAAAGTTCTGACCTTGCATGTGCCAGGATCCCATGTGGGCGCCAGTTCTAACCCCGGCTGCTCCACTTCCCTTCCAGCTCCCTGCCTGTGGCCTGGGAAAGCCTTGGGACCCTGTACCCACTTGGGAGACCCAGAAGAAGCTCCTGGCTCCTGGCTTTAGATTGGTGCAGCTCCAGCCATTGCAGCCACTTGGGAAGTGAACCATCAGATGGAAGAACTTCCTCTCTGTCTCTCTTCTCTGCACATCTTTGTAATAAAAATAAATGTCCAAAATCAAAAATTCACTCTATACTTCATGTACTAAAAATCTATGTGATTGGCTGCCCTAAGTGGCTGTAGGTTCTCCATTTTCACCCCCCCCCCCAATTGTTGAAATAAACCAATGCTTTATACTATTGCTTTCATTTGACATTATCAGCATTTCTTAAATGCTGATAGCAAAGCAAAAAAATGAATAAAACTGCAGCAGTGATGCAAGTTGCTTAGTGAAAACTGGCCCAGCAAGGGGGCGGGGGATCCGACTGGTGTTCTGATGGATGTTAAAAAGCGGCCAAGACCCTGAGGCAGCGGCAGCTCTGGCTCGAATACAGGCATGTTGAGGACATTAAGGATGCAGAGGCCCCCTGAGCCGCCCATGTAGGACCTGTTCCTTTGGCTAAGGCGAAAGCACAACAAAGCAGTTTTTGAAAAACTGTTGTCAGGACACACTCCAGTCGGTTCAAAAATGTCTCACAAGTCCAAGACCAGACCTCAGTGGACGCTAATGGCCATTCGGAAGAGGTGGGAAGCAGGAGGCTTTCTCCAGGAAGTACATGAGTCATCAGAAGGGCCAGAGGACAATGGGCGGGCCTGGCCACTCACAGGGACAGGCGAGTTTATGGAAAGTGGTGATGAAGAGAAACCTGAAACCACCAAGTGATGCCAGCTCAGGATTCCGCCAGGCTACCACCACTGCCCCCGACCCCATACCTCTCTCACTGGCACTTGTAGAGCCTCCACTTCCAGAGCAGGCCCCACTCAGGCCTTGATTCCCACCCAAATTTGTGTCTAAAGGCATGGACTTAGTTTGACTTTGCTAACCTTTGGCACCTGCAGGCTGGACCCTCCACCTGCCCCTAGGCACCCCTTGTCCCCATTCTGTGGCTCTTGTCTACAAGCAACAGCCCTAGACAGACACACACACCTTCCCCAGCCCCTGAGACTACACCACTAAGTCACTGTAGGAAATGGTACCACATCCTACAACCAACAAGGCACCATAGTTCCTGTTCCTCTCCTGACCTCACCTGCCTGGTGTGATGAGTACTTCAATGGGGGGCACTGGGGGCTAGGACTTCCCCTCAGCCCTCCCAGCGCATCTCCCAGCTGCCCAGGGACACTCATCTGTAAGAACATTTGGCACGGGCCAAGCACATCCAGGACCACCAAGCCCTGGAGGCCAAGGCCACTACCTTCCATGGGGATGCCCTGCAGGCCGGTGCTGGTGTTGGTGGCAAAGCGATAGATATATCTGGTGTCCACGGGCAGGTGGGGCCCATCCAACCTTGGAAGGCAGATGGGAGCAGAGGCTCAACACAGCACCCTGGCACCGACCTCAACCTCACCTCAACTATTTCAAGTCCTTGCTCCCCCTTTCCTTTTGTCACCTAGGTCTCAAGCAGCCAGCTCCCAGTCTATGGGATGCCTGGGCAGTGCACAGCCCTGTAAGGACTGGAGACAAGGAGAAACCTAGCAGTTAGCACTTGATCAGCATGCGTCGCCATGATTGCAGGCTGGGCTGTTTCCTGAGAGCGCCACACTTGCCAGGCCTTCTCAATGCCGCTGATGCTTGAGGCTGGACAATCCTGCTATGGAAGGGGTCCAGCAGCACCCCGGCCTCTGTCTCCTTGGTGATGGTCACACAGCCAAAAATGTCTCCTGCCAACATCAAGTGGGAGGAACAATATCACCCCAACTGACCACCAGTGGTCTACATTTCCATGAACTCATTTCAACCTCATGAGCAATGCTGTAGTGAGTCCTATCTTGTCCACTCTCCCAAAGCAGAGGCCAAGGCCCAGGCAGGCCCAGAGACCTTGCACGACCACCAGTTTCCCCTTGATCTCCCCTCAACCCATCCACAACCGGTGAGGGCAGCCGGCCTCTTTAATCCTTGCAAAAACAAATCACCTCCCCACAACAGGGGAGAGTACACCGCTCTGTTTTGTTTAGACCCTGTGCAGGGAACACTTTAGTGGGGTCTTCTGCCTGGTTATTTTGTTTCATCTGACCAAAAAAAAAATCTTTGTGTATTATTCAATGCATTTCAAAGAAGGTCAATGGATTAAAAACACACATCTTAAAGACATACAATATTGCCCATTTCCCTACCATCTTCCCTTCACTTCAGACGTGGCAAAACCTGCCGGTGTGTTTCAGACATCAGCCTCCACTCCCTCAATTCTGGGAAATTCAACACGTATAAGCAAATACTGTGAATAAAATAGAAACCAGATTTCCGAGAACACAAAGTATCATTAATACTTGATTATATTTTCTAACGATACTGTCACATGGGATTCAGAAATGCATATGACAAAAATTAAGTTCACTTTTTTTTTTTAAAGACTTATTTTGGGACCTGGCATGTTGGCTTAGTGGCTAAAGTCCTCACCTTCAACGCACAGGATCCCATTGGGTGCCAGTTCTAATTCTGGAAGCCCCATTTCCCATCCAGCTCCCTGCTTATGGCCTGGGAAGGCAGCTAAGGACGGCCCAAAGCCTTGGGACCCTGCACCTGCGCAGGAGACCTGGAGGAAGCTACTGGCTCCTGGCTTTGGACTGGCTCAGCTCTGGCCATTGGCGGTTGCTTGGGGAGTGAATCATTGGACAGAAGATCTTCCTTTCTGTCTCTCCTCTCTGTATATCTGACTTTCCAATAGAAATAAATACATCTTTTTTTCTGGATGGGAAGCAAGGCTGCTTGGATTAGAACGAGCGCCCATATTGGATCCCGGTACGGGGAAGGCAAGGACTTTAGCTGCTAGGCTATTGCACCGGGTCCCAAATTAACTTTTTCTAAAAGCTATTTTTGTGTGTACCTGCGGTGTACTTGTACTGGACCCGGTTTCATTCACTCTGCAACAAGTCCAAGTTCATCTTCTTGACATCCCCAGCATCAGATAACTGCTTAGCACTTTCCCACATCACACCACGCTATCCCCTTGCAACGACTTCGCAATCAACCTACCTCACTGAGCCTGGAAGCTGGTCTCTGCAGCTGCCCTCCCCAGTCTTCCCCCAATCCCGTCACACACTCCAAACCCCCACTCATGTCCCAGATCTGGACTTGCTCCCCACTCACACTGGGCAGAATCAACACAGCACACGAGAGGCGGCACAGGCGTTACTTACTCCCTGAAGTGGCTGCTGCCATTGTCCCAAGTAGAGCCACAGTCAGGAGTCGCACAGACGCCAGCATCACCCCCAGCCCGGCTGGCCGCTGGCCTAGGACGCCCCACACCCCCAGCCTCACCGCCCCATCCACTCTGCCTGGCCCTGAAAGGACCTCAAAGACTCAAAGAGAACTCAGCCTGCATCTTGTCTCCCAGCACACGGGGTCGGAGGGGAGGGGGCCAAGTTGCAGCCAATCAGAAGTGGCTGCTGAGCCGGCAGTCCCCCCGCGGGGAGGCAGGGGCCAGGCAGCTGGCAATCCCTTATCAGCCCAGGAGGAAAGCAGACCTGCCCGAGGCTTGGTCAGCTGCACTCCCAGGGCAGAAGGTGATGTGGCACGGGCTGGTTTGGGCTGGTTTCGCGACTATGGCTGTTCTGAAGGATGCTCCAAGTCGATATCTGGTTTGCCTTTCCCAGCATGACTTTGGAAAACCTCTCGTCTCACAGCCTCCTTCGGAGACCCAAGGGTTCTGGGTCCATCTCTGCTTCTCACATACCCTAGGATGCCACAGGGTGCGCCCGACGGAAATGGAACCACAGCTGCCGTCAGGCTCAGACCACTATCTTTGTCCCAGCTCCTCTCCCTGGATCACATATTGTCAAGGGCCGGGACACATGGGGCTGAAGACTCCAAAGGCCCTTGAAGCAGCCAACATCACCACAATGCCCAGCATTCCATGGGAGTCCTGGCTGCCCCACGTTCGCCCCAGCTCCCTCTAACGCACCTGGGAAGGCAGCAGAGGGCGGCCCTGGTGGTTGCGATCCTTCCATTTCCCCCCAACTCTGGCTTTTAAAATGAAAAAGACCTTGGGAAATAGCAGGTTGTAGCAGTGGCAACACAAACAGCACTGCTCAGAGCACTCCTGCGCAACACTCAGTCCTCTAGCAAGCCTGCAAGTGGAACCCGCACCGGCCCATTGTATGGATGGGGAAGCAGAGACATACAGCAGCGAAGTCCCAAGTCACACAGCCCATGGGGACTTCAGCCCCGCTGGCTGCCCGGCTCCCTGCTGGCTTAACCCTGGCAGCTCTTCCCATAGTGCTCACTTCCTCTCTGCGTTGTCTCTAAGGGGACACCGTCTCCACCCTCTCCCAGACACCTGTGAAAAAACCTGGTGTTTGAAAAAATATTTGAAAAGCCAAGTGATGAAGGGAGATCAGCTGGTGTAATCACTACGAGGCCACAACAGCCAAGACCGGGTCAGGTTGGGGTCTGGAGCCTGGAATTCCATCCTGGTCTCCCAGGTGGGCAGCAGGGAGGCGGCCAAGCACGCGAGCCATCTTCCTCTGCTTTCCAGGGTGCCTTAACAGCAAGCTGGGTTGGGGAGCGGGGAGCGAGGACTTGAAGCAGTGTGCACATGGAGAGTAGGGATGCAGGTGTCCCAAGTGACACTTAACCTACCATGCCTCAGCATTTGACCCTTAACAGACTGTCTCCTTTTAGAGTAATTTTAGAAGCACAGAAAGACTCACAGGAAAACCAAGTGTCCAAATGCCCAGCTGCCCATAGAGTGCCCATGTATTCCAAGCAGTGAGCCTTCTCAGGCTTGTAATTGCCACCCAGGGCCCAAGGCACATGGTCCACACTACGGACCCTTCTTGGTGTTGGACCAGTGTGGAATGCCACAGACCCGTCACTACCAAGTCTCATGGAATATTCCACTGCCCTTGACATCCTCTGGGTGCTACTGACTCATCCCTGTCTCCCCCCCAGCCCCCGGGGACTGTCCCTACAGCTCTGCCTGCTTCAGAAGGCCAGGGTCAAGTTCATGCTACCTAGGCTTTGCAGCCAGAGCCGCACATTTTTCTCTTTATCAGATTTATTTGTATTGGAAGGGCAGATTTACAGGGACAAGGAGATACAGAAAGATACTGTATCCCCTGGTTCACTCTCAAAATGGCTGCAGTGGCTGGAGCTGAGCCAGGAGCTTCTTCCTGGTCTCCCATGGGAGTACAGTCCAAGGACCTGAGACCCATTCGTTATTGCTTTCACAGACTACAAGCAGCAATTTGGATTGAAAGTGGAGCACCCAGGACATGAATCAGCACCCACATGGGATGCTGGCACTAGAAGGTGGAAGATTAGACCATTGAACCACAGTGCTGGCCCAAAGCTGCTTGGTTTTTATTTATCTATTTATTTGGAAAGTCAGATATACAGAGAGGAGGAGAGAGAGAAAGATCTTTCATCTGCTGATTCACTCTCCAAGTAGCCACAACGGCCAGAGCCGAGCTGAGCCAAGCCAGGTCTCCCATGCAGGTGCAGGGTCCCAAGACTTTGAGCCACCCTCAACTGCTTTCCCAGGCTACAAGCAGAGAGCTGGATGGGAAGCAGGGCTGCCAGGATACAAATTGGCACCTGGACATGCAAGGCAAGGACTTCAGCCACTAAGCTATCGTGTCAGGCTCCCCACTTGGTTTTTAAACCCAAACAAGGTATTACCAGGATAGGCACTTGGCCTGCAGGTTAACACGATCATGTCCCTCCTATCAGAGTACCCGGGTTCAAGTTCTCGCTCTGCCCCCAAGTCTGGCTCCCTGCCAATGTGGACACTGGGAGGCAGAAGATGGCTCCAAGAACTGGGCCCCGGCACCCACAAAAGCTACATGAATGGAGTTCCTGGTTCCTGGCTCTGGCCTAGCCCCGGCTGGTGTGAGCACCTGCGGTGTGTACCAGCCTAGGGGAGCTTGCTTGGTCCCCCTCTTCATGAATCTAAAAGGGGGTGGGGGTGGGGAGTGCCACTGTGTAACGCCAGCTAGGAGCGAGGTTCACGGCTGCTCCGTGGCAGAGAAGAGCTGACCAGGAGGGGCACAGTGAGCTTCTGCTGCCTGGCTGAAGAGTTCCCCGAGGACTGTCCCTCATGGCACTGCTGTGGGCTTCAGCCCAGAGAAACCTGCTCCCCTGCTGGTCATAGCAAGGCTGGCCAAGGTCAGCTGGGTACCTCGCAGCTATCTGGGTGACCCCAGCAGACCTTCTGCCCCTCCCTGACCCCCCTCCCTCACTGACAGGAGGCAAAGGCGAGCCATGAGGGCCAGGTACTTTTTGACTCCACATTACACTCAAGCAGAGGACGGAAAGGCCGAAAGAGCCAATAACAAGCAGGAGTGGTCACTCAACAAAAATCCCACTACGGGCCCCGTGCGACGGCTCAGTGGCACCTTGGTTCTCACCTTGCATGTGCCAGGACCCAATTTGAACACCAGTTCATGTCCTGACAGCTCCACTTTCCATCCAGCTCGCTGCTTGTGGCCTTGGAAAGCAGTTGAGGATGGCCCAAAGCCTTGGGACCCTGTACCCGTGTGGGAGACCCAGAGGAAGCTCTCAACTCCCCACTTCGCATCAGCTCAGCTTCAGCTGCTGTGGCCACTTGAGGAGTGAAACAGTAGATGGAAGATCTTTCTCTCTGTAAATACATCTAATAAAAATAAACCCAATGCACCTGCTGGGGAGGTCGGCTAGTCACACACACACACCCCTTGCATGGAGAGGACACGGAGCAGCCGGTAACAGGACACAGACATGGGCAGAGGCTCGAGTCCCAGCTGCTCCACTTCAACCCAGCTCCCTGCTTACACACCCGGACAGCACAGGGAGACGGCCCAAGTGCTTCGGCCCCTGCACCCCCAGGAGCGACCTGGACAGAAGTCCAAGCTTCCGGATTCAGCCAGGCCCAGCCTCCACTGTTGTGGCCAGCAGACGCAAGCTCGCTCTTGATTGCTCTCCACCTTTCAAAACTATCCATCTATAAAAAACAAGTTTTGTAAGCAAGCAAGTAGGGGACCATTAGGCTGCTGCACAAGAGCATTGCTTAGTTAAAAAAAAAAAACCAAAAAAACAAAACTTGTTTTCTGAAGCTCAACTGTTAAATTTTTTTTCAATGATAAAGTTGAAAAGAAAAAGCAGATAACTCAAGACAAACCTGAGAAGAGACACTGCCAAGACCGCCAGAGGTCGGGCCCCTCCCAAGCAGGGCAGCAGCAGAGACAGAATGTTCCAGACTGGGAGAATGAGGCGTGTCACTGTTACAGGCCTTACAGGCAGTGCTAACCGACATTCGAGAATCTGCGTGGACTCAGCAGGTGACATGAAAGCAGGAAGAAAAGGCATTTTTCATCTGCAGGGCAGTGGCAGTGGCGCCAGCGAAAGGAACAGACCACGGACCCTGGTGCCGTAAGGAGCACCTGGAACGGCCCGGTTGGTTCAGTCTTTACACCGGCTTCTTCCGTTACTGCGCTGCTGTATGTTTGGATTGCAGAACAATCCGCAGATGAATACTTGCTGAATGAGCATTACGGAGAACACTGGGGGGCTAGTGGTCAGCTGCTTGAAGGAGGGCTGCTCTGTGCCCCCCTACTGTGAAATAAAACCAATTATAATCTCAACAGTGGTGACCTTTTCTGATCAGAAAACTTGGTACTACTGAAGGCCGAAAGTAACAGTTTCATGGCCCCTCTGGCTTTAGTTCAGCTTTTGTATTAGAGGATTTGTTCTACACTGATTTTGGATTTATGAAATCTGTGCTTGGACCTTTTCCAGCTAAATGTCTATATTTGTTTTGACTTTCTGCCCCATCGATACTTCACTTTTCATTTTTCTCCTTTGATAATTCTCTGCTCAACTTTTACTGTACGCTTACGACCTTGACTCTACTTTGCTAATTGGAAAAATCAGTGAAACTATCAAAACACTCTCAGGTGCTAAAATAGACGCAGACTAGAATCCCTAGAAATCAAGAACAAAGGGGCAGGGTCTGGGGCTGTGGCCGTGCTCCCATTTTAGCCAAGGAATTCCCCGGGAGGACTAGGAAGGAACTTGAACGGCACACAGGGCCTTGCAGACCTGCAGCTGGCACCTGTTCAGTGGAAAGAGGCAGCATCTTCCTCACAGGGTCCTGGGGAACTCGGGCACATCCACGCCCTCCCAGCCACTCAGCTCGGTACAGGCTGCTGCCCAGGCTCACCCACCTCCACTCCCAAAGCCTAGTATCTTTTCAGCGTCGGGCCCAGCTCCCACCCTTGCTGTGGTCAAGAACGCCTTGCTCCAAGGGAAGGCTCCAGTCCCTGACCCGCCTGCCCCAGGTCAACAGGAGGCAGAACCCCAAGCAGCCCCCCTCCGTTTGCCAGCAGGAGCCTCACTCATACCTTTTCAGGGTCCAGGGTCTGGTGAATCTTCCAGATTAGGCCAGGCGTGTCTTGCTGTCGCCCAAAAAGGCACCTGGCAGGTTTATGGGCCCAGGAAGAATGGCCGCCAAGGATGAAAACGTAATGGACTCTGCCTTCGCTCCACCCCAAACGAAGCAGATGAAGAAAACCCCACCCAGGCCCCAGTAGGCCAGAAGGCACTGGAGCTGGGGAGACAGCCGTGCAGGGAACAAGGACAGCGGCTGACCAGGTCCTTGACCTCAGCTCCCGAGGGAGTGCCGTTTTCCACAGGAGAGCAACTCACCCCAAAGCCCACCAAAAGCCCCTGCACTCGCCCAAGCTCAGCCAGCAAGTTGCCCGTGGGCTTTAAAGCAGGAGCCTGATTCAGCTGTGTGATCCCTAGCCTGTGGGGAGCAGATGGTCCATGGCTTTCACCTGGCCCAGGAGCGGGGCAGGACCAGGTGCAACCTACACAGCCTGACAAGTCCTTCGCCAACAGTCCCTAGGTCTTCCACAGTTCTTAACCAGGTCAGCTACAGAAGTGATTTTAGAGAAAATGAGTGGTTGGGTATTTTCCTGACAAAGGGAACATGGCTATTTTATACGAGGGGCAATCATAACTTTTTTAGAAGAAGGGCAGGCGTTTGGCTCAAGCAATTAGAACATGCTGTACCTGGGTCCCAGCTTCCTGCTAACACAGACCCTGGGAGTCAGGCTGAGAGGACTCCACCAGGTGTCCAGCTCCTGGTTGGCCCACGGTCATGGTAAGCAGTTTAAAAGTAAACCAGCAATTGGGAGCTGACTTCAAAATAAATTGAAAAGCACCAAAGAGACAACAGATAAATGAGTAAACAGAATGAATATGTGAGATTAATTTTTTGAAGTGTCCCTGTCCTGGCTGTGCCACTTCCCATCCAGCTCCCTGCCTGTGGCCTGGGAAAGCAGTCCAGGAGAGCCTGGACTTGGGACCCGGCACCCACATGGGAGAACCAGAAGCTCCTGGCTCCTGACTGGCTCAGCTCTGACCATTGCAACCACTTGGGGAGTCAAGCTCTTTCTCTCTGTAAATCTGACTTTCCAATAAGAATAATTTTTTTAAAAAAGTATTAATTCCAGGGCGGCCATTTTGTTTTGGAGAGCGAGCAGGAGTTGGCGGCTGCAGCTGTGGAGGCCGCACGCAGGCGGAAAGGGCAGGCGGGAGAGAAAAAAGTCGGCAACTGAAAGCAGCAGCATCAGGGATAGTCCGAAGTCTGCTGCTTTCACGATTGATACGCAAGTAGCGGCTCGGAGCCAGGCCGTTCTCCTGAGCGGGGTCGGGCCTGCCAGCAGCGCGGGGGTTGGCGACGAGAGGAGGCCCTGGCGTCGTTTCTTTCGATTACGGGATTTGAAGATGGCTGGCAAGGAGCGCGAAAAGTTGTGACTGAAGAGCACCCCAAGATGTTTTAATGAGGCGTTTACTAAAGGTGAAGATCAAACAGCGTGCGTGACTATTTTTTTTGGGTTCGATGCAGCAAACAGCAGCTAGCAGTGCCAGAAACAGAAGATGGCCAGCAGATGGGAGAATAGACCATCTGTCCAGGAGCTTTAAAACTTAAGCAGAAAGAGATTAAAGCAAAAACAGGCCTGGGTAAGAGTAACTAGGCACGGATAGGGACCATAGGGGCCTGGCAGGGGAGCAATCGGTGGTGAGGGCTGCCTAATTTCAGAGAGGCTTGCCAGAGGAGGACAGGGGGGATTGCAAGAACCGTCTTCCCCTAGGGGGGGGATGGTCGCTCGAGGTCAAAACTGCCGAGGTGGACGGGACGTAGTCCGATGGGTTAAGAAGGAGGTGGTGTTCGAGGTCGTGGAGGTCTGGGAGAGGGGGAGGGCCTAGGGCGTGGAGTATGGGTGTGGCGGGATCTGTGTAGGGTCGGGTTGATAGGTCGGGGAGAGGGGGTATGGCGCGAGGCAGAGGCCGATGGCGAGGGAGGGTGCCTTACTGCTGTGTGACGAAGGAGCAGTGGACAACATGGATGCATTAATGTCAAAACTAAAGGACACTGGATGCGAGTTGGATGCTAATGGGCAGGACAGACCTGCGCAACGATTGAAGCTGCCACCGCCTGGGAGATTTATAAGTCACCGTTGTAATAATTTGAGATAACAGTTGAAATGAAATGATTGCTGCTGGAAGGACTATCATCATAACAGGCTGTGGACTTGGCTGCCCCAGTGTGGATTTAGTGTGTTACTTTTCTTTTGATACTGTTTGTATAAAAACCTATTTCCTATTGATGAGGATGGGCATTGCCCCCCTCCCCAGACTTTGAATGAATGTTGTTTGGCCTTATGTAGGATACCTCTTCACTTGTCCTTCACCTGTTGTATTGATTATCTTCGTTCGTTTGTTATCTCAGTTCTTCACAAAAAAAGGTCTAGAGAGCAGTGTTCTCTAAAGCTAGGTTTCTTTATGAGATAAGTTGTTCTACATCTTTAAAAAAAAAAAAAAAAAAAAGTATTAATTCCAAAGCCAGAACAACAGGAGCAGAGGAAGAGAGATCTCCCACCCGTTGGTTCACCGACTGCAGGGCTGGGCAGGGACTCCTTGGGGAATATTTCCAAAATGCATGTTCCTGGGCTCCCCCTCTCGGGCCTTCTGAATTTGTCTCCAGACAAGGGGCCTGGGCATGTGTATTTGAAGGGGCCTGGGGGTGAAGTACAGGAGTGGAGCGCTCCCAGGCTGCAGATGATGTCCCCTGTGTTAACCTGTGATAACCTCAGCAACTTCCCTTGGAGAAACTCTTCCTTAAAATTCTTGCCAGGCAGGGAAGTTGGAGACATTACAGACTCAGCCCCACAAGCAAGTGGCCCTTCTACCTGTTGCTGCGTCCCAGGACCCTGCAGCACCCATACCGAGTGCTGTGGCTTCTCTCCCATCAGCAATAAAACTCTGCATGCTGACACTGCTCATAGACCCAGCTCAGCACTTCAAGAAAAAATGCAATTAAAAGATGTTTTATCTTGCTATCAAAAATAGATGCATAGTGGCTCATGGTTTGAAATTGTTACAAACCCCCCTTTGAGGTCACAGTAGCTGGGCTAAATCCCGTTCACCAGTTGAAGGGGAGCCAGTGTTGGGAGGCTCCAGCAAGCCGTGACGGTACAGAACACACGTGTTGGTGCCTGCCTTTGACCAGCACGACGGAGTGTCTCATGAACGCATGGCATGCCCCAGCACCTGACACTGAAGCCCGGGTAACAGGAACACTGCTGTCCCTGGGAACGGGACTTGCACATGTAATTAACAGCTCAAAACCCATCCACGCTGCCCTGTAAGACTGACCAAGTGTGCAGTCTTGAATTTTATCAAATGAAAAGAAAAACCCTGAGAGCGGTGCTGCCCCTAAGATCCTAGTGCAAGGACATCCCCGACCACGTGAGCCACACCGAGGCAGCTGGATGACCAAGTGGGCAGGGGAGGGGTGGCGGGGACTTACATCTTGTGCCAAGAAAGGAGGATGGCTTTCTCCTGGTGTTACGTTTTCTTACAGCTCGAAGGCCATGGCTCCCTGCCACCCCCTGCCATCACGGACATCCCCCACCCCCAGCAGCCTCAGGCTGGGATCCTGCTCGTTAGCAGCCCACAGCACGTGGCATGCGCCATTGCGACATAGTGGCACACACAGCAGGCCCAGGATCGCTACTGGGGAGGGTTTTCCACCGACAAGAGAGTCAACCTCGTTTTCTCTACACTGTAGCAAGGCATGAACAGATCAGTGACATGACTGAATGCTTTATTTTCTTTAAAGCAGGTAACACTGGAGGACTACCTAGTGTCAGGGACTCATCCCAAAAATGACTGGTGTTCTTCCAAAAACATCAGATTTCTCAAAGCATCAGCTGAATCAACAGTTATTGCAATCATTTTCAACCAATCTATAGGATTTTTCTTCAAGGACAGTTGTGATCTGTGCAGAAGTTCGTTGTGCCTCTGGGAAGGCACGAGTGAAGATATTATCTTGATTTTAGAGATGACAGTAGCAGATCTGGACCCCGGGGCCTGCTGCCCGAGTCTTGGGAACCATGCTGTGTGACGCTCAGCAACAAACTCCATCTCTGAAAAAAGAATGTCGGAGTTTTCACTGCCTCGGGGCAGGTTCTGCTCCAGCACCGTGGCACCTCCACGCGAGGGGCCGTTCCCTCCTCTCTAGGCTCGCGCTGCTGGCAAGAGGCTTTTAAGAATCATACTCCCCCGGATCCCGCAGCCGGTGAAGGCAGCAAGTGAAATCTCTAGCTGTGGCGCAACACACAACGGAACACACATGGGCCAACAGGAAGACGACACTCGCCACTAACACAAGGAAAATGATTCAAAATTTGTGCTCAAACATTCTGACAACCAGAAAGCCGTCAGTCAGCACGGAGACCGTGGCTGCCGCCGGCCCCTCCGTGAGCTTCGGGGGGCTCACGGACTCCGAGGGGGCTTTTGTGTGAGTGCAGCCTGCTGTCACAGAACCGAAGACGCAAGCCCCGTAAAGTCTGTAAGGCAAGATTTCTTTTTTGTCATCGGGGTGGTGGGGGAAGGACAGACGGCAGGCACTCAAGGCTGGTCCCGTCAAGTTCAGGAAAATACAGTCTCAAGAATAAGGCAACCTGAGGCTTCTCGGGTGGACTGTCCCCCAGAAATGCTCCAGCCCACCGGCAGGAAAAGGAGGGGGCCAGTGGTGGTGGTGACAGCACCGGAAGACACTCAGTGGGTGGGGAAGCTGTCATGAGTGGTGTGACACGGGGAGCTGCTCGACCCGTCCCTGCACATCCCGGGCAGGTCTCCAAGCAGCAATCCCTGGGATTCTGGAAGTTTGTTACTTTTGCGAAATATTCCCCCCACCCCAAAACAAGAAGACACACAGATGGGACAACCCCCAACTTCCCCAGAGATGAGCCCACAAGGGGACAGCGGGCTGGGTGAGCACCAGCCAGGAGGTTTTGCAGAACGCAGCTCCGAGCTTGCCGAGCCAAGGCCTACAAGCGCTTGTAGGTGCCCAGGAGGGCCTTGCAGTTGGGGCAGTAGTGGTCCACATCCTGCAGCGCATCCACACAGAAGGGGATGAGGCAACAGCCGGCGATGCACCTGCGGGGACAGAAAGAGCCACGTGAACTTGCCACCTGTTGCAGGAGCCTGGCGGGGAGAAGGGGGCAGAGCAACACTCACGCACCCACCGCCAGTACCCACAAACAGGACAGGTCTACCCAGAGGATGCTTGCAGGTGCCCCCAGCAGGAGTGTGGCCCTGACAACACCCTGAACCTGGACATCTGGTCTCCACGCTCGGGAGTACATGTCTGATGCTTGTGGTCAATACAGCGGCTGTAGGAAATGACACGCCAGCCAAGGCTAAAGCCTTTGCAAACTGTCTCAGGTGCATGCTCAGGTCTGGGGTTACCAGAGGTCCTCAGCTGGGGATTGGTGAACTTTTTATTTTTTAGATTTATTTATGGGGCCAGCATTGTGGTAGTGGATTAAGCATCTGACTGTAATGCCAGCGTCTTACATAGATGCTACTTGGTTTCCAATCCAGCTGTCTGCTTATGACCTGGGAAAGCAGTGGAAGACGATCCAGGAGTTTGGGCCCTGCACCTACACCATGTGAGAGACCTGGAAGAAGCACCTGGCTCCTGGTTTCTGCCTGTTCCGGCCCTAGCCAACCAACAAATAGAAGATCTCTCTCCCTCTCTAACTCTTCTTTAAAATATATCTTTTAAAAACATAAAGTAAAAAATTATCTATTTCTTTATCTGAAAAGCAGAATGGCACAGAGTTCCTCCGCATGCTGGCTCACTCCCCAAAGGCCCGCAGTGGCCAGTGCTGGATCAGAGCCGGAAGCGCCGCTGTGGTCTCCCGTGTCCTTTAGCCATCATCTGCTGCCTTCCCTGCCACATCAGCAGGAAGATGGATCTGAAGCGCAGAGTTGCTGGGACTCGAGCAAAATCCCCCAATGTGGGATGCAGGTGTCTCAGTCGCTTAACTTGCTGTACCACAAATGCTGCTCACCCTTCTACTGCTTTTATTCCCTCAAGACAGACAGACACACGTGTGGAGCCCTCATCCGTTGGTTCACTTCCCATATGCCTGCCTGGGCTGTCCTGAAGCTGAGAGCTGGGGATTCAATCCAGGGCCCCCCAGTACTTCAGCCATCACATGGAGCTGCCTGCCAAGATGTGTATTCGCAGAAAGTGACCTTCAGGAGCGGATCCAGACACAGGCGTCCCAGGCGTCTTACCTGCTGGACCACACATCCCTAACACACTGACTCATCTCACACTCAGCACCACCTTTGGCCTCCGAGTTGACCGATGAGAAAACTCGAGCTCAGAGAAGTGAAGTCACTTGCTCAAAGCCATACAACTAGCAAGAAGAAGATTCTGAATTCATTTTTCTACATTTAAGGACAGAGCAGAGGCAGAAAGGTGTTCTGCATTTGAAAAGCCAGATCATCCGAGATGACACTCCATGCATGCTTCTATTCTGACTTCTGAGTCCGAAACCCACGTCAAAGGCCGGTGCTGAGCGTGCAGCAAGTGAAGCTGCAGCGCACCAGGTCAAGTCCCGCTGCTCCGCTTCCGATCCAGCTCCCTGCTCACGTGCCTGGCAAGGCAGCTGATGACAGCCCAAGTGCTTAGGTCCTTGGAAGGCCAGGATGGAGTTCCCGGCTGCTGGCTTCAGCCTGGCCCAACCACACCATTTGTGGAGTGAACCAACATATGGAAAATCTTTCTCTGATATTCTGCATTTCAAATAAATCGGTAAATAAATAGTAAAATCTTAAATGTATATATACACACACATTCACGTATATACACACGTGTGTCAGTTGGTTGTGTGTGTCAGCTGGTTTACATATATCAAACATGATGAACTTCCATTTAGCATGAAAGCAACAGCCAACAGTGCAGTCTCACGGGCCAGAAGACCCGCCTAGCTTCCTTTCTTCCACACGGACCCATGACCTCACGAAGTTCTCTGACACAGAAATGCCCCTTCTCAACCACAAGTGCTAAGCAGCGGGCTGGGAGGGGAGGGCCGGCTAAGAGTGGAGGCTCCCAGAAGAGCATAGCAACCATCAGTTCTGGGAGCAGTGCTGTGGTATAGCATGTTAAGGCCCACCTGTGATACCGACACCCAGAGTTGCCAGTTCAAGTCCCAGCTGCTCCAGCTCCCCCGATCCCTGGGCCCGGCATCCCCATGGGAGACCCTGACAGAGCTTCAAGTTCCTGGCCTGGCCCAGCTGCTGTAGACATTTGAAGAGGGAGCCAGCGAACGAACCATCTTCTCTTTGTCTCTCCCCTTCTCTCTCTATGTAATTCTGCTTTCCAAATAAAGTCTTAAATTTTTTTTTTCTCCTCCAAGAAAAAAAAAAGTTTCTCTGGGGCTCACAGGGCCAGGAACAAGGAAGTTGACACGTTCTACCTACTTGAGGGTTGAAAAGGAAAAGAAAAAATTCAATTGCGTTTCTTCAAATCTCTCATCCAGAACTGAAACTATTATCTCTTTAAATATAATAATTCTGGTGCAGACATAAATATTTAGATAATCCTTCTGCATTGGCAATGAGGAAAATGCCTGAGGCCCTAACAGGCTAGAGCAGTCTGGAAGAAATTTCCATAAAATGCTACAGTGTGACCGAGGTCAAAAAAACCTCCCACAGCCTCAGCTACAGGCATGAGAACTGAGGGACTCTTGGAGATCTGGGGCAGCGGCTCTCAGACAGGGACACAGTGCGGGGAGGGGGCGCCTTCAGCTCCCACTCTGGGGGTAAGGGGCCAGTGGCTGCCGTCCAGTGGGTGGAGGTGCAACTCCCTGAAGCCATAAGGAAGCAGTCAATCCCAGCCCCGAGCGCTGGTGGCAGTATAACAGCCACACCGTTCCCAGAGACAGACCCAGAGGGTCCACGGCCAACTCACCCCAGCAGGCAGAGGCTCCCACACGAGAGCCAGGTGAGGGCACCGGCGTTATAGGACAGCTGCGTCACGATCATCTTGCTGCAGGATGGGCAGCACATCTGGACGGGACGGTCGTAAAAGGAGACGGGCTGCTGGACGTAGACGGTCTGCACGGCAACTGCAGAGGGAAGACAGTGGGCCGAGGGGTCAGGGGACGCAGGGCGGGGACGCAGGGCAGGCACGGCGCTGGTGGGCTCCCTCAGCACAGCCTGCCAAGCCGCCCAGGTCTCTCCCGACCACAGAGCCCCACCTGCACTGCGCAGGTGGCAGACTGTGGGATTCTGTCCTGAGCAGCTCCCCATGGAGTAGCCAAGTTCATGGCCAGGGACAGAGTGTCACCTCGGGAAGACAACAGGTGAGGGTGCCTCAGAATCAGGCCTCAAACGGATGTGTGTGTATTATATCAAAGTCAAAAACATAAACAGACAAACAAAAAAGACTGCAGCGGAAGAGCAGACAGCAGTAGCAGATGTCCAGAAGGCTCGAAGGGCCCTGGACACCCCTACACAGGACACAGGGGAAGGACTGCGTGACTCTGAGGACTCTGACAGGCAATGTGTTCCAAGCTCATGTCCACAGATCCACATGGGAGCCAAAGAACATGGATCCCGGCCATTCCTCAGCAGGGACTCAAGCTTCCTTTGCAAAACGAATTGAGATAAGCGGCCAGCACTGGGGCACATCAACGCGACCTACAACACTGGTATCGCATGTGAGTGCTGCTTGCGTCCTGACTACTCCACTTGCCATCCAGCTCCCTGCTAACGCACCTGGGAAAGCAGCAGATGGCCCACGTGCTTGGGCACCTGCACCCACATGGGAGTTCTTGGCTCCAGGCCTGGTCCCAATAGGGCTGCTGCAGCCTTTAGGAGACTGAACCAGCACCACTGCCTCCCAGGATGTGCACCAGCAAGAAGCTGGGTTAGATGCAGAGCCAGCGTCAAATCCAAGCACCCTGTCATGGGACGCTTAGGCTAACTGCCCACCCCTTCAGGAACTTTCTGAAATATCTTCATATCTAAGCAAACTTTTTTTAAAATTATTATTATTTTTAAATAATGGAAGTGAACAGGCTTAGAGCAAGGATCCCCCAGCTCTCCATGGGGCTCCCTGAAGACCCCCTGATGCCACAGGCCAAGGGCAGTGTAAATCAGGCCAGGAAGTATAGGGCACTTTCACTTCACCTGAAGGAGAGAGATATCTTGCATAAGCCGGTTCACTCCCCATTAACAGGCCAGGAAGAAAACAAGAGATCCTGAACACAATCCAGGTTTCCCATGTGGGAGGGCAGGGACCCCCGATGCTTAAGCCACCAGAGTGTGTTAGCGGGAAGCTGGATTAAAGTGAAGGAGCCGGCACTCGAACCCGGGCGCTCGGAAAGGGGAGGTGGGATGTGGGCGTCCTTCTCAGCACCCTAACCGCCAAGCCAGAACTTGGCCTGTATGTCATCATCGCCCACAGCATGCAGGTAATGATGGGGCTCACTTCATAAATGAGCACGCTGAGGCATGGGATGCTATGGGAACCCACGTCAGTCTGGCAGGCTCTCTTTGCAAGTGAGAAATGAACTCAAATCCTTCCTGGAGCGCAGGGACCTGGAGATCACCCAGGGGTAGGGAGGTGGCCTGCACTGAGACGCTGCCCTCCCCTTCACATTTCTCATTCAGGGCTGTCTCTTTGCTCCTGACCTTTTGCACCAAACCTCAGCAGGAAGGGGGCCCTGGAAGCACAAGCTCGTCCCCTCAAATTCCTCAGGCAAACAGTTGTCCCTCTGTGGAAAGGCCTGGGTGCCTGCTTGGCAGAGACCACCAGTCTCCTCCAATGTGGAACCTAAAAGACCAGGCAGGGGTGGGCACCTGCCTCCCTTATGCCACAGCCCTGGTTCCAGTCCTGGCTCGGCTCCCAGCTCCAGCGTCCTCCTCATGAGCACCCGGGCAAGGAGTCAAGGATTCAGGTCCCAGACAGGCACGTGAGAGACCCCGACTGATTTTTTTTTCCAGCTCCTAGCTTTGGCCTGGCCCAGCCCCGGCTGCTTACGGGTATTTTCAGAGTGAAAATAGCAGATGCCAGCAGCACTGTCTCTCTTAGTTCCTGCCTCTCACTTGCATTTTTGGGTAAGGAGGTCCAGGCTGGGATCTGAGAGGTGACACGTACTTGCATTGGCATTGGGGACAGGCAACGGCTGTGCAATTGGCTGGGTGTAGTACGAAGGGGGATTCATGCCCTTCCCATCCGGGCCTGCAATAAGTCCTGTAGTGGGCCCTGGCACCGGTGCAGGTGCGGGAGGCGTGGGGTAGTAACTGTTCACGGCCACTGTCTCTTCATAGGAGGGCGGCGCGGTGGGCACTGCGGAAGGCCCTGCCGCTGCCTGGTAAGGTCCTGGAACCGACATTGTGCCTGAAATGGAAACAGAAGACACTGGGTAAGGAACACGCTCAAGCCTACCTGCATTGTTCTCCCCCATCCATCTCCATCCACTGACAGGGGGAGAACTAGAGGAAACGGCCCTCCACCTTGAGACCCAAGAACTATCAGCTTCGGGAGGGAATTCCTGAATACCAACAGGCAAGAGATGATGCCCGGAAACCATCCAGAACCAGGATGGGGGCAGGAAGCACAGCCAGCAGTTGTAGCCTCCCACCTTAAACCACGCCTCTGACAGCCACACTCACCTCCGGCACCAGTGGGATCTTTCCTTTTCTTTCCTTCTTTCTTTTTTTTTTAAGATTTATTTATTTTTATTGGAAAGGCAGATATACAGAGAGGAGGAGATACAGAGAGGAAGATCTTCCTCTGTATATCTGACTGCAATAAAAATAAATTAAGAAAGAAAGAAAAAGAAAATAAACAAATCTTTTAGAAAATAAACAAGACAAAAGCAACAAAATTCAAGCATACCTTTTCCATAATACATTTTCCACAAATGTTTTGAAGATCACTTGTGCATACAGATTTTTTTGTGTGTGGAGACTGCCTAAGACGCTTGCTGGTTCATTCCAGCAGTGCTTAGACCAGCTGAGGCTGGGATGGGCAAGGCTGAAGCCCAGGGTCAGGAACTCCTGGGCCTGCTCAGTGGCTGGCAGGGGCTCTACCACCAGCACCCACACCCTGTTGCTTTCCAGACCCTAGCACTGGAGTTGGGAGCACAGCTGGCATGCAGTGTCCGAACCACTAAACCCATCTCCCACGTAGCTCCTGATTCTTTCATGTTTTGGGAGCATCCCTCATATATCATGGCCAGACACAGGCAGACTCGGCGCCACAGCCCAGGAAGGGGCTATCCTAGGGGGAGGGAGATACCAAGTCTGGAAGAGGGTAGGAGGGTGCTGTCCCTGCTTCCTGGAGGACAGGTACACTCAGCTGATGCCCACCCTGCTGGGGGTCCCAAAGGCACACTCTTATAAGTCAGCATGCAGACATCCCAGTTCCCATTCCGGAAGCCAACTGCCAGTTATGGCTGGATGTCCATCTTCTCTTGTAGCAGCAGAAAAAAGCTCCCCCTTCACCAAACCCTGCGCAGGACCGCTGCCTGCCCGCCCACCCGCCACACCCCCATGCGCTCCTGCCGCGGCCCTGGAGCAGCAGCACGGGCAGCTGGGGCCAACACAGAGCCTCCTTTGTGAGGTGTTTTTCCCGGCAGGCAGGGCCCAGGCGGCGGCAGCCTCAGAAGGATCAGGGAGCCCGGGGCTCCGAGGGCAGGCCCGTGCCTCCTCCCGCCCAGCTGCCCCTCGTTCCAAAACTGGATGGAAGCAGCAGTGGCTGCAGTGAGGACCGGGGACCCCTGAGGAAGCACTCACTTTATTTAAACTGCCTCCCTTGTCACCCACATGGGAGCCCTGGACCGAGTCCCCTGCCCCTGGCTTCAGCCTGGTCCATCCCCGACTGTTGCCAGCCTTTAGGAAGTGGATGAGAGATCTGTCTCCCCACTGCCTTCAGATATACAAAGTGTAAAAATATGTCCTGGATTTTGAAAACATAATAAACTAATGTAAAATATACTGATATGTTGAAATCACTCTAGTTACATATCTAAGTAAAAGACATTGTTAACTCCACTTGTATTTTAAAAAAATAGTTCATTTTCATTTACTTGGAAGACAGAGAGAGACAAAGAGACAGAGATCTCTTTTGAACCTCTGGTTGACTCTTTAAATGCCTATATCAGCTGGGGTTGGGCCAGGCTCTGCCCATAGCCCACACCTGCACAGCAGGGGTTCAGGTCCTTGAACCCAGCTGCCTCCTCCCCTGGTACACAGCAGCAGGAAGTTAAGACTGAGGAACTTGAACCAAGCATTCAGCTACAGGGTGTGGGTGTCCAAGCAGCAGCTTAACCAATGGTGCCCGCACACCTGCCTGCCCGTCTGTACTTCCGCAGTGTGGCAACCAAAACCCTGCCAGCAGCCTGCACATGGCTCACTGTGGAGGTGCGAGAACGACTGTGAGGTGACCAGGTGAGCATTTGAGAGAGGGGAGGTTCGATGGACACAGGGGGAGGCAGACGGCAGCCCAGAGCGACGGAATCTACAGATCAGGACAGAAGTGTCCTGGGCCCTGGCCAACAGCTCCAGTTCACCCCCAAAACCAGCTGATGCGCCTCCCAGGGCTCCAACAGGGTGGTCCCCCTGCAGGAACTCACATCCGGGTGCGCTACCCGCCCCCGCTGCGCCTTCCTGTCTCAGGAAACAGCCAGACCCAGACCTGTCCTGGAGCCTCACTAGGAAAACTTAGGCGTCATTCAAACACCATCCAAGGCCAGCAGATCCTAAAATAGCAGCATGGGCCTGCGGCATTCCACATGACGTCCACAGCGCAGGTCAGACGGTGGGGCAGCGCTGATTCCACTGCTGCAGCCGAGCTGGCAGCAGGCAGCGAAGGCTACAGACAGAGCAGGGCAGTAGGCGGTGAGGGCAGCCGCCCTCACCGGCAGGAAGGGTCTGGGTGCCAGGCTTCTGGCCCGGGCACGGCACACACCACACTCACCATCCCCACAAAGCAAGAGAACAGTGACACTTTCCCAGCCCTCCTGCCCCCAGAGGCAGGGAGAAGCCATTCCAACCAGTGCTTCTTTCCATTTGGTTCCACTCCCTTCCCCACCCACCTGCCACCCACCCACTCACATTTCCAGGAAGGATTTGTCAACTGCTGTCCTGCCCCATCCCCTCCACCCACTTGAACTGTCATCAGACTGGCTTCGTCACCCTACGCAGGTCGCAGGGCACTATAAACTAGGTCAGACGCTGGCCCCTTCTCTGGATCACAGACGCATGGTCACGGCCACCTCCAAGCGACCCCGGGTGGCTAGGGGGTGGTCATCACACTGGGCAGGAAAGGGGGTCCCTGGAGAATTGGGAGCACCCCAGTCAGAGGGAGCTGGGTGGGAATAATGGGAGGAACCCAGGCCCCAACAGAGACACCCAAGGGTCCACTGGAAGTTTACCAGGTGTGCAGTAGGGCCTGGGGCTTCTGGTTCTGCCATTTCAGAAGGCTTCTGCATCAGCGATGTCTAAAGGGGCGTTCCAAACACAGGCTTTTACATACAGAAAGGGGCGGGGGCTCACCCTGCCATTCTCAAGGCTTTTATGGGGAAGCATTTGTGCCATCTAGCCAAAAATTGCCCCTCATTCTGAACCCACCTGCTCCCGTGAGTGGGAGTGTCCTGAGTGCAGTCATGCCCATGGCAGGCCCTGGGGTCCCATGGGAGAGGCCTCCCAGATAAGACAGTCTGTTGCAGTACACTCCTGGCCAGCCTGTTTTCATGTGGGTGCCCTGTCTGTCCCCAAGGAGAAAAGGGATTGAAATGCAACCCACTTAAGTATGATTTCATCTCTGCCCGATGGAGGAAATTAAACAGACAAAAGAATCTCTGAGAGCAGCGACACAGGCCACACCATGGGTGACATCTGAGATTCTGTGTCCTGCCCCCAACCCAGTCTCAGCGCTCTGGATGCCCAACTGAGAATGCAGCTGAGAGTGAGGGCATTTGGATGGAATGAGTTTCCAAATCATGAACACTGGTTGATAACACACTCTCTCTGGAAGCAGAAATGGAGGTAGGCGTTGGGTTTTGTTTTCTTTTTTTTTTTTTTAAGATTTGTTTACTTATATTGGAAAATCAGATATACAGAGAGGAGGAGAAACAGAGAGAAAGATCTTCCATCCACTGGTTCACTCCCCAAGCAGCAGCAACAGTTGGAGTTAAACCAATGCGAAGCCAGGAGCCCGAGCTTCCAAGACTCCAATGCGAGTGCAGGGTCCCAAGGCTTTGGGCCGTCCTCGACTGCTTTCCCAGGCCACAAGCAGGGAGCTGGATGGGAAGTGGGACCACCAGGATTTGAATCGGCGCCCATATGAGATCCCGGGCATGCACAAGTCGAAGACTTTAGTCGCTATGCCACTGTGCCAGGCCCTGGAGGCAGGCATTTGGCACAGCATTTAAGATGCCACTTGGGGACCTGTGGCATGGAGGGTAAAGCCTCTGCCTGTGGCATCTTACCTGGGTGCCAGTTCAAGTCCCGGCAGTGCCACTTTCAATCCAGCTTCCTGCTAATGTGCCTGGGAAAGCGGCAGAAAATAACTCGGTCTTTGAGCCCCTGCACCCATCTGGGAGAAGAGGAAGAAGCTCCTGGCTTCTGGCTTCCGCCTGATCCAGCTCTAGCTGCTACAGGAATCTGGGGAGTAAATCAGCAGATGGAAGTGTGTTCTGCCTCTCCTTATCTCTCTCACTATAACTCTTTCAAATAGATAAGTGTAATAAATGCAATCATCTGAACACATTTCCACCTTTCACTGATGAGTCCTGGCTGGCCTCACACCTGCATGTTCTCATCCCCCGGGGTGCGTGTGGCTCCATCTCTGTCTCCAACCTCCTTCCCTTCTCTCTTCCTCCTCAACTCCACCAGGAGTCCCAGTGCATTAAAGATGAGCCTTAATGGACTCTGACTTTCCAGGGATGGGTTCTGGGAGCCACTCCTCTGTTGGAGTCAGCACTGAGCAATTATCAAAGCACAATCGAGAACACTGAAGTCCTGAGAGTTCAGCAACTCGCACACCATCACACACAGGCAGCAGGACTTGACCCATGCCCACTGTACTCCAGAGCTTTTCGGGCCTCCCCAAAAACACATCCAGGTTGGAAAATCCTAACACAGCCTGCACAACCCAACGCAAAGTGAGGCAAGAAGGAGGCAAGTCAGTGGCAGCAACACACCTGCAAGCGAGACCTCCCAGCACACATTCAAAGACATGGACACAACACCTGCCAACAGCTCCAGCTAACTCCATCACCAGGCACCTTGCAGTTCTGAGCCGACCCTGGGTAATGTTCATTCACAAAGTTCTCCCTTGTCTTTCTGAGGAGACAGGGAAGTAGGGAAGCTCTGCTGCTCCAAGTCTTCTTTCTAAAGCAACCTTCTCAGCTTGTACTCCAGCAGGGGAAATATTCCCAAGGGACCCCGTGCCCACAGCCCTGTCTCAGCTTGCTGTGATCTTGCTCCACAGAAAAAGGAGAAAGAAAGCTACGAAACTTGAGATGGCATCCTGGGCTGAGCTGGGAACCCAGCACCATGGAACTCCACTTGGTGAGGCACCCCATCACGCAATGGCAACGAACCTGCCTCTGGAACCTGCGTTCGCTCAGGAGCTGCAGAATTGGAATCCGGGCTCCAGCCCTCAGGCTCACCTTACAGCAGCTGAGCCTGCAGCAGTGTGCAGTCAGGTGCACCTGCCGGTAATCCTCATTCAAAGGAAAGGATCCGGCTGGCTGTTCAGTGCCTAGAGATGCTGGGGTTGGGCTACTGGCTTCAGCCCAGCAGGTTAAGCCCCTCCAGCAACACCAGCATCCTGCCATCAGAACACTGCTTCGAGTCCCAGGTCCTCTGCTTCTGAGCTGCTCCCTGCTCCTGAGTCTGCAAAAGCAGCAGAAGATGGTCCAAGTCCTTGGGCCTCTGCACCCAGGTGGGAGACCCAGATAGAGTTCTTGGCTCCTGATTCTGGCCAACAAATGGAGGATTTCTGTCTTTCAAATAAAATAAATCTTTAGGTAGGGGGAAACATCAAGCTCCATGAGAGAAGCCAGACAGAAAAGCCTCGACCTCAGATTCCATTTCCACGAAATGTGCAGAACAGGCCTGTCCATGGAGACACAGAGCAGACCCACGATGGCTGGCAGGAGGGAGGGTGGGAAAGGGGAGGGGCACTGGGAGGAAGCAAGGAGCCAGTGTTACTGGGTTCTGCAGGGGACGTGGAGAATGTTCTGGAATCGGACAGCAATGGCCACAGACACTGACTAAAGGCTCCTGCCACACTCACTTTAACTCAGCCCACTTGATCTTAGCTGAGTTTTTATGTCAATAGAAAGGGATCAGGAAGCTGCTGGAATGTCGCCCTCTGGCTCCAGGCTGAGGCCTCACTCCAGGCAGGTGTCTCCCAGTCTCTCGGACCCCCTCAACCGTGACCCGGACTACGGCCTGGGTTAGCAGGCACCAAGGGGGCCCCACACACCTGGGTTCCCTCGACGCATGTGGCTTCTTACTTCCAGCCCTGTCACTTGGCCACTGTGCCCCAGCAGGCTCTTCCCACACTGCCCTCCACCTGTCCCTTCCACTGACCACATCCAGCTGGGGTGTGATCTCCTCCAGGAAGCCCACTCTGGCTCCCCTTCCCTCGTACCATCACTGACTGGGTTTCGAGGTGGCCCCAGGGATGATTCCCGGAGACACAGACGCACCCAGCGCTAGCCAGCTCTCAGTAACTCCGGTTCCTTTCCTTGTCTCAGGTTACCTAGCTTTTTTTTTTTTCCTTAAAGGATTTTCAAAAATGTTTATTATTTTCTTCTGCCAGAAGGCCAGAATGATGAAGGAGAGAGCAAGATGAGGGATTATGTTTCCATCTGCTGATTCTGCACCCCGCCCCCATAACCCCCTCCATTGGGCCAGGCCAAAGTCAGAAACCCACAACTCTAAGGGGTCTCCACGCTGAGTGGCAGGGTCCCAGGCATTTGCTCTTCCCAGGGTGAGCACTAACAGGAAGTAACCAGGCCCCAAATCCGATAGGAACTTGGGTCTGGGATGGGGGCATGCCCTATGAGTGCCAGTTCAAATCCCAGCTGCTCTGCTTCCAATCCAGCTCCCTGCTAACACACCTGGGCAGGAAACAGACTCAACCACTGGACCCCTGCCCCCCATGGGAGGCCTGCGTGGAGTTCCTGGCTCCTGCCTTCAGCCTGAACACATCTTGTGACCTTTGAGGAAGTGAACTAGCAGATGCAAGATCTCTCTCTCTTTGTAAGTCTGCCTTTCAAATAAATAAATCTTAGGAAAAACAAAAACAAAAAACAGCACGGGCATGAAAAGGACACCAAAGCACATGAGCTCATGTGGAACACACAAACGAGATGGGTTCAGAAAGGAAGCCGAGCCCTGAGTCTCGGAGTCACCAAGCCTTGGAACCAGCTCACTTTCACGGGCATGCCTGCTGTGCAGCACTGGCTCCTGGTTCTGGCCCCGTGGCACTGAGGGGTCAGGGGAGAGCTGGTTCCTGGGAAGGGCAGGCAGGCATGGGAAAGGCAGGATTCCTTCCCTCCCCCTCCCTCAGGAAGGCACCTGCAAGAGAGACAGATCAGCAAAGGTGCAGGGCGAATGCCCACAGTGTGGGTCACACAGGAGCTGGGGGCAGCTGTCTGGACGGTTAGGTCTCATCAAGAACTGACTGCACGAAGAAGCGCCACTGCACGGATGGGCACAGCCTGGTACCATAGACAAGGGAGCTTCAGCAAGCCTGGCTGGGCTTGGCATGTGGCCGCCCTGCACCTGCGGTCTGCTAATGTCGGGCAGGGTGGGTCAGAGTGGGTGGAGAGTAAGCCAATAGCGTAAGTTTGCTCTCTATAACTCTTGCCTTTCAATTAAAAAAAATGTGAGGGGTCAGGCACATGATTCAGCAGTTCGGACACCACATCTCAGCTCAAGGCCCAGCTCCACTTTCAATTCCAACTTCCTACTGATGAGCACCCTGGGGGCAGCAGGTCACAGCTCAACTGCCTGGGCCTCTGTCACGCACATGGGAGACTGACGGAGCTCCTGTCTTCTGCCCAGCCCAGTCCCTGCTTTGCAGGCATTGGGGGGTGAACCCAGGAATCCTCCTCCTAAGAGGGAAGCAGGTCTACCAAAGGCTTTAAAGAGGCCCAAGAGTCACTGTGGGTAGGCAAGTGGGTGGCCTCTGGAAACTGGAAAAGCCGGGGAAAGGGACTCTGCCTGGAAGGTCCCAGAAAGACCAGTCAGTTCACAGTTTGATCTGCCCCAAAGGAAGCCACCAAGAGGTCTGGCCCTGACACCAGGTCCCTGTGTCCAGAACTGGGTGCCCATCCATCTCAGCTTGCTGTAAACGAGCAGTCTCGCCCCACAGCAAGATGGAGTGAAGACAGAACACCGGTCCCCCCTCAACTCCCTCCCCGGCAGAATGTGGCAGCAGAGCAGGCCAGACAAAGCCAGATGGCCATGGGCGGGACACTGATGAGTGCCAGGCAGGAAAGCGCTCTGTGGGCAGTGAGAGCATCCCAGGGTGACCCACAGGTCCCAATGGCACACTGGCAGGGACACGGCCAGTGAGGCCAGGCTGGTGCACTTCCAACGGGAGCGAGGGGCAGAGCCCATCCCCATCACAGCAGCAAGGACCCTGGCCGACAGGTGTCCACGTCATGAGCTGCCTTTGATGAAAAGCAGAACCGCACACCCAAGAACCAGATCCGGGAGAAACTTATTTCTCTTTCTTTTTTAAACATTTATACGGATACAGAGAAAGAGACAGAGACACAGAGATTTTCATCTGCTGGCTCACTCCCCAAAATGGCCACACTGGCTGGGCCTGGACGAAGCCAAAGCCAGGACAGAACTCCATCCAGGTCTCCCACATGGGTGCAGGGACCCGTTCACATGGGTGCAGGGACCCGTTCACATGGGCGCAGGGACCCGTTCACATGAGCCATCTTCTGCTGCTTTCTCAGGCTCTTCAGCAGGGAGCTGGATCAGAAGCAGCGCAGCCAGGATTGAATACACACTCATAGGAGATGCTGATATTGTGGCCCCTGATGGGAGAAATTTCTAGGCCAAATAAAGCAGCAGGGGAAGACCCAAGTGTCTGGGCCTCTACACCCTTGTGGGAGACCTGGAACAGCCCGGCTCTGGGCTCTCTGTAGAGTGAACCAGCGGATGGAAGGTATCTGCTGTGTGTTTATCCGCTTCTGCCATTCAAATAAGCAACTAGAAGAAGGAAGAGAAATGCAGTTATTTGTAAGACACAGCCTCCTATGTGACTGCAGCTGGCACAGTGTGCACACAGAGTCCAGCCTGTGTGTGGTGGAGGTGGCGGGGGGTGGGGAGGAGGCAGCCAGGTACCCCCAGGTGACGTGCAAATCCCCCAAACAAATGAAATCTGGCTTAAAATGAAAAGGGGCCGGTGCAGTAGTTCAACTGACTAATCCTCCACCTTGCAGCGCCAGCGTCCCACACGGGCGGCAGTTCACATCCCAGATGCCCAACCTCCCACCAGCTCCCTGCTTATGGCCTGGGAAAGTAGTAGAGGCTGTCTTAAAGCCTTGGGACCCTGCACCCACGTGGGAGACCCAGAAAAAGTTCCTGGCTTTCAACTGTTGTGGTCACTTGGGGAGTGAACCAGCAAATGAAAGATCTTCCTCTCGTCTCTCGCTCTCTGTAAGACTGTCTTTCCAATTAAAAAAAATTTTTTTTCCCCCCAGCAAGTCTGCCTCTTCCCTCCTGAGTCCTTCCTGTGTCCTCCAGGAAAACGACAGCACCACAGCCCCTTTGTCCCATCTCAGAGCCCTGCCCAACACCTGGCCTTGGGCCCGCCCCATCTGCAGGGTAGTGAAGGTGTCTCAGCACACCCAGGCCCAGGACATGGGGAGGCCCACCCACATCCAGGGACTCACCCAGCCACTCTACTGCCCTGCCCCCAGGGCAGGAACCTTCCCTCAGCCTCGGCCAGCTGGAGATCTCAAAGATCATCCACGGCTCGTACACTTACAGCTTCGCACGTGTGGCAGCCTTAGTGGGGGACATGGCAGGACCGGACCCCAGCCTGCCCTGAGCAGCACAGGAGACCCGCTCCCTCCCAGCACCAGGTGAGGCAAGTGCACATGTGTGGGACCATACTCCCTCCACCACCACCACCCCTGCCTGTTTTTCACAAACTATTCCTCCTCAGAGAGTGCTAAAGGACAAGGCTGGACACCAGCCTCCCCATGTGGACAGAGGAACAGGCAGGAGGGCACCCATGTGGCCTGAAGGCCAGGCAGAAGGCTGGGTACCAGGCTGGGACTGCAGGGAAGCCCGCGGTCATCAGGAACTCCGGAGCAAGCCCCTCAGTGCGCTGGCCTCCAGCCCAGGAGAACTCAGATCCTACAACTAAGCCGTGCTCGCAGGTCGGCAGGGTCCCCCTGTCCCCCTCCCCCAGCAGCTTGGCCACCCACCACACAACACAACCACACAACACAACGTCTCCACCCAGAGGGCCCGGGTTCTGACCCAGGCTGCCACCTGCCGAGGGCGGCCTTTGGCAGAGAGAGAACCACATCTTTCTGCCTCTGCCCCACTCCCAACTCCGTCATTCTGCCTTCCAAATAGATAAACAATGAATAAATCTTTTAGAAAGGACACCACACCCCGAAGCATGGCCTTCTAAAGGAGGACAGCCCCCTGGCCCTCTTCTCCCCTCACCCAGCAGTGCAGGGAGAGGCTGGTTCCGCAGTTCTGGATATGCCTGGAGACCAGATCCTCCAGGAAGAACTATGCCGGATCTCCTCCCCCTCATCATTGTCATGGGACACAGTGACTCACCCCACAGCAGAGACCAAAGGTGAGCACCCGTCCAGCCAGTCTGTCACAGCTCAGTCACCTGTCGGGACCATTCATTCTCACCCACGATCACCTCTCCTCCCACAAGCTCCTGCACCCGCCCCCTTTTCCACCTCTGGGTTGCTGGGAGCTGTGGCTTTTTTTTCCTGCCATGTGCGTGTAATAAATGGTGCAAACCCTTCTGTTAAGTCCGGTGCCTCCACAGATTCAGTTTATGGAGCCTTCAGGGAGTAACTGCCTCCAGGGAAGGCAGACAAGCCAGGGCATCTCTGCCTTGTCATTCCGTCAGCCCGAGGCTTCTAGCTGTTAATTCCTGGGCCCTGGCCCAGCTCCAGTGGACTGCTGGGACCACAGAGAACAGCCTTGCCTCCCAGCAACACCTGCTAAAGGTGGGAGATGGGGTGGGGAGGCAATTAAGCACCCCAGGGCCTGTTCCTAGCGGGCCAGGTAATGCTCTGGATTCGGGGGCCGGGGGGCCTTAGGAGCCTGTCCTACATGTGTGCTCCACACACATGAAGTGTCTACCGTGCGGACGCCCCGGAAGGCTTTACTGTAAAAAAAAAAAATCTTATTTATCATATTTAGTTAAAAGGCAGACACAGAGGTCCATTCACTGCTTCACTCTCCAAACACCCATAACAGCCAAGGCTGGGCCAGACCGGAGGCCCACGCATTTGGGCCATCACTGCTGTCTCTCAGGGAATACATTAGCAGGAAGCTGGCTCCCAAGTGGAGTAGCTGGGACTTCTGAACAGGGCACTCAAAGAATGTTGTCCTATCCATTAGGCCAAATGTGATCAAGGAAGAAAAGGTCCCCTCAGGGACTAATCCCAGGGGACTCGGACAGCTGTTCCCCTTCCCTGCCTGCACTTGGGGTCCCAGGGCTCCTTCTAGGTCTCCCACACGTGAGGCCGGGACTCCAGCACTCGCCTCCCCAGGCGCAGGTGCAGGGAGCTGCATTGGAAGCACCACACTGCAGTACAGGTCCCTCTCAAGAAAGCTACTAAACCTGGTAGCCCTAGGCTAGCCTGACTGTCACCAAGTCCCTCCAATCAGTACCAGCCTCACCAGTGTGTCCTGCACACCAGCTCCCTCCCACCCAAGCCCCAGGGAAGAAGGCAGCTCCGCGTCCAGAGATGGGAAGCGGTCCAGGCGAGAATCAGTGCTTTGGCAGACGCAACACACTCACTTGTTTCTTAGCTTGACGTCAGGGGAAACTGAGCAAGGGTGTTGGGGCACCTCCCACCAACCCACACGTGGAAAACTGCCCTGGAGTGACCAGTTCATCTTGAATCAAACACATCAAGTGTAAGCGTGAGAAGCTACCGACTGAACCATAAACAGCATTTCTGGCCTCGGAGCTCCCTCCACCCCCTCCAAACTTTAAAAATCCAAACTTTCCAAAAGCGAATTTTTCAGATTAAACACTAGAGATTAAATAACGGGAACAGACGGGGAAGACAAGTAAGTTTTCTAACATTGAAGAGATGAACCAGGACAGAGCAAGAGAAAAGCCCAGAATTGGGGCTCAGTGACAGGTTCTGAGGGACCGGCAAATGTGCAGCAGCAGGTACTTCCGGGCCAGCCCCTCTTGGAAGACGTGATTTCCAGACTCCCACCGAATGACCATGCGTGGGTGGTGAAGTGCTGCAGGAATACGTTCCCGCCCCTGGGGATGGCTCTGCTTTCACTCTCCAGGTTTGGGCTGGGCACTGCAGCCAGAGTCAGGCCTGCAGAAAAGATAAAGCAGGCTTTGGAACCACCAACTTCATCCACAAAGGAGAGAAATTCAATCCCAGGCCAAGCAGCACAGTGGGCTGGGATGAATAACCAGGGCAGCACCAACACCCAGGGGGAAAGGGATTCCTCCGGATCAAGAAGGGCTCTCACATGCAAATGGCCAGGTCCCTGAGACAATAGCCCGGTTTGTAAACAGCCAGGAACCAGAGGCATGTGGGCAGGGCCTCGCCTGGTCCCCCACTAACAGCCAACCTAAGGCGCTCTCCCAACTATAGGAAATGGTGAAAGGTTGCTTAAAATTCCTAAACTAAGGTCCACCAGGAAGCCTTCTTTACACACAAAGATTTCACAGCACTTTTGTTGCAATGAAATTTAACCCACCTATAGAAATGGCCAAAGTAAATGTCACTTTCGAAACAAACAAACAAACAAACAAAAGACTGAGGACTTCAGGGGCCCAAATGCCTGCAACAGCCAGGGTACAGCCAGGAGCTGGGAGGGAGGGAGAGAGAGGAGAGAGAAAGAGAAAGTGTGTGTATCAGGGACCCGAGGCCTTCGGCTAGCCATCTCATCAGGAACATCAGGAACATCAGGAACAAAGTATACCGGAAGCAGAACTGGGGGCTCCAACCCAGAAACTCCCAAGTGGGAAGCGGGTGGCTCAAGTGTTGTGCCGAAACGGGAAGGGGAGGACTAGGACCTGCAGTTCTCTTTGAGAATTTAAAATCCAGCAGGGGCTTGTTTGAAAAAAAAAAAAAAAAAAGCTCAGAGTCAAACTGTCAAAAGACATTCTTCAAGGACATCTGTGCCCACCCACAATCTTAGAGCTAGTTCAAGCAGGGCACAAGCATAAATCACAGATTCATGGCAGTGCAGACGCCTCCGCCCGGGGCCGGGCCGCTCCCCTACAGCTGCATTCTGGGCAAAGCCACACTGAGGGGTGCCACGTGATGGTTAGAGACTGCATCAGAGTACAAAAGCCCACCAGGGCTCTGATGCCAGCATCACAGAACTCAGGCACGAGGACAGATGTGGACAGCGGCAGCCACCATATCTCTGTGGCTTACACTGTTCATGCTGTCTGGAAAACCATTACCTTGTAATAGGAAATTTTAAGGATTCTGTTCACCAGCCATGAAAAACCTCACTGGGCTCAAGATCAAGTTCACACACCTGTTGAATGCAGTCAAGTCCAACTGCCCCCCATGATGATTCTTCTGACACCCCAGGCTGTCGATCAGACCCACAAGCCACAGCACACAGTGGCAGAGTGAACTGGCACCACCCAGGCACCTCCTTGGCTCTTTTCCTGATGACCCTAGTGTCCCCTCAGTCCATCGACCAAACGGGGCCAGGCCAATGGCCCAGTGCTCACCTTGCAAGCACCAGAATCCCATATAGGCACCAGTTCCAATCCCGGTGGCCCTGCTTCCCATCCAGCTCCCTGCTTGTGGCCTGGGAAGGCAGTAGAGAACGGCCCAAAGCCTTGGGACCCTGCACCTGCATAGGAGACCCAGAAGAAGCTCCTGGCTCCGGGCTTTGGAATGGCTCAGCTCCAGCCATTGTGGCCACTTGGGAAGTGAACCAGCGGATAAAACATCTGTCTCTCCTTCTCTCTGTAAAATCTGATCTGCCTTTCCAATAAAAATAAATAAATCCTTAAAAAAAAAAAACAATTCATGGACCAATCGCAGTTCTACACAGCCACGTGTCCCCACTTCAGAAAACTGCTTCTGATCTTTATTCCTGAAGCCCCCTGGAGCCTTTATGATTATTATTGCTATTATTATTAAACCTGACAAGCAGACAGAGGTGTCCCATCTGCTAGTTCACTTCCCACACACCTGGAATGAACAGCACCAGGCAGGACCCCAAAACACAGGTATATGACAGGAATGCAACTGCTTGAGCTCCGTGCCCTGCTGCCTCCCACGGTCTACACTGCAGGGAGGCTGGCTCAGGGGTCTAAAACACAAACTAGAGAGCCACTTATGTACGAGAACCGTCTGGTCTATTGCTAACCTGTCTTCCATAACCATGGGCCTTCGGACAGGTGAGGAGAGGGAGCTGCCTCTTACATACCTGATGAAGCCAGACACAGTTCTGTGGCAAGAACTGCAGCCCAGACAACTCCACTGGCCTACCAGTGTTACCAGGATGCAGTGCTCAGACCGAAACAGCAACCGAGTCCAGCACAGGCCAAGGGCAGCCAGACATGCTGCAGAGTCATCAGAAAGTGTGCATGGACACATCTTCACTTGAATTCAGGGGCTCCAGCCACCTGACTCCCTGGACTGTCCTCACCACAGTACGAGCAGAAACACTGGAAAGAGTTCAGGGCCAGGTCTCCAGCACTTCCTCCTAGACACTGACTTTTTCCCACTCTCACTATGATTCTGTCGAGGTTCCTCTTCACAGAATTCTAAACCCTGGGCGGGCACTTGCCGGCTCTCAAAGTGGGATCATCCAGGCAAAGCACAAGCTGTTTATCTTTCTGAAAACTGGAAGTGCCTGGAAGTGTCAGCAGACTCCCCTTGTTCCTTCCTGGTCTGCACCGCCTCTGTCCCCAATACCGTTCCAGTTGACTGAAGCCCTCCACGTGCCATTCCCAGGACAGTCAAGCCTCAGCTTCCCCACTCCTCCCAAGCCAGGGCCCTCCCTACACGGCTGTGTACTTCCACTCTGTTCTCACAGCATAGGCCCCTCCGGGCCAGGAGCCATTGAGTCTGCATACAGCACTTGACCTGCATGCTGTTTCGGCCTGGAAGAACAAAGTGAAGTGCATTTGTGCACACAGTGGACAACCTCAACCTAGCATTTTACAGACTTAAGAAATCGATCCCACGCTTTAGGTCACTGAGCTACTTAATCCCCAAAATCATCGCAATAAGGATACTTTTTCAGTGTACAGGTGAATGAAACCACCTGTTACAGGTGCCTTAGCCTAGCAGCAAAGAGGAAGAGAAGCAGGGTCTCTTCCACAACAGAGCCAGTGTTACAGAGCCCCAAGCAGGCGTTCTAAGACCCCAGAGACTGGTGGACTGCAGAGACCAATCACAATACGGGTGTTGCTCTACACCAGGTAACTAGTCCACGCCCTCCGTTCCTGATGCAGCGATAAAACCAAGCACTGGAGGAATTCCAGCAGCAGTTGCACCTCTCTCTCTACAGGCATCTGGGCTGGTCCTATTTTAAAAGAACTGGGAAGGGAGGCGGTGGGGGAAGGGCCGGCCGGTGACGTAGTTAAACACAGGCTAATACCAATCTTGACCTTCCTGGAAAGGGCCCCCACCCGCAGCCCTGCTCCCAGAACCAGCTGGGAGGAGCTGAGGGGAAGGATATGACCCCTTCGGGAAGACCCGTTTGCGCTAAATTCTAGCAACTGGATTTCCCAAAACCTCGAAGCTCGGTCCAGCAGCCCATGCATGACATCAGCTCCACTATCCGGAAACGCAAACCTCACCAGGAAACTACTTTATACATTTAAAAAAAAAAACAAAACCACCTAGCTGGATCCTGGAGGCGTGGCCCACCCCATACACATCCATTGTGTCCCCCCATCCTCTTCCCGACCCCGACCTGACCTGACCACGGACGAAACAGCGACTACTGTAGGGACCGCACAGCCCAGGTCGGTCCCGACGTCGGAATTCGCAGAGGCGGCGACAGCTGCGCTCGGTGCTCCCGCCGAGGCTTCTCCGCCAGTCCTGCCCGCAACTTCCCCGCACTGGCCGAGGGCGGGAACCCGGGCTTCCCCGCGCCCACCTCGGCCCACGGTGAGGTCCAGCACCCCACCGCCCTGTGTAAGCCCCAACTGTCTCGGGCACCCCAACCGGCTGGGGTTGGTCCTGAACCCCGCATGGCAAGGACAAAAACCTAAAAACAACCATGGTTACCAGGATCCCTGAAAACGTAACTCCTGCCAAAAGCGTCCGGAAACTAGCTGGGTTTTTGTTTGTTTGTCTTTGTTTCTGAACCCCCGGGACACGGTTCTAGGAGTCTCAACTTGGAGATCCGCAGCCGCCAGGGCGAATCGCGCCTTTTCCCGAAACGCCCCTGGGGTGTTCTCCTCTCCCAGGCGCGCGCTCCGGCTAAGGACCCGCGATCCGCCCGCTGCCGGACGCGGGAGTCCAACCTAACCTGTAGCGCGGCCTGGACCCCGCGCGCCCCGCACCGAGATGCCGGCCGGACGCCCCTGCCGGCCCTCGACCCGCGCCCGGCAGACCACCGCCCCGACCGGAGCGCCCGAGCCAGGGGCTGGCGGCAGGTGCGGTGGCCGCGGGGCCCTGCGCCCAGGCCCCGCCATTCCCGCCCGGGCCGGCCCGCACTCACCGATGCCCTCGCGCCAGTCGAGCCGGGAGGTCTGAGCCCACGGAGCAGGCGGCGGCGAGGCGGGGGGCGGGTCTCGAGCGGGCCGGGGCGGAGCGCAGCCGCCCGGGCTTCCGGCTCCTCCCGCCGGCGCGCGCGCCTCTGCGCCGGGACTCCTCCACCCCGCAGCCGGCGGAGCCCCCCGCCCACCCCATCCTTCCGGATCCGGCTCTGGCACGTGGGTCCGCGCCCGGACCCCAGACCGGGGGGCTCGTTCCTCCAGCAGCACCCTAACCCTCGCCCACTCTACCAGGGCAGCTGGAGGGCATTACCAAGCCGTGGCCGTGACCCTGTGGACAGGGGGCAGATTCACAGACCTCAGATTGGGTCTGGGTTCCTGGCTCATCCCAGGACCCCCAGCAAACTGTGCCCTCTGTCCCAGGTGACAACTGCTCACCCATCCACCGTAACCTTAACATTCAGTGGAGAGACTGTGCCTCTGAAGGTCTGTGAGAGATAAGAAGTTGGTCTGATAGGTGATGTTTTTGTAAGGATTTATCAGTTGATTGATTTGAAAGGTGGAGATACAGAGGGGGTGCGGGAGATCTTCCATCGCTGGCTCACTCCCCATATGGCAGCAACCCCCAGAGCTGATCCAAAGCCAGGAGCCTCTTCAGGGTCTCCCAAGCACGTGGGCCATCTGCTGCCGCTTTCCCAGGTGCATCAGCAGGGAGCTGGATGGGAAGTGAAACAGCGGGAACGGGAACTGGTGCTCACATGGGGTGCTGGCATTGCAGGCACTGGTGCTTTTACTCACTGTGCCGTAATGCCACCTCAGATACATGCTATGAGCAAGGAAAGGTGGCTTATGCCCACCTGCCTTCCTGCAGCCTCAGGCTGTAGGGCAGGGCACTGGGGAGCCCCACCTGAGCCCAGAGCATCTCAGAACTTTACTGGGAGCCACCAGACCTGCAGGAAATCTCTCCAGAAAAGACCTTGTGCTAATGCTTTCTCTCTCCCCTTCCAAGAGAGCCAACAGAAAACCTAAATTCTCAGTCTTTTACATAATGTTGCCACAGCTCAGTCTTTCCCTGCCAGCTGCTGAGCCTGAACACTTCCCACGGCTGTGAGCTTGCGATTATTCATGGGGAGAGCTACTGAACTTTTTCATCCCCCCCCCCCCCCGCCAACATTACAGAGACTGGATTTCCATCCCAGAGCTTCTGAGCAAGGAATTAAAGAGAAACTTGGGATCTTCTCAACAGATAAGCAAAATACAACGTGCTCTCAGGGTAAGAAAAGAATATGCCAGAAATAGAATGGGACTCCCATAGGCCAAACCAGAGCAGCCATGGAAACTCCACGGTTCATGTCATGCTTGGTGGTGACAAACTAGGGGATAAAATAATCACCCCTCCCCCCCATAAAAGATTGGAAACAAATATTCAAACAGGTTTGATCAGGACTGTCCATAGCAGTTACAGGGATGCCCATAAAGAGAGGCATGATTCAGACCAGCATTGTGGCATAACAAGGAAAGCCACCACTCTGTGATACTGGCTTGCTATACAGGTGCAAGTTCAAGCCCCAGCTGCTCCACTTCTGATCCAGCTCTCTGCTTATGGCCTGGGAAGGCAGCAAAGGTTGGTCCAAAGTCCTTGGACCCCTGCGCCCATGAGGGAAACCCACGTGCCTTCAGCCTGTTCTAACCCTGGCAGCCGAAGGCATTTTGGGAGTGAACCAGCAGCTAGAAGTCTCTCTCTGCCATTCAAATAAATAAATACATAATTTAAAAAAAGGACCAGTTGGTTAAACAACCTCCAAGGAAGGTGTTGGCCATCACCCACCAGCACAGGTAACTCATGTTTCCATAACAGCTTTCTGTTTCCATGTCTAAAACATGCTTCCCACGCACAGTGCTGCATCTCAGAGCCTCTGACCACTACTGTGCTGGGTGCATGAGGAGACGGAGGGAGGAAGACAGCAGGCCTGGGGGTGCTGCACGCCCACCTGGCCCTGGCCAAAGCCTTTATCTCCAGGGCTGCTGAAATTGCAAGAGACCCATGGGGTAGACCAGCAGCCCACATGCCCAGTTCAATTAGAACATCAGGTATACACCAAGAACAGTTCAGGGCGTCTTGCACATGTGACATGGGACATACTTCAACTCACAGCGAACTTCACTGTGGCCTGCCTGGGTCAGCTGTGTTCTCATCGTCCACGGCTAATGGTAATGTAGCTAGCAGTCCATGGGGAGGCCAGGCGAGCTCACGGGTCAGACTTTTCCCTGGAGCTGTGGGAGACAGTCCGGGCTGGCAGGGGAAGGGACCCAGGCAGGCAGCAGGCGAGTATGCCATAGCCTGCTTCAGGGCAGGGCCCCCACAGACCACAGGGAAATAGTGTCCTGGGGAGGGACGCCTGACCTGATTTTACTCATGACTCCCATGGGTCCTGCTGCGTGCCCCAGAAGTCACATGTGCACCTGCTTTTCTGTTGATCAGAAAGTACCTGGGTCACAGCCATGGGCCAAGCAGACAGAAGGTGCCCGGCTCAAGGGGGCTGCCTGGGTGGGGAGCAAGGAGTTTTCAAGGCCAGTGCCAGAGAGCCCCAGCTGAGTGTGCGGCTGCTGGGCTTCCACACACCAGCCATCTTGGCTCCTTCTCATGACCAGGCACCTGTCAACACAGATGAGGACTCTGGGTGCCCAGAGAGGTTAAGGAACAGGTGCACCAACTCTCACAGCGAGAACGGGGCTAGAAATGAGATTTCAGCTCCAGCTTTTTCAGTCCCTCAGCTGGTATGTCCTGAGCACCCAGGGGTGAGGCTTTGTTGGCGGGGAGCAAAAGGGGGGAGTGCCTTGACTCCCCAGGAGAGACAGACAATCAACTACTGTGGCTTAGAAATCGTCCTGGTGCGGGGAGCTGGTGGCAGGGGTGGGGAGCTGGTGGCTGGAGCAAGAGTCACATACTCATGTCTGTGTGGTAAACTGTCCCTAAAAGGGCTAGTGTTGTCTGCCCCGTAACTGGATTTAGCACCAGGGGCCCAGTCAGGTTGAGAGGGTTGCCCGGAGTCACACTGCGGCTGGACTGGAAGCCAGGCTGTCAGCTCCTAGTCCAAGCTCAGCCCTGGTGCAACCCCCAGGCAGGCTCAGAGCCTTACAGATCTTTGGGCCTTGGAGATCAGGAGCTCTGCAGTTCTAACCCGTGGGATGGGAAGTAGCAGTTTCCTGGGTCTCCAAATTACTACTCGGCTTGCTTCCCCCAGCCTGGTCCCCACCCAACTAAGTCCCACTCCCAGCACCCTCCACCTGTGACTCTGCAGGTAGACCTGCGTCTGGGGCCCCTAGCCTCTTCAGGGGATAGGCCAGCCTCACCCAGAGTACCAGCAAGCCCCGGCAGGTGCCCCCTTCCCACCCACCTGCTTTTCCCAGGCCACTTCCTCTTCTGGGGCTGTCTCTCTTGCTGGGCTAGCCCTGTGTTTCCTGGAATTTGAACCCAAACACCCATGTTTGTCCATCAGCTCTGGGGTGCCTGGCAGCAGCTGCTGTTTAATAAAGTTCAAGGTCAGTTTCTCTTCCACTGGGTCAGAAGAAGTACTAGCAGGGTTGGGAGGTGGCTGGGGAATGCCCTGAACTGTCCAACTTCCTGGAGGTCTGAGGGGGAACTTGAGGGCAATGAATCCCCCTTTGGCTCCAGGAGGCCGGCCCTCTGACTGCTGATACCAACACACTCTCTAGGCTGGACACCCCCTCTGTCTTCCTAGCTCCCCCATTCTGCCTTCCCTGAGTGTAGCCTTGACTGCGAGCTGAACTTGAGATGAGAGGACTTCCACAGTCAACAGCAGTGCTCCTGCCACCCTTGGCTGGCACTCCCCTCTCACCAGGAACAAACCCTCCAGGGTGGTAAGCAGCCCTTGGCCAGGGTACCGTCTGTTTCCTGTGTGATCTGTTAGCAGTAGCCACGGCTGCCTGATAGGAAAACGGGCACTCATGCCACTAGCCAACCCTTCCAGAGCTCCTGACTTGGCTCTCTCAGTCCAGAAAGGCATCGGAAGCTGTGCTGTGTGGCATGAGCCCCAGCTGTTCTCTGTCCCCATCCCCAAACCACCCTCCAGCCTGCCCACCCTCACTGCACCTCCCTCAGGGCCCTGGCACATCCTCCTGGCAGCCCAGGCATCTTTGTGGCTTGCTATGTCCTTCAAGCTTTGGCTTCTTCCACACCTTGTCAAGTGAGCCTCTAGGGAGTGTATGAACTCGCACCCCCGCCCCTTGTCCCTCCTGACGCCTTGGCTGCCTGTTGTTCTTATCACTTCTGAGACCACTACATCCTGGCTGTTACCCTCTGGCTCCTCCCTCACACCAGCTGGAATGGCTATGTTTGAGGGCCGGGCTGGGCTCCCATACTTGGTCCCCATGGGTCCCAGACCCCTAGCCTAGACCTGACTCACTCACATTCGTACCCGCCCCCATCTGCTTCTGAACCCAGCCCAAGAGTGGGGAGTGTCATCCAGGAGGCCTGGGTTCCTGGAGGGTGTCCCCACAAAGAGCTTCCCCTCCCACCCTTCTGAGACTGAGCGAAAGGCAGTTATAGAAAAAAGATCTTCCAACTACCAGTTCACTCTCCAAATACTGCAACAGCCAGGTCCGGGCCAGGCTGAAACCAGGAGCCAGGATCTCCATCCAGGTCTGCCACACGGGTGGCAAGAGCCCAAGCACTTGGGTCATCTTGAGCTGCTTTGCCAGGCACATGAGCAGGAAGCTGGACCGGAAGCGGGGCAGCCCGGACTATGCTAGTTGCAAACCGTCACAACCCACAGCACCACAGCAGCCCCCAGGCAGGGTCCTAACTGCTATATCAAACAGGCTTCTTCTGAACTCTTGTTCCCCTAGCCACTGGCATCCCAAACCCAGATTTGTGACGACTAAGTGGCAGAAACAAGACCTGGTTGCTCTCTCTGAGCCCCCACGCCAGTGTGTCCAGAGCCGGCTCTTACCATCTGAGAACCCACTGGCCAAGGGGGACAATCAGGGAAGCCCCACTTTGGAAGAGCTGGGGAATCAGGGCTGTGGCTCCGGCCCCCAAGACCCTCCAGCGACAAAGACAGACAGCAGGGAGGAGAAAGGAGAAGTGAACCGACCCCTGCAGGACTTTCCCAACATCAGCAGCAGATTGCGACAGAACAGAAATGCAGCCCTGTGCATTAAATGACAGATGTTCCTGAATGTCCTGTCATGCCACCACTACCACCAGTCCCAGCTGCCTTCAAGATGTGGGAGGGGGCATCCCACATGGCGATTCACAGCATGGTGTCCTCACCCCTGGGTGCTGACGGGTTGCTCACATGACCGCACTCATGACAGCCCCGGAGTGGAGACAGAGCAGAAGGTTATTGAGAAATAGCTGACGGGGAATGGCATGAGGGTGAGGCCAGCGAAGTGGGCGAAGCTGCTGCCTGCAACACTGATATCTTAGATGAATGCTGCTTTGAGTCCCAACTGTTCCACTTCTTGATCCAGCGTCCTCCTGATGAACTTGCAAGGGTATCAGAAGATAGCCCGGGCCCCTGCCACCCACGTGGAGTTTCCTGGCTCCTGGTTTCAGCCTGGCATAGCCCTGGGTGTTGAGGCCATTTGGGAAATGAACCAGCAGATGGAAGAATCTCTCTGTGTCACTCTGCCTTTCAGATACATAAATCTTTTTTTAAAAAAACTTATCTTTTTTTTTTTTAAGAAACATTTTTAAAACAAAGGAAAGAGCTGGGAGCAGATTCTAGCCTAGCAGCTGAGATAATTATGTGCCATGTGTGAGTGCCTGGGTTTGACTCCCAGCTCTGGTTCCCAACCTCAGCTTCCTTCCAACGTACCCACCCTGGGTGGCATTGGTAATGGCTCAAGTCAGGGGAGAAGTAGATTGCGTTCCTGGCTCCCCGCCTGGGTTGGGTTCCCTGTGGGCGCTTGGGGAAGTAGTGAACCAGCAGATGGGAGCAATCCCAGTGCCTCCATCACTCTCACACACTCAGTTTAGTGACCAAACACATACACGTTACACATTACACAGAAAAGCTGGCAGAGACTTCCTGGCAAACCCTCTAGAAGATACTTAGGGAGGAAGAAAGGGGAGTGTGGGCTCCAGCCAGGAACGATTAGGGGGGTTGCGTGCAAAACTTCTGCTTTGGCTGTGCGTACCAGCTGAGAGCCACGATGCATTCTGCAATGCAGCTGTGGTGTAAACTTTGGAAGCCTTGAATGGAGAAGATAGCTCAAAGAAAAGCCGGAGAAACAGCCAGGCCAAGAGTGGTTCAAGGTGTGTGCTGTTATAGGGTGGGCGGGGGTGCAGGCAGGGCTGGGCTTTCTTTGATATAATTCACAGCTGCAGGTTTTTTTTTTAAGATTTATTTTATTTTTATTGGAAAGGCAGATATACAGAGAGGAGAGACAGAGGAAGACCTTCCGTCCAATGATTCACTCCCCAGGTGGCCGCAACGGCCAGTACTGAGCCAATTCGAAGCCAGGAGCCTCTTCTGGGTCTCCCACACGGGTGCAGGGTCCCAAGGCTTTGGGCCGTCCTCGACTGCTTTCCCAGGCCACAGGCAGGGAGCTGGATGGGAAGCGGGGTTGCCAGGATTAGAACTGGTGCCCATGTGGGATCCTGGGCGTGCAAAGCGAGGACCTTAACCACTGCGCCATCGCGCCGGGCCCAGGGCTGCAGTTTTTAAACAAAGAGTATGCACTGCTCTTGCATGAAAATAAAGGCCTTTAAAAAATCTTGGGAAAAATAAACACCCCTGCCTCTGTGTCTAGGAAGGGAGCCTGGCTGGCATGTGATGGAATAGAGACCAAGTTCTCCAGGCAGGGGCCACTCTGGACACTGTGTCCCAGCACAAACCCACAGGGTCACCCGACAAGGAAACACCCTGAAGCCTTCAGTGTTTATTGTCCAGCGTGGAGCCAGTGCTCTGGTTCCAGCCAGGGGTGGGGCAGCCATCAGAGCATGTGACAGTGTTAGGGGCAGCAGAACCCACAGCCCCACCCACCCCATCTCTGTGAGCCAGCGAGGGGGGACAGCTGCTGCCATTGCCGGCCAAGCTCCCTTCAGTAGCCTGCCTGCCTGTGCGGTGGACACACACGCACATACAGTGTCATGCCCCAGTTGTTCCTATCTTAATCGTGGCTGCAAGAGAAAGGGCAGGGATCATAGCCTTCCTTGGCTTCTGGTAGGGCCATTTCCTTTGAACAATTCCCGACAGGGCTGGCACCCAGCCTTTCTAAGAAACTTTCTGCTCAGCATGACGATGTCACCACCGTGGGTGCTGACCACAGAACCTAAAGCATCCGCTGACCTGTGTCAGCAGAAAACAGGGCCACCAGAAGAGCCAAGGGCACTGGAGAGGGACCTTCAGCTCCCAGCAGTAGAGACAGTGTCTCACAGAACAAACCTGGAACCCGAGCCTTAGCTGAAGGGATAGCCACGTATGCCCCTTTCCTCCTCAGGTGGACCTTGTACAGCAGGGCTGTGGCAGGTGGCTGTCCCTCAGTAAGAAAGTCCCCCAAGCACGTGGCACTGATGAGTGGGGACGGCTGTGTGTCAGTTTGCTTTTGGAGTCTTCCAGGGATCCCTATTTGTTCTAACTGTCCCTCACAGTCCCCAGTGGGACCCTGCACACTTCAGGAGGGCTGGCCAGGGGGCAAAGGGCCTTGCCAGGGATTGCACAATGCCTTATCCAGTCTAAGCCCTGTGTGCCTTCTGCCCAGAGCAGGGCAGGGCAGGGGAACAGAAAAGAGAGCAGAATGGGCTGGGGACGTACTGACTGCTCAGGGAGCCGAAATCCCATATCAGACCACCTAGCACCTAGCTCAGATTCCAGGGCCCGGCACAATTGCCCACTGGCTACTCCTACTTCAGATCCCATCTCCACTTCCAACTCTAGGTTTCACATTCTGGGTGACAGCAGAGGGTGGTTCTGGGTTGGGTTCCTGCCACCCACACGGGAAATCTGAACAGAGTTCTGGGCTCCTGGCTTCAACCCAGCGCCAGCTACATGGGCCGCTGGGGATGAAACCATTAGACTGGAAATTTCTGCGCATCTCTCTGAGTCTTTCTTTCTCTGAATCTCTGTCAACCACATTAAAAAATAAAATAAAGAATGAGAGGAGGAGGAAGAGGGAAAGGAAACAAAGAGAAAGAAAAGGGAAGGGCTGGGACAGGGGCTGGGGTAGGGACTGGGGTAGGGGCTACAGCAGGGGCTGGGGTAGGGGCTGATGCAGGGGCTACGGCAGGGGCTGGGGCAGGGGCTGAGGCAGGGGCTACAGCAGGGGCTGGGGCAGGGGCTGGGGCAGGGACTACGGCAGGGGCTGGGGTAGGGGCTGGGGCAGGGACTACGGCAGGGGCTGGGGTAGGGGCTAGGGCAGGGGCTATGGCAGGGGCTGGGACAGGGGCTGGGGTAGGGGTTACGGCAGGGGCTGGGGTAGGGGCTACGGCAGGGGCTGATGCAGGGGCTATGGCAGGGGCTGGGACAGGGACTGGGGTAGGGACTACGGCAGGGGCTGGGGTAGGGACTACGGCAGGGGCTGGGGTAGGGACTATGGCAGGGGCTGATGCAGGGGCTACGGCAGGGGCTGGGGTAGGGGCAAGGGCTGGGGAAAGGCAGCAAAAAAACGGAATAGCGGGTTAGAGAAGCATCCCGCTGGGAGCCCAGGGTGTGACCCTCATAGCCAAGCCTGAGGCCAGAGAACTTGTCCTCACTGAAAATCCTCGACAGCCAGAACCCGGTCCAGGTCCAGGTCGGGCTGCAGGGGTCCCAGCACCGTGGCCACTGACTGCTTTTCCCAGAAGCATTAAAAGGGAGCTGCATTAAAAGGGAGCCAGGTAGCAAGACCAGCACCCACATGGGATGCCAGGGTGACAGGCAGTGACATCACTGGCTATACCATAACGCTGGCCACTCCCTGGGGCCTCTTTCCAGTTAGCCCTTTTTGGGGGGGATGGATGTTTCCCTGACAGAACAAGTGAGACTGAAGCAAGTTCCAGATGAACTACCATCATTTCATCTGGAAATCATTATCTGAAAGATAAGGACTTTTTTTTTTTTAAGCACAACCACAGAAGTAAAACACACCAAATAAAGTACACAAGAATGTCCAAATTCATCTCTCATCGCCCAGTCTGAGTTTACGTTTCCCTGTCTCAAAAACACTTTTGTTTAAAAAAAAAAAAAAAAAAAAAACATGGCATATGGAAAACAGCACCTAGTGGCTGTGACTTCGGGTTTGTCACACAGTAGGTACTTTGTAAAGTCTTTTGGTGTGGTAGCCTAGTGGCTAAAGTCCTCACCTTGCAAGTGCCAGGATAGCATATGGGCTCAGGTTCTAATATTGGCCACCCACCCCCGCTTCCCATTAGCTCCCTGCTTGTGGCCCGGGAAAGCAGTCGAGGATGGCCCAAAGCCTTGGGACCCTGCCCCCGTGTGGGAGACCCGGAAGAGGCTCCTGGCTCCTGGCTTTGGATTAGCACAGCTCCAGCCATCACGGCCACTTGGGGAGTGAATTGGTGGGTGGAGGATCTTCCTCTCTGTCTCTCCTCCTCTCTGTGTATCTGACTTTACAATAAAAATAAATCTTTAAAAGTAAATAAATAAAATTTTTTTAAAAAAAAGTTCACGGAAGGAGACTATTGTGAAGAAGGCTGTGCGTGGATTTCAAAGCCAAGTTACACATAAACAGGTTTACCTTTGAGTCCCATTTCCTATGAAACTTTAGAAATACCCTCATGCTAGCTCATTCAATTCTCCCAACAACCCTGGAAGGCCAGCCCTACTCCTAACCTATTTCACAGATGAGAAAATAGAGTTCGCGGTGGTTTTAGGGTTGCTCCAAGGTCATAGAGCTACTTGGGAGCTAGGTCTGTTTTATCAAAACAATTTTTTTTTTCATTTGAAAGGTGGTTTTAGAAAGACAAAAACAGAGGCCTGCCATCCGCCAGTTCACTCCCCAAATGCCACAACAGCCAGGCCTGGGCCAAGTGGAAGTCAGGAGCCAGGGGCTCCATCCAGGTCTCCCACATGGGTCCAGGGGCCCAAGCACCTGAGCCACCTTCTGCGTTCCCAGATGCATTAGCAGGGAGCTGGATGGGAAGTGGAGCAGCTGGGATTCAAACTGGTGCTCCAGCAGGTAGCTTCACCTGCTGTATCATGATGCTGACCCTAAGGGCAGGCAGTCTGATTCTGGAGGCTGTTCCCACCCTGTCCTGCCCTGCCTCCGGCATGTCCTTCCCTTCAAATTGGGTTCCTGCTGCCCAAGTGGGAGTCCCAGGTGGCGTTCTAGACATTGGAGGGGTAAACCAAAAGATGGGAGAGGTCTCTGTCTTTCTCTCTCTCTCTCTCTGCTTCTATCTTTCACTCTCTCCATGCCTCACAAATAAAATGTTCAGAGAGAAACTATGATGGGCTACCCAGAGCCTCAGTTTTCATATCCATAAAATGGGTCCCCCATCTTGTGCCCTCCCACCTGCCACCTGCTGAGGCTGGCCCAGGAAAGCCAAAGGGAAGTGCCAGGTACCCCGTAGTGTTTGCCACCCAAGTGCCCCCAAAGCACCAGTCACTGCCCTGTCAGACCCTTGCCACATGTGCCTTCCTTCCTCACATTCCAGAATGCCTGTTCTAGGATCAGGGTGGCGGGGCAACTCCTTGACATGTGAAAAGTCCAGACCCTCCCACCCTCCTGGGAAGGAAACAAAGGACTTGACTGTCACCCGCATGGTGTCCCGGGACTACTTCCTGCCCCCTGCAAGGGCCCTAAGATCTCAAATGACCCTGGTGGGGGGCAAGGCTTATGTCCCCCCCCCAGCTTCTGCTGCCTCCCACCTATGCTGTGGCTTTGGGAGAACTTCAGAAAAGCAAAGAGAAGCTGGCAGCAAACTTGTAAAATAATCCAGCTGGGTCGGTGGGGGTAAATAGGGGGCCCACAAAGAGGCAAGTGTGTAAGTAGCTGTGTGCACACAATGGCCCCTCAGAACCCAGTCTGCACTGCCCAGAGGCACCGTGTGCACACTGGCCTGGCTGGGATGGCGCTGCAGCCTGCACTCCTGCAGGGCCTGCCCCTGGGCACCAGGCCAAGAGGGAGCCCCGACTGGGGGGCTGGGGTGAGCAGGAAGTCCTGAGCCACCGCTGCAGCAGACGGTCCCCCAGCACCAACCATGCAAAGCACTTCTGTGGCTGGTCTAGGCACACAACTGCTTTCCAGCCTCGCCCAGCCAGGTCTGCTGGACTGCCAGAGCTTCAAACAGACAGGGAAAAATGGAATGGTGTCGGGGTGGGAGTGGGGCATGGGTTGGGGGACAGCCAAGTTTGAGGAGTAAATACAAGAAAACTTCCAGACTTGATCCCTAGAGGACTTGGTTGTGTCTTATAGCCTGTCGCTTTTTTCTCATTCATCTTTACACTAGAACTCATAATGATTTCCGCAGTGATTTATCCTTTTGGCAAAGTGAACCCATACAGTATGGTTATACTAAAAGACTAATGTGACTCCAAAAAAAAAAAAAAATATATATATATATATACAAAGAAAACCCCCAGTAGGTGTCATGCAGACAGGGTGGCTGGCTGTGTGGGGATCTGGACTCAAAGAATCAGCCTCGCCTGCCGCATACTGCCAGATGACTCCAGCAAGTTGCCACTCATGCTGGGCCTCAGTTTCCCCCTCTGTAAAATGGGAACAGCAGCCGACTAAGTGCCGCTGCTTAGCGGGCCCTTCTACATCCTCCAGGCCTGGAATGAGCACGTGTCCCCTGGCACCTACATGACCCCATCTGCCTACAGCACAGTGGGCAGTGCGGCTGTCTCCCCAGGTCTCAGGAGAAGCCTAGCCAACAGGCGAGGCAGAGAGAGAGCTCCTGGAAACGTGTGTGTGGGGAAAGCTTTGCACAGATTTCAAACCATTTTGGCCCCACAGGGCATTTGTTCTTTTCAGTTAATTCTTTCTAGGACCACTTTGGAGCCCCTGGAAGAAAGGAGACCACTCGGGCAAAGTCAGACAGAAGAGACACACAGGGCAAAGGGCCAGGGCAGGGCACGGAGCGCCCATCCTCGGCAGGTGTTCGTCCCTCCCCGCTCTGCACCTGTGCCCCCCCGACCCATCATCTGGTTCCTAGCCACTTCGGTCACACAGGCCCAGACTGATCTGCCAGGAGGTCAGGCGATGCAGCGCAAGTTCAAAGTCCCTCAGCCCCGGGCCGGACCCTCAACAGCAGCCGGATCCTCTAGTCTGACCTTCAGGGTCCTCCAGCTGCAGATCCCACCTGGGATGACACGGCTTTACGGGGGAGCTCCAGGCCTTCAAACACAGATACCTTCCAAGAGAAGGCGGACGACGTGGGCCCAAGGGGAAAGTTCTCTTTGATCACTGACCACTTGGAACATCTGGCCCATCATTCTGGTGGACAGGGAATGCCCTGGTGAGGCCACTCAGGTGTGCCCATTTTCACACCGAGTGATGAGGTGCCCTGTGTAGGGTGGCCACAGCAGGACATGGTGCTACTGTAGAGCCCCTGAACCCAGGTCCACTAGCCTGATGCCGGAAAAACTGCTCAGTGGTTCGGCAGTGCTGGGAGGGAGCAGGCGCTGACTGTAAAGCACAGGGCAGGGAGGGCTTGGGGGCAGTTCTGGCCTCGTTCCTGGCTCTAAGGGCGGAGGCCAAGGGTTCTCCTAGACTGAACCTGGGGCCAGCAGATGTGTGACCAGCCTGTGTCCTGGTGGTCGCTGGTGCTTGTGACCTTCTTTGAGGGGTTTCAAGTGTGGCTGGGTGGGCCCCAGTTGATCTGGGGTCACAGCGAAGTGGCGGCCACCTTGTGTCCTTGCTCTAGAATTTCCCCAGGTGCGTCTGGGGCCAGGTCTGGGGCCAGCGTATCTGACGGAGCTGCCCAGGATTCCCTGAGGGCTGCGATCAGAGCTGTAACGGGTCAGCTAAGCGCCTCTCTAGGCTCAGGGAACTTGTCATAAGGACACCTGGGGCTGGGGCAGTGAAGGCTGAGTGTTCTTCCCCCTGGAGGGGCTCAGTGCCAGCCCGCGTTTGGGGTGGCTGTGGGGAGGCACTGAGACAGTACCACTGCCCGACTGGAGCCTCAGGCAAGATGGTGGTGCAGTAGCTTCCTGTCCGCTAGCTTCTCCACAGCCTCTTAGCCTGGGGTGGGAAAGGGGAACTGAGCTGCTCTCTCCTGCTCTGGATCTTGGTCCGCCTTGTGATGGTGATCTCAGCTCTGCCCACTGGGACCCTGTCTGAGTGATCCTGACTGGTGGGAGGAGACCTTTCTGAATCCCCTACAAGAGCCCAAATCCAGAGTTTTCTTGTGAATTCTCCCAGGTTCTCAATGCTAGCTCAAAATTAAACAACACACAACGACAAAAGCAAAGATGGAGCAAAACAAAACACATTTGTGGGCCCACCAGCTAGCGCGAGGTGGGGGCTGCCCAGCTAAAAAAGGCAGAAGGGACACAGCTGGAAACAAGCTGTCGCCTGCAGGCTGCCAGATAGGCAAGGGTAAACACTTCGCCAAGCACAGACCCCCAGCCTCAGGCCTAGGGAAAACAAACCCGGGGGTCCAAAGGAGGGCACAGCGGGGCAGCGCGCTGGTGGCAAGCCCCTCCCAGATGGCGCACTTGCAGACTTAATTCTGCGCTGCCCAAGGAGGCGTCTGCACCGACTTCCACCTTTCTCCCCTCCCATCGGCTTCCTGCACGCCGAGAACACCGGCTCACCCGTGTGTGTGGGAAGCCTGGGCACTTGGATCACCATCTCGGAGTGGAGTAACCAGACAGTGCTTTGCACGGTGAACAGGGGAGTTGCAGGGTAAATTACGTCATTTGCAAGGGACATGAATCTAACCCAAAGAGAATTTGTCGATTCACAGTATGAGAAAGTCCCTGGTAAGGGCTTCAGGTGTGGCTGGGTCTAGGGGACACCAACCCCATTGTTTAGGATTTTTCTCCATCCCTCTACTCTGCTCTCCTCTTTGCCGTGTTCTCAGACAAGCACTTTCTGTCCTGACAACCAGAGCAGCCTCTGCCTGCCCCCCAGCAGCCCCAGGCTTATTCCCCTACCGCTTGAGCAATCCAGGCAGAACACCCAGCCCTCAATGGTACTGGGCAAAGTCACAGTGAACTCGGTGTGGGCTATGAGCCCACCCATGACTGACGACCGAGGGACAGAATTCCTAACCACAAGGCCATGTGTGCCTGGAGCCAGGGGTCTGCCCATCAGAGTAGAAGAGGTAGGAAATGAGTGTCCCAGAAAGGGGCACTGGGATGGACTCTGACTGCAGCGGGGGCTCAGGGAAGCAGCAGGAACCTCGTGGCTGTAGCACAGGTGGCGCCCTGCACATCCAGAGGGTTCATTTCCGTTCACTGTTACCATTTGCGTATATGCCTATCAGGGAGACAGAAATCAGCCTGGGAGGTGGGGATGGGGGGCTCCAGGAGCAAAGCACCCATGACAGCCTGGGCAGCAGCCCACTGTCTCCCTCTCCAGCACCCCAGGCACTTTTCGGGGGGGGTCCCAGGCGAATCTCCTCGGCCTGGCCCCAAGGGGGCTAATGCAGTCCAACAGCATCAAGTTAGGGGACCTGGGGGAGGAGCCTCAGTTGCTTCACCACCACAAACCCAGGGGGTGAGACGCCTCTTCTGAGCAGTCCCCGCCCCTGTTCTCTGCTCTCCCAACCTCTTATCCGCGGTGTACTGTCTCCATCCCACCCTATCCTCACCTGTCCCCGGCTGCCCTGGCTGAGGCTCTGTCTGGTGACCCTCGCCCCTGGGCTTGCTGCTGTTCTGCCCCATGTCTGAAGCACTTGGTAAGCACCTCTATTCCAGCCTTCTCCACTCACACTGACAGGTCTTCAACAGACCGGCCGTGAGGTGTCCTAAAGAGGGGAAGTGTGACGGGGTGGTGGCCACGGTCACAGCTGTTTCACAACCCTTCCCGGCATGAGCCACCATCCACTTCCTCTGCCTGCAGCCCCGCCGGCTTACCCACAGAACCAACAGACAAGATATGCAAAGGCGGGGGCTAAGCCTTAGCTCCACTCGGTCTCTCCCCTTAGAAGAGTTGTTTAAAAGACAGGATTACCTAAACAGAGAATCTTCCTTGCATTTGCTCACTTCCCAGATGATCACAACAGCACAGCTAAAGCCAGGAACCTGGAACTCCATCCATGTCTCCCATATGGACCCAGGGGTCCAGGCACTTGGACCATTCTCTACTGCTTTCCCAGGTGCATTAGCAGGGAGCTGGATGGGAAGTGGAGAGACTGGGACTTGAACTATTACCATATGCAATTGCTTAACTTGTGGCTTTGCACACCAGCCACTGCATGGAAACCAAAAGCCTGCTCCAAGGTCACATGAGGAGAGCCTAGGCTCCTCCCCCGAACCAAGGAGGGCCTGGGCGATGGGCCTCTCCACTGGAGTGTTGTGTTGTTCCGGCCATTTCTGTGCCGTTAACCTGCACTCCCTCCCCATGCAGCTCTGCAAAACATGGCCAGAAGAGGAATCTGGGGGCAGGAGTGACGCTGCAGTCTTGCGCATCTACCAGGCCGCGCAAGCAGACACGAGCCCCCTGACTACTGTGGTCAGCTCACAGTGAACCACTTGTGGCTAAGCCCTGGGGAGGCTGAGTTTGTGCCAAGAAGCCCTGGGTCCTGGCAGGGCCGGGCATTGAGGTCAGCACAGGAAGATAGATTCTGTGACATGCCCGGGACTGGGGGGCTGCAGCCAGAGCCCCAGGCACAAGTCAGTCACCTGACCTTGCAGGACTTCCAGTCCCAACCAAAGGTCCTGCTCTTGGAAGGGTAAGAAACGGGGAGAAGCACGGTTTTACATTTTAAAAGGTAACTTTACCAGGAACCAGAGAGCCTACCTGCCTATTATCCTGTCCAACTTCTCACACTTGGGCCCCTGCACCCATGTGGGGACCCAGATGAAGCTCCTGGCTCCTGTGGCTCTTGGGGGAGTTGGCCAACAGATGGAAGATGTCCTTTATCTGCCTCTCTCTCTATGGAACTCTTTCAGACAAAGAAATCAATCTTGGGGAAAAACAAAACCAAACCCTCTCCTTGGCATCTGTGCTCGAGGGCCCATGATCCAGCCATGCCTGAAGTGCCCCACTGCCAAGTCTACAGTGATTTAAAAAAAAAAAAAAAGATACATTGTGCTTTAGCTTTAACTCAGATCAGCTGTCAAGGTCAGCATTGTGCAATCTCTCCTGAGGCACCAGACTTAGGGGGAAAAAAGCTAGGCCCGTGCCTTCCCCAGAGGCCCCAGGCAAAGGCAGCCGAGGAACAGACAATCACTCTTTGAATGAAAGGGATGAGGAAATGCTTCCCATTCTTCAGTGATGAATCAGTGGCCAAAATAAGAGCGGGTTCCTGTCTCAGGCAGGTCCAGGGATGACTCACTCCCCGCCCCGCCCCGCCTGCCTGGCAAGAACTCACTCCCCCTGGAGCTTCCCTAGGGTCTCCAAGTTCCTGCCAACACCACGTCGTGCTGGAGTGGATCACCTCTTTCCCTCCAGCTGGGTTTAGTGCAGCCAGGCCTGCTAGAGCAGCGTGCAGCAGGTATGGGCTCTGCCCCAGGCTGTGGCAGCTGTAGACTCTGCCAGGACACAAAGTGTCCAGCGCTGGGGCCCCTTCTTGTGCAGGGCTGGGCTGCACCTCGGGAGACAGGGGTGGCAGCAGGGGGCACTGGACCGAGGTGGGCTTGAGGGCTGAGCCTAGATGCTTTTCTGGAGGATGCGGCGTGCGTTCCAAGGAGGACAGGCCTGACCCCCATCCTAGGCCAGGTGCTGAGTCAGGGATTAGAGCCCCTGGGGCTTTCTGGGAGAGGAGGGATGGAAAGAAGGAGGCCAGGAAGGAAAGTTTCCCTCAAACACTGCACAACCTCACCCCCTTGGAGAGGGACAGCAGCCAACGCACACACAGCAAGCAGCCCTCCCCTCTTCCTCCGGGCCAGGCATCTGCTTTTGGGGAAGGAGCTCAGCCCCTGCAATGAGCTGCAGCCAGGGGATGGGGGTGGGGTGTGTGTGTGGGGGGGTGGGAAGCAGAGAGGAAGGGTGCCCGAGGCTAGGGCTGGGAGTGACTCCTGAGTGAGCTTCCAGCTGAAGCCCTCTGGGAGAGCCCAGGCAGTCCTGTGCTGTCTTCCGGGACCTGCTCCTGCACCTGCAGGTGCTGTGAGGAATCTGTTGCGAAACACAGCAGCAACCTCGTTTCTTGTCTCACATGAAAGAAGCATTTTCATGCGGACAATTCCAGTTTGCAAAGCAGAATTTATTTAGAAAAAAAAAAAAAGAGGGAAAAAGGACTCCTGCCATAGTGGCAACAGGAGGCTCATGTGTCCCGAAGAAAAACCCGAGGTAATGGTGGAGATGGTGTCTAATACACCAGCCAGGGGAGTGACTCAAAAGACAAAAGAGGGGTCTGACACAGTAGCTTAGCAGCTAAAGTCCTTGCCTTGCACCTGCCGGGATGCCATATGGGCCCTGGTTTACGTCCCGGCAGCCCTAGTTCCCTTCTAGTTCCCTGCTTGTGACCTGGGAAAGCAGTCAAGGACGACTCAAAGCCTTGGGACCTTGCACTCGCGTGGGAGACCCAGAAGAAGCTCTTGGTTCCTGGCTTCGAATCAGCTCGGCTTCGGGTTGGTTTAGCTCTGGTTGTTGTGGTCACTTGGGGAGTGAACCATTGGACAGAAGATCTTCCTCTCTGTCTCTCCTCCTCTTCTGTATATCTGACTTTCCAATAAAAATAAATAAATCTTTTAAAAAAAACCCACATTTCTCCCCATTCTTAAGTTTTTGAGAACACTTTTTTTCCTTTCAAGGGTAACTTCTTTCCTTGAGGAAGGACATGCCAATCCACCGTCTAGAATTGTTGTCATAACAAGAAGTGACCCACGAAACCTCAGCTCTGGGTCTGAGTGAACAGCTTATCATTAGAATGCCAGGAGGACGTTAGCAGCCCCACCCTTTCCGAGGTTCTTTGATTCAAACCAGGTGAACAGATTTTTCCTTTTTCTCCTTTTGTCTCAGGAGGTGCAGCATGTGGCTGTGGCCGGAGCTCGGGCCAGGCCCCTGAAGTCAGGGTTGTAGGAAGTGAGTGGACAGGCCACAAGGGAGCTCAGGTGGTACAGAGGAGGCTGGCTTCTGGTGACACGGCTCTTGGGGGGCTGCCGAGACAAGCCCTCCCACGTTCACACAGGCTGAGGCCTCCAGAGAGAACCCCCTCCTCCTGCCATTCCTGCAGGCTCCAGGCATTCCGGACCTCCGTCTGCACGGGCTGCTGCGTCCTGTGTCTGCCCAGGTCCCCCTCCCTGCTCTGGCAGGACACCTGTCACCGGACTGAAGGCCTGTCCCAGTCTGCAATGACCTCATCTGCAGAGGCTCAACTCTGTGACACCTGCAAAGGCTCTGTCTGCCTGGAGGCGGCCACGGTCGTGAGGACCGCTGGCTGGACCCCAGCCAGAGTCACCCAACCTGCTTTCCGGTGATCTGTTGGTCCTGAAGGCCCAGCCCCAACCCCATGTTCTGGACCAGCCGGAGGGTGGGGCCCTGGACCCTGAGCCTTGCCTTTCTTCTGCCCCGTGAGGCCGAACACCTAGGATTCCGCAAGAATTCTCACAGGGGCTGCTGGGGCCGCCCCAGAGGAAAGGACCAGAGATGGGCTCCAAGCCTGGGGTGGCAGCTGTCTGAGGAGGCGGTCATCACTGGAGTGGACAGAGTGAGGTCCTGCACCCAGGGGAGCCTCTGTGAGCCCCCACCGCCCTGCCCCCATTAGTGCAGTCAGTGCACAACCGGGCACACCAGAACCAGGCCTTCCTAAGTGTGTGCACACACATGTACCACGGCACCCTTCGCACAGGTGGGCGTGTGCCTCGCAGTGCACCCACCCATGTGAGCCCAGCGTCATCTCAGAGCTGCCACCTCCATGCAAGCAGGCCAGGCCAGGTATACAACACCGCTCTGAAGCCCCAGGCAGGCGACTCAACCTCTCTGGGCTTCAGCATCTTTACCCACGAAGGGAGTGGATGACAGCCTCAATCCTGAGTCAGCCTCAAGGGCTGCTAAGGACGAACTGAGCGGACACACGGAAAGCCCTGGGCTCACGTACTGGGGCATGCAAAGTGCCCAGGCAATGTGTGTTGTGATAAGACTGGGCAGGGATGGGCAAAATAAATAAATACATATATGTACATGCCATTTGATTTATCTACTTGAGGCAGACACGTGTGATGGCCTTACTGGTAACTCGCGTGTGCACTGGCACTCACACACATGCACTAACACACACGTGGACACAGGCTACACGAGCGGGTGTGCAGTGTTGCACAAGGGCACACACATGCAGTGAGGTGAGCAGACACGGGTGGCTGCCGGCTTGAGTCTCCTCACAGCCCTTCCCGTTAGCGCTCAGCTGGGTCCTGAACACACGTGGGCGTGGCCATGGGGACCAGAGCCGGGCTGTTCACACACAGGTGGCTTTTGTCTGTCGGACCGCAGACCCCCAAACACCCACTTCAAGGAGGAAACAGGGCCCCAGGGCGTGGGTGGCCCCGCCTCTCTCTCCCCCTTTGACCAAGGTGGAAAAAGCTCAGACTCAGACTGCAGAAGCTCCTCCACTCCGCTCTGTCCCCAGCATCGAATGTCCCCGGGACCCTTTCCTGCCCGCCCCACGCCGGACCCTAGGTCTGAAGGCTCTCATTCCAAGCAATAACAAAGGGCATCTCTGCTTGCCCCTTCCCCCCTTCTTTAATCAGAAGAAGCACATTTCCCTTCTTTACATTTAAGAGGCAGGAAGAGGGATCGGATATACAGAGAGGAGGAGACAGAGAGGAAGATCTTCCGTCCGATGGTTTACTCTCCAAACAACAGCCGGTGCTGCGCCGATCCGAAGCCGGGAGCCAGGAGCTGTTCCAGGTCTCCCACATGGGTGCAGGGTCCCAAGGCTTTGGGCTGTCCTCGACTGCTTTCCCAGGCCCTCTTCTCGAATCTTTGTTACTGAGTTCTAACCACAACCAGATGACATAAAGGAACATGCAAGAGCCACAGGACCAAGGACAGCACGGGTGCCAAGTTACTATGATGCGGAGAGAGCTGTGCTGGGGGTCACATTTGGCACTGTGGTTGGCACGGTGCTTGGGATACTCGCAGGCCAAAGCTGAGGAGTCTGTGGTGCAGCCCAGACTTGATTTCCTGTTCCCAGGGTCCTGGGAGGGCAGCAGTGCAGTACCTGGGTCCCTGCCACCCAGTTAGGGGGCCTTGCCTGAGTTCCTGGCTCCTGGCACCCGCCTGGCCCAGCCTCAGCCTTAGAGCATCTGGGCTGAGTCGGTGGATAAGCGCCCTCTGTTGGTGCTCCTGTCACATCTCTGTTGGGTAAGTACAGGAAGAAGTAGACGCAACTTGTGCCACAAGGCGAGTTTCGGGTCCAGAGCTGGGCTGTTACTCAGTCCTGCTGCTTGAGGCTTTTGCACACAGGGCTGGACACCCAGGCCAGCCCCACTGCTCCTGTGGCCGGCCCTGCTGCAGCAGGTCGGGCGGCGGGGCCGTCCAGACTCCAGCTGGCCCAGTCCCCTTGTGGGCAGCACCTCAAGGAGACCCTGCTTGGACCTCAGGTACTTGCAGATGAAGACAGATCTCAGCGCCAGAATCTTCCTTGGCAGGGATCCTTGGTGAAGGAGACACAGAAGTAGCACTGACCTATCTCTTTAAGAACACAGCCTTGGGCCCAGCGCGGTGGCGCAAGTGGTTAAGTCCTCGCCTTGCACACCCGGGATCCCATATGGGCGCCGATTCTAATCCCGGCAGCTCCACTTCCCATCCAGCTCCCTGCCTGTGGCCTGGGAAAGCAGTCGAGGACGGCCCAAAGCTTTGGGACCCTGCACCCGTGTGGGAGACCCGGAAGAGGCTCCTGGCTTCGGATCGGCATAGCATAGGCCGTTGCGCTCACTTGGGGAGTGAACCATCGGACAGAAGATCTTCCTCTCTGTCTCTCCTCTCTGTATATCCGCCTTTCCAATAAAAAAATAATAAAAATAAATCTTTAAAAAAAAAAAAGCTCACAGCCTTGAGGATCCAGCACGGTGGCCTAGTGGACAAAGTCCTTGCCTTGAACGCTCCCGGATCCCATATGGGCACCGGTTCTAGTCCTGGCAACCCCGCTTCCCATCCAGCTCGCTGCTTGTGGCCTGGGAAAGCAGTCTAGGACGGCCCAAAGCCTTGGGAACCTGCACCCGTGTGGGAGACCTGGAATAAGCTCCTGGCTCCTGGCTTTATATTGGCTCAGCTCCAGCCGATGTGGTCACTTAGGGAGTGAATCATTGGATGGAAGATCTTCCTCTCTGTCTCTCCTTCTCTCTGTATATTTGACTTTGCAACAAAAAATAAATAAAATCTCAAAAATAAAGAATATGACCTTGAGAAGAGGCCTGAGGGCTCCCTGGGGGATTGGGGTTCCTGACACTGGGGCTGTGGCCCTCCTGACCTTTAAGGCTCTTGGGGTTTCTGACCAGAACTTCCTGTTTCCAGACACTGCCCCCACACAGACACAAGGCACTGTGTGTCACTCATCCCCTGACCATGCTGTGTGGGCAGTGGCCTTGAGAGCGACAGGTCTGGGGCGCTGCTGTCACCTGCTCCCCAGCTTCTAGGCCCAGCATGGTCTCGGCCACTTCATGCCTCCCAGTGCCCCTCCTCTGCTCAGCTTCTGGCTGGCCCTTGACAACCACCTGACCTCTCTATGCCTCAGTTTCCCAGTCTGGAAAATGGAGACCATGTCTGGCCTCTCCCTTACAGTCAATGTGAGGCTGGCCAGTTTCATTTCATCACCATACAAAAAATTCACGGGTGGTGTGTAAGACCCCCTGCTTCTGTCTGCCACGCACGTTACAAAGGCTGTTTGAATTCTCTCTCCCTCACGGGCCGAGGAGCACTCAGCACTTGCTGTCCTTAGCGTCACCACTGCATGAGACACGTGGGGCCCACAGCAATGTCAGTGAGCCCAGGGACTGGCTTCCCAGGCAGCTCCCATAGAACTTGTCCCTGACCCATGGTCCCAAGCTGGCTCCTAGGAGCCTGAGGAGGAAGCACAAACTTCCCATTCTGCTGTAGCAGCCCAAACCACTTCCCCAACACCCTCCTGCAGGGGAGCAGGCTGACCTGCGTGGGAGAGGAGCAGACGGAGGTGGGTGTGTGGGGAGGGGTGCAGGTGCAACTTAGGCAGGGAGAGGCAGTCAGGTACAGAAGGGACACCTATAGTGTCCTCAGCAGAGGGACCGGCCAGCGACAGCCAGGAGGTGGAGGCAGGGAAGGGCTCAGGCCAGGGGGCACAGGCGGGGAGCCCAGTGCCACTGACTCTGGGCCCAGCGAGGGGCATGGCCTCTGCCTTCCCACGCTCCTCCTGGAAGTGGTAGGAGTTTTGTCATCCAAGACAAGGGCGGGAGGGAAGAGGGGCACAGAAGGTGCAAGAGGCTGCCACAGCTAGGTCCCTCACATGCCAGGGGGCACGGTACTCCCCAGGGACACACACTGCGGATGGCCATGGCAGGTGCATGGGTCCAGCCTCTGGATCTCACTGTATAGTTCTCGTTGCTGCCTGCATCCTTCCCCGAATGTGGTCAAAATGACCACATCCCCACAGCAGGCTAAAGGGAGAACTGCCCCGTAGAGCCCAGCCAGTGCCCCGGATCATGAGGCGGCTGTAGAAACAGCTGTGGGGGGCAGTGCAGTAGCCTGGCAGCTGAAGCCCTAGCCTTGCATGTGGCGGGATCCCATATGAGCGCCACTTCTAATCCTGGAGGCCCCACTTCCCATGGCCTGGGAAAGCAGTCAAGGACGGCCCAAAGCCTTGGGACCCTGCACCCGTGTGGGAGACCAAGAGGAGGATCCTGGCTCCTGGCTTTGGATTGGCACAGCTCCAGCTGTTGCAGTTACTTGGGGAGTGAATCAACAGACAGAAGATCTTCTTCCTCTTCTCTGTATATCTGACTTTCCAATAAAAATAAATAAATCTTTAAAAAAATAGAAACAGCTGTTGTTGTTCTAAGCTGCTAGGTAGTGACCCGTGAAATAGCTGCACATAGTGCAATAGATAGGACCCCAGGGGTGTTTGGAGGCCTGTGGTGGAAGGGAGAGGAAGGGGGCTCCTGCAAGGAAATGGGGTGCAGCCCCAGTAGGGCTGCACCAGCTCAGGCATCCTGGGCTCCAGGGTCCACCTTCCCCTTCCTGGACTTGTGGGGTTTCAGGAGAACGGCAGAGCAGGCAGTGGAGGGTCTGCCACACTGGCCTTCCCTACCAGGTTCTGAGCCACCCAGCTGGGTTCACAGCCTGCTGGACCACGTCCACAGTGCCGGCTGGTGCCAGGACACAAGCTCACAAGGACACATGCAGGGCCTGTGTATACAAGAGACACACACAGCCACATACAGATAGAGTTCAGGGCAAGCAATAGCGTGCCCCACACCTCCATCCCGTTTCTGATGTAAGCAACCCCCTTCACGAGCGGGGTCATCTGTCGCCACCAGAATAAACTCGAACGCCGGGGGACTTGGGACGGAGGATACAGGAAAGGCTGCAGGACAAAGCCTCTGGGCTTCCATCGCTGTGTCTCCTGCCCCCACCCCGCCCTGCCCCTGGGAGGCCAGAGAAACCAGAATCCCCTTTCTCGAAGCCAGCCTGTCACAAAACCCCTCAGCCCCATTTTGTGTAAGACCTGGCCAGCTAGAAATCCTCCAACATTCCTTGTCTGATGAAGGTCCCCCATCTTCATGCTGTGGGGTTCCTAGCTCTCACCCAGGGAGCTCAGAGACACCGAGAGGAATGAAGACCCACAGGCAGGCTGGGCAGGGCCTCCTCCCTCAGTCTCAACACACAGCCACAGCTGCTGACCGCTCACCATTTGGCACCATGCAGCCCCTTCTCTCCCACAAGCCCCCTCCACGCATCCACAGGCTCCCAGGTCACAGGAGACTCCTCCTCTCTGGGTGACCCATCCTCCTCGTGGGGATGCACACAGACAATTCCTAACTGAAGCCTGTGGCTTCTGCCTTGTGTCCAGGTTTGGATTCAAAGTAGAAGCAGACAGTTCGGGTCCAGGACTGCTTGCTGCCACCCACTATCCCACCACCCTCACTGGGGACAGGACAGTGTCCACTCCAGGGAGAAGCCTGGACTGCACCCCATCAGGGCAGGGCTGGGAATGAGTGAAGCCAGCTAACCCCTGAGGGCTATTCAGGGGACCCTGACCCACACTTCCGGCCACCAACATCTCCCTGTAACCCCTTGGGCCCCTGAAGTGCTGGTGCCCGGGCAGGTCCTGCCCTGGGGGTGATTCTGAGATGCTGATGGCCCCTGGAGCTGACTCCTCCTATTCGCTGGGTCTCAGAGTGCCTGTGTTTAGCTAACAAGTCTTAGTGGACTCACCCCATGGCCAAGTCCTGGCTTCAGTCTCCAGCTCAGCTGGCCTAAGCCTCTTGTTCCCATTGCACGAGGCAACAGCGCCCCCTTCTGGCAAGGTAGCTCTTGCGACCTTTGCTGCATCCCCTGCTCTCTGCTTCCCCCTGCTGGCAGTCGTGGGAAGGGCAGTTTGATTCAAACTGGTCCCATAAACCCCATACTCAAAAGGTTTCTAAATTTGGGTCCTGTCTTTGTCTCAAATCCAATTGTTACCTGTTACCTGTTTTTTTTTCTCCATCCTGGCTTTCTGCTCATAATACACCCTGAAAGCATGGGTTCAACCAACCACAGACCAAAAGTAGTTTTAATTGCATCTATACTTAATATGCATATTTTTCCTCCCTAAACAACAGAATAACTGGGCCTGGCACGGTAACCTAGAGGCTAAAGTCCTCGCCTTGCCAGGGGTTGGGACGGGTGAGGGGCTGTGCCAAGCTGAGTCAGAGCAACCACTGGCATGCGTGTGATCTAAGGCTGGGAATAGGCCCAGTTGGGGAGATGGGTTGAGGTTCCCATCATGGGGCACATGGGCTGGAATGGGGGCTGCATTCTGATCTGGATACAGCGTAGTCTCCCTTGGCACAACTGTGGACTGGGACTGGATGCACCAAGCCGGGCCAGACACCTTCTGGTCTTCTGGAGGACCAGGGTAGATATGGGACAGACTAGGCTAGGTCTCAGCCCCTACTGAGCCATGTATGAGCTGCATGTGGGTATGGACGAGCCGTGGCTGGGCTGAAACATCCAACAGCAAGAACCAGTTTGGGTTAAAGGTCAGTCAGGAAAAGCCAATGTTTCTACTAGGACAGGAGGTGAACTCAGTAGGGCTGGCTCATGGACCCACTGGCATGTGCGAAATCTGGCATTGGGAGGGGTTCTGATGGAGGAGCCCGGGCAACTCCTCTGGCAGGACACAGACCCAGCAGGTAAGCACAAGAAGCATGCTAGGAAACAGCCCAGAACAGGCCATGGAAAGTGTCCCACTGGCATACATTTGGCATGGGTCGGGGTGAGACCAGGCTGAATCAGTTCACGTCATCCATTGGCGAATCTGAGCACCAGGACAGTGTGGGTCGAGCCAAGATTGGTCGCGACAAAAACCAGTGCACAATACAGAATGCCAAGGTGAGGTTACCTGTACCGGATGTGACCGCAGTGCCCAACAGCACACATGAGAACCAGGAAGGGAGGGGGCGCAGCCGGCAGGGGGAATAAGTGGGGGGTGGTTCCCTTGCTGGACAGCTACTCCTACTGGAGAGTGTGGGCTGGGATGGGGGCAGACCAGACTAGGCAGGGCTACAACACCTGTGTGCCTCATGGGGACTAGATCAGGGAAAAGCCAGGCTGGGCTGATTATTCCCACTGGTGCAAACAAAATTAGAGTGGGTGAGGGTTGGTTGGGCTTAGTCGCAGCACCAGCTGGCAGAAGCTGGCACTGGGGGCTAATTCTGTCAAGTTAAACCACAGAACCACCTGGAGAGTGTATAATTTGGGAGTGGGAATGGCCTGGGAGGGAAATAGTGGGCTCGTCCCTCTTGGGTTACCACTCCCACGGGAGGGCACAACTAGGGCAGCGGCTGGGGTGGCTAGACAGAAAGGCACCCAACAACATCCATGAGGGCTGGATAGTTGAGCTGGTAAGATGGAACTAGGCTTTAATACCCACTGACATGTATGAGAGCCGAATGGGATGTGGGACAGGCTGGACTAGTCGGCTACAATACTGGCAAACCAGGGCAGGGGGCTGGCCTGGTGGGGGTTATTGTAGGTCACTCCGACTAGGCTGCAGCTCACACTGGTTTATGTGAGGGCCGAGTGTGTGCTGAGCAGAACCAGGCTGGACTGCAACACCCATTGATTCCAGTGGAAGACAGTACTGGAAACAGAACCAACCCAGCAATTGCAACCACCAGCTGATCGGTGTAATGGACTGTGCCGGGCCCTGAACTTGCTAGTACATACAAGAATCTGATCTGGCAACACCTCAGACAAAGATTCTTTGGGGATCTCCCCAATCGAACTGCCAGACTCAGAACCCTAATCATGAAGACAGAGGACAGAATAAGTCAGTCAACTGCCTCAGCCATATGTTGGCAGTGAGAAACAGGGCAAATGGAGACTCTAAGATGGACTGTGTCAATCAGTGGATTCTTCAGTGACCTCATCGTGCTTGGAGTGGCGAGACTGACAGCAATTCATAACTGTTGAACTATCAAAACCACTTGAGCAAGACCCTCGGAGCGTGCCCCACCTCAGGGGCCTGGGGTGGGTGGGAGACTGGGTGGGGCTTCTCCCTTAAAATTCCCCTTTACCTCAGATACATGAAGAAAACAATATGGAACTAATAGTCTTACCCATTTTTCCCGTAGCCCTTCAGCCTTTTTACCCTAATTAACTATGTAAAGATTGTCAAAAATATAATTTAAAAAATGGAAAAAAAAGTCCTTGTTTTGCATGTGCCAGGATCCCATATGGGCCCAGGTTCTAATCCTGGCAGCCCTACTTCCCATCCAGCTCCGTTTGTGGCCTGGGAAAGCAGTCGAGGATGGCTAAAGCCTTGGGACTCTGCACCCGTGTGGGAGACCCAGAAGAAATTTCTGGTTCCTGGCTTCAGATCGGCTTAGCTCTGGCCATTTCGGCCACTTGGGGAGTGAATCATGGACAGAAGATCTTCTGTTTCTCCTCTCGGTATATCTGACTTCCCGATAAAAGAATACATCTTGAAAAACATCTTAACACATTGTATCAGCCATTATCAGTGATCCAAGGAAGATTTAAAGTACACTGGAGGAAATGTGTGATTACGTGCACATCTTTTTCTTTTTTTACTCATTTTAGCGACTGGCGTCATTGTGGCACAAGTCAAACCTCTACCTGCAAAGCTGCCTTTCCGTATGGATGCTGGTTGAGACCTGGCTGCTCTAGCGCCAGCCTAGCTCTCCATTATTGCACCTGGGAAAGCAGCAGAGGATGGCTCGAGTGTATGGGCCCTCACACCCACGTGGGGGACCCAGACAAAGTCTCTGGTTCCTGGTTTCAGCCTGAAAAAATATTAGTAAAAATTTTACTTATTTGAAAGGGAAAGTGACAGAGAAATAGATCTCTCCTGTGCTGGGTCACTCCCTAAAAGGCCATGACAGAGCTGGGCCAGCCAGGACCAGGAGCCCAGAACTTCATCTGAGTCTTCCACGGGGCTGGGGGGGCGGCGCAGAAACCAAAGCACAAGGGCCACCTCTCACTGCTTTTCCTGGGGCATTATCAGGGAGCTGAATCAGAACAGCTGGGACTTGAATTGCAACCCGCAGCTTGACCCACTGCACAATAGCAGGCCTGTGATGTTATTTGACCCAAGGACAAGAGCACCCTTAGATTTCCGGCATCCACGTAGTAGTGGTGGTGTTGGGGGAGGGTCTTCCGTGGCTCCTGAGCGACCCCGTGCCCTCAGCACTCCCCACCCTATGCTGGTGCTGGCCCCGGCTTTTGCACGTGCTGCTCCTTCAAATATCCCACGCGTGGGCAGCCCTTCCTCGCACCCCTGCCCGGCCCAGAGAATAATCCTTCCTCTTGCGGCTCCTGCAAGTCTCTGTCCAGGCTCCACCTCCTACAGGAAGCCACCCCCGACCAGGTCCACATTCCTGAGGTGCTCCCTCGGGTCCTCACACTTCCTGTGTTGGGGTGACCTGCTGCTCTTTGTCCCCCGGGACTGTGAGCTCTGGGAGGTCAGGGAACTCAGCGACCCCCAGCCCGTGGCCAGAGCCTGGCCTGCAGCAAGGAGCTGGCAGCGCTTGGTGGCTGGGAGAATGACTGGATGAGTGAAGGAATGAATGAAGGGACTGGGACAAGTGCACGAGCTGGGGAACACTGGGAGCACGTCTGGAGTTCTCGGCTCCCTGCCAGCCGGAAAGGGCTTTGTTCCGATTTGGGATCCTTCGACTTCCCCTGAGCCCAAGCCTCTGTATGAAGCTGGGCTAACAGTCCACCACGTCAGCCGGATGGGCAGATGGTGGGGCTGCCTTCCACCAACACCAGCAGCAGCAGCAGCAGCAGTTGTAACCCCACTGCGGCAGACACACACAGCTTCACCTTCCAGGGGCCAGGAACTCAGTCGATGTTGAGCCATCACTGGCTGCCTCCCAGGCTGGGTCTGAGCAGGAAGCCAGATCCAAAGTGGAGCCCAGATTTAAATCTGAGCATTCTAATGTGGGGTGTAGACAAATGGCTCCCCATCTCCATCAGCTGCTAAGCTCCCGGAAAGGCTGAGGGGCACGGAGCCGCCTGAGCTCCCAGATCAGCACAGCTGGCCAGGGTGGTACCCCTCCCTGGCAGGGGAAGTGTGGGGTGCTGCAGGCTCATGCCGAGCAGTGAGTCACCCTCACTCTGTGTGCTGCAGCTGGGAGTGCTGCAGTGATGAGCCAGAGGCAGGAAGGCACTGACTCGCCAACGCACCCTACCGCCCCCTGCCCTCCTCTGCACCTCATCAAGACTATTTCCAGAATATTCCTGGATCCCTGAAACCGCCACCAGCTCGCCCTGGGACACGGGGCATCTCCTCCAAGGTGGCTCCTACTTGCTCCCTCAGATGCATCCTGCCCACATGGCTCCTTCAGGAGGACCAGCGAGGAGCCCCGACTCTCCAGGCTGCTGCCCAGAAGGACCACGCACCGGATGCCCCTACCTTCTGCTACAACAAAGGGCAATGAAGGGAACCCTTGTCCCTGCTGCCCCATGTGCACCAGCACAGGCCAATCTTTTTAGGAGACACTAGGGAAGCACAGTGGGTGACAGATGCCAGAACCATCCAGCAGGAGGTGCTGAGGAGCCGGGAGGGGGGCAGAGCTGAGCAAGGGCAGCCCAAGGAGGCTGGCTGGCTTACTGGCTCAGCTTTCCATGGGGGGCAGGACGGAAAAGGGGTGGCACAGCTCCCCAGTGACCACACAGGACTTAGGGAGACGCTGGGTGACTACTATGGTCTCTCTACCTCACTGAGATCGGGGAGGGAGGCATGCAGGGTTTCACAACCGACTGCCCGGTACAAATCCTCAGCAGCTCAGGCTCCCTGGCGTGTCTCCCCATCTGCCTGGCTGGGAAGAGGGCAGCTGGTCCCTCCTCGTCAGATTGTGGGGACGGTCACTGGAGCTGGCACCAATGAAGTGGTGGCTCTGATGGTCCTAGGTGACTTTGAGGTCTTCATCATCTTTTTTTGTACTTTTCACTAAACTGAGCAGATCTGAAATCCACCTTCTTTAGGGGTAAGGCACAGGACACCTGGGAAGTTTGTCGGTTGGCTGATTTTACTAGAGAGGTAGACAGAGATGCACACAAGTTTTACTTTATTAAAGATTTGTTTCAAAGGCAGAGTTACAGAGAGAACGGGAGAGGCAGAGAGGCATCGTTCAGCCACAGCCTCACTCCCCAAAATGTTCACACAGCTAGTGCTGGGCCAGGCCAAGCCTTGAGCCTGGAATGCCGTCTGGGCCTTCCATGTGGGTTGAAGGGCCCAGAGCACTTGGGTCACCCCCCCACAGCTTCCTCTGTGCATTCGCGGGGGGCTGGATTAGAAGTAGAGCAGCCAGGACTCAAACCAGGGTTCATAGAGTTACTAGCACTGCAGTTGTAACCACTATGCCACAATACCAGCCCTCAGAAGGGAGTCGGAGATCTTCCACGTGCTGGTTCCTTCCCCAAATGTCTGTGACATCAGAGCTGGGCCAGGCCAAGCCAGTTCAACGCGGGTCTGCTGCACTGGATGGCAGGGTTTCAGCGGCCTGCGTAGCAGCTGCTGCGTCCCACAGGCTGGGAGCCAGGAACCCCAGGTGGGGCCTGGACCCAGCAGAAAGGGCATCTTCACTGGTGGGCTAACAGCCCACTGCTACCTGCTTCGCAGATATACGCAGATGGGACTCGTACACCGTCAGATCCATCTGAAATGCATGGTCGCACGACTCCTAGTCCCAGTGGGCGGCTGGGCGGCCTTGCTGCAGTCTCAGGCCACCGCCCCCACACGGGGCATTGTTCCTGGGGTGTGGGGTGTGTGTGGTGCCGAGCCCCAACGCTCTCACAACCTCCTTAGGGCAGGTGAGAGCAGTGGGGGAGAAAGGCGCCCACAGAGCTCAGAGGGCCGCGTCCAGGTCGATGACGACCTGCCATGATTTTTAACTTTCTCCTCTTCTCGCAGAGGGGGACACGCACCCAACACATGGGGTCTTCAGACACTCTGCGGGAGCATGCGTGGTGAAAACACTAACTCGTGCATTTCCAAAGAGATCTGCATTTTTTTCAACTCGGTCAAAACATTTGTTTAGGATTTTTTAAATTGTAAAGGTACATCAGATTTACAGAAAGAAGGGGAAACAGACAGAGATCTTCCATCCAGTGTCTCACTCCTCAAACGGCCACAATGGTTGGGGCTGAGCCAATCCGAAGCCAGGAGCTTCTTCCAGGTCTCCCGCCTGGGTGCAGGGTCCCGAGACTTGGGGCTGTCATCCAGTGCTTTCCCAGGCCACAAGCAGGGAGCTGGATGCAAAGTGGGGCCACTGGGACTAGAACCAACGCCTGTATGGGGTCCTGGTGCATCCAAGGCGAGGACTTTAGCTGTTAGGCTACTGTGCCAGGCCCCAAAAGGGAGTCTTGGTCACTGCTTCCTGAGGTGACATCTCGTCCTGATTTCCTGCACGGGGAAATTCCAGGTCCAAGAGGACCTGTTGTGGGGCTGGAAAGACCCTAGGGATCGCCCAGCCAGGGAACTTTGGGGAGGGGGTTCCCAGGCTACACAGAGAAGGGAGATTTTGCGGCCTTGGGACATAACATGCCTGCTCTAACATAACACCCCAGGGTCCTGCTCTGTGCCCCCCTTTCCTGATACTTGCCCCAGCCACCTACCCTCTTTGGCTGCCCTTTATGCCAACCTCAGCTCATGGCGGGCCCTGCCCTGGCATCCTCGGCCTCACCTCCGCATGTCCCCATGGCTGCTCCCACCACTCTGCTCTGGGAAACCAGGCCACTGGGCTTAGAGCAAGCATATTCCAAGACCCTCACCCTCCCCTTTCCACAACATTCTCTGCTGCTAAGTGCAGGCTGGAATCTCCTCCTGCTCCCCATCCCCAGCTTCCCAAAGCGCTCCCGGGAGGCAGCGGGGCTGAGCTGGGGCCCTGTGAACCGTTTCCTGCAGGAGGCAGGCCTTGGCTCCAGGAATATGTGTTTGTGCCACACTCCCGATGCTCCCAGGTCAAGAGCCTGGCCATAGCTTGGCAGGTGGGTGGCTGAAGGGTAGTCACATGGCTGGTCAGAACCATTTCCTGTGATGGCTGCTTCAGCTGGCCAGGCCCTACCAGGGTCGCCCTCTCTGTAAGGGCCCTCGGCTAGCTCCTGCACCAGGCCTGTCTTTGGGGTGTGCACCTGCGTCGTCCCAGGCTGCTGCCATCTGTGCTCCACGCAGCAGCTATAGCCAGCCCAAAACCTTGGTACCCAACTGCCCAGGGAAGCCATATCTGTTTTAGGGCCTCACGCTGCTGCCTGCTCCAGCCCCCTAGCCCCACCCACCCCGCCCGTCATGCTCCCTGCTCGCCATCCTGGGCCATGAGGCCTTTGCATGTGCAGTTCTCTCTGGACAAGGGGCTCCTGCTCCAATTTCAGACCAGGCTCACGCATCACTTCCTGCTGCAAACTTTCTTAGAGCCCTGGGTAGGTGGTAGCCCCAAGTGCTCCATCCAAGTCTCCCATGTTGGTGGCAGGGACCCAAGTACTTGAACCGCCACTCTGTCTGCAAGGATCTGCTGTGTATGAACAGGGATTTTTTAGAAACAGCTCCAATTCACTGGGTGGTGGTAAGGGTCAGAGGTCAGAACACCAGCTCCTCTTCTTCTAACTTTGCAAGACTGTATTTTCATGTTTCCAAGCATTCATTCAAGCCTGCAATCTAAGGGTGAGAGTAGGCACAGTGTGTTAAGCTACTGCTGGGGACGCCGGCATCCCACAAGAGTGCTGGATGAATCCAGCTCCCTGATAAAGCACCCGGGAAACCAGATGACGACTCCTCACCCCACATCCCCATTACTGCTTCCTGTCCTGGAGTCCTTGTACCTGTGTGGGAGAGCCAGCTGGAGTCCCGGGCTCCTGCCTTTGGTCTGCCCTAGCCCTGGCGGTTGCAGCTATTTGCAAAAGTGAACCAGAGAATGGAATATTCTATCACCTTGCTATCATATTTAAAGAAAAAAGATTTACTTATTTTTGTTTGGAAGGTAAAGTCACATAGAAAGGAGACAGAGCAAGATCTTCCATTTGTGAGCTCACTCTGTAAATGGCTACAATGCCAGAACTGGACCGGTAAGAAGCCACAAGCTTCTTCTGGCACAACAGGCAGAGGCTTACCCTGCTGTATCTCCAGATATATACACTTTGAGATAGATATATTTTAAAGAAAGCAGGGGCCAACACTGAGTGCAGTAGGCTAGCTGCCGCAGGCGTCTCACATGGATGTGCTGGCTGGAGTCCCAGCTGCTCTGCTCTCAGTGCAGCCTCTTGCTAGAGCACATGGGAAAGCAGCACGTGCTGACCCACCCACAAGAGAAAACTAGACTTCGGCTTCCACCTGGCCCCTATCCAACCAAATGGTAACACGGTTACCAGAAAACGCAAACTGTCCCTTGTGGCTCTCATGTTTCTAGCCAACACTGTGTGCCTGCCACACTGCAAGTGCTCAGGACTCATTCAGTGGCTATCTTTGAGAAGTGACAAGGGCAAGAGGGACAGGAAAGAAGTTAGCATCATTGGTGATTTCAGGAAATGTAAATCTAGGTCTTAATTAGAAACAACTTTATCCTCAACTGGGCAAAACTTAAAAATCCAACCACACCAAGCCGCAAGGATGTGGTTGCTATCCACTGTTGGTAGGAATGTAATTACAACGACCGCTTTGCAAGGCAGTGCGTTCTCTTTGGAGCTCCAGTAACTGCCACAGAGGCCCCTGCACACCAGCCCCATGCTGGGAGCAGCAGCAGCAATGGATCTACAACCAACATTACCCACACAGCCACCCCACAGAGGAGACACTGCACGGCCACCTGAGACTGCGATGGGATCTCCAGCACAGACCAATCCCAGCCACAACTTGATTGCCCGGGACAATCAAGTCCCAGCAGTCACATGGCCTGAGGATAGGATTTTCATCCTCATGCCCTGAACTGTGGCCCCACTATGATCCTAACCGCCTCCCTGAAGATACAGCCTTATTTGGAAACAGTCTCTGCTGGTAACAGTCAATCTGAAATGAGCTCATCCTAGGTGGTGGGGCCCTAAATCCAAGGACTTGCATCCTTGAATGAGAAACCACACAGTGGGGAACACAGGAGAACCCAGAAGCAGAGACCTGAGGGATGCCCCTGCAAGCCGAGGATGCCCAGGATTCTGGCAGGGCCCTGGGGCTCGGGGGAGGAGTGCAGAGCACACCCCACAGCGCACATGCCTGCTCTCAGCGGGAGTCTGGGCTTCCGGCCTCCAGAACTCAGAGCGAACAGATTTCTGTCATGTGAAGCCATCCAGTCCGTGAACATTTATTACAGGGGTCGTAGGCGGGAACTCGAGGAAGAATACAGGAGCTGGAAGATTCTCTCGGCATCTGTGTGCAGTCCTGCCTATCAACCCAGCACGCCCACTTTCCCATGACGCACCTGAGTCTCAGGCAGGAGATGCCTTGATGAACAGGTGGAAGTTAGAAAATTAAACTTCACGTGGAGGGGCCATGAAACTCCCACAAAGCCTCACCCAGACTCCACCCTATTTGCATATTCATTAATCCATAGTGCCGTGGGAGTGATCCTTTCGGCTCTGGCTCCTAGCAGGCTGCCCTGTGGCCCACACTCCTGTGCGTCTGTGTACCCTCTTACACTCGCCCTCACCTGTGCACCTGGCGGAGGCTCTGCCATCTCATCTCCCAGGGAAAGGGACTTGGAGTAAGAACTGAGATTCCTATTCCCACAGCTGGTAGGCAGAGATGCAGCAGAGCAGTGTGATGACACTGCACACGAGGCGAGCTGGAGTGAAGACAGGATTCCGGTGACAAGGACCCCAGCTCATGATGGAACCAGTGCGATGGTGACCTTGAGGTTGGCGGCACCCGGTGCCTACGACACCATCAAAAGGTCCACAGCAGGGACCAGCACGGTGGCACAGAGGGCTAAGGGCCACTTGTGATGCTGGCATTCCATGTGACTGCTGGTTCTAGTCTTAGCAGTTCCATGTTAAGGTCCCTGAGAAAACAGAAGAAGATGGCCCACGTGCTAGGGCCTCTGACACCATGTGGGAAACCCAGTTGGCATTCTGGGCTCCTGGCTATCACAGCCATTTGAGGAATGAATCAGTGGATGGAACAGTGTGTCTTCTTCCTTTCTCTGTCTCCCTCTCTTGCTGTCACTCTCAAATAAAATAACTTTTTAAAAGATTACTGCAAATTCTTTAATAAAAGCAGGTCATTTAAAGACCAGGGAATATGTCATGATCTAGATTATGATCTGCCCACAATTCTGTCATATTAAAGTTCATAAAAACATTACTTTATAAAATGAAAAGGTCCCAGGGCCAGTGCTGAGGCACAGTGAGTAAAGCTGCAGTCCTGGGTACTCTATTTCCTATCCAGCTCCCTGCTAGTGCAAAAACAGCAGAAGACAGTCCAAGTCCTGGGGCCCAGCACTCACACAGGAAACCCAGAAGCTCCTGGCTCTGGCCTGGTCCAGCTCTGGCAAGTGAACCAGACAATGGAAGACCTCACTTTAGCAAGCCCTTTCAGATAAACACATAAAACCTCAAATAATAAAACAGATCGCTGCCCAGTGCCAGCTCACTGCCAGGCCCCTACACGCCTGTGAACTTCTCTGGGTCAAGGCCAAGCTACAATCCTGCCACCTGACCTACCAACTTCTCAGAGACCCGCCCCCTCCACGCAGCCAGCCCACACCTGCACTGCGCTTTACCCCACATCCCACACATCTCACATACACCAGGCACTGGCCTTGCTTCTGTGGCCAGCAGCTGTCCCCTCCCAGCAAAATGGAAACCCTGCGAGGGCTGAGATCAGCTCTCCCCAGCAGCCAACACTGAGCTTGGCAAACAGCAGATGCTGCCCCGAGGTGGGATGGATAATTGATGACCAAGCTGGGTGTGGCACGCTGTCCCTCCTCCCCTGGACACCTCAACCTCCCCAGGAATGAAGACAGAGCCAACCCAGGCCCCACTCAATCACAACCAGAGGACTTTCGCTGGGCACGGAGGGCTCTGTGGGAGGGCTGTGTGGTACTGTGAGCTGTGTCTGCCCTTACCCCACTCCTTCCCTCATTAGGCACTGGCTCTGGGCTGACGTCTTTCATATTTTAACACACTTATACATCTTTTCCTTTAAAAAACAAACAAGATGTTAAAAGGAATGGGCATGTCAGCCCACGGGCAGCTCCAATCCAGCTCCATTCAGGATCGGGATAGCTGAGCCAGCCTGAGAGACGCTAAAGCTGAGGTTTCATGGCAAGGTGACGCCTGCACAGCGTACCCCTCCCCGCTGCTCCCCCAGCTGAACCCACTGGCTCTCCTCACCCACTCCGGGAAATTTCTCTCTAGCCAGGCAATTCTGTTCTTGATTGTCGGTTCGGAAATCCCTAGAGCAGAAGCCTGGGGTCTATGGGAGTCCCCAAGAGCTGAGCTCTCTCCACTGCCCTCCTCCCCACCACAGGGGGTGGGGAGAAGTAGGCACTGAGCCAGGTTGCCACAAAGCAGGGTCAACCAGCCCTGGGCAGGCCCCAGGCGGTGGCAGTGAGCTCATCCCAGCCCTTAATTATCCCCCTGGCTAATAAACATCTGAGAACCTGCAGCCTATTCCACAGGGAGGACCCCAGGGACACTGGGCCAGATGTCAACATGGAAGGACAAGGAAGGAAATGGCTCTGGAAGAGGCAGGAAGTGCAGCTCCCTGCTCCTCCCCAGTCAGGGCCAGAAACGGGGAGGGGGAGCAGCAACTTGGCTGCTGGCCCTTCCAAGGGTGAGGGCACAGCTCTAACCAGCCCAGCCCTGGGTGCAGTGCTTTTGCCATCAGCATTATTATTCACAGTTCCTGGTCATCCTAGACCAGGCTATGGCAGCTTCTGCAGGTCCCCTGTTCTCAGGACCTCCCTCCTGACGTGGGTTTCTTGAGACAGTGATGAAGATGAGGCCCCAAGGCACAGAGGGCTCAGAGGGGTGTGACAACTTGCCCATGATAAACCCCTTGAGCAGGACCCTTGGAGCATGCCCCACATCGGGGACCTGGGATGGGTGGGAGGCGGGGTGGGGCTTCTCCCTTTGTCTCTCCCCTTACCCCAGATACAGCAAAAGTAATAATGTGGAAACAATGGTCTTACCCACTTTCTTGTAGCCTTTGATCCTTTGTGCCCTAATCAACTATGTAAAAATTATCAAAATAAAATGATTACCAAAAAAAACCTTGCCCAAGATGCAAATAGGGTTCAAGGTCACTGCTCAACCTATTCCTAACGCTCTCAGTGAGGGCTGGGCAGGTGACTTCCCAGCCCTGTGGGTCAACTCATGGCCATCCCCACTCCTCAGAGAAGAAGGCAGCACAGAGAGGACAGGCTGCTTTCCCAAAGCCACTCAGCAGAGAAAGTGAGACTGGAGCCCGGGCAAATCTGCCAACTTTTCCCCATCAGCACCACTTTGCCCCCAAAGCGTCCGCCCTGCCATCACGCTGCCAGCTCTGGCTCGGATCCTAGCCCACTAATGAGGCTTTGCTCCACTTGTGGCTGGGACCGCGCTGGCCACCGAACAGGCTTTGTGGGAAGAACCTGCTTCCTGCCACTCTAGCCGCCAAAGCATGACTGCCAGCCGCCAGGCCCCAGTAGCTAGCTGCAACTGGGCTTCCCTCTGTGGCCCTGTCCCTCATTCCCACTCACACCTTGACCTCCTCCTGGGCCAGGCCAGTCCTGGAGTGCCATGGCCAATCATTGACTCCACACACATTCGTTCAGCCAGAACCTTACCATGTCCATGATTCTAACCTGCCAGGGATTCTGCTAGAAGCCAGGAAAGCTCTTAGCTGTGGACAAGGTCCCTGCCTCTGCTCCCAGCCCGTCCTGTCCCTCTGGGCCTGGCAGGACCCGCCGCTTTAATGGGCCTCCGCTGGCTCTGGGCAGTGTCCCTCGGCTAGGCTGCCCTCTGCCAGTGGCCAGAGGCCCTGGGCTGGACACACAGGCCTGGCCTCAGCTCCTCAGGGCCGACCTGCCTCACCTGGGAGCTGTGGATATGCACTGTGGTCACTGGGCAGGGCAGGGGACCGGCATGTGCTAGGAGTCTAAGCCGGGGTTGTGACATTCAAAAAGAACCACGATTACAGACTGTCCCGGGACTGGAAGCTTCTGGCTCCCGGTTGTTCCAGAAATCTCTGAAGTAGCAGGCACGTGGGTGGGGACTGACTGACAGACCGTACCGACCGAAACAATAAGGGAGACAACTGACCAACAAGCTGCTTTCTGGCCAAGCAGTCCCTGGGGGCCGAACCTTCCTCCGGCTCCTGCCCCGGGGTCCTGCCCCAGCTCCGGGGCCCTTACCTGCCCAGCGCCGCCGTCTCCCCGTGGGTGCGCGGGCGGGAAGAGGGCAGCCGGCTGCCGGGGCTCGGGGGATCCGGCTGGCCGAGGCAGGGGCGCCTGAGGCGGCGCCCGGAGCCCACGTTCCCGGCCGGCACGCGCCCAGGCCCCGCCGCCCCCCGCGCGCCGCCCGCTGTCCCGCCCGCGCCGGCCCCGAGCGCACGTGACTCCGCCCCGGCCCGCCCCGCCCCGCCGTCCCAGCGCGGGCGCCCATTGGCCACGCCGAAGATCCCCGCCCCCGTCCGGGGCGGAGCCTGAGGCGCCCCGCCCGCCGCAGAGCGGGGCTCGTGCGTCCCGACGGTGCGCGGCGGCCGGACCGGGCTGGCGGAGCCGGGCCCGCGGGGCTGCTGCGGGGCCAGCGGGCCGCGCCATGGTGAGCGGGCTGGGCCGGGGCCGGCGGGCGGGCGGCCTGCGGGAGGGCGAGGGGCGGCCCGGCCGACGCGGGGGCCGGCGGTGGCGGGGAGGGGGCTTCGCGGCGGGGGAGGGGCGGCCCGGGCAGGGGCGCGGCCGGCGGGGAGGGAGGGTCGGCTGGGGGGCCGCGCCCGCGGCGGGGGCTCTTTGTCCGCTGCGCTGGAGAGATCGGGACAAAGGAAGCGGCGGGGGGGCGGAGGCCGCCGTGCGGGGAGCAGGGTTCCCGGTCATCCCCCAATCTCTACCACCCCCTTTGCACGCCCACCCTCCCCCAGCCAAGCCCCGCCAAGTCCGCGCCCGGGAGCCGGCTGCCCAGGGGGCTCCCTGGGACACTTCGAGGGTGTTAAGAATTCCTTCTAGGGTGAGGGTCCTGGCAAGCCCCCCTGGCGGGTTCCAGGGACTGGGGGAGTGCAGAGCGGGGAATAGGGGTCCCGGAGACGTTTGGTGCCCGTTCGCGGGTGGGGAAACTGAGGCAGGGCCGCAGAGTCCGGGTGCCTGGCTCCGTCGGTGCCTGCTGCCTGCGCGGCGTGGGCAGGACCGGGTCGCTGCAGCTGTCGTGCCCGCCCCAGCCCCGCCACCACCCCACCCCACCCGGGGCTGGGCCCCCTGCCTCCATGCCACAGTGCTCACTGCTCCCGCGCGCAGGGATCACGGCAGCCCCGGCAGGGTTAATGAGAGGGTGCGTGGAGCTTCTGGCGCGGAGCCCGTGGCCGCCCGCGCTCTCGCTTGTCATCCCCAGGTCCCCAAGCGTCTAGTCTGCCTGGGGATGAGCAGCCTGGGGTCAGTCAGGACCCAAGACCTGTCAGGCTCTGGGATGAAGAAGTAGGGGCAGGGAATGTGGTGACATTTTAGGGTCTGGATTGAAACCTGGTGCTAGGCGCTCGGGGGTGCAGACGTCTGGGTTGGAGTTTGTGTGCATCTGTCTTGGAGCTGTGTGACCTTGGACAATTGCTTTAACGTCTCTGATTCTCGCTGCGTATGCCAGCTGGAGGGGTGTCTGGAGGTGCCTGTGTCTGGCACACAACCTTTGCCATCCCCAACTTTTCTCCTGTGCATCCCAAAGTTGTGGGGCCCACAGAGGCTGGTCCCTGGGGCAGCCTGCGGGAGTGCCTGGAAGGTGATTCCCAGGCCTGGGCCACAGGAGACCCTGACTGACCTTGGGACAGTCCCTCAGGTCTGCCAGCTCCTGCTTCCCCTTCTGCTGCTGGGAAACCCCTGGAGGGGGGACTGGTTACGGGGGCAAGTTTCCTCTTCCAGGGGAGGGGCTCTGAGCTGGTGCCCAGGCCCCCTGCCTGCCTGCTGTCCCCCCTCCAGCCGGTGGAGAGCAGAGGCTGCGTCCTGGAGCCCCCCAGGCCTTCCACCTGTGTCCTGCCTTTGACTGGCAGCGCCCTCCCCTCCCCACACTCCTGCTTTTCCTAAGAGCTCACCACCCCAGCCCCAGGACTGGAAATGCTTCTGGTTTGTGAAGACCCTGCCACCCCTGGAAGGGCACAGCCTTGCTGGTTGGCAGTCTTGACGGGTGGCTTTGTTAGGGGGGGCCAGAGACATGGCTTGTGGGGGACAGTTCTGGGACCCTCTGGGATAAGGTGCTTGGTCGTTGGATGGTGGGGCAGCTCCCCCAGCTTGCTTCAGGAGCACCCTAGGAGCTGCAGGCTGCAGGCGGGGCTGGCAGAGCCTAGCAGTCCTGGTGATGTGCCCAGTTCAGTGAGGAGGAGACAGCAGATCCCGAGGGAAGAAGCTGTTTGCAGCCCGGTGTCTGGGCAAGGCCCTGTGCCCTTCTGGTCCTGGGGTACGGGCTCCGAGGGCTCCTGGTGGCCCCCACAGAGACATGGCTGAGTACTGGCCAACCTGGTAGTCCTAGGACCCTTGTGTTTGCACATTTCTTCTCATTCACCCTCATCACACTGCAGCTCCTGTCTGCCCACTCAGCCTAGAGCATGTGCAGTGGGTTGAAGGTCTGGCTGGAAGAGCTCCTAGGGCAAGTAGAATAAGGGACTCTGTCCCCATGTGGAAGTCCTGGAGAAGATGGGGTGGGGAGCTGCATAGGAGGAGACTGGGACCAAGGAGACCCCCCTCCCCGTGTGCTGCGGGTAACTTTCTGGCAGGTTCATACCCAGCTGCCCCTGGAGCAATGTGCAGGCCACCCTGGGCTTGGGAGATACTGGCACACCAGCCTGGGGGAAGTCAGGGCAGGCTTGTGGCCAGGGCCGGCTGGTGCTCCCTGGGGCTACTCGGCCCCATGTTCCAGTGGAGTCCTTTGATGGTGTGCAGGGAGCTGTAGGTGAGCCCAGGACTCAGACCTGTGGGATTGCAGGGGGATACTCGGGGCGAGGTTATTACATGTTTAGGGGACCTTCATGACCTTGACTTTGAGTGCCAGGCTTTGTCCTTCTCAGGAGAGCCAGTGACTAGGGGCCACAGCAGGTGCTGCTGGTCACAAAAACCATAGTGCCTGGCTGGAGTGAGGCCTGGCCCTCCGCACCACCACCCCTGTCCGCTGCTTCCAGGGTCAAGTCCAAGCAAGCTCTTTGCTCCTCAATTTCCTCATCTGTGAACTGTTCTGTGACTGCCTGGAGGTGGCCCAGGATTCCCCAGCCCTCCCTGTCCTGTGGTCTCTGCTGGAGCGGATGACCTTTGTTCAGAGGGGCCCCAGCAAGTCCCAGGAGAGACACAGCCGGCAGGTGGCGGCCAGCCATACCCAGGGGACCCGGAGGCTGGCTGTCTTCAGCTTCCTTCTGGGCTGTGCTGCTCCTCCCTGCCCAGGGTGGATGTGAAGACAGCGGCCCCTCCGCTGACTGAGGTCAACCCATAATCCACTGACGCCCGATGCTCCTGCCCCCACGCTTGGCCCACAGCCTGACCTCCTGCCAGCTTCTGGCTTCCCTGAGTCAGCTGGGATGCGTGTGGGGACCTGCATCCAGGGTATAGCCTGGGGATCCCCCACTGGGACCCCCCCACGAGACGGGGAGGTCTCCTCTGCTTCATCACCACTCCCAGCCTGTAATACTCAGTACCCACTGTGTGTAGGTGCCAGGCCAGAGGGGACAGTGCCCCCCTCTTGCACTGTGGGAGGGAGACTGCAGCCTGCTAAAGACAGCCTCTGATCGGGGAGGATTCCAGGGAGCAGAAGGGGGAGTGAGATTGCAGTATTCTTGGAGTGAGAGGAGGCAGGCAGAGCCCAGGTGGTCTGGGAAGGCAGCCTGGAAGAAGTGCCTTCTGACGCAGTTGTGACTCACAAGAAGGAGCCAGCCTGGGACAGGCGGGGAAGAGCACAGGCGCCAAGGAGGAGCTGGGTTTGCAGGGAAGGACATGCAGAAGTCAGGAGAGGCGGGGACCTTGGAGCTGCTTCTGAGGCCGGGGAGGGGCCGAGCGGGGAGTGACATGGTCAGAGTTTTGAAAGTTCAGTTCCCAGGAAATAGCCGCAGGGTGAAAGAAGGGACAGGCACATGCATGGAGTAGACACTGTGGCCTGGTCACCACTGCTGCTGGACATGGGGTTGGGGCAGTACAGTCTTGAGGTGTCACCTGTCCCTCAGGGTCTGTCCGTACCTCTCTCTCATCAGTTCCTGGGCTGTGGGTCCCTCCTGTGCTGCTCAGCTGTCTGCCCGGGCACCCCTCCCTCCAGTTCCATTGTTTGATTTCTCCCTTCCTGCCCTCCCAACAAAATGCCCCCAGCCCCCAACACACACTTCCCCTTTGGAGTTGATGCTCACTTGCCTTCCTGTCTAGAGCCTCGTGGGAGGGCAGGTGCCCCAGCAGCCTGTGGGGAGCTGAGGTCCAGGGGAGAGGGGCAGGCAGGTTCTGTCCTCCCTGCAGGACAAGTGTGGGGAGAAGGAGGGGCATAGGAGGCCTGAGAGGGGTGCTGGGCGAGGCTGTGGGAGCAGCCTTGTGGCTGTGCTGAGTGGCAGTGTGGTGAGCTGATGCACCCCTGAGCCAGTGAGGCAGCTGCACTCCGGGTGCCACAGCTGCAGCCCTAGGCCACCAGAGGGGATTCAAAGGTCCCCAGGGTGGGGCTTGGAGCACAGTCACCCTCGCCCTGTTGAGCAGTAAGGAAGAAAAGACAGGGCAGGGCATGGCCCCTGGGTAGGATGTGTCAGCTGGGACCCTGCAAGTTGGCAGCAAAGCAGCATGCTGAGGGCCTGGCACCCTCCTGTCCATGGCCCCTTCGCAGATGCGGGCTGCGGTGCCTGGACAAGACTCAGGGCTTGGGGAGTGAGGAGCGCTTCTGATGAAGGCTGCTGTTGCTCAGGGTTGCAGCAGGCTTGATCCTGTTTGGAGGGAAATCCTTACTTCAGTGCTTCTGTCTGTGTAGATGCCAGTCTTAAAAAGTGAGAAGGGCTGGTGCCTGTGGTGTAGTAAGCTAAGCTTCTGTCTGTGCTGTCAGCATCCTGTAAGGGCATAGCTGCCAGTCGAATCTTGGCTGCTCCGCTTCCCATCCAGATCCCTGCTGGTGGCCTGGTAAAACAGCGGAGGACGGCCCAAAGCCTTGGGACCCTGCACCCATGTGGGAGACCCGGAAGTTTGTGGTTTCCAGTTTGTAGCTTTTGAGGAGTGAACCAGCGTATGGAAAATCTGTCTCTCCTATCAGTAACTCTGGCTTTCAAATAAAAAATCTTTCTTAAAAAAATAGGGGAAAAAAAGTGGTTCTTCCTGGGTGTGTGGACTGCCTGTCCAAATCCATTAAAAATTTTTATTTATTTATTTAAAAGAATTACAGAGAGGGAGAGACAGAGATCTTCCATCTGCTGGTTTACTCTGTGGAACTTCTTCCGGGTCTCACACACGAGTGCAGGGGCCCAAGCACTTAGACCATCCTCTGCTGCTTTCCCAGACCATAAGCAGGGAGCTGGTTCAAAAGTGGAGTAGCTGGGACTCGAACCAGTACCCACTGGGGGATGTGTGGCACTAGCACTGCAGGTTCCACTATGGAACAGCATCACCCCTCCCCACCTTTCCCCTGACCAGGTAGCCAGGTGTGGGAGGGCATCAAGTGAGGGGATGCCCAGGGATCTGCCAGCGTCAGCAGCCGCGAGTGGCAACAGTGGCAAAGCCTTGGGGTGTCATCCACAGTGAGCCCAGGAGGGTGGAGAGGGAGACTGCTGTTTGGGCTCGGCAGCCCTCACACGTGGCCCACAGCCTCACTCCAGGGCCCAGCAGATCCAGAGTGGGTTTTGAGGCCACATGGTGTGGAGGAACTGTGTGGGGTATGTAGCTGGAGAGGAGGTAGGCCCCATCTCTTGAGTACCTGACATGGACTGAGCCGTTGGGGTCCCCCTTCCCTTCCTCTGCCTTCACTGTCGAGCACACCCCACAGTGGGGCCGCCCCAGTCCTCTCCTGCTGCACCCAGTTTGCAATGCCCTGAGGTGGCACCCTGCGTTTTGTGGGGTTGCTGTCTGTGCCCTAGATCCTGCTCTAGCCCTGAGCTGAGAAGTGCTAAGGGAGCCAGGGGGTGGGTATCTCGCTCTTCTCCCTATCTGGAACCTAATGCCTGGCCTCAGTCTACCCAGAAGACCACTGGCGCCTCCACCCTCTCCCCCTCCTGGAGCTGAGGCCTCCCACACAGACTGTTGGCTGCACCCTCACAGCTGTCCCCCAAGGGATCTCTTTATTTTTTTCTTTTAGAGTTTTTGTTGTTGCTGTTTTATGTATTTATTAGAAAGTCAGATTTACAGAGAAGAGAGACAGAGAGAAAAGATCTTCCACCCATTGGTTCACTCCCCAAGTGGCTGCAATGACTGGAGCTGAGCTGTTCTGAAGCCAGGAGCCAGGAGCTTCTTCTGGAACTTCCAGGCAGGTGCAGGGTCCCAAGGCTTTGCACCATCCTCAACTGCTTTCCCAAGTCACAACAGGGAACTGAATGGGAAGTAGAACAGCCAGGATATTAACTGGCACCCATATGGGATCCCATTGCATGCAAGGCTGCTGCCCAGGGCCCGCATGAGGACTTTCAAATCCTTTATTTCTGGTCACTTTGAAGCCACTGGCTCCTCTCAGCCCTAAGTGGTTACTGAACACCTCCCTGTCAGGCCAGAGTATCTAGAAACCTACACCATCAGCAGGGGATGGGACAACATCCTCAAAATCCTGGTAGACTTTAAAGTTCAGTAAATCTGTAGGGCTGATTTTGAAGTCAGTTGTTTCGCATGCCTTGCTGATGATATCATAAGTCTGCCAGGCCTTCGACAGAAGCGCCAAACTGCATCCCAGGGTCCTGTATTCCCACCCCCGGCCATGTCTCAGGCTAGTGGCTGTGAGGGTAACTTGGTGTCTGGAAGCATAAATGCTTAGGCAGTAAACGCAGACAGACTGGTGACCATCGGGAGACACAGAGGAACAGTGGAAGGAGTCTGGTGTGCCAACCTGAGCCTGCAAGCCACCATTTGTACCCTGAGCAGAGTACCCGGGGTAGCCTCATCTTGCTTTTTTGTCTTTCAGGACTCTCATGTCCAGCCTGCATCCCAGCCTCACTGAGCCAGCCACCCTGAGAGCTCCTGACCCTGGAAGCCCCCAGCACTGACCATGTCGATAATGGACCACAGCCCCACCACGGGCGTGGTCACCGTCATTGTCATCCTCATCGCCATCGCGGCCCTGGGGGCCTTGATCCTGGGCTGCTGGTGCTACCTGCGTCTGCAGCGCATCAGCCAGTCCGAGGATGAGGAGAGCATCGTGGGGGATGGCGAGACCAAGGAGCCCTTCCTGCTGGTGCAGTATTCGGCAAAAGGACAGTGCGTGGAGAGAAAGGCCAAGTTGATGACGCCCAACGGCCCGGAAGTGCACGGCTGATCTAGGATGCGAGGCTCCTGGTCCAGTTTGCAGCCCGCCAAGAGGTGCTGGGAGGGGCAGAACCACATGGATGAGCACACGGGTTGACACCTGCTGGCATGGCCTCGACAGGCTTTGTCTTCGCATGCACTGACTCCCGGGGCGGGGGCCCAGACATCCTGGGTGTCCCCTTGGCCTCTTGGCAGGGCTGCCCATTGCAGGCAGTGGGCAGGCCTGACCTTGCCGGGGCATATAGCCCCGTAGCGCTTTTGTTACTTGAATGTTGAGCTGAGCCTGTTTCTGACGGAGCTACTACTGTAACGCGTGAACTAACCTGTGAACTGTACATAGGCCCCCAGAAGCACGTGCTTAAGCCTCACTGCTGATTTTTAAAATACCGCATAGGGCATTCTGGGCGGGTTTACCAAGGACTGCAGCTGGCAAACAATGAGCCGAGTTGAGGTCGCGGCTGGTCGCAGACCTCCTTAGGCCTGCATTGCTTGGGGGGCCAGGGTGGGGTGCCACCGTGCAACCGGGGGTTTTGTACAGAGAGGGTGTGACCAGCTGGGGAGCTCTGGTCATTTCTGCTTGATCAAAGGAATGGAGCCACACGCACCCCCTCCCGCTTTGTCCAGAAACATACAGCTGTTACGCAGCAGTTCCTGTTGATAGTGGAGTTTACTGCAAGGAAGCTATGTGCCCGCCTGGGAGCCAGTGACGGACAGGCTGGTCCCGAGGCTGCCAGGCTCCCTGGTAGCAGAGCAGTCTTTTTTGCCCCCTGGTTTTGCGCATGCTGAGTGCCCCTTAGTGCCAGCTTTGCTGCCACTGCCCTGGCCTTTCAGCTGACCCCAGGGCTCAGGGCGTGCTGCTTTCAGTACCCACAGAGAGGGAAATCTGGTTTCGGTTTTTGTATTTAATATTTTCTGCACTGGATGGGTGAGAGGATGTGTTAACTGTTTTCTTACTCTTCCCTTTGCAAGTCAGCTTCCTTCCGCCCTGTGCTTCCTGCCCACCTGCTGGGCTCGGATTTCACTTTCCCCAGGGGGTCTCTGTGAACAAGCTAGAGTCCTCCCCCTCCCCACCACCCCATGCACAAACCTGGCTTTGAAGGCACTGAGTGTCTACGGGACATTTCTCAGGTGCCATCAGGCAGTCCCACCCAGCCTGTACTTGGGGTGTAGGGTGGGGTGGGGCAGGGGGTGGATTCTGAGTGCAGCTCTTGGTCCCGCACAGCATACTGGCTGTGCTTCCAACCAGCCTGCTTCTCCCAAAGTGTCTCTCGTGTGCACTTCTGTGAGCTTACCTTTACACTTGGCATCCCACCCCTGTAAGCTCATTCTCTGCTGTCACTGTTACAGATCGGTGTCAGTATGCAGTAGTAAGCAGAGAGCAGGTCGGCACAGCCAGCCCACGCCGGACCGTGAGGTGCTGGCTCTTCGCACTTGAGCCGCCTGCAAGCAACTTGGGCAGGGAGCCCAGTGCTCTGTCCATCTCTGACCCTTATCCCAAGTCTCCACTAAAAACAAAACCATGTCAAACTAAATCCACTCTCTAGAGCCCTCGGGGGTGGTGGGGATAGGAAGCAATGGGGGGAGGGACCTTTAAGCCAAATAGGGGTAGGAGGCGGCAGCTGATGAGGCTGTGGGAACCTGGGTAGTGAGGAGACCCCACGAGCGCCTTCCTGCAAACTTCAGGCAGCTCTTTGGTGCCTGGGCCCCTCCTGGAGCTGCCCAGCCTGTGGGGGAGGACCTGGGAGGGAGAAGAGTGCCCAGGGAAGGCAGACCCTGCTGGTTCTAAGAGGCCTGCATTTCAGTGTGCTTCATTCCTCTTGGGTTGGAGAACTTCCAGGCTCACTACCTCTGCTTACCGCAGCCGAGGCTGCCGCTGTGTGGGGTTGGGGAGGGTACTACCTTCGGGCTCCTGACCCCGGGATTTGATTGTTGCTCACCTGTAGCTTCTGCCATGCCAGTGCAGAATGGTTCTGGAATAATTAAAGGTCACTTTGTCGTCATGTTCATTGTGGATGTTTTCTTGCCACCCCCCTTACTACCAGGGATATCCTTGGCACTTGGACGGGGCTGGTGAGAGCATGCATGCGCATGCAACACCCTGGCCACACTGGAGGCCAGTGCCCATGCTGCAGGAGTGGCTGGCCAGCCCCACAATGTGTGTACTGTTTGTGGGTATCAATAGCTGTTCTCTTTAGCACAGACACCAGGGTCACTCACATGGCTCGGTACGTCAAGGTCTCTCTGAATTCTTTCTCAAAAGCCCAACTGTTGTGTTGGAGTTTTCTGACTTGTCAAGAAATTAACCTCTCATCCCTCCTGTCATCTCTGAGGCAACAGTGATGTGTGGGGAGGGCGCACTTGGCACCGAATCACTCAGACATGGACTGGTTTTTCAGTTCTACAAATGCTCTGTGTGACTGCATGGTCTGGAAGCCCCGTTTGTCGACTATGCAGCCAGAGGGAATGACAGCACTCCTGTTTAACACAAGCTGAATGACATTCAGTCTGATTTTCCAGACCACTGAGAAAATCTTTATTTACAATAAATTTCAGTGAAATTTGCATAAATATATTCTCAATGTTCCATTTTCACCTCTGATTTCTTCAAGTCATTTAAAAAACTACTCTGTCCTGTTCTCGTTGCTCCTCTCAGATGTCAGCATGGAGCTGATGTTGGAAGGTGAAGGGGTGTCACCAGGTAAGTGGGGGTCGCCTGCGGGCTGGGGGTGCTCAGGGCCTTCCTCTGCCAGGGAAGCTGCGTCTTCCACTGCATCCTTGCCCTCCAGCTTCCGCTCCATGCTGGCCACCAGGATCTTGAGCCATGCGTTCTCGGCCAGCAGCGTCTCCGAGGCGTCGGCCAGCTCCTGCAGCTGCCGGGCCAGCTCCCCGAGCTCGTGGCTCTTCTGCTCGTGCAGGGCCTGCAGCTGCTGGCTGTGCTGCTGGAGCAGGCTGTGTTGCTGCTCCAGCGCCTGCTGCTCCCGCTGCAGCCTGTGCTCGTCCCGGCGGGCACGTGACAGCTGCACCTCCACCTGCACTTGCGCCCGCTGCAGGCTGCCGATCTCTGCCCTCAGTTTCTGGATCTCCTTCTCCAGGTGGGAGATGTGCCTCTGCTGTAAGACTGCCTCGCTCTGGAGACATTCTTTGGTAGGAGGGTTGGCCACATCCTGGCCAGGGTAGGCAGGAACTGAGTGATGCAGAATGAACCGCAGCAGGTTTGGGAGTGTGATGGGGAGGTCTTCGGGGTACTTCACACTTAGGTCCTTTCTAGGGAGAAAGTGGGAAGGGTCAGGGGTCAGAGTCATGCCAACACATTCCGTCCTAGCTCCGGTGCCCCGGGGACAAGAAAAGCCATCCCAGGAGTTTACTGCAAGAAGTAAAGCACTGCTGAGCAAAGGCCTCCCCACTGAGACCCAGACATTGTCCTGTGACCACAGTGGCTCCCAAGCATGTGCCTGTTCCTAAGGCCAGGGCTGCTTGTGGACTCAGCCTGCCCGGAAACAGGAGACCCCAGGCCTAATGCCAGGGACACAGAACCCAGCATGGTGTGAGCAGGGGGCCCACGTGTGCCCTGCAAGGCCCAGTGGCAGTGTCAGCAAGGGTGTTCTTGTGGTGACTCGTCCATGATACTCTTTTGTAGCCACCAACTGTGCTGACTGAAATAGAGAAAGACCTGACACCCACGTGGCCTGTTTGTTTAGTGAGTGGAACGTGATCTGGGCCCGCAGACAGACCGAGGCGCTCTGCTGAGTTAAGGCTGCCTGGCCCTGGGAACACAGGAAGGCAGCTGCGGAGGGGGTTTCCCCAGCTGTGTTTCAAGTCCTAACTCAAAATACTCCTTTTCAGAACCTGTCTTTTCCTTGTCTGACAGCCAAAGTTTCTCTCAGAGGCACATTTACTAGTGCATGCAAAAATCTGGCTATAATAATTGAAAGGGCCAACTTCAGTGTTTCTGCCTGAGCTGGGCCAACAGGCAGGGCTGACCCCTCCAGGCCAAAGACGTGAAGGTCAGGAAGAGGGTCTCCAGGCCTGGCTGCCATTTTCTCCCCAGGGGCGTCTCAGCGCACCAGGAACCCAGGCCTGTAATTGGGGGCAGTGAGAGTGTCACATCCCTCTCATTCCAGGACCAAATGAAGTGAATGCTGCTTTGAAACAGGTTGTTTCTGTGAAAACTATCATCACCAGCTCACACTCCATCTCCACGCAAAGCCAGAGACCCGGGACCTAACAAAGACCAAAAGATTCCAGTAATGTGTAGCTTTTTTCATGTCAAGATTGGAAATGGGGGGCCCGACATGGTAGCCTAGTGGCTAAAGTCCTTGCTCTGCATGCACCAGGATCCCATATTGGCGCTGGTTTGTGTCCCAGCGGACCCACTTCCCATTCAGCTCCCTGCTTGTGGCCTGGGAAAGCAGAATACAGCCCAAAGCACCAGCATGGGAGACATGGAGGGGGCTCCTGGCTTCGGATCGGCTCAGCTCTGGCTGCTGCAGCCACTTGGGGAATGAATCAGCAGATGGAAGATCTGCCTTTCTGTCTCTTCTCGATGTATAGCTAACTTTCCAATAAAAAAAAATCAGAAATACTAGTCTTATCCACTTTCCTGTAGCCCTTGAACCTTTTTACCCTAATTAATTATGTAAAGATTGTAAAAATAATAATAATAATAAAATAAAAAAATCAGAAATGGGGGCCAGCATTGCAGCACACCAGGTTGAGTCACCACCAGCTACACCAGCATCCCACAGAGGTGTGTGAGTTTGAGTCCAGCTGCTTTCCTTGTAATGTAGCACCCTGTTCGCATGCCACAAAAGGCAGTGGGTGCTCGCCAATGTTCCAGGGCCTCTACCACCCAAGTGCAAGATGTGGCTTCATTCTGGCCCAGCCCCAAACGTTATAGTCATCTGGGCAGTGAACTAGCACACAGAAGGTGTCTGTCTTTCTGCGACTCTGCCTTTCAAGTAAATAGACACATTTTTAAAATAAATAAAATCACATATTCCCATTTTTATTCAATGTTTCTGGAACTGTTCAGTTAACTTTTAAAAAGCATTTAAGACTTTCAGGCAGTATTAACGAGAAAGCACGTGGATGCTCGTATGTAAATTGTTGGGTAAAATAGTGTGAGAAAGACTGAACCACCCCCTGCATTGAAGCACTATTTTCTTTAGGTGGGGGCAGTTGGCCATTGAAACGCTCCTCAGCGACAAGGAGGGCCTGTGTGGTAGATGTCCCGGAAGGCTAAGCAAGCTGGACGAGCCTCATGCTGCTCTGTCGAGCAGGAGCAGTCCAGGGAGGAGCCGAGGTCCACCTCCCCAGGAAGGCGGCGTCCAACCATGAAGATGCCTGACTGAAGACATGCACAGGGCAAGGACAGTGACGAATATGTCACCTCCACGAATCTCCCCGGGGCGGACTAAAATGCCTGCCACTGCTTCTAGGCTGCAAGGACAGTCACAGCAAACAGCTTCTATAAGAGTACAGGGGTAGAAAGTCCCACTGCTGGAGGCAGGCGTTTGGCTGAGCAGTTTAGATACTGGTAGCAGCTTCGCCTGAGTTTAATACCTAGCTTTGGCTCCTGACTCCAGCTTCCTACTGATGTGTACCCTGGGAGGTCACAGTGATGGCTTCAGTTACTGAGGCCCTGCCATCCACGTGGAAGTCAGCTTCTGGTCCCCAGCTCCTGGACGGACATTCCTGTGACCTGCAGGGAGGGACTGGATAACGCTGGGAAGAAGCCCGGCTCTTCCTGGGTCCGCAGCAGAGTTCCCGGGGGGAATGTAGCCCGCTGCCATGCCCAGAGCACCTGTGTCGCCACATCTCACAGACTGATGTGGCTTCAGGCTGGGAGAAGAGGCTCTGAGAGGCCATTGTGTAGGGCCAGGCCCAGGACAGGCTCCTGCAGAGTTCTTAGAGAACGACACCTGCTACTGCCAACAGTTTGCAAGGAACATGAAAAGCCACAAGCACCTGCAGGGTGTTCATGGCCCTCACTCCTCCGCAGTCACACTCCGAGGCCCTGACATTCTCCCTGCTGCACACTGCATGTGCAAGTTGGTGTTTTATCTCGGCGCATGTGTAACTTTATGTCCTCACTAAAAATAGCATATGCAAGCAAACTGTGAGAAAGGTCTCACTACATGTGATCAAACAGCCCTTCTCATTTCCTCTTTTGCAAGCTGCCAGCTCCTGTCGTCCGCCTGTGGAGACCTTCTGAGTGAGCCAGCTAATGATGCACTCATTTTACTTCTGACTCCTGCTTATTTTTAGGAAATGGGAAGCATTCCATTTTAAGGCTCTGAGGTGCTGGGTGAGCAGGCGCTGTTCACTCAGACACAATTGGCCTGTCTTCTCCCACTCTGAGTTTCCCTTGCGGCCCCTCCTAACTGAGGGAGCCCAAGAAGCTGCAGGGATGGCCAGCAGCTCACCTCCATGTTCTTCCTACTAGGTAGCTTCACCATGACCCCGACACACCACCCTGCACCCTGTTCTGCTGGGGCATGTCTCTCCTACATATTCATTTACCTCACTCACTGAGAGAGACTTTATGCAAAGGGGGCTAGGTGCTAGGACTGCAATATGTCCCCCGATGTTTGCAATTCAAAAATTATGTGTCATTAAACTGCATGCCCAACTGCTGTCCCACATAGAGGAAGCTGCTGGCATTATCATCTGTGATGTCATGATGATGCATCAATTCAAACACCCTGAGCAGGATAAAGGGTCATCCTGGTGCAGCCAGAAGCAGGGGGTGAGTCACATCCCATTTCCAGGGTGTGCTCTGACAGGACTCTGCCCCAATGGCAAGGATGCCAGCAAAGCTGCTGGGAGACAACAGGCAAGGCCCAAGCAAATGGCTCAACAGACAGGAAGGAAGCTCACTCAGTAGGAGCACAACAGAGCAGTGATGGCAACGGCCTGCCAACAGGAGGCAGCAGATTGAAAGCGCCGAGACCACACCTGTGGGTCAGTGGGTCAGGCCCTCCTTAAGGGCTCCTCAGACATGATCCAAGGCCAGGGGTCTCCATGGAACCCTGTCCTTCCAAACACTAGAGGAGATTCGTGAAAAAGCAGTACACTTTAAAGGGCCAGGAGTTAGTTTCCTTTCCTGCCAAACACTGACATCCATGCTCATCAAGTACAAAGGCAGCTGCTCCTCTGCCATGGAACCTGGCCAGCACTGCCTGCTGGGGCTGCCAGGGGGCTCTGGCACACCAACGTGGAATGGTCACAGTGACAGTAGATGTGTGTCCAGTGACCCCCATTTCCTAAAGGATGCAGGCTGCTGGGGTGAGTGCCACATGTGGACCAGGAGACTACTGGGCTAATCCATGAGCTCTCACTGTGCTTTGTACCACACAAATATGGGGTCTCCCCCATCCATCTCTGGCACTCCTGTAGGTCATAACAGCTAAGGGACTTTAGCCATCCTCATGTTTATGTACAAAACAGATTCTAAGAAGAACAAACTTATGAAGTAAGCAGCATGCGAGCCATCCTGACACCCCTATCCCCTGCCCACTGTCTCTCCTGGCACATGCTGTAAACCCACATTGTTTTCTCAAGATGACTTACAGCTTAAGCCCACTTCACTTTCAACCCTTACCCAAAAAATCCCATCAGCCCAACAGTGAAAAACAGTTAGCAGTACCTGTTGCAGGGGAAAAACAAGACAGTAGGAAGGCGATCCACCATGAATTCCCAAGGAAGGTCATTCTGAGACACGTCAATCCTGCAGAGAGAGGCAGGGGCAGAAGAAGTCAGAGACTAGCTCCAAAGGCTGTTGCTTGAAGACAACCCACTCAGATAATGGGAGCACCCGCACCAGCCCACCTTCTCTGCCTGTATTCATGCACCTGTCTGCTGAGAGCTGGAAGTATGTCCTGAAAGCAGAAACAACTTCCCCCAAAAGCCTTGCTGACACCAAAGGGATAGCCATGCATGGAACCTGGCCAGGTACTCTTGAATTAACTCTGGGAAACGAAAGGGAATCACTGAGCAAAATGCATCCAGTGTCTCTGAAAATGGGAAAGGACTTCCTTGTCTATACTGTAAATCTGGATGGATGCTAAAGACAGCAGACTGCAGATCAATACTCAATGCAGCAAATGCTCTCTGCACTAAACCATCTAGCCTATGCTCACATGGTGGTGGTGTGTGGGGGACAGGGCGGGGCTCCCTGCATCTCTGAGTGGCCAGCCCTCCCAGCACACAGAACAACACCGACAGCATCCACAAAGAAGGCACTGCATCTGTCCATGGGAGGCAGCAGCGATGGCTCGGGTGACTGGGTTCCTGCTACCCATGTGGGAGACCTGAACGGAGTGCCTAGCTCTTGTCCAGGCCCAGCTGGACTAAGTTATGACCAAGTGAATGGACTGTCTCTTGGCATTTGGGCAAATACATAATAAATAAATCTTTAAAAAAAGAAAAACTTTGTAAAACATCTAGGGAGATTTTCACTGGGCATAGTGGCTCTATTTCTGAAATTCTCACCTAGACATGGTTTACACATAGTGGGTCCCTATTTCTGAAAATCTTACCCAGACATGGTTTACACATTTATATATTTTTAAGAGGAGTTAAATTCATCCTCTAGTCTTTCCTACTAATTATATGGAAAATGCTATTTCAATGAATGGATATAAACTCCATTAAATATCTAGTCATAATTTACTTAACCACTTTTCTTTTGCTGGCTACAAATAATGCTGGGAGGACTTGCCCACGCTTCTCTGGAATTCCTATTTTTCCTTAATTTCCCAAAATGAAATTAACTGGGTAAAAAATGATTTCTTGCAAAGGCTGCCAAAATGCTTTCCAAAAGGGTTACACTAATTTATTCATTCCTTTTGCTACATGAACTGTGCCAACTGTATACTGTTTTATCAACTCAAGTTGTCGCTTAAAAGAATTTATTAAGTTAATAAGTGTAAGTGACACTTTGTTAGTGTTTTAATTTACATTTATTAGGCTATAATCTCACTTGTTCATTCACTCTGTTCTCTTAGAGAAAGTTGCCCATGGCCTGTGTCCACACTGACATCCCTCATGGCTCTCCCTCCAGCTGTTTTCAGCTGTGTGAGCTCTGGGTCCTCATGTGTAGGCTATGTGACTCCAGGCAAGTTACTTAACCTTCCTTTGCCTCCCTTTCCTCAATACTTAGTAATAACCCTTTGGCTTCACTTAGTCCTGAATTTTGGAGGATTAACCCAGATAATTTGTTTCTAATAATTACTTACAGTATACTACATATAACAAGTAAAACAGACACGTTGTAAAATAAACTTATGGTTACCCCCACCCCCACTCTGCCTTAGTCTCTTTTCCTTACTTGTTTTCACTGCACATGTTTCTAATGGAATCTGTTCATCTTTCTTTCATTATTTTTCCAACCACTTCTACTTTGGAAAGCTTCCATCTCTCAAAGGAACTAGCAAATCTAATATTCTCTCTTCTGCTTTTTTTTTTCTCTAAGATTTGACCTTTTCTATTTAACTCTAAAGTATCTGCAGTTTTCTGGAAAGGGAACACGGCACAGCTCCTACAGTTCCCCTCACTGACCTGCTTACTCCCTCCTCACAAAGCTGCACCCTCAGCCTTCTTCCCCTTCGCTCTCAGTGTGGGAAAATGTCCTGTTTAGTCAGTGGTCCATGCATAGCAGCCACGGAACCACAAACTCAGACACACGGCTACCCACCAGCCCATCCTCTTGAGTACACAGACAAGGGACCCACGGGCTGGAAGGGGAGCTTGCACCCAGCCCCTGGGTGGTAGAAGTCTAGGACCTCCTTCTCATGGGATTCCAAGCACGTGGCCACTTGCGGGGACACTGGGAGTGTTGTGCTGGATTTTGAAATCCCCAGATAATCATCAAGTCTAAAGTCAGTGCTGAGGCAAAAGGTCGTTTATTCAGGTTAGCCTAGGTCTCCCAGCCACCTCCCCCAGCCCAGCATGGCCGGAGGGGGAGGGGCAGCTGCAGCCGAGGCTGCTGCAGGATCCTCAGGGAGGGCGAAAAGGAAGAGAGAGCGTGAGCCAGAGAGAGAGAGAGAGAGCCCTAGCCCCCCAGTTCTTATACATTTCAGGCTATTAATTATACAGTCATGATTTAGCAGGCTTCTATTGGTGGGTTTGAAGCAAGCAACTTTCAAAAAGTACAAATCGATGAGCTATAGGGCGGTGAATTTTATCAAACACCAGGTACCTCCTTCCTGAGGAGTGGTCTGCCAGGTGTCCTGCCGGGTGTCACACAGACTATCAGGCCTGGAGTTCACACAGCCCCCAGCCAAGCCATTAAGGCAGGAATTACAAAAGGCAGAAAACACATAGGTTCTTCAGGAGCAGGGTCAGCATCGTCCCCACCAAACTACCATGAGCCCACTAATGCAGAAGAACACACGTAATCCACTAGGAATGCGACGTTTTCAATGAAGCTTTGCCTGGGGTTTCAGCTGCTAATGGGAAACAGGCAAAGCCCAGTATGCTATATGGTATGCTGCAGGAGGAGGGAAGGCAGGCACATGGCCGAGAAGCACCTTAGCGCGCTTCCTTACCTGGCCACAGTGAACGAGTCTGCCGGCAGGAGACGAGCAAGCTGGATGAAGACGTGATTGAGGGATGGACAGAAGCCGCACCACTGTGCGTAATACAGCAGCAAGACGTCCTGAGGAAAGGGGAAGGGAGTCATTACACACAGAAAACGGCCGCCCCTCACCTCACTGCACCAACAATCCAGCAGGCATTCAATACATGCTGCTGCCCAGGCAGAAATTGCAGCAAATACAATGCCACCTTTAGCTCTCCCCAGTTATGTGCGTTGTAAGGGCAATTCATGCACGTTCCAGGGTCACGTGGGTCATCGTCTCGACATTAGAGAGTGACTGCCCAGCCCAGCAGTGACAGCTCTGGGGGCTAATCAAGACAGGTGCCTGGACTTGGGCCTCTCTGGCGAAGCACCTTTACCTGTTTTTGGAGGACTACTTCCCAAAAGGTATCAGTTGTCACTTCAGTGATTAGATGCTGAGAAGGGAACTGGGCAGAGTCACTTCCAATGAGATGCCTTTTCAAAGGACTGTAGAGGACGCTGAAGTTGTGAATAAAAGACTCTAAAAATAAAGAGAAAATGAGATCAACTCTCCTCTCCAGGTACAAGGAGAGTAGCTGGCCTACTTTAAACTCCACATTCTAAAATCTGGGATGACTACCCAGGCCCACATTTTTAGCACTTCACCTCTGGGCGACGCTGCCCTAAGGGCGTGAGGGGAAGGCTTCCACAGTGCTACCTCCCAGGTGGCCCCATGGGTGTGGATGCTTCAATTCTGTTGCTCTCTTATCTGGAGGGTCCATACTCACACACCCATCCCTGCCAGATGGGACTCTGTCATCCCATGCCACAGAGGGCTCAGCACACCTGCGAGTACTGGAGCTGCACAGACCATGCGTGAAGGCAAGGTGCAGCACCTTCACTGGCTAGAGGACACGGAGCTAGGCTCTGTTTTATTAGCAATCTCCAAGTGTCTTTTGTAAATCTCTTTTCTAATTGTGCTTTTGTAAAGTCAAACTCAATTCTCTGTGGTGGAAAAGTATGTAAATGAAGTCCACAGGGCATCAAAACAGCTAAGTGGAGGCAGTGTGGCAACCTGCCCGCAAAGGCCCGCTGCCCTCGGGTTCTCTGGCTCCTGGGAGGCAGCACTGTGAGCGTCACTTCCTTCCCTCTCCTCTAACTCCCTCCTTCTGTGGTCCTAATGGGCACAAACTGTCCAGCACCAGGAGGAGGGTGAGGAGGAAGTGAAGACTCACACAACACCAAAGAGCATTCAGGATTTGTGGCGGAGCGGCATGTGGCTGGCCACACTTTTCAAACAGGCAACCGAGAATCAGTCGCTAACCTGACTAAAACCTCTAGGGCAGCTGACCTAGCTGAACCAAGAATCCAATTGATTACTTCAGCTTACCTGTGCCTCAAAGGGAACTCATTGGGAATGTATCAAATGCCTGAGTGTTACTGAACAGAATTCAGGAAAATCCAATAAACACTTGGGGAAAAACAACAAGCTTGTTTCATTCTAAGAAAACCCAATATACAAAAATGCCTTCAGAAAACACGAATTAGGCGTCATTTTCAAAGAACATGGCCTTCCTGAAGCACCTGGCCTCCAAGGTTCCCACAGCACCGGGAGTCCCTGGGTGTGTGCTGCATGTTCTCACACAGAGCAGCGACCCTGGCACTCACAGACACGTCTAAAGTCAGAACCAGGACACAGGACGGCTGCCTCGGCTCTGCCCCCACCACAGCTTTACACTCCAAACAACTTGAAAAAATAGTTTCCTTTCTGACCAGATTCCTCCTGCTCCATTTGGCAAACACACTCTGCCCTGTCTCTGCTGAGGCTGAACTAACAAGGGTTTTGAATTCTGCTTCCTTGAGTTGAGTGCTATCAGTTGACATGGACGTCAGCAAAGCCCTGGGAACCAGATGGTGAGGGACAGCTCCGCCGCCAAGCCCCGGGGGCGAGCTCTTGGGCACCTCTCCAGGACCTCGCCTTCACCCCCCACCACCAAAGCAGCTTTAGCTGCTTTGCAACTGGACAATTTTCCACTGCACCTGCCACTAGCCTGTCACGACATAGGCACCTCATGGTCACAGCAGCAACATTCCTCAACAGAGGGTCAAACAGTAACAGCACAAGTCATGTCTGGGCCCTCATATTCTGAGACCATGAGTCCATGAGGCGGAAAGGACGGCACGGCTGCCGTAGTCTGACCCAAGAATGCTGCTCTCGCCAGGCCCCGGGTTCACCGGCCTCCAGTTACTGAACCAGGAGCACTCCCTGGCTCTCGACCGCCTGACCGTTAAGACAGCCCAGTTCACCCACAGCCACAGGCTCTCCCTTACAAAGAGGAGAGAACTACCCATCCAAAAGCCTGGACTCTTACCCCATAGGCTAAAATAACTTTACCTGAAATGTGCAGTTACAAGTTTCTGTTCCACTCAATTAACAAAACTAGCCTCTTAAAATTGTGCAGATTTAAATTGGAAATTTTTGAATGGGCTACAGGGGGTAGTTGCTGTGGCTCTAAGCAGCAGCTCAGATGCCCCCATGCTGAGTCCCTGCTACCTTGCAGTTCCCCAACAGCTCCCTGCTCATGTGTCTGAGAACCAGGGGATGGCAGTCCAAGAGGCTGGGTTCTTGCTATACGCGTGGGAGACCCAGATGGATCTCCTGGCTTCAGTCTGGCCTCTGCCCAGCTACTGAGGGCATTTAGAAAAGTTCATCAGCACATGGAAGATCTCTGTCTGTGACTCTGTCTTTCCAATTAACCAAGTAAATCCTGAAGTAAAATGATCTGCAGGGAGCAGGCATTTCACCCAGAGGTTAAAATGCTTGCGCCCCATTTGAGTGCTTGGGTTTCCCTCCTGGCTTCTCCTAACTGCACCTTCTTTCCCCCACAGACCCTGGGAGGCAGTAGTGACGGCTCAGGCACTTGGGCTCCCAGTGAGAGACTTGGACTGCATTCCTGGCTCCTGGCTCCAGCCCAGCCACTGCAGGCACATGGGTAATGAGCCAATAGATGGAGCGTTCTTTCCCCTCCTCCTCCTCCCCTTGCCAAGTGTCTGCTTCTCAAATTAAGGAAAACAAACAAAAGAAATCCCCTGAGCTTCAGAGTGACATCACTCCGGTGACCCGCCAATCAAAGTTACCTCTCTGAAGTTAAGCCGAACGCATTAGGCCTGGGGGATGAAACTGCCTACAGTACCTAGGGTGAGCTTCAGGAGAGCTTGTTCTGGATCCAAGATATAATGAGATTCTTCTTTCACATCAACAATTGTGGCAAACTCCTTCACCCGCGTGGAGCTCGGAGCGCCCAGCCTCTCTGCATACAACCAGAAAAGGTTGGAATCCAAAAGGTACATGTTGAGGGTCTTGTTGGTTCTGCAGCTCAGGCCTGTGAAGTCCGAGCCGGGCGAGACGACGTCAGGGAAGGGAAAGCTTTTCTCCTCAATGTGAGGAACGGAGCTCGGGACAGTGACCTCACATTTCTTCTCCAGGGAAGAATATGGAAGGGCCGGGGTTTCAAAGACACCCCCTTGTTCAGACTCCATGAAGCTCGCCAGGCCCCTGGGGATCGTCCTGCAACATGCAGTGTAGTAGCTGAAAGGGCTGTAGGAAGTTAAAAAATTGCTGCACTCGATGCTCTCCGATGCCACATGATAAAAGGCCTGTTCCTTGAGGTAGAACGAATCCAGAGCGGCAGCTATCTCGAAGAAGCTGCACTGCGGCACGCTCACCGAGCTGGGCCGCACACCCCCGGCACTCTGATTGACACACAGCTCGCAGATGTTGTGGGTCCTGGACAAGGCGTGTCCCGGGGGCAGCACCACAGTGTTGCAGCAGGGGGAGGCCACAATCAGCGGCGGGTCTGCCAGCGGGGCCTGTGGGGCGGGAGCTAGGGTCTCCAACATGGGAGCGTCGGCCCGCCGCAGGTGCTGCAGGAGGCGTTCCACCACGTGGTCCCCGTGACAGTTGTGGTACTCCAAGGCCACTTCGGTGATCTGTAACACAGAGCAGAGCCAGTGAGCTGCAGGGGGAAGATCCTGCTCTGTCGGCACAGGGACCAGGCAGGAGGATGTCTCCCCCTCCAGCCTGTCACTATGCACAAGCAATGAAAGGATCTAGAAGAGCAACACCAGGAAGATGTGGGTAAACGAGGCCCCCAGGCTAGGAATAGAGCCTGAAGCCCCCCCATCAGTGCCCTCCTCCCTGCCATCATGGTTCACATTCACCAGGAAGTCTGGACATTCCTTGGGCAGTTCCTGAGTAGTGACAGTCTCTGACAACACACACGGCTCCAAGCAGCCTCACACCTCACAGGAGGCCACAAACCCAGCCCGAGCAAAGCAATGTGCTCCCTACATGTCTTCCTCCTTCTCTTCCCTGGAGAATAACACCATTATGTGAGAAAGTGGCAATGCCTCAGCTGCTTCCCAGCCCCACTGCACCTCTGATACAGCCAGCTCTGACATCCGCATGGCTCAGCAGCCGGCACTCCCGTCCTGCCCCAGTCCTCCCAGCCACAGACCCCACGCAGTCAATCACCAGAGATCAGTCATTTTCTCTCCCTACGTCAACTGCATCTCCACACTCCACCTGTTTTTAAAACTGTGAGTGTGGGGCCTAGTGCGATAGCACAGTGGTTAAAGTCCTCGCCTTGAACGCACTGGGATCCCATATGGGTGCCAGTTCTAATCTTGGCGGCTCCACTTCCCATCCAGCTCCCTGCTTGTGGCCTGTGAAAGCAGTCGAGAACGGTCCAAAGCCTTGGGACCCTGTACCCACATGGGAGACCCTGAAGAGCTCTTGGCTCCCGGCTTCAGATTGGCACAGCACCGGCCGTTGTGGTCATTTGGGGAGTGAACCATCGGATGGAAGATCTTCCTTTCTGTCTCTCCTCCTCTCTGTAGATCTGCCTTTCCAATAAAAATAAAATAAATCTTTAAAAAAAAATGACCACGAGTGTGAGTGATGCTTCTAAGCAAAGGACACACACAGGAGGGTAAGCTGCCTAGAAGATCTTCACACAATGTCACCCCCTCCCAGAGGCCAGACACCGATACCCAGGGTCCAGGTAGTGCTTCCGGAGCGTCTGGGAGGACTGACCTCTGCTCCTCCAGTGGTCCTGACACCTCCCAGTCTCATGAGCCTCTCCTCCCAACAAGGACTACATCCTTCTGTCCCTGGAGCCCAGCCGGGCACCAGGCACACAGCACATGCCGTAAACCTCGGAGAGCCATGCACTCTCACTCACCTTGCGGGCACAGCTGCTTTCCCGCAGTGTTTTAGCAGCTACCATTAACATCCTACCCCATCTCTAAACTGGGCATATGTCCCCATCCATCCCCCTCACCCCCCAGTTTCAAGAGAGAAAGGACTAAGTTAACATTTGAAAGGCATTTATTTTCTAAACATGCTAAATCCTAGAGCAACTAGATAAAGGATGCTAAGTTTATTAAAGTAGGGGTGCAAATGGCACACAAAACTACTTAATGAGTGCAACTCTAACTTAATAATAAGTTTTGTAACACTCATGGCATTAATTCAAAACATATGTAACTATACAGAAAAATGAACTGTTTATGAGGTCAGTATTGTGATGGTGGCAGAAAAACTGCCAGCTCTGGCATTAGCATCCCATCTGGATGCAGGTTGGAGTCCTGGTTGCTCCACTTCCGATCCAGCTCTCTGCTAACACACATAGATGAGTATTAGAAGACGCACCAAGAACAAGCTCCTGGCTCTTGGCTTCAGCCTGGCCCGGCTTCAACCACTGCGGACATTTAGTGAGTGAATCAACAAATGGAAGATCTTTGTGTCTCTCCGCCTCTCTGCTTACGTTGCCTTTCAAGTAAGTAAAACATATACAGTTTCAAGATTTTGTTTATTCTTACTGAAAACTCAGATTTACATAGAGAAGGAGAGACAAAGATCCTCAATCCACTGGTTCATTCCCCAAGTAGCTGCAACAGCTGGAGCTGAGCTGATCCAAAGCCAGGAGTCAGCATTCTCTTCTGGGTTTCCCATGCAGGTGTAGGGTCCTTTGGGCTGTCCTCCATTTCCCTCCCATGCCACAAGCTGGAAGGGAAAGGAGCAGATGGGACACAAACCAGCACCCACATGGGATCCTGGAGTGGAGCATGCAAGGCAAGGACTTTAACCACTAGACCCAGATAAACTTTTTAAAAAAGATTTATTTATTTTTATTGGAAAGTCAGATTTACAGAGAGAAGCAGAAACAGAGAGGAAGATCTTCTATTTGCTGGTTCACTTTCCAGGCCAGAATTGAACAAATCTAAAGCTAGGAGCCAAGAGCTTCTTCCAGGTCTCCCAGGCATGTGCAGGGTCCCAAGGCTTTGGCCTGTCCTCTACTGCTTTCCCAGGCCACAAGCAGGGAGCTGGATGAGAAGTGAAACAGCCGGGATATGAACCTTTGCCTATACGGGATTCCAGCGAGTACAATGCAAGAATTTAGTCCCTAAGCCACCACATCAGGCACAATAAAATAAATCTTCACAAAAAGAATGGTTTGAATAGTTTTTGACATAAAAAAGGCACTTTATGTGACACCTAGTGTTTCAAACTTCTTTTTTATCCCCCTGGCGCACTAAAACCTCAGTAGTTTTCAGATGCAGCTCCGAAAGAAGCAAACCGTGCCAAGGAAGGCAAGCTGACATAGTCACTCAGGGTCCAGCTGTCCACTGCCACAGCCAGGCACTGCTTGAGATGCAAAGACACAACAGAAGTTAACGCTCCCACCCTACTCCCCAACACTGGAAGGCCCTCAGACTTGCCACCATCTTTTACAGAATCCAAGTTGGAATGCCTCAGTCACATCACAGAGAACAAAATTTCTAAAAGACCTTTTCTCGTCTTTTCACGCTCATAAAGCACCCATAAATATTTTTCAACTGAAGAAAGTGATTGGGTAAACATCGCGATACTCCTACGGATGGGAAGTTTCACCTTCCTCCTATGAATATGTCAAAACACAGCACGCTGTGTACCTGACTTGACACCGGAATTAACTTCACCGGCACTGCCAAGGCACACTTGGCAAATGACGTCAAACGCTTGTCTGGACATTCCTTTCTACTTTCTCTAATAGGAAAACTTGTGAGACTGAACCTAAGAACCATGCCTCAGTGAGCAGCAACCAACCCAACCAGAGACCCTGTTCAGCTGGGGTGAGCACCGCCTGACTAGCCAGCCCAAGATGCACAGAGTGAGACGGTAAGATTCCTGTGATGGAGTGAGAGCAGAGAACCTCAAGGCTCTCCAGTCACAGGTGTCTGAGGCCTGTGCTGCTGCAGGAACCTGTGCTCAGCTTGGCAGATTTGACAGAGAGAGGTGTTTCATCTGCTGGTTCACTCCCCAAATGGCCACAGACAGCATCGCTGAGTGATCCAAAGCCAGGAGTCAAGAAGTAGTAACTTCTGGGGCTCCCATGTGGGTGCAGGGGCCCAAGGACTTGAACTATCCTCCACTGCTTTCGCAGGCCATAAGGAGGGGGTTGGATCAGAAGTGGAATAGCCAGGACATGAACCTTTCGTGGGATGCCTCACAGGATTTCAGCACTAACAGGCAGAGGATGAGCACCTTATGCCACCATGCCAGCCCTGACCACAGTTCACTTCAGGTTGGCACCCTCCACAATCCCCATCAGCACAGTTTCAAACGTTTCTGCCTGGCTTGCCCACAACCCTCACTCTACAATGACCTCTCTTTGTAACAAGGTCAGTGACCTCAATTCTGCCCCAGTCAGAGCTACGATGATGACAGAAAAATAAAGCTGCTTTCACATCTGTCACAGCCAAGGCAATGGGTCATGATTCGCCTTGTTGAAGTTACACCCGGCCCGCCTACCCCCACTGTGTCACTCTATCTAAGCACAGCCCCTACGTTCCATCCTGTTTCCAAGCACTCCTCTGGAAGGCAAAGCATCCTCATGGGAGTGCTCAGCTTTAGTGCTGGGGACACTGCCACGGCAACAGTCACTCTTGAGGCCCTTGGGAACTACTGATGAGCTGTTCATCAGCTCCTGCTGCGGACCACAAACCTGGGGCCTGTCCTCTACTGATCACCTAAACCTGAGGCAACTTTGCCTTCCATTCCTGTCAGCCCATCAAGCCCAGCCTGCCCCTCCTCTGCCTCCTCGGATGGCGCTCCTTGCACTCCTCCCAGCCCTGATCCAGGCCTGCGGCTGGCCTTCCTCTGTCCTGCACGACGGGCAGGCACTCCCTGTCGTCAAAGCCCTTGGAAGTAGGGACCATGACTGCTGCACACACTAACTGTCGCCCAGAGCTCCCAAGCACAGCACCCAATAAAACAGACCTGAAATAAAGAGGAAATGTGCTGGATCAAGGCGCTGCTTGCCCTAGCCACGTGCTGAGAGCAGCTATCAGTTTGCATCCATCTCAACTGCATGCAGAGGGACTCTACCTGCCACACAGGGACACTGGGTGTCCTGAGAAAGGAGCTATGTGCAAGCCTGTGCTGTGTCGTAGCATGGCAAGATGCCACCTGCTAGGCCAGCATCCATATGGATACTAATTCTTGTTCTAGCTGTTTCATTTCTTATCCAATTCCCTGTTAATGGCCTAAAAAAGGTAGTAGTAGATGGAGCTAGTACTTGGGCCCTTGCCACCCATGTGGAAGATTTGGAAGAAGCTCCTGGCTTCAGGGTGGCTCCACCTAAGCTCTTGCAGCCACGTGGGAGTGAAAGAGCCAACAGAAGCTTTCTCTCTCTATACATATAAGTTTTTCAAGTAAATAAATAAAATTTCTTTAAAGCAGCTTTTGGGAGGTAATCCAACCCCTAAATCTGTGGGCAAAAGATCTTGGTTCCTTTCTCAAACCATAATCTTTTCCAGGACCCTTGCATGCCCAAAGCAGGTAAGCCAGAATGCTCCAGAAAGAAAACAGGTGAAGTAAAACCCTCCCCCTAAAGAAATGGTGTTTACTCCTTCTAGTTCTCCCAAGTCACAGGAGAAGAAACAAAATTATCTCCTTCCTTTCTCTTTCTCTAAGCCAAGACAGCAGTGTCTGTTCAGAATGTCCCAGGCAGGGAGAAAGACTTTCACAGGCCCCAGAGCAGCCACGTGTGGCTGACAGTCCCTCCAGGCAGTGGCACAGGCAAGCGCTGTGGGGCAGACAACAGCAGCATCTGTGTGGCCAGGCCTGTGGCTCGCTGGCTGGCTGCAAGTGGTGCGAGCCAATTAAGGGATCCTTGAGGGAAAGAAAAAAGTGAAATCCTCAGTAAATCCAATTTAGCAATCCCAGGCTCTCTCTGCTGATTGTTATTGCTCCCTCTAAGTGTCTCCAAATGGTCTGTGTATAAAATAAACGCACACCCAGAGAGCAAGAAGCATAAAGAGCAGGAGGGAGGAGCTTCCTGGGAACCCTGCAGCTCCCCGACACAGCAGAGTCAGGGAAACAAAGTGACCCCATGTCACAGCTGCTGAGCTCTTACTTACTGTCTCCAGCACAGCCAGGGCCAGCTATCAGGCCCAACCCCCACGACAGTGGCATCTCCCAGGCCACACTGACCATCTCAGCAGGAGACATACTCAGTCGTTGTCCGGAGCAGCCACTGTGGCTCCTGGCCTGGGTATGGGCTCCTGCTCACTGCAGGAGGAGGAAAAAGAAGACTGCCACCAGGCACAGCTGCTAGAGGAGGCAACTCTGCAGCCTGAGTCCAGGAGGCAGGTCCACCACAGGTTCTCACCTCATTGATTAAAGGATGACTCTCAGCTAAGGGGTTAAAAGGTATGAAGAGAAAAAGTGCTGGTCCTTTCTTCAGCTCGTTATTCAGCAGGAGGCTCTTGCCCCCGTGCGGCCGCAACCATCGGAAGAGTGTCTCCTGGTTTTCTGAGGCCCATTTGTAGATGTTCTCAGCTGTGTAGTTCACAACTTCCCGAGGAAAGACCTGTGAAAGACAAGGGCATAGGCTGAAAGCAAGCCATGTGAAGCAGGGCAGCATCGCAGTGCCCTGGCGGCATCCTCTCCAGGGGCTGCCAAAGCCCACGTGGCCACAGACCTGTCTACCAAAACCTGCTTGCTTCTCCCTGCCTGTGGGGAGGCTGCAGCCCTCACCACCCTGTCCACAGGAGCAACAGAATGCTCTCGGGCCTTTGTAAAACGACCAAGGAACAGACATTACAGGATTAAGGTTCAGGAAGAGCCTTGCTTTGGTCCGACAGTGGCAGAAATGAGGTCTCCGTGAGGAGGAGGCTAGGTTTCACTCACATGCTAAGGATGAGGTGAACATCTGAGTGGGGACCCCATAAAATACATGCAGGAACCAATGATCAGCCTCACTTTGCACAAGGCCATGGATCTTACATATGGATTTTATGTATATCAAGAAAGTAACATTTAGTGTTTTTTGCTTTGCTTTTCTGTAACAATCTATGCATACAACTGCTTTTGAAATTCCAAAGCCAGACATCACTGGTTTTAGGGAGAACTGCCAAAGAGGTGCTTTTGGGAAGTGTCACCAAATGAGACCCTCATATTCCCCCACAGTGAGGGCTAACAAGGCCTCACCACGCGATGTTCCCAGCTGTTGCTTTGATAAAGACTGGTATCCCTGTAGTATCTCATCTGATAAAAGGAATTCCACCACTATCCCAACCAACCTCAAACAACAGCCAACACCAGCAGCAAACCTCATACACTGTTCAGTCATTTTATTCCTGTTATAAATCTCCTTTATACCCTCTGCTATAAATACATACAGTATATGTAGGCTGCAAAACAAGCTAAAAATGAAGGGTGTCAGAAAGTGATGGCCAGCAAAGCAGATGAAGTCTAAAGAAGTCTGGCAGGCACAAGGAGGGGGAGCAAGGAAGCAGGCCCAACAGTGGCTCTCAAAGGGAGACTTCAGAAAAAACAGACTCTAACACCTTAATAAATACTTCTATTTGGAAAATACAAAATGCATCTGCTTTGGGAATGTAAACTGCTAAGAAATAAAGTACAGCATCGGGGGTGCTAGTGACACGCAGGGGTCAGGCACTGGCAAGCCAGGGCTGCCCGTGGGGGCTGATGGTACCCTGGGAGGCACAGGACTGCCCCTGAGCTAAGGGGACCAAGGCTTAAAGGGTTGGGTACACTAAAGCCCAGGGACAATGACCTATACAACTGACACAGTCACTGGCATTGGAGACAGAAAATACTTCCAGAAAATACACTCTCAGTGACGTGACCAAGATAGCAGCAATAAACAGAGCAGAAGTACAGGACACAGGACATGGGTCAAAGGCTTAGAAGTTGCTAAGTTAAGGGTGTTCAACCAAAAAAGCAAATAAAGTCAGGGAACGAGGGTGACAATGGACAAGGCAGGCTCTGTGGGACAAGACGCCATCCACTTCTGTGACTTGCCAAGAACCTCAAAACCCCGCTCCATCAGTGAAGAAGAAGAGCCTGTCGTAACTCTACTCAGGTCATAAATGAACAAACAACATCACCCAGCAGACACTTAACCTCTGGGACATGAGCCCAAACAACTGCCCAGCAGAGGAACTGCAAACTCACCCAGGAAGGAAAACTACAAGGCTGAGCCAACCTCTAAGAACAAGAACCAAGAATGTCTGTGTGTTAGATCACGGGCCCCGCACAGTGCAGGCTCGCAGGTGAGGCTGTGGGCGCTCTCGGAGCACGCAGAAAATCGGTGCACATTTCTAGGGAGTACCACTGACTTGACCCAATTCTCGGAGGACTCTGTGACCTACACAAGGGTAAGACTGCACTAAAATAAACGTGATTTCAAGATACTTACAAGCGATGTGTTGAAATGTCTATGTAAATACACACTTCCAGAGTGTACTAAGGATACCAGTTTCGCAAGATGCTTATTTGTGATAACCCCAAATCGTACTGTTCCTAGGTAATCTGAAACAGAAAATTTTCCTTTATTAAAGAAAAGGCCTAGGCCTTAAAACCACCACAAAACCCAATGGTCAAGTCTTGCTGCACGAACCCCCAGAAGCAGAGCCCTGAACAAAGAAGGAAGGAGCAGAAGGCACTCTCCTCCTGGAACAGGTTTCAGCCATCAAGTGCCACAAGGCCCCGCCTGACAGTACTGTCCCCGACAATCACCTCGGCTGGGGAGTTTGGTGGGTCCCTCTGGGATGCTCTGACCTGTCCCCCGGCTCACCAGGCAGAGCCGAGAGCGGAGGACAGGCTACTCCCTGACAGCACACTGCCCATGGCTGGCTCCTCCACCTCACTCCGCTCAGCTCCACCTTTCCTAAGAAGCCTTTCCTGGCCGCCTGCAGTCCACGAAGGCTCCTTCCCCTCGGACGCTCCCTTCACCACTGCCCTATTTTTATAGCACATATTACTGTCTACATGATCTTACTCATTACTGAGATTTTCTTTGGTTTCATTTCTCTTTAGAATGTGAGTTCCATGAAATTAGGACTTATTTACGGATGGCACTGCAGTGCCCAGATCCTTACTATGACCACATCAACAAGATTTATTAAATGAAAGAAATCCAGCAAATAAAAAGAACTCATACAAATAAACAAGAAAAAGAAAATGGGCAAATCACAGAAAAAGAAATACACAAGGCTAGTAATTACAAGGAAATATATTCAACCTCACTATTACAGAGGAAAACAAGTTAAAATATCCTTTTTAACTCTCAATTGCCCTTAAGGCATAGGAAAGATCAAGAATGAATGACCAACAGATTGAGGAGTGCTGTGATGCAAGGTTGGAACCAACAAAACAGCTTCCCCCAGCGACAACATGAAGGGTGGACACTGCCAGCAACCCAGCTGAGTAGCCACGTATGTGTGTCAGTCACCATACGCAAAGGCATTCAGCAAGAAATGGCCACGAGAGGTCAGTAACAAGGAGGTAGGGCTGTCTACACAGTAGACGTGGATCTTCAACACATCCATGAGTGAAAACGCATACAGCAGACAATCAACACCTTCTCATGTTTAAAAAACCTCACAATGGTCAACCACTATTTTTGTCCTATATGCACATGAGCTTAGAAACATGAAGGCTGTAAAAGGATAATGAAATCGGCTTGATGCTATAGACAGATCAAAGACAACGCTATCCTTACGTCTGAAGCTTTCATTTTTCCTTGGAGCACCTAATAACATAACCCTTGTGACACAACGATATGTGTTATTAATGGAGCATGGACAAGACAGTGTAGGGAAGAGCACATTCCTGTCCCCATGCCCATCACACGAAGCTTCCACTTCCTCTCCAGCCCCACCGCTCAGCAGGGACAGCCTCTCCCCGCAGGACAAGGAGTGGCTGACAGGTCTCTTCTGCCATGGAGGATGACTGGTACTACAAACCCAGTAAGTTTTAAAAGGCAGGAAAGAAGAAACGCAGGCAGAGTAAGTTGGGAATCAGAGAGCCTGCTTCTTTACAGGGGAATATGACCAGGGGCAGCAGAGCTGGGGAGGTATGGTGTGACTACTGGGGTCACGGGAATGTTCTGGAAACCAGACAAAGGAAACCTACTGACAAGCAGGGAACCCAAGGCAGAATACAAGCACTACCAAACAGACCTCACCACACAGCCACTGAAGGGGGAGCCCGCGGGGACAGGGTGGAGAAACACTAGGGTCTGTGCCCACCCACTGCAAACTCCGGGCCAAAATGCAGAACGTCCTCAGGAAGGATGCATTATGAAGAACATTGTGGATTTCAAAAGCTGCTTACACCAAAGATAAACTCATCTTTCAATTTCATTTTCCCCAAGCCTTTTGAAGTACTCTGACAAGCAAGCAATTTTAAGATGATTAACTCATTTACTTCTTTGTAAGTAAATATAGCACATGTAGCTACAGCAGATTCTCCCTGCTGCATTAAGCAGTTACATGTTAAAAGGGGTAGGTTCAAATGAACCCTGTGGTATTAGACTAGGATCAGGGACAATACGCATAAACATATGGTTTTATTTTTTAAGTTTATTTATTTATTTGAAAGGCCGTGTAACAGGAAGACAGTCTTCCATCCACTGGTGGGTTGTGGGTTCACTTCCCAAATGGCTGAAACAGCCAAGGGCTGGGCCAGGCTCAAGCCAGCAGTCAAGAATTCCATCCAGCTCTCCCACATAGATGGCAGGGACCCAAACATTCGGGCCATCTGCTGCTGCCTTGCCAAGCTCATCAGAAGCAAGCTGGATAGGAAAGAAAGCAGCTGGGACTTGAACTGGCTCTCCAATATGGGATGCCTCTGCCGCAGGCAGAAGCTTAACCCCTATTCCACATCACTGGTTCCAAACTTAGGGTTTTTAATATCCAGACAGATGACAGACACAGGAGGACATAAACAGGTGTGTGTCCTAGTCTGTTTGCTAGTGCACCTAGCAGTGACGCTGACCTGAACCAAAGCACACACCACACCACCAGAACTTAGTTTCTTTTTTTTTTTTTAATGATTTTTTTTATTTAAAAATCAGAGTTACAGGAAAAGAGAGAGGGAAAGAGAGGGAGAGATCTTCCATCTGCTGGTTCACTCCCCAGATGGCCACAATGGCCAGGGCTGGGACAGACTAAAGCCAGAAGCTCCTTTCAAGTGTCCTGTGTGGGTAACAGAGACCCGAGCATTTGAACTATCTTGCACTGCTTTTTCCAGGCAATTAGTAGGGAGCTGGATTGGGAGAGGATCAGCTAGAATACAAACTGACACTTACGTGGGATGCTGGTATTGTAAGCAGCAGCTTTGTGTGCTATGCCACAACACTTTCCCCAGCACTCAGTTCCTAAGGAAAAGAATAAGGCTCTTGGAACAGAAGTTGATCCAGAGGTGGGAGAAGGAAAGTCTAAGTCAAGCCTGAAATATCTCACTGTGTCAGAACAAGTGGTGGTAACTGGCTTGGTCCAGAGACAAAAGATTCAACCCAGGGTGCTCCTAATGGTAAAACAGGAACACCCTGACCAAAATGACAACCTACGACAGTATCCTGAGTAAAGCAAACAGCCCTGTCTCCGCCCGACGCCAGTAACTGGGAGGTCTGCTCTTCTCCACAGGAGAAGGAAGAACAAGCAAGACACAATCACGCCTGAGCAGGACAGCAGGGCTGCCACAGGCAAGGCGGACTGCAGTGCTCAAGTCAGGGGCAAGGGCCTGGGGACAGAGCTGCAGTTACACAGCATCTTAATCCCTTACATGTATGTCCGTACTTAAAGACAGATATTTATCTGTTTATTAAGTCAGAGTTCTAGAGACACAGGGAGAGACAGAGAGATCTTTTGTCCGCTGGTTCATTCCTCAGATGGCTCTGAAGCCAGGAGTCAGTAACTTCATCTGGGTCTCCCATGTGGGTGACAGGGGCTCAAACATGTAGGTCATCTTCTGTGTTCCTAGGCACATGAGCAGAGAGCTGGACTGAAAGCCAAGACACAAGCTGGTGCCCACATGAGATGCCCATGTCACAGGTGGTGGCTTTACCAGCTATGGCACAATGCTGCCCACCCCCATCACTTTTTAAAAAGATTTATTTATTTACTCAGGAAGTCAGAGAGAGAGAGGGGGAGAGGCAGAGGGAGAGCCCCAACGTATCCATTAGCCACAAAGGAAAAGACAGTTACTTCCCAGTGGAGAGAGCCAGCAGCGAGCACCTTCATCACATGACCAAGGGAGACACCCTCCACCACAAACCCTCGATAAGAAACACCACAAAGGACACATTTCTGTGGTTTTCTTGCCCAAGATGCTTAAACCCATTTTAACCACAAGACATCAGATGAACAAACTGAGCAGTTTTAAGTATCAGCCAGTATTCTTCAAAAGCGTCAAGGCCACGGATGATAAGGAAAGACAGAAGAATTGTCACAGATTGGAGGAGACGAAGGAGAAAAGCTGTGAGGTGAGACCCAAGACTGGATCCTGGATCAGAACAGACACAAGTGCAAACACTGGCATCATGTGATCAAGGACTGCCGTTCAGCTCACAGGACAGAAACCAAGTTCCTGTATTTGACAAGCCCACCACAACAAATGGGAGCAGCTGGGAGAAGGCAGACAATTAGGGAATGTCCTTCAATTCCTGCAAATTCTTGGTAAGTACAAAGTTATAATAAGATTCCAAAAACAATTTTTTTTTTAAAGCTGTATGCCATTTAATGTGTGAGTTCAGTTCCTAAAGCTGCGAGAAGAAAAAGCAGGAGCTTAGAGAAGTCAGGAACTGAAAGAACCAGACCAACATTCCCCAGAGAAGGGAGGCTCATGTGATGGCCAGAGAAGAGGAGCAGCGAGCCAGGAACCTTCCTGCTGACTGCCAGAGCAAAGGGACAGGAAGGGACAGCTGACTCGAAGGCTGAGACAGGCCCCTCAAAATTCAGTTTAGGGCACGACACGGTAGCCTAGTGACTAAAGTCCTCGCCTTGCATGTGCTGGGACCCCATATGGGTGCCGGTTCTAATCCGAGCAGCCCAGCTTCCTATCCAGCTCCCTGCTTGTGGCCTGGGTAAGCAGCTGAGGATGGTCCAAAGTGTTGGGATACTGTACCAGCATGGGAGACCTGGAAGAAGATCCTGGCTCCTGGCTCCTGGCTCCTGGCTTTGGATCAGCTCAGTTCCAGCCATTGCAACCACCTGGGAATAAACCAGAGGATGGAAGATCTTCCTGTCTATCCTCCTCTCTGTGTATCACTTTCAAATAAATAAATGAATAAAAAGAACAGAAAGCAGGCCTGCAGAGAACAGATTCCAACACCTTACAGCTCCAGAGCTTCATTTTTCCCACGTAGGGAAGCTCACAATATCACACTTGCACTGACATTCCTGCAGAGTGTGGAAATCTTGCAGGAGGCAGCAGCTATAATTGCACTCAGATTAGCACAGGGAGTTTATGGTGGAAGATTGACCCAAGAAAACAATACTTTAAGTACATGTTCAGAGCATTCTCCATTAAGCAGGGCTTACTCTGAAAGAGTCTGCTACTTGTGAAACTTTTTTTTTTCATAAAGTGTTGAGACTCCAACATTTCAATTATGAATTTTTATTTCTTTATTGACAAGGCAGATAGAGATCTTCATCTGCTGGCTTACTCCTAGCAGCAGGGCTGCACCAGGCCCAAGTCAGGACCTCAGAACTCAATGCAGGTTTCTCCCACTGGTGGCAGGAACCCACCATCTGCCAACAGGACCTGCACTAGCGGGAAGCTGAATCTGGGAGAGGAGGCAGGACTTACACCAGTACTCCAATGTGAGGCCAGGAATCTGGCACAGCACTTAAGATGACAAACACTTGCCCCCGATTAAGAACTTTGAATACGTTGAATAATTAAATATAAACTGAGAATCATACTCTTTCTTCTGCCAAAAAAGATAACATTAATGTTACCTAACAACAGTAACAATAAGTGCTAAATGCTAATAACAATAAAGCTAGTGACCTCCGTTAGCCTGGTAACTGGCCTGTTTCAGATATCCATCAACCAAAAGGTGACAACCAGTGTCAGAGGGGACTGCAAGATGCAGTCAGGTCTGGAAAAAACTTCTGCATAAAGAATTCATTATTAAACAGTTTGTGCAGCTGCTCACGGAGGCAACCAAAGGACAGGTGCTGTGGCCCTCACTGCTTGGAAGGGAGGGAGGGAGTCTGGCTAGTCCCCGCCTGCTACAAAGGCAACACCTGGGGTTGGCCCTGAGCTGTGTGGGGTTAAGCCATGGGGCTTGGGCCACCAGCATCCTACACAAGGGTGCCTGGGACTGAGTTCTGCCTCTGCTTGCAAACCAGATTCCAGTTCATGTCCTTCAAAGGTAGCACATGACAGTCCGAGCACAGAGTCCCACAGAGAAGCCCAGGTGGAGTCCAGTCCCAGCTAACTGCCAGGCTTTTTCTCTGCTTTCACCTCCACATGTACCACTGCAGCTGCCCTGCCGAGGCACTCCACACATTCCTGTCACCATGTACCTGGTGGCACCCCCAAGGATGCAGAGCAATGGAAGGACCTCAAGGTCCACTCAGGCTCCTCAATCATCTACCCAGACGCTCAGCTTTGCAGCAAGGGCTTGCTGCTGCTGCGTAGGGCTTTTCTTGCATAATGTTTTAATAACAAACTATTTTATTTTGCTTCACACAGTTTGTCTTAAATACAAATTTTAATTTAAAAACTTCAGAGACATAAAACACATCAGCAAAGCAAGATGTTACAACTCTGAAACAATGCAGAAAATGAAAGTTTACTTTTCACCCCACCCCCTTATGTTTATTTTTAGTTATCTTGATCTCCTTGAAAGGCAGAATGACAGAAAGAGAGAGAGATCTTCCACCTGCTGGGGTCACTCCCCAAATGGTCACAATCATTACATGTTGCCTCCCAGGATGCACTGGGAGAAAGCTGGGTCAGAGGCGGAAAAGGCAGCATGGAAGCCAGCTTCCTGTATGGGATATGGCATCCTAGGCAGTGGCTTAACCTGCCCTGCCACAGCTTCTGCCCTAAGATTGAGTTCACTTATGCTTTAAAATCAATACAACCCGCTGGAAGCAGAAGCCACCCAATTCACAGCAGCTACACCAGGACCCCACTCTGACATAGGATCTCAACTGCTCCTCCCCAGGACAGCAGGTGGGTCTACTGGTCACTGGAAATAAGAACAAGAAGGCACTGATTTTACATAACTTGGACTAACTCAAAACTGTTTAAATGCTTTTTAAATTTTATTTTGATTTGTTTGAAAGGGAGATACAGAAAACAGAGATTTTCGTTGGTCTTAATGACCCAAAGCTGTGGGACCTTGCACCCGTATAGGAGACCCAAAAGAAGCTCCCGGCTCCTGGCTCCTGGCTTTGGATCGGTTTAGCTCCGGCTGTTGCAGCCACTTGGGGAATGACCCAGAGGATGGAGGATCTTTCTGTTTTTCCTCTCTCTGTAAATCTGACTTTCCAATAAAAATAAATAAATCTATGGACCCGGCATGGTGGCCTAATGGCTAAAGTCCTCACCTTGAACACACCAGGATACTGTGTGCACCCCAGTTCTAAACCTGGCAGGCCTGCTTCCTATCCAGCTCCCTGCTTGTGGCCTGGGAAAGCAGTTGAGGATGGCCCAAAGCCTTGGGACCCTGCACCTGCCTAGGAGACCCAGAAGAGCTCCTGGCTTTGGATCGGCGTAGCTCCGGCCATTGCAGTCAATTGGTGAGTGAATCATCGGATGGAAGATCTTCCTCTCTGTCTCTCCTCCTCTCTCTATGTATTTATCTAATTTGAATAAAAATAAACAAATCTTAAAATAAACAAATCTCTTAAAAATAAAAAAAGAAAGAAAAAACCTAACTTGAACTGAGATGTACTATTAAGTGTGAAAGTATAAAGTACTTTGCAAAGACTTGGTTCAAAAACAAAAAATATAAAATACCTCAACAATTTTCATACTGCTTACATGTTGAAATGATAGTAATTTGGATATACTGGATTAAATAAAACACACTATTATACTGATTCCACCTGTTTATTTTAATGTTTTACATAACAATTAGAACACTGAAAATCAACTGAGTGGCTCCTATCATACCTGCACTGGATTGCGTCAGGGTAGTTAGCAGTGGGGAGAAAACAAGACTCATTTCTCAGGACTCTGTAATCACAAACCAGCAAGCAGGTCTTAACAGTGGGCAACTACCTAGGAAGAATACATAAGAAGGTATTTCTTAAGTGGCTTTTTTTTTTTCTCATGCAAACCTCTTCAAGAGCAGAGATTTTTAAAAGGTATTTCTTCCCCCCCACCAAAAAAAAGGGGAGCTCTAGACTTTGCAACTCTACCCAGACTGAGCTTCTACAACCCAATTCTCAGGGCAGGAGTTTGGCACATCTGCCTAGGGCTGCTGCTGGGATGCCTCCATTCCCTATCCGAGTGCCTGACCTGGAGTCCCAGCTCTGCCTCTGGCCCAGCTTCTGGCTCACACGCACTGGGGTGCACATGAGCAGGAAGCTGGAACCCCAGGTGGAGTGCGACTGGAAGTCAGGTATGCACAGATGGGATGCAGGCCACCCAGGTAGCATCTACCCTGCTCCAGATGTCCACCTCATTGCTCAAATGTTTTCAATCTGCAACTGGTCGAATCTGCAGATGCAGAAACCAACTGTACAAATATTTTCCAAAAAGTACTCCTCAGAAAATGAGTGCTACAAGGAACTTTGTCAACTAAATTTAGGAATTCCCAAAGGAGGCTAAGAGGCAGTGGAAACATTAACTTTAGTTAATAGCTGAGCACATTCTCAAGGTGATATTTAAGTACCCTATGTATTTCAGCTCAGTTCCTGAGTACTCCAGTGTCAGAAGACAGTGGCAAGGACAGGTAAGAACGGCCCAGGCAGGGCTTCATGCAGTCTTGCTGTCAGGAACTCCCCACACACCGGACTGTGGAACCTGAAGGGCCAGGCACGACAAGTATCCTGCAAAATCCTACTCACTCACCCACATTGTTAGCTCTCATCACAGCCGAACTAGTGAAGAACTGTAGCAGCATGAAAACAACAACAACAAATAAAACCTGGGCCCAACAACAGTAAATACTACCTGAGTGAGCCAGATCCTGTTCTCTGAGAGAGACTCAAGCAACTCTACAGAGAAGCAACTACAGCGTTCCACAAGAAAGGCAGGGAAGGACGGGGCCTGCTGGCGGTCATGTCACATAACCTGTGCAGGTGCTTTCATTAACACAGACAGAATGCTTACCTGAGATGCTCACTTTCCAAAGGTCCTACAGACTTTGTCATTTTCCTCACTCTAATCATTTCACACTTACAAGCATTTAAGCTTATCTCTACTTTCCCCAAATTTACGGAAAGAGAAACTCAAATGCAGAAAAATGTATCATTCTGTTTCAAGTTTAGTAGCCCCATCAGGGGCAGAGCATGAGGACCAGACAAGGCTGCCTTCCAGGCCACTGCTTTTCACACTCAGGGGCTGCTATGCACCACTTTTGGAACGTAGATGAAAAATAAAATCAAAATGTGTCACAACTGTTCTCTTTTCAAAAAGTCACTGAATCATACCAGAAAATAACAATCTTTTGCCAGAATACATTTTCATAGCAGAAAACTGATTGTAAGAGGACAAAGAAAAACATACATATATCAAGTTAGCAAATTAAAAATACGACCCCTCCAACAAACTGTCTTCCGGCCCAACAATAAAAAAAGCTTGTCTGCCACATCAACTGGTTCCGAGGGCTGGGGCTCTGCAGCCTGGGAGGAGTGGGGGCGTGCAGAGAGCTGTGCTACTTCAGGCTCTTGGAACACACAATTCTGCCAGCCACAATTCATCAGCCACACTTTGAAATGATTCAACATTAACGAGAAACCTGTAAGACCTGCTATACAAAATTAAAAGGCAGGTTTGAGGAAATGAATAATAATGCTATGATCTCAGAAAGGAAGCTAATCGTTATACACACACCAATTAGCTTCCAGTCAATGCACACATTTAATATAATCACAACCAAAATCCAGTCAAATGCCCAGATAAATATTAAGGAATATGTCCAAAGAAATAAATGAATAAAATAAGAACTAGGGGCCAGCGTTACAGAGTAACAGGTAAAGCTGCTGTCTGTGGTGCCAGAATCCCCACTTCGGCGCCAGTTCGAATCCCAGCTGCTCCACTTCTGATTCAGCTCCCTGCTAATGAGCCTGAGAAAACAGTGGGGGCTGCTCTGACTGTTGTGGCTATTGGGGGATGAATTAGCAGATGGAAGATCTCTGTTCTCCCTCTCTAACTCTGCTTTTCAAGTAAATAAACAGCAAAAAAAGAACTAGAGGAAACAGAGTCCAGGCTTTGTCAGGTAATAACTTACAAAGCAAAAACTTAAATTATATTTAGTCATATAAGATATAGACAATGAGACAATGTATTTTCTGATAAAGGCATCCTCCTGATGAGGGAGGAATGAAGCATCACTGTCCATGGAACAGGGGGAAAACCAACTACGACCAAAGTCTCAAGTCTGGTATTCCCAAGTGCTGCATAATTTTAAAATTTAGAAAAGAAAGAAACTAACTTGTCATCAGACTTTCAGAAAAAGAGCCAGATATTTCAGCTGCATGAAAAGATAAAACTGGCATACAACAAGTAATATAAGTTAAACAGAGCAGGAAAGTAGCAGAAAAAAACAACAACAGAGGATTCCTACTCATACCTCAGAACAGGTGGATGCCCGTCAACGGACAGGGCAGCACCAAGGCCGAGAGGCCAGAGGGTGAAGGACCCAGGAACTGAGACACAGTCCGACCAGGGAGACGCATCAGCACTGCAGTGCTGAGGGGATGCGCTCTCTTTTCTTACCTGTGTAAAGACAGCAGCCCTTGGACAAGCAGGCCTCAACAGTAAAGCATCACGGAACCAGAGCTTCAAACTCAACCCTGGCGTTCCTCGGTGCAGGAAGAGGGCTCCTCGCAGCATACCCACCATGCCTGTCAGGCTATACTCTCAAGCTATCTGTAAATTCACAGCTAGCCAGTTTCCAGAAACAAATGCAGAACTTGGAGCACGCCCTGTTGTTTCTAAGATGACAGGATAGGCCTGCGAGCCAGGACACTGGCTTTACCTCAACTACCTTAACATACCGTCACTTCAACCTTTCAGAGCCAGATGCCACCTGTGCCAAATGCCCTCAGTGCCACCTTCTAAAGCCAAACACTTCGCAGGGCTCAGCCTGTGCACACTGCAACCTGAACACAGCGATGACCCAGGATCTAGGCTGGAAACTGTACCACCCAATGCTGCTGCGAGCATGCGCTTCCTACTGCTCAGCTGCTATGAATGTTAAGGATAACATCACTTGATTTCAAGGTCCAAGAAAGCCAACAGGAAAGAAACCCAGACACCCAAAGATTTATTTTAGGTCTTCTTTCACAGTGCTCCCATTATGAGAAATCTTCATTCCAAATCTGTTTTCTTCCAAAAAGTGGTTCATTAAACTTAAATGGGAATTTAGAAGAAGAAATAAAATTAGAACAGATCCCAGCTCCTACAAACCTGCATAGACAAGTTTGGGATTTTATAAAAGCCAAGCAGAAGCACAGGAGAAGGAAGAAAAGTAGGGAAGGCAGATGAGACCACATTATGCTAACTTCCTTGTACTCAGCCAGCAAAATCAGGGTCAGGCTCAAGGAGGCTCACATTGTACTTCTCCTTTGTAACTTCTTACCCACCCTCCTTTTTGCTTAAAGAATGGGGATAAAAAGCTACTATTCTGTTGCATTTGGAAAGATTTTTCCAAAAAGGAGTGCCATTATAGAAACCTCTGCATGAAAACATCACGGAAGATGAGTGAGTTATTCCTTATTAGCATGGCACAGAAGCGCAGGATGAAAACTAATCAAAGGAAACCTCTTTCCATGATCTTGACAGATCCTCTTCAGTTCGGCAGCCTCCACACTACCATCATTCCATGAATTATGAACAACTCTGAGTGGTCCTGTCACATGCAATCCTGGGGGGCGGGGTTCGTTAATTTTTAATTTCCCAGGTGCAGGCAGGTTAGACACTGTGGCTCAGTGGCTTAAGCTGCCTCCTGTGATGTCCACTTCTCATCTTGGAGAGACTGCGATCAAGTTCGGCCTACGCCTCTGCTTCCGATCTAACTCCCTGCTAATATGCCCAAGAAACAGCAGATGACGGCTCAAGTACTTGAGCCCTGCTACCCACGTGTGCGACCTGGAGTTTCTGACCTAGTCCTGGTTGTTGGCAGCATCTGGGGAAACAGCTAGAACATGGAAAATCCCTGTCTTTCAAATAAATAGTTATTTTTTAAATGAGAGGTATGTTTATAAGTGTGCAAGTCTTGAAATTCAGGCAAATGAGAACTCTTCCAAACATATGATGAAAAAAAAAATACATCAATTTAAATTCTTCTATACCAAAATAAACATCTTTTAACTTCCATTTTCCACTAACTTTTTTAAAAGAAAGATTTATTTTACTTATGTGAATTGCAGAATCACAGAGAGTGGGAGAAACAGAGAGAGAGGTCTTCCATCCCCTACATGGGCCCAACAATCAGGGCTGGGTCAAGTCAAAATCAGAAGTCAGTCCTCCCAGTTTTCCACAAACCTTTTTAAGCTTCTTTGCAACTGTTTTATGTCTTAATGGCATACATTTCTAATGCAAAAGCAAAAACAAAACAAAACAAACAAAAAGTCAAACCTACAAAAAAAACAGCAATCTGATTCCCAGTAATAAGCAGATGATAACATATTTCTGATTGGCCTACAGGGGGAAGGTGATATGGTCATTAATTTGGTAGCTCATTTTGCAAATAATGACTGAGCCCCTGCGACAAGCCAAGCATTGGAGGAAAGCACTAAACAGGTTCCTACCCTGAGAGCCAGGCACCTGGGGAAGAGGACATTTTAAAAAGCCAACTGTGTCAAGTGCCACGAAAGAAACCCAATTAAACTGCAGGAGGTCAGTTACTCAATGGAGAAGTTAGCTCCCCCTGGAGGATGAACAACAGTGTGACAGGAAGAAGGCCAAGTGGGCACCTATGAGGCCTCCACAGGGCTAGGCCATCTGTGCAGAGACCAAGGAGATGGAGAAAGTGACAGAAGAAAACTGAGACCCAGCGGCCCCAGAAATCACAACTGACAGCACAGAACAGCGCAGAGAAACAGGTACGAAACACTGAGTTTAAAAAGTAGGTTGCCGGGCCCAGCAGAGTGGCCTAGCCGCTAAAGTCCTCACCTTGCATGCGCCGGGATCCCATATGGGCGCCGGTTCTAATCCTGGCAGCTCCACTTCCCATCCAGCTCCCTACTTGTGGCCTGGGAAAGCAGTCGAGGACGGCCCAAAGCCTTGGGACCCTGCACCCGTGTGGGAGACCTGGAAGAAGTTCCTGGATCCTGGCTTTGGATCAGCATAGCATCGGCCGTTGCGCTCACTTGGGGAGTGAACCATCGGATGGAAGATCTTTCTCTCTGTCTCTCCTCCTCCCTGTATATCTGACTTTCCAATAAATAAATATATTAAAAAAAAAAAAAAAGTAGGTTGCCAGGGCCCAGTGTGGTAGCCTAGTGGCATAAGTTCCCACCTTGTATGCACTGGGATCCGATATGGGCACCAGCTGCTCTATTTCCCGTCCAGCTCCCTGCTTGTGGCCTGCAAAAGCAGTAGAGCATGGCCTTGGGATCTGGTACCTATATAGGAGACCCGGAAGAAGCTCCTGGCTTTGGATTGGCTCAGCTCTGGCCATTCAGGCTACTTGGGGAGTGAATCAGCAGATGGAAGATCTTTCTCTCTGTCTCTCCTTCACTCTGTAAATCTTATTTTCCAACTTAAAAAAAAATCTTAAAAAAAAAAAGTAGGATGCCAAATTATGACACTAATAACTAATAACTAAATAAAATAAACAGGGCCCAGTGCCTAGCAGCTAAAGTCCTCTCCTTGAATACACCAGGATCACATATGGGTGCCAGTTCTAATCCCAGCAGCTCCATTTCCCATCCAGCTCAGCTCTTTGCTTGTGGCCTCAGAAAGCATTCAAGGATGAACCCAAAGCCTTGAGACTCTGCACCCACATGGAGACCCTGAAGAGCTCCTGGCTCCTGGCTTTGGATTGCCGCAGCACTGGCCGTTGCGGTCACTTCAGGAGTGAATCTCGGATGGAAGATATTTCTATCTCTCCTCCTCTCTGTATATCTGACTATATAATAAAAATGAATAAATCTTTAAAAATAAATAAAATAAAATAAACAAAAACACCAAATGGATTCAAGAAGAGTAAAACTAGCAGTAGGCTTATGTTGTCATGCAATGTGACCCTGATATTTACACAAACATTCCTTGAAGAATGCATTGCTGAAATATGGCATATCCAACTGACATGTTAGATAACTGCTAAAACCTGACCAAAAATCTGATCAAAACTTGAAACTACAAACAACATCATGACATAAATTCTAAGGTGACTGCCATATGATTGTAGATATCTCATGACTAAGCTGTGTTTCTAAAAGCTAAACATTTAAGACTATATTTGACATAATATACTGAGGAAAGAAATCAAGCAAATTGGAAAATGTAATAATGGCAATATATGCAAAAGACATTAATATAAATATATTTCCACTAACATCTGAACGTTACTGGTCTCGTGTTTACCTTTCTTTAGTGAGTGCAGTGCTGAGGTGAAGAAGGTCAGATACCCAGGAGGCTGTGGGGAGCCGCTGAAGTCGAAGTACCCGAGCACCCCAGGCTGCAGGGACGAGAGCAGAGGCAGGACATGAGACGAGCAGGCAGTCGCAACGTGATGGAAGGGATCTTAAACATTACACTTAGGCAACTAGCGCACTGTTTCCACTAAAGTAAAATTTAAAAAAAAGAACAATCTAACCAGGGGAGATGCTTGGGGCTGAACTCCATTCAACAAACAGGGTAATGAGCAGTGCCACCACAGAAAGCCGGCACAGTGTTTAAGCAGGGTCATTTAAAGCTGCTACTTCCTTCTCCCTACGGATGTCTTCCTCTCTCTGCAGGAAGCACAATCCTCAGGTCCCTGGCTTAGACTGTACCATCAAGTTCAGGTGTGCACTGGCTCTTGTTGAACAGTTCCAGGCAAGCCACGCTGGTCATTTCTTCATAACCTTTATGGTTCTTTCTTTAGTCCTTTCTCTCATCTGCCCCAAACACACCTCCCCAGTGGGCTAGCAACCGGGTTGAATCTGACAGGCTGCACCTGGGACCAAGCTCCTGCAGGGGTTCATCCCTCTAGGAGCCCAGCATCCAGGCCAGCCCTGTGCCAGGGCTCCTCTGGGCTCAGGTCAGCCTTCAGGGGGAGGGCCCTCTTCTCCCCTGCTGCTTCCACCTGCTCACTCCATTCTCTACACTCAGTACAGAACGGCCCTTCAGATGCCAAACCACTGGGATGGCTCCTTTCAGCCATATAATGCCTTCCTGCTCACGATAACATCTTCCTTCTTTGAAAGCCCTGTGGCACTCATTCTCATCCAGATTTGTTCTGAAACTCTCACCTAACAGCCAGGCTGTGAGACCTGAGAGTGTGCTGCCCCTGGACTCATAGGAGTTGAGCTCAGGTTCCCGCCTGTAGAATAGGGGTGAGCACTCCCAGGGGAAGCCTTAGGGTCCCCCAGCAGCAGCATGCAGGGACTGCCCTTCCCGGGACTGCAGAAAGAGCCCACAAGCAGGAAAGCACCAGGCCAGAACACTTCCCGGCCCCACGCCACTCAGCACTGCGCCCTCAACAAGTAACTGTGGAGGCTGATTTGATGACTGGTACAAAATCTGATCTGGAGTTAAGGCAGCAATTCAATCTGTGGTGAGATCTGAAACCACCATGTTTATAAAGGAGGAAAGGCCTGCTTGGCAGTACAGCACCATTCCCTTTCCAGTCTAAACCATCCGCTTATTGCGACAGGACCGGCCAAGGTAATTCAATTCACGTTCATCTTAAAAGGAACCAAGATGGAATGCTTAATTTTAGCATCCAAAAAAATCTAACAAATAACCAATTTCTCAAACTGAAAAGCTGAGAAAGCAGTCATTAGGGCCTGGTTAAGCTGCCACCTGCGATGCTGACATCCCATATGAATGCCAGTTTGAGGCCTAGTACTCCACTTCTCATCCATCTCCCAGCTACTGGGCTTGGAAAGGCAGTGGAAGACGGCCCAAGGCTCGGGCCCTTGCAGTCCATGTGGAAGACCCGGATGGATTCCGGCATCACCCTGGCCCACTCTCAGCAGTTGTAGTCATTGTGGTGAATGAGCCAACAGACAGGTGGAAGATCTGCCTCTGTCTGTGCAACTTTTTCAAATAAATAAATTAACTTAAAAAAAAAAAGCAAGAAAAATTATTGTGAACATTTTTGTTTTGCCCTGTCCCTTCAAAACATTCTTAACAAGCCAACCTACAATTGGCTTAAAGTAAAATTATACAGCATTTGTGTTAAGACTTCAAACCACACTATGATTGTGTAATAAGCTTTCCCACCAATAACAAAGACAAAATCTTAAGAATTTCTAGTCTCTTAGTTAATATTGAACACAGGTAACAAAAACAGAAATTCACTGAATAAAGATAGACTCATTTAAGTTAAATTTAAATTCTGACCACTCTCTCAAACCAAAGGCAATAAAGTCATTCCAAACATTAACAAAAATTACCTGGCTAGAGATGAAATAATGCAGCCTTTAGCTCTCCCACATCGCTGCATCTTGGGCAGTCTCTCAGAAGATATGTGGCCCATAAACACGCACACTCACATGTACATATAATGTAATCATCACATGCACACATACATATAATGTAATTGCACACACTCATATGCACATACAATTACATACACGCACACTCAATTACATGCATGTACACTCACATGTACATGCAATGTAATTACATGTACACATATTCACGTGTACATATAGTGTGATTTGCATATATACAAGTACATATAATAACATACAAGCACACGTGCATGTGTATACATAAGGTAGTTATACACAAGCACACATTTATATGTACATATAATGTAATTACATGCATGGGCATAGACTGACACAAAGAAAGCCAACACAACTTCTGTCTCTCTCTAGGAAACCCAAATTAAGCCTTAAGAATGGGCCCAGCACGATAATGTAATAGTTAAAGTCCTCACCTTGCATTTGCCGGGATCCCATATGGGCGCCGGTTCTAAACCTCGCGGCCCTGCTTCCCATCCAGCTCCCTGCTTGTGGCCTGGGAAAGCAGTCGAGGACGGCCCAAGGCTTTGGGACCCTGCACCTGAGTGGGAGACCTGGAAGAGTTCCTGGCTCCTGGTTTTGGATTGGCTCAGCTCCAGCCATTGCAGTCACTTGGGGAGTGAACCATTGGATGGAAGATCTTCCTCTCTGTCTCTCCTCCTCTCTATATATCCACCTTTCCAATTAAAAAAAACAAAAAGAATGAATGAAAGGCCATCTCCAGGTGCTACCGGCATTACTGTGGCTTGCAGCAAGGAGCCTCTGTAGAAGAACTGGCAGTGTAACTAAGTAACTAAAGAAATTCACCTAACAATTCAAGCCATAAGTAAAACTATTTTCACTTTACATTGCCAAAGGCAGATTATGGTTCAGTGACTGGGTAATGACTCGTTTGGCTAATCCTTTGCCTGTAAGTGCCAGGATCACATATGGACACTGGGTTCGTTTCCCAGATGCTCCATTTCCCAACTAGCTTCCCACTTGACCCCGAGAAAGCAGCCAAAGACAGCCCAAAGCCTTAGGATCCTGCACCTGCATGGAAGACCCGGAAGAAGCTCCTGGCTCCTGGTTTTGGATCGCTCAGCTCCAGCCATTTGTGGTCATTTGGGGAGTGAACCAGCAGATGGAAGATCTTTCTCTCTGTCTCTCCTCCTCTCTGTAATCTGACTTTCCAAACAAAATAAAAATACTTTTTTTTAAAAAAAGAAAGATCATAATTCAATAACTATATGGGAGGATTGAAGATTGTATAAATGACAAAACACAAGCATTAAATTGCAGGAAACACCAAGTATATTTTAAATGCTACTGTGACTGTCAAGACTGAATTTGGAAAACTGCCATATCTGAGAACATAAACTATAATTAATGCTTCAAAATAACACAAAGAGGAGATAAAATGAAGTGACGGCTATATCTGTTTATTTGCTTTAAGTTAGGAAAGTTTTACAGCCTTTTCCCCCAAAATTTCAATGTCTCCCCCAAAAAGGCACACAAATATCTAATAAGTCAGCTCCATTAGGCTGCACTGTTTGAGACAGTGCATGCTGGCTCTGGAAAGGAGGACTGTGGGGGAGAAATAAACAGCCCCCCCACACAAGCCCCTGTCTACTCATCTGCAAATGCCCTGTGAGCTGTCCTCAATGCCGGGGACCCTCTTCCAGCCTGGCACCGGGCACCACACGTCAGGTGCCAAACCCTGTGGGCACACAGCCATCATTCCCAGTGACACCTGCCATTGTGCAGAAGCCATCTGAAGCCAGGCTCCAGATGTGCTGTTTCTGCCCCTCTTCTCCCAGGTGCACCGACAGCAGCCGGCAGAGCTGTGACAGGGGCTTGAGCGCCAGTGCTCCTGGCTCCTCTAACCCAACCACCCATGGGAGCTCTGCTCCAGTCCAGCAGTCTTGTTTCTTCCCAGGGCCTTTGCATAACTGTTTCCACCTCCTGTGAAGTCCTCCAAACTCCAGAGGACTGAATCACATCACAGAGACACTTGGTTTTTGCTCAAATCTTGGTTCTTCAAAGATACCTTCCCTTTCTTCCAAAACAGCTATGTCTAGAGCAGGTGTGATGGCACAGGTAGTTAAGCCACCACTTGAGACAACCCATGTCTGAGCTCCTGGCCCAGCCCTGGCTGCTGCAAGCATCTGGATGGTAAACCAGCAGAAGAAAGCTGTGTGTGCCTGTCTTTCCCTACCTACCGATCTCTATTTCTCCCTCTACTTTTCAAGTGGACAAACTTAATAAAATGTTTACAAAATCAAAGTTATGTCCCCCCACCACCAGCTCTATGTTATCACCTTTTTTAAATTTTTAAATTTTTCTTCGCATTTCTTATCTAGTGCTACCCTGTGCAACATAGTTTCCTTGGAGTGCTATAACAAATTATCACAGTGTGAAATTCCAGAAGCCACAGTCTCAGAGCTCTGCCAGGGAAGCCTGCCATCACAGGGCCAGCAGGACCACACTCCCTGAAGGCTGCTGAGGAGGAAGCTGCCTAGCCACCGCAAGCTCTGGGGGTCTCCCAGCCTCGAGGTGAGGCTACCTCACTCTAGCCTCCACCTCAGACTCACGGGGGTCTCTTCTCAGCATGACACCAGTCACCAGGTCCTGGACCTACCCCACACCCAGGATGACATAACCAACTGTAAAGTCCCTGTTTCCAGAGAAGTGCATTTGGGAGGAGGCAACCCTTCAGCCAGCATATCTCCTCTTCTGTTTTCCTGCTCGTTGTCTATCTCTGCGTTGTAACTCTATGAAGCAGACACTCTCACGCAAAGGGAGAACACAATGAATACTTGTTACTGAAGGAATGGAGAGAAAAAGGTAAATAACATAGAGCTGGTCCATCAAGTTTGCAATTTGGCAAAAGCCAAGGCAATGACTGCCTGGGTAAACTTGCCCCAGTTTGTTTCTAATTCCGTTCCTTGATGCCTGGTACAGAGAGTGTAATTAGTACTAGTTTCATGAGGAGGCTGAAAACTGCCTATTGAAAGGATGCCAGCAAACGTCATCAGCATAAAATGTTTTTTTCTCAAAGTGGGCTCCATTTCTAGGCCAGCATAATCTCAGCAGGTGCACATACGCCATCTAGTGGCCATGACACTTGATGTGTTTTTATTCTAAGTGGAAACAGTTCACATTGATGCTGACTTCTATAATGTGAAACCAGATTTATTTATTATTTGAAATGCAGAGGTTCATGAGGAAAAGATGAAAAAGAGATCTTTCATCTGTCAGCTCACTCCTCAAATGAGTGAACTGAAGCTAGGCTAGTGTGAAGCCAGGAGCTAGGAGCTTCTTCCAGGTGCCAATGATTTGAGCCATCCTCCACTGCTTTCCCAGGGCATAGCAGAAACCTGGATGACAAGTGCAGCAACCAGGACTCCAGCTGGCCTAATAATGGCCTGAGGAGGCAACGGAAGAGACCTTGGCTCCTGGGACTCATGTGAAAGACCCAGAAGAAGCTCCTGGTTTCTGACTTAGCACCAGCCCAGCTCCAGACACTGCAGCCATTTGGGAGTGAACTAGCAGATGGAAGATCTCTGTCTCTCCTTCTCACTCTAACTCTGCTTTTTAAATAAATGATTAATACAGCTTTAGAAAACATAAATACAAACCTCTGATAAAGCATTCTCATGAAGCCTTCTTCAGTATTTTTTTTCTTTTTTTAAGAACTATATTATTTATTTGAAAGGCAGAACTAGAGAGAGAGAGAGATCTTCCATTTGCTGGTTCACACTTCAACAAAACATTACAGCCAGGGTGGAAACCAACAAGCCAAAGACAGGAGCTACTTCTGGGTCTTCCACATAGGTGCAGGGGCCCAAGCTCTTGGGCTGTGCTCACTGCTCTCCCAGGCTAGCAGGGAGCTGGGTGGAAAGCAGGACAGCTGAGACAAACCAGAGCACCTGTGGCACCTGTCATGGGCAGCAGCTTCAACTGCTTTGTCACCACGCTGTCCCTTCTCAGTCCTTTTAGTAGTGGGCTATGAGATCTCAATTTTGTCTACAATTTGGGGCAAGGGTAAACATACGTGGGCACCAGTTCATATCCTGGCTGTTCCACTTCCCATCCAGCTCCGTGCTTATGGTCTGGGAAGACAGTGGAGGATGGCCTAAGTCCTTAGAACCCTGTACCCACGTGGAGATCCAAAAAAGGCTCCTGGCTCCAGATCAGTTCAGCTCTGGCCATTCTGGCCATTTGGGGAGTGAAGCAGCAGGAGGGGATTCTGTCTCTCCTTCTGTTCGTGAATCTGCCTTTTCCAGAAGAATAAGCAAAGTCTTCAAAAAGTGGTTAAGCAACTTGCAAGACCACATGGTTCACAAGGGACAGTATGACTCCTAACTGACTCCTAGTCCTCACCATTTTGCAATATAACCCAGTCACTGCCTGTCATCCACTGCAAACTCACATGAAAATACACTGCACGCGTTATCACACCGCAGAGTTACCTCCCAAGAACACCCTGGCCCTATCACCCAAAGCCCAGGAGACAAATCACTATCCCCACGACTCCCACACTCAGCACTGCCCAACAAGCCAGGCCCAGGGGCTCTGTCCCCCAGCTTAGTTCTTGCCCACAGATCTGCCCTGACAACACGGAGCATAAACCTGAAAGGTGCACAGAGTCCATGCAGATTAAACAATATTTACTCCCAGGGCTAGTACTGTGGTGCATGGGTTAAGCTGCCACCTTCACAACCAGCATTCCATATGAGCACAGATTTGAATCCTGGCTGCTCCACTTCTCATCCTATATCCTGCTAATGCACCTAAGAAGTAGGAGACAGCCCAAGTACTTGGGCCCCTGCGCCCTCGTTAAAGACTTGGACAGAGTCCCAGACTGCTGGCATCAGCCTGGCTTAGGCCTGACCACTGTGGCCATCTGGGGAATGCACCAGCAGGTGGAAGGTATCTTTCTGTCTCTATCTGTATGTTTCTCTCCCCAATCCCCAACTCTGTAATTATACTCTGCCTTTCAAATAAATAATCTTTTTAGAAAGTCCATCTCTAACTTATATAAAATACACATGATACAAAAGGAAAAAACCTGTACTCCAATTTCAAGCTGTCAGAGGAAGCGACATTCCTTTTCTCCCCATCAACAGTAGCCTTGAAGCTGTCGTGTGCAAGTTACCTCTTCTCTTGGTGTATAACAATATGAGCTTCTCCTTGTGCCAAATTTTCATGCAACTAATTCTACAATCTAAAAAATCACTTTAATAACCTCAGTGCCAGCCTCAACAATAAGCTGTCCTGACTACTCAATTATGATCTTATAAAAATAATTTTTCAGGTCTGAAGCTGACAACAGGGAGACAGAAGGGAAGCTATGTCAGGAAAGCAGAAAAGTGAACAAACTTTTCGTAGACAAAGCCTTGAAATCACTATGTCACTAGTAAAATAGAAAGAACCATACTTTCAGTTTAAAACAAACAAAAAAAAAAAGCTAAACTACAACTGACAGGAAAAGCCAATACCCTGTAGTACCATGCTATAAAATATGAAGTAACTATCTGAATTTGCAGCTTTGCAGAAACTACCAGCTAATTCTCCTGTGCTCAAAGTAAACTGTTTATAAGCGTGTATTGAAATTTCCCAAACAAAAGAGAAGATATTGCAAGTATAATGTTTCCTTAAACCATTCTTATGATCAACAACTCAAAATGCATTTAGCTGGGGTTTATCTATGCTATAATATTAACTGTCACAATTCAGGGAACATTAAAACCAAAGAGCCCCCTTTCAGTACAAACCATCCAACACAACCCGACCGCAGCCCTCGGGACGGAGGAGACACACGACAGGAAAGGCAGCAGGTACCTCGAAGTTTGAGAGAAACTCTAGTAACTCTGATTGAGATGGGATGTAGAGCAGAGGTTTCATCACCCGGCGGACAAACTTCTCAATGTAAACAGCACTCATGGGGCCTTTGTACTCGATTGGTCCAAAACTAGTGCCAAAAAAAAATAAATAATAAAATAAAATAAATGAAAATAATACACCATGCATTAAATCTACAATGCAGAACTAAAATCATCAACATCACCAAATGCAAAGGCCTTGCTTTAGCACCCTACTTTGCTTAGGAGGTCACAGGGCTCATTAGGAAGAACATTTTGGTTGAAGGGAGGTGCTGGTAGCTATTACCCCTCTATGAGTTTAGTACAACTACAAAGTTAATTTCCAAAGAACATTCATTCGCATCTTTGAAAAAGAAATATATCGCACAATATTTCCTTAAGAGAAAAACACACAGGAAGGTTAATAAGGAACTGACTACAGGCTAACAGACTACAGGATCCTAACTGCACAATTCGGTGTGGCAAGCCAAACTTCCTTTAACATATCTCTCTGAAAACAAAAGCAAGCTGAGCAACTGGTCTTTGACCTACTAAAAGTGGTTACTAAATATCCCCATAGGCACTTACAAAAAGATCACTACATGAACTTAAAAATCTACTTAAAGTTTTATCGAAAGAGACCACCACCAGACGGGGAAGTACTGCTTCCCTGCCCTCTTGGTGACCCTAGGGGACACACAGCACTGCTAAGTGACACCACCACCATTCAGACTAGGCAGGATTCTCACTTGGGTCTGTCTTCTCCATCTGCCGCAGGACAGACACGGCTCAAATATTCATGGATGGCAGGTAGCAAAGGTGTTGGTAGGCTACTCAGCAACTCCACACTTGATCTTAGCCAGAAGGCTGAGAAGCAATACTCGGCCACTCCATAACCATTTTTTTTCCCCTGGACAGAAACTGGCCTTAAACTTACTGACTGCTAAGCACCATAAGGAAGCACAGTAAAGAATTCTCTAAACAGTCTCAATACAGTATCACAAGGATCACACAAATGCACACACATGCATACTATGGTGAAATGAACACAATTCTTCAGTGTGCACTGCGCTCCTTTGAGAGCAAAGGTATGTTAGCATGGGAAAGTAAACAGTACATGCATAATTCCCACTCCCTATAATAATCTCCTATAATGCATAGTTGGGAAACAGAAATCTTACCAATTTAACACTTAGTACTAATTAGGTTTGAATTTAAAAATTATCACTAGGGCAGCACCATGGCATAGCAAGCAGTCATTGCCTACCAGCATCCCGTACAGGCAATGGTGCAAGACCTGGCTGTTCCACTTCCAATCCAGCTCCTTGCTAATGCATCTGGGAAAACAGCAGAGCATGGCCTAGACCTTGGGTCCCTGCACCCACATGGGAGACCCAGAAGAAGCTACTGGATTCAGACCAGCCCATCTCTGAACCCTGTAGCCATTTGGGCAGTGAACCAGCATATGGAAGATTCTTTCTCTCCTCTTTCTAACTCTGCCTTTTAAATAAGTAAATAATCACGGTCACCACCAACCCGATGCCAATACTCAACTTAAAGGGGGAAAAAAATAAAAGAGGCATCAAGTAACTTTGTTCAACAGAAAGGAAGCAATCAATGTGGAAACCTCATCAAACACAAGCTAAGAAGCTTTGCTGAGTTTGTTTTCCCTGATATCGCAAGGGTTCTGGTAGCTTGTAAAATGCTTGTGAATCCCAGAATGCAGAGGTAGAACCTGTCCACCCACAACCTGGGCACAGGAGGAGCAGAACTAGGGCTACTTTGTAGCAAGTGTCTGCAGAGCCACTCCCTGCACAGATCCTTTATAAACCTTGTGAGGAGAATCAATACAATCCAAAAAAACTAAGTTTATATTCATAAACCAGAAAAGCTTAAGAATTCCTTTAAGCAGCTACTGCAAGATCAAGTCATGATCGCCAACAGCAGCAGCACAGGGTACCCAGATGAGACACCACGGGCACGCTTGTGAGCCCTGTAACACAAGAGCTACCCAGACAACAAAGGACAGGCCTGTGTTCAGAGAGGTCCCAGGGACTCCACGACAAACATGAAAACGCTCTCTTTGGGAATCTCCATGCCTTAGCACTTCCTTGGGTCTCAGTCACACTGGCACAGGCCAAGGCTGGAGTGAACAGTAACGCATCTGAAATAACTCAAAGTTCCAACAGGAAAATACTGGGGCAGGCATTTCAAAACCAACACCAGCACCATCTACAAAAGAAAGAGAGGGCTGGACTAGAGATTTCCAAGTTCCTTTCATGTCCTTTCAAGTGTTCCTCAAAAGCTAAGAAAGCCAACAGGGAAAGCCAACAGCTACATACCTGCATTCTCAAAATGTTATTTGCACTCAACTCAAGGGAATTCTTTTATATTTACCCAATATGAAGTCCCACCTGTGAGCAGCCGCTAAGTGCTACAGCCCTGGATATGCCCTCGTGTGCTTTTCCAAAGGTAAAAAGAAACGCAGGAACCTCAGTGGAGCACTATAGAACTCAGAGTTTCCCAACTCTTCATTCTTGCTACAATAGAAGAGGGGCCCTGAGAACATTACTCTTTCTTATCAAAAAGCTGCACTTGGACCTTCAAAACAAAGAACCTCCCAATTATTGGCAACAAAAAAAAAAAGGAGTAAAACTGGCTTGTTACTCTCAATATTAACCAGCGATATTTAATATCCAGAGGAAAACCCGAGGGTGGAGACGAGACAAGAGAGTGTGTTTCTTGCAAGCACAGTCTGATGCTTGCAGGCACAGTAAGTCCTACAGGCCTCATGCCAGCTTCCATGGAACACGGGTCTGTCACAGGTCCCCAGGGATGAACCCTCAGGAAGTACAGAGGGAAGGAAAAGAGTCTAAAAGTAAAGCTTCCTCTCATCAAATCTCCATCCCTCGCGCTTCGACAAACCTCAGGCCAGTAAGCCGAGCGAAGCCCTAGCTCCCACCACCGTCTGTGAACCGCTGCTGGTCAGAGCAACAGACCTTCCCTAACCTCCACAGCGGGATCTGCGTGGAGCTCTCAAGCCAAACATCAATCTGTCTGCAGGAAAAGAAATCAATCCATCTTAACCGATGTCGTGAGGGTGGGAATCTGGCACATCAGTCAACACAGCATGAAGATCACCCACATCCCATATCAAGGTGGCAAGCTCTGAGTCCCAGCCCTGCTCCTGCCAGGCACAGGTAATGGCTCCAGTCACTGGGTTCCGTCACTTACCTGGGGCCTGGCCACATTCCTGCTTGCAGCCTGGCCCAGTATCAACACTTACATGCATCTGAGGAATGAACTGGAGATGGGAACTCTCCTGTCGCTGTTTTTTATTTTTTTAATTACTATTTACAAATTTTATAAATAAATACATAATGACTCAAGATGTTCATGTAAGTGAGAAAAAAGCAGTGAAACAAGCAGCATTTTGACATGACTGCACTTTTAGCTGGAGAGAAAAGAGGTGCAGGGGTGGATGTTTGGTGTAGGAATGCAGTCTCCACCTGAAGTGCATCCCCGTGGGATGTCCACTTTTGAGTAACAGGGCCTCCACCTGGGACCCAGGCACCTACTGACACAGCCCTGGGGACAGGCCAGACAGAGGCCCTGCCTCTTGCCAGTGAACTGCAAGATTTCTGTCCTTCCCACTGCTTTTTAAATAGCAGGAGTTGAAGAAAGAAGTAGAATAAGGAAGAAAAAGGTACAAAATTTGGCATGTAAAAGGATGATACAATTCAAGATGCAGTGACTACATATCACTGATAAAATTAATATTCCTTTTTAAAACTTAGTTTGGCTTCTTGCATTTTTCAATTTCCTATAGTGGATATCTAGTACTTTTATACAAAAAAAAAGGCCCCCAAATTAATTTATAAGTGGACAAACTTAACTGCAATGAAAAGCATTCTTACCTCCGATGATACAGATAGATCACAGGAAAATAAAAGAAGTGTTTCTGTTTTCTGCATTTGCCCTGGTTCCACCAGCAGTTAATTGCCACAAACAACACCTGCAGAGCCAGCAAAGTTTTCGGTGACTATGAATAACAACTGAAAAGCCATAAACTTTAAAATACAAAATTACCAAACAACATTTCTCCTCTTGCTGAAACAGAAAGCAAAAAGAAGATGTTTCAAAGAAGGTCATTATTTACCACTGAAACAAATTGTTTTCCTATGGTGTTCAGCAATGACTTGGAGGCTGCCCCAAGAGGAAAACAATTGTTGAATTCTAAGGTGATGAGTGCCAATGAGTTTTTCTAAACATGTTTACACTACATCTTAAGATTGTCAAACTGTTCATTTGAAAACAAAAAGGAGGGCTTGGCACAATGGCTAAAGTCCTCATCTTGAACACACTGGTATTCCATATGGGCACCAGTTCATGTCCTGCTTCCCATCCAGCTCCCTGCTTGTGGCCTGGGAAAACATTCGAGGATGGCCCAAAGCCTTGGGACTCTGCGCCCACGTGGGAGACCTGGAAGAAGCTCTTGGCTTCAGATTGGGTCAGCTCTGGCCGTTGTGGGCATTGGGGAGTGAATCATTGGATGGAAAATCTTCCTGTCTCTCCTCCTTTCTGTATATCTGACCTTCCAATAAAAATAAAACTCTTACATATATAAATAAATAATAAAATGAGCTTACTAAGGAAAAGAAACTCATACTATCTTCTATCCTGAAAAGGAATTCATAGCTAAATAAAACTTCCCTATACATTCATTTCAGAATAACATAGTGCACTAGCTGTAACACAGAGGTGAGGGAGAAACAACACACTGTAGAACAGAGTTATGTGTCTGTTAGTGTCTGCTTGGGCAGGACAGGCCTCGAGGCTGTGTGGGGACCTGGTGTGGCTGGGGACAGGCCTCGAGGCTGTGTGGGGACCTGGTGTGGCTGGGGACAGGCCTCGAGGCTGTGTGGGGACCTGGTGTGGCTGGGGACAGGCCTCGAGGCTGTGTGGGGACCTGGTGTGGCCAGGGTGCAGAACTGTAAGAGCTGGGCTGCTGACTCATGGACCCCAGTGATGTGCACAGCTCTTGGCAAAGTCTTGAGCCAGACAAAGTACTTTTTTCCCTGTTTACCCAGCCTTTGCCTTCCTGGGCAATTCTGTGAACACAAAAGCTGGGCCTTTTAAACTGGATTAGAACCAGCACCCACATGGGATCCTGGTGCACTCAAGGCAAGGACTTTAAAATGAGCTTACTGGGCCAGGCAGGGCAGCTCAGTGGTTAAAGTCCTGTAAGTTCATTTTAAAGGTGAGGAGATCACAAATACACATGGAACATATCTGGAGGTGCAGTGGGTCAGAAGGGGAACAGCGGGAAAAGAGAATGTTTCTGCTTTCCATTCTGAAGACATTTTCTGGCCTCCCACTGTTATTCCAGACAACTCATTTGCCTCTTGATTCTTCTCACCTAGCCAAACATCTACTAAAGATTGTTCAATCCATGCATTTTAAAGGTCAACCTTGTTACCTTACAGTGAAATCATACGTAAATTTCCCCTCCACTGCACACCCAAATGAGCAAGTCCCCCCTGCCTCCTTCAGTGCTGAAAGTAAGCAGCATTCACTGCACGACAGGATGACCACTGATCCATGTCACCACACACAGGATCCACACCACCGTTGCCTCAAAATGACTACCATCCACCCATCAGAATTCCTTCTAGTTCTTTAGAAAAACAGTAATTCATAAAAGCCATCCCAGAATCCACTGTGGCAATGGTCCCTGTCCTCCCCATCCCCCCAGCAAGGACAATCACCTGAGTCCTCTGCTCTATGCCAGCATTACCTGGTCTGAAAGCCGGATGGCTGCCTGCTCGATTTCCGCCCTGGCGGAGATGGACTGGCCACACCACGGGGCATAGAAGAACAGCAGCACCACTTCCGAGTCCCGGCGGATGTGCTCAGCGTAGTCCAGCTGCCCCTGGAAGAGGTCAAGGACCGGAGAGCTCGAGGAGAAAAAGCTGACAGGGGGCTTGGCCGGTATTATCACATCTTTTGCTCGGCTACAAAAGAACAAACACAAATAAGATTGCTTAGTTTTATCTTCTTTTTTTTTTCAGATTTTATTTTTATTGGAAAGTCAGATATACAGAGATGAGGAGAGACAAAAAGGAAGATCTGTCTGATGATTCACTCCCCAAGCCTCTACAATGGCCAGAGCTGCGCTGATCCAAAGCCGGGAGCCAGGAGCTTCCTCCAGGTCTCCCACGCGGGTGCAGGGTCCCAAGGCTTTGGGCTGTCCTTGACTGCTTTCCCAGGCCACAACAGGGAGCTGGATGGGAAGTGGGGCTGCCAGGATTAGAAGCAGCACCCATATGGGATCCTGGAGTGTGCAAGGTAAGGACTTTAGCCGCTACGGCACTGGGCCTGAGTTTATCTTCTTTTTAACAATGGCTTTGTGTGGAAAGACAAGGAAGCCTAAAAGAAAAGTTCTGTTGTTCTAAAAAACAGAGTTGCCAAGTTGCTGTCCTCAACAGAGCAAAGCAAACTCTGCCCAGGCCACATGGCAACAACTCCACTCTCCTGTCTGAGGGCTGGGAGACAGCGCAGAGCAGAAAAGGGTGGCTGAGGAATCCCTCGGCCTGCCTCCCACACCCCAGGCCCCAGCCTCATCTTGGCATTCTGGTTCTCCAAAGAGACCACCAACTCTGGTGCCAACCTCAGAACCCTGGGGCAGAAGCACATGGGCCACCACCAGAAGTGGTGTTTATCTGGCACAAAACATTTCTGAAATCCATGCAATGTTTTTTCATTTTCCACTTTCCATGACCTTTTTGCACCACAATCAATGTATCTTTGAACTCCATCTTTGCAAGCGTTTTTTAAGAAGTCCCTTTATCCAAGCTATTCTAAGGGTAAAAAGGGTGAATAGCAAAAACAGCAGCCTACTTAACTGGAAAACAGGCTTTCCGAAGGCTGCAGGCTCCCACAAGGGAGCAGTCAGAAGGGGAGGAACACAGAGCAAGGGGTCGGAGTCCTCTGGCGGAGGCTACAGCTCACTAAGTCCTAGCCCAGCATAAAACCATTACCACAGTTTAGCAGAGAAACGGAATATAAAAACAGAACCATAAAGAAAACAAGATTAACGCAAGAGAAGGACAAATGGGGCCAAATGAGGAACGAAAACCAGAAGACACAACAGAAACCAAAAAGCAAACATATTCCCAACTAAATCAACGATAATATTAACTGTAACCGGACCAAACCACCCAACTAATTGAAAGACTGCCAGGCCAAAGAGAGCAAGAGTCAACTACAAACTACTGACATTTTAAAATATAAAGACACAGATAAAAGCATAAGGACAGTACCAGATAAACCACAGGGACAGTGAGCCTCAGAAGGCCGGTGTGACTCATCAGGTCAGAGGATAAACTCAAAAGCCTGTTCTTACAGTTAGATGTTACTCCTAAACTTCAAAAAAAGGCGACTCGATTCACAAGTACTACAACTTGGATGAGATTCAATATAATTATACTGAATGAAAAAAGCCAAGTACTAGAGAGTACACACACTATGACAGTATTTACACTGCAAAACAGGGGGAAATGTTAGAAGGAGTCAATCTCCTATTTATTCATGCAAACACTTAAACCCTGCAATCAGAATCTGTGTAGAGCAGACTCATAGCCTGAAAAAACACAATTACTCAGAAATGCTTATTGAACAATTTTTAAAAAGATTTTTTAAGGCGGAGAGAAGGAAAATGATCTTTACCCACTGACTGCCTCCCCAAATGACCGCAAGCGCAGAGGGTGGGCCAGGCCACAGCAAGCAGTCCAGAACTCCTGCCAGGTCTAGAGGTAGGGGGTGACAGGGCCCTCAGGATTTAGGATTAGCAAGTATTCCAGGCAGATTAGCAGGATTCAACTCAGTCTTCTGAGCCAGGATCTGAGTATCCCAGGCGGCTCTGACCCCGACCCCTTAGCAATCAACTATGGTACTTTCCCACACAGTACTTCTGGCATGGGCACTGAGACAAAGCAGCAAACCAGCTTGCCTTGACCACAACAAAACCACTGAACAGTAGAAGAGTAAGCAACAAAAGAGTAGATACTACACTTGATCTTAGCCAAAAGGGCGAGAAGTGAAGCAACAAGAGTAGAAAAATACAAACCAGTTAGTGCTATGGAAAGAACCTAACAGGACGACATAATACATGGCCCTGGTAGCTCCTCCAATGGGGTCGTGGTCAGGGTAGCAACAATTAACCTGACATCCAGAGGACAGGAAGACAGCTCTGCAAAGAGGTGAGGAAGTTCCTGTGGCAAGAAAAGGGCCCCTTCTCAAGGGGTCTAAAATTCTGCTTTTTGGAGTTTCCTTTCATTCAAACTCCATTTGGTGCATGTTCAGTATCAACTACTACAATCCAAGGACCAAGGTAAGCATCTAACAGCCAAGAAAAGCTAACCATCAATCAGTACTCTAAGTGCTGAGTTTATTCTAAGTTCCTAAAATAAACCAGCCAGATAAAATATCAGACCAATCAAAAACCAAACACCAGCCAGGAACAAGAACACTTGCTCTGGCCACGTCAGAGTGCCCGATTAACTCTTCCACTGGCTTCAGGTGTTCAAGAAACCTTACCTGGATCAGGGATTTCCTACAGATCTGACATTAAAGGCACATGTGCAAAATGCTCAAGCTATGACCGCAAACAGGAGAGGCCTGCGGTAGCCCCAATCTGCTTATGAAATCCACATCCTAGGCCTCCTTTCTCATCAGAAGCAGTTTGAAATTACAAAATTCAGTAAGACAAAATAAATGTATGCACACATACACACACATAGATACACATTTTCCCCCTTTAAATCTGGATAAAAGAAAAGCAGGATCAAGAGACTCCCCCCACCTACGGGAGAGGTAGAAAACAAGCTGCAGAGTGAGCCCTCGCACCTGCTCCGTCACTCTTCCAGTGCCCACAAGCACCAGCACTGGGCCACATGGAACATCCGATCCGGACATTCCAAGAGGGTGGCAGCACCCCAACCCTTGGGTGGTCACCGCTGTCTCCCCGGCTTCTGCACTAGCTGGAATCAGCAGGCAGAGCTGGCTGGAGAGCCACTCGCGGTCCTCCGGGGTAGTATTCATGCCCCCTAACCCACTGTCTTCACCTCCGGGCCAACTTCCCACCCAGCCCTGGACACTTAAGGCGCAGAAAGGCAAGATGGTGAAGCACACATGATTATTAGTTGCAAGTAACTGTAAATCAACCACTTTTATATCATCTGGCTTAAATTCAGCTAGGGAACTGATACTGAAGACAGCAGACACTTCGTGCAGACACAGAGCTATTATTAAAAAATTAAATTACAGGAAAAAAACTTATTCTCCCTTCTGCCTCTGTCCTCATTAAAAGTCTTAAAATAGGACAGGGGGTGGGGAGGGAAAGAAATGGAATCCAAACGGCAATGATACAAGAGAACCGCAACAGCACTGAATCCAGGAAGACCCTAAAACATTTCTCCGAGTATACTCCAAGACTGTGGAATTTGTGGGAAGCGCACCAGGAGAACGGCGGAGCCAAGCCAGCTCGCTGTTTGCCACACGCAGGTTTGGATTTTGCTCTGCCAGCTCTAGGAACTGGATTCACGCTCCTGCTTCCTCCTGGAGGCCCAAGAGTTTTATATCCTGTTTGCCTCAGAACCAACAGGAAACATTTTATCTGCAGACTGAAAACTCCACCCCTTCAAGGGAGAAATTTCTCCCAGTTTGAACCCAGACTTTAAGTTGTAATATTCTACCCTGTAAAACTCTGGGTCTATTTCAATGAAGTCATTTCACAATGACTAACAGAAAGAAACTAGTTTCTAAAAAGAACAAAAATTCAAATTCATCCTCTTAACAGTAACAGGTGGTATGATGGGGGTAACCACCCATCTGTAAATTGGGAAGAATAAGAAAATATCCAGACTTTTATCAGTGACCAGTGAGATTTAAGATGAAACCCCAAACCAGGTTCTCAGGTATGTGTTAAATAAATAAATAAACTATTGCACAAAGGAGTGGTTCCCAAGCAGGCAATTTCATCCTGCTGGCAGTGCGTGAGACATCTTCGAAGGACGCTGCCGGCATATCATGGATACAGACTTATAACCTACAGAGGACAGAGGTCCACAACCAAGGCCGCCAGCCCAGAACCTCTGCTGGACCGAGTTCAGTGGCAGCAGTCACAATCCGTGTCTCTCTCCGCTGTCCCCTAACCACACGGGTCACACACCCTGTTCTCCATCAACCAAAGCATGTTTACAACCGGGACCTCCCCCGGGGGGACCTGCCACCAGAATGTCAGTGGCAAAACATTTCACCAATACCGTGTTCCAAGAGAAACACCGTACATCCATTCGGGAGGTCAGAAACACAAGGAATATAGACTTCCTGCCCACATGAAGGCTCGTGTGTCCTGCTCCCAAAGCCCCAACCTCTGAACTTCGTCTCAGTCACAGTCTGCCATCCTTCGCGCGTGCTACCACCCCTACCTGGAGAGCTCTCTCCCAGACCTTCCTAGGACTGGCCCCTTCCGCTCCCCGTGCAAGCTTCAAATGTCACTTCCTCAGAACGAGCTTTTCCGTCCTACTGCCCTCCTAGCACTGCCAGAGGCCCTTTAACATCATGTGCACTTTGCACACCCTCTCCAGGGGGCAAGGATCTCTCCTGTCTGCTCAGACACCTCCATGGACACAGATCAAATTCCCCCAGGGGAGTCTGGGACCCTCCAGACATTGTGAAACACAAGAAATGAGTGAGGAATGGGGGGTCCTACAGCCCGGGGCGGAAGTGACAGGTGCACCCGAGAGCCCAACAGGTGAGGAACAGTACAGAAACACAGCCCACCCCCTCTGCGAGGAAGGGGCGCAGGGTAGCACCCGGAAACATTCCATAGGGCGGGCAGGAGGGGCTCAAGGCCGCTACGACCCCCGACCCCGAAGGCCCCGAGCCGACCACGCGCCGCCGACCCTGCGCAGGGGACGCCGGGGCCCGGGAACCCGGGGAGCCCAGGGCAGCCTCACCTGCAGGTGAACTTGAGGGCCAGGAGCACCGCGCAGCCCAGGGCCACGGCCCCGCACAGCAACTCGGGCCGCCGGCGCGCCATGAGGGAGGCACCGCGCAACCCGCGGCGGAGCCGGCTCGCCGAGGACGTCCCGGCCGGGGCCGGGCTGAGGGAGCCGGAGCCCGCGGGGCCAGTGCCGCCGCCGCCGCCAGCACTCCCTTCGTCCTCGGCGTCGTCGCTGCTGCTGCTGCCGCCGCCGCGGCCTCCGCATTCCGACATTACATGCTCCCCGTCGCCGGCTTTATACCGCCGCCGCCGTCGCCGAGGGCCCGAGGGCCCGGCCCGGCCCGCCGCTCCCCAGTCCCTCAGCTGGCAGCGCCCGCTAACCCGGACCCTCCACGTCAGCCGTGTGGAGGCTCGGGCTCCGCCCCCCGGAGCACGTCGCTCCGCCCCCTCCGCTCCACGGACGCCGACCCGTACGACGGCCACGCCCCCACCCGCGGAGGCCACGCCCCGCACCCCGAGTCTGCGCAGACGCCTACCTACCCCGGAGCCCCGTCTCCCTCCCACCATCGGCGTCCTCCGAGTCTGCGCAGTCGTCGCCTCCCGGTGGCCCCGCCCTCCCCGCCTTCGCGGAGCCTGCGCAGACGGCAGGGGTTGTGTAGGTTCGCAGAGCTGACGGGTTACCGGCCCCGAAGGACGCAGGTCGGTTGGTTTGAGGACTGAGTGAGGTGAATTCATGGAAAGTGCCGGACTTGTAGTAAAGGGGCAGCCTTCGTTATTGTGGGTCGGCCACTTCAGAGAGGCCCTGGGAGGAGGGTGTGCAGTGCAGGACCCCCTACTCACTGCCCGGATGGGAAGTCTGCGGCAGATGTGCAGGACCGCTCTGCTGCCCCCTGCACTAGTTACAGGAGCTTATCCCAGCGCGAGGGTCCGAGGCCCTCCTGCAGAGCGAGGACGGGAGCTGGGCAGATCACCAATAGGTAGCTTCTTCTCTTTGACTTCTTCCACTAGATGAGGGCTGCTGCCCAGAAAACGGCTGAGTCCGGGGCGTGCATTCTGCAAAGTGCATGCCTCTCTGAGCTAAACCGTCCTTTTTGAGTTTTGTGATTGCAAAGATGGATGGGACTTGTGCTATGGCACAGGAAGGAGTTGTTAAAAACAAGAAAGGCCTCCCTGGCATCACCAGGCCTGAAATAATGTGGTGGGTGGTTTTTGATAGCACTATCTACTCCAGATAGGAGGTCTAATGTCCTGGAGGGAGGAAGGCTGAGGAAGGAAAGCCACAGGTGCTGCTGGGCTTCCCCCACCCAGTTCATTAGCAGTCACACCCTGCTCTAAGACAAGACCTGGAAGGACAGAGGTTCCCAAGGCAGGACTGCCTGCACCCAGTCTCCCGGGTACACCAACCCACCCAGATCATTACCCCGAGTTCTGGGAGCCTCTCAGAGAGGAGCTCTGGAACCTTGGCTTCCAGTTTGGTCTGGCAGTTGGAGGAACCTGGGGTCTCATTGTCAGACGGCTCCTGGCTGACGTGCACTGCGGTGGAACTGTTTGCTTGGTATCAGGAGTGATCTGTGTAGTGAGTATGGTAAGAGAAACAGACTGATCCAGTATCAATAACTGCACACCAGGCAAATACGGCATTGAGGGAACTGAGGCATGATGTTATTCAAAGGAAAAAGGGACCTGTGTTGAGGTTTAGAACGTTAAGCCACCACCTGGAGTGCTGCTATTCCATATTGAAATCCCGGTTCCAGCCCACTTCCCAAACAGCTCCCTGCTCATGTGCCTGGGAAAGCAGCAGATGACGGCTGTGTCCTTGGGCCCCTGCCAGCCATGAGGAGGGTACAGTGGAGCTGTGGGCTCTGGCTGGGCCCAGACCAGCCTTCACCATTACAGCTATTTGGCCAGGGAACCAGCAGATGGAAGACTGATCCTCTATCACTCTGCCTTTCAAAATCACTTTTTTTTTTTCAATAGGGCAAGCATTGTGCATATCCTATTTAAGCCTCCAGGCTCATCAAAGCCCAGCCCCAGTTGTTAAAGTCAGTTGGCATTTGGAGAGTGAACCAGTAAGTGGAAAATCTCTGTGTGTTACTGTGCCTTTCAAATTAAAACACTTGCAAACATGGCCCGGAAGTTGAAGTGAGACCTCCACCTCTGCCGAGTGAGCTGTGTGACCATAATAGCACTCAGTGGCCACTTTCCCGAACCAGAAAGCCCAGCAGGTCAGGTAGCTTCATCACACCTGTCATTTTGCTCTTTGCTTTTCCCTTACCTTTTGGATTCCTTCTCCATCTTATGCATTAAGTGGATAGTTTTTCACTATATCATTAACTCCTTATTCTTTAAGACGACTCACAGGCTGTGTGCATTGGAATGAAGCAGGAATCAAGAGTTAGAGCTGGACATCAAACCAGGCACCGTAATGGGAAACACAGTGCCTAACAGGCTACAAACCCACTCAGAGACACATAGAGCTCCCATCTACTGGTTCACTGCACAGACCCAGCAGCTCTTGGTGGGCTGGGCCACACGTGGAAACAGGAAACTCAATCTTGGCCTGCCACATGGGTAGCAGCAATCCAGTCCCTGAGCCGCTACTGCTGCCTCACACTGACCTCACAGGTCACAAGCCAGAACTCGGCGTTGAACCCAGGCACCTACATATGACATAGCTGTCTTTAAATGCTAGGCCAGACATCTTTGTGGAATTTAACATCAACTTTTTCTTTCTTAAAATATTTATTTATTTTTAAAGATTTATTTTATTTTTATTGCAAAGTCAGATATATAGAGAGGAGGAGAGACAGAGAGGAAGATCATCTGTCCCTCCGATGATTCACTTCCCAGGTGAGCACAACAGCTGGTACTACGCCGATCCAAAGCCAGAAGCCAGGAACTTCTTCCAGGTTTCCCATGGAGGTGCAGGGTCCCAAGACTTTGGGCCGTCCTCAACTGCTTTCCCAGACCACAAGCAGGGAGCTGGATAAGAAGTGGAGCAGCTGGGTCAGGAACCGGCGCCTATGTGGGATCCTGGTGCAAGCAAACCAGAGGAGTTAGCCACCAGGCCATCATGCCAGGCCTTTAATGTCAACTTTTAACATCAGTTTTCCCCAGAAAAAAAAAAAGAGGAGGAAAGGGGTACAGGAAAATACCTAGAAAAAGATGTAAGGAAGATCTGAGAGAAATGCCAGAGTAAGATTTCTGTACTATTTAGGAAATGTCTGTCCAGCACAACTTGGGTATTTGACAAGTTAAGATGCGTTCCTGCTGCCCGTCTCCATATTGCTGTGCCTCTGGCATCTCGCCCCTGCAGCTGTGCCACCCCCATCACACTCCTTCTAGATGTCCACAGGAAGTGACTGTGTCTGCTGGGCTAAACAGCTGGGAGCCTCTCTGCCTGCAGTTCCTGTTGTAGGTATCCAGCTCTTGACAAGTGGCTCCAGTGATGGGTGCAGGAGGCAACGCCCTGCACTGCTGGCTACACCTCCTCTTGGCTGGCTAGTGCCACCCTCTGAAGGCTGCTGAGTGCCATCTCTGGTGCCAGCCCAGCCTGCCCATACCTTTACTGAGTGGGCTCTCTAGCTGACTACTTGACCTTGTCTCTCTGTCTCATGGAGGTGACACCTAGAAGCGCCCCTCAAAGGGTGACCTTGTCCAGCAACATGAGACACTGTGAAGTTGCTTTCCATTCTTTCTAACTTGGATTCATCATTCATCACTTAAATATTCTCTAAAATCCAAATACCCAGTTTTCACAGTTGTCTGTGAGAAAAGCATATCAAAAAGTAGAAGAGATTTATATATAAAATCTTTTATTACAGGCAATATTGGTCCATACACTACACAATACCAACAGTACAAGTTTAATCTCTGAAATCATCATTTTAAACAGCAAAAGACCAAGAAATAAAGTTTGAGTCAACTATTATTTTTCAAAATATTCTCACTGCACATGATCCTCAGTTCCCTTATTATAATGAAAGATACAAATACAGAAAAATACCCCATTTAACTGGTGTTAAATGGTTATTTGGCTTAAAGTCTGAGTTAAGAAAATCCTTTTTAGCAACCTACACATAGATAAGTAGCAAACATTATTATATTACACACATCGGTTCTGCTAAGTCGTGAAGTCATCCTGCGGGGACTCCGATCCCGGTTCACTGTATATTCTCATCACCACAGTTCTGCACCGAAAGACCCTCTCACAATCACCCCAGACATCATCTCCTCCTCCCAGCTCTTCCTCCAAAACGCTGCTCAGCACACAGCAGTTGGGGAGCAGTTCCTGTGCCATCTGACGTCAGCGGTTCCTTGAGAGCTGGGCCAGACCCATTAAACAGCCCATGTTCCTACCTACTGTGGGTTGCTGCTCAAGATAAATGCCAATTCAAGCAGAAAGTCTGCAGCCCTTCTGCCACGTGCCTTACAACACTTGCAATTTTTCTGGTCAATGCTCTGATTAAGCTACATATATAAAAGCCAGCATATTAGTTTAAATCTTTAAACAAAAAACTATATTTTCCAAAGTCATTATCACTTGGGGCAATTAAGTGATCTTTTCGTGCTTTGTTGAGCTTCATCTTTAGGGCTTTTCTTCTTTCCTCCCACTCATGAAGTTCAGCATTTCCGTGTGCAAATTTACAGTTGGTTCCTTCTGTGCAGGTACCATTCATATACCTATCAGGACAAGGCAGCAGGGTGAACATATGCAAGCTGTTTATAAAATTCTAGACAACATTCTTCTTCTTTTTTTTTTTAACACTTATTTATCTATTTAAAGGGCAGGAAAAACAGAAATTTTCTATCTGCTGACTCACTCTCCAAATGGCTACAACAGCTGAGTCTAGGATGGGCCCAGGTCAGGAACCAGGAACTCCATGTGGCTGGCCCACCTGGGTGGCACAGACCCAAGTTCCTAGGCCAGCCTCTACTGCCTTCCCAGGTGCACAAGGAAGTTTACCCAGAAGCAGAACAGCTAGGACTTAAACCAGGATATGGCAAGTCAGCAGCACAAGATGCAGCTTTACCTGCTGTGCTGCCCTACCCTTTGTCCTGCTCTGGAAAGGGTTTACTTCATGAGCTCTGTGAGCTGCATACCCCATATGGAAACCGTAAAAAGATAAGCAGTTTATACCCATGCCATCCGTAAGAGAAAAATCAGTACATTTCAGCTATTTAGTTGTATTCGTGAAAGATGCTGATGGGAACAGGCTAGTCACCCACATCCAACCCCAGCTATGTTCCTGATTGCATCTTCCTGCTGATTCACACCCGGGGAGGCAGCAGGAAGATGGCCCACATCGTTGGGCTTCTACCACTCAGATGGGAGACCTGGCTTGTGTTGCCAGTTCCTGGCTTTGGCCTGGCCACAGCCAGCAGAGGGTTTGGGAAGTGCAGCCTCACCTGCACATTCTCCATCTCCTGACAGAATTTCCAGAGAAGTCCTACAACCGCATCAATTATCACAAGGAAAAACCTACGTACCTCTCACAAATACTAAAATATCCTGTTGGAAAACGGTGCTGCCAGCAGTACTGGTCATCCTCGGTGTGGAAAACTTTCTCTTTGTGCTTCTCTGAGGAGATGTGGCCTTGCCACTGCTTCTCACTATTGCAGTTCTTCCCACACATCCAGCAGTGGAAGTCCACCTAAGTGTGCAAAGACACAGAGCCCACACTCCTCAGGACACTTGCTCTACAGCCCGCATCCCCTTCCCAGGGAGCCCAGTCCCACGGGGCAGGCCAACAAGCAGATCTACCACAAGACAGCCAGCCAGTAGATAGGAAGAGGGGGACAAACCCTGCCAAGTGCTCGGCATGTCTGAAGTAGGGAGGCCACAGGAGCTGGTGTGCAAACAAGGATGTTTGTTGGAAGGACAAAGGGCAGGCTCAGACAAGGACTGTGGACGGAGAACGCCATAAGGAAAAGCCGGAGCCAGCCAGAGGGGACTAGGGCCACTCCATTTAAGGCCATGAGTGAGGTTCTCAGCGTGGACCAGGCTGGTGCTGAGTGCCAGGCAGTAAAGACACCACCCCTGTGAGGAACAGAGCCACGATGGAGCACTGCCATGGAGGGACTTCAATGCAGAGGCCAGCTTCTAAGTGTTTGGCCAGTACAACACTAGAAAAAACAGACCGCCACTAAGGGAGGGCTCTTAGTGAGGAAATCTATCTATTCAAACACCCCAGGTCACTCTCAGGATCCAGCCAGTCCTTCTCTGGAAATGCCAAGGAACACAGAGGTACGTAGAGGAACTGGCACCAGGCCTTGGCAGAGGTAGGCACACACACACACATCCACTTGCCCAGGAAGTGACAGAACCAGAAAGGAGAGATGCCAAAAACTCTAGTGGGAAACAAGTAACAGAATATCATGTTTAAGCAACTGCTTAAAAACCACACCAGGTAAAACAAGACATTAAGAAATGTGACGACGATATGCCAGCACAGCCGGAAAAGTACACAGGGGTGGCTCCAGGCCCTGTGAAAAGGCAAGAAATGGAGCTTGTACTCCATTTGCCGCCTACTATTTATCATTCAGAAGCAAATGGTTAACATCCATTAGCTGGCGATGCTGGGCTCAAGACAGTCATGGAATCACCCTCTTGAAATACTTCAAGGCAAAGCACAGCAGTGACAGCCGCCAGTCACTTCACCTCTGCAGACACATGGAGGCGAGGCCTGGCAGCGAGGAGCTGGTGAGCACATGTGGCGCCCCCACTGCAGCGGGCGGCACAGACTCTGCACCCCTGGCCTCTCCATCGCCCCAGGGTCCCAAGCAGGTAGGGACGAGAACCTGCACGTGGACTCATACATCTCTGGCTCCAAAACCAGAAAAAGGATCAAGGACAGAAAGTGTTTGAGAATGAAGGGAGATAAGCTAAAGCAGAGAATCACAGAGCAGAGAAGGTACAGCACCCAGACAAGGGCCAGCCACGTTCTGCAGGAGGCAAGGGGACGTGTGGCCAAGCTGGGGCAGGGACTGCGGCACTCACGGTCACTTCGGCATAGTCTGTCGGCATGTGAATCTGCTTTCCATTTTCCTTGTTGGTCTGACTGGTTACATCATCACTTTTTTCATTTTTCTGACTCTTTAGCCACAGTTCATAAAATTGCTCCATATCTTGTACTAAAGAAAAAAAGAACTGCTTTTAGCAGCATAAACACCCTTAGCTATGCATGACATCCCACGCACATTTGATATCAGCAAATGTTTTCATAAGAAGACAGCAGAGTTGCAGCAGCTCAATTACAGCAGGCGGGAAGCGGGAGCTCCGGGTAGGTAGTAGGTAAGCTCACACAGGTTAAAGTCAGCTTCAGATGGCCGGACCACAGGCGTGAGTTCTCTAGATTAACTCCTTCCTGAACTGGCAAGGGCTATTTGAAAGTCAGGAACCACCCTAAGGACACTGCCCGCTATGCCCTGTGTAACGCTTTCCTACTGTACCACAACCACATGTGGCTACCTACATGGCGTTGGGGGGTAGGAGCCCTCACACCCCCACATTGTTCATTAAGAAAGATGAGAAACAAGCTAGTCCTGGTCAAGACTCTGACCCCAGTGGCAGGTATCAGTCAAGCCACAGTCCCAAAGACCTACACAGGAGAAAGGCAGATATACAGAGAGGAGAGACAGAGAGGAAGATCTTCCGTCCGATGATTCACTCTCCAAGTGAGCGCAACAGCCGATGCTATGCCGATCCAAAGCCAGGAGCCTCTTCCGGGTCTCCCACGTGGGTGCAGGGTCCGGCCACAGGCAGGGAGCTGGATGGGAAGTGGAGCTGCCAGGATTAGAACCGGCGCCCATATGGGATCCCGGCGCATGCAAGGCGAGGACCTTAACCACTTGCGCCACCGCGCCGGGCCCCACAGGATAGTTTATAACACAACTGTGACCAGGTGTTGGTCAGTGGCCACCTCATGCACTGATGCTAAGAACAGGTATGTCCACCTTGCTGTCCAATGCTGAAGCCGGGGGGGGGGGCATGGGGTGGGCGGCTCACGCTCTGCCTACTTCACTGACTGCTGGGTTCTGTACCGTGCACTGCAGGACATTGAACAGCATCCCTAGGGTCTCCCTGCCAGATGCCCACACGGCACTCCAGGTCATGACCAGGAAACACCTCCAAACATCACCCAGTATCCCCAGGGGGCACCTCCAGATACTGCCCAGTATCCCCAGGGAGAAGGGAAAGCATGTCACAAAAATGCCCCCAAAAGCCCAGTGCAGTAGCCTAGCAGCTAAAATCCTCACCTTGCACACGCCAAGATCCCATTTGGGCGCTGGTTCTAATCCCAGCAGCCCTGCTTCCCATCCAGCACCCTGCTTGTAGTCTGGGAAAGCAGCTGAGGACAGCGCAAAGCCTTAGGACCTTGCACCCACATGGGAGACTTGGAGAGACTCTGGGTTCCTGGCTTCGGATCGGCTCAGCTCTGGCCACTGTGGCCACATTGAGAGTAAATCAACAGACAGAAGACCTTCCTCTCTGTCTCTCCTCCTCTCTCTACATTCAACTTTTCAATAAAAATAAATAAATAACCTTAAAAAAAATAAAGTCCCCAGATGACAGCCACTGTGCTAAAACTTCTGGAAATGAGGATCTGATTAGAGTTGGCTTTGCTGTCTATCTTTTCTAACAACACACTCCTGTCCCCAGGCCAAGAGGACAGAGAACCAGGAACCTTTTTCCTGAGCCCTGACACACACGCAGCTTCAGACCAGCCTCATGTCCTCCCTCCAGATGAAACAGCAAGAGCCTTGTGCGCACAAGAAACTGACTGATGCACGAGCAAAGCACGGACATGGCAAGTGGCAGCCTGAAGCCGGAGTGTCCTCACAACCCAACACGGCAGGGGTACACTGTGTCATTTTACTGGTCAGTAAAGAACAATGACCCAAGTAATGACACATTTTAGAGCTCACACAGAGGTCATGTGAGGCTCCTCTCAAAGGCTTCTTGTGAACCTTGAAATCTGACCAAGATAAACAGTGTCTCCTGGAACCTTGGCACCTGGGCCCGTCCTCCCAGTGAAGTTCTAACCAGGTAAGCTCGGGGTCACTGCCCGCTGAAGATGACCATCTGACTCCAACAGGTAGCGAGGGATGGAACGCACCTCGTCCATTCCAGGATCCACTCCGAGGATGCGGACCTCCACTTTCCTGTCCAAATGTGTCCTAGTTACACCCACGTGGACATCAGATGCCATTTGCCTGAGCTGTGGCCACATGTTCCAGCCACTGTCACCAACAGCGTGGAACTGTGGTATTCATGGACAGACAGCGTGTCATCAGAGGGGACCATCCAGACAAGCTGGCTTCTACAACTTCACAGACGGCACAAGCACAAACTTACTGCCATTCTCCCTCATGTAGGTCCACACTTTTCGTTCCTCGGGGCTGTGAGCAAAGGAGCAGTTGCCAACATACTGACATTTCCTCCCAGAAGCAATGTGGTTGCATAGCTGGATTTAAAAACAAAACAAAACAAAAAAGACCAACATAATTTAAGAGAGAGCACACTTGGGAGACTACCTAAATCTTACATTTAACCAAAACTAGCCATTATTTTCTGTACTAATGCTTGATAATACAATGTTTAAATAAGATTCATTTGATTCTGTTGAAATTGACTATGAGCTCAAACGATGGGAAATGATACACTTTCTAACTCAAATTTTTCTGGAAAACTTGAAGTATGGAACTTTTTTTTTTAACTAAGAAAATGTTGGTAAACTGACTCCTTCCCCACAGTTGCTAGTCACAGTGGGAATATCTGGCCCTCTTGGTCAGGCAGCACCTGCTCCCCTGTGTGAAGAAAATTCGGCTACCCAAAGCCTTCAGGAGCAGTGGACTCGCCCCAACTCCCTAACTCCCTCAGTACGCACTGTCTACAGGTGGTTAGTAAGTACACCAGCCCACAAAGTTACAAGTTTCCAAAAACCACCTCTTCTGACAGTTTGTTTGTAATTTAAAAATTAAAAAAGGAAGTAAATACAGTGATATTTGTGGAGAGTAAAGAAGTGGGGATGATGGGCCCAGCGTGGTAGCCTAGCGGCTAAAGTCCTCGCCTTGAACACACAGGGATCCCATATGGGTGCCGGTTCTAATCCTGGCAGCCCTGCTTTCCATCCAGCTCCCTGCTTGTGGCCTGGGAAAGCAGTCGAGGACGGCCCAAATCCTTGGGACCCTACACCTGCGTGGGAGACCTGAAAGAGACTCCGGGCTTCTGGTTTCGGATCGGCTAAGCTCCGTCCATTGTGGCTGCTTGGGAAGTGAATCAACGGATGAAAGATGTTCCTCTCTGTCTTTCCTCCTCTCTGTATATCTGATTGTCCAATAAAAATAAATAAATCTTAAAGAAAAAAGAAGTGGGGATGAGCAGAATGTGGACATGTCTAACAATCACACAGTCAAGACCGAGGAACCCTCATCCCTTGTGGAGTTCATTCTTAAAGAACAATCAAGTTGATTTTTTATAGCCTAAACCCTAGGATAACAGATCACTGCCATAACTTTGTGTTTCAACAGAGCTGGCCCCGGACACTACTTGCCTTATGTAACATTACAGGCTCAGCATCTAAACTTTAAAAGCAGGAAGCCCCAACAGAGTTCATTCTCTTGGGCCAAGTCCAGTAGCCCCACCCTGAAAATCTGCATGAAGTTCAGGGTCAACAAGACAGTCCTGTGACTGCCTTGGTCACATTCCTTTCTCCATTGAGCTTCAATGAACACTTACTAGTTAGTAATAGAGAAATATTTACCAAGGACTCTCCAAGTTCAATGATTAGGAACAGAGAGAGACGTTCAAGGAGAAGCCAGGCCCTGGAAGCAATTATTCCCATTCACAAGAGAGTAACCAGAGGCTGAACAACTTGACCAGGGCCCTTCCTGGCACACATGCATGGAAACACACACTCTCTCTCACTCCTTTCAGGAAAAGAGCCCCTTAGCAATACCTAGCATTGCAGGGGAGAAAGAAGAATTACTGCGGTGTAGCAGGGTGACACGCCACCTTCACGATTGCACATGATGAGTAAGTCCCAAGCAGCTGCCTTCGGAGCTACAGCTGTTCTCACCTGTCCTCGTTTTAACCAAGTCCTCAACACAAACATTATCTCCAGGGTCTTTTAAAGTGCAAGACTTCATGGGTCCAGAAAGCCTCTCTGCCCTTTATACACCACTGATGTACCTGACTCTAAAACCATTTGCAATGAGACAACAAACATGCCAACATCTTGCAAAAGCTGACCTTTCTGGTGTAAACCTGCTGATGCTGTAAGGCAATCTAGGTGGTGAAAACTCACCTGCCTCTTCCTTAGTTCTAATAAGTCACAGAGGGAGGCCTCATTCCCAAGGGACTCTGAGAACCCCCATCTCCTATTTCTGGGCAAAGTTTGTCTCCATATTTGCTCCATGGGGGCAGAAAGCTGACAGCCTATGGCTGCTGCAAGTGTGCCCGTCCATGATGTCACACACGAGAAGTACCTCTGCACTCTCCAGACCCTGTCTGTTGGGGAGAGGGCAGGAGGAAGGGAGGAGTCCAGAGGCCACTGAAGAATGCCCCAAACTGAGCGACAGCCCAACTTGAAGTTGGCTTGGTATTTTCACTTTAAAGATTTTTAAGAAACAAAACAAAACAAAACAAAAGAACGAAAGAAAACAAAATTTTTTTTAAGATTTTAAGAAACACATTTCTCTTAACACTGAAATTTTTTTTTTTTTTTGGCTACTTCTAGAAAACCTTATAATGTTGAGTATCTTTTATCTAGAATTGCTTCGTATAAAACACGGTAAAAAACAACTCACCAAGAGCCATCATACTAACAGTTGGCCTTGGGTCTGATATCAAACCTGAAGAATCAAAAATCATGATTCTCCCTCATTCCCTCCCAAAGTAATTCATTTGAAAAAGGCTAAGCCCACATTCCAGTCCCTATTTCCTTTTTCCAAATAACTAATAAAATTTCTAGCAATATGAAAACTGTTACAGAAACATACACACACAAAAGGAAAAGGAAAATAAAAGAAGAACCACTTAAATTTCATTACTGCTGAGGAGTATTATTTAAAGGACTTCAGTTCCAAACTGAATTACTACTATTTTCTAATGATTTGCAAGCCTAATTTGAAAAAAGTGGCTTAAAAATTACGTATGTACATCAAACTGTACAGGCATTTGTTTCTTTGTGGGGAGAGGACGGATGTTCCTCCACTTCTTAGTTTCAATAGACATCACTCTCATCGCTCGACGGTCTTTGGTCCACCTAAGAAAAATGGAGTTCAGAAAAAACAGACACACTGGCAAAAGGCATCATATCAATGGGGGACAAGGTCTGTGCTTGAAGGCCCAGAGATTTTCACAACCATTCTAAAAGAAACACCTTAGGGTGCTATCATTTCCCTTCCTCCTGACGGCTGTAAATAGGCCCTATAAACTCTAAATAAAGGATGGACAAAACACAGGAAAAAACATGGCTTTCAAATTCTTAATAGCTAATACCTAAAAAATACCTCTTCCTCTTCCCTTTTGTAATTATGCCTAAATAACCTACTTTCCTCTGCTGCTCTTAAAGTCTTAATCTCATCACATCATAAATGTTTCCTTGCACACAATACTTACGAATGTCTTGCTTTTGCACTACAATATTTTCTGTTTTTATCTGGTTCAGTGACTTGGCCATTTCTCAGACATTCAGCACATACAAATTTTATCTTCATATTAAGAGATCCAGGCATTCCTTGAGTGCCAAGTACCTTGAACAATCAAAAGATAAGTCTTAATGGCATCAGAAAATCAGTTATCTGCCAGCGCGATAGCATAGTGGTTAAAGTCCTCGCCTTGCATGTGCCGGGATCCCATACCGATGCCGGTTCTAATCCCAGCAGCCCTGCTTCTCATCCAGCTCCCTGCTTGTGGCCTGGGAAAGCAGTCAAGGATGGCCCAAAGCCTTGGGACCCTGCACCCATGTGGGAAACCTGGTGGAGCTCCTGGCTCCTGGCTTTGGCTTGGCTCAGCTCCAGCCATTGCACTCACTTGGAGGGTGAACCATCGGATGGAAAATGTTCCTCTCTGTCTCTCCTCCTTTCTGTATATCTGTCTTTCCAATAAAAATAAATAAATCTTTAAAAAAAATGAAACAAAACCAGTTTTCTGCACAAAAATAAATCACCATGCATTTTTTAAAATGTTTCGTTCGAGACCTGATTGTATTTATGCCCACATAGTTACCCATCATCAGTTCTCCCTTCAAAGGCAAGAGAGTGTGATAAAAACTGATAACAGATACTGGCCTTAATCTATGAAAGCCAGTTTTGAGATGGATGACTGGAACCGCTGGCTGAATTTTTGGCAGGGAGAGGTAGAGTAGAAGGTACAAGGTAAAAGAAAAACTACAAACATAAATGCAATTCCCACATACTCTAAGAATCCCCAAATGAAACTACACAAGAAAACAGCATTCTACATGTAGACTGATATCCGAGAATGACTAAACCTTCTTATGGTTAACTAAAAGATAAATTGCTTTTTTATGTAAGAATTAATCATTGGCGAGAAAGGCCAGTAGGGCACTCACATCTTAACAGGCCTGTCAGTTCAAGTCCCAGTCTCCTGCTTTAAGCCCAGGGGCACAGGTGACACTGACAGCTCGAGTGCTTAAGCCCTGACGCCCACGAGGGGGATCAGGACACTGCACTCCTGGTTTTGGCCTGGCCCAGCCCAATTGTCCCAGGCATTTTGGGAGTGAACCAGGAGACGGAAGATCTCTGTCTCTGTTGTTCTTAACATAAATATCTTTAAAAATTACTCAATGGAATCAACATTAAAAAAAGTAACTGAACCTTAAGTATAAATTGTATTTACCAACAACCAATACTCATTAAGCAAGATAACCCAATACAGGAATTCAACAAGAGAACATACCTGAGCCTCAGGAACATTTGCTTCTAAATTTTGCCAATAACGCTTAGATTCTTGAGCAATGGCATCATGTGAGATACCTGGGAAACAGACAAACTCTAACTGTGTGCACTCAACAGCCACCCATCCCGTGAGCTCTGGGCTGTGAGCCCCATGCAGCCGAGTCTAGCTCCAAGGGTAAAGGAACATCCTACTTACCTTAGAAAATGGGGATTTACAACACAGGAATCTTTCTGTCTCAGAAATACTACATGATGAACTTGTATCAGCATTTAACTGCAAAAGCCCACACCAAAAAGGGCAATTCTAGAAAGGAGCTCAAGTTCAGAAAAAATTTAAGTGTTGGGCTCGATATGGTAGTCTAATGGCTAAAGTCTTCGCCTTGCACATGCCAAGATCCCTTATGGTCACCACTTTTTTCATTCTTTTTTTTTTTTTTTAACTTCTTTTTATTGGAAAAGCAGACCACATTTACGGAGAGAAGGAGAGACAGAGACAAAGATCTTCCATCCACTGGTTCACTCCCTAAGTGACTGCAATGACCAGAGCTGAGCTAATCTGCAGCCAGGAGTCAGGAGCCTCTTCTGGGCCTTCCACACAAATGCACAGTCTCAAGGCTTTGGTCATCCTCTACTGCTTTCCCTGCTTTCCCAGGCCACAAGCAGGGAGCTGGATGGGAAGTGGAGCAGCCAGGATATGAACCAGCATCCATACAGGATTCCAGCATGTGTAAAGCAAGGATTTAGCCACTAGGCTATCCCACTGGGTCCTGGGCACCGGTTCTAATCTTGACTGCTCCACTTCCCTTTCAGTTCCCTGCCTGTGGCCTGGGAAAGCAGTTGAGGATGGACCAATACCTTGGGACCTTGCACCCACATGGGAGATCCTGAGGAAAGTCCTGGCTCCTGGCTTCAGAATGGCTCAGCTCCAGCTGTTGCAGCCCCTTGAACCAGTGGACAGAAGATCATTCTCTCTATCTCCTCTCTGTATATCCATCTTTCCAATAAAAGTAAATAAATCTAAAACACAAAACAAAACAAAACAAAAAACAGACTTAACAGTGCGGCCACTTCAAGGCAGTGGGGAAGTACGGGCTTCCACATTTCTGTTTTTTGCCCCTGACTGCTCTCAGCGAGTCACCGTGGCCGGGTACAAGCCTACCTGTTTCACTTTGCATTATCCAGACTTTCAATTCCACTAGACTGTGAGCATAAAAGCATTCATCTTCCCTTGAACAGCCATACCGAACTTCATGTCTACACAAATCAAGCTGACATTGACTATGAAAAGAACGTATTTTCGAGTATTTTACTGTTGTCTCTCGCAAAATGTGGACAAGGCACCTAAAATGAAAACAGAGTGACATTCCAGGATTGTTCTCCATAGTTTTAATAGAATCGTTCCCGCTTTCTCTCTCTCTGTCTCACACACACACACAAACAGGGAATGAACAAAATAAATTCCAAGACATTTTGGAAACAAATATTTGAGTGTGGAGATCAAGATGCCAGTGTTCCCATTGGAGTTCCTGGGTTCATTTCCCAGTCCCAGCTTCGTGCTAATGTAGACTTTAGAAGGCAGCAGTAACTGCTCAAGCAACGGGGCCTTTGTCACCCCCGTGGGGGACCTGGATTGAATTCCTGGCTCGTGTCTCCAGTCCTGGTAAAACCCTGGCTAATGTGGGCATCTCAACCAGTGATGGGAGCTCTCTTTCTCCACCAAATAAATAAATAATTAAAAAACCGGCATGGTGGCACAACAGGTCAGGCGCTGTTTATAACACAGACTGCCCAGAGTGGCAGGTCAGGTCCCCGTGACCGGGCTTCTGAGCTGGCTGCCTGGTTACGCTCCTGCACAGCAGTACATGACAGCACGAGTGTATAGGCTCCTGCCACCCAGATGACAGAGCCCCAAAATACACATTATATTTTACTTTGACTTTCTACAAACTTAATATTCTTATACATACAAAAATGTGTGTGTATGAACAAAATATCAAATCCTAGAATAAGAACCCATTTTCAAATCTTTAGAAAAAAAAATCACTATATGTAATAAGTGGACTAATGGAGAAATGTTAATTATACTTAAGCCATAAAATACTTAAACCATGAGAAGCTATAAACCAACAATGATTTGCTATATTAAATAATCAAATTAATCATTCTTTAATCTCCAACCAAATTTACTATCAGGTATTTTACAACAACAGCCAACCACGAAAGGCTGGATGTGTGTCTAGGGGTTGGGGGAAGCACCCAGGGAAGTTGCTATGCCAGATCTAAAGACAATAATTAGCTTCATCCCCTCCATCACAAAATGAAAAACTGGCCACTTACTTATTGTCTTCAAACTCATGCTTTATAAATGGATGAGAACAGGAAGTGGAATTATCTTTATTTATTTTACTTATCATTCTAGGTTTATGATCAAAACATTTCTGAAACAGAGAAGGATTATTACAAAAAAATATAACATCACGTTAAAATTTTGTACCCCCCCCATATGATCCTTATTACTCCAGCCTGCCACCCTTGTGTCGGTGAACATTCCACATGAAGTCCTGACTGCACCCCTCAACAGAAGCACAGCAGCTGCTGGTCACCGAGTGAGAGCCGCAGGTGGAGCACCTGTTACCACTGAGCTAGTCAGGCTATCATCCATTTCACAGGCACAAAAAAAAGGGGGGGAGGATCTTAGAGCACCTCACAAAGGAACATAAACTCCCCGAGATGCTCTTGGAGTAGTTTGAACACAGTCAGGTTGACCTTCCCGTTGCCACCAAAGAAAGCCTCGCGACTGAAGGCCCCTTTGCGCTCCAGTGTCCACACATCTATCTCCTCCTGGCAGTAGGCGAAGGTGCAGTGGCCTGAGTACCGACACTCCTCCTCGGCAGCAACGTCTGCACACGGGAAAGAGGACACACTGAGACAGCGCCGCGGGAGTGTCCACAGCCAGTGAGCTCACCACACTGAGTGCATCCTGCGGGTCTGAAACAATCCCTGGGCAGTACCAAACACCACACACACAGAAGCCTATTCAGGATGGGATTCTTTTTTTAGATTTTTTTTTTAATTGGAAAAGCAGATTTACAGAAAGATCTTCTGTCCACTGGTTCACTCCCCAAGTGGCCACAATAGCCAGAGCTAGCCGATCCGAAGCCAGGAGCCAGGAGCCTCTTCCAGGTCTCCCACATGTGGGTGCAGGGTACCAAGGCTTTGGGCCGTCCTTGACTGCTTTTCCCAGGCCACAACCAGGGATCTGGATGGGAAATGGTGCGCCCATATGGGAACCCAGCATGTGCAAAGTGAAGACTTTAACCACTAGGCTACCACGCCGGGCCCACTCTTCCTTTTTAATAAATAAAAAAATAGGTAAAACTTTAAAAAGCCTTGATAGTCTCATGTATTTCACTTACGTTTTTAAAAATTCATTCAGAGACACTTACAGCTCTTGTGCCAAAAAAAGAAAATACCAAGTTTTCCCCAAATCATCTTAAACACAGTTTAGACCAAGTCAGAAACTTAAAGGTTTGAAATGGTTTTCAGGCGGAAGCCAGCACTGTGGCACAGATGGGAAAGCCTTGATGAGGACACTGTCTTCCCATCTCAGCATCAGCTCAAGTATCAGCGACTGCAACGCCAATCCACGTCTCCACTGACATCCCGTGAACCCAGCAGCTGAGGGCCCAAGTGACTGAGCAGCTGCTGCCCGCGTGGGAGAGCAGGCTGCGGCTCCGGGCTGCGGCTCCGGGCTGCGGCTCCGGCCATGCCCAGCGCCAGCGGTCTGCAGGTTTACGGGGAGTGAATCAGCACATGGGAGATTTCTCTTAGTCCCTGTTCATCACTTTGCTTTTCAAGTGAGTAAATGAATACACATAAATCTTACAAAGAAAAAAACAAAAGTCAAGCCCTATTTCCATAACCACAAAATATACCCAAGATGTTAAAAACTCCAGTAGAGGACGTTAAGGTGACAGGTTTCAGTGTCAGGAACTTGGCGTTGGCCCTGTCTAAACATTTCCGGTAACACTACAGAAGCTGCTGCAGTCAGCGGTCACGTGTGCAGCGGACACCAGTACAAGCAATGACACCATTTACCTTTGCATATATAATATGGTCCTTCATAATTTGTTTTTGTTGGCCTTGGACGTATTCTTTTCCATGATTTATCTTCAACATTCTTTATTCTACCAATTAAAATGTCCTTTTTACATTTATGATCTATATTAGCGTGGTAAGTGAAATCCATTAACTTAGGGCCTGAAAAAGACAAAAAGAGGATTACTTGTGAACATAAAATGTTAAGATGTAAGTAGACAAACATCAGTTACTAAAAAAAAGTTATCATGAACATCTCATTTCCACAACCCTAACATACCACTAGGCCATGGAAGTACGGCCTTTCCTGCTGTTCGGCAGATGACACACAATCCTGTCCTACCCACACTGCCAAACGTAATAACCTTATTTAACTATATGGGAAATAATTTGCAAAGAACTTCCAAGTGCTCACACAAGCAAAAAATAAACACAAATCTAAGAAAGAAAATAAAGTTGAGTTCAGAGCAGAAGAATAAAAAAAGTATGGATCTCATTTCTTTGGGGCAAAGATATGAAAATAAACTAAAGGAAAATACTTTAATTTTCATAAACATCACATCACATGTTGGTCTTACAATACTTTTTTCTAGTGTTTGCTGTCTTGGAGAATTCTCTCCTTAATACTTACTCAGAACACAAAGAATATCATAAAAATTTCAACCTGCAGACTTCTGAAAGCAGACACCCAATTGCACACAGTTCTATGAACAGAACTGCACCCCATAAAGTCTACAGCAAGTCCAAAGACTCCAGTTAGAAGCTGCTGCTGTTTCCTTAGAAAGATCACAGTCGGGTGTCAGTGCCATTGCATGATGGGCTAAGCCTCGCCTGCAGCACCAACATCCCACATGGGCGCCAGTTCAAGTCCCGGCTGCTCTACTTCCCATCCAGCTCCCTGCCTGTGGCTTGGCAAAGCACAGAAAGATGGTTCAAGTCCTTGGGCCCTGGCTCCCGGCCTCAAATCAGCTCAGCTCTGGCCCCTTGCAGCCATTTGGGGAGTGAACCAGCAGATACAAGATCTCTTTCTCTGTCTCTCCTTCTCTCTGTTTAACTCTCCCTTTCAAATAAAGTAAAGAAATCTTATATTTTTAAAAAATCACAGTGTGGATGAAGGCGTCACCAGAGCCGCTCCTACAAATCCCAAGTTACAAACTGGCTTCATGCTCCCCGCTTGCTTGTTGCTCCTGACCTGATTTTACAAAACAGATCTGGCAAGCTGGTCTCAGGTCATGGCTTCCTTCAAGGGGATGTCTTGGCGTCACTGATGATGCGGGTTTAGTAATCGCACTTCCAAAAAGGTTTCCAAAGTCATTTCTAGGCTGAGTTGAAATTCCCAGGAAACTCTCTGGAGCATAGAAAATTCCTGGTGCATTCATCTGCAAGAAGAACAAGAAATAAAAACAAACAACAGACAATGAATATTGTACTATCATGGCTGAGAGGAAGAGGACTCATCTGAGGTCAGCCCCATGGTGTCCTGGGCACCCCTACCACCTTAGGGCTCTCCTGTCCACACTGTCCTCCTCTGGGTGCCTAGGGCCCCCTTTGATCTTCTGAATCTATAAGGATAGACCCAGGGCACTCAGACCTTCCCTCCACGTGTCTGTGCCCTGCTGACACCTCTTGTACTGCACACCCTTGACTGCAAGGGTGACTAATGTGCTATAACAGACCCAGTCCCAAACACATAACACTTACTACTGGATGCTCCAGAACAATCTTATCACACCAGTTCCCAGGGCACACACAAATTTCAAGGGAGACCATTATGCTCAATCAACAACTCAGTAACTAAAGGACCCAGGTGCCATTGAAACAACATATTCACCAAAGAGGAAGTGGCACTTACAAATAAAAAGGAAGAATTACTGTTGTTAAGCGTTGTTCCCTCTCTAGAAGTTGAGGTGGACAGATCTAAAATAACAACAACAACAAAAAAACTTGAGCAGACCTTTTCACTCTGATCAGGTCATTAGAACATCAGGGTTTGAAGCCCACCTGCTCTGATTCTCCCACATCGTTCTCCCTCCCAGCTCTAGAGCCTTTCTTGTTCACCACCGACACTCAAGAGGGCTCTGGAGTATTTTTTTCCTCTACAAACCAAAAGCATGAACAACCCTTAGTCAAGCAAATTGAAATCAAAAGTTATTTTTGGAGAAGTAAGCTGAGGCAGAGCATGCTAAGTAGGATTGTTAAAAAGACTAAGTAAATTATTCACGTTCGAAACGAGATAAGAGCATCTTCTTTAACAAATATAAAAAAATAGGAACTCTCAAAAAAAAAAAAAAAAGGTTCAACTCCTTTCTCTCTCCGAGGGTACACTTCAATGGCTTCTTTCCTCCTCTGTCTCCACATATTCCACTCTCATCAACTGACAATCTCTAACACAGCTGTTTGGATTTTTGTTCTATTAATCTCACAGCAGCTCAGAAAAATAGGAAGGCTTTTATTCATTGTTTAACGTATATATATACTAAACCCAGGCATACAGAAACAGGTATGAGGCCCAAAAGTCGGCAGGCTCCTGCAAAATTACATCATGAGCTGCTGAGCTCCAAGAATGACCCATCAAGCAAATCCCATTCTTAGCACTCTGCACACAGACTCCAATTCAGCATTTACCTAGTTCACAGTTGCAAAGGACAACCTTCGCCTTGGCTCATTAAGGCAGGACAGCTCTTTGCTGAAGAATGTATTATAAGTCCCTTTGCACCCAAAGAATCCCACATAAAAACCGCACACAGTTGTATTCTCCCACCTCTGACCGCTGATTTCCAGAATGGCACAGTTAAAACAAGGAAAAGTCAAAATGAAGCCTCAGGATTTTTTTTTTTTAGGATTCATTTTTAGCTACAGTGACATTAATCCAAGTTCCTGCTCCCTACAGTTCACTATAGTATTGCAACATAAAAATTTCCATAGTTAGAAAAAGAACATGACTGTTTATAGCTAAGATTGGAGTCTTACCTCTTTTGGATTCACTCACTGAAAATGAATTTAAAGAAGAACAGAAATCTTCTAGGGATGAGGTCAGAGGCGGATACAGTTCTGAAAAGGAGGGTGGAGGCGCGTACCTCGCCCCAACAGGTAAGGTTCCTAACAGAGATGCCGAAAAGGGCAAGCTAGGGCTGACGCTGCTTGTCGCCAGGGGTCCTCTCAACAGAGATGGTGACTGGGGAAGAGAAGAGATCAGATAGCAATTCAGGAAACTCTGTTATAAACTTGGCTTAGCCATACTTTCAACACTCCCACTTAAAAATAAGTCATTACACTGAATGATCATGATACACAGCAAAGTTTAAATTAACATCAAGATGCATTACAAAAATTTTATCTACAAAAAGCTTATTCCTTTTTCAGCCCAGTTTGTTTGTTTGTTTTGTTTTGTTTTCAAGGACTGAGGCATAATCTCCAGCACCTTTAGAATCCACATGTTACCATCATGTCTCAATCATGCAAAGTGTTCATGACTCTCAGTCTTTTCCCAACTGTGATGCTCACAAGAATTTATTTCCTTGGGCCTGGCATGAAGGCTCAAGGGCTAAGATTCTCGCTTTGCAGGCACCAGGATCCCATACGGGTGCCGGTTAGTATCCCAGCTGCTCCACTTCCCTTCCAGCTCCCTGCTTACAGCTTCGGAAAGCAGCAGAAGAGAATAGCCCAAAGCCCTGAGACCCTGCACCCACATGGGAGACCCAGAGGAAACTCCTGGCTTCAGATCAGCTCTGTTGCAGCCGTTGTGGCCACTTGGGGAGTGAAGCAGCAGACAGAAGACCTTTCTCTCTGTATCTCCTTCTTTCTGTGAAACTGCCTTTCCAATAAAAATAAAATAAATATTTTTTTAAAAGTTTATTTATTTTTTCTCTTTGCTTTCTTCTCACTAACCTTTGCATTAATGCCGAAATTCTGTGATAGACTTTTGGTCCGGTTGTCTGCATTAAAAAGGACTGATTTTAACAACTAACAACTCAGAACTTACATGTACACAAATGTTCCACAAAACACTGTCCCTTCCTTCTGAAGGATTTCTGATGCACTGTTATCATTAGCCAGTCTTTTACTGATAAACCCAAATGGGCAACTGGGACCAAGCAGGTCCTTCTTCACCATTAAGACTGGGATGGCAGATACTAGTGACAACTGCATTCTTGTAGTCATCTGCGCCAAGACTTCACTCTCTCTCTCTCTCTCTCTCTCAAGAATTATTTATTTATTTTTATTGGAAAGTCAGATTTACTGAGAAAAGTAGAAACAAAGATCTTCAGCCTACTGATTCGCTCCCCAGGTGAACACAATGGTCAGACAGGAGCTGAGCTAAAGCCACGAGCCAGGAGCCTCTTCTGGGTCTCCCCTGCAGTACAGGTTCCAGAGACTTTGGGCTGTCCTCTTCTGCTGCTTTCCCAGGCTTTAAGCAGAGAGCCAGAAGGAAAGTGGAGCAGCCGGGATTTTAACGGCACCCATATGGGATCCCAGTACAAGCAAGGCAAGGACTTCAGCCACTAGGCTTCCACACCAGGCCCAAGTTTATTTTCTTAAAGAGGAATTGTAGGGAATTAGGGAATTAGGGAATTTGATGAGCAACTGGCCACCTCTTTGCAGGCACAACCTCCTAGAAACAAACAACTCCAGCTCCTCTCTCTAGATCCGGCTCTGCCTCAGTGGGCACTTCCACTCCATCCCTGCAACAGGCACCACACCTTCTCCATCTGAGCCTTACAACTCCCTCTGCCACGTCCTACTGCAAGGCCAGTGCACAGACGGGGACTGAAGGACTGTGAGATCACACAGCCAGCATCCCGCTCTGCTGCCTGCGCGACACGCTGCCTCCCTCGGTGAGCTCCCCACCGATCCTGGCTGTTTCACCTGTTCTGGAAGTCCTGGATGCACTGGAAGGCCGGGGTCTGAAAAGGAAAACAAAGCCACCCGTGCCCTCAGAAGGGAGGGCCACAGACACTCACCAGAACACTCTCACTGGCCTCGGGGGCGGAGTCAAGGAGGTCGTCAATCTCCTCTCCAAGGATGTCTCCATCATCTAAAATCACCTCCTGCCCGAGGAAGGGCACCTTCCCTCCGTTGGCCAGCGCTGCTGATGGCAGGGCACTCTCTTCCACTTGCAGCGGCAAAAGAGAAGCTAGGGGCACGACAGGAACTGAGGCCAGCTCACTTCCAACTTCATGAGAAAAACTGGATGCAGGCAAAGAGACACAGGGAACTTCTTCTTGCCTTGGAGTTGACAAATCTGCAACATAACGTTTGAAATACACTCACCCTTGCGCTTAGAGACCTCCAGCAGTGACTTCAGTAACGGAGAAAACAAAGGCCAGAAAGCACCTCTGGAAGCCATCAGACTCTTGACATGAATAACCACACACAGCGAGTTTATTCGGCAACTGAATCAAACTGTGACCGTGCAGACAGGGACAATGTTACGGCAAAACATACCTGGCTCAATATCTTCCACAGAATAATTCAAGGTCTAGAAATGAAATGACATAATGCATTAAACCATTTCCAGGATTCTGAAATTTATCCCGTGATACCTCATAAATATAAGCACGCCTATGTGCCTGCTACGTGTGTTTCAAATAAAAATCAATTATAAAACAATCTGTAAAACTTACCCTAAGAGAACAATGTAAGTTTGCAAAAAGCAAGACACCCATCCAATTAACACCCAAGAACTAGAAGGAGTAGGCAGAGCTGTAGCACATGAAGGGTTAAGTGAGATGCCAGTCCAGCAGGCCCGCTGTCTGCAGTATAGCTTCCGGGAGGGCAGCCAGCAGAAACCCTAGGACGGCACTAGCAGCATTCGCCTGCAACTTAACCAGCCGCTAGCATCCAAAACACCCCCAAGAAAACAGCTGGAAAAAAATACTTGCTAATTTTGTTTATCCCAATGTCTCCTAAAACCAGTATTTAGCCTTGAACTACTTTTTCTTAAGACGTCTTTCTTTCCTTGAAAGGCAGAGTAACAAGAGGGGAAGAGAGGGGAAGAGAGGAAGATCAAAAGGGAGAGACAGGAGAACTAGACAGAGATGGACCTTTCACGTTCCGTTTCACTCCCCCGCTGGCCACAACAGCCAGGGTGGACCCGGTTTGAAAGCAGCAGCTAGGAGCTCCATCTGGGTCTCCCACGGGGCTATCAGGAGCTCAAGGACTTGAGCCAGCCATCCTCTATCTTCCCAAACACACTAGCAGAAAGCCAGGTATCAGAAACAAAGTAGCTAAAAAACCAATGCTCCACTATGGGATGCAGGTGACCTATGCTGCAGTTCAACCCACTGCGCCACAATGCCTATCCCAAGCCACTCCTTTCCAATAAAATCTGACATCTCCTGGAATCCGGTAAAATATTCCACTTACCTCAGGAAGTAAAATTAACACACATTATGGTACTTACATTTATTTTATTCAAAGGGAGAGAAACAGACACACAGAGAGGAAAGGAACAAAGAACTTGCACCTGCTGATTAACTCCCAAAATGGACAACAGGCTGACACCAGGAGGAACGATTTCAAACCCGGCCTGCTCCACTTCCCGTCTAATTCCCTGCCTGTGGCCTGGGAAAGCAGCAGAGGATGATCCAAAGCCTTGGGATCGGCACCCACATGGGAGACCTGGAAGAAGCTCCTGTATTCTGGATTTAGATGGGTTCAGCTCTAGCCATTGCAGCCATTTGGAGAGTAAACCAGACGTTGGAAGAGCTTTCTCTCTGTCTCTCCTTCTCTTTGTAAATATGACTTTCCAATAAAAATAAATCTTCACAAATAAATAAGGTTCAGTGTGATGGCCTAGTGGCTAAATCCTCGCCTTGCATGCTCCAGGATCCCATATGGGCACCGGTTCATGTATTAAATGCTCCACTTCCCATCCAGCTCCCTGCTTGTGGCCTAGGAAAGCAGCAGAGGCCCATGGCCTTGCAACCATGCATCCACATGGCAGACCTGGAAGCGGCTCCTGGCTTTGTGTCAGCTCAGCTCTGACCACTGAGGCCACTTGCGGCGTGAACCAGCAGAGAGCAGATGTTTCCATCTCTCTTCTCTGTGAATCTGACTTTCCAATGGAAATTAAAAAATCTTTTAAATAAATTAACTAATTAATTAAGATGTGTGAAGTAATGGCTCATCAAGTGTTTGAGGAATAAAAGGGTTTCAAAAATGCATGAGACTTCAGAAAATTTATACCAAATGTACACTGTGAAAAAAACTGTGTGGGTTTCACAAATTTATGCAGTAATATAAACTTGTGTTTCATTCCATGAAGTTTTTGAAATTCCCTCATAGATACCCCCCAGTTATTAAAAGCAGAACTGCTGGGGCTGACTTGTGGCATAGTAGATTAAGCTGCTGCTTCTAATGCTGGCATCCATTATCAGGGTGGTCTGAGTCCCAGCTGGATGCTCTGTTACCAGTCCAACTCCCGACTAACGTACAAGAGCAAGCCCCATGCGATGGCCCAAATCCACAGGCCCCTGAGTGGGAGAGCAGGGGGCGTTCTTGGCTCCTGGCTTCAGCCTGGTGCAGCTGAAGCTGTTACAGCCACTTGGGGAGTAAACCAGAGGATATGATTTTTCACTTGTCTCTCTCTATCATTCTGCCTTTCAAATAACAAATTTTTTTAAAAAAGGCAGAATTGCTAATGCTCCAATCCTGTTTTAATAGTTATTTTTATAAAAATAATAACTTTACCTTGGTAACCTCATCTGTAGGAACTGATTTTAATGAGTCCTGGAAAAAAAAATCAAAGACACTGTCAGAAAAACAGAACTGACTCCAAGTTACAACGCGAAGTAAGAAGATCTTCCAGTGAGCAATGTAGCTTACCTCAGCTCTGACATACGCTTTTCTGATTTTAAACCCCAACTTGTGCGCCAGCTCTTGAGTTAGTTTTATTACATGTTCATCCTGCAAAGAGGTGCACATGTGACTATTTACGGGCTCTGTCTACCCACCACATACCAGAAGAGGCGAGCGGCTGTGACAGTGGGCCAGCCTGAGGGCTGTGTGGGAAACCTAACCCACACGGGCAGTCTACGGCCATGATCAAAGTCAGAACATAAATCCCATACCTTCGGCACCGCTAGGGAGCACTTTGCTACAGCGTCGTAAGCCTCTCTGTACCGTCCCAAATCACTGAGGGCCTTGGATTTCCGATACAGAGCTTTGCAGTTGGCAGAGTTTAAACTGAGGACTGCATCACAGTCTTCTAACACTTGATCATGGAAACCCTGGTGCACGAGATCAAAGAGCAGAGTGAGAAACCCGTCAGTTCACTTCCTCCACGGAGGTCTTCCTGAGAACCAAACCAAACTCAGACAGCGTCCTATCGCCCCCGTTACAAGCTCAACGTCTATTATCTTCTTATTTTCATTACATTTCAAATTTAAAAAAACCACTGAAAATAATGCCACCTATACACACACCCTCATGACTCAGACCAGATAAACATCAGTATCTTGCCAGAAAGGCCTCAGATCCTCAAGACACAAGTTCTCACCGCATCTCATCTCCCCTAGGGCTCAGTCCCCCTTCAGTCACCTGCTGCTGGAGTACCTCAAAATGTCAAATGGAAATGGAGCCGTAAAAAAGCAAACGTCTGAATAACAGATTATCAAAAGAAAGAAGGTTGGGCCCGGCATGATAACCACTTCCCATCCAGCTTCCTCCCTGTGGCCTGGGAAAGCAGTCGAGGACGGCCCAAAGCCTTGGGACCCTGCACCCGCGTGGGAGACTTGGAGGAAGCTCCTGGCTCCTGGCTTCTGCTCAGCGCAGCACCGGCCGGCCGTTGTGGTCACTTGGGGAGTGAATCATCAGATGGAAGATCTTCCTCTCTGTCTCTCCTCCTCTCTGTATATCTGACTTTGCAATAAAAAAATAAAATAGATCTTTGAAAAAAAAAAGAGTAAGAAGGTGTCCGTGAAATGTATATTAAGAAAGATCTAGAGGACAACAT